>NC_135805.1:32188575-33469325 GCF_964213995.1 Mustelus asterias
TGAAATATCTTCGTTCAGCAACAATGAAATGTCAGGGCTCCTTCCAACATTCAGTTAGGATCAGTTATAAAGCAAATTGCAAGAGCCTTGACTGAATATTGACAGGGGAATGACTCCACACCAGTGAGAACCAAGGTATTCTGCTACTGACTTAAGGTGAAAAATAGCCAACCTCTTTCAAGCTTTCTTTTTTCAGAATAAAAGACAAAGGATGTTTCTCTTGTGAGGGAATCTGGAACTTCTCTGAAGGCTGTTTGAATTTTTTTCTCCCCCACAGTGAGAATTAGGTCATTGAGTAAATTCAAGGCTAAGCTGATCAAATTTTGGATCTACAGGGAATGAAGGGTTACTGGGGCTGGTAGGAAGAAAAGTGGAGTGAAGGCCACAAATTAGATCAGTCCAGTCATGATTTTATTGAAAATTTATTGCAGCAGGTTCGATATTTGTAAGAGTAGGCCATTGGAGTTGTGGACTTCTGAACTAACAAATGTCACTGTTAAGTTTCAATGGATCATCACACAAAGCAGCATACTTGTCAATACAAGATGAACATAAATGTTGGAAACAAAGAGGAAGCGTGGGACAATTTGAGGTAAAACAGTCATCTTCTAAATGGAGGCAGAGGGCATGGCTGAGGTATCAATCAAGAACTTTGCATCTACCAAGAGAAAGGTGGTGGTTGAAAAAAAATAGAATGGATAAAAATAAAAGGCAAAGTATTAAGTATGCTAGAGATCACCCAATCCACATGGGATACATCTTGGATTGCTGGGGGAAATAAATGTGGAAATTACGGAGGTTCTGGCCACTATCTTCCAAGCCTTCTTGGATACACGAGCAGTGCCAGAGGACTGGAGGATTGTGAACGTCACACTACCATTCAAAGAAAAAGAGGATAAACCCAGGAAGTTAAAAACTTTGTTCCTCAGGTGTAGGTGTCACAAGCAAGGCCCACTTTCCGAGACTGATTTTCGAAAATTAACTGCTCTTGGAAAGACGATGGTGAGCCCCCTTCCTCAACTGCTACAGGTTCACATGGTGTGAGTGGCACGGTGGCACAGTAGTTAGCACTGCTGCCTCAGACTGCCAATGGTCCCAGGTTCAATTCCCAGCTTCTGTCACTGTATGTGAGGTCTGCACGTTCTCCCAGTGTCTGTGTGGGTTTCCTTCCACAGTCTGAAAGACCTGCTGGTTAAGTGCATTGGCCATGCTAAATTCTCCCTCAGTGCACCTGAACAGATGCTGAAGTGTGGCGACTAGGGGATTTCCTCAGTAACTTCACTGCAGTATTAACGCAAGCCTACTTGTGACACTAAAAAACAAATGAAACTAGTTACACCTATAATGCAATTATGGAGGGAGTTCCAGCATGCGGTGAAAGAACAGAAATGGACAGTGAATGACTTGGAATGGTACTTGCAATGCATCTGCTGCCCTTGCCCTCAGTGGTAGAGTTCAAGGGTTTAGTAGGTGTTGTCAAAAGAGGTTTAGCGAGTTGCTGCAGTGCATCTTGTAGATGCTACATCCTGCTGTTACCGTGTGTCAGTAGTCATTGGAACAAAATGTTTAAGGTGAATGAAGTGCCATCAATGCTGTTTATTGTCTTCCTGCACTCATCCTGACAAGTGAAGAGCATTCCGTCACACTCCTGACTTGTACGTTGTAAATGATGGACAGGCCTTGGGAGTCAGAAGGCGAGTACCTTGCCACAGAATTCCCAGCTTCTTATTTGCTCTTGCAGCCACTCTATTTATATGGCTAGTCCAGTTCAGTTTTTGGGCAATAGTAAACCCCAGGATGTTGATGGGAGATTCAGCAATGGCAATGCCATTGAATGTCATGGGGAAATTATTAGATTCTCTCCCATGTCTGGAAAGTGTGATGGAGACAGGTTCAATCGAGGCATTAACAGGGCATTAGATAATTATTGAACAGAAACAAATGTGCAAGTGCAGAGTTATGTGGAACTAGTCAATGCTCATTTAGAGAGCTGGTGCAGATACAATGGGCCAAATGTCCTTCTTCCACACTGCAACAATTCTATGATTCTGTGACTCTATTTGGAGATGGTCATTACCTAGCACTGCGTGTGGCATGAAGATTACTTGCCACTTATCAACCCATATCCGAATGTTGTCCAGGTCTTGATGCATATGGACAAGAACTGCTTCAGTACGAGTTGTTATGACTGGTGCAGAACATAGCGAACAGTGCAATCATTAGCAAACATCCCCTCTTCAGTCCTTACAAAGGGAAGGTCATTGATGAAGCAGCTAAAGGTTGGGCCTCAGGTACTACCCTGAGGAAATCCTGCAGTGATGTCCTGTGATCAAGACAATTGCCTTTCAACAACCACGGCCATCTTTCTTTGTGCTATGCTATGAAGCTATATACATTTATTTTTTTTAATGGGGGTTTCCAACTTTTAACTGACTGGCAATTTTTGACTGAGACAGAACTAACTGCTTAAAAATGCAAAGTCACATTCAAGAGGCCAGTAAGAAACCAGCAAATCATCCTCAGGGGAGTGTGAAGAGAGACATTTCCTATTATCCAGACACCCATCAAAATTTGTAACTGTTGAAGGGAGAGATATTGAAACAATGATTGCCACAGACAGATAGACCCAAAACATCTTAGAAATACACAATGAGTGAAGTATTCGAAGGCAAGGCTGCCAGGCATTAGAGACTGCAAGTGACACAGGTGGTGTCAAGAAAGTCTTCAGTAGAGGAAACAAGTGGAGGGCTCTCGTCCTCCCTCTCTTTTGGAATTAGTGTGCTGCCAGGTTTAAAAAACCAAATCTACCAGCAAACTGAGATTATGTAATAATTGCAACATCTTGAACATCTGGCTGAATCCAAGTTAACCAAGCCGCAAACTTCAAAATCTATGCCTCAAGGACAAAGGACTTAACCAGAAATTCATTTTCATTACTTAAATTCATTACTTTAAAAATTTTAATGCAACTCCCCTAATAACTGCATGAGAGTGGATTGCTTGACGCTGCTTTTTTACTACTTTTCCCGCCCAGGTTTAGTGGTCAATAAACCCTCGTTTGATTTGACTCCTTCTTGATTAAATACATTCTGGTTTGGAAAAGACATATCCTCATGAAAAAGAAACTTAAACCTTTGTTGTGACTAACCAAAGAGGTTGAATAGAAGGGAGCCAGTTCACTCCTTCTCACCTGATAATAACAGGTATGACACCAGCCAGAGGAATTTATCCCATTCATTCCCATTGACTTCAAATCTGATCAGGCTCCTTGATGCCCCGCTCAGTCAAATGCTGCCTTGAGGCCAAGGGCAGTCACTCTCACCTCAACTCTGGACTCCAAACTCTTGCCCACGGTTGGACCAAAGCTGTAATGAGGTCTGGAGCCGAGTGCCGCTGAAGGAAGTCAAAATGAGCATTGATGAACAGACTGATGCCAAGTGTCCCTTGATAGCACTGTCAATGAAATCTTCCATCAAGATTAGACTAATGGAGTTATAATTGACCAGATTATATTTGTCCTGTGTTTAGCACCTGGGCAGTTTTCTACACTGCTTAGGAGATGCCTGTGCTGTAGCTGTACTGGAACAGCTTGGTTAAGGGTTTGACAACTTCTAGAGCAATACTAGATCAGTCCTTTACCTGGAATGTTGTTCAGGTCCCTAGCTTTTGCTGCATCCAGTGACTTCAGCTATTTCTTGACATCATGGATGAATCAAATTGCCTGAAGACTGGCATCTGCATTGATGGCATCCTCAGGAGGAGGCAGAGATGGACCACCTACTTGCCACATCTGTATGGAGATTGGTGAATGCAGCCTTGTCTTTTGCATTGATGCCTTGAGCTCCCATATCATCGAGGACAGGGAGGTAACGGAGCTGCCTCTTTTTGCAGCAAGTTATTTAATTATCCACCACCATTCACAAATGGATGTGGTAGGACGGCAGAGCTTTGATCTGATCCATTGGTGGTCAGATTGCTCAGCTTTGCCTATGGCAATGCTGCTTTCATTCTTTAGCATTTATATAGTTCAGTGTTGTATCTTCAATGGGTTGGTATCTCATCTTCAGGTACGTCTGGGGTTTCTCGTCATGTTTTCCTGTGTTCCTTGAAGCAGGGCTATTGATTGACTTAAATGGTAATGGCAGAGTAAGGATTTTCTGTTAAATTTGTTCACAGGATGCGAGTGACAAGACCAGCATTTTTGCCCATCCTCAAATGCTCAAGAAGATGGTGAGCTGCCTTCTTGAACCACTGCAGTCTGTGTGTTATAGGAATACCCATAGTGCTGTGAGGAAGGGAGTTGCAGGATATTGATAATGAAAGTGAAGGAACAACTATTGTTTCAAGTCAGGATGGTGCGTGATTTGTAGAGAAACTTGCAGGCGGTGTTCCAATGCATCTGTTGCCCTGTCTTTTTAGGTGAAAGAAGTGGTGAGTTTGAAAGTTGTCGTCGAAGGAGTCTTGCTGAGTTTCTGCAGTGCACCTTGTAGATGGCATACACTGCTATCACTGTGTCGGTGGTGGAGGGAATGAATATTTAAGATGGTGGATTGGGTACCAATCAGATGAGCTGCTTTGTCCTGAATGGTGCTGGGCTTCTTGAGTGTTTCTGGATCTGAACTCATCCATGCAAATGGAGTGTATTCCATCACGCTCTCATCTTGTGCTTTGTAGATGGAGGACAGGCTTCGGGAGTCAAGAGGTGAATTACCCTCCACAGAATTCCCAGCCTCTGACCTGCTCTTGTGTTTATACGGCTGGTCTGGTTCAGTTTCTGATCAATGCTAACTCTCAGGATGTTGATAGTGGGGGCCATGATTTAAAAGTGCTCAAGAGATGCAAACCATCAAACTTGTTTTTATTAAATATAAACTTGGTTCAAAACTGCATGGGTTACACTCCAAAGGGAGAAGATTGGGTCTCTCAGCTGCCCACCACAATCACACTAAGTCTACTGGATCTTTAGTACTGTTCCAAAGCAGAAAACACTTGGTAGTGTTGGCATGCAACTCTTGTAGGAATTGCAATTTATTTGCATGGGTGCCTGAACTTAAATGGGTTCAGGTTTCAAGTAAAATGTGCTGTGGCCCTTAAGCTCCACTCTATGAACAAGTTAGCAGGTGGAGCCAACATCATAAGTATAATTAACTCATTTTCAAGCTGGTGGTTAAAGTGATATACTGCTTCATCACAATTCACATTTCAAAGTTCTCCTCACGCAAATACTTTTCAATATTTCAGCCAAAAAACTGCTGTAACCCAAAAACTGCTGACCCAGTGTCAAACTCATCCATGGCACTGATCAGTTCAGACTTTTACACAATAACGCACACACCTCCTATTTGCATTCTTCGACAGAGGTTTATGAAGATGCAGCTGTTTTCAACTGCTGATATTTCCAGGCCGAATCCCCCAGTAGTTCACTGTTACCACCAAGATCAGCTTAGCAACATATCCAAACTTTTGCAAAATTCCATAGTTTGACACTTGCATTCTTCAAATACGACAACCAGTGAGAGTAGTTAAGGAACTGCATTCCTCAACACGATTGTAAAATACACAGATGACATCTCCTATAACTGCAGCCACATCAATTACATCTGCCTAAATATTCTGCTGATCATGGTCTCTTAGCCAACCTACTCTAAAAAGTTAAGGTCACATAAGCCCTGGAGCAAGCCACAACCTGCACAGAACTTTAGTCACAGTTAATCTTAATTTTACAGTGCAAGTACAAGGCTTATGTTGAGATAGCTTTTCATTAAGCATTTATAGTCCCTCTAC
Organism: Mustelus asterias; assembly: GCF_964213995.1. Taxonomy (NCBI): domain Eukaryota; kingdom Metazoa; phylum Chordata; class Chondrichthyes; order Carcharhiniformes; family Triakidae; genus Mustelus; species Mustelus asterias. The sequence goes on from NC_135805.1 coordinate 32,194,360, forward strand.
ATCAAGAATGACATTGAAACAGTACACTGCATTGTAAATGTATTTTAGATAATTTATGCAAATATGTACAGGGATCCTGGGAATGCACACCCATGAACTTCCTCATCACAGGTTGTCTGAATAGTATATTTTTCTTATCAATTAGGTCACTGGATAGCCTCCTTCAGCTTCTGCATCAAAATATTCATGAAACAACTTGCATTTATATTGAGTAAAGTGTAGAAAATTATCCAAGACACTTGCTAGAGGCATAATCTGGCACAAATCGGCACGCCAAGATGTGGAGTATAGGAAGGATGACTAACAGCTTGGGCAAAGAGGGAGTCTGAAATTAAGGTGGGGGAAGTGAGACTTAAAGAACAAAGGAACAAGCTTTTATTTTTATAGTGGCTTTCAATCTCAGGCTGTCAAGTATTTTGTGGCATCCTATCGAGTACAGTCACTGCTACAACATAAGGAAACAAAGCAACCATACAGCAGGGCCCCCACAGACTGAAACAAGATCATCTATGAGATAATCAGTCTCATCTCATCAAGGGTTAAATGTTTGGTTGCCAGAGTACCAGATGAATCTCCCTGCTCTTCTGCGAATAGTGCCACAGGATCTCTTTATTCATGTGACTATATTTAGAGAGAGAATTAGAGAGAGAGATGAGACTGATTATCTCATAGATGATCTTGTTTCAGTGTATGGGGAGGTGGTGGTATTCATATATTGCTGATGGACTAGTAACCCAGAGACCCAGACTAATGCTCTGGGGACCCAGGTTCAAATTCCACCACGCAGAGTGAAATTTGAATTCAATGTTGGCTGTCAATTGTTGTAAAAACCCATCTGGTTCATTAATGTCCTTTAGGGAAGGAAATCTGTCGCTATTTCATGGTCTGGCCTGCACGTGACTCCAGATCCACAGCACTTAAATGCCCTCAGGCCCAGCCAGCAATGCCCACATCCAATGAACAAATAAAAAAGGAAATAAACAGTTGAAGGCACTGTCCTAAAATGATTTAAACCGCATTTCAGCTCCGCCACCTCTTCCTTCCAAATGACTGACCTTCTTGCTTGGTTTAAATCCCTCCTTCCCCTTCACAGCCGTCCCTTCAACCATGTCGTTTTCTGTGACTTGACGATCAGCAAAGTAATTTCTGTCTTTATGGTTGCATTCCTCACCACACAATTCTACAAATCTCCTTCCTTTATATCCTAGAAACAAACACCAACACCCCCACCTCAAATCTCACAATCACATTTCAGAGCCGACTCTTCCAGTGCTCCATTTGCAACCTTATCTCAGAAGCCATTTATTCAAACACTCTCACCTCCACTATATTGCCTTTGTGTCCACCTTGGTAAGATTGCCAATTCAGCCTCCATCTTTGCACCTTGAAGTCCAAGGGACACAAACTTCAGAAAGTTGGCAGACATAACTAAGCAATCTATTTGCAGATCTGACTTGTCCACATCAAGCTCTACCAGATCAAGGTTTGTCAAGTCAGCTCAGTATTCCACTATTATTCTGGAGAGCATGTCTACTACTCCCAGTCTCTTCACCCCTAACTGCTCCCCATCTCTGATGGTATACGCGAAGAAGAATTTGTCTCCAAGCGTGTTCATCCACCAGTGCCTCTTTCTGCCCCCGGTTACTAAACAAATTATTGCCATCCCAGCCCACCTTTTGCTTAGAGTCATTGAGGTTTACAGCATGGAAACAGGCCCTTTGGCCCAACTTGTCCATGCCTCCTTTTTTTTTTTATAAAACCCCTAAACTAATCCCAATTGCCCGCATTTGGCCCATATCCCTCTATATCCATCGTACCCATGTAACTATCTAAATGCTTTTTAAAAGACAAAATTGTACCTGCCTCTACTACTACCTCTGGCAGCTTGTTCCAGACACTCACCACCCTCTGTGAAAAAATTGCCCCTCTGGACACTTTTGTATCTCTCCCCTCTCACCTTAAACCTATGCCCTCTTGCTTTAGACTCCCCTACCTTTGGGAAAAGATATTGACTATCTAGCTGATCTGTGCCCCTCATTATTTTATAGACCTCCATAAGATCACCCCTCAGCCTCCTACGCTCCAGAGAAAAAAGTCCTAGTCTATTCAGCCTCTCCTTATAACTCAATCCATCAAATCCCGGTAGCATCCTAGTAAATCTTTTCTGCACTCTTTCTAGTTTAATAATATCCTTTCTATAATAGGGTGACCAGAACTGCACACAGTATTCCAAGTGTGGCCTTTCCAATGTCTTGTACAACTTCAACAAGACGTCCCAACTCCTGTATTCAATGTTCTGACCGATGAAACCAAGCATGCCGAATGCCTTCTTCACCACTCTGTCCACCTGTGACTCCACTTTCAAGGAGCTATGAACATGTACTCCTAGATCTCTTTGTTCTGTAACTCTCCCCAACTCCCTACCATTAACTGAGTAAGTCCTGCCCTGGTTCAATCTACCAAAATGCATCACCTCGCATTTGCCTAAATTAAACTCCATCTGCCATTCGTCAGCCCACTGGCCCAACTGATCAAGATCCCGCTGCAATTGGAGATAACCTTCCTCACTGCCCACCATGCCACCAATCTTGGTGTCATCTGCAAACTTACTAACCATGCCCCCTATATTCTCATCCAAATCATTAATATAAATGACAAATAACAGTGGGCCCAGCACTGATCCCTGAGGCACACCGCTGGTCACAGGCCTCCAGTTTGAAAAACAACTCTCTACAACTACCCTCTGACTTCTGTCGTGAAGCCAATTTTGTACCCATTTAGATAGCTCACCCTCCTCTCCAAGCTCAACTCACCTGAGACCCTCCGATTCCCAATAAACCTCAGAACACCAAGCTTCCCTACCTAGCACCCATGTTACTCATTCTAGTAACTTTGGCTCACCAGCTGGGTATGAAAGAACTTACTTATTTACAACATACGATTTGGAGAGTATTGCAGCTTAGTAGCTGCCAGAGTCCAGGATCGATACGAGGCAAAAGCTCGAGTTTGTCAAGGTGAACCCCCAACCTAGGCCACTGAATAGTCACATGACCCAGGAAAACCAAATCAGCCGATCATCCCTTAAAAAGGGCCAGACACCACATCCCTCCCCCTCGAAGTCCTTTTATACAATAACTGTTAAACAGTATGGTCCCCAGTAAATTTAACATTTCACCCATTCAAACAGTCCAAAGATTTAGTCTCTCTGCTGGTATCCGCCTTCGGGTAGAGTGGCGTAACTCCATCGACTTGGACGCTTCTGCTGGGATACTTCCTGCAGGAACTACTGCACCTGGTGCCTCCAAGTACTGGTAACACAGCCTCATCCATTTCTGTGGTGACAACAGGCTCTCCTGTCACAGGTTGACTTGATACTTCACTACTCAGACAACTAACATCATTTCCTGCTGGCAGTATGATTTCAGGCTCTAGTACAGACTGCTGGGACAACTCCCATCCACGCAAGTGGTCCACATGTTTCCTGACAAATCTTGTACATTCACTTCATAAGACAGCAGTCCTGTCTTGACTACAACAACTCCTGGGACTCAGCTTGGTCCACTTCTGAAATTTCTGATGTACAACAGTTCATCTATTGCAAACAATTTTGCTGCTTTGCCCAAGTCGTGATTTTTCTTGACTCTGACTAGCCTCTACCACCCCCAGCAAATTCAGAAACACCCAAGATGCCAGCCCATCAATGGCAGCACTCCTGTTGTAGAATGTAGCAATGACTAGTATCCTCGAGGAAATTGAGACATTTTTTAAGAGCTGCCTTGAAGATTTGGACTGCTTGTTCAGTCAGTCCATTCAATGATAGATAGTTATGGCACAGTCCTGATATGGTTTGTGCCATTCATGGAAATGAAATTCTAAAATTCAGCACTCGTGAAGGCCGTTCCGTTATCTGACACGATACTTCAGGTACCCCAGGGGTTTGATTTATTATTGTCACATGTATTAGCATACAGTGAAAAGTATTGTTTCTTGCACGCTATACAGACAAAAGCACACCGTACACAGAATGTAGTATTACAGTCATAGCTAGGGAGTAGTGAAAGATCAACTTTATATATAGTCAGAGGGTCATAGAGGTTTACAGCATGGAAACAGGCCCGTCGGCCCAACTTGCCCACGGCGCCCAGCTTTTACCACTAAGCTAGCCCCAATTGCCTGCATTTAGCCCATATCCCTCTATACCCATCTTACCCATGTAACTGTCCAAATGCTTTTTAAAAGATAATTGTACTTGCCTCTACTACTACGACTTCTGGCAGCTTGTTCCAGACACTCACCACTCTCAGTGAAAAAATTACCCCTCTGGATCCTTTTGTATCTCTCCCCTCTAACCTATGCCCTCTAGTTTTAGACTCCCATATCTTTGGGAAAAGATGTTGACCATCTAGCTTATCTATGCCCCTCCTTATTTTATAGACTTCTATAAGATCACCCCTAAGCCTCATACGCTTAAGGGAAAAAAATCCCAGTCTATCCAGCCTCTCCTTATAACTCAAACCATCGAGTCTTGGTACCATCCTAGTAAATCTTTTCTGCACTCTTTCTAGTTTAATAATATCCTTTCTATAATAGGATGACCAGAACTGTACACAGTATTCCAAGTGTGGCCTTACCAATGTCTCGTACAACTTCAACAAGATGTCCCAACTTCTGTATTCAACGTTCTGACCAATGAAACCAAGCATGCCGAATGCCTTCTTCACCATCCCGTCCACCTGTGACTCCACTTTCAAGGAGCTATGAACCTGTACTTCTAGATCTCTTTGTTCTATAACTCTCCCCAACGCCCTACCATTAACTGAGTAAGTCCTGCCCTGATTCGATCTACCAAAAAGCATCACCTCACATTTATCTAAATTAAACTCCATCTGCCATTCATCAGCCCACTGGCCCAATTGATCAAGATCCTGTTGCAATCCTAGATAACCTTCTTCACTGTCCACTATGCCATCAATCTTGGTGTCGTCTGCAAACTTACTAACCACGCCTACTAAATTCTCATCCAAATTATTAATATAAATGACAAATAGCAGTGGACCCAGCACCGATCCCTGAGGGACACCATTGGTCACAGGCCTCCAGTTTGAGAAACAACCCTCTATAATCACCCTCTGTCTTCTGTCATCAAGCCAATTTTGCATCCATTTGGCTACCTCATCCTGGATCCCGTGAGATTTAACCTTATGCAACAACCTACCATGTTGTACCTTGTCAAAGGCCTTGCTAGAGTCCATGTAGACAACATCAACTGCACTGCCCTCATCTACTTCTTGGTTACCCCTTCAAAACACTCAATCAAATTCATAAGACATGATTTTCCACTCACAAAGCCTTGCTGACTGTCCCTAATCAGTCCTTGCCTCTCAATGCCTGTAGCTCCTGTCTCCCAGAATACCTTCTAACAATTTTCCCACTACAGACGTTATGCTCACTGGTCTGTAGTTCCCATGTTATTCCCTGCAGACCTTCTTAAACAAAGACACAACATTTGCCACCCTCCAATCTTCAGGCACCTCACCTGTGGTTGTTGATGATTCAAATATATCTGCTCGGGGACCTGCAATTTCCTCCCTAGCCTCCCACAACGTCCTGGGATACATTTCATCAGGTCCCGGGGAGTTAGCTACCGTGGGGATTTATCTACCTTAGTGTCAGGGGGACTAGCTAGGGTAAATGCATGGGGTTATGGAGATAGAGCTGGGTGGGATTGTGGTCGGTGCAGACTCGATGGGCCGAATAGCCTCCTTCTGCACTGTAGGATTTTATGATGCACTTTAAGACCTCCAGCACTTTCTTCTCTGTAATACGTACATAGAACATAGAACATAGAACACTACAGCGCAGAACAGGCCCTTCGGCCCACGATGTTGCACCGACCAGTTAAAAAAAAAAACTGTGACCCTCCAACCTAAACCAATTTCTTTTCGTCCATGAACCTATCTACGGATCTCTTAAACGCCCCCAAACTAGGCGCATTTACTACTGATGCTGGCAGGGCATTCCAATCCCTCACCACCCTCTGGGTAAAGAACCTACCCCTGACATCGGTTCTATAACTACCCCCCCTCAATCCCCAAGACATCACTATTTATTTCCCCAAGTTCCCTAACATCCATGCCTTTCTCAACAGTAAATACCGATGAGAAATATTCATTTAGGATCTCATCCATCTCTTGTGGATCCGCACATAGATGACCTTGTTGATCCTTAAGAGGCCCTACCCTCTCCCCAATTACTCTTTTGCCTTTTATGTATTTGCAGAAACTCTTTGGATTCTCCTTTGCCTTATCTGCCAAAACAATCTCATATCCCCTTTTTGCCCTCCTGATTTCTCCCTTAACATTACTCCAACAACCTCTTCACTCTTCAAGGGATCCACTTGATACCTGGTGTCTATGCATGTCATATGCCTCCTTCTTCTTGACCAGGGCCTCAATATCCCGAGTCATCCAGGGTTCGCTACTTCTACCAGCCTTGCCCTTCATTCTAAAAAGAATGTGCTTACCCTGATCCCTGGTTAACATACTTTTGAAAACCTCCCACTTACCAGCTGTCCCTTTGCCGGCCAACAGACTCCCCCCAAATCAACTTTTGAAAGCTCCTGTCTAATACCATCAAAACTGGCCTTGCCCCAATTTAGAATTTTAACCTTTGGGCCATACCTATCATTCTCCATAGCTATGTTAAAACCAATGGAATTATGATCACTGGTCCCAAAGTGATTTCTCACTAACACTTCTGTCACCTGTCCTTCTTTATTTCCCAAGAGGTGGCCAAGTTTTGCCCCTCTCAGGCCTTCCAAATATTGAATGAGAAATTCCTCCCGAGTACACTCAACAAATTTCTCTCCATCCAAGCCCCTAATGCAATGGCTGTCCCAGTCCAACATGTGAAAAAAGTCCCTTATCATTACCACGCTATTTTCTTGCAGCTATCTGTAATCTCCTTCCAAATTTGTTCCTCCATTTTCTGCTGACTATTTGGTGGCCTATAGTGCAATCCTATCAAAATGATCACTCCCTTCCTTTTCTCAGTTCTACCTATATAGACTCAGTGGGTGAACCCTCGGATATATCCCCCCTCAATACTGCTGTGATGTTCTCCCTAAATCAAAAACGCAACTTCCCCTCCTCTCTTACCTCCTGTTCTATCTTTCCTATAGCATCTGTATCCTGGAACATTGAACTGCCAATCCTGCCCCTCCCTTAACTATATTTCAGTAATAGCTATAATATCCCAGTCCCATGTACCCATCCATGCTCTGAGTTCATCTGCCTTGCCCATCAGGCCTCTTGCATTGAGTAGGCCCATTCAAAAGTCTGATGGCAGCAGGGGGATGCAAAACACGAACCCAATTTCTCAACTGTGGCACGTGTTGTCATAGACATCATTTCAAACAGTTCCATCCACATTGAATGGGCATCTATCGGGAGCAAAAATGTTGTCCCCAAAAATGGTCCCACACAGTCAATGTGGACACGTGAATAGGCCACTGCCAAGGGTGCAAAGGGGCTGTAGCAGGCAACCTCTGCTGCAATTGACAGTGATCGTAATGTTTCACTAGTTTATCAATGTCAGCATCTATGCCAGGCTACCAAACGTAGCTTCTGATGAGCGTCTTCATTTTTGACACAGCCAGATGGCCGCTATGTAATTCAGCCAAGAGCAATTCCCTTCCTGGTACAGGAATGAGTACCATTACTCCCCAAAGTATGATGCTGTCCTCGCAACTCAATTTGCCTTTCTGAATACAATATGGTTTCATCTTTTCAGATACTGGCTCGTTGGTCCATCCTGTTAATAGTCTGTGCTTTACTCTGGACAATAGCAGGTCACTGTTAGTCCAATGTGTATTTTGCTGCACTGAAACTGGCAAGATATCCAAGAAATGTAGCACCATCACAATTTCCTGCAGTACTTTTGGGGGGGGGGGGCGCAATGGTAGACTACTCAATGCATCTGCATTTGATATATGTGTTCCAGGCTGGTGTTGGAATGTATACACATGCTGATAAGATTAATGATCAATGCTGAATCCTTGCTGATGCAATTGGCGGAATAGCTTTGTCTTCCTTAAAAAGACCCGAAAGTGGATTGTGGTCCGTTACAATGGGAAAATGTTTTCCAAACACATACTGGTGGAACTTCTTTACACCATATATGACAGCAAACCCTTCTTTTTCAATCTGAGAACAGCCTTTCCCAGCCTCTGAGGGGGTTCTGGAGAGATAACCCCAGGTGTCTTTCATATTGTCTTTCCATTATATGAGACAAAACTGCACCAATGACAAAGGAGTGGCATCACAAGTTAACATCAATTTCCTGGTTGGGTTGAGTGCACAAATAACCAAGACGAATGTAGTAACTGTTTTACTTTGTTAAAAGCTTCACTCTAATGCATCCTCTAAAACCAACGCTTCTTTAGTCACACATGGTCTGGTCACCTCATTACAGGAAAGATGTTGAAGCCATTGAAAGGGTGCAGAGGAGATTTACAAGGATGTTGCCTGGATTGGGGGGCATGCCTTATGAGGATAGGTTGAGGGAGCTTGGTCTCTTCTCCCTGGAGAGACGAAGGATGAGAGGTGACCTGATAGAGGTTTACAAGATGTTGAGGGGTCTGGATAGGGTGGACTCTCAGAGGCTATTTCCAAGGGCTGAAATGGTTGCTACGAGAGGACACAGGTTTAAGGTGCTGGGGGGTAGGTACAGGGGGGATGTCAGGGGTAAGTTTTTCACTCAGAGGGTGGTGGGTGAGTGGAATCGGCTGACGTCGGTGGTGGTGGAGGCAAACTCGTTGGGGTCTTTTAAGAGACTTCTGGATGAGTACATGGGATTTAATGGGATTGAGGGCTATAGATAGGCCTAGAGGTGGGGATGTGATTGGCGCAACTTGTGGGCCGAAGGGCCTGTTTGTGCTGTGGCTTTCTATGTTCTATGTAACAGGACCAACAATGTCTACAAATTCAGCAGAAAATGTTCATAATAATTCACCATATCCAAGAAGGATTTAAGCTCAGATGTGTACTTGGGGGCCGATGCCTCCTTTATTGCTCTAACTTTGTCCTCCATCGGGTGCAACCCATGAGGCAGCAACTCAGGTAAGCCACTTCATTGGCCTGAAAAGTACATTTATCCTCCTTGAGCTGAACACCAGTCTCAAAATCCTCATAGCACCTCTTCCAAGTTAGTTAGGGACCAGGTATACTGTTACACATGGCAATCCTTGCAACAAACTTTCCATCAATATCTGAAATATGGAACAAGTTGATGATATGCCGAGAGGCAGATGCATATACTGTGTGTTTATTGTAACAACTTTAGGAAGCAATGTCAAGCTCAAGCTGCTGAAAAGCATGGCTCATGTCTAACTTTGTACAAGATTGGTCTCCAGTCAGCTTTGGCATATAAATTTTCTATCTTTGGAATGGGGTACATGTCTAGCATGGCAGCCTGATTCACTGTCAATAGTAGGCCTTCACCAAATCCACCATCATCGTCAATGAACATGAATCAGGTGCATTCGGGTACATAGGGCTTCAAGTTAGACTGTAGGCCTGGGTCCACACGCGCTCAACAGGGCTGCCTCCTCCTCCCCTCCTCCTCTATTCCACTGGCCATAAAATAACCTAGACATTTTACATACTGTGTCCAATCCTCAACACAGGCATGAAAGGGATTTAATCGACCAATTGGAGGCATTTTTTGCTGCAGCATAATTCTGTTTTGTAACCCAACTTCAACCTCAAATGGTACTCAGTCTTGGGACCACACGTCTTCCATTTTATCCTCGTCACCAATGTAATAACTTTGGCTCACCAGCTGGGTATGAAACCAACATTTATTTACAACATACCATCTTATACAGTCTTGCAGCTTAGTATCTGCTAGTGTCCAGGATTGATCTGAGGCAAAGGATTGTGCTTGCTCGGGTGAACCCCCCACCATGTGACCCTATTGGCCAATTGCCCCTTAAAAGGGGCCAGGCACGACACCCATTATGGAGGGTTTCTTCTCCTTAGACTCTGTCGTTCTTGCCTAACTGCCATCTTTCTATATTTCTCACTTCATCTCAATTTCCCAGTCTGCGTCGCGCTCACTCACTCCTCAATCACCAAGTTTTTCCTCACACTGTCTGACCCTAGTCACTTCCACCATGAAAATCTGCCTTTTGAGGTCACTTACATTTTGTGTTGCGTTACAAGTGGAAGACTTCTTACTCAATCCTCCACTTCCCATATGGTTTACGTCATCCCCACTATTCTGCCTAAGTCTGATGTGCATTGAGATTTGCTCACCTGCTTCCAATCACACAAATATTTTTTTTAAAATCATACTTGATCTTACATCCCTTCCCCACCTCTAAAGCCTCAGCATTACCCGATTAGACAATTCCTTTGATTGGCCTTGGGTCCATTTCCAGTGTTGACTCTTATCTGCCGCACAGTCTGTTCTAACCCTTCTACGGTGGACAAATAACCACGAGTAGACATCTTATTAGTACAACCAATATTTATTTAAACCCACACAACCAACAATAAGTTATTTTACAAGAGAATACTAGAATTCAAGTCCAATACAAGACCTTGACTTAACTTTGCGTGACTGGCAAGTACCCAAGCAGATATTGGCCTTTATCTGTGCGTTGGTCTCGGTCGTTCTCTGCGTAGTCTGGTCCGTTGGTCTGGTCTGGCACTCTGGCTCTGGTCTTCCTTCCCGGGTGTGGTGACTCTCCTCGTGCTAGCTGTCGCTGGTAATGTTCACAGTTGTTGTAGCTCATTCGTGGGGTCAGAGAGAGAGATTCCTGGTTGCGCAGCACCCTTTATACCTCGTTGGGTTTCACGTGCCTTTTTGGTCATTGCCAATCAATCGATCAGGACTTGATCACCCTGATCGATAAGAGTCCAATCAGGTGCTGCCACACCGATCTCTGGGTGTGTACCCAACGCCTTGTTGGACTTTAACCTGGTGTTGTTAGACTTCTTACTGTGTTTACCCCAGTCCAACGCCGGCATCTCCACATCATGACTACCATCGACACCGCAAACTGCCGGCTCCAAGTGGAGAGGATCTGCAAGAAGATCGCGCATATCGACAGGTTGGACTTTAACCTGGTGTTGTTAGACTTCTTACTGTGTACCCAACGGCCATGCTTGTAGGTGCTGGAGGCACATAGAGTTCACACCTTCCTCCCCCCAAACAAGGGGCCACGACGCCCTTATGTCTGGTACACAACCCAGGGTGACCAGAAGGTCTCTTTCATCCTGGAGATGAAACATACCCTGTTTATTCACTCGTCTGGGTAGCAGCCTGTTTGTCTCTGTCTTTAAACTGCAGCCTGTCGTTTTAGTTCTTGCCCAATTGTCCCAGAGTGCTTTGCAAATCGCCATTTTAGGTGGCCCGTTTGGCCACACCAGCCATACCTGTTGGCTTTCAGCTGCTTAATTTCTAAATTAAGCCTTCTTTACCTGCTTTTATATCTTCCATAGAACATGTTTCTGACCAAGTGTTTGATCACCCCTCAAGCACAATATTGATTTCCTTATGCCTCTGATTTTTTTCCCCCCCATGATAACCGTACCATATTGAAGGTTTTTTTTTAAGCTTAGTTTGGGCATCATGATCGGCACAGGCTTGGAAAGGCTCCTTCCTGTGCTGTACTTTTCTTTGTCCTTTATTCAATACGAGTGGTTGTGGTTCAAGATAACACACCCAATCTTCCCAAATAGCTTGATAAATCTCATTGCTCATCAGCTTTGGTAGAACCAAAGTTAGTCTGCTTTCTCAGTTCAAAAAAAAACCTATACCATCCTCAGCACAGTGGTGGGCAGCTTGCCTGCATGCTGCCTTGCAGCATCAGACACCGGGTTTGATTCCAACCTTTAGTGACTAATCCTGTGGAGCTTGCACTTTCTCCCCGTGTCTGTGTGGTTTTCCTCCGGGTGCTCCGGTTTCCTCCCACAGTCCAAAGGCATGCAGGTTAGGTGGATTGACCATTCTAATTAAAGGACAACGGTTAAGGGGGATGAGCAGGGTAAATGCATGGGGTTATGGAAATGGGGTGGGGATGGACCTGGGTAGGTTGCTCTATTGGAGAGTCAGTGCAGACTTGATGGGTCGAATGGCCTCCTTTTGCACTGTAGAGATTCTATGAACATGAAAACCACGTGCCAGAAAGCAGCATTCCAATCATGCAAATCAAAATTATTGCGGCTGACAAAACAGTACAAAAAGTTGAACTTGTATTTTTATGTTTAAATGTAATAAAATATCCCAAGGCAATTCAATGTGTGACACCGCAATCAGTAAGGATAGGCAAAAGCACCACCTCCATGATCATCCCCAACACCGGTGCCCCACAAGGCTGTCTCATCAGCCACTTACTATACTCCTTATACACCTCTGACTGTATGGCCAAATTCCCCTCCAACTCGATTTTCAAGTTTACTGATGACACCACATTGTGGGTCGGATCTCAAACAATGATGAGATGGAGTACAGGAAAGAGATAGAGAATCTGGTGAACTGGTGCAACAACAATAATCTCTCCCTCAATGTCAGAAAAATGAAGGAGATAGTCATCGACTTCAGGAAGCGCGGTGGAGGATATGCCCCTGTCTCCATCAATGGGGATGAAGTGGAAACCTGATGGCAGCAGGGAAAAAGTTGTTCTTGAGTCAGTTGTTACGTGTCCTCAGACTTTTGTATCTTTTTTCCCCACGGAAGAAGGTGGAAGAGAGTATGTCTGGGATGCATGGAGTCCTTGATTATGTTGGCTGCTTTTCCGAGGCAGTGGGAAGTATAGACAGAGTTAGTGAATGGGAGGCTGGTTTGCGTGATGGACTGAGCTTCAGGTTTCTCGGTGTCCAGATCACCAACAACCTGTCCTGGTCCCTCCATGCTGACGCATGGAGCAGTTAGGAAAGCCTCTACTTTCTCAGGAGGCTAAGGAAATTTGGCATGTCCAATACAACCCTCTCCAAATTTTACAGGTGCATCATAGAAAGCATTCTTTCTGGTTGTGGGAGCCAATACAGGTCACTGAACACAGAGGTGTTAGGTGAGAGTTAAGACACAAGCAGCAGAGTTCTAGATGATCTCAAGTTTCTCCAGGGTAAAATATGGGAGTCCAGTTTGATGAGAAGTGGAACAACCAAGTCCAGAGGTAACAGACAGGAATGGGGGTCTGAGCAGAAGAGTTGAGGTAGATGCAGTGGAAACAGACAGGCCTAGGTGAAAGCACAAATATGGGGTCAGAAGCTCTTTTTGGGGTCAAATGTAACACTAAGGTTATAAACAATCTGGTTTAATCTCAGATTGTTGCCAGGGTGACAAATAAAATCAGTAGCTAGGAAAGTTAAACAATTACTTCAGTTTTCCAATATTCAATTGAGAAAAATTTTCCCATCCAGTACTCAATATCAGGTAAGTAGACTGGTTATATATCAGCAGTGAAGTCAAGAAAGGTGGTGGAGACATAGAGCTGGGTGTCATCAGCATACAGGTGAACACTCATGCTGTGCTTTCAGATGATGTTACTGAAGGGCAGAATGTGGATGAGAAAAAAGAGAGGGCCATGGATAAATGCTTGGGTAATGGTGCAGTCGGAAGGGAAACCATTGGTTCCCTGGCTCCAATGAGATAGATAAAAATGGAAATAGGTGAGAGCAGTTCTATCCAGCTGGACAACATGGACAGCAGTTGAAGTATTGCGAGGAGGATGATGTGGGTGGCCATGTCAAACGTTGCAGACACGTCAAGGACGAAAGGCAGTCATTACAACCTTTTTTTTCCAGGAAAAAGACAAGCTGCACGGTTACCTGTAAAGAATTGTAGGCGATCAGGTGGTTTATAGGGCTGTAGATTCAAAAGCAAGTTGCTCATTTAGAGAAACTGCACAGAATACAAATTACTTAAGTCCCACTGTTGCTACAGATTGTTCATTAAAGACAGCGAAATTTGAAATATTCACTACCACTTTAATAATAATTCCTTAGTTAATACTAGTCCTTTGTTCAGCAGGTAATTTTATCAAGTCTAGCAAAGCAGAAAAATATTTTGAAGTCTTATTTATAAAAAAGTCATGCGCCAAGAAAAATGAAACGCAATGTTGAAAATCTCAAGCACATCCACACATCAGAACAATCTAAAGACGTCAGCATAAACACAGCTACACGTGGTACTTCTCACTGCCCAATCTTTAAACAGAATATAAACTCCACTAATCCCACTTCAAATGTCAAAGAATATATGTAACTTAAAAAAAAGTTTGCCATATTCGGAAACAATACTTGAGCCAGACAATTGAAGTAACAGTTGACAACTGTGGTCTTCACAGACAATTTTCCTGAAGACACATTTCAATACCTTCACTGAAACATGCAACAGCATATCCAAGAAATGTTGATGGCTGCATTTCAAATCATAAATATAACAGGGAATCAGCTATCTGACTTTAATTATTTGTCTCACTCACAGTTCTGAGGTCCTCACAAGATACCCAATTAACTCAGCAACCACACTTACTCCTCACAACCTCCATTTATTGGTGTGGAGAACATCTCTTTGTTTCCCCCTCTTTTGCCTCAAACTTTTCCCTCTGATAATCTCTGATCTATGTATCCTAAGGAAGACTCAAGCTATGAATACAACAGTACTGATTCCTCATTTAAAAACCTAATAATTACCCTTAGGAATTATGGTACCACTACAGAAACATTTATAAAATACATTTTTCAATACACACTGCTTCTGTAAACACAAGATATAACTGCAGATTAGTGACGTACCAGCAGAGACAAAGGTACACAGATATCAGATTGACAAAGAGGGGCTATAGATCATAGAATCCCTACAGTGCAGAAGGAGGCCATTCGGCCCATCGAGTCTGCACCGACCACAATCCCACCCAGGCCCTACCCCCATATATTTACCTGCTAATCCCTCTAACCTACGCATCCCAGGACTCTAAGGGGCAATTTTTAACCTGGCCAATCAACCTAACCCGCACATTTTTGGACTGTGGGAGGAAACCGGAGCACCCGGAGGAAACCCACGCAGACACGAGGAGAATGTGCAAACTCCACACAGATAAATAAGTATTTCCTGCTTCCAAGCAAATGTTCAATTTCCATAGTAAAGATATGACTTGCCATGACAGGAGTGAAGTTCTGGGTATATTTTCAGTACAAGACATAGGTATCCACCTCCAACCTTGGTTACACTTATGATCAGTTAGCAGGATGTTAGAACACTCAAGGGATACTGTCTGGTTCTTCAAGACCACTGCTTACACCATCCTATATTGTGCAAGTATAGTGGTTATGTTGCTGGATTAGCAATTTAAAGGTCAGGTTGAAATGATCCATTGGCACGAGTTCAAATCCTAATCTAGAATTTAATAAATTGTAAAATCACAGCTGGTTCATTAATATCTTTAGGAAAGGAAATCTGCTCTTTTACCTGGTCTATGTCATTCAGACCCACAGCAATGTGGTTGACTCTTAACTGCCCTTGAAAATGACCTGGCAAGCCACAGTTATAGACGCAGCAGCTCACCACCACCTTCACAAGGACAAATGGAGATGGACAAGTAATGCTGCCCTTGACAGTACTGTCCATATGCTGCTGCAAATGAATAAATGCTTACAATGCAGCAATAAGGGAGCGATGTAAATTCCACCGCCAAGTCAGAGGTTCTGGGTTCAAGTACCACTCCAAGAAGTTGAGCACACAATCCAGGCTGTGATTCAAGTATAGTACCTAGGAACTGCTGCACTGTTGTGGGCGCTGCCTTTAAGGGTGAAGCATTAAACAGAAATAATCTGATTTCGCAGGGGGACATAAAAGATTGCAACCCACGACACCATTTCTGAGAGCGGAGGAATGCTCCTCAGCATTTATCCCTCAACTAAACACCCGGCCATCACATGGCTGTGGGACCTTGCTGTGCTCGATTTGGCTGCCCCTGTTTCCCCTAACATTTAAAAAGTCCTTCTCTACTTGCTGTGACAGCGCTGGGAGACGCTGGTGGTGACGGAAGTTGTGTTAAACGCAAGATATTTATTTCAGTTGTTCTGTGTAGCAGCCAGTGCAGACTTACAAATACTGAGCACAGCCATCGAAAGCAAGTTGATGGAGTGAATACAAAAGCAGTGCACACAGATCCATCTCCCGGGAACAAGTTTAAATCGCGGTTGTTCGAGGAACAAGTTGGATCCTGAGTTGAAAACCACTTCTAGACGACATGGGTGGATTTGTGTTTCAGTTTACTTACAGGATCCGTGTTGAGTTAACCAGATTGTGATACCACACACAGAGAGAGAGATAAAATGAAGCATTAAAATGGTCAAAGTGGGGGAGTGGATGGCTATAAAAATGATTAATGATTGATTGTACCTTCCAGCCGGCCGAGCTGTTGCTGTCTCCCTTATCCTTGAAGTAGGGCACGGAGCGGACCATCCAGTCGTAGATCTGGGACAGTGTCAGCCTCTTGTCCGGGGAGCTCTCGATGGCTTTCGTGATCAGATCCGCGTACGACATGTTGCCCCAGGCATTCCTGCGGGACGAGGCTTTCCGCTGCTGGGGCCCCGCGGCTCCTCCTGTGCCGAGGCCGCCGCCGGGAGAGTGGGCCGCGGAGGGCGAGCGAGAGCCGCGGGGGCCGCTCACCCCGGCCGGTAGCGGCGGCGCCGGCGGCTGCTGCTTCTCCTTCTTCAAGCCGTCTCCTCCTGCTCCGGCTGCCGGCGGCTCCGGCTCTCCCCCGCCGCCGGCCGAAGCAAGCGGCGGGCCGGCCTCCTCGTCGTCCCCTTCCTCTTCGCCCCCCTCTTCCTCCTCCTCCTCGGGGATCATCTGGGAAGTCTCCTTCTTGCCGGGGGATGAAGAAGCGGGGAAGTCGGGCCGGGGCAAGGGCCAAGTGCAGGAGCGGGGCCGGCTCTGCGGCTCGAAGTCCGGGTCGATGTCGATGTCCAGCGGGGCGGCCGCCACGGCCCCCGCGGCGGGGGCTGCCCCTTCGGTCATGCCGTGGGGTGTGGGGGTGTCTGGGGAAGTGGGACTCGGGGTGGCGCTGGGGTCGGGATGCAGGCTGGGGGGGGGGGGGTAACTAAAGCTGCAGCGGGTGCTGGTGTCTCGGAGCCATTGGGGGGGGGGGGGGTGACCTTTACAAACTCCGGCCTCTTCACTGTGCCCGGGGGGGGGGGGGGGGTAAATGTCCGCTACTCTTTATTCAACACCCTCAGGGGTCTGCCTGCCGTTTCATCGCCATTCCCAACCCCTTGGCTTGACGGGGGGGGAAGGGGATCGGTGTCACCGCCCCCCTTTTTAAAACCAACCCCCCTCTCCCTCTCTCCCCTGATTACTAAAGGGGGGGGGGGGGTGAGACTGAAGTTGGGGGGGTTAAATGATGCACGCCTGGCTGGCTGCAGGGTTCACACAGGAACAAGTCCGACAACACCAGGCTTCAGACAGGCTTTCCCCCCTCCCCGCAACCCTCCGCTCGCGCGAGCGCCGGCCGTTGGCCGCGCGCCCTCACTCCGGGTTCTAGAACGGCCGGCGGTTACTCGGCGGCCAGCATCCGAATCGGTTGTCGACTCGACGACGCTCCCTCCTCCCCGGCTTGGCTAGGCTTGGCTTGTCTCGGCTCGGCTGCCCCACTCTTGACAAGGCGAGAGGCGCGCGCGCGCACTCATAATCTTCCCTCCCTCTTTTCCCCCCTAACAGAAACAAAGTTAGAGACGCCAGAGAGATTGGCGGGGGGGGGGGGAGCGTAACCCAACTCTACTGTCCGCCCTCTTACCAACGCTCATTAGCTCAATCCGCGCTCGCGTTGGCGCATTCTCCACGGGGCGGGCGGGCGAGCCGAGCGGACTCTCACTCGATTGGTCAGAGCATGGGGCGGAGGGGGGCGGGGACAATGGGTCACCTGCGTCACGGAGGCTCCAGCAGCAGCAGGTTCGGTTGAGGAGAGGAAGCACATTGCGTCATTCTTTTGACAAAAGGGGGCGTGGCAGGCTGGCGCAAAGACCCGCCCCCCCTCACACTGCAATCCCGATTGGTCCCCGCCCACTGTCACTCAAACCAGAGCCTGGCGCCGATTGGCGAGACTGTTGGCAACAACTTGCACATTGTGTGGCGGGGACGCACAATAATAACAAAAACAAGTGAATTTAATAATTAAATCCCAGCCCAGCCAGATTGTGCACGTGGAAAGGGAGAGGGAGGGAGGGAGGGAAGGGGGGTGTTTATGGCTTGCATTTACTTGTGCTTCTCCCATGTAATTTTTTTTCATGCTTATGTTTATGTGGCATTCAGCCACATGCAAGGACAATTCTGAGTTGTCCTTTCTGCTGACTGTTTCTCCTGGTGTTTTGTCAGTCCAGGCATGCTGCAGCCATGCTGCATTATTTTCAGTGTGTCATCGCAGCACGTGTGCAGTGTTGTCAGCCCCTGCTTTTCCTCTTTCTCTGAGAAAGGGTTGACGTTATGCCCTGAATAAAATCCCTCTTCGCAACAGAAATGCTGAAACCACACCGTTTGGGGACAAATGTAGAAGGCAAAATGGGATTTTTCTTTTGGCCACCATTTATAAATTGACAGAAATGTGAAGGAAGGTGAATCTTATTTATTTGAAATCGTGGTGCGGCAGGGGAAGGCTTGATCCAGCCTCTCCCCACAAGATTACTCGAGCTCCATGTCCCCTCCTGGTGTGCACAGCAACCCACATACCCAACCATCTGTTTTAATCCAAACGAAGAACATTATGTGCGCCATGTGTTTCGTTTGTATTTCTGCTTGAACATTTTAATCACCAACATGTTATCTTAACTTTTAAGAAGGGGCGGGGGGGGGGGGGAATTTAACCTAAGCCGAGCCACTGTTTGCAGTTAAAGCTACAATGCATTACGATCCATTAGGTTGACCGTAAAAAGAAACGCAAGATAACATTTGAATGGATTGTGCACTGCACATGCGTTGCTATGTAATTTGACCTACATTGCGATGTCTCTCGAGAATCCTGCCTATGCAAACAAAGGAGGAACAAAGTTAATTCGAATCAAGGCGATGTTAATGCCAAACTGCAATGGCTATAACAAAGACTTCAAAACGCCGTTCTTTGTAAAACTAACAGGATACCTTAAACACAGACAGGATCATCTCGGATTGCATTATGCTTGGGAAGGGAATTGATAAAATGGCTACCTATTTTCTAACGTTTTTTTCTTGCATCGAATTCAACTCCGAAATAAAATGCACCATGCATAAATTGTGCTTTTTACATCAACATTTGGTTTGCAATGGGTCTGAATTTTAGATAACCACAGGGGAACTCGCTGATAAATGTAAATGGATCATAACGTGATTTTAAAAATGATTTACTTAAAAATAAAAAAAAGTTTTCACTGGCGCTGCAGCTTACTTGAGTCCTAATATGTTACTACATATTGAGTGGCGGGGTGTAGACTTACACTTCAAATTTCATGCCTGGTTTGTTTCCAATCAAGGTCATGCTATCAAGCACTTTGCCAGAGACTGGTACGCCTAGATTTTCTGCTGGGCTGTACTCAATTTTGTTGCACTTATTGAGTGTGCATAAGCAGTAAGTGGGTCAGAGAATTATTAAGCCAGATTCCCCCCACCCCCACTCTTTAGTACTTGTCCCATTTTCCACTATAATTTCTGGTGGAAAATCCGCTTCTATTGTGCTTGACAATAGTTAATACCCACTTATAGGACTAAGACAACGTATGGTCCATACATCAAGCAGCCAATTCCATCCGGAGGGAATAAATGAAAATATCAAAATGTTGGAATAGCTGATAGGAATAATAAAATGAATAACCATTTTCTTGCATTTTCCCCAAATCACCACGCAAACTGTTATATGTTCCACGTTACTTTTTTTTTCTATCTAATTTACTCAATTCAATGCTCGTCCAGGGTTGATAGGTGATAGAGGAAAGACAAGAGAATTTGAAGTGCCTCGATTCAATGCTAACAGATAAAGGCAAAATACTGCGGAGCTGGAATCTGAAACAAAAACAGAAAATTCTGGAAAAGCTCAGCAGGTGTGACAACATCTGGAGAGAGTGGAATCAACGTTTTGAATCAGGATGACCTGTCGTCAGAGCTCAAACGAAGGGTCATCCTGCTAACTTTTTCCAGCATTTTCCGTTTTTGTTTCAATTCTAGCTGGTCCAGTTAGAAGCTTACTTCTCCATAATTCTAGGAGGGGTTTTTTGCCAGTGCTAATGCCTTCTGCATTTCCTCCCCACTCCACCCCCTCATTTCAGGACACTGGATTTTCTATTGGGAATTCCTCTCAAACTATTTCTTGCAAGACGGTGCGACGTAAGAATGGCGTGTTGGTAAGGATATATCAGGAGTGCGAAGCATCCACATTGTTGCAATTCCACATCATGAGTGCTTGTGCCATCTGTAATTGACGAATTCTAAAGCTGCAACAAAGAATGCTAAATGCCACAAGCCTTCCTCCACCGCAGGAGAATTCCACCAACGGCTGTTAAAACTTCCCAAATTCAAGTCTCACATGCATTTGCTGTGCATCACGCCCATTATAAACTGCCTGTGGACATCTGGGCATCGTTGCCATGTGATGTTAACCTAAAGGCATTCTCATTTGGAGTGGTAAGGCGGAATTTTAACTGCCGTGCGCTGTTCCCGACAGGCGGACAAGAAACGAAGGGCACTTCTGCTTTCTTTTTCGCTGATTCCCACGCGATTCTAATTAAAATTTAAAATGCTGGCGGCGTGCACAGGATCCACGTGTGGTCAGGAGTCTGGGGAGATTTGTCACTGGTGAAACCCGCCGTCAGCTGACAATGTAGCAGATTGGCAAGTTTCCAGATGGGCTATCATCACAGCCACAATTTTCCTGCTCAACTTCATTGCAATTAACATAGGACTTACTGAGGGCACAGAGGTGTCTTTTTCAATTTAACTTCCACTTGTAAATATTTCATGATATATTTATTCGTGTATCTATCGTTATTTATTGAGATTAGCAAAGCTAAATGTACTGACACATGGTTGCCAAGGATTGATGGTTACAGGGGAGTTAGGGATATTTTCTTTACTGTGAAAGAATTATTGATGTGTTTTTTAAAATGTTCACGGTGGCACAGTGGTTGGCACTGCTGCCTCACAGTGCCAGGTTTGATTCCAGCCTTGAGTGACTGCTCTGTTGGAGAGTCGGAGCAGACGCGATGGGCCGAATGGCCTCCTTCTGCACTGTGGGTATTCAATAGTTCTATTTGGGGGCGGCACGGTGGTACAGTGGTTAGCACTGCTGCCTCACGGTGCCAGGGACCCAGGTTCAATTCCCGGTTTGGGTCACTGTCTGTGCGGAGTCTGCACATTCTCCCCGTGTCTGCGTGGGTTTCCTCCGGGTGCCCTGGTTTCCTCTCACAGTCCGAAAGACGTGCTGGTTAGGTGCATTGGCCATGCTAAATTTCTCCCTCAGTGTAACAGAACAGGTGCTGGACTGTGGCGATAGGGGATTTTCACAATAACTTCATTGCACAAGCCGACTTGTGACACTAATAAATTTTAAACTTTATTTGTGTCAAGTGCTGTACTTAGCACTCTGTGGGCTATGGCTGAAACTGCAGGCCCGGTTGGCCTTCCTTTCTATACACAGTACATGACACTGTCTGAGATCACCCTGAGTAGGGGGTCGTTGAAACATTTTAGGTGAACTCAAAGCTCTGTCAGACTCTAACAACCAACACCCTAAGATGGACCCACATATGGACAGTACTTTTTAAAAATGTATTTGTTCCTGAGATGAGGACATTGCTGGCTAGACCAACATTTATTTTCCATCCCCAATGGGCTTTGAAAAGGTAGTGGTGAGCCAACTTCCTGAACCAGTGCAGTCCATGTGGTTCAGGTACACCCACAGTGCTTTTACAGAAAGAGTTGCAGGATTTTGGCTCAGTGACAGTGAAGGAACGGCAATATAGTTCCAAACTAGGATGGTGTGTGACTTGGAGGGGAATTTGCAGGTGATGCTGTTCCAATACATCTGCTGCCCTTGTCCTTTTAGGTGGTAGAGGCCGCTGCTTTGGAAGGTGCTGTCAAAGGAGTCTTGTTGAGTTGCTGCAGTGCACCTTGTAGATGATACACCCAGCTGCCACTGTTCATCAGTGGTGGATGGGATGCCACTTAAATGGGCTGCTTTGTCCTGGATGGTGTTGAGTTTCTTGAGTATTGATGGAGGTTCAGGCAAGGCGAGAGTATTCCATCACACTCCTAACTGTGCCTTGTAGATATTGGACAGGCTTTGGGGCTAAGTCAGGTGGTGAGTCAATTTCTGCAGAATTCCCAGCCTCTGACCTGTTTTTGTAGCCACAGTATTTATCAGGCTAGTTCAGTTCAGGTTCTGGTCAAGGTAACCCCCAGGATGTTGATAGTGGGGGATTTTGTGATGGTAATGCATTGAATGTCAAGGCAAAGTGGTTAGATTCTGACTTGTTGGAGATGATTTTTGCCTGGTACTTGTGTGGCATGTATGCTAGTTGCTACGTATCAGCCTGAGCCTGAATGTTGTCCAGGTCTTGCTCCATATGGACACAGACTATTTCAGTATCTGAGGAGTCGCGAATGGTGCTGAACATTGTGCAATTATCAGCGAACATCCGCACTTCTGACCTTATGATGGAGGGAAGGTCATTGATGAAACAGCTGAAGATGGTTGGACCTAGGTTACTACCCTGAGGAACTTCTGCACTGATGTCTTGGCATTGAAATGATTGATCTCCAACAACCACAAACATTGTTTTTGGAATGTTGTTGGGGCCCATAACCTTTGCAGTAACCAGTACATTTAGCTGCTCCTTGATATCGTGTGAAGTGAATCAAATTGGCTCCATATTGGCATCTGTGATGTTGGGCACCTTGGGAGTAAGTCAAGATGGATCATCCTCTCAGCACATCTGGCTGAAAGTGGTTGCAGCTTTTAAAGGTTTAAAGTTTATTTATTAGTGTCATAAGTAGGCTTACGTGAACACTGCAATGAAGTTACTGTGAAAATCCCCTAGTCACCACACACAGGCGCCTGTTTGGTTACACTGAGAGAGAAGTTAGCATGTAACCTAACCAGCACGTCTTTTGGACTGTGGGAGGAAACCCGAGCAGACACGGGGAGAACGTACAAACTCCACACAGACAGTGACCCAAGCTGGCAATCGAACCCAGATCCCTGACGCTGTGATGCAGTAGTGCTAACCACTGTGCCACCGTGCCGCCCGCTGCTTCAGCCTTGACTTTTGAATTGAAATTCTGGGCTCCTCTAACACAGAATAGAGCTTTCTGAAAAGTGCCCAATTTACCTCAAATTACCTTGGAAGGGTAAACATCTCAACATTTTGAACAAAAGTTGAAACTGGCTTTTCACACTGCTATTATGCAGTGGCAACACGAGTGGTGTTTCCCACTCACAGGAAGTTGCTGTCAAGCCAAATGCCATTCTGTCTGCCTCACAAATGAATAATGTTTATCGGAATTGGAATTTCAGTGTGGGTGAAATGCCAGGTATGTGGCCCATATATCCCAATGACTTGCAGATCGCACTAAACAGTCCCTTCAGCTGTTTGCAATAGCCAGAACACTGATCGTATGCAAAAATCAGTGCTTGCCAAATTCAGAACATAATGGGTGGGATTTTACGGCTTCGCTTGGGCGAGACCGGAAATTCCTGCCCGAGGTCAGCAGAGATTTCCATTGTCGGACCTTTGCCCGCTCCGATTCTGTGGCAGTCGAGGTGGTAGAGTTCCGGCCAATGTCTCATGTTAGATATGATTACATGATTGGGCAGCGTTTGCTGAAGAATATTAGTGTGCAAACAATTACACTAAGGACAATTTAAGATTATCAGTCTGGTTTGCTATGTAGCTCATTTATGCTCATTAGAAGCTACATTTTTGTATGCAGGGTTCAGTCCTCTGCAGGCAAAAGGAATATGTCCAGATATTGCACCTTTTTGAATAAACAAAAGAATAGGAGACAGTTGTTTCCTGGGCCAGAACTTTACACGCAAAGTGTAGGCACACGCCTGAGCAGGAAGCGTGTGAAATCATGCAAGAAGACATTGAGCACGCATCCTGATGTCATCAAGCACTCACATGATATTTCAGTGGTGCGAGAGTTGAAAGTGTTGGGGTTGTCAATCAAGCAGGTCATTTAGCCCATTAAGGGGACAATTGACCGCAATCTGACGTTGCCTTTCTGCCTTTGTGGTTGGCGGGAGGGCCAAATGACAAGGCAGGCATTACATTCAAGCTGCGACCTCGACCCAGAGCGGGATGAAAGATCAGAGCTGAAATAAAATTAACAAATGTGTCTGGGGGGACTGAGATTTGTGCATGATTGTGCTGCCTAGGCACTCTTTGCACAGTTTTAACTTTGATATTTATTTTCCACAGGTCGGCAGCTCTGAGGCAGCTCCACAGTGGCCATCCCCGAGGGAGCACATTAGAAACGCCAGGCCACACCTTCCTTTTTCTCGGTGCCCGCCCTCTCCTTGCCCTCCCTGGCAGTGCTAAGCTTTCACAGCATGTGTTTCACACTGCCTCCCCATGCTTGATCCAGCCAGTATGAAATCGTGTTCTGGGCCGATTGTAAGGGCATTTTGCACCTGCTTTCAGGCCCACTGACTGCATGCGCCCAATAGGTGAACATTTCAGACCCTGGTGAACTTGCGAAGGCATCGTCTTGACCAATCAGAGCCAACTAGGGCGGCACGGTAGCACAGTGGTTAGCACTGCTGCTTCACAGCTCCAGGGACCTGGGTTCGATTCCTGGCTCGGGTCACTGTCTGTGTGGAGTTTGCACATTCTCCTCGTGTCTGCGTGGGTTTCCTCCGGGTGCTCCGGTTTCCTCCCACAGTCCAAAGATGTGCAGGTTAGGTTGATTGGCCATTCTAAATTGCCCCTTAGTGTCCCGGGATGCATAGGTTAGTGGGGTTAGTGGGTAAATATGTAGGGATATGTGGATAGGGCCTGGGTGGGATTGCGGTCAGTGCAGACTCGATGGGCCGAATGGCCTCTTTCTGCACTGTAGGATTCTATGATTCTAGGCACTTCTATGATTCTATGACTTGCCAACTAATCAGCCCTCATTATTCATGCGGTATAAATTATTGTTCCCTTTGAAACTTGGTAATCTTGCATCTGGCCTGATGAGTCCAAAGTTTCAACATGTTTCTTTTTGCAGCAATACTCAAGTTCTGTACTACCAAGTGAGTATTCTTTTCCTTGATTTCAAATTTCTTCATGCTCTCTATCTCCTTCTTTCTGTCAATTTCACCAGCCCCCCACCCCCTGTCCCAGCCCCCACCCCTTACCCCCTCAGTGGCCCTATAACCCTCATTTTGATTTGATTTATTATTGTCACATGTATTAACATAGTGAAAAGTATTGTTTCTTGCACGCTATACAGACAAAACATACCGTTCATAGAGAAGGAAACAAGAGAATGCAGAATGTAGTGTTACAGTCATAGCTAAAGTGTAGAGAAAGATCAACTTAATGCAAGATAAGTCCATTCAAAAGTCTGACAGCAGCAGGGAAGAAGCTGTTCTTGAGTCAGTTGGTACGTGACCTCAAACCTTTGTATCTTTTTCCCGATGGAAGAAGGTGGAAGAGAGAATGTCTGGGGTGCATGGGATCCTTAATTATGCTGGCTGCTTTGCCGAGGCAGCGGGAAATATAGACAGTGTCAATGGATGGGAGCCTGGTTTGCGTGATGGATTGGACTACATTCACGACCTTTTGTAGTTCCTTTTATGATATTCTGTTTATGATATAAATCAGACACCTTGCAGGCCAGTATGTTGAAAATTGGTAATGCTAGTCTTTTTACTTCCAAACAAATATTTTAATTCCATTCCCAATAGTTTGGGCCAGGTGCCACTGACCATTGCTACTGGTCGTAGCTACTCCTTCCAGGAGACCTGCTGTTATGGTATGTCACACTCATCTTGTGCCAGCCTCACACATTATAGCTCTTCTGCAACCGCTCTGTGATCTTTGTCATCCAACTGTGCCCAGGTTGAACTC
Organism: Mustelus asterias; assembly: GCF_964213995.1. Taxonomy (NCBI): domain Eukaryota; kingdom Metazoa; phylum Chordata; class Chondrichthyes; order Carcharhiniformes; family Triakidae; genus Mustelus; species Mustelus asterias. The sequence continues at coordinate 32,220,450 of NC_135805.1, forward strand.
TCTTTCTACCACCCTCCAATTTGCCCTTGAGAAGAGATCGGCTTTGATCAAATGGCCAAAACACTGACATTTTCTTTTGTGGATGGCACTTTAGATTGCTACTGTCAATCACTAGAAATAAGAGCAGAAAATGGGACAGTTCTAAAGTGGTCAGTGATCCAGAATAAAAGATTTTGTAACATTTCTACTCATCAAGGTGAGGGATGTTAGCTCTGGGAAATGGAACAAATTCTATTTTGGGCACCTAGTGACAGCATGATCGGGCAGAGTGCAGTTATTTACAGTGAGAGGACTGGAATTTCTTCTTGCTGGCTGGCTAATGGCAGCAGCAGCAGCAGTGCTTTTACCCTGACAGTCTATAGAATCAAACTGCTTACTCTCTTCTTGTAGGTTCTGTTGAAAAGGTAATGGACTTTGAAGCCCACCTGAGCAGAACATCAATGGCCTTCTTCAGACAGCGGTGAGCTGCAGCTTGATAAATATGAAAATTGTCACCTGAGACTGTCTGGAAATATCCCACGGTTTAAAAACAAATATTGAAGTGAGTGGCCGTTCTCATTGCCTGAGCTTTTCACTCCAGTGTGCAGCAGGTGTTCAGCCAGAAGCTGATATAAACTCCTCATCGCCTCCGGGTGGAAGGATAGCATTTTGATGCAAGGATGTGCAGTGATATCTGAGATCTTTCAGCTCTGTAAACCACTTGCAATAATCATCAACAGTTATTAAAGGATGTGAGACAACCCGCCTCTACCACCCTCCCAGGCAGTACATTTCAGGCCGTCACCACCCTCTGGGTAAAAAGGTTTTTCCTCACATCCCCCCCTAAATCTCCTGCCCCTCACCTTGAACTTGTGTTCCTTCTCTTCATTACTCAAATGTTCCATCCCAGGCAGCATCCTGGTGAATCTCCTCTGCACCCCCTCCAGTGCAATCACATCCTTCTGATAATGTTGCGACCAGAACTGCACACAGTACTCTAGCTGTGTCCTCACCAAAGTTCTATACAACTCCAACATGACTTCACTGCTTTTTAATCTATGCCTCGATTGATAAAGTTTCCCATATGCCTTTTTCACCACTCTACTAACATGCCCTTCTGTCTTCAGAGATCTGTGGACAAACACGCCATGCTCCCTTTGTTCCACAGAAGTTCCTAGTGTCATGCCATTCATTGAACACTTCCTTGTCAAATTATGTTGTCTACATGGACTTCAGTAAGGCCTTTGATAAGATCCTTCCTGGCAGACTGGTACAGAAGGTGAAGTTGCATGGGAAGTCGCTGGCAAGATGGATACAGAACTGGCTTGGTCATCGAAGAGAGAGGGTAGCAGTGGAAGGGTGCATTTCTGAATGGAGGGCTGTGACTAGTGGCGTTCTTCAGAGATCAGTGCTGGGACCGTTGCTTGCTGTTTGTAATATGTATAAATGATTTGAAGGAAAATGTAATTGGTTTGATTAGTAAGTTTGCAGATGAAACAAAAGATTGGTGGATTTGCAGATAGTGGTGAGCACTGTCAGGGGCGACACGGTGGCACAGTCGTTAGCACTGCTGCCTCACAGTGCCAGGGACCCAGGTTTGATTCCCAGCTTGGGTCACTGTTTGTGCGGAGCTTGCACATTCTCCCTTTTTCTGCGTGGGTTTCCTCTGGGTGCTCCGGTTTCCTCCCACAGTCCAAAGATGTGCAGGTTAGGTGAATTGGCCATACTAAAATTCTCCCTCAGTGTACCCGAACAGGCACCGGAGTGTGGAGATTTTCACAGTAACTTCATTGCAGTGTTAATGTAAGCCTATTTGTGACTAATAAATGAATAAATGTTTACTTTAGAGGATACATCAGGATATAGATTCGTTGGAGACTTGGGCGGAGAGATGGCAGATGGAGTTTAATCCGGAAAGATTTTGGAAAATCTGTCGAATACAGATGGGGAATATACAGTAAATGGCTGAACCCTTAAGAGTATTGATAGGTAGAGGGATCTGGGTGTACAGGTACTCAGGTCACTGAAAGTGGCAACGTAAGTGGAGAAGGTAGTCAAGAAGGCATACGGCATGCTTGCCTTCATCGGCCGGGGCATTGAGTTTTAAAATTGGCAAGTCATGTTGCAGTTTTATTGAACCCTAGTTAGGCCACACTTGGAATATAGTGTTCAATTCTGGTTGCCACACTACCAGAAGGATGTGGAGGCTTTGGAGAGGGTACAGAAAAGATTTACCAGGATGTTGCCTGGTATGGAGGGCATTGGCTATGAGGAGAGGTTGGAGAAACTTGGTTTGTTCTCACTGGAACGACGGAGGTTGAGGGGGCGACCTGATAGAAGTCTACAGTATTATGAAGGGCATGGACAGAGTGGATAGTCAGAAGCTTTTTCCCAAGGTGGAAGAGTCAATTACGAGGGGGCATAAGTTTAAGGTGCGAGGGGCAAGGTTTAAGGCAGATGTACGTGGCAAGTTTTTTTTCACAGAGGGTGGTGGATGCCTGCAACTTGCTGCCAGGGGAGGTAGTGGAAGCGGATACGGTAATGACTTTTAAGGGGCATCTGGACAAATACATGAATAGGATGGGAATAGAGGGATATGGTCTGCAGAAGAGTAGGAGGTTTTAGTTCAGTTGGGCAGCATGGTCGGTGCAGGGTTGGAGGGCCGAAGTGCCTGTTCCTGTGCTATAATTTTCTTTGTTCTTTGTTATTACTCCTTCCAAAGTGTGTCACCTGACACTTTTCAGGGTTAAATTCCATCTTCCAATTATCTGACCATTTGACCATCCCGTCTATATTTTCCTGTACCCCAATACATTCAACCTGACTGTTAACCACCCGGTCAATCTTTGTGTCATCCGCAAACTTACTAATCCTACCTCCCACATAGTCATCTATGTCATTTATATAAATTATGAATAATAAGGGACATTGCACGCCACTGTGGTACGCCACTGGACACTGGCTTCCAGTCACTAAAGCAGCCTTCTGTCATCATCCTCTGTCTCCTACAACTGAGTAAGAGTTTTAACAGCACCAGGTTAAAGCTCTTACTGTGTTTACCCCAGTCCAACACCGGCATCTCCACATCATCCTACAACTCAGCCAATTTTGTTTTACTGTATTATGCTGTGTTCCTATTCTGCTAACAGTCTGTGTCCCCTCCCCCGCCATATCTTATTGAATGGCAGAACAGGCTTGAGGGGCTAAATGGCCTACTCCTGCTCCTAATTCATATATTTGTATAGTAGGCAGGCAATGGCTGGCATTTAAGGAATTAATGCAATAATTATAAAATTTATCTTCCTTTAAGGAACAAAAACTCAACAGGAAAAGTGAGATAACTGTGTCTAACAAGAAAACAAATAACAAAGAAAAATACAGCACAGGAACAGGCCTTTGGCCCTCCAAGCCTGTGCCGATCATGATGCCCTAACTAAACTCAGAAAAACCTTCTGCCCTTACTCGGTCCATATCCCTGTATTCCCTCCCTATTCATGTACCCATCCAGATGCCTCTTAAATATTGCTATGTGCCTGCTTCCACCACCTCCTCTAGCAGTGCATTCCAGGCACCCACCACTCTCTGTGTGAAAAACTTCCCCCATGCATCACCCTTAAACTTCTCCCCTCTCACCTTGAACCTGTGCCCCTTGTAATTGACACTTCCACCCTGGGAAAAAGCCTCTCACTATCCGCCCTGACTATGACTCTCATAATTTTATAGATCTCTATTAGGTCTCCCCTCAGCCTCCGTCTTTCCAGTGAAAACAATCCTGTTTATTCAACCTCTCCTCATAACCAACACCCTCGGAACCAGGCAACATCCCGGTGAACCTCCTTTGCACTCTCTCCAAAGCATCCATGTCCTTCTGGTAGAGTGAGAACCAGAACTGCATGCAATACTCCAAATGCGGCCTAACCAAGATTTTATATAGCTGCAACATGATTTCCCAACTCTTGTACTCTATGCCTCTGCCGATGAAGGAAAGCATGCCATATGCTTTCTTAATCACCTTGGCCACCTGTGTTGCCACTTTTAGGGAACTGTGGACCTACACACCCAGATCCTTCTGTATGTTAATGTTAGTGGGTGGCACAGTGGCACAGTGGTTAGGACTGTTGCCTCTAAGTGCCAGGGACCCGGGTTCGATTCCCGGCTTGGGTCACTGACGTGCGGAGTCTGCACGTTCTCCCCGTGTCTGCGGGGGTTTCCTCTGGGTGCTACGGTTTCCTCCCACAGTCTGAAAGTCGTGCTGGTTAGGTGCATTGGCCATACTAAATTCTCCCTCAGAACAGGCGCTGGAGTGTGATGACTAGGGGACTTTCACAGTAACTTCATTGTAGTGTTAATGTAAGCCTACTTGTGACAAAAATAAACAAATAAATATGTCCTATGTGTTCTGCCATTTACAGTATAATTTACATCTAAATTTGATCCTCCAAAATGCATCACCTCGCATTTGTCTGAATTAAACTCCATCCGTCATTTCTCTGCCGTAGTCTCCAATCTATCTATATCCTGTATCCTATGACAATCCTGACACTATCAGTAACTCCACGAATCTTCATGTCATCTGCAAACTTACTAATTAGACCACCCACATTTTCCTCCTGATCATTTACATATACGATGAACAGAGGTCCCAGCACTGATCCCTGCAGAACACCAATAGCTACAGATCTCCATTCTGAAAAACACCCTTCCACCGCTACTCTCTGTCTTCTATAACCAAGCCAGTTCTGTATCCATCTAGCCAGCCCAGTCCGAATCTCATGTGATTTTAGTTTTTGTATCAGTCTGCCATGTGGAACCTTGTCAAGCGCTTTACTAAAGTCCATATAAACTACTTCCACAGCCCTTCCCTCATCAATTATCTTTGTCACCTCTTCAAAAAGCTCAATCAAGCTGGTGAGACATAACCTTCCCCGTACAAAACCATGCTGCCTGCCACTAACTAGTAGATTTTCTTCCAAATGTGCATATATCCTGTCCCTCAGTACCTTCTCCAAAAGCTTCCCCACAACTGACGTCAGGCTCACCGGCCTATAATTTCCTGGATTATCCCTGCTTCCTTTCTTAAACAAGGGAACAACATTGGCTAGAGAACTTGAAGATTGCATTTGATGAAAGAAAGAGGCTTATAAAGTTGCCAAAAAGTAGGAAGCCTGAGGATTGGGAGCATTTTAGAATTCAACAAAGGAGGATCAAGAAACTAATAAAGAGAAAGGAAATAGAATCTAGGTAAGCTGGCAAAACAACAGAAAACCCAACTGTAAAAGGTTCGACGGGCATATAAAAAGAAAAGGATTAGCAAAGACCAAGGGCTAATTACTGGAGAATTTATAATGGGGAGTAACATAGTGGCAAAGAGCCAACAAAAACTTTCTATTCATGGAGAAAGGTACAAAAATCACCCCAAAAATATGAGAAAACCAAGGGACTACTGAGAATGAAGAACTGAAAGTGATTGGTAAAAAAGTAGTATTGGGGAAATTAATGGGACTGAAAGTTGATAAATCCCCTGATGATCTACATTCGAGAGTGTTGAAAGAGGTGACTGTCGAGATAGTGGATGCATTGGTGAATATATCTTTCAAAATTCTATAGATTCTGGAATGGCTCCTGCCATCCAAAGAAACTACAAAAGGTCATGAATGTAGCCAATCCATCACGCAAACCAGCCTCCCATTCATTGACTCTGTCTACACTTCCCGCTGCCTCGGCAAAGCAGCCAACATAATTAAGGACCCCACGCACCCCGGACACTCTCTCTTCCACCTTCTTCCGTCGGAAAAAAGATACAAAAGTCTGAGATCACGTAACAACTGACTCAAGAACAGCTTCTTCCCTGTTGCTGTCAGACTTTTGAATGGGCCTACCTCGCATTAAGTTGATCTTTCTCTACATCCTAGCTATGGTTGTAACACTACATTCTGCACTCTCTTGTTTCCTTCTCTATGAATGGTATGATTTGTCTGTCTAGCACACAAGAAACAATACTTTTTACTGTATACTAATACATGTGACAATAATAAATTAAATCGAAATCAAAAGATGTGCGGGTTAGGTGGATTGGCCATGCTAAATTGTCCCTTAGTGTCAGGGGGATTAGCAGGGTAAATGCATGGGGTTACAGGGGTAGGGCCTGGGTGTTATTGTAGTCAGTGCAGACCTAATGGACCAAATGGCCTCCTTCTACACTGTAGAGGTTCTATGATTCTATGATTCCATGATTGGAAGGTAACAAATGTAACCCCACTATTTAAGAAAGGAGGAAGAGAGAAAATAGGGAACTGGAGACCTGTTAGCCTATCATCAGTCATAGGCAAAATGTTTAGAATCTTTTTTTATATTCATTCATGGGGCATGGGCATTGCTGGCTGGCCAGCATTTAATGCCAATCCCTAGTTGCCCTTGGAGGGCAGTTGAGAGTCAGCCATATTGCTGTGGCTGTGGAGTCACAAGTAGGCCAGGCCAGGTAAGGACAGATTTCCTTCCCTAAAGGACATTAGTGAACCAGATGAGTTTTTCCGACAATCGGCAATGGTTTCATTGTCATCAGTAGATTTTTAATTCCAGATATGTTTTACTGAATTCAAATTCCACCTGCTGCCGTGGCAGGATTCGAACCTGGGTCCACAGAACATCAGCTGAGTTTTTGGATTAATAGTCTAGCAACAACACCACTAGGCCATGGCCTCTCCATATTATAAAGGAGATAATAATAGATACTTAGAAAATAGTAGGATTGGGCAGAGTCAACATAGATTTATGAAAGGGAAATCATGTTTGACAAACCTGATAGAATTTTTAGAGGATATAACTAGCAAAATAGATAAGGGGAACCAGTGATGTATATGAATTTTCAGAAGGTTTTCAGTAAGGCCTCACAACGAACGATTAGTAAGCAAGATTAGAGCACATGGGATGGGGGTAATATACTGACATAGATTGAGAATTGGTTAACAGACAGAAAGCAGAGAGTAGGAATAACGGGGCCATTCTCAAGTTGACACTCAGTGATGAGTGGGGTACCGCAATGTCAGTGCTTGGGCCCCAGCTAGTCACAATGATTTGAATGTGGGGATCAATTGTAATATATTCAAGTTTGCTGATGCACAAAACTCATTTTTGCACAAAACTAGGTGGGAATGCGAATTGTGAGGAGGATGCAAAGCGGCTTCATGTGGGTTTAGATAGGCTGAGTGGGCAAGAACATGACAAATGGATTATAAAGTGGAAAATGTGTAGTTGTTCACTTTGGTGGGATAAACAGAAATGCAAAATATTCTTAAACGGTGAGAGATAGGGAAATGTCGATGTCCAAATGTGTTGTTGTTCATGATTCACTGAAAGCTAATATGCAGACGCAGCAAGCAACTAGGAAGCCAATTGCCTGTTGGACGTATCCCAAGAGGATTTGAGTACAGGGGTAAAGAGTTCTTGTTGCACTTGAATAGGCCTTGCTGGGTCGGAACCTAGGATATTGTGTGCAGTTCTGGTCTCTTTACCTAAGGAATGGTATACTTGTCATAGAGGGAATGCAGCAAAGGTCCACCAGATGAATTTCTGGGATGTTGGGATCATCCTATGAGGAGCAATTAAGGAGACGGGGCAAACTATGTAGAAATCAGTCTTTGAATATGTCCAAGACAGAAATCATCAGATTTTTTTAAATTAAAGGCATCAAGGGACATTGGGATAGTGCTGGAAAATGGCATTGCGGTAGAAGGTCAGCCATGATCTAATTTAATGGCAGACAAGGCTCGAGGGGCTGAGTGGCCTTATCCTGTTCCTATTTCCTATGTTCTTAAGCATGACATCATGCAGACACGTGCAAAGAGGCTTCCTGACATGTACTGTCGGGTACCTCGACCCACCATCAAACTTCCGAGAACTTAACACTGTAATTCCATTTCACCCTGGGAAAGCTGATTTTTGGTCTCCTGTCCAATTAAGTTCCCCTATCTGCCAAGCGTGCTCCTGGGAGTAGCACAAGATTCTGCCCCATAAGTGGCAATATGAATAGCAGGGAAAAACAGAAAAGCAAAATATTCTTAAATGGTGAGAGATAGGGAAATGTCGATGTCCAACTGTGTCGTTGTTCATGATTCACTCAAAGCCAATAGCACGTATGTATCCCTGAGGCAGACACTGCATAAAACAGACTACTGTTTCTCAAGTTATCAGTTTACTGAAGTTTCCTGGGACAGTAATTTGTGTTGCAATGAAATATTCTCTACTAATTAAAGTGAGTGGTGGGGATTTGAATTTTCTACACTTCCTCTGTTATAATAAGAAGGAGGAACAGTGAAATTTTTAAAAATTCATTGATAGGATGTGAGCATTGCTGGCTGGGCCTGGAGTCACATGTAGGCCAGACCAGGTAAGGACAGCAGATTTCCTTCCCTAAAGGACATTAGTGAACCAGATTGTTTTTTTTTTATGGCAATCGACAACGGTTTCATGGTCATCATTAGACTTATAATTTCAGATTTTTTAAATTAAATTCAAATTTCACCATCTGCCATGGCGGGATTCGAACCCAGATCTTGCCCTGGGCACGGTGGCACAGTGGTTAGCACTGCTGCCTCACAGTGCCAGGGACTCGGGTTCGATTCCCGGCTTGGGTCATTGTCTGTATGGAGTCTGCACGTTCTCCCCGTGTCTGCGTGGGTTTTCTCCGGGTGCTCCGGTTTCCATCCACAGTCTGAAAGACAGCTGGTTAGGTGTATTGGCCATGCTAAATTCTCCCTCAATGCACCCGAACAGGCGCCAGAGTGAGGCGACTGGGGGATTTTCACAGTAAGTTCATTGCAGTGTTAATGTAAGCCTACTTGTGACTAATAATAAATAAACTTTTAAACTAACAGTGACAATGCCACTATTAGCACTTGATAGGTCATAACATTCAAGGCTATGGGCCAAGGGCTGGTAAACGGGATTAGGTAGGTACATCAGATGCTTCTCACGTGTCGGTGCAGACTCAATGGGCCAAAGGGCCTCTTCCGCACTGTGTGAATCTGTGTTTCTGTGATCGAGCAAATTTTGGAAAATTAGATTCAGCGACTTCTTTTATGACTCTAGGCTGAAGTCCATCAGGTCCTGGGAGCTTGTCAGCTTTTAGTTCTAATCATTTTCTTGATATCCATTCTCTGGCAATGTAATTGTTTCTAAGCTCCTCCTCCCAATCCACAATTATTTCTGGGATGTTCTTTGTATCCTCTACTGTGAAAACAGACACACAATTTTCCATTAGTAATTCCCCAGACTCAGTCTCTGGAGGATCACAGCTTACTTTACTGACTCCTTTCCTTCTTAAATACCTGTAGAAACTCTTACTACCTATGTTTATATTTCTAGTTAGCTTTCCCTTGTACTCTAATTTCTCTTTATATTCTGTCCAATCTTCTGACCTGCCACTCTCAAAGAACGAGAAAAAAACAACAAAGAAAATTACAGCACAGGAACAGGCCCTTCGGCCCTCCGAGCCTGCACCGACCATGCTGTCCGGCTGAACTAAAACCCCCTACCCTTCCCGGGACCATATCCCTCTATTCCCATCCTCTCCTTGTGGATTATTACACTTTTTATTTCAATTTGGTATTACGTTCCTTAGTTAGCCATGGATGGTCTATCCTTCCCTTAGTCTTTCTTTTTCACTGGAATGTATCTTTTCTGAGTATTCCGAAATATCCCCTTAAATATCTGCATCACTACTGGCCTATCTGTTAACCTAAGTTCCCAGTTCACTTTAACCAGCCATGGCTTCATAATTGCTCTGAATTAAGTTTCAAACACTAGTCTTAGATCCACTCCCCCTCTCCCTCAAACTGAATGTGAAATTGAATTGTGTTATGACCACTGCTACTTGTCAATGTCGTATTAATCACATTGCCATTGTAACTTAACAATCACTTTGTTAAATGGCAATTACATTGGAAATGTTTCATGGCAGTTACACTGTTAAGGCAGTTGCATTGTTAAACAGGTAATGGGTATTGGGCCACCTAATATTTAAGAAGTATTTAGAAGTGCATTTGCAACGCTAAGGCATGCAAAGCTATGGGCCAAGTGCTGGCAAATGGGCTTAAAATAGTTAGATGGTTTGTCTTTGATCAATGCAGATGCGATGGGTCAAAGGGACTTTTTTTGTGCTGTATACCTCTATGACTCTATGAATATAGTGACTAATGATACTTCTGTGATTGTTATGAGATATTTGAGCTTTCATGAGTTGTTCAAACTGAGAGTGAAGGTGTTTGGACATTCTATGAATCATAGAAGTATCATAGAATCCTACAGTGTAGAAGTAGGCCATTCGGCCCATCGAGTCTGCACTGACCACAATCCCACCTAGCCTGCACTGACCACAATCCCACCTGGGCCCTATCCCCATATCCCCATGCTTTTTCTCTAGCTAGTCTCCCTGACATTAGGGGGCAATTTAGCATGGCTGATCCACTGCACCTGCACATTTTTGGACTGCGGGAAGAAAGCGGAGCACCTGGAGGAAACCCACACAGACACAAGTGCAAACTCGTCACAGTGACCCAAGCTGGGAATTGAACGCGGGTCCCTGGTGCTGTGAGGCAGCAGTGCTAACCACTGTGCCACGTGTGTTCGGAATAGGGGTGGGAGGCAAAACTGAACTCCTTTATTTTCTCACCATCCCATTTGTAAGCAGAGGTGTTTTAATTTTTAAAATAGAGTGTGACGTGTTTCCCCAAACCCTCTGTTTGTGAGGTCAATTTTTAAAGAGACAGATAGCAAACTCTCTTTAGGGTTCAGTCAAAAACACACAGTCAAACCTGGGGAATGGTTGTGACTCCATATATAAAACCAAGGACACAATAAGAGGATAGGAAAAAGGAATTTGTACAACTATGAATAACTTAAAAGAAAAAGCACCAGAGGTATAGATATCAGTTCACGTGACTCCCAGAGTCCAGAAAGTCAGAGTCTAGTGAAAATGTTTTCACTAAAGAGCGACAGATCAAACAAGACTTTTTAGAATTCCCCTGAAGTTGATGGTGTTGCAGTGAGATATGGTTGCTATACAGAGACTTGGTCTGTTCAGCAGGTGATGGCAGGAAACCTCCAGAGGTTTGAGGATGCTCAGACTCGATGCAGACTGTTGGTCAGCCTGGAGTCCTGCTTTGATGTTTTCAGGCTGGAGGTTAAACAGCAAACTGAATGGAAACCCTCAGACCACAGCATGACACAGTGATTAGCACTACTGCCTCACAGCACCAGGGACCTGGGTTCGATTCCTGGCTTGGGTCACTGTCTGTGTGGAGTTTGCACTTCCTCTCCGTGTCTGCATGGGTTTCCTCCGGGTGCTCCGGTTTCTTCCCACACTCCAAAGATGTGCGGGTTAGGTGGATTGGCCATGCTAAATTGCCCCTTAGTGTCAGGGGGATTAGCAGGGTAAATATGTGGGGTTACGGGAATAGGGCCTGGGTGGGATTGTGGTCGGTGCAGGCTTGATGGGCCAAATGGCCTCCTACTGCACTGTAGGGATTCTATGGTTCTGTGACCACTTTCTAAATGAGATCACTTTCTCCCTCAGATTCACTCGTGTGCGATCCCTCAGAACAGTTATGAATAAGACCCCCTCAGATTCACTCTCTCAAAGGAAACTCCTTAGACCCAAAGCCACAGTTTGGGATTGCTTTTTTCCAAAGAAAATACTGACCTAAGTAGTTTTCTCAAAACACAATTTGAGCAGTGGGATTTGAGACAGCTCCGTAGTAAATGATACATCCACATCTAGACAAGAAATATTTAAAATTCCTTCCCAGAAACATTACAGAGAATCTAACTATCATCTTCCACCCTACAAGTCTCTGGATTTGATGGATAATTCTCAGCTGTTTCTGCTACCTTTACCACCATCAACTCCACCTTCAAACATATCTTTCCCTCCACTTCCTTTCAGCATTCCGAAGTGACCATTCCCACGACGGCATCCTGGTCCACTGCTCCATTACCTCGAACACCAACTCCTTTCTCATTTGATTGCAGGTGATGCAACCCCTGACCTTTCACCTCCTGCCATTCTATCTTTCTGGGCCCCGAACACCTTCTGGGTGAGACAGGGATTTATTTGTACGTCTCCCTGCCCGGCACACCGTGCTTGCTGCTCACAATGTGGTTCACTCTACAGCATAGAATCATAGAACCATCATAGAACCCTACAGTGCAGAAGGAGGCCATTCGGTCCATTGAGTCTGCATCGACCACAATCCCACCCAGGCCCTATCCCCATAACCCCAAGCATTTACCCTAGCTAGTCCCCCTGACACTAAGGCGCAATTTAGCATGGCCAATCCACCTAACCTGCACATCTTTGGACACTAAGGGGCAATTTATCACGGCCAATCCACCTGGCCCGCACATCTTTGGACTGTGGGAGGAAACTGGAGCACCCGGAGGAAACCCATGCAGACACGGGGAGAATGTGCAAACTCCACACAGACAGTGACTCAAGCCGGGAATCGAACCGGGTCTCTGATGCTGTGAGGCAACAGTGCTAACCACTGTGCCACCGTGCTGCCCAGGGAGACTAAAGATTGGTGAGGGATTGCTTTCCTAAACATCTCTATTCTGCCTATAAAAATGGCCCTAGCTCCATCTGATCCACTTTCACTCTCGCCTTCCTGTCCTTGGCATCTTACAGCCAGGGTTCTGACTGCGAGTGTGGAGTCTCATTCCTTCACACTTAAATTATTTTTGAGATTTAAAACAAATCTTTTATATCTCTTAATTGCCATCTTTCTTTCTCATTCCGTGCACAGTTGACATTGAATATACGAAGGTACACTTCCTGGTTTAGATTGCTGATCTGAGTGAGGATTCTTCAGGGTGAATGGTAAAGGAGTCAGGTCATCGCTGGCTCTGTTAACACAGGACCCAGGTGCCCTGTGGAGCACGCCATCTGGTTTTACTTTTTAATAACCAATTTGCCTTGCAGAAGTCCACAGGAAGTCAGTGATGTCATCGCAATGAACGGCCAGCAATGGCCAACTGGCCGAAAAATCAGGGCGAATTCTTAAAGCAGAAGAAGGCCCTGGCCCTGGGTTTTCCTGTGGCAGAGACGGCTTGCCATTGGCCAGCAGCGGGATCTTCCGCTCCTGCCAAAGCCGATGGTGTTTATGCCACGGCTCACCCGTCCCTGACAGCGGGGAACACACAATGGGGCTTCAATGTTGGGGGAGTCCAGAACTGGGGGGGTCATAATTTGAGGATAAAGGGTAAATCTTTTAGAACTGAGGTGAGGAGAAATTTCTTCACCCAGAGGGTGGTGAATGTGGGGAATTCACTACCACAGAATGTAGTTTAGGCCAAAACGTGTGATTTCATGAAGAAATTAGATATAGCTCTTGGGGTTAAAGGGATCAAGGGATAAGGGGGGGAAAGGCAGGATAAGGGTATTGAATTTGATGATTAGCCATGATCAAAATGAATGGCAGAGCAGGCTCGAAGGGCCGAATGGCCTATTCCTGCTTCTAGTTGCTATGTTTCTATGAATTCAGCGGGATTGGAAGGCCCTCTTGGCAGGAAGGGCCTTAAAGCCAGTTCCTCAACAATACGCCTGTAAATTTACACTCTCTCTTTTAGATCAATATTAAATCATCAGTCAGTGCGAACTGGTTCCCCGCACTCAGAGTTACTGATTAACAGCAGAAGCGAATTTGTGGAAGAGCCAGATTCCCAAGTGGAGAGTGGATACAAATTCTAATTTCTTTAGTCCGTTTGGTGTACAGTCCACACAGTTACAGACATTTAAATGCTGCCTCCATCCTTCTTTACCAATCCCCCTGGAATGGGCAGCACGGTGGCACAGTGGTTAGCACTGCTGCCTCATCGCGCCAGGAACCCGGGTTCAATTCCGGCCTTGGGTCACTGTCTGCGTGGAGTCCGCACGTTCTCCCCGTGTCTGTGTGGGTTTCCTCCGGGTGCTCCGGATTCCTCCCAGGTTAGGTGGATTGGCCATGCTAAATTGCCCCTTAGTGTCAGGGGGAATTAGGAAGGTAAATACGTGGGGTTACAGGAATAGGGCCTGGATGGGATTGTGGTCGGTGCAGACTCGATGGGCCGAATGGCCTCCTTCTGCACTGTCGGGATTCTGTGATTCTATGATTTGGGATTCTATGATCTGATACCACGGTGACCTTTGCTCACCTTTCCGGTCTCTCCAGCCCAAGCATCCAGCCCTCAAGCATTCTCGGCTGGAGTAGAGGACAAGAGCGAGGAACGAGAGAAGTCAGGGTGCCCCATGGGAAAGAGTCAAACTGGGTCACAAGCTCACAGAGCTGTTTCACTTTCCAACCAATGAGAGTGAAGCTAGCCAGCCAACCACAGGCTGAGTCCTCCCGAGTGAGCAGCAAGTACAGGGAGGAATCAGCCTGTAATTGGTTGAATAACTTCACTGCATTTCTCAAACAGCAAAGCAGTCAGTCAGACGGCTGTGACTGTGCTGTTTAGCCTGTAACACCTAGAGACCCCATGTTCCTTTGCCGATATCTTGCGGTCGGGTTCAGGAGGAGGAAATTCTGTTTGGTCCTGAGAGTTAACAGGAGGGATTGTTTTGAAGCTCATTCATTCAGGGGCCCTGTGCCCGGGCACGGTGTGTTTCATTATAAATCCACTCTGCATTCACAGCAAGTTCAGTGCCCCTGCCCACCATGACTCCCACTGAAGTCGGGAACAGATGACCCCACGCAGTGTTTTTGTCAGCGATAAACATCGGGCGGGATTTTACGGCCTCACTCGTCCCGAAAACGTAAAATCCCGCCTGAGGTCAACGGACTTTCCCATTGTCCGCCTCTCGCCCGCTCCGGTTCCCATGGCAGCAGGATGGTAAAATACCAGCCATTGTGTGTGTTATTCACTATCTATACATGTGCATTAGAGGGTACAGGCTAAGGGCTATGTCTCTGTTCAATATCACTCTGACCCCTGGATCTAGGTCCTGTGCCGCCTTGAACCACTGTGTGGATGGTACAGTACGTAGTTCCACATTAACCCTGTACGTGCCAGACCCACATTAATACATGCAATGTATTAATATATGTCATCAGCACCCTGATAGCATTTAATGCTATCAAACAGATGCCTTGTTCATCTAAACCTGGCGGGGAACAAGGGGAGGCCCTTTAATGTAAGTCAAAAGCTTCACTTAGTGAAAGCAGCAGGAGCAGAAGTTCTCACTAGACAGGCTGAGTTAAAATCAAAGCTCTGCCCACAAAAAGACAGATGTGAAACAGGCAATTAATTAGTCTACCAACATAATTTGCTAAGGTATTGAGGTAGGGACCTGGGTTCGATTCCCGGCTTGGGTCACTGTCTGTGTGGAGCTTGCACGTTCTCCCCGTGTCTGTGTGGGTTTCCTCCGGGTGCTCCGGTTTCCCCCCACAGTCTGAAAGACGTGCTGGTTAGATGCATTGGCCATGCTAAATTCTCCCTCAGTGTTACCTGAACAGGCGCCGGAGTGTGGCGACTAGGGGATTTTCACAGTAACTTCATTGCAGTGTTAATGTAAGCCTACTTGTGACACTAATAAATAAACAAACTTTACAGATCAACCACCATCTGAATGGTAGAATCGGTTTAAGGGACTGACTCTCTTACTCCTGTTCCTATGATCCTGTAACACAGGAGTTCGCTGAGTCAACAGCACTGATTTTCTCTGCAGCTGTTATTTCACACGGATGTTTTTCAACAGGGGTTTTTAAATTATTGCTGCAAACTGACAGTTGTGGCATCGTGATAGTGTGAACCGGACAGGCAGTCGAGGGGCCCAGGCCAATGCTTTGGGGATATGGGTTCAAATCCTAGCACGGTAGCTGATGGAATTTAAATTCAATTAATAAAATCTGAAATTATAAAACTGGTCTCCGTAATGGTGACCATGGCAACTATCATTGGTTGTTGTAAAAACCTATCTGGTTCAATAGCGCTCTTCAGGGAAACCTTACCTGCCGTCCTTACCTGGTCTGGCCTCACACCCTACCTCAATGTAGTTGACTCTGAAATGGCCATGCAAACCATTCAGTTCAAGGGCAATTAGCGATGGGCAACAAATGCTGGCCTTGCCAGGGATGCCCACATCCCAGGAAAGAATAGAATAAAAGCTGTATCAGTGGATCACTGGGGTAATGTTTACAGGAGGGAGGGGCGGGGAGGGGGGGATGCGGAATGGAGGGTATGGGAGTGTGCTAAATATTATAAAGAAGCTCAGATCAACAACCACAGGCTTCCCCATTCCCCATATCGGATCAACCCCCCCCCCCCCGCCCAAAAAAATCATCAACCAGACCTCCCACCACCCCCCCCAATACTGGACCACCCGAAAGAATCGAGTGAACCCCGAAACTAGATATCCCCCAGGAATTGGCAACTGCCTGGTATCAGACTCCAAGAATCATTGACCACCCCCACCTCAATAGTATCAAACCACCTGCCGCCATGGATCGGGGCCTAACCAGAATCAGGAACCCTCAGCACTGAGGATCAGCAACCAGGAACCGCATTCCCACTACTCCTGCTGCAAGCTCCTGACACCTGCTCTCGGTCAATATGGCCCTCTCTGCAGTGTTCCCCAGGCAACAGGGAGCTATTCCAGTCAAGCAGGCTGGGCTTCAGGGTAAGGAACCTGTTTTTAAGGGGAAAAGGTACACACGCTGGAGTCCAAATGCCCCAGTGCTGGAAAGCACACCCTGCTAAACCCACCCCAATCAGCATGGGGGCCTTGTTTATAGCTGAGTCCCAGGACAAATTCACTATTAGCATTGAAAGAAATGCTAGGTCTGCAATTGTTGCAATTGATAAACAGTATTGTAATAAAAATAGTTAGGAAACACGCTGGAGTATGCACCTTCAGCTCTTATGGCACTAGCTTGGGGAAAAAATCCAAAATATGGCTCACATGTGCCACCTGGTGAGCATTAATGATATTGACAGCCCCAATATGTAGCAAGAGTGAATTGTACACGTTTCACAATGCATCTGAAAATATATCACACAAAATAGATACGAATCAGAATGTCAATTGGCCCATCATAGATCATCCATCCAGAAAAACCCTGCGGTCCCTTCCTCATCAAAGAATCTGACTAATTACTACAATACCAGAGTTCTTACCTCCTGATCAATAGAAATTTGATTTTGATTTGATTTGATTTATTATTGTCACATGTATCAACATAGAGTGAAAAGTATTGTTACCTGCGCGTTATCCAGGCAAAGCATACCGTTCATAGGGTTAGAAAGGAGAGAGTGCAGAATGTAGTGTTACAGTCAGAGCCAGGTGTAGAGAAAGATCAACTTAATGCGAGGTAGGCCCATTCAAAAGTCTGACAGCAGCAGGGAAGAAGCTGTTCTTGAATCGGTTGGTACGTGACCTCAGACTTTTGTATCTTTTTCCCGATGGAAGAAGGTGGAAGAGAGTATGTCCAGGGAGCGTGGGGTCCTTAATTATTCTGGCTGCTTTGCCGAGGCAGCGGGAAGTGTAGACAGAGTCAATGGATGGGAGGCTGGTTTGCGTGATGGATTGGACTACATTCACGACGCTTTGTAGTTTCTTGCCATCTTGGGCAGAGCAGGAGCCATATCAAGCTGTGATACAACAGAAAGAATGCTTTCTAGGGTGCATCTGTAAAAGTTAGTGAGAGTTGTAGCCGACATGCCAAATTTCCTTAGTCTTCTGAGAAAGTAGAGGCGTTAGTGGGCTTTCTTAACTATAGTGTCGGCATGGAAGGACCAGGACAGGTTGTTGATGATCTGGACACCTAAAAACTTGAAGCTCTTGACCATTTCTACTTCATCCCCACTGATGCAGACAGGGGCATGTTCTCCACTATGCTTCCTGAAGTTGATGGCAATCTCCTTTGTTTTGTTGACATTGAGGGAGAGATTATTGTTGCCGCACCAGTTCACCAGGTTCTCTATCCTTTCCTGTACTCCGTCTCATCATTGTTTGAGATCCGACCCACTATGGTGGTGTTATCGGCAAATTTGAAAATTGAGTTGGAGGGGAATTTGGCCACGCAGTGTTAGGTGTGTAAGGAGTATAGTAAGAGGCTGAGGACACAGTCTTGTGGGACACCAGTGTTGAGAATGATCATGGAGGAGGTGTTGTTGCCTATCCTTACTGATTGTGGTCTGTGAGTTAGGAAGTTCAGGATCCAGATGCAGAGGGAGGAGCCAAGCCCCAGGCCATGGAGTTTGGAGATGAGTTTTGTGGGAATAATGGTGTTGAAGGCTGAGCTGTAGTCGATAAATAGGAGTCTGACATAGGTGTCCTTGTTATCTAGGTGTTCCAGGTTGAATGCAAGGCCAGGGAGATGGCATCGGCTGTGACCTGTTGTGGTGGTAGGCAAACTGTAGTGGATCCGGGCAGCCTGGGAGGCTGGAATTGATTCGTGCTATGACTAGCCTTTCGAAGCACTTCATAATGATGGATGTCAGAGCCACCGGACGATAGTCATTAAGGCACACTGCTTGCTGCAGGTGTGGCTACAGTGACATTCTTTTAGCCACATTCACCACGTTAGCAGAAAATTATCTTCCAGGCACTCACAATACAAGTACGAACATATCAATTAGGAGCAGGATTAGGACATTTGGCCTCTCGAACCTGCTCTTCCATTCAACAAAATCATAGCTGATCCGATTGGAACTTCATCCCCACATTCCTGCCTACGCCCAGTAATCTATTACCCCCTTGTTAATCAAGAATCCGTCAAGTTTATAGAATCCTACAGTGCAGAAGGAGGCCATTCAGCCCATCGGGTCTGCACTGCACCACAATCCAGTCCAGGCCCTATCCCCATAACCCCATGCATTTACCCCAACTAGTCCCCCTGACACTAAGGGGCAATTTAGCATGGCCAATCCACCTAACCCAGACATCTTTGGACGGTGGGAGGAAACCCACACAGACACGGGGAGAACATGCAAACCCCACACAGACAGTGATCCAAGCCGGGAATCGAACCCGGGTCCCTGGCGCTGTGAGGCAGCAGTGCTAACCACTGCGCCATCGTGCCGCCCACCATGCCTTTAAAGTATTCAAAGACTCTACTTCCACTGCCTTTTGAGAAAAAGAGTTCCAAAGACTCATGACTCTCTGAGAGAAAGAAATTTTCCTCCCCTTTGCCTTGAATGAGCAATTCCTTATTTTTAAACAGTGAGCCCCTGGTTCTAGATTCTCTGACAGGAGGAAACATCCCCTCCTCATTCACCCTGTCCATTCCCCTCAGGATCTTGAAAGGTTTCGACCACGTTGTCTCTTACTCTTATAAACTCTAGTGGATACAAACTTAACCTCTCCAACCTTTCCTCATCAGACAACCTGCCCATTCCTGCTAAACATTCTCTGAACGGTCTCTAACACATTTACATTTTTCTTTAGATAAGGTTTCCAGTACTGTACACACTACTCCAGATGTGGTCTCACCAGTGCCCTGTACAACCAAAGCACAACCTGCCTACTTTTGTAATCAATTCCCCTCACAATAAATTATCACATGCTATTAGCTTTCCTAATTACTTGCTATACCTGCATACTAATCTTTTATGATTCACGCACAAAGATCCCTCAGCACCTCACAATGTACTTCACAAGTGCATATTCATTAAACATCAGGAACCAGGAAACCATTGGGCTTATGACAATTAGATCTGGTTTCACATTTGCACTAATAGAGAGAGCCCCAGAAAAACTCTTGAGCAGGACAGTCAGGGAGATACCAGGATAAAGGTTCTCTTTCCTCACACCACACCAGGGGTGGGTTTGATGGCAGGGGACATTGAATCGGGCAGGACGGTGACAGTGGGGACATCACTGCCTTCCCACCTGCCCTGGTTAAGTCCAGTGTGGGAAATTACAATTATGTTAAATCCATATGAAAATGTACTGATTAATATGTTGTCTGTATTATTTATGGAAATGTTCTAAACGTCATGGTGATTAATTGTACTGTTTACTTTTTTAAATTCATTCAAGGGATGTGGATGTTACTGGCTGACCAGCATTTATTGCCCATCCCTCGTTACCCTTGTGAAGTTGGTGGTGAGCCGCCTTCTTGAACGGCTGAGATCCCCTGAGGTGTAAGTGTATCCACCGTGCTGTTAGGGAGGGAGTTACATCTTGGAAATTGAGTTTCCAAGATGGCGCCAGAGCGAGGCGACTTCTTGCAAGCTGTGCCCAGCGTACCTTCTAATTCTATCTTTTACTCTTGTTCTATGCTTCTAAAACTCCATTCTAACTCTTATCTATGACTGTAACACCACGTTCTGCACACTCTCGTTTCCTTCTCCATGAACAGTATGCTTTGCATAGCGCGCAAGAAGCAATACTTTTCACTGTATGTTAATACGTGTGACAATAATAAATCAAATCAAATCCAATCAAATACAGTTACAAAGGAGCTAAAGGGTTAAGTATTGAAAAAAAACATGCTGTTCACAGAGAGTTGCAGCCACCGATTTGGCGCTAAAAGTGGTCCTTGGCGTCATGTGGTCAGCAAATGTTGCCAGTGGGTTTGGGGTTAGTTGGCCAGGCCACATGTATCCAAGGGGTCAGGTAGCCAGGTCACAGGTAGGGAGGGGACAATGCGCAGAGGCATTCCTTGAAAGTGTATAGAGGTCAGGTCCTTGAGACACACAGGCACTCAGCAACACAGGAAGAGAAGACATCGAAGGGAACTAAAGACAACATCACCTGTATCCAGGCAACTTTGAGGAGCAAAGATCGAAAGCAACTTGTCTACTAACGCCTGTTGTTAAATATTTTTGTTCAATCATTTACTTAATTAATTCTGTTAATGAGTTGCATCAAAATCCTTGTCTGTTGCCTTTTTGTCTTGTTCCAAGAACTCAGTCACATACCCAATGACAATCGTCCTTCTATCTGCTATTTTATTTTCGTACATAGAAATCCTGCCTTAGTTTTGGGTGTGAGAGGCTGTTTTGTGTATGTTTTTTCAATATTTATAAATAAACAATGCACAGTCTATTAGAGGCTTGGGTGTATCAAGAGTGGGCTATGAGTGGCTTTCGTATTTGACAGGACAAGTGGTCACAGTGTCACTGGCCATCTGTTTATACATGGTACCAGGGTTAAGGATCCCTCAGAGTTCTGTGAATGAGTGATCTTTGTTTAGCCAAGCTCCTACTGGTACTGATTTAAATCTATAGTACATTGGTATAATTGTACCTGTAATTAAGATTGATAACTATTATGAAGCAGAAACCATTGCATTTTTTAAAGGATAATTGGATAAATATTTGAAGCTAAGGAGAAAGCAAAGCAGTGTAAATAGTTCCGGATTGCTTTAACAATGACCGAGTAGAGGCATAATGGGTCAAATGGCCTCCTATGCCATAAACATGTGTGACATGTTTGTGACAAACAGCAACAGAACATTAGATGAATACAGTATAAAATAGATTTTCCTCGCCCTGGAATTTCCCCTGGTGTGGTGTGAGGAAAGAGAGCCTTTATCCTGGTATCTCCCTGACTGTCCTGCTCAAGAGTTTTTCTGGGGCTCTCTCTATTAGTTCAAATGTGAAACCAGATCTAATTGTCATAAGCCCAATGTTGCCTTTCTAATTCCCCTGAGATTGTGTGCTGCAGTACAGGAACAGGCCCTTCGGCCCACCAATATAAGCCTGTGCGCAATCATAGAATCTCTGTAGTACAGGAGGAGGCCATTCTGCCCATCGAGTCTGCACCAACTCTCTGACAGAGTACCTTCCCAGGCCCTATTCACATTACCCCACATTTTAACCCCACTAATTCCCCAAACCCACACATCCCTGAGAGACTAAGGGACAATTTAGCATGGCCTATCCACCTAACCCGCACATCTTTGGACTGTGGGAGGAAACCGGAGCCCCCAGAGGGGGCTCACACAGACACGGGGACAGTCACCCAAGGCTGGAATCGAACCCGGGTCCCTGGCACTGTGAGGTACCAGTGCTAATGACTGTGCCACCGTGCAGCCCTCTACCCTCGCCTGCCCTAGATTCTGCGAACAGTGGGTTAATGGGAATCCTGGGTAACGACAATAAATGATATTTATACAGTGATGACAAAACATCACCGGGCACTCATTCCATAGGAATATTATAAAGCTAATTTAGACACTGAGCCATATAAAGCGATATCAGGTGAGCTGTTTACAAACTCGGTCAAAGAGTTGGTTTTAGCGAGCAGTTTAAAGAAAGAAAATTAGGATTTTGGGAGGTTTAGGGAGGGAATTCCAAGACAGCTGAAGGCAGGGCCAGCAATGGTGGAACAATTAAGATGTGGAGATGCCGGCGTTGGACTGGGGTAAGCACAGTAAGAAGTCTCACAACACCAGGTTAAAGTCCAACAGTTGGACTTTAACCTGGTGTTGTGAGACTTCTTACGGAACAATTAAGCTCAGGGATGCTCAAGAGGCCAGAGATAGGAAGGGTCGAGGCGAGTGGGCATTCGAGAATGAGGATGAGAACTGCAAGCGTGGGTGCCAGGGGAACTGGACTCATTATGACAAGAGTGGCAGCTCCCAAGATTGGAGAGAAGAGCATGTGGGGAGCCAGGCAATATGTTGGAATTGTTAAGTCCCGAGACAGTAGATTCAGTAACAGGGTAAATGAGGGTTTCAGCAGCAGATGAGCTGAGGCAGGCGTGAGGGTGGGCTACATCGAGGAGATGGAAATAGGCCATCTTAATGATGGCGTGGATATATATGGTCAGGTCATCTCCAGGCCAAATATGACACAAATGTTCTGGTTTAGTCTCAGGCATTTGCCAGAGTGAGGGATGGAATTAGTAACTAGTGAAGATAGGTGGAATTTTCCGAAATTTGTCCGGTTCAGACTGAAAACTGGCGTGTATCTCTCTAGGCGCACGGCCGAGTTTCCTCTCCAGTACATGGGGAATCTGGGGGCACAGTTTGTGCCGTCGCCCTGAGGGGGATGGGACCTGATAGAGCTGGCAAGGCCGGCTCCACCGGGCACCATCTTTAAAGGTTAACCAGATCTGTGCTGAAATACAACTGCCCCCTCCCCCAGATACAGAGGAACCCCCCCCCCCCCCCCGCCCCCCAAGCATCAGGTAACCCCACCCATACCACAAAAGCATCAGGACACTCCCAATCGCACCCCCTCCACCAGACAAGCATTGGGGCATTGCTCACCCTCCCTCCCCACCCTCAGGCACGGGGGCACTCCACGCCCCCTCTCGACAAGCATCGCCCCCCACCCCTAGGCATCATCCACCCCCAAAGACATCACCCCCTCCCCAAAGGCATCACTCTCTCCCCTACACAGGCAACTCCTGCAGACATCACACATCCACAGGCATCGATAGGGAACCCCAATAGGGCTCCCTAGAGGGGCTGCCCCTGACTCTGCCGCCCTGGCACTGCCAGGGTGATGCTGCCACGATGCCGTGGGGAACTGCCCAGGGGTCTATACTTGTGGACCCCCGGCGTGGTCATCGCGAATGGTTTTCATTGTTGAAAAGCAGTAGTGCTTTGAGCTGGCGTGGTGTCTCACTCGCTGGGTGGGGGTGATATGTTGAGGGTGGGAGTAGTAATGTTAAGCCTGTTAATGGGGTGAAAATATGGTAATCAGGTCCCTGGCCGTTCCTGATCATGTGATTGGAGGAGGGCTGGGATGATTGCATTCAAAAATCTCACTGACGCAAATTCCATGCACTTACCGACCTCGTCAGGAACACAAAGACTATTTATTAACAAGGAAAAACTGTAAAGAGGCTCGCAGCTCCCCCAGCCCCTCAATGTCTTCGACATCTTCAGACACCTCGTGGCCTCTATTGAGATTTAGCGACCATTACAGGATTTATGCCTGAGGTTAACACGGCTGATAACTCACAACTAATTGCCTCAGTTTTCCCAATATTTGATTGAAGGAAAATTCTGCTCCTTCAGTACTGGATGTCAGATAAGCAGTTTGAGAACTTAGCAACAGTGGAGGAGTCAAGTCAAGAGGTGGTGGTGATAGAGCCGGGAGTTGTCAGCATTCACGTAAAAATTGATGCTGTGCTTTCAAATGATGTTGCCGAGGGGCACCGTGTAGGTAAGAAGTAGGATAAATCTATGGGGGACACCAGAGGTAATGATGCAAGAGTGAAAATAAAAGCTATTGGAGGCGATCCTCTGGCTATGATTGAATAGATATGTATAGCGATTGTGGTGATTGTCCCTTTAAGGGCAACACAGCAGAAGAGGGTGACCTGGCTTGGGGGACCAATTGGAACAGGAATGGATATCACTCCAGAGAGTAGAGCTCTCTCTTAGGCAGAAGAAAGTCTGAAAACAGACATTTAGGGACTGGGGCAGTCGGGAGGCTGCCAACTTCTATACATGTTTTCCTTGTTAATAAATGCCCTTTGTGTTCCTGATGAAGTCTGATGCGTGCATCATTACATTGGCGACAAGAATGGGATAGATTATGAGGATACTGCCTGTGGCCTGAGGCATGTGAGTCGTGAGACGTTGGGATCTTGCCAACACTAAGGTGCAGACGCAGAGCAACACTGGATTGGTCAGCACAGTGAGAAATTTAGAAATACATAGAAAAATAAACAAAAGGAAAATAACTCTCAGAACAAGAGATGTGATTTTGAGTTTAAGGAAACGGGCGGCATGGTGGCACAGTGGTTAGTACTGCTGCCTCACAGCGCCAGGGTCCCAGGTTCGGTTCCCGGTTTGGGTGACTGTCTGTGTGGAGTTTGCACATTCTCCCCATGTCTGTGTGGGTTTCCTCCGGGTGCTCCGGTTTCCTCCCACACTCCAAAAGCAATTGGCCGAGCTAAATTGCCCCTTGGTGTCTCGGGATGTGTAGGTTGGAGAGATTAGCAGGGTAAATATGGGAGTTATGGGGTTAGGGCCTGGGTGGGTTTGTGGTCAGTGCAGACTTGATGGGCTGAATGGCCTCCTTCTGCACTATAGGATTCTATGATGAAAAATGGAAACTTAAAGTTTAAAAAAATATTTGAGTTACTGTAAAGTTTGTTTTTCAAAAAGAAAAAGAAAGAAGAGTACAGGGAGCAGTGTTTTTAAGAAAAATGCCCCAGGGAACTGAAGGACCTTGACTGAAAGCACAGGAAATTGAAGAGATTAAGATTGTCAGACTCCTGATCTAAACAGAGCCTAATGGGATGTTGGGGGTGGGGGAGGGGGGGGGGGAGAGGCGGGGGGTTGTCCGGGTAGCAGTCCCTGAACTGAAAGATTACTAGCAACATGTTCTAAAGTTTTAAAAAAGAAGTCTTCAACATGTTTGGAAGATGAGTCGAAAAGTTTTGGAAACAGCCCCTTGGACCTCGAGATTGCCAGATCTTGCAGTGAAATTGGCAAGAAGAAGATTTACCTGGCACATCAAAGAAACAGACTCTCCAAATGGCCAGAGACAATGAAAGCTGCAGAGATCACTGAGAGGCCTCTCTGTCAGTAAAGAGGAGAAGTTTTAAAAGTTTAAATAAAGGTTCAAAGGAGGACCTGCCAGTACGGGAAAAGCACAGAGACAGAAAGCCAGCAGCTGCTGTCAGTTAAGAAAAGGTCGACAGTCTTAAAGCAATAATGTATTTAAAGAGGTAACGCATTTAAAGTGGTAATGCATTTAACGTGGCAATGCATTCAGGGCAGAAACCACAAGAAGAAACAGAGGGCAATGGACAGGAAATTCGGAGTAGACCCAGATAGAGAGCTACTCTCTTAAAGCTGAAGTTAAGACAAGTAGAAATGAAAATTCCATTGGTGAAATGTATGTGCCCAATAAGAACATGGTGGATTCACCCTGGAAGAAACGCAGAAATTAAAGACTTCAAAAGAAACCAGGTACTGTTGAACATAAAGAGGAATCAGCAAAAAGAATTAAAGCTCCAGAGAAGACATTAAAGCAACAAGGTGAAACGACTGACAGCAAACTTGAAGAAAAAGTTGCAAAAAAAAAAACAAATAAAGTTAAGGAGAATTGAATGAGACAATGAAGAATAAGTTGAACTCCTTGAAAAAGCAACCAGGAAATAAGAACAAGTCCAGTGAAGAATTGAATCAGGAGAATAGGATCGTGAAGAAAGGAAACTTGACAATGAGAAATTAACTCAAGAGGTAAAAACATTGAAACTGTCAGCGGAAGCAGCAATTCAGACAGAGAAAGAGACTGAGATTAGGTGCCAGAACAAGATTGTTGATTTGGTCATGAGAATGGAAAAGCAGCAAAATTTGGAACTGTACTTAGTTAAAGCCGACCAAGAAAAATGTTTCTGTTTGGACACTCAAGCCTCAAGATCTCATCAATGAGTCATCACCACCGCAACAGTAAAACAAAACCATATTAAGTGCACAATATGACCTGATGCCATAATATGAAACTTTGGGAGTGGATCAAGTTAGATCCTGGAATTATTGTCTCTTGAGACTGGACCCCTGTCGACGTGGACGGATGGATCGTTAATAAACATGTGGATCACTGGAGAAGCAGAGGGACGCTCCAGCAGTCAGCATTGCCATCGAGAAATATTTTCAAACTTGTAAGCTCCAAAGTACCTGATCAGCCTGTTACAGATATCACTGATGTCTCTGTGGAAACAAGTTGTAATGAACTGACTGCCAGAAGCGGTACCTGTCATTGCAGTTCCTGTTAATGTTGATCCAGTGGAAGCATCTCAGACTACAGAATTACAGCCCTCTACAAGATCGGGTGGACTCTCGGAGGCTTTTTCCCAGGGCTGAAATGGTTGCGACCAGAGGACACAGGTTTAAGGTGCTGGGGGGTAGGTACAGAGGAGATGTCAGGGGTAAGTTTTTCACTCAGAGGGTGAGTGGAATCGGCTGACGTCAGTGGTGGTGGAGGCAAACTCGATAGGGTCTTTTAAGAGACTTATGGGTGAGTACATGGGACTTAATAGGATTGAGGGTTATAAGCCTAGGTAGGTAGGGACACGACCGGCGCAACTTGTGGCCGAAGGGCCTGTTTGTGCTGTAGTTTTTCTATGTTCTATGTTCTAAACAGAAAAACCCCTCACAGACTTCGATTTATAATTGTCCAACTTGTTCAGTTAGATTTGGAACTGACTAACTTGGTTATTAAAGATTGTATCAATGAGGGAGGGGTGTGGTGATTGTGGTGACTGTCCCTTTAAGGGCAACACAGCAGAAGACGGTCACCTGGTTTGGGAGACCAATTAGGATGAGAGTGGGTAATCACCCCAGGGGATGGAGCGCTCTTTAGGCAGAAGACATGTAGGGAATGGAGCAGCTGGTGGGTTGCTCCAGAGTAGCCAGGGGGCTGCCGGGCTCTGTACAGTTTTTCCTTATTAAGAAATACCCTTTGTGTTCCTGACCAAGTCTGTAGCGTACAGCATTACAATAAGGATTAAACCAGGTGAGAGCAGCTCCCAACCCAACTGGACAAAGGTGGAGAGGCATTGCAGGGGGGAATGGTGTGGCCAACTATCTCAGACAACTTGAGGAGGACATGGAGAGATAGTTTATCTTTATCACAGTCACTTAGGATGTAATTTGTGTGTTTGATAAGAGCTGTTTTGTTACGACAGCAGGGCCGACGGGATTGGAGCGGGGGGAACAGGGGAAAACAAGTAGAGATTTGGGAGGTGACAAGATGTTCGAGGACTATGGAGAGGAAAGTGAGGCTGAAGCTGGGGTGTAGTTTGTAGATTAATGACCTTCCAGGCAGATAAGATCATTTGTTTTAAAAATCTCACCTCCTACCACCCTCAACCTACCCTTCCCGCACCCCCCACATCCCCCCCCAACACACACACACACACATGCACACAAACACACGCACACACTCACACACACACGCACACACACTCACTTACACTCTCACACACATACACGCTCACACACACACGCACACACACATACACATGCACACACACACACCCACACATACGCACACGCACATACATACACACGCACATACATACGCACACACACACATACGCACACACACACGTGCATACACGCACACACACACGTGCATACACACACTCACGCACGCACACACACACGCGCACACACACGTGCATACACACACGCACGCACACACACGCACACACTTCATATTCATAACAGTCAAAGAGCACTGATTTATTTCACTTTTTTAGCTGGATGAACTCGCCAGCAAGCACATCTATAGCTGCAGTTTCCTCATGTCAAGCAAGTGGAGGAAAAACACACACATGCTCAACGTCACACGTGTAACACATCCCAGTTCATGCCACCAGGTACTGGCGCTTTGGCAGGCCTGAACTGAGGAAAGGTTGTTTGGTTTGGTTCTCTTGAGTGCAGTGCACACAGTGCAGCCCGATTGGAAGTATGTGAGGCCCAGCTGTTTGTCGCTGGGTTGGGTGCGTAGCGTCAGGAGGCTCCCCTGCTCTGCTAACCTGACCTTTAAAAATGTCTGCCTGCAGTTCAAACTTTTGGTTCAGGTGAGGGGGTGGACGGGCTGAAATAGGAGTCTGGGCGGGTGCCCGTTGAACAGGTGTGGAGAGTGCAGAGGTGGACTGGATGGTAGAGCTGCCTCTGTGCATCGGCTGTGTGTCTAAATAAATATAGGCAAAGATTAAAACAAAAAACAGCTATCCTGTCCTCAGCGCTACCCCCCACGTACATCCCCCCCTAAGAGGAGGGGGTGGGGCCTGGGAAGGCAGCGCGTAGGGAGCAGTATACTCTGCAATCGGCAATCGCCGGGGCAGTGATTGTTCATGGGAGGGTGGGGGGAATGGGGCGGTGATCGATGGGGATGGCGAATGGGAGCGGCGATTGGCCAGGTGGGGAATCAGAGGGGCCGCGATCGGGGGGTGCTGTGATTGGAGGGGCAATCGGAGGGGGTCAGGGAATGACAATCTCCCAAAGCACTATGTACTATTATACATAATGCACTATTATACATAATGCACTGGGAGATCAGGTGAATGTGCAATAGTGCTCTCTAGCAGTTAGCAGCCAGCTTCCCGGTTTGAATAGACTCCGTCCACTCCCCCTACTGGCAAGAATCACACTTTGCCTCATTTAAAAAATAAACTGTGATAAGATTTGAATTTTTCTCTCGCCAAAGGGTCTGAAACTCTCCCATTTTCACACTCATTCAGCACTTAGAATTTATTTGGTAAAATCACCACGTGGTATATGTACGTCAATACCGTATGTCCCAATGACTGGGAGATCATCTCAAACAGCATGTCCCTTCAGCTGTTTACAGCAGACAGAGTACTGACCGCACCCAACCAGTTGAGCTTGCAAAACTCAGAATATAATGTTTAATGTCAGATGTGATTCCGTGATTGGACAGCACTTGAGTTTGTTATGAATTACAAGTAACCAATTTCAGATTAATGATGGCAATGTGAATACTTCGACATGCTGGAAGCTACATATATTCATAAGCAGGGACCTGTCATCTTCTGGCAAAAGAAATATTTCCAGGCATTGTGTCTGGGAATATGGAAGGGATCAATCGTTCCCCGATTCATTCTCCATTGCAGTGCCTCAACCAGCATCAAGTTGCCAGTCAGCACCCTTTTCTCATGCTGCATTATTTGTGTTGTTCTCTTTGGAATTTGACATTCTTGCGTCTGTCCTGATGAGTGGAAGACAAAAAGCTTCGACAGCATGTCTTATTTTTTGCAATACTCAATTTCTATACTACCAAGCAACCTTCTGACTCTGCTACCAACTGAGCCACAGCTGACAATTAACACGTCATGGGTGACATGGGATTACCAAGGGGCTGGAATTAGAGGCAGATACTCCGAGTATTATGGGACTGCAGGAGATGATAAAGATGGGGGAAGTGGGGGTAACAGAGATTTGAAAAAAGGAGGGCATTTGAAAATGGAAGTGTTGCTAAATTGAGAGCCAATGTATGTAACAAACATGGGGTGATGGGTGAATGAGACTCGATAAGAGAGATGCACTTTGGATTCAGTTCACCCAAACCCAGCAGAGGTTTGGATGAACTGAAGTTGATGGAGTGAGGAGGATGAGTGGAAGATGGATTCCTGCCTATTCCTGCCTATTCATGTATCTGTCAAGATGCCTCTTAAATGTTGCTATTGTATCTGCTTCTACCACCTCTTCTGGCCTGCTTTCCAATGTGCCGCCCACCATCTCTTGAGGATCCGTAAGCAGGGCAAGAAAGAGCGTGGCTCTTCAACCAACCAGATTAAAGAATCCTCACCAAGTTCAAAGCAGGAAGTATAAAGCAGATCATATGAAATTCAAACGATGCGCACAGAAAGTGAAATAAAAATTGGGAGATTCAGGTGGGTTAAGGGACTGGATAGATGAGAATTGTGGGTTACTTTTCTATTTTGCTGAAGTTCGAACTCGAAACTGAGCGAAGACCCCACTCTTTCAATCTGGAAGTGTTTAGGAAAGTGTTACGTTTCTGCTAAGGTTGAATAGCTGCTCATTTGAACTGCCTTGATTGCAGTTTATAGATCGAGTTGTTACACAAGTAAAAGGGCAGTGAAGCATCCCCATCATTTATCACATGGTTATGATATGTTTGTAATTTTACACTGTGCTGTCAAAAAGAAGTGTTGCATGGAGTTCCAGACATTTGCTTAGAACAGAAGCAGGGAAAGCTACAGGTCAGTTACAGGTCAACATTCCCAATGACAGGAGTAAGTCACACTCTTGCTGTGTGGCACTGAGATGCCTGGCAAAAGATGGAGTGAAAATTTAAAGTAATATGTCCTGTTTACCAGGGTAGGAATGTCAATTACGAGGGGACATGGGTTTAAGGTAAAAGGGGGAAAGTTTAAAGGAGATGTGAGAGGCAGGTTTTTTTACACAGAGAACATAAAAACATAAGCCTCTCGAGCCTGCTCCTCCATTCAATAAGATCATGGCTGATCTTTTTGTGGACTCAGAGGGTGGTAAGTGCCTGGAATGCGCTGCCAGAAGAGGTGGTAGAAGCAGATACAATAGCAACATTTAAGAGGCATCTTGACAGATACATGAATAGGCAGGAAATAGAGGGATATGGACTGCGTAGAGGCAAAAGATCTTTAGTTAAGGAAGGCGTCATGTGTCAGCACAGGCTTGGTGGGCCGAAGGGCCTGTTCCCATGCTGTACTGTTCTTTGTCCTTCTTTGTTCTTTGCATCTAAAAATCGACTTACCAGCAACAAAAGCTAAAACAGAATTTATCTGCCAATATGGAATTTAGAAGGTCAGTTGACAACAGCCGAAGGATACATTATATACCTCCTAAAGGAAAAGCAGCTGCATTGTTGCTGAGGTTCAAGAAATCGATGAGGTGTTTTGTGTTGACAGCTGATTAAGTTGCTCTTTTAAACAGGTGCGGAGAGTCTGAGCAGTGCTTCATTCCTGCTGCGGCCAAGGTGATACATACAGGTGCTTCTCGAGTGTCTGCTAACAGCGAGAGTCACCAATATAATCTTAATTGCTGTCAGCAGATGTGATTTTTCATCACTCTTCACTGGCAATGCAGGTTTATACAGAATTGGGGGTTGCGTACAGACTGTTTATTCCACTTGCTGGGCATTGACTCTATACTCTGGCATTGACAGTTTGCCAGGTATGGATTCTAAGACATCTGCCAAATACCTTATGAGAAATGTAAGCTTTCCCCAGTCCACAGGACACACACACAAACATTAAATAAAAGATAAATGCCTCCCCTTTACTCCCCTCCCGCTCCACTCTCCCCCACCCCCACTCGCCCCACACAAACACACAAAACACACACACACAAAACACACACACGCACGCACATATACACACACAAACACACAAAACACACACGCACACACAAAACACACGCACACATGCATGCACGCACGCACATATACACACACACAAAACACACATACACACACAAAAAACACAGACACATGCACACACAAAATGCACACACACACACACACAAAACACACACATACAACACATGCACACACACAAAACACACACACATGCACACAGTACATGTGCACACACATATACACACACACAGACATACATATCCACGCACACATTACACGCATGTGCACACACAGACACACACTACACACACATACATATACACACACACACACACATTATTCACCCCTTCAGTCCACAGGGAAACACGAAGATGCACATCTGCAAATTAAATGAAAGATAAATGTGATATTAATTTGGTAAGGAACTTTATATTCAACTTATCATTCCATACGGAAACACCGCACCAAACACCCAAATGCACAATTTCTTAATGAACTAATTAGCTTTAATGCATGAGTGTGTACTTTATAACCAGTGAAATCTTTACATGACTACATAATTTCAATTTCATCAATACAGAAAATTGTTGTTTGACTATATTAGCATA
Organism: Mustelus asterias; assembly: GCF_964213995.1. Classification (NCBI taxonomy): domain Eukaryota; kingdom Metazoa; phylum Chordata; class Chondrichthyes; order Carcharhiniformes; family Triakidae; genus Mustelus; species Mustelus asterias. The sequence goes on from NC_135805.1 coordinate 32,252,819, forward strand.
TATACATGATTAATTTGTATCTTGTTCCTTTTATTTTGTTCGGGAACATGATTCATTGGGAAACTATCAGTTAAAGTAATTGAGGAAAAAAGTCTCCCCAGTTTTAAAATTCTATCAGCAAAATTAGCCTTAATTCAAAAGCAAAATACAGGGAAGGCTGGAAATCTGAATAAAAAAAGGGATCAGTAGATCTGGCAGTATCAGTGAAAAGAGAAACAGTGTTAATGGGAGGAATTTTATACCCCATGAGAATAATCATGTGGTGGGACCATTTCTGGATCCCGAATCCACACTCGCTGGCAGGCGCAACCTTCCGGGATGCAACCTCCCAGTTAAGGACATTGGGCAGCTTCCTGAGGTTGCGAACCTCATTCGAAGAATGGCAGCCCCACCAGACACTGTCACTATGAGGGTGCTTCCATCGTGAGGTACCATCACAAGAAAGATATATTTATTTTTACAAGCCGCAACTGTGACCCATTGGTCCCTGCACTTCCAGTGAGGGGGGTGAGGGGTGTTGCAGGACCTCCAGTCAGTCACTGGAAACTGCCGGTGTTTGGCCTTGGTGGGGAGGCACATCTACTGGCTGCTTGGTCTCAGCAGCATCTTTAATCTGTCCACAATGGATTATTCAACTGACTGCTGCTGTGTGTGTAGTCACTGTTTTATAACGACCCTTTTCCGGCAAGATTAGATGAGCGCTTGAAATGCCATAGCACACAAGGCTACAGACCAAGTGCTGAAAAATGGGATTAGAATAGATAGGTGCTTGATGGCCGGCGCAGAAACGATGGGCCGAAGGGCCTCTTTTTGTGCTGTAAAACTCCATGATGTGGAGATGCCGGCGTTGGACTGGGGTGGGCACCGTAAGGAGTCTCACAACACCAGGTTAAAGTCCAGCAGGTTTATTTGGAATCATGAGCTTTCAGAGTGTTGCTCCTTCATCGGGTGAGTGGTGAAGGGGCAGCGCTCCGAAAGCTCATGATTCCAAATAAACCTGTTGGACTTTCACCTGGTGTTGTGAGACTTCTTACTGTAAAACACTATGACTCTAAGATTGCTTGGAGGTGGGAAGGCATCAGATCTCTGACCCAATATCTAAAGATCTCCCAAACCCATCCCCACGCCCACCTCCCCAGGAGCAGGAAGATTCCGCCTAATGTTTCAGGTCAACGACAGTTCATCAGAACAGGGAAAAGTTTGAGATGTCAGGAGGTTTTGCGCAAGTGAGAATGATGAGAAAAATGAACAAAAGAGAAGGTTTGTGATAAGGCGGAAAGCAGGAGATATGAAAGCCATAGGAATGCTGCCAGACTCGATTCAACATGATTTTAGTTGAATTGATGCAAATATAAAATTTGCCCCGCTTTTAGTGTGAGGTACATTCAGGCCAACCAGGAAACCCCTGCCAGGTTTCAATTTAATATTGAGAATGGGCCCCAGTTCTGCAGTGATGGAAAAAAGTTTGTTTTTTTACTTAGTATTTGAGCAGTAAACATCTGCAATTCTGCACAGCCCACTGTTCTTTCAGATCTTTGTACACGTAAAGCACTTGATGTATTTCCATTTCAAAATAGAATAACACTACTGTGAAGGAATGGAAATGAACAATTTATCGCAACTTCAAAGAGCTAAAAGGATGGCCTGTTGGTACATACAAATAAATATGATAAATGGGAACACTACCACTTGCAAGTTCCCCTCCAAGCCACTCACCGTCCTGACTTGGAAATATATCGTCGTTCCTTCGCAGTCGCTGGGTCAAAATCCTGGAATTCCCTCCCTAACGGCATTGTGGGTCAACCCACAGAACATGGACTGCAGCGATTCAAGAGGGCAGCTCACCACCACCTTCTCAAGGGCAACTAGGGATGGGCAATAAATGCTGGACACCCAGCGGTGCCCATGTTCCACGAATGAATAAAAAAAACAAGAAGGATGTGAATGACCCAAGAGTTGACTTGAATATTTCCCTTATCGGTGGAATTTAACATCCAGCCCATTGTCACTAGTACACGGTGGTTGCAGTGTGTTTGATCTACAGGATGCACTGAAGAATTCATCGAAACTTACCTGCCCTGTAACTGCTAGCACCAGGAAAGGCAAGCACAGCGACGTCATGGGAATACCATCCCCTCCAATTCCCGCTCCAAATTGTACACCATACTTGGATATATATAAGAACAAAGAACAAAGAACGATACAGCACAGGAACAGGCCCTTCGGCCCTCCAAGCCCGCGCTGCTCCCTGGTCCAAACTAGACCATTCTTTTGTATCCCTCCATTCCCACTCCATTCATGTGGCTATCTAGATAAGTCTTAAACGTTCCCAGTGTGTCCGCCTCCACCACCTTGCCCGGCAGCGCATTCCACGCCCCAACCACCCTCTGTGTAAAATATGTCCTTCTGATATCCGTGTTAAACCTCCGCCCCCCTCACCTTGAACCTATGACCCCTCGTGAACGTCACCACCGATCTGGGAAAAAGCTTCCCACCGTTCACCCTATCTATGCCTTTCATAATTTTATACACCTCTATTAGGTCACCCCTCATCCTCCGTCTTTCCAGTGAGAACAACCCCAGTTTACCCAATCTCTCCTCATAACCCAACATATTTTTATCACTTGGTCAAAAATCTTATTATTCTGTACCTAACACCATTGTGGGAGCATCATCACCTCAAGGGCCACAGCAAGGAGAAGGCCTCACCATCTCAAGCGTTGACCACATGCTATGAACAAATAAAATACCGCTCAGCTCCCTCTTTAATTTATTCACAATATCCCCAATCATGTTTTGTCTGTTGCTGCAGAGGACTCTAACGTGCTAAGAATCAGCTTTGGACCAACACTGTGCTCTAGTTGCATTCCAATGGTGTGAGATCTCTCCTATTAACCAGTGTACAACTGACCCCAGACCCTTTCCAAAGCTTGACTGTAAACGTCTCCTGTTTGAAATTAAATAATTAAGGCAATGAGTAAAGATGGAGTCTCATTATATGAAGAGATAAGATCATTGAAATGCGGAGTACAACATGTCAGTGCATGACTGCACTGGGTCAGTTGGTTGCCTATTGAAGTGTATAGGTTGTGGGTTCAAGTCCCACTCTGGGGATTGCTGCAGTGTTGTGAGTCTCATATTTTGGATGAGATATTAAACTGACGTGCTTGAGACGGCGAGGCCTTCTCCTTGCTGTGGCCCTTGAGGGGCTGATGCTCCCACAACGGTGTTAGCTACAGAATAATACGATTTTTGACCAAGTGATAAAAATATACATCCAAGTATGGTGTGTAATTTGGAGCAGAAATTGGAGGGGATGGTATTCCCATGATGTTGCTGTGCTTGCCTTTCCTGGTGCTAACAGTTACAGGGCAGGTAAAATGTCACTATCACCAGGTCATTATTGTGAAGAAGAGTGAGGGAGTTATCCCTGGTATTCTGGCCAATATTTATCCTCCAAACAACATCACAAAATCAGATTATCTGGTCATAATCACATTATTCCTATGTTCTTATGTTCACTTGACACCTCCTACTGCCACACAATCAATCTCTCATGCTGTTAATTACACCACACTTCCTTCACTCATCCAGCTCCAATCCTGAGCACCCAAGGCTCATACCTAACATCCAGAAATTGCACTTTACCCTCACACACATAGAAATGGGTGAAGATGTTACCAGCCTCACGCCCATCTCATGCTGCCTTTATACCACTGCCAACCATCCACTTCAGGTACGCAATCACTGACATTCTGCCCTGTCTCCTGCAGGACATACTGGCACACAGTAGAAGTGAGAGGAGCAGCGGGGGACAAGGATCATGCATCTCCTGAGGACCTCCAGAGGAGAAAGCACTCAGCATCAAGGTATCAGCTGCAATAAGACCTTCACATCCAATGTCATTGAGAACATTGCAGATGAATTTTTCCTGCTCAAAGATGTGCGTGTTAGGTGGATTGGCCATGCTAAATTGACCCTGGTGTCAGGGGATTAGCCGGGTAAATATGTGGGGTTATGGGAATAGGGCCTGGATGGGATTGTGGTCGGTACAGACTTGATGGGCCGAATGGCCTCCTTTTGTGCTGTAGGGATTCTATAATTCTATGATAATGTCCCTTCTCAACTCTCAGCTTCAATCCGTTCATGGTTGCTAAATTATCAGAATACTTGTCCAAAACATTTCTTCCAACTAAATATTGGGAAGACTATGAATGACTATATTCACGTATGAAGTTTTTGGCAACAACTGAAGACAATATCCATTGTCTTTGTTGCCACAAACTTCATACATGAACATATTTGCGCAGCTTGTATAACAGACAGAGTCTGACTGTCTTTAACATGTTTTAGATGCAATGTAGATGACTTGAAGTTTGAATACCTGGCCCCTTTGCTCAGATGCCATGTGTCCAGTTTAAAGCTTTCACCCTAACTGCCTCCTCCTCTCAACCAATCTACGAGGCTGTTTCTAGTTTGGTGGGATCCTACGTTTGGTGTTCCATGGTTTTACTTATTTGTCCCTCGGAATCTCAATTGTGGAAGTGATGTTCCTTGTTTGCAAAAGAAATGAGAGAAATTCCTATTTCTCATCTCAGTTTATGGCAGGTAGATGAAATGGGAATGCATGGTTTGACTTTTCCCCAGGTGTTTTATCTCAGCCAGAGGTTTCCTGGTGGGTCAGAGTTTCTTAGTTCACTACTCCTTCACCATACCCCCAGTGAGCTGACCCTACTGTGGCACTCTCCCCTGTTGTATTCTGCTGTAGTTATTTCTGTGATTTACTGCACCTACTATTGTGATGTTCACCGGTTCAAGAAGGCGGCTCACAACCACCTTCTCAGGGCAATTAGGGAAGTGCAATAAATGCTGACACATCCAGCGACACCCACAATCCATGAAAGGATGAAAAAAAAACAGCCAACATTTGCTAGTGCCATACTCCTACACAAAATTTGTGAGACCGTTGACCTACCCCTGTGATAATGCTTGGGAATCTGCCTCTTCACCACCTACTAACCTGACATAAAATACTCAATTTGATAGTGAAGTTGCAACATTCTATACCAGTAGATCCTTGATGAACTCTGTTCCCTGACTGGAGGCAGGTCCTTGCCAATTATTCAGCAAACCAAGGGAGGGGGGCCGTGATTATTTTGCCATGGGTAGGGCGAGGAGGGATGGCCCCAAGTCTACCTCAGTCAGAGCAGGGATCGAACGCTGTGCCATTGGCATTAATGTGATCCATGTACTAGCTGTCTGACTAACTGACTAACTAAATGAGAGCTAATCAGCCCTCATTGATGACCTTAGTAAGTTAAGAAGCAATTTACAAGCCCTTTATGGAGGACGGTCAGAGTTGTATTGAGATGGAAGTTTTTATTCATTCGTGGAACACGGGCATCGCTGGCTGGTCAGCATTTATTGCCCATACCCTAGTTGCACTTGGAGGGCAGTTGAGAGTCAACCACATTGCTGTGGCTCTGGAGTTACATGTAGGCCAGACCGGGCAAGGACGGCAGATTTCCTTCCCTAAAGGACGTTAGTGAACCAGATGGGTTTTTCCGACAATTGGCAATGGTTTCATGGTCAACAGTAGATTCTCAATTCCAGATTATTTTTATTGAATTCAAATTTCACCATCTGCCGTGGTGGGATTCCCGAACTCAGATCCCCAGAGCATTAGCTGAGTTTCTGGATTAATATTCTAGCGATAATACCACTAGGCCATCACCTCCCCGTACGGATCCTGGATTAGGCAACAAACGGTGATCAAAGAACCCGAGGGCAAGTCCAAACGCAAGCCTCCAGATGTGAACATTTTTTCCTCTCTCCGAAGAATAATCGCAATGAACTGACTCAGAAAATGTAATTAATTTAAAATGTAAGTTTGGAAGCACTGGGCTCAATGGGCTAAGTGACCTTTTTCCTCTTTCCATACGCTTTTATTCCTGTGTTGCTCTATTTCCATATTATGTTTCTCACAGACTGCAAGGGTTTCTTTTATTGTGCTGTGAAGGTGGCAAAGAAAGTCTAAAACTGAGCCAGGAAGCACAGCAGCGAGTGTGGGAACCACAGAAGCTAAGCCAGGAAGCATTTCACATATTCCAAGGTCTGTCGAACACATTGACAAATTATAGAACTATGAGCAGGGTTAGATCCAGAGAGATTATTTTCATATCATCACTCCTTCAATTCAGAATTTGAATTAATATATTTCTAAAACGGTCTTTATGGAGAAGCTAAGATATATTTTTAATGAAACAAAGTTTGGCAGAGAGAAAAAATAAATAAATCAAAGTAAACACAACTCCGTAGATTCCATGAACTGCCACCTGTCCTCAAACAGGATGGTAAGAAACTAAATCTTATCTTTAAACTCTCAAGCTTTCCAATCACCATCCACATCAGGGAAATAAACCAGCAAGAATGAGAAAGATTATAAACCCGGGATTATTTCTTCCAAAGTAAGACTTCCTAACTTCCAACAAGCAAAAGAGACTTAACTTGTCAGAATTAGAGGGTGGTGAGTGTGTGGAATTCACCACCACAGAAAGTAGTTGAGGCCAAAACGTCGTGTGATTTCAAGAAGGAATTAGATCTAGCTCTTGGGTCTAAAGGGATCAAGGGATATGGGGGGAAGGGGGGATCAGGATATTGAATTTGGATCAGCCATGATCAAACTGAATGGTGGAGCAGGTTCGAAGGGCCGAATGGCCCATTCCTGCTTCAATTTTCTACGTATGTTTCTATGTAAGAGAGTGACTATGCTCTTCCAATGCTCACTGCTGGTGGAATTGTGCAACAATAGACAAATCGTTTAATTATTCCAATATCCAATGGTTTTTTTAAAGACATATAACACAGATTAAAGTTTGGTTAATGTCTCTTTTATTCTGAAACAGCTCTTTGTCTATCTTCTTCAGAGATCTGTAGAAGCGTCACATGGACTCGAAAGGTTGACTCTGTTTCTCTCTGCACAGATGCTGCCAGAATGCTGGGTTTATCCAGCATTTTCTGTTTTTAATTTCAGATTTCCAGCATCTGCAGTATTTTGCTTTTATTATAACTGTCAATTTTCTCTTTTTCTTTTTGAAGAAGCAGAAAGCTCGGTCGAAGTCACAGCTGCAGCCTATTTGAGGGCTGATGCTTTCTTCTGAGAAAATGAAGGTTGGGCGATGAATGATGTGCCAGTGTGCCCTACGGACACTTCAGTACAGCACCACTGAAGTCAAGAGTCAGCATTACTCGAATACTATGCTGAGCCTTGACCTTTTGTTTGGGCAGCACGGTGGCACTGCTGCCTCACAGGGACCCGGGTTTGATTCCCGGCTTGGGTCACTGCCTGTGTGGAGGTTGAAACGTTCTCCCCATGTTTGTGTGGGCTTCCTCCACGTGCTCTGGTTTCCTCCCACAGACCAAAAGACGTACTGGTTAGGTACATTAGCCATGCTAAATTCTCCCTCGGTGTACCCGAACAGCCGGAGTGTAGCGACCAAGGGATTTTCACAGTATTAATGTAAGCCTACCTGTGACACTAATAAATAAACTTTAAACATTTTTTAACTTGCAAGTTTGCGGCGATTGACAAGCACACCCCATTCCTCTAATATCATCAAATAATGGGATGGGGGAAAGTAAAAAATTGAATGTTAAAATCTGTTTATGTAACAGATTAAGAACTGGAATACAATGTGGTTTTGTACGTGTTACTTAATGTATTTCCCAGCCATTAGTTTTAAATTTATGTGCTCAATCCTGCTGGATTGTAGAATGCACAAAGCAAGTTCCAAGGTTAAACCTTTAAGTTTCTGAATATGTTTCAATTCTAGGGTGTACACATTTTTTGAGGTTTTGCTCGACACAGCTCACTCCAGAGAATTGATACACCTCCCCTTGTGTGTATTCACTTGTATTTTGGCTCCATTTAGTCTGGCACAAAATAATTCTATGCATCCCTTGAAGCCACATGACCTTAGGGGATTTTCACAGTAACTTCATTGCAGTGTTAATGTAAGCCTTACTTGTGACTAATAAATAAACTTTAAACTTTAATTTTTTACCTTTACACAAAGAGTGACTTAGAGGAATGATGGTGAATTTTTCACCTGATTAAACAGCTTCTGCCTCCTCAGGATGTAACTAAGATGTGAAATTGAGATATACAAAGAACTATCAAACAAACTGAACAGAATGATTAGACTTGCTACACTTTGACAGCCCAAAGTGCAAGGGGGAACGTAATTATAACCCAGCATGAAGACTTTAAAAACAAAATACCATGGAGTAAAAGCCGAGCATTAGTGTCTAGTTCTTCCATTCAAAGAAGTACAATTTCTGCTGTGTGTCCTTTGTTTAATGGCCTCTAGGGGATGCCATCGTCCTTTCATTCAGCATAGCAACTTTCACAACCTCAGAACATCCGTTTTACAGTCAACCAAGTTGTTTTGAAGTGTAACCACTGTTGTAATGTACAAAAACCAAGGTATGGTTACCTGCAGAGCAAAGCTTCCTTCTGCCTACATATCACATCAGTCCCAAATTTAGTGGGGCATCGCCATTCCATCAGCGCAATCCTTTACTATTTCCTTCAACAGCACTCCTTTTAGCTTCTGATTGGAATATTTTAAAAGTTTATTTATTAGTATCACAAGAAAGCGTACATTAACACTGCAATGAAGTTACTATCAAAATTACCTAGTCGCCTCCGGTGCCTGTTCAGGTACATTGAGGGAGAATATAGCATGGCCAATGCACCTAACCAGCACGTCTTTCGGACTGTGGGAGGAAACCAGCGCACCTGGAGGAAACCCACGCGGACACGGGGAGAACGTGCAGACTCTGCGCAGACAGGGACCCAAGCCAGGAATCGAACCTGGTTCTCTGGCACTGTGAGGCAGCGGTGCTAACCACTGTGCAACCGTGCCACCCACTTTTTTGTATAGAAACTATACTGCGACTGGTCAAATTCATTTGATGTGGAACCACGCAGCCAGCAGAGGGAGACTTTCAACCCAGCAGTCCGGTTTGGGTATGAAGCGAGGCCCCTGAGGTGAACAACATAAATAACACCTGGCACTGTCCATTTCATCGAAACATTTATGTTTCCTCCACATGGCAAGAATTTGATTCTGTTGACATTTTAACTATTTGATAAAACGTTTGCAATTTAAGCAGAATCTGGTTGCAACTCTTTGAACGGAAAAAAACAAAAAAGGTGTTGTGATGTCAATTTAAGATAACTTGTCTTTTGTAGTGAGCCATTTCTAATCAAGATGATTCACAATCCCTCAGACACACAACAAGTCAATTCCTGAACTCATCTGTGGCCTTTCTCCATAAGAACTTTTAACACGAGTTTGATGTATTGACAAGGATATGCACTCAGAGTGGGTGGGACTTGTTGAGTATTTTAATGCATTGGAATAATTTTTAATACATTTTTAAATTAAAGTTAGATTTCTGTGATAGAATAATTTTCTTTATTATTGTCATCACCCATTCATATTGTAATTCTTTAATATACATGCAATGTATTGGAAATGAATTCCTGTATGAGCTCTAAGGAGAGACTGGATGGGGTTGGATTGTTTTCTCTAGAGCAGAGAAGGCTGAGGGGGGACATGATTGAGGTTTATAAGATTATGAGGGGTATGGACAGGGTGGACAGGAAACAGCTGTTCCACTTGGTTGAGGGGCTCAGTCACAAGGGGGCATCGTTTTAGGGGCAGGAGATTCAGAGGGGATTTGAGAAAACATTTTTTCACTTAGAGGGTGGTGGGAATCTGGAATGCACTGACCGGGAAGGTAGTGGAGGCTGGAAACCTGACAACCTTTAAAAAGTATTTGGATGAGCACTTGAAACATCATAACATTAGACCATAAGATCATAAGATGTAGGGGCAGAATTAGGCCATTCGACCCATCAAGTCTGCTTCACCATTCAATCATGGCTGATAAGTTTCTCAACCCCATTCTCCCGCCTTTTTCCCGTAACCTTTGATTCTCTTACCAATCAAGAACCTATCTATCTCTGTCTTAGTTGTACTCAATGACGTGGCCTCCACAACCTTCTGCGGCAATGAATTCCATAGATTCACCACCCTCTGGCTGAAGAAATTCCTCCTCATCTCGATTCTGAAGGGCCGTCCCTTTATTCTGAGGCTGTGCCCTCAGATCTTAGCCTCTAGCATTCAAGAATATGGGACAAGTGCTGGAAAGTGCAACTTTAGTGGTAGTTATTGTTGGTGCAGACTCGATGGGCTGAAGGGCCTTTTCTGCACTGTATGACTCTTTGACTCTGAGTGAACAATAAATGGTTATATAAACAAAATAAAATTGGGAAAACTGAGGGATCCATTAGTTTAGCACACTGGCCCTTTCACACATGGGGCATAGTTTCCAAGCAAGCCATATAAGCAAATGGAGAGAATTTGACAGAGGGACATGGTAAGTATTTTTGGATGTGATATACTGGGACCAGCTGAGTGAACTGCACATTCCCGTACTTCCCAAATGCCCTGAATTGACCTAATTCAATCAGTGGGGAAAAATAGTTGCCCACACTGAACTGATAATTCCTGATTTTGCCAAACGCTGTTTGACATGGAGCAATAGAGGGCTTTATTTAACTGAGCAGTACAGAGAAGCATCATTGGTTATGTAACCTGGGAGATAATAGGGCTTACATTATTACCTCCGAAATTAACAGCAAATCAACTTACCAAAAACTTGCAATAACCTCAACCATTTATTACACTCGGAATTGAATAAAGTACAGTTCATTAAGATGAAATCCATTTGAAAAATCTTTACATATAAATATGTAAGAAACCTGAGATGGCATTTCTTTTGTTGGCCTAGTAGGCAGTGTCAAAACTGCGAAAAGCAAATCTGCTGAAAGTCCTATTTTCAATAGACCTCTATTTATCTGCAACTGATAATGGACCCTATTTGTCATCAAATCAAGCCTATTGTCATCTTTTTAACACAACATTCTCATGTAAGTAGTTATTTTCTTGTCAGTTCAGGGATCACCATCTGACACTTGTAGGGGGAGTATCTTTTCCGTACATTTAATTGCGGTCATTGTTTAAGGATTATCGCATGCTATTGATAGTTAGAAGACCTGCAGGGCTCTTAAATAGTACGCATAAATTGCATTAAAAACAAACAACTGATCTGATGGCGTGTTTTGTGCTTTCTAGTTATATTTCATTTTTTTTAAGAAATGCTTTTGATGCTGATTTCTTTTCTTTCGAATGTTCACAAAACTTTCAGCTTGGAATCAAACACGTCCCGTGATCCTCCGTGCAAGAAAAATAGTGCAGAAGTTTCAAAAAAATCTCCAGGAAATTAGAAACAGGTTTTGCCGGAGTTAACAAAAGAATCAAAACTGACCTGGATGATAGGTTTGATTAAGATGTTAATGACACCCTAACTCAGGCCAGTGGAGATTGTAACCTTGTGCTTGACCAGGATGTTGCCTGGTCTCGAGGGTGTTGGCTATGAGGAGAGGTTGAATAAACTAGGATTGTTTTCACCGGAAAGACAGAGGCTGAGGGGAGACCTGATAGAGGTCTACAAAATTATGACAGGCATAGACAGGGTGGATAGTCAGAAGCTTTTTCCTATTACAAGGGAGCACAGGTTCAAGGTGAGAGGGGGAAAGTTTAAAGAAGATGTGCGGGGGAAGTTTTTCACACACAGAGTGGTGGATGCCTGCAACGCGCTGCCAGAGGAGGTGGTGGAAGCAGGTACATGAGCAACATTTAAGAGGCATCTGAATGGGTACATGGGAGGAAATACAGGGATACAGACCGAGTAAGGGCGGAAGGTTTTTTTTTAGTTTAGTTAGGATATCAGGCTTGGAGGGCTGAAGGGCCTGTTCCTGTGCTGTACTTTTCTTTGTTCATTGGATATTACTCATATTGTTCTGTAATATAGGCTATGCTGAGACATGATGCACCAAGACATTTAGCAAGGGTACTCCACATCAGTGGAAGATGACTATCCCTGGAGGAATGGTTTTTTAAAAAATTGATTCTTTCAGGGGATGTGGCTAGGCCAGCATTTATTGCCCATCCATATTTGCCCTTGAGAAGGAGATGGTGAGCTGCAGTCCACGTGGTGTAGATACACCCACAGTGCTGTTAGGGAGGAAGTTCCAGGATTTTGACCCAGCCACAGTGAAGGAACAGCAATATATTTCAAAGTCAGGATGGTGTATGGCTTGGAGGGGAACTCGCAAGTGGTGGCGTCCCCTGCATCTGCTGCCCTTGTCCTTATAGGTGGTCAACATCATGGGTTTAGAAGACGCTGTCGGAGGAGATAGGAGTTGCTGCAGCGCATCTTGTAGATGGAACATGCTGCTGCCTCTGTGTGTTGGTGGTGGAGGGAGTGAATGTTTAAGGTGGTGGATAGGGTGCCAATCGAGCAGGCTGGATTGTCCTGGATGGTGTTGAACTTCTTGAGTGTTGTTGGAGCTCCACTCATCCAGATGAGTGGAGAGTATTCTGTCACACTCCTGACTTGTGTCTTGTAAATGGTAGACAAGGTTAGGGGAGTCAGGAAGTGAGTTACTTGCTGCAGTATTCCTAGCCTCTGACCTGCTCTTGTAGCCACAGTATTTATATGGCCAGTTCAGTTTCTGGTCAATGGTAACTCCCAGGATGTCAATAGTGAGGAATTTAGTGATGGTATTGTCATTGAATGTCAAGAGGAGATGGATAGATTCTCTCTTATTGGGGATGGTCATTGCCTGTCACTTGTGTGGCGCGGATGTTACTTGTCATTCACTAACCCAAGCTTGAATGTTGTCCAGGTCTTACTGCATATGGGCACAGACTGCTTCATAGAATCATAGAAACCCTACAGTGCAGAAGGAGGCCATTCGGCCCATCGAGTCTGCACCGACCACAATCCCACCCAGGCCCTACCCCCACATATTTCACCCACTAATCCCTCTAACCTACACATCCCAGGACTCTAAGGGGCAATTTTTAACCTGGCCAATCAACCTAACCCGCACATCTTTGGACTGTGGGAGGAAACCGGAGCACCCGGAGGAAACCCACGCAGACACGAGGAGAATGTGCAAACTCCACACAGACAGTGACCCGAGCCGGGAATCGAACCCGGGACCCTGGAGCTGTGAAGCAGCAGTGCTAACCACTGTGCTACCGTGCCGCCCTCAGTATCTGAGGAGTCTCAAATAGTGCTGAACATTATCCAGTTATCAGTGAACATTCCTACTTCTGACCTTATGATGGAGGAAAGGTAATTGACGAAGGAGTTGAAGATGGTTGGGCCTAGGATACTACCCTAAGAAATTCCTGCAGTGATGTCCTGAGGCAGAGATGATTGTTCTCCAACAACCACAACTATCTTTCTTAGTGGTAGGTGTGAGTCCAACAGGTGGCGAGTTTTCCCTCTGATTCCCATTGATTCCAGTTTTGCTCGGGCTCCTTGTTTCCACGCCCTGTTCAAATATTGTAATAAGGTCAGGAGCTGTGTGGCCCTGATGGAACCCCAACTGAGTGTCAGTGAGCAGGTTATTGCTGAGTAAGTGCTGTTTGATAACAGTGTCGACAGGGACAGTAAATGGCCAGGTTGAATTTGTCCTGTATTTTATGTACAGAATGTACCTGGACAATTTTCCACATTGCAAGGTAGATACCAGGTTTGTAGTTGTACTGGAGCTTGGTTAAGGGCACAACTAGTTCTGGAGCACAAGTCTTCAGTATTATTGCTGGAATGTTTTTAAGGTGTGGAGATGTTGGCGTTGGACTGGGGTGAACACGATAAGAAGTCTCACAACACCAGGTTAAAGTCCAACAGGTTTATTTGGTAGCAAATAATTTTATTTGCTACCAAATAAACCTGTTGGACTTTAACCTGGTGTTGTGAGACTTCTTACCATGTTTTTAAGGGCCAGAGTCTTTGCAGTTTCCAGTGCCTTCAGCTGTTTCTTGATATCATGTGGAGTGAATCGAATTGGCTGAAGTCTGATTCCTGTGATGCTGGGATCTTCCAGAGGAGGCCACGATGGACCATGCACTTGGCACCTCTGGCTGAAAAAGGTAGCAAATGCTTCAGCCTTATCTTTTGCACTGATGAGCTGAGCTCCTCCATCACTGAAGATGGGGACATTTGTGGAGCCTCCTCCCGAGTGAATTGGTTAATTGTCCACCACCATTCACAGCTGGATGTCGCAGAACTGCAGAGCTTAGCTTTGGGATTTCTTAGCTTTGTCCATCACCAGCTGCTTTCACTGTTTGGCCTGCAAATAGTCTGTGTTTTGGCTTCACCAGACTGACACCTCATTTTTGGGTATTCCTGGGGCTGCTCCTGGCATGCCCTCCTGCACTCTTCATTGAACCAGGGTTGATCCCCTGGCTTGGTGGTGATGGTTGAGTGGGGGATATGCCGGGCCATGTGATTACAGATTGTAGTTGAATCCAATTCCACTGCTGCTGATGGCCCACAGCACCTCCTGGATCCTCAGTTTGAGTTGCTTGATCTGTTTGAAATTTATTCCATTTAGTACGGTTCTAGTGCCACACAACATGTTGGACGATGAGTGAAGATGGGATTTAGTCTCCACAAGGACTGTGCGGTGGTCACTCCTATCGATATTCTCGTGGACAAATGCATTTGCGATGGATAGATTGATGACAATGATTTCAAGTAGGTTTATCGATCTTCTTTGTTCCCTCATCAACTACCGCAACTACCCAGGGCGGGATTTTCCAGCCGCACTCGCCACAAGGCTGGAAATTCCCGCCCGAGGTCGATGGACCTTTGCATTGTCCGCCCCCGGCCACCACAATTCCCGTGTGGAGTTTGCACATTCTCCCCGTGTATGTGTGGGTTTCCTCCGGGCGCTCTAGCTTGCTCCCACAATCCAAAAATGGTTAAGTGGATTAGCCATGGGATTAACCATGGGGTTAAGGGGAGAGGGCCTGGGTAAGAGAGTCAGTACAGACTTGATGGATCAAATGGCCATTTCTGCACTGAAGGAATTCTATGCGTCTATGAAAAAATCTTGACATTTCTCTTCAGCCCTCTCGATGCTCGAACAAAATCTTGCATCTTGTCCACTGATGGAAAATAAGAAAAATGCTGAAAACCTGAAATAAAAACCAAAGATGCTGGAGATACTGTTATCAAAATCCAAAACAGGAAAAGAGAAATGAATACCTCAAATTTTGATGCCTTGTCAGAACTGTGTTCTGATGAAGGGTCTTTTACCCAAATACTAACTTTCCTTCTTCAAACATTGTGTGTGGAATCTTCCCGTCCCCCCACGGGAATGGGAGCGGGTGGGACACGGACCAGGCAAAGGTTCGTTGACCTTGGGCGGTATTTTCCGATTTTGGAGCAAGCACGACTGGAAAATCCGGCCCTTTATGTTTCCAACATTCAATGTTATTGCATTAGTGAACAGTTTCTATTTAGAATCAGTATTTGTGGATATGACCATATAAATTGGTTGAAGAGTTTTAAAATATTGGTTATCTGTGATGTTTGGTATTGTTCTGTCGGGTACCTAGGTAACTGCTATGGTCAATCGTGGGCGGCACGGTAGCACAGTGGTTAGCACTGCTGCTTCACAGCTCCAGGGACCTGGGTTCGATTCCCGGCTTGGGTCACTGTCTGTGTGGAGTTTGCACATTCTCCTCGTGTCTGCGTGGGTTTCCTCCGGGTGCTCCGGTTTCCTCCCACAGTCCAAAGATGTGCGGGTTAGGTTGATTGGCCATGCTAAAGTTGCCCCTTAGTGTCCTGAGATGTGTAGGTTAGAGGGATTAGCGGGTAAATATGTAGGGATATGGGCGTAGGGCCTGGGTGGGATTGTGGTCGGTGCAGACTCGATGGGCCGAATGGCCTCCTTCTGCACTGTAGGGTTTCTATGATCTATGATTCTATAATCTGTGTCCAGAATGTTTTGCTACAAATAGGACAGGATACCACAACCAACAGAGTTTTGGATGAGTTGCTGGCTCTGGAATTCCTCTCCTGTGTTTTCTCTCTGCCGCTGAGATGATCTTGCTTTTGAAGAAGACTGCACTGTTTTTTATTTGGTTGTACTGTGTACGGTGATCATGGGCGAACCTCTCCCACGACTCAAAGTCCATTTCAGAACTCCCAAGTGAAGGCCTTCAGAATTTATTTGAAGTGTTTCCTTTGATCATCATGAGAGAGCACCCCAGACTCAAGCTCAACAGAAAAGATTCACTTCAGCAATGAAGCAAGTATCAAGCATTCTGGCTACATGACCAGCCCAATTTCATTCTGACTGTTTCGTTATCCTGTGTCATGCCAGCTCGGATGAGCACCTCAGTGTCTGGTATTTTGTACCACTATCTAAGAACATAAGAACATAAGAACTAGGAGCAGGAGTAGGCCATCTGGCCACACGAACCTGCTCCGTCATTCAATAAGATCATGGCTGATCTTTTCGTGGACTCAGCTCCACTTACCCGCCCACTCACCATAACCCTTAATTCCTTTACTGTTCAAAAATGTATCTATCCTTGCCTTAAAAACATTCAATGAGGTAGCCTCAACTGCTTCACTGGGCAGGGAATTCCACAGATTCACAATCCTTTGTGTGAAGAAGTTCCTCCTCAACTCAGTCCTAAATCTGCTCCCCCTTATTTGGAGGCTATGCCCCCTAGTTCTAGTTTCACCCACCAATAAAAACAACTTTTCTGCTTCTATCTCATCTATTCCCTTCATAATTTTATAGGTTTCTATAAGACCTCCCCTCATTCTTCTGAATTCCAATGAATATAGCCCCAGTCTCTCCTCATAAGCCAACCCTCTCAACTCCGGAATCAACCTAGTGAATCTCCTCTGCACCCCCTCCAGTGCCAGCATATCCTTTCTCAAGTAAGGAGATCAAAACTGTACAGAGTACTCCAGGTGTGGCCTCACCAGCACCTTATACAGCTGCAACATCACCTCCATCCCTCTAGCAATAAAGGACAAAATTCTATTTGCCTTCTTAATTATCTGCTGCACCTGCCAACCAACTTTTTGTGATTCCTGCACAAGGACACCCAGGTCTCTCTGCACAGCAGCATGCTGCAATTTTTTACCATTTAAATAATAGTCCATTTTGCTAGTATTCCTACCAAAATGGATGACCTCACATTTACCAACATCTGATCCTTAGAAGCTTCCAAAGTTGCTGAGCTTCTCAATACATGGTCCAGGTCTCATATTTGTCCAACAAAGTGGGCAGGATTTTTGCTGTATAGAGTTTCAGTTTGGTTGGCTGACTCTCTCCTCTCCATTCTCAGCGTTTTCCAGCGTCCTCTGTTCTTGTTTCTGATTCCAGCATCTGCAGTTTCTTACTTATTCATTGCCCACAGGTGCAGTAAAGTGGCACAGTGGTTAGCATTGTTGCCTCACAGTGCCAGGGACCCGGGTTCGATTCCCGACTTGGGTCACTGTGTGTGTGGAGTTTGCACATTCTCCCTATGTCTGCGTGGGTTTCCTTCGGGTGTTTCCTCCCACAGTCCAAAGAAGCGCGGGTTAGGCGGATTGGCTATGATAAATTGACCCTTAGTGCCAGAGGGATTAGCTGGGATTACGTGGGGTTACAGGGATATGGCCTGGGTGGGATTGTGGTTGGTGCAGACTTGATGGGCCAAATGGCCTCTCTCTGCACTGTAGGGATTCTATTCTAGTATCCTTGACAAGGTGGTATTGAGCTATCTTCTTGAACTGCTGCATTCCAGGTATTGTAGGAACACACAGAATGCTGTAAGGTAATAAGTTCCAAGATTTTGACCAAGCAACAGTGAAGGAACGTTGATTCGGTAACTTGACTTGGAGGGGAGCTTTCAGCTGATGCTGTTCCTGTGAGCTAACTGCCCTTGTTCTTCTAGGTGATAGAGGTCGCAGGTGGCAAATGTATTTTGAAATAAGAAGTTACATTATTTGATAATATATACATCCAGTTTAGAAACACCTTCAACAATGCATAAAATATTCTTTTTTGAAACACTAACTACATGTTGCTTTGCCAATTTATTTATTTCCAAACTCCATTTATTTTGTTAAGAATGTTCGCAATTTATTTTTAAAAAGTTGAAATCTGCTGCCTCAAATTGGGGGGGGGGAAGCAGATTCAACAGTTACTTTCAAAAGAAAATTGTTTGTCATTGAAAAATAATTTGCAGGTCCATGGGATAAAGTGGAAGAAGTTGGATGAATTGGGCAGCTCCTATTGTGTTATGGTTCTCTGTGTAATGAAGACATAAACCTGCCCAATTTTCCCAAATTTTCACTCAAAGGTTCGCATTTGCCTCAGCACCTATTAGAATTGAATTCAATTGATTTATTATTGTCACATATATTGGGATACAATGAAAAGTATTGTCTCTTTCGCGCTGCACAGAAAAACATACTGTTCATAGAGTACATAGGGGAGAAGGAAAGGAGAGAGTTACCAATACTGTGAGGAGAAAGATCAGCTTAATATAAGGTAGGTCCATTCAAAAGTCTGATGGCAGCTGGGAATAAGCTGTTCTTGAGTTGGTTGGTATGTGTCCTTAAACATTTGTATCATTTTCCCGACGGAAGAAGGTGAGAGCATATCCAGGTTGCGCGGGATCCTTATTTATGCCGGTTGCTTTCCCTAAGGCAGTGGGAAGTGTAGATGGAGTTAATGGATGAGAGGTTGGTTTGCATAATGGGCTGTTCACAATTCTTTGTAGTTTCTTGCGGTTTTGATCAGAGCAGGAACCATACCAAGCTGTGATACAACCAGAAAGAATGCTTTCTACAGTGTATCTGTAAAAGCTGGTGAGAGTCGTAGTGGACATGCCGAATTTCCTTAGCCTTCTGAGAAAGTAGAGGTATTGGTGGCTTCCTTAACTATTGCATTGACATGGAGGGACCAGGACAGGTTGTTTGGTGATCTGAGCATTGAGAGACTTGAAGCTCTCGACCATTTCCACTTCATCACCTTTGATGTAGACAGGGGCATGCCCTCCACTAGGCTTCCTGGAGTTGATGACTATCTCCTTCATTTCACTGACATTGAGGGAGAGATTATTGTTGTCGCACCATTTGTAGATATTCAATTTTGAGTCAACTTTTGTCGCTAAGTTACACCTTTGTTTATACTTAACGTTCTCCAAATTTAGATGACTTGCTGCCAGACGGCAGTGCTGAAATAGGGCAAACAAATCAAACACTGTTCCCAATAAACTTGATTTGATTTATTATTGTCATATGTATTAGTATACAGTGAAAACTATTGTTTCTTGCGCGCCATACAGAGCATACCGTTCATAGAGAAGGAAATGAGAGGGTGCAGAATGTAGTGTTACAGTTGTAGAATGAAGCTTTAGAAGCATAGAACGAGAGTAAAAGATAGAATTAGAGGGTCTGCTGGGCACAGCTTGCAAGTCACCTCGCTCCAGCACCATCTTGAGAAGGTCCCTCACTTGCTCAACAAACACATCCGCTTTATTAACTTGCCTTTCACTTTTTGTGCTTTTCCTTAATTTTCTCTCTGTCCATAATCAGAATCTTTGCTTGGTATGGAAGAATTTCATGATCTCCACACAGGATAGGGGCGGCAAGGTGGCACAGTGGTTAGCACTGCTGCCTCACAGCACCAGGGACCCACATTCAATTCCAGTCTCGGGTGAGTGTCTGTGTGGAGTTTGTATGTTCTCCCTGTGTCTGTGTGGGTTTCCTCTGAGTGCTCCAGTTTCCTTCCACAGTCCAAAGATGTGCAGGTTACGTTGATTGGCTATGCCAAATTGCCCCTTACTGTCAGGGTGATTAGCCGGGTAAACGCATGGGGTTACGGGGATAGGGCCTGGGTGGGATTGTGGTCAGTGCAGACTCGATGGGCTAAATAGCCTCCTTCTGCACTGTAGGGATTCTATGTGATTCTATGTGATTTTGTGTTAATCCACACAGTCACCCGAGGCTGGAATTGAACCCAGGTCCCTGGTGCTGTGAGGCAGCAGTGCTAACCACTGTGCCACCCTGTTGGTGGCTCTGTAGCGCAGTGTTGCGCTGGAGAGCAAAGGTTGGACCTAACTCCACTGAACTCCCAATTTCAGTCACACGATTACAAGGAGATGCTATAGAGAAGACAGGCACTGCAGCATAGGGAGAAGGGATGAACTGTTGACATCAGGCTTATTAGAAATAGAACGACCATCATATAATTGTGTGGCAACGTTAATATATTAGATTTCTCCAAGGTCCTTCACAGGAATGTTATCAAACAAAACTCGACAGAGCAATAGAGGGAAATATTGGGAGAGATGGCCAAAAGCTTGGTCACAGAGGTAGTTTTTCAGGAGAATCATATAGAGTCGGGAGGAAGCAAATTCCAGCACCTTCAGCCTCGACGACTAAAATTACACCCAGCAGTGATGGAACAATGAGTGAGAATTGGTGGAGTGCAGAGACCTTGCAGTGCTGTTGGGCTGGAAGGGATCGCAGAGCTGGGAAGAGGTGAGGCGACGGAGGGATTTGTAAACAAAAATGAGAATTTAATCGAGGCATGGGCAGGAGTCAATGGTGTGAGTTAAGGCATGGGCAACAGAGTTTTGGATGACCTCAGGTTTATGGAGGTAAAATGTGGAAGATCAGTCAGGGATTCTGTTAAATTCCACCCAGATTGTGGTCAGATGGGCCAGACTATTATCTGCCTGGAACTATTATTGTATTGCATCCTGCTCGTTAACATTACCATAAGGAATACTTGAACCTGGGAGCAGATTCACCCATTCAGTTCCAGGATGTGAGGGACCTAGCATGAGCTACAAGAAAATGTGGGAGAGGTATAGAGGTTTACAGCATGGAAACAGGCCTTTCGGCCCAACTTGTCCATGCTGCTCAGTTTTTACCACTAAGCTAGTCCCAATTGCCTGCATTTGGCCCATATCCCTCTATACCCATCTTACCCATGTAACTATCCAAATGCTTTTTAAAAGACAAAATTGTACCCGCCTACTGCCTCTGGCAACTCATTACCACTCCATCTGACGAAGGAGCAGCGCTCTGAAAGCTAATGGCATTTGCTACCAAATAAACCTGTTGGACTTTAACCTGGTGTTGTTAAAACTCTTACTGTGAAAATATTACCCCCAGATGCTTTTGTATCTCTCCCCTCTCATCTGAAACCTATGTCCTCTAGTTTTAGAATCCCCTACCTTAGGGAAAAGATGTTGACTATCTAGTTGATCCATGCCCCTCATTATTTTATAGACCTCTATAAGATCACCCCGAGAGAAAAAAGTCCCAGTCTATCCAGTCTCTTCTTATAACTCAAACCACCAAGTCCCGGTAGCACCCTAGTAAATCTTTTCTGCACTCTTTCTAGTTTAATAATATCCTTTCTATAATAAGGTGACCAGAACTGTACACAGTATTCCAAGTGTGGCCTTACTAATGTCTTGTACAACTTCAATGTTCTGACCGATGAAACCAAGCATGCCAAATGCCTTCTTCACCACCCTGTCCATCTGTGACTCCACTTTCAAGGAAATATAAGCCTGTACCCCTAGATCTCTTTGTTCTATAACTCTCCCCAACGCCCTATCATTAACTGAGTAAGTCCTGCCCTGATTCGATTGACCAAAATGCATCACTTCGCATGTATCTAAATTCAATTCCATCTGCCATTCTTTGGCCCACTGGCCCAATTGATCAAGATCCCATTGCAATTCCAGATAACCTTCTTCACTGTCCACTATGCCACCAATCTTGGTGTCATCTGCAAACATACTAACCATGCCTCCTAAATTCTCCTCCAAATCATTAATATAAATAACCAATAACAGTGGACCCAGCAACGATCCCTGAGGCACACAGCTGATCACAGA
This sequence comes from Mustelus asterias, assembly GCF_964213995.1. Taxonomy (NCBI): domain Eukaryota; kingdom Metazoa; phylum Chordata; class Chondrichthyes; order Carcharhiniformes; family Triakidae; genus Mustelus; species Mustelus asterias. The sequence goes on from NC_135805.1 coordinate 32,274,685, forward strand.
CCTGCAGTTTTAAAAAAAAACCCTCTGCAACCACCCTCTGGCTTCTGTCATCAAGTCAATTTTGTATCCAATTGGCTACCTCACCCTGGATCCCGTGAGGTTTAACCTTATGCAACAACCTACTATGCGGTACCTTGTCAAAGGCCTTGCTAAAGTCCATGTAGACAACGTCAACTGCATTGGCCTAATCTACCTTCTTAATTATCCCTTCAAAAAAACTCGATCAAATTCAGCAGATATGATTTTCCACTCATAAAGCCATGTTGACTGTCCTTAATCAGTCCTTGCCTTTCTAAATACCTGTCTCTCAGAATACCTTCTAACAACTTACCCACTACAGATGTTAGGCTCACCGGTCTGTAGTTCCCAGGCTTTTCCCTGCAACCCTTCTTAAACAAAGGCACAACATTTGCTACCTTCCAGTCTTCAGGCACCTCGCCTGTCAATGATTCAAATATCTCTGTGAGGGGACCCGCAATTTCCTCTTGCCTGCCACAATATTGTGGGGATTTATCTATCTTGATGCACTTTAAGACTTCCAGCACCTCCTTCTCTGTAATATGTACACTCCTCAAGACATCACTATTTATTTCCCCAAGTTCCCTAACATCTATGCCTTTCTTAACAGTAAATACCGATGAGAAATATTCATTTAGGATTTCACCCATCTCTTGTGGATCGGCAGATAGATGACCTTGTTGATCCTTAAGAGGCCCTACTCTCTCCCGAAGGTATTCTTTTGCCCTTTATGTATTTTTAGAAACTCTTTGGATTCTTTGGAATGAGACAATAACCTGTGTATAGTGAAGGTGGCAACAATGCGGGTTAGAAATGCAGCACACAGCACAGACCAGAACTGCTGGGAGTATACTACTGTCACTGATCCGCAGTGTAATTAGGTGGGAGACATCATTACTAATAGTCCAGCTAGCAACACAGACTTTATCAACAAGTCTCAGCTAAAAGGAAACCAGGTCTATTTCTAATGAATGTGATATTTTACAAAGAAGCTCCAATGGATGTTATGTGAAATTAAAACAGGCTCATCTAACCTTCCTGAGTGATTTCCTCACTCTGAGCAAGTTTTGGAAAGACAGCATTAAACATGAATTTTTAATAATAACTAACCTGTGAAAAGAAACAATTCGCTGAGCGAGAAAAATGTCACAAATAAATTGATCATTAAAAACATGGGGAATAACCATTTGAGTGTGAAAGCATGAGAGTTTTTGCGAACAGCTCGCTGCCAGTCTCTGGATGCTCACTCACTCACACTCATCCACTGCGAGAGTGGGTGTCAGTGCCTCTGGTGTGTGGGGTTAGATGTGAATGAGAACCCTGAGGCTGGGAGTGATTCAGACGCAAACACATTCCCCTCACTCTCATTCCCTCTCTCTCTCACACACACTGAAGCCCTCAGGCACAGCCCCATACACACAGACCCAACCCGCCCCCCCCATACACGCACTCACCCCACACACACATGCACCTACACACATATCCCTCATACATGCACTCACACCACACATGCACAACTCATTCCTACACGCACACACCCATACATACACTCACACACACACACCCATTCACCCCTCAACCACCCACTCACCCCGCCACCCTCATACCCTCCCACTCGGCCGCCCTCGCACTCGGCCGCCCTCACACCCACTCACCCCGCGACCCTCACACCCACTCACCCCGCGACCCTCACACCCACTCACCCCGCGACCCTCACATCCACTCACCCCGCGACCCTCACACCCAGCCGCCCTCACATGCAGCCGCCCTCACACCCAGCCGCCCTCACACCCAGCCTCCCTCACACCCAGCCGCCCTCACACCCAGCCGCCCTCATACTCATTACTCCAAAGTCTCTCAATCTTCACATACTCACAGGTGCCAGCGTCCGTCACTTCACCAATCACAACCTGTTTTTCAATAGTCGGCCTATTAGCAGCAAACACAGGAGACAGACTGTCATTGGAGGAGCAGTCTCTTCCAGAAATCTTCAAACTCACTGACCTGTCTTACCAGCATTTTCAACAATCATTCCAGGGGCCACAGAGAGGGGCTTCAGAGCCAGAGAGGGGCTTCAGAGCCAGAGAGGGGTTCCCCATGCTGTTTTGCGACTCCCAGGTTGGCTAGTCTGAATTAAAAGCATTTTGAAATTCAGAAAAAATATTTGCAGTAAAAGATACATTTGGTATCTTCACATTATAAAAAAGACATTACTGAGTTAAAAAAGCACATGCATGGGATACATGAAACCTTCGCAATTGTAGATTTATATCTACATGCAAGTAGAATCGCAGAGACTTTTAAAATGATCCATGAGTGAAGAGAATACTGATACTGCTGTTTTGTGAATATATAGTGGAACCTGTATGTTATATTGAAACAAGCAGCAGCTGCCAGTTAATTTACATTTCTCAGTCAGTTATCAACCTGATTACATTTCATATTAACACAGACTCAGCGCCTCACTGAACTTAAATATAAACATTTTGGACACGTATCGCTTCAACTGTACAGAACACAAAGTATCAAATAAAAGCACCAGGTATAATTAATGCCCTTTATTCTACATTTGGCTCATCATAAATGTTACTTTTCATTCAATGAGAAGTAAACAAGTGTTTGTGTTCATCTTCACTGGGACATTTACAAGCAAGGAGTTTAGAAAGCTTCAAGCAGTGATCTATTATAACTTTGAGCCGAATCTTCCAAGCAGTGGCAATCACTGTCAGATCGCTGCTCCTATTATTCCTTAACACCAACAAGGAGCTCCGAATTTCTGGCCCAAACTTGGGAGCCGAGTTTTTGAACCTGTTTTGGAAAGTCCTCCACCGTGGTGTAGGATCTTCAGGGAAAGCCACATCACACCTCCTTTTAAGTTGCCATATCCTGGGGAGTCTTCACTCAGTAACACAGTGAAAACCTTTGGGACATATAAATAAATCGCTGTTGAGTGTGTTAGTGAATATGTGTGAGTGGGTAGGGCGAGAGGGTGCATAATGCGGTACAGTAGTGAGGTGGGTAGTCAGCGGCAGGATGGGAAGGTTAAGTCAGGTCCGGGTGTTGGAGGATGGGGCAAGTAGGAGAGTCAGGAGTTTGGGGGAGAGGAGAAATCAAGGGTCAAGGGAGGGGCTTGACGGGTCGACGGTGTGGGGAAGGTCAAGGGGGAAGAGGAGAATTGAGGAGGGGGGATGAGTTGTATTACCCAGGAGTTAGACTGGTTTTGTTTTCAATCTAACATTTCCGGGGTAACTATCCAGGTAAGAGAGTCAGAACACTCCAAAGTCTCGGACTCTATCTCAAGAATTGGAATTTTTTTGGAGGGGCCCAGGGAGCAGGGGAACGGCCCATCGGAAGTTGAAACTTCCCAGGAAATTCCCATGGAGTCCTTGCATTAGGATTTCCAAGGGGGTCCCATAACACATCTGGAATATATCTGGTATTCGACCAGCCAGGGACCAGAAGCTCTGGCCCCGTGGTGTTTCACTTGTGCGAAAGCTTTATGAGTCAGTTGTCCAATTGCAATTGCCACATAATTGCTTTATATGCCAGGATCGTGGAAAACACTTCAATAAGTTGATGTGACACATAACTTCGAACCACTGCATATCTCAGCTGTTTATTCCAAAGGTGTATTGAACCAACCTGACCCATGCTTGCCTTCTTTGAATGTAATATCTAATTTGAAATGCGAGATAAAGAGTCAGTTAGCAATAATAGCAGCAGTTTGTTTACAACAAACTACACAATACATAAACTGTTATACACGATGCTACTTTGGGACGGGAGGGGAGTGGTTTTAAAAAGGGCGAGAGAGAACTGGCAGTGACAGCAGAACAACGGCAGGGAAAGATTTGAAACAGTGACGCAGAGTTAACTCAGAGGAGGAGAGGAATTTAAACTAAGTATTTAATTTATTATACATCTTTTAATTATAACTATCAAACCTAAATAAATAGTTAAAGAAGTAAATATATAAATAATTAGAGAAATTAATTAGCTCTAAATGGATAAAATAAACTAAGTCGAGGGTACCAACATTAAAGGGATCCAAACTGCATGAAATAAATATCTCGTACACATAAATAAATAATCAGAGTAATTAATTAGGTCTAAGTGGGTAAAATAAACTAAGTTGAGTATATCAACATTAAAGGGCTCCAAATGCATTAAATATCTGATATACATAAATAAATAATCAGCGTAATTTAATTTGATCGCAAACTAATCCATCAACTAATTAGTACTAGACTTCATGTGATTCCATTAGCTGGGGAAATGAATTGCTGTTAACAGTAAATAAATATTAGAGATGGCATTGTGTCTGGGCTGCAGTATGTGGGAGTTTTGGAACAGTGTAACGATCCCAGATTGCCACATTTGCAGGAAATGTTTTTTGTCTTGAGATACTCTGGCTCAAGTTCATTGAGCTGGAGTGCGCGTTGCAGGCACTGTGGCATATAAGTGGGAGGGGTACTGAATGTTTTCTCCAGAACACAATCACACACAGGGAAACATCCAGGAGCAGCACGGTGTTTAAACCGGGGGCGGATTTACAACGAAACACACTGTCCCCTGCCACCACGGGGCCCGAAATGGCAGGAACCCCCAAAATGAAGAGCGAGTCTCCCACAGCTAATCAGGGACAGAACCACTTTGAAATCTCTTCCAGAGTTTACATGGCAATCACTCGGTGAAGCCAATCACAGAGAAGGGGGCAGCTCTATACCGGCACGATCACAGGTTGGAATTACATTATGTGGAGATGGGTAAACACAGTAAGAGTGTCTTACTGGAACTACATTACCCATACAGCTTGTGGGGTTGTGTGCCGGGGCAGAATGGAATCAGGGGAGCTCTTAGGTCTAATCTCATGACCTGTTGAACCTTCATCTCTTTGAGGATTTTCCTTATATCAGACATAAATGATTTAGATGAACTCATCTAAACTACATTTCTAGAAATGAAAAGACTCCTTGCTTTACCAGGCCTACAGCAACTCTTCTCTGGCAACGAGCCAGACACGTGAACTATGACCTGTGCTGTTGTTTATACCTTGTAAAAGTGTCCTACTTGCTTTAACTGTATTTTTTCTCCAGTGCGAGTGTTCAGTGACTGACATGGTGCCAGAGTGAATTTGCGAATAAATAATCCTTTTATTTAAACCAATGAAGCTTGTTGCTGTTATTAAAGTTGACCACATATTCTGGCAGCTGAGAAATACATCTTCTTCACCAGACCACACTGAGTGCGGATGGTAAGGTAAAGGGTAGACCATGTCTGTAACACTCAGTATTTACCAGGGAGACTGACAGCGTGGATAGAGAGAGGGGATATAAGTAACAAACATAAAGGAGAGAAAAGAGAAAATGCTGGAAAATCTCAGCAGGTCTGGCAGCATCTGTAAGGAGAGAAAAGAGCTGACGTTTCGAGTCCAGGTGACCCTTTTGTCAGCTTTGACAAAGACTTGAAACATCAGCTCTTTTCTCTCCTTACAGATGCTGCCAGACCTGTTGAGATTTTATAGCATTTTCTCTCGGTTTGATTCCAGCATCAGCAGTAATTTGCTTTTATAAAGAAGAAAAAAGCCTGGGTTTAATGATTATGAATCTGTAGTTATCTGTAATTGTTAAAATTAACATTGCAATTTGCATAAACCCTACCTGAAATATAAATACATAATTTACAAAGGAATTCCTTACTGTTGAGACATGAAGCATTAATTCCTCCTACAAATCTTCTCAAGTATAACTTCTCCCCATGTTTAACTCCACTTCATTCCAGAATAGTTCTTCCTTCAGTGAGATTTTCCATGACATTCCTCAATGCCATTCTTCAATAGCTCAATAGGGGAGCGATCTAAGTTGATTTGAATTATTATTGTCACATTTGATTTGATTTTTGATTTGATCTATTTTTGTCACATGTATTGGGATACAGTGAAAAGTTTTGTTTCTTGCGAGCTATACAGACAAAACATACCGTTTATAGAGGACATGGGAGAAGGGAAGGAGAGGGTGCAGAATGTAGTCTTGCAATTACAGATAAGAGTGTCGTTTTAATTTATAGTTGATCCATTCAAAAGTCTGATGGCAGCAGGGAAGAAAGGAGTTAGAGTTAAGTTTGAAGAGCATAGAACGAGTGTAAAAGATGAAATTAGAGGATATGCTGGAGACAGCTCACAAGAAGTCACCTCACCCCAGCACAATCTTAGTCTTTTTGGCCTTGGAATTGGTGATACACATCAAAGGAGAGTTTTGTTTGAAAGTTCAGTCACGCAGACTGAACATTTCCGTATTTCAGAGCCTCCCAGGCAGGCAGGGGGTGCATGCCAACTAAAAGCTGGAAGTATGTCAAAGAAGCAAATCCGTGTGTTCCCCAGCCAGAAACAATGGATGAACAGGGATATCCACTGCTTGCTGAAGTCCAGGTATGAGGCATTCAAGTCAGGTGACCCTGACCTATACAAAAAAGCCAGATACGATCTAAGGTGATCCATCAAAGATGCCAAAAGACCGTACCGGATCAAGTTAGAGTCCCAGGCTAGCCACACCGACCCCCGCCGACTATGACCAAAGTCGGCAAGATATGACAGGCTACAAGATGAAGGCATGTAAAATCGCCGGCTCCAACACACCCCTCCCTGATGAGCTCAATGCATTCTACGCTCATTTTGAGCAAGAGGTCAGCGAGAGCATGCTCTCCGCCCTGGAAGAACCTGTATATGAGGTCACCATTGCAGATGTCAGGGCAGCTTTCTCGAAGGTCAATCCACGGAAAGCGACTACCCTGGATGAGGTACCCTGACAAATCCTGCGCGGATCAGCTGGCAGGGGTATTCACAGACATCTTCAACCTCTCTTTTCAACAATCTGAGGTCCCTATCTGCTTCAAGAAGACGACCATCATCCTGGTGCCTAAGAAAAACCAAGCAACGTGCCTTAATTATTGGCAGCCAGTGGCTCTGACATCCATCATTATGAAATGCTTTGAAAAGCTAGTCATGCCACGAATCAATTCCAGCCTCCTGGACAACCTGGATCCACTACAGTTTGCCTATTGCCGCAACAGGTCCACAGCAGACGCCATCTCCCTGGCCCTGCACTCAACCCTGGAACACTTTGATAACAAGGACACCTATGTCAGACTCCTATTTATTGATTACAGCTCAGCCTTCAACATCATTATTCCCACGAAACTCATCTCCAAACTCCGTGGCCTGGGCCTCGGCACTTCCCTCTGTGACTGGATCCTGAACTTCCTAATTCACAGACCACAATCAGTAAGGATAGGCAACAACAACTCCTCCACGATCATCCTCAACACCAATGCCCCACAAGGTTGTGTTCTCAGCCCCGTACTGTACTCCTTATATACCTATGACTGTGTGGCCAAATTCCTCTCCAATTCAATTTTCAAGTTTGCTGACGACACCACCATAGTGGGTCGGATCTCAAACAATGATGAGACAGAGTACAAGAAAGAGATAGATAATCTGGTGAACTGGTGCAGCAACAATAATCTCTCCCTCAATGTCAACAAAACGAAGGAGATTGTCATCGACTTCAGGAAGCGTAAAGGAGAACATGCCCCTGTCTACATCAACGGGGACGAAGTAGAAAGGGCCGAGAGCTTCAAGTTTTTAGGTGTCCAGATCACCAACAACCTGTCCTGGTCCCCCCATGCCAACACTATAGTTAAGAAAGCCCACCAACTTTCTCAGAAGACTACGGAAATTTGGCATGTCAGCTACGACTCTCACCACACTTTACAGATGCACCATAGAAAGCATTCTTTCTGTTGTATCACAGCTTGGTATGGCTCCTGCTCTGCGCAAGACCACAAGGAACTACAAAAGGTCGTGAATGTAGCCCAATCCATCATGCAAACCAGCCTCCCATCCATTGACTCTGTCTACACTTCCCGCTGCCTCTGCAAAGCAGACAGCATAATTAAGGACCCCACGCACCCGGACATTCTCTCTTCCACCTTCTTCCTTCGGGAAAAAGATACAAAAGTCTGAAGTCACGTACCAACTTACTCAAGAACAGCTTCTTCCCTGCTGCTGTCAGACTTCTGAATGGACTTACCTTACATTAAGTTAATCTATCTTTACACCCTAGCTATGACTGTAACACTGCATTCTGCACTCTCTTGTTTTCTTCTCTATGAATGGTATGTTTTCTCTGTATAGCAAGAAACAACACTTTTCACTGTATTTTAATACGTGACAATAATAAATCAAATCAAACTGTACTGCCTGTAATATTGATAAAAGCCAAAAAAATAAAATCAGCATGCAATGCCCAATCCAGAGTGGCACGGTGACACAGTGGTTAGCGCTGCTGCCTCACAGCGCCAGGGACCCGGGTTCGATTCCTGGCTTGGGTCACTGCCTGTGCGGAGTTTGCACATCCTCTCTGTGTCTGCGTGGGTTTCCTCCGGGTGCTCCGGTTTCCTCCCACAGTCCAAAGACTTGCTGGTTAGGTGCATTGGCCATGCTAAATTCTCCCTCAGTGTACCCGTACAGGCGCCGGAGTGTGGCGATTAGGGGATTTTCACAGTAACTTCATTGCAGTGTGAATGCAAGCCTACTTGTGACACAAATAAATAAACTTTAAAACTGAAACAGGCATTAGACACTTTGCATGTGCAAATAAGGTACCCAATACCTGTTTATTGACTGAATTGCCAGACTGGTTTTCATTGAAGAATCACTCAAGAACAGCGAGGTTTTCATTTGGCCTAAAAGTTCACAACCTGTGGCTCAAGCATACAAGGTAAGATTTTATCATACGCTTACCTGAATCTGGAGCCTACAATAAAATCATGCAGAGTGCTGATGGCCACCTTCCCCCGCCCAGCAAGTTACCACAGCTTCCTCTCCAATCATCCCTCCACCATTCCCCTTCAGATGCATCACTTTACTTCCTGGGTGTCCCCTTCATTACTTACATAATAACACTGCAGGTTTTACAGAGAATCAATCTTCAATCCCACTTCAACAGTGAGCTATTCCTCTCGGTAGCTCACCAGCTCAATGTTGATGATGGCAAGGCCTCAATGTTTCAGCGAAGGGATTGCTCCCCGTGTCCCTCTGGGTGTATCCAAACTCTCAGAACTTTGAACATCAAACTGGGCTTCAGAAGTATAACCGAAGGCAGCGGTATCACTAATTTACCTTCACCCCCAACAAAAAGGAAAAAAAAGTTCCTTGAAGATTGTGTTTAAACCATTTTATTTGCGGAGTTTAAATATACAAATATTTTGTAGAGCCTTCCCTGAGGATGTTAAATTGATGAATACAGCCCACAATGGGAGACTGTATGGAAGGAGTGCATTTGACACAACACGTGGCTTTTTCTTGTCCCCGTGATTTCTTACAGTTGTCTTTGGAGTGACTTAGATGAGAGGTCATACTTCATAACATGGGAACAACACCAAGAGGAAGAAGTGCAGCACAGAAGAGAGGATGAATCAGGAAGTAGTGGTTAGATGATATCAAATTTGGGTTACTCATAATGTCAATCCCAATGGAAGCTGATTGTTAAATTCAAGGCAACTGCACGCCAGGTTTGGCCCATGCAATCTTTAAAAACTTTGTATGGAAGAAGGTTAATGGTCCTATGAACAAAGTGCCAACAAATAAAGTACAAGTCCACCTCAGTTCTTATATTAAACTAAAATTCGATCTGTTGCTGAACGCGTTTGATAGATTTACAACTAAATTTACTTTTCACTCAGTCATCACTTCTTTCCCCTGTCGCCTTCATTCCAGTATTGTTCAGTTTGCATTTCCGTAAGTCGTGAGACCGTGCGCTGAAATGCAAATACTTCTTCTGCTCCAGAAAAAATGGAAATATCTTCCACCTTCGTCTGTGGAAAAATAAAAATAAATGGGGGTCAAAATCTTCATGACCTGGAGGCAATTTTTATGACCTGGAGGCAGCTTCCACACTGGCATCAAATGTAGTTCAACAGTTACAATTTAGATTATCATTTCACAGCAATGAATTGAACTAGTTGATAACATGTTAATGTCAATGGATTAACAGGAGCAATGAAGACAACATTACCCTGGCCACCAGGAGAACTCCACTTCTCTTTCAGTAATGTCTTTATTCAACAAAATGTCAACATTCACCTGAATGTACACGGGACCTCAATTTAATGTCTCTATTCTGGACACACTTACTACATAGATATATGTAATGGGGCCTGGTTAGCTCAGTAGGTTAGATGGCTAGCGTGTACTTCTGAATAATTCTCACAACACAGGTTCGAATCCCATTCCAGCTGAGGCATTGGTCTCCTCACCCTGCCCCCTCAAAGTGGAAGCCAATGGCAAACTGTCACTGAAAAAACTGCCAAGGAAATGGCTCAGGATGAAGCATCGGCAGACAATGAGCCAAGGACCTGCCTTCAGGTAGATCACACAAAGAATAAGTTAACGAATGAATGAAAGTAAGCAATAATATCATTTTCACAACAGGCACATCTGACATGAGCAGTGAAATGTAATCAGAACCTCCGCGGGAAGAGAAGGTTAAATCTAACTAATAGTCCAGAATGAGTTGAACAGACAGCATTCCTGATGTAGGGTAAATGGGCTGCTTCATCAGAGGAGTTGTGAATGGAGCTGAAAACAACTAATGTCAGCAAACAGCCCCAATTGTCTAATGCTGGAAGCAAGATCATTGAGGAATCAACTGAAGATGGTGGGCAAAGCTTGTTTCCTTGAGGAACTTCTGGGACTGTGACAACCATACACATATTCTTTTTGTAGCAGGTAGGACTTCAGATACTGGAAGGGTTTCATCTGACCCCTTCATCGACCCCCCAAAGCATAACATATACTGCAGTTAATTTTAAAAAATACACTGTGGTCTGGAACAGGTGTTCTGTCCAATTTGCATAAGCAAAGGGTCCAGTGCCATTTTCAGGCAAAGCTCTGGAAAAGTACAGGCCGCCCTGACCAATATAACGTGCACCATTCTTTCTCGTACCAAAACCAGTGGCTCCTTAAGTGTTCAGTTTACACCTGAAAACAGGCACTGTACAATCAAATTTCGGGACGTTATATCATTCTGTTGCTTCAGCTCAGTCCTGTGTGTGTCTCTGATGCTGCCAAGTCAGTTATATAATTATACAATGAACTAGGTGAGTTCAAACAACATCAGTCAGCGAAGTTGTGAAAAAGTTAAAGTTTATTTATTAGTGTCACAAGTAGGCTTACATTAACACTGCAATGAAGTTACTGTGAAAATCCCCTAGTCGCTACACGCCGGCGCCTGATCGGGTACGCTGAGGGAGAATTTAGCATGGCCAATTCACCTAACCAGCATGTCTTTTGGACTGTGGGAGGAAACCGGAGCACCCGGAGGAAACCCACACAGTCGTGCAGACTCTGCACAGACAGTGACCCAGGCCGGGAATTGAACCCGGGTCCCTGGCGCTGAGAGGCAGCAGTGCTAACCACTGTGCACCTGTGTCGTGACTGAGACTGAGTGCAGAAATCATGGGCTTGATCTAATGGGGCTCTGTACTCCCTGCCCCTGGCTAAAATGTCAGAATGGGTGTGAGGGGGGGTTGTGGGGAGGGGGGATGGAGAATAGGGGTGAATCTGTCCACCATCCCAACAGCTGCCCCGCAATGATTTATGAGAAGAGGTTGCACCTTAGGGAGCTGGGAGCCATTGCTGGGGCTGCAAGCAATCCACAGTGAAAAGCTGGGACTAACAGATAAGTTCAAGGTCAAGTGTCACAGCGAGGGGAATGAGTCTGGACAAGGGGGATGAATGGGAGGATACGGGGCTAGGTTCAGTAGTTTAGAGAGTTGAGTTAAAACGAGGGGCCTCGCAGCGTGTGTCTCACTGATGGACCCTACCCCCAACTATTACCTGACACCAGCCTGTGCAGTTAAGGCTGCCGGGCTTCCTGCATGGTGTGGGTCTCTCCCCACTGCGGGTGAAATCCTGGTGGCGGTAGGATGATGCTGTTAAATAACTATTATTTAGCCACTGTTTCTCCCAACAAGGTCATTCGCTGGATTTTATATGCCTCCCTCCTTCAAACCCGCCAGGGGGAACATAAAATCCAGTCCCATGTTTTTAATGTAGATAATCGATTGATAGAGCTTGCTGGATTTTAAAAAAATCTAATACATAGACCATAAATAAATAATCTTAGATACTCAGCTCGTAGTTATCATATTTCTGACTGCAAAGTTTGGCAATTAATCTGTTGCGTTTCTAGTTGAATCATAGAATCCCTACAGTACAGAAGGGGGCCATTCGGTCCATCGAGTCTGTACCGATCACAATCTCACCCAGGCCCTATTCCCGTAACCCAACACATTTACCCTGCTAATCCCCTGACACTAGGTTCAATTTAGCATGGCCAGTCAACCTAACCTGCACATCTTTGGATTGTGGGAGGAAACCGGAGCACCCGGAGGAAACCCATGCAGACACGGGGAGAAAGTGCAGACTTCACACAGACAGTGACCCGAGGACAGAATTGAATGTGGGTCCCTGGCGCTGTGAGGCAGCAGTGCTAACCATTGTGCCACCGTGTCGCCCAGTTTAGAACTATGATTGAAAATAGTGGAAAAGCAATATGGAAATCAAACTAAATCAACATTAGAAGGTCTATTTTGTAACATGACAGCCACCATTCTCTATTTACCGACTGACCCAGTTATGATTAGTGAGTGCGTTTACCTAATCTAGAAAGCTCTATGGAGCAGAATAACAGTGCAGTCTCCTACTGAGTGATGATGCCCCTCTCCCTGGAAGCAAAGTTGGTGTGGAGTTGACCTGCTTAACCCACAGTTATAATGTGCTGCTTAACAAGAACTTCATCCCCTCTGGAACTGCTGGCCAATCTGACTGGCTGGCAACGCCATCAGTGCTGGGAGCACCAAGGAAGCTGGGACTGCGAGGAGCAAGAAGGCCAATGGATCCCCAAAGCTGGCAATCTGGGGGATTAGGCGGTGGGGGGAGTGTGGTGGGTTACAGCTGCAGGTGGTTCGGAGGAAAGTGGTGGAGGGGGAGTACCCCTTTAGGGGGGGGAAGGGGTGATCCGGATCAGGCCCCAAAGATTGAACCCCCCTTCCTTCCCACCCACCCTTTGAAGAATGGAGTTAAAAAAATTAGGCTGCCCTTTCTTGTCTGGCTGCCCACACCAAATGTTTCATGGTGTGGGCAGTGTATTATCAGGCTTGGGGAGGTGATGGCCGAGTGGTATTATCGCTAGACTATTAATCCAGAAACTCAGCCAATGTTCTGGGGACCCGGGTTCAAATCCCGCCACGGCAGATGGTGGGATCTGAATTCAATAAAAAAATCTGGAATTAAGAATCTACTGATGACCACGAAACCACTGTCAATTGTCGGAAAATCCATCTGGTTCACTAATGTCCTTTGGGTAAGGAAATCTGCCGTCCTTACCTGGTCTGGCCTACATGTGACTCCAGAGCCACAGCAATGTGGTTGACTCACAACTGCCCTCGGGCAACTAGGGATGGGCAATAAATGCTGGCCAGCCAGTGATGCCCATGTCCCACAAATGAATTTTTTAAAAAACTGGCTTGGTAACAAGACCCCTTAATTGACCCCTGATTACCTATGTAAATACGGCAGGGTTGGCTGCCGATTTTGACTTGGGGGTTGATGGGAAAGTGCTGGGGCGAGGGCGAGAGCCCACCCTATTTAACATGCCGCCCCTGCCCAGTAGGGGCATGTAAAGTGCAGCCCACAGGTGCGGTTCTGACCTCCCGAGTGAAGAGGATGGATGCCAGTGGGTCTGTCTGTCCACCTGAGCAATATTAAGTAAAGAGATGGGAGAAATAAAAACAACACTCACATGATCCAATCCCAGGTCATCTATGAACACTCTGGCATCATCCTCCTGACTGGCATCACCCTTTTGGACAAACATTCTCTCCAATGGCATTACAGCCAAGCAGATAACTCTGACCTTTCAGAATGCAAGAAAAGCAGCATAGTTTATGGTGCTATTAAACTGGAATGTTTTCATTAGATTTTAACCACACTTCACAAATAATTTAAACAGTGCCTGATTGATAATGTCAAATTAATGGCCTGTTCTCCATGAATAAGTCTTTTTCCTCATCAATTGTGAAACAAGTTTGGCGTTAAAAAAATTTCAGTTTGATACGGTCTCTTACTTCTTGGTTGCGAAACGCACTGACTCCTGAGTATTATATGTACCTGTGGAATTATATATTCTTGTAAATGTAGCCATTCTCGGTGTGTGGAGCAAGTTGAGCGTGTCAGCAGGCTGCTGGCCGTGGGGTAAATGGCTGAAGAAATGTTTCATCAGGAAACAGGAAATAATAGTTTGAATTTTTTCACCCAACCATCACCTGGGAGTTTGTTGGAAGGCTGGATTGCACTCGTGGGGTTTGAATTTAAATCATCAAGTGCATGAACAACGGGAGGGATCTAATGGCCCTGCTCGCCATGAGCACAAATCCCAATATGGCCACTAAATCTCACGAGAGGCTACGATTTTACATAAATATGAATATAATTAAGGACTTTGTGCCATAGCGTCTGTCCACAATGTATCCTACCCCCTGGTGGGGTGACATCACACCAGCCCAAATCACTACTGGTTTTCAAAAGTCAAAACCAATCATGATGACCATACTGGGGGTGCCAAGGTGCCTGGAAGCCCCGGGGACGCCAAGGTGCCTGGAGGCCCCGGGGGTGCCAAGGTGCCTGGAGGCCCCGGGGGTGCCAAGGTGCCTGGAGGCCCCACGGGCTGAGGGCCGAGGCTGGGCATTGCCACGACAGTGTTTCCGAGCAGTGCCAAGGGGGCATATGAAGTGGGCCGTGCCTAGGGAGCTCTGGCAATGAGGGTTCCCCTTATGAGGGGGGGGGTGGGGGGAAGAGCCCCAATGGCTGGGAGGGGAGAACCCCAATGGCTGCAAAGGGCGGAAGGGATTGGGGCTCCCCGATGTTGGCATTGTGGTAATGGTGAGGGGATGCCTTGATGCTCGGAGAGAACACGATCTCCATGGGGAGGTGGACCTTAGATGTAATTTTGAAGTCAGGGTGCAGAATCCTGGCTTTGCTGGCGT
Organism: Mustelus asterias; assembly: GCF_964213995.1. NCBI lineage: Eukaryota > Metazoa > Chordata > Chondrichthyes > Carcharhiniformes > Triakidae > Mustelus > Mustelus asterias. Next base: position 32,289,808 of record NC_135805.1, read on the forward strand.
GTCCATGCCTCGTTCCCCCAGCTGGACGTGTGATTCTTGCCAGCACTTTGAAAATTGGTCACAGTGCTGTTTAATCAGGAGAGAAAAGGCGTCTGTGAAGCCGGTGAGTTTCACACAGCTTTTCTCACCTGATCCAGCACTCTGTGCAATTTGGGTAAAGTTCCACCCAATTATTTGAATAATTAACATGAAGCTTGCAAGGTCTCACACACCCTTGCACACACTTATAGCTGGATACATAGGCTGTGGTCTCTGCATCTAGAACATAGAACAGTACAGCACAGAACAGGCCCTTCGGCCCTCGATGTTGTGCCGAGCTTTGTCCGAAACCAAGATTAAGCTATCCCACTCCCTATCATCCTGGTGTGCTCCATGTGCCTATCCAATAACCGCTTAAATGTTTCTAAAGTGTCCGACTCCACTATCACTGCAGGCAGTCCATTCCACACCCCAACCACTCTCTGCGTAAAGAACCTACCTCGGACATCCCTCCTGTATCTCCCACCATGAACCTTATAGTTATGCCCCCTAGTAACAGTTACATCCACCCGAGGAAATAGTCTCTGAACATCCACTCTATCTATCCCCCTCATCATCTTATAAACCTCTATTAAGTCGCCTCTCATCCTCCTCCGCTCTAAAGAGAAAAGCCCTAGCTCCCTCAACCTTTCCTCATAAGACCTACCCTCCAAACCAGGCATCATCCTGGTAAATCTCCTCTGCACTCTCTCCAATGCTTCCACATCCTTCTTACAGAGAGGTGACCAGAACTGCACACAATATTCCAAATGTGGTCTCACCAAGGTCCTGTCCAGTTGCAGCATAACCCCACGGCTCTTAAACTCCAACCCCCTGTTAATAAACGCTAACACACTATAGGCCTTCTTCACGGCTCTATCCACTTGAGTGGCAACCTTCAGAGATCTGTGGATATGAACCCCAAGATCTCTCTGTTCCTCCACATTCCTCAGAACCCTGCCGTTGACCCTGTAATCCGCATTCAAATTTGTCCTACCAAAATGAATCACCTCACACTTATCAGGGTTAAACTCCATCTGCCATTTTTTGGCCCAGCTCTGCATCCTATCAATGTCTCTTTGCAGCTTACAACAGCCCTCCACCTCATCCACTACTCCACCAATCTTGGTGTCATCAGCAAATTTACTGACCCACCCTTCAGCCCCCTCCTCCAAGTCATTGATAAAAATCACAAATAGCAGAGGACCCAGCACTGATCCCTGTGGTACACCACTGGTAACCGGTCTCCAGTCTGAAAATTTTCCATCCACCACCACCCTCTTTCTTCTATGAGATAGCCAGTTACTTATCCAATCAGCCAAATTTCCCTCTATCCCACACCTCCTTACTTTCTTCATGAGCCGACCATGGGGAACCTTATCAAACGCCTTACTAAAATCTATGTATACAACATCAACTGCTCTACCTTAATCGACACACTTAGTTACCTCCTCAAAGAATTCAATCAAATTTGTTAGGCAAGACTTACCCTTCACGAATCCGTGTTGACTATCCTGGATTAAGCTGCATCTTTCCAAATGGACATAAATCCTATCCCTCAGGACCTTTTCCATTAACTTACTGACCACCGAAGTAAGACTAACCGGCCTATAATTACCAGGATCATTCCTATTTCCTTTCTTGAACAGAGGAACAACATTCGCCACTCTCCAGTCCTCTGGCACTGCTTTTGCTACCAAATAAACCTGTTGGACTTTAACCTGGTGTTGTTAAACTTCTTACTGTACTATCCCCGTGGACAGTGAGGACCGAAAGATCAAGGCCAAAGGCTCTGCAATCACATCCCTTGCCTCCCAAAGAATCCTAGGATATATCCCATCTGGCCCAGGGGACTTAGCGACCCTCAGGCTTTTCAAAATTGCTAATACATCTTCCCTCAGAACATCCACCCTCTCCAGCCTATCAGCCTGTATCACACTCTCATCCTCAAAAACATCTACATCTGCAAGGAAACACTAAAAATTATTTTAAGCATCTTATTGAACATGGCTTTAGGAACAAAGATCTTGTTAATTATGACGTTTCAGCAAAATAATTTCCAGTGTGATCTAATTAATCCAACCTTGTGATCGTAAAAGGCATCAATAAGAGTGATGAAGCGTCGTGCTTGTGTCTTCTGTGCCAAAGTCAGCAGTGGTATGTTCCGGATAAATACCGTGTCAAAATGTTTAGCCATTTCCAGGTAGTCACTTGCTCCGAGGGGCTACAATTTAAAGCAGGGCCAGGTTATAATACGGACTTTCATTCTGATGCTTGTTGCCTTCGGCTATAAGTTAGTAATTTCATTTTCAGCTTTATGCCCACTACACAAAGAGCTTTTTTTTAAAAAGTAGTGTCAATAAAGATGAGGAACGGAACACTGTGATACCTACAATCTGTTCAGTCCTACACCAGATCTGAGAGAGTCTTAAAGCTTCTATTCTGCCTTAACCTCAATGTAATTACACCAACATATATTTCTCTATGTCCCACCCCCATCACCTCAACAAATGCCAATTTGTGTTGATTTGACAACGGTTTTCACTTTGGAACCAAACAGAATAGTTTACACTCCCATGTTTGTCTTGGCAGTGTTCAGGAATTAAAATTTAATTCCTTGGGCACTGCTGTGAGCAACCCCTAAGAAAAATCACAGCAGCATTAAAAACACTTGATTTTATTTTCTTTGCACTAATTTATTAGCTATAAAAATATTACATAGATTGGTAAAAAAGGGTGGGGCGATTGGAGGTAGGCACTCATTTGATGAACTCTTTATGAATCCATTCAATCATAGTTAGCAACCCAAACTAGGGCGCACAGTGGTTTAGCACTACTGTCTCATGACGTCAGGGATCTGGGTTCGATTCCCGGCTTGGGTCACTGTCTGTGTGGAGTTTGCACATTCTCCCCGTGTCTGTGTGGGTTTCCTCCGGGTGCTCCGTTTTCCTCCCACACTCCAAAAGATGTGAGGGTCAGGTTGATTGGCCATGCTAAATTGCTGCTTAGTGTCAGGGGGACAAGCAGGGTAAATACGTGGAGTTACGCGGATTGGTCCTAGGTGGGATTGTTGTTGGTGCAGACTTGATAGGCCGAATGGCCTTCTTCCTCACAGTATGATTCTAGGTTAAAACTGCTCAAAGTGATGTAATTGTGGTTGTTACAGGCAGCAGTTAACACAGACACCATCTGAGCCGGACTCTTAAGCAAGTCCCAGGGTTGAAAGGAGGCGCCCCATTGGAGTGGCCAATCCAATTCTGAATTCTGCATCTCAGCGAATCAAGAAACTTCCTAAGGAGAACAGCAAGTAAAATACTACAGATGTTGGAAATCTAAAATGAAAAAATACATTGCTGGAAACACTCAATTCACAGATGTGGCGAGAAATTACATGTTTCAGGCATATCCATTCAATCAGAACAAAATATCAAACAGATATTACAAATGAACATCACGGCGAAGGAAAGGGATGGAGTAAAAAATTACAGAATGAGCTGTGAAGTGATTAGATGGTAAGCAGGAGCTGATTAACCGACAGAAGTGACATTGCAAGACAAAAGGAAACAGAATGAGAGAAACAAAATAAATATACAAGACCCAGAATGTGTGGATAGTTAAGCTTCCTAAATAGAGTGGGGATAGAAACATAGAAAAACTACAGCACAAACAGGCCCTTCGGCCCACAAGTTGTGCCGAACACATCCCTACCTTCTAGGCCTACCTATAACCCTCCATCCTATTAAGCTCCATGTACTCATCCAGGAGTCTCTTAAAAGACCCTATTGAGTTTGCCTCCACCACCACTGACGGCAGCCAATTCCACTCGCCCACCACCCTGTGTGTGAAAAACTTCCCCCTAACATTTCCCCTGTACCTACCCCCCAGCACCTTAAACCTGTGTCCTCTCGTAGCAGCCATTTCTACCCTGGGAAAAAGCCCCTGAGAGTCCACCCGATCTATGCCTCTCAACATCTTATACACCTCTATTAGGTCTCCTCTCATCCTTCGTCTCTCCAAGGAGAAAAGACCGAGCTCCCTCAGCCTATCCTCATAAGACATGCCACTCAGTCCAGGCAACATCCTTGTAAATCTCCTCTGCACCCTTTCAAACTTTTCCACATCCTTCCTATAGTGAGGCGACCAGAACTGAGCACAGTACTCCAAGTAGGGTCTGACGAGGGTCTTATATAGCTGCATCATTATCCTCAGACTCCTAAACTCAATCCCTCGATTGATAAAGGCCAGTACACCATACGCCTTCTTAAGCACCTCCTCCACCTGCGGGGCCGATTTTAGAGTCCTATGGACCCGGACCCCAAGGTCCTTCTGATCCTCTACAGTACTAAGAGTCTTTCCCTTTATATTGTACTCCTTCATCCCATTTGACCTACCAAAATGGACCACGACGCATTTATCTGGGTTGAAGTCCATCTGCCACTTGTCCGCCCAGTCTTGCATCCTATCTATGTCCCTCTGTAACTTCTGACATCCCTATGGATGTGGGGGAGGCAAGTCAACCCACAGCACTCTGTGTCATAATGGCTGAAAACATCACTGAATTAGCCGATTCTGTCTGTTTGCTCTTAAATTGGCATCGGGCTCTAGGGCAAGAAATAAATTAATGACAATTTGATGTAGTTTACCTAAAATTAGGTCTAACAGTGTTGGAATTTTGTAATTGTTAAATTCCAAGCAGCTCAATAAATTCAAAATATATCAAATATGCAATGGTCCGAGCAAATCTGCCATGGTGTTTCCGATGATATTCTGGAGCACTTTTGTTATATTCTGCTGCGGAGGTGGAGTTGTAGTTAATCTGGTAATGGTCCAACCGGCAGCACGGTGGCACACAGTGGTTACATTGCTGCCTCACAGTACCAGGGGCCTGGGTTGAATTCTGGCTTCAGGTCACTGTCGGGGTGGAGCTTGCACGTTCTCCCCGTGTCTGCGTGGGTTTCCTCCGGGTGCTCCGGTTTCCTCCCACACTCCAATGATGTGTGGGTTAGGCTAAATTGCCCCTCAGTGTCAGGGCAAATACATGGGGTTACGGGGATAGGGCCTGGCTGGGATTGTTGTCGGTGCAGACTCGATGGGCCAAATGGCCTCCTTCTGCACTGTAGGGACTCCATGATTCAGAACTGAATCAAGGTAACCTGGAAAAAAAATCCTAGGATATGTACAATGCTGGTAAGGCAGTATTTATTGTCCAGGGCTGATTACGTCCCATGTACACAGGGCTGAGTAACTTGGCAGGTTTCCTTCCCTGAGCTATTTACATGCGTATGATTATCCAGCAGCTTTCATTGTTATTTTCTGGTGCTACCTCAAAACCTATTCAATTTAGTGAACTCAATTTATTGAATTCAATTCCACAGCTTCTGTGAATTCATCATCAGATCTGTCTAATTAAAACAGAAAACGCTGGAAAAACTCAGTGGGTCTGATAGCATCTGTGGAACGAGATACAGAATTAAAATCCAGTATAACTAACTTTCCTGTGAAAGCAGATCTTGCTGGACTGCTTAAAACATGATTGGACAATGCTCTCCATTGCTAAAACCACTCCCGCTCGAATTCATACACCCACCATTCAAAGATCATCCAGGAAGGCAAAGATAATCCCAATTTTTCTTCTCCACCACTACCTTCTTAAATCCCTCTCCCCAATCTACCCAGTGGGCAGGTCAGGGCATTTCATGCATCGGTGCAGACTCGATAGACCAAAGGGCCTCTTCTGCACTATAATATTCTGTGACTCTGTAATACTCCACCTGCACCTGCAAATACACAACAAGTTCACGGACGTTTTTGCTACAAAGGTTGAGACGATCCTTTCAGCTGCCTCTGCTGTTTCCCTACCTTTCCTAGCACGAGGCATAACTTCCTTTAAGATTTTCCCTGTCCTATCCTTGAATTTGTATCTTTCTCTAGTTTCTAAAAGAGCGGCACGGTGGTACAGTGGTTAGCACTGTTGCCTTGCAGTGCCAGGGACCCGGGTTCAATTCCAGCCTTGGGTGACTGTCTGGGTGGAGTTTGCATGTTCTCCCCGTGTCTCCGTGGGTTTCCTTTGGGTGCTCTGGTTTCCTCCCACATTCCAAAGGTGTGCACGTTAGGTGGATTGGCCATGCTAAATTGCCCCTTAGTGTTAGGGAGATTATGTGGGCTTATGGGGATAGGGCCTGGGTGGGATGTTACTGATGCAGGCTCGATGGGCTAAATGGCCTCCTTCTGCACTGTAGGGGTTCAATGATTCAATTATTCTCTCCCATCTCCCCATATGCCATCTCTGAGCTCATCTCATCAATGAGACTCACCTCTTGTTCTTGAAACCCGTGTACCTACTCATTGGTTAATACTTACAAGTCCTTTCCTGGATCCCATGTTAGCCGGTTAACTCTCTCCTCAGGTTCTGTCCATCTCCTCAAAATCTGCTGTCACCACCCACTAAAAACTGCCTGACCTCTCCATCCTTACAATCAATGCCCCCTCCCCCCTCCATTTCAAACCTTTCCTTTACAAAGTCCTTGAACGTGTTATTAACCCCACTTCTGTGCCCATCTTTTTTAGAACTTGTTTGAATCCCTCCAATCAGGTTTCTGCCCCCTTGAAATGACTGAATCGTACCAAAGTTACAAGTGACATTCTCCATGACTGAGACAAAGGTAAACTACACCTTCGTGTCCTGTTCATAGCCTTTAATATGGCTGATGACAAAATTCTCTCCAACATCTCTGCACCTTTGCCTGGTTTGTGGGACTACACTTGCCTGGTTTCACAGATACTGTGAGTGTCTCCCAAGAATCTGTCATTGTCCCCTTCTATTTCCCATCTACTTGCTGCCCTCGGTGACAAGGCATTAGTTTCCATACATATGCTGACAACACCTAGGTTTATCTCACCTCTACTTCTTCTGACCTCTCCTCTGTATAATGTCTGAATGCTTGTCCGACATCTAATTTTGGATCAGCTGAAATTTCAGGCCTCGCTCCAAACTCTGTTTTCTACCCATTGAATACATCCTTTTCCCTGGTAACTGTCTGAAGTTGAACCAAACTGTTTGCAGCCTTGGTGATTTGACCCAGAGGATGAGCTTCCTGCCATTCGTCTGCGTCATCAGTAAGACCACGTATTCTTGCCTACATCACATTGTCGAACTCTGCCCTTGATTCAGCTCATCTGTTTCTGAAGCCTTCATCCGTGTCTTTATGACCACTGGGCTTTATTATTCCACTGTCCTCTTGACAAGCCTTCTGTGTTCTACCCTCCACAAACTTGACATCATTGAATACTCTACTGCACCAGGTCGCATGCAGACATCTCCCCAGTGTTTGCTAATTGACATTGCCTTCCAGTCAAGCAACGCCATGATTTGGAAATTATCATCCTTGTTTCAAATTCTTCATTCGATTCGCCACATCCATTTCTTTATAATCTTCTTCAGCCCTACCACCACCCCCAGATCTCTGAATCTCTGATCCAAAGAATCCCTCTGGTGCAGAAAGAGGCCAGCCAGCCCATCGAGTCTGCACTGACTCTTTGAAAGATCATCCACCCAGTCCCTCCACTCCACCCTATCCCCATAACATCACACATTTACCATGTCTAATCCACCTAACCTACACATCTTTGGACACTAAGGGGCAATTTAGCATGGCCAACTGACCTAGCCTGCACAGCTTTCGTCTGTGGGAGGGAACTGGAGCACCCGGAGAAAACCCACGCAGGCACGGGGAGAATGTGCAAACTCCACAATGCAATTCGGGTCACTTGAGCATTTCTAGTTTTGATCACACATCACTGGCGGCCCTGCACTTTGCTGCCTAGGCCCTAAGCTCTTGAAGTTCCGCCCTGTATCACTTCCCTGTCCACCTCTCTTTCCTCCTTCAAGACAATTAAAGGCAATTAGATAAAGGCAATTAGTTGCCATTGTTATTTGAATACAACCTCTGGATTTGCAAGTTCATTATAGAACTTGATATGCTACTGTGCAAGAGGTCAATTGTAAGTTCTTGACTGCAGGGTAAGAGCACCTGTGTTTTGTTAAACAAGATTTATTTTATGGGATGTGGGCATTTATTGCCCCATCCTTAATCACCCTTGAGAAGATGGTGGTGAGCTGCTTTCTTGAACTGCTGCAGTCCAGGTGGTGTAGGTACACTCACAGTATTGTTAGGGAGGGAGTTCCAGGATTTTGACACGGAGACAGTGAAGGAACAGCGATATATTTCCAAGTCAAATTGTTGAGTGACTTGGAGGGTAACTCCTAGGTGGTGATGTTCCCAGGTATCTGCAGCCCTTGTCCTTCTAGATTGTAGTGGGTCTGGAAGATGCTGCTGAAGGAACTTTGGTGAGTTCCTGCTGTGCACCTTGTTGATGGTACACATGGCTGCCACTGTTCATTGATGGTGGAGGAGTGAATGTTTGTGGAAGGGGCAGAAAACAAGTGGGTTCCTTTGTCCTGGACTGTGTCAAGCTTCTTGAATTGTTGAAGCTGCACTCATCCAGAATAAGAGAGTATTCCATCACACCCCTGACTTATCCCTTGTGGATAGGCTTTGGAGATCAGGTGGTGAGTTACTCTCTATAGAATTCCCAGCTTCTTCCCTGCTCTTGTAGCCATGGTATTTATATGGCTGTTCCAGTTCAGCTTCTGGTTAATGGTAACCCACTCCCCCCTGCAAATTGTTAGTAGTGAATTCAGCAAAGGCAAAAATGTCAAGGGAGATGTTTAGATTCTCTCTTGTTGGAGATGGTCATTGCCTGACACTTGTGTGGCATGAATATTACTTGCCACTTATCAGCCCAATGCTGCCTATTGTCCAGGTCTTGCAGCATTTGGACATGGACTGCTTCAGTATTTGGGGAGTCGTGAATGGTGCTGAACAATGTGCAATCATCAAGAACATCCTCTCTTCTGGCCTTATTGTGGAAGGAAGTGATTGTTGAAACAACTGAAGGGTGTTGGGCCTCAGACACTACCCTGAGGAACACCTGCAGTGATGTCCCGGGACTGTTGTTGACCTCCATCGACAACACTATCTTCCATTGTTCTAGGTAGGTCAACCCGAATACTCTTTAGCTTCTGTGGTATTTTCACGTTTGACATCTGCAATGGGATGCCCCAGTATCGGATGTATGAAAATATAGAAAGTTATCAATAATGTAGCATATTTGGGCAAGGGGTAGGATCATGCCATTTGGTAGTTTTGGAAGAACAGCTGCGTGGTATTGAAGAAAGAGGAATTTTTAGAAAATTCTTTCACAGGATCAGTCCATTCCTAACTGTTCTTGAACCTAGTGGCTTGCTAGGCCATTGCATAGGGCTGTGGGTCCCATATAGGCCAGACCAGGTAAGGACAGCAGATTTCCCTCCCCAAAGGACTCTTTACGACTATTGATGATATTTTCATGGTCACTAAACAAATTTTCACTTCAGATTTAATTAATTGAATTTGAATTTCACCAACTGCTGTGGTGGAATTTGAACCCATGCTCCCCAGAGGTTCATAGAATCCTTATAGTGCAGAAAGAGACACTGACACCGAGAACAATCCCAACCAGGCCCTATCCCCGTAACCCCACGTATTTACCTTAGCCAGTCCCACTGACACTAAGGTGCAATTTAGCACAGCCAATCAACCTAACTCCCACATCTTTGAACTGTGGGAGGAAACCGGAGCACCTGGAGGAAATGCGCACAGACAAGGGCAGAACATGCAAACTCCACACAGACAGTAGCCCGTGGTCAGAATTGAACCCAGGCCCCTGGTGCTGTGAAGCAGCAGTGCTAACCACCGTGCCGACCATAGGTTTAGTCTGGACTTCTGAATTACCAGTCCAGTGACATAACCACTACGCCACTGGAAGGAAGGTGGTTCTGTGATGCGGAAGCACTGAGAAGGAAGCAGTCATTAACTTATAACCAAAACCTCAAAGCAGGCTTTACCAAAATGATCAAATATAATGAATCTTTGCAATTTAAAAATAAGGGCTGTTGGAAGTTAAAGTTAAATAAACCAAATTTACCTTTTTGATTGGGGGGGGGGGCGGGGGGGTGAGGTGCTAGGCGAAGAATCAGCATAACTCCCACAAATTAAACTAATAATCCCTCTGCAGGCTAATGGTAAAGTAAAAGATGCCAATAGGCATCTCTTGAACAAATGAGTTAAATCCAACCTCAGAATTTCCCCAAATTAGTCAAATAAAAGCAGCCTTCTTTGGGAGCGCGAAAGGGCTTGTGGGGAATTAATTATCAAATAAAAGGGGGTTCAGATAGAAGAAACTACAAGTGAAATAAACTTTCAAAGCGAGATTAATGCGTTGATCAGGGAAAAAAAGTAACTATAAGTTTCAAGTTGTGAAGGATGACAAAATAGCTGGAGTGCTGGCTAAGCTGGGAGATGGAGTTAGAACGGACAGCATCTTAACATTGGGTACAATCTCAAGGCTAGGGGATAAGGCGTTTAACATATTTATTTCAGAAATGTCAAAAATGAAAAGCTTTAGTAATGAGGATCGACTAGAGAAACCTGACCTCTTTAGAAACTTGGCCTCTTGTAGAAAAAAGGTAAGAAGGAGTTCTGATAGTAGCGTGGAAAATTATGAATGTAAATCAGGAAAATCCAATTCTACCAGCTGGTGACTCTAATTAAAAGCCTTAAATTTAATACTGTAAGCAAGAGGCCAAAGGAAAGGTTAGAAAGATTATTTTTTTAACATGGAGAGTTGTTAGAAAACAGAACGTCCTACTAGACATTCTAGTGGAAACAGAGTCCACAATAGTTTTTAAAAGGGAAGTGAATAAATTGTTTAATTATTTTAAAGAACATGCGGACTAAGTGGAGAGCTTTTTCAGAGGGCTAATACAGGCACAATAAACTCCTTCTGTGCTGTAAAATTCTCCGACAAAAGAGAGGCTTGGTCACACGGGCAGGTTAGGTCAAGCAGGATTCAGCATATTAAAAAAAAGTTACGAGTCAGCGAATAAAAACACTGCAAGCAAACGTTTGAAAATGTGACAAAAAACTGTGACACACAGGCACGTTGAAGGTAGACATGATACAAAATTGTGACTGGAAGCAGTTTGAAATGAGCAACCAAAGCTGACAGGGGATGCAAAATCTTGCACATATTTGATTTATTATTGTCACATGTAATGGGATACAGTGAAAAGTATTGTTTCTCATGCACCATACAGCCAAAGCATACCGTTCATAGAATACATAGGGGAGAAAGAAAGGAGGGGACAGAGAATAGTGTTACATTCATAGCTAGGAGTTGAGAAAGATCAGCTTAATATATGGAGAGGCGAGAGCTTAGTGGTATTATTGCTAAACTATTAATCCAGAAACTCAGCTAATATTCTGGGGCCCCGGGTTCGAATCCTACCACGGTAGCTGGTGGAATTTGAATTCCATAAAAAATAGCTGGAATTAGGAATCTACTAATGACCACAAAACCATTGTCGATTGTCGGAAAAACCCATCTGGTTCACTAAATCCTTTAGGGAAGAAAATCTGGCCTACACGTGACTCCAGAGCCACAGCAATGTGGTTGTCTCTCAACTGCCTTTAGGCAACTTGGGATGGGCAATAAATGTTGGCCAGCCAGTGACACCCATATCTCATGAAAAATTTTTTAAAAATTCAGAAGTCTGATGGCAGCAGGGAAGAAGCTGTTCTTGATGACAGATGATAATAGATATATATGTCAGATCAAAAATATTACTCTAAAGTGAGCAGGAAAGGAGGCAAAGTGGAGAGTTAAATTAGTGGGAGTTAAGTTTAAAACACTATCATAGTGAAAGTGCCTCAAGAAGATATAATGCATCAGGAAGAAAGACAGAGAGCAAAGCATTGGGACACTCAAAAGATGCAGTCCAATCCTCAATCTAGAATATTAAAAGTAATAACCTTCACTGAGCTGAATAGAATTTTCTCATCCTTGACTTTGACTCAGATATTGACCTCATTCTAAGCTCACATCAAATCTGGTGAACTGCTAAATACCAAGGGCTGAAGTATCGGCCTCCAGCAGAGTTGGGAACAGAGATTCCATTCCACTTGTGGGCCATTTTCATGGAATGACGTGGTGGGTAATCATCACGGCTCATTAAGAGCCAATTAAGGAGGCCTATAGGGATTTTCAAAGTGGGGGATAGCAAGCAGGCCTAGGAGTCCTCTCTGCTTCCCTAGGTGAAGAGAAGCAATAGGTCACTCTGTAGAGGAACCTCCTCCCAACCCCCTTAAGAGTGGTGGCTTGGCTGCAAAACCCTTTTCTTAGTAATAATTTAAAACGTTGGAGAGAGGGCCACTCTAACTTGAAGTGCCCTCTCCCTTACTTACCCACTACTGCAGTCTGCTACCCCTGGCCCTGTCGTTTCAAGGGTCCGAGGGAGCTCATCTCCAGTCGAATTAAGGAGGCACCCCAGTGAAAATCACAATAAGTGACTTGAGGTGGGTTTTCACCCAGAAACAATCCCAACCTCTGCTTCCTGTTTTGGAGGGAAAATCGTGTCCCAAATCTCCTGCTTCGTATGCTCGAGGTAACAAATGGCTGTTTTCGCGAAGAAAGGAGTAAAAGTTTTAAACTGGAGGAAGACAAATTTTACAAAGTGGAAAGATGAGTTGGTAAGAGTGGACTGTATAGAGCGATTAGAAAGAAAAACTACGTCAAAGCAGTGGGAGGTATTCAAAGGCAAAATTTTAAGTGGGGACATGTTTACACTGTGCCCAAAGGCAAAGGGGAGGTACTGTAAAATCTAGAGCCCCCTGGTTATCCACAAGCTTACAGGCCAAGATAAAGCAGGAAAAGAAATCTTATGACACTCACAAAAGATTTAATACTGTGGTAAGCCTACAGGAGTTTATAATGTACAGCGGTAAAGTAAAAATGGAAATTAGAAAAGCAGAATGAGGATAAGAAAAAATGTTGGCAGGTGACAATGCAGGTGGAGAAGGTAGTCAAGAAGGCATACGGCATGCTTGCCTTCATCGGCCGGGGCATTGAGTTTAAAAATTGGCAAGTCATGTTGCAGCTTTATAGAATCTTAGTTAGGCCGCACTTGGAATATAGTGTTCAATTCTGGTTGCCACACTACCAAAAGGATGTGGAGGCTTTGGAGAGTGTACAGAAAAGATTTACCAGGATGTTGCCTGGTATGGAGGGCATTAGCCATGAGGAGAGGTTGGAGAAACTTGGTTTGTTCTCACTGGAGCGACGGAGGTTGAGGGGCGACCTGAAAGAAGTCTACAAGATTATGAAAGGCATGGACAGAGTGGATAGTCAGAAGCTTTTTCCCAGGCTGGAAGAGTCAATTACTAGGGGGCACAGGTTTAAGGTGCAAGGGGCAAGGTTTAAAGGAGATGTACGAGGCAGATTTTTTACACAGAGAGTAGTGGGTGCCTGGAACTCGTTGCTGGAGGTGGTAGTGGAAGCAGATACGGTAGTGACTTTTAAGGGGCGTCTTGACAAATACATGAATAGGATGGGAATAGAGGGATATGGTCCCCAGAAGGGTAGGGGGTTTTAGTTCAGTTGGGCAGCATGGTTAGTGCAGGCTTGGAGGGCAGGCCTTTTCCTGTGCTGTAATTTCTTTGTTCTTTGTAAAATAAATGAAAATCCTAAGATCCTTTACTAATATAGTAAGGGCAAGAGAATAACTAATAAAAGGTAGGGCCCATCGGAGATTTACATGGTATACTTGTAGCTTGATTCAGAAGATGTGGGCAGGATTCTCAATGAGTACTTTGTCTCTGTCTTCACAAAGGAGGGATGATTTAACTTCTATTTTAAGAGGTGTGTGAAATATTAGATACAATAAGCATAGTGAGAGAGGAAGTACAGGAGGGACTGGCATCTTTAAAGTTGGGTGAATCACCAGAGCCAGATGGATTGTATTCCAGGCTGTTGATATCCCAGGCACAAGATACAGGTGAGATACCAGGGGATTGGAGGTCTGCGAATGTTGTGCTATTATTTAAAAAGAGCATGAGGGATAGGCCAGAAAACTACAGGCGGGTCAGTCTGACTTCAGTGGTGGGCAAATTATTGGAACCAATTCTCAGAGACAGGATAAACTGTCACTTAGAAAGGCATGAATTGATCAGAGAAGTCAGCATGGTTTTGTTAGGGGAGGATCTTGTCTTACATACCTTAATAGAATTTTTTGATTAAGTAACAAGGAGGCTTGATTAGGTAGTGCAGTGGAAATTGTCTACATGGATTTCAGAAACCCATTTGATAAGGTCCCACATGGCAGACTGGTCAGAAAAGTGAGACCTCATGGGATAACAGGAGAAGGTGGCACGTTGGATCCAAAGACTCAGTGACAGGAAACAAACAACGAAAACCTCCAACCTTGTTTACGCCTGGGATTCTCTGCTGCTGCTGCAGTGAATGGAACTTCAGCTCAGCCCCAAATTCTCCATTCTCGCTCACAGTGGGGCGAGTACGGACGAGATAGGAAAATCCTGTCCAATGAGTAGTGGTCAATGGATGTTTTTGCAAATGAGAAACAGTTTCTGGAGATGTTCCACAAGAGTGGGAGAGCTTTAGTGATCGGGGACCCGATTGCAAGGGGAGTCGACAGGCGTTTCTGTCACCGCGAATGAGACTCTCGAATGGTATGTTGCCTCCTGGATGGCAGGATTAGGGATGTCTCAGAGCAGCTGCAGGGTATTCTGAAGGAGGAAGGTTTACAGCCAGTGGTTGTGGTACATGTTGGTACCAATAACATGAGTAGAAAAAGGGATGACGTACAACAGGAATTTAGGGAGTTAGGTAGCAGATTAAAGAGCAGGACTTCTAAAATTGTAATCTCTGGATTACTTCCAGTGCCACACGACCGAGTATAGGAATAGGAAGCCAAGTTCGATGAATGCGTGGCTAAAGGGATGGTGTAGGAGGGAGGCTTTAGATTTTAGGATCACTGGGACAATTTCTGGGGTAGGTGGGGCCTGTACAAACTGGACAGGTTGCACCTGAACTGGAACGGATCCAATATCCTTGTTGAGAGGGTTGCCCGTGCTGTTGGAGAGGTTTCAAACTAATTTGGCAGGGGAATAGGATGCAGAGTAGATGGACAGTTGAGGGCGAGGTTCAGACAAATATAGAAGACCATCCAGCAAGCAGAGAAGACATTGGCACGATAAAGCATGTAGGAGGATTGGAAGGCTAAATTGCATCAATTTTGATGTGAGCAGCCTGTCCGGTAAGTCAGATGAACTTAAGAGCATTGTTCAGCATATGGAAATATGATATTGCTACAATCACTGAGATATGATCGAAAGGAGGGCAGGACTGGCAAGTCAACATTCCAGGGTACAGAAGTTTCAGGTGTGATAGGAAGGGACATTGAATTATTGCTAAAACAGACCATCACTGCAGTAATGAGGATGTACTAGAAGGCTCTTCGAATGAGGCCATGTAAGTGGAGCTTAGAAATAAAAAAGGGTGAGCTGGGATTGCAGCACAAGCTTCCCAACAGTCGGAGCGAGATAGATATGTAGGCAAATCATAGAGAGGTGTGAGAGGAAGTTACGCTATTTTTCACCTGATTAAAAAGACGTTGGAAAGCTGGTTGCAAAAAACACATTTCCACGAGAGTCAGCCTAAAAGCTCTCAAGCCAACAGTTTCAAACTCGTAACATTTGAACTTTGCAGCTCATTAGCATCACCCAGTAACAAACATTGATGGCGAATATAGCAAATATGTTGACATGTGGCATATTTATTGCTTTGTATCTATCATCTCCTATTTGGCGGCACGGTGGCACAGTGGTTAGCACTGCTGTCTCACAGCACCAGGGTTCTGGGTTCGATTCTCGGCTTGGGTCACTGTCTGTGCGGAGTCTACACATTCTCCCCATGTCTGCGTGGGTTTCCTCCGGGTGCTCCGGTTTCCTCCCACAGTCTGAAAGACGTGCTGGTTAGGTGCATTGGCCATGCTAAATTCTCCCTCAGTGTACCCGAACAGGTGCCGGAGTGTGGCGACTAAGGGATTTTCACAGTAATTCATTGCAGTGTTAAAGCAAGCCGACTTGTGGCACTAATAAATCAATTTTGAACTATGATTAATAAACTAATGTATGTTACATAAAATGGCTACATACGTCAAAGATCAAAATTTATGAAACACATATATGGGCTTAGTTCTGTTTCATAACTGGTGCCACTTTGTGTTACTTGACCAAAACTGTCAGTTTCTGAGGGTGATAGTCCAGTGCAAAACTGATTTCACGATTTTGACCCAGCGACAGTGAAGTAATGGTAACATATTTCCAAGTCAGGACGATGTGTAACTTGGAGGAAAACTTGCAGGTGATAGTGTTCCTATCATGCCATTGTCCTTGATTGGCGGTAGTGGGTTTAGAAGGTGTTGCCCAAGGAACCTTGGTGAGTTGCTGCAGTGCATTATTCCAATATGCAAAAAGGGAAGGAGAGAGAAAACAGGAATTATAGACCAGTAAGACTAACATTGGTAGTGGGGTAAATTCTCAAATTAATTATCAAGGACTTTATAGCAGAGTATTTAGAAAGCAGTGGCAGGATCAGACAGAGTCAGCATGGATTTATGAAGGGAAAATCACGCTTGACAAATCTGTTGGAATTCTTTGAAGATGTAACTAGTAGAGTTGACAAGGGGGAGTCAGTCGATGTGGTATATTTGGACCTTCAGAAAATGTCTGACAAAGTCCCGCATAAGAGATTATCGTGCAAGATTAAAGGGGTAAGTTTTTCACTCAGAGGGTGGTGGGTGCATGGAATCGGCTGCCGGTAGTGGTGGTGGAGGCGAATTTGATAGGGTCTTTTAAGAGACTTTTGGATAAGTTCATGGAAGTTAGTAAGATAGAGGGTTATAGGTAAGCCTAGTAGGTAGGGACATGTTCGGCGCAACCTGTGGGCCGAAGGGCCTGTTTGTGCTGTAGCTTTTCTATGTTCTAAGAAGACATTACTACCTGAATGGCTGTAAATTGAGAGAGCGGAGTGTGCAGCAGGACCTGGGTGTCCTTGTGCACCAGTTGCTGAAGGTAAGCATGCAGGTGCAGCAGGTGGGAAAGGCAGCAAATGGTATGCTGGCCTTCATTACGAGAGGTTTCGAGTACAGGAGCAGGGATGTGTTGTTGCAATTATACACGGCCTTGATGAGGCCACACCTAGAATACTGTGTGCAGTTTTGGTCTCCTTTTCTGAGGAAGGATGTTCTTGCTCTCGAGGGAGTGCAGCGAAGGCTTACCAGGCTGATTCCGGGGATGGCGGGACTGATGTATGAGGAGAGATTGACTAGGTTAGGGTTGTTTTCGGTGGAATTTAGACGAATGAGAGGGGGGATCTCATTGAGACTTATAAAATTCTAACAGGACTAGACAGGATAGATGCAGGGAGGATGTTCCTGATGGTGGTGGGGGGGGGGGGGGGGGGGGGGGGGGGTGCAGAACCAGGGGTCATGGTCTGAGGATACAGGGTAGACCATTTAGGACGGAGATGAGGAGACATTTCTTCATCCAAAGAGTGGTGAGTCTGTGTAATTCATTACCACAGGAAGTAGTTGATGCCAAAACATTGAATGTATTCAAGAGGCTGCTGGATATGGCACTTGGGGCGAACGGAATCAAAGGTTATGGGAAGAAAGCAGGATTAGGCTATTGAGTTGAATGAGCAGCCATGGTTGTGATGAATGGTGGAGCAGGCTCGAAGGGCCGAATGGCCTCCTCCTGCTCCCAAATTCTATGTTTCTATATTGTAGATCGTACATACTGCTGCCACTGTGTGTTGCTGGTGGAGAGAGTGAAAGTTTAAGGTGGTGGATGGAGTGCAAATCAAGCAGGTTGCTTTGTTCTGGATGATAGAGTTTCTTGAATGCTGTTGGAACTGCACTCACTCAAGTGGAGAGTATTCCACCTGATTTGTGCCTTGTAGATGATGGACAGGCCTTGGAGAGTCAGGAGATGAGTAACTCATTGTTGAATTCCCAGCATCTGACCTGCTCTTGAAGCCACTGTATTTATATGACTTGTCTAGTAAGTGCAATAGATATTGAGAAATAAGGAATGGGCTGCAGAAGGATACTACAAAAATCCAAAGCCAATGACCATGAGATGCGTGACTTTGTTGAGTGGTATTGCAGACAACAAAGATTGATTTTTACTTATAAGGTGGACTTAAATCTTTTGACTCTAAATTATTAATTGCAGGAAAAGTACCAATATAGTTTCTACCATAAAGAGAGAAACAAATCATACAAAGCTTTAAGTGCAATTCTTATTATGGCTAAAAGCTTACTTCCTTTAGGAGGTTGATGTTGTCAAAGTAGAAACATGCAACGCAATGAGCTCCGGCTTTTCATCAGTAGCCCACTTCAGTTAGCGCATCAGAGTTGTTCACATCATACCTTTTGTTCTCCCATGGTACTTTTTCTTACGAAAATTGAATGATTTAATGCATGCTCCATCAGCATCATTTCAACTCCAGGATTATTATTCCTTTTCTTCGCCTCAACATATTCTGCTCTGTTTCGTGGGAAGTTGAGTCTTTTGTCTGGCTGCATTAGTTATTCTCGGCAGAGGAGTGCTGTGGGTTTTCAGGAAGTAAAGTGCTCTGACTCTGAAGGTGCTTTTACATCAGTCATTACATTTCAACAAAATGGCTATTTATTAATCTCCCAAAACACAGCACAAACAAGCTGGAAGTATACTGGTGCTGGAAGCACATTTGCATGTTTGGGCACTAGATTGTTGGTTTTCTCCTTCCAGATCAGCCTCGTGGCATTATTATTCACTATCGTTGTAATGAATAGTATCATTGAATTATTAACAACCATTTGTGGCAAAGCAGAGGCAACTGAAATTGTGTCAATTTCAGCATTTAAAGAGACCATTTAAACAGGTTTGGTGGTAACATAAAGCTCAAAGCAATAAATACATCTTGGTGCTAACACTATTATCGTACTTGGGAGGGTGATACAGAACCTGAGGTTGTGAAAGGCACTTTATAGCACGTGGGCTTTGAAAGGCAGGTGACAGGGGTGGAAAAAGGTGAAATGCTCAAAGAGGGAGAAAGTGCTGGTGGAGTAGGGGTTCGGCCAAAGTGTGATCTGGTGATAAGTGCCACAGTGCAACCATGATGATCTTGTTGGCAAGTGGTGAAAGATGCAGCCAGGTTGCGGGTGGGGTGAGGGGGTGGGGAGGGGGGTGCGGGTGAGAAAAACTACTTGCAGAGTCCACAGGGTCAGCAGTGGGACGTGATTAAGTTAATGGAGCAGGAATTCTCTGCTACAGCATCTTGATTTCTCAACTTTTAAAAACCTTATCAAGACCAATTTACATAAGAACTAGGAGCAGGAATAGGCAATTCAGCCCTTCGAGCCTGATCCGCCATTCAATATGGTCATGACTGATCTCATCTCAGCCTCAACTCCACTTTCCTGCCTGTTCTCCATAACCCTTCAACCCATTAATAATTAAAAATCTGTCTATCTCTTCCTTAAATTTACTCACTGTCCCAGCATCCCCCGCACTTTGGGGTAGTGAATTCCACAGGTTCACAACCCTTTGACTGAGAGAAGTAATTTCTCCTCATCGGCTTTAAATCTGCTGCCCCCTATCCTAAACCTATGACCCCTTGTTCTACACTGCCCCACAAATGGAAGCATCTGCGCTACGTCAACTTTGTCAATCCCTTTTGTCATCTTATCTACCTCAACTAGATCTCCTCTCATTCTTCTAAACTCGAGACAGTATAGGCTTAAACTGCCTAATCTCTCTTCGTAAGACAAACCCTTCAGGTCTGGAATCAACCTGGTGAACCTCCTCTGAACTGCCTCCAATGCCACTACATTATTCCTCAAATAAAGGGACCAAATCTGTACACAGTACTCCAGGTGTACTTTCACCTTGTATAGTTGCAGCAACTTTTCTTTACTTCTATACTCTATTCCTTTCACTATAAATGCCAAAACTTCATTCGCTTTCCTTACTACCTGCTGTACTTGCATATCAGTTTTCTGCGACTCATGCACGAGGACATGCAGATCCCTCTGCATCCCTAAGTCTCTCTCCATTTAGATAAATAAGTTGCCTTTCCATTTTTCCAAACAAAATGGATAACGTCACATTTATCCACGTTAAACTCCATCTGCCATATTTTGGCCCACTCACCTAACCTATCTATATTCATTTGTAAATTTCTTATTTCCTGATTGCAACTTACTATCCCATCTATTTTAGTGTTATTTGCAAATCTGGCTATATTACCTTCTATCCCTGCATCCAAAGCATTAATCTAGATTGTAAATAGTTGGGGCCCCGAGGACTGAACCCTGTGGCACCCCCATTAGTTACATCTTGCCAACCAGAAAAAGACCCATTCATCCCATCTCTCTGCCTTTTGTCAGTTAGCCAGCCAGTGGGAATGGAGGGATACAAAAGAATGGTCTAGTTTGGACCAGGGAGCGGCACGGGCTTGGAGGGCCGAAGGGCCTGTTCCTGTGCTGTATTGTTCTTTGTTCTATCCAAGTTAATAAATTATCCCTAACCCCATGTGATCTTACCTTGTGTATTAACCTGTGCAGCACCTTATCAAACGCCTTCCTAAAGTCCAGATATACTACATCGACAGGATCCCCCATTATCTACTTGGCTTGTTACATCTTTGAACAACTCTAGCAAATCAGTTAAACATGATTTGCCTTCATAAAACCATGCTGACACTGATGGATTGCGTTTTGACTTTCCAAATGTCCTATTATTACTTCCTTAATGATGATTCTAACAATTTCCCAACAAGACATGTTAAACTCTACATTTCCTACTTTCTGTCCCTCCCTTTTTGAATGAGTGTGTTACATTAGCATTTTTCCAATCTACTAGAATCTTTCCTGCATCCAGGAAATTTTGGAATATTATAACCAATGGATCCATTATCTCCACTGCCACTTCCTTTAATACCCTAGGATGTAGGCCACCAGACCCTGGGGAATTGTCTACCTTCAATCCTAATAATTTGTTGAGTTCTATTTCCCTATTGATGCTGATTGTTCCTCCCTTTCTATTACCTCTGCATTACCTGTTACTACTGGGATGGTACTAGTGTCCTCCACTGTGAAACCGGAGGCAAAATATTGATTTTGCATCTTTGTAATTTCTGTGTTCCCCACTATTAACTCCCTGGTCTCATCCTCCAAGGGACTGACATTCACTTTAGCTACTCTCTTCCCTTTTATATACTTATGGAAGCTTTTCCTATCCTTTTATATATTTTGTGCTAGTTTTCTTTCGTATTTTACCTTTGCACTTTTTATTACTTTTTTAATAACCCTTTGTTGATCTTTATTTGATTAACCTTTAGATCACTCCCTGCCAGCTTGCTATCATTCTCCCTGTGGACACTGCCAGAGGTTCATTCTCACTGCCCCTTTACCTGCAGTAAAACACGTTTTGTAACACCAAGGACACATTACAAGTGTGAGCTGTTAACAGGAGGGATAAATAAAGCCTGTTGCTGCATTGAGGTCAGTAAAATTCAATCGGAAATCACACAGAGTAAGATAGGTTCACAGTTGTCAAAGTAAGAGAAGTAAATTTTCCTCCAACTATTCTCCTAGTTTGCAGCAAATGTAAAACTAATCTTCAGTATAATATTTTAGTAATTAAATCAAAAGACTATAGAAAAATGTCCTTTAGGCATCTTAAAGTTAAAGTTTAAAGTTAAAGTTGATTTATTAGTCACAAGTAGGCTTACATTCACACGGCAATGAAATTACTGTGAAAATCCCCTAGTTGCCACACTCCGGCGCCTGTTCGGATACACTGAGGGAGAATTTAGCATGGCCAACATACTTAACCAGCACACCTTTGGACTGTGGAAGGAAATCGGAGCACCCGGACGAAACCCATGCAGTCACGGGGAGAATGTGCAAACTCCACACAGACAGTGACCCAAGCCGGGAACTGAACTTGGGTGCCTGGCACTGTAAGGCAGCAGTGCTAACCACTGTGTCACCGTGCCGTCCCAACTAAATGAGTGCACATTCAATGTCCAGTGTTTTTATCACTTGAAGTTTCTTATGAAAGTTGTCTCAGGTCACACTCAGAAATGAGGCACAAGATGAGGTTAAATTTCTTCAGGTTGTACAGACAGGAAGTGGAAGATAGGAATGAAGAAAAGGTCAAGAACAACTTCCCATTAGAACCTCTTGCTATGCAAAACAGTATGATGTATCTGATCCTGTTGTCCATTATAGCTAAGTTTAAATCTCGAACTCAGTCCAACTGCCCTGCTAGTGTACTTTATTTCCTTTCATTGCAACAAAAAAGGTATCTCCTTCAACTTCCCCAGAACAAAATAAATGAAGTTATAAAAATGCACAGCAAGCAATTTGTGCTCAAGATGCCAACAATGTTTTATCTCATGGATGAAACCGCACTTGTCTCAGGAAGCATATTTTGCGCATATAGTAAAGCAAAGCTGAAAGGCAGAACATCTCCTTGGCTGAAGTGACTGTACTCACTTTATCACACAGCTCTTCAAATGTGCAGTCTGCAATGGTTCCACAAGCTTTGCTCAGTCTCAGTTCTCTGCCTTGCACTTTCAAAATCCTTGGTCTTGTTACTATGGAAACATGAACAAAGAATCAGCCTTGTCTGGATAATTACTATAAAATTCATCTCTTATACCTTGGAAATGCATGGTTTGATGAATAATAGCACATGATTCAACACAGAAATTAGACAAAATACTGATACAATGACAACCACTTGAGTGTGGCATCAACCCATATACAGCAATGGAACTTACTAATTGGTCAGTGGAGATTGGGCATTGTGTTCTAAATGTATTCTCTTTCAAGGGAAATTAACTTACGTACTATCATTTTGTTTCTGAGCCAGCTCATCAAATAGCTTATCCATGACAGCCTCCACATCAGCTTCACTTGTGCTACAGTGAAAAGAATAATGGAATATGAAATTAATAACACTTGAAGCCAACATCAAACAGCTGCCCAGGCTCGCTTAGCTTTTTGCCCATCAAAAAAGAACAGGATGTTATGCTCTAAATACAAACATTAGATTTATAATACACTTTAAAGCTTGGAATATTAACTCTCAGGTAGATGATTCTATCTTATTTGCATACACTGAAAGACTTCTGTGATTGAAACCTAAGCCAGTAATGAGGCAATACAAGCGAACCAAATCCATTAATGCTATGTGTATACAATGAGAAGAAAGGACCATGGGTTTCTCTTGCATGCAAAACAAGAGCAAGAGAACAGATCAGTCATTCTTCTGAAGAAACAGCTTTTGAAAATGTACTGAGATGGTACATCATTCAGACTAAATATGGCTAAGTAGCTTGTTATAAAAGTCAAATTAAAGCAGTGTGTTGAGAGAGCATGTTACAGTTAAGCTTATAAAATATTATGAGTGAATGCATACAGATTTGAAATCAGAAATCAAGTAACTACTCAAGCTCTTCGGAACTGCATTATTATTTACAAAACAGTGCAGAGTAAAGTAACTGTCAAGGATTTGGTAATAATCAAAGGAAATGATGAATGGAAATCGATCTAGGTATTGGTGCTTGAAGATCATATCAGAATATTCAAAATGAACAACAACGCAAAGGAGCAACTTGTACCTGAAAACTGTCTTCAAGTCGATTTTTAGAAAAGTCAAACTGTTTAAATTAAAGACCAGAACTTAGTATTGTGCATCTGAAATGCCTGGGATGTTTTTCCTACGTTAAAGGTGCTGGATGAGTGGAAGTTGTTCTATTTTGACTTCAGTTAAGCAAGAGAAAGAAAAGCTATTAACTGATGTAAATGGGTGAAATATTTAAACAACTTCTGGATAATTTTGTTCCAAAATTTGCTGAGTGTAAATTTCTCTCTTAACTGGCACAACAAATACTCAGATGGGTTACAAAATGGTAACATAGAGAGGGCATTAAATTAGTTCATTAACTGCTCAAACTTTGTTGGAGTTAATTATGAATTTTATATAAAGTGCTATATGCATTACAATCTTGAAGCACCTACTATTCTACATCACTCAAGAGACATACTGGTACTTTAACAAAGGAAACATACCCGGTTCAGTCACAAATAGAATCTGCCAAAGTGAGCCAATCAATAGAAACTGATCTGAGGACAAAACAAGTGGTCATAAGTCTCGGTGGCCAGGTGTGGGTGTTGGTGAAACTGTACCAGTGTAAAGCTGCATGATAAGGCAATGCCAACTGAGATAGCCAACAATTTAATTTAAAGTTGAGGGTCTATTGATGTACTGGATACTATTAAATACCATTGGTGGTCACACTACAGCAAATATATTTTTGAAATTGATCAATTTTTTTCAATATTTTAGTGCGTGACATGAGAGAACCTATGGTTGTAA
This sequence comes from Mustelus asterias, assembly GCF_964213995.1. NCBI lineage: Eukaryota > Metazoa > Chordata > Chondrichthyes > Carcharhiniformes > Triakidae > Mustelus > Mustelus asterias. The sequence continues at coordinate 32,314,221 of NC_135805.1, forward strand.
AATCCTTCACAATAATGTTTAATGCCAGTCTCCCTCTTAGACTTTCTAATCTTCTTGGCTTCCCTTCTTAATCTGTAGTCGGCCTGATTTTCTTTTGTATTATCAGCCCAAATTTATCATATGCCTCTTTTTAAAGTCTCACTTAAATTTCTCCATTCATTCAAAGAACTCCTGTTTTTGTTGCGCCCTCATTACTTCTTGTGGGAATATGGCTGGTCTGCACCTTAATCAGTTTTCTTTAAAAGTTTCCCATGGTTTGCACATTGCCTTGTTTAACATTTCCTTTCCAATTTATTTGGCTAGTTTCTTTTGCACCTCATTAAATTGGCTTTTTATTCCAGTCAAGAACCTTTAACTTTTTCAGTTTCCTTTCCTTTTAAGTTTTCATATTGAGCCTAATTATATGATGGTTATTATTTCCTGGATGTTCCCCGATGCCTTGCCTCCTTGCCACACTTAATTTCCTACGAGGCCTGACATGGCCACCTTCTTTGTTGGACAAAACTGCACCAATCCTGGACACAATGGCACATTCCCTCGTCTTTCGTTGTCTATTACATCACTTTTAGTGGGGAACAATATATCTATTTCACTCAATGATTATCGTCAGGAATGTAGAGGTAGGATATTGTACACTCTAGCCTGTGCCTTTTTGATTTGACCCATGAACTTTGAATATCAACCCTCAGCTGCACTTTCACGCATTAGTACAAATAATTATAATTTCCTTTGGCACTGAAATTTCCACGTAGTACCAAAATATATTTTCAATATCATTATTAAAATCGACTGCATTACAATCGGCTCGGTTCAACATCACTGAGAATTCAATGTTTAAATAACTGGAACTAGTGACAGAATTTGCATCCAAAAAACGGAGCTGATATTCCTCTGTTTTGACGAGGTTTTATTCATTTAATTCATGTCTGCTGACAATGTAAAATTAACCCCAATGTCACTTAATAGTCTCAGACAAAAAACACACACAAATGTTAGACTATACTGCCTCATCTTTTTATAGCACCATTATTCCCAAGCCTTGCCAGAATTATATTGCAATCCTTAGTTAGAGGCAGTGTGCAGGATTTTATTTTAATAGCCTATTCCACTTAACTCCAAAACTACATTTTTAATTTCTTACGGTGTTGGTACATGTTTATGACCAGAAAGCATACCTCGTCGCTGTTTTCATACAAAGTGTTTGTAAAGAAGAATATGCTACAGGATTGCCCTGTAAAATAGACACTTCTTTTCATATTCGAAATAAAAAGAAAGAATAATGGAGTAAATTTTGAAAAGTAGTTTTCTTTCTTTAGGTTTCACATGCACACACTAGCTGTGCACCTTATTTCAATATAAATTACACCCCAATTATCAACTTTTCCACACATATTGAAAAGAAATCTAGTCTGTGTTCCCTGTTAGCATTTTGCACTTTGTTACAAAGTGCATTTTTGCATCATTTTTAAAAGGGTGGACTGGTGAAAATAATTTGTGTGTTTTAAATAAATGGTTTTGTTTTAAAAGTCAAAATACTTTCTTTGGATGTTTGCTACATACAAATATTTCCAATGCACATTTTCAGAAATATGCTAAACGACATTTATGTTGCTCATGTTCTACTGTGCTGCCCTGAGCGGTGTTTTCCAATGTTCGACCTTGCTTTTCTGCATTGTGCCTTAACCTTGCCAACACTTCCCATTTAGGGTTGGCCACTAGACAGTAGGTTTCCAGCACACCGAACTAAAGAAATCAGCTGCACATAAAGAAACCTCTTAACATCAGTTACTGTATTTGAAAATTATTCACATTTTCTACTTTATAAGCATTGTGACCATTTACAGGTCTCCTGCTGTGTATTCTTAAAGACACACACAATACCATGAATTCCAGCTCATCATTAACAATTCTAATCATGCAGAGTGTTCTGTCGCACCATGACTGACTGTAACTCGCAGGAAAACATTTCCACTGTTGTGGACCAAGATTGAGAAACAAAACACTGAAAATTGTGAACGCACTTTTCATGAGGTTATTATTTAAGAAACAGACCTTAAAGTTACTACAAGCATGAGTAGAGTAGCCTGCACAATATATTAAAAATGGATTTTGCACACAACTTAAAAATAAACTTTAAAACAATTCTGTTAGTGATGCAATCTCAATTTTCTTCCCCCAGTCAATGATTAAAATACATGGTGGAGAACGGAGTAACTATACGGAAAACACCATGACAAATAAACATGTTTGAGAGTTCTCAAGTATTAACAAGACCATTTAAAATAACATTGCTTTGAATATTAAAATTGACTCTTCAAATTGTCAAAATAGTTTTAATGATTGCAGAAATCTTTCAATTGCTTTCAACTTTTATCTGGCTTTCCGTGACAAATGGTCATTTCAGTTTAACATGATGTCTTCGAAAAAAGACAATTCTTTCCACAACTGTTATTTTGTTTGAGGTAGCGACTCTCATTTCGTTATCTAAACCTATAAATGCAGGAAAAAAATGGACTGAACATGTTGCCTTGTTTCAGTCCCGGGGTGATGGGACCTAGATTAGTGCTCGAGATTCCCCTGTCCTGAGCTCCAGTTTGCACTGCCATTGCAAGCAGTGAGGAAATTTATTCTAGATTTATTTTACTGAATTGAAATTCTATCAGTTGCTGTGGTTGGATTTGAACCCATGTCCGCACAGCATTAACCTGGGCCTCTGGATTAGTAGGCCAATGACATTACCACTACACCACTATCTCCACTTTAAAGGAAGAGACAGTGAACAGCACGGTCGGCAGGAAATTGATTCTATTAACTGGAGATAGTTAATTGAATTTTAAACAGAGCAATCCTATTTAAGTCTAAAAATTTATTCTGCCAATATTGGGGGAATTAACCCTCAATACATTTGTATGTTCCTCAGCTGTCCATTATGTTAATGATTCATTAACCTATTAAAATAACACACTTGGGAATGTCACACTCCTGAATTATATTTACATGTTAACAGGCAAGTGTAATTTATGGGCTTCAGTCACAAAGTTAAATAAATAATTCGGTGCCTAATTAGTCCTAACTACAGGTGAGTGGCTCATCTCCCGGCTCCCTACTTGGTCAGCGGTGGTGTGACTAAGCCACTTGTGGTGATGGACATTGAAATCCCCAACCCAGAGTACATTCTGTGCTCTTATAATCCTTACTGCTCCGTCCAAGTGATGTTCAACTTGGAGGACTACAGATTCATCAGCCGAGGGAGGATGGTATGTGATAATGAACAGGGCATTTCAAAGCCCATGTTTGACCTGATGCAATGCAGATTGATGGGATCCAGAATCAATGCTGAGAAATCTCATGACCATTCCCTCCCCACTGTCTATCACTTTGCTGCCAACTGTGTGGATCTGTCCTGCCGGTGAGACAGGAAAGCCCAGGGGTGGTGATGAAGGGGTTTGACAAGTTGGCTGACCGGTATGATTGAGTCTGTGGCTATGTTCATCTGTGAGGAAGTTCTCCCAATTCTGGGGTATGTCAGCAAGGAGAACTTTGCAGAGCTCACCGGGCTAGTATGCCTTTGACATGTCCAAAGTCAATGCCTAGGTCAATGCCAGGTGGCCACTCCATATTATTATTGTTATTCTTTTGTGTAGCTGTTTGATTCATCTCGGAGGCTATTTAAAAGTCAACCCTGTTGTTGTGTACATGGAGTCACAGAGAGGATGCACATTATCTTCCATAAAGGGACAATAAGTGAATCAGTTGGACTGTTTTTAAGCTTTAAGTTTATTAGTATCACAAGTAGGCTTACATTAACACTGCAATGAAGTTACTGTGAAAATCCCCTAGTCGCCACATTCCAGTGCCTGTTCGGGTACACCAAGGAAGAATTTAGCATGGCCAATGCACCTAACCTTGTTATGACAACTCCAAGGAGAGTTGGTGGCATACTGGGGATAGGAATAGTGACCCAGAGGCCCAGGCTAATGCTCAGAGGACAGGAGTTCAAATCTCACCACAGCAACTAGTGGAATTTAAATTCAATTTATAAACCTGGAATTAAAGGCTAGTGTCAGTTATAGTGGCCATGAAATCATTTGTCGATTGTTGTAAATACCCATCTGGTTCACTGGTGTCTTTTCGAGAGGACAATCTGCCATACTTACCAAGTCTGACCTACATGTGACTCCAGACCGACTATAATGCAGTTAACTATTAAATGGCCTAGCAAGTTGATCAGTTGTTTCAAACTGCTACAAAGACTAACAAAAGGAATTAAATTAGATGGACCACCTGGCATCAATCTAGGCACCAGGAATGGCAATGGCATGCCCAGCCTGCAAAGTTATCTTTCCTAACACCTGGGTGCTAGTGCCAAAATTGGGAAAGCATGTCCCACAGACTAGTCAAACCACAGCCTGACATTATAAGGTATGTAAGGTATGATTCCACGAGTAAGACCATGTCCCAGACACCACTATTACCATCCCTGGTTATGTCCACCAGCAGGACAGACCCACAAGAGATGGTGGCACAGTGGTATACAGTCAGGACGGAGTTGCCCTGAGAGTCCTCAACATTGACTCTGGACTCCATGAAGTCTCATACATCAGGTCAAACCCAATTAGACCTTTACAAATACATTCAAATTTGTAAAGATAACACAATTTACGATGTCTATCTTATGCTCTAAAATTTATGCTAAGTATGCAGTACATGTAAATTAATAGGTGAACTGTGGTTAGATACACTACACTTCAAAACAAGAGATGGATGCCACCAAAGCAAAGTCTATGGATTTCGCACCAACCCTCAGTCACTTGTTACACCATGAACCAAACGGTTTCACAGAAACCTGTCTTTCTCATAAGGGCTTCCAATTTCCACATTCAAAGAACTCGTCTTGGAATTCTCTCCCAAATGATGCTTTTACTCAAACATCTTCAACAAGAATCCATCTCCGGGGCTTCAGTCTCTCTATCTGATGTTTCCTTCGCCTGGATATGTACATGCATTCAAGTTTCACCTTCCAGTTATTCAGCTGTGCCAGGCAGAACACAACCACCCCAAAGGTAGTAGTAAGGAGTTATCAATCTCTGGCTGTTTCCTCAGATCTTCTGGCTTCTTTCATGCCCCCTTTGTTCCAAATCTGCTCCCCGCAGCTCTATCCATGTTGGGAACTTTCCCTCTGCTCCTTGCTTTTAACTTCACTGAACAGGGCCTTTCTCAGTTTTCTGTCCTTTTCCCTTGGCTAGACGGTGTTCTTGGGATCTCTTTCTATCCACTCCCTGATTTGGGAGCACCTCCTTTGTTTTGGGACCTGCTCCCTGGGCACTTTCTTTTGGAATGGTGCTCCTCTTCCAGGTCACCTGACCATTTCATGCAGTTTCACTTTTGGATCTTTTTTCTCGCAGGAGTGCAGAGCTAGTTTCTTGGATGAAGTTGTAAAGTAACAAACTGCATGTATGTGCAGAGTTGTTTACAAGCCTGGAAATGAGAAAAGGCGTAACCTATGTACATGCTGCCATTTTCTGGCTGGCACATACTCAGAACTCGAAGGCTGAAAAAGAGTGAACTGCACACGCGTAGCCATTCTATGACTGGTACATGCGCAGCGACCACTGGGGCCCACTGGAAATTGTAGTTACTGAACTCCGAGGACCAGACTTCCGATTTAAGGGGAAGTTTTTACCTACACAAAAGGCTAGTAAACAGGTACAGCAAGTAATTGGAAAAACTAACAGAATGTTATCATTTGTTATGAGGGGAATTGATTAAAGTAGGGAGGATATGCTTCAGGACATTGATTTGATTTGATTTATTATCATCACATGTATTAGTATACAGTGAAAAGTATTGTTTCTTGTGCTCTACACAGATAAAACATACCATTCATAGAGAAGGAAATGAGAGAGTGCAGAATGTAGTGTTACAGTCATAACTAGGATGTAGAGAAAGATCAACTTAATGCCAGGTAAGTCTATTCAAAAGTCTGATGGCAGCAGGGAAGAAGCTGTTCTTGAGTCGGTCAGTGAAGAAACTGTTCGAGTCGGTTGGTACGTGTCCTCAGACTTTTGTATCTTTTTCCCGATGGAAAAAGGTGGAAGAGAGTATGTCCGGTGTGCATGGGGTCCCTAATTATGCTGGCTACTTTTCCGAGGCAGCGGGAAGTGTAGGCAGTGCCAATGGATGGGAGGCTGGGGGTTTGAGTGATGGACTGGGCTTCGTTCACGACCCTTTGTAGTTTCTTGTGGTCTTGGACAGAGCAGGAGCCATACCAAGCTGTGATACAACCAGAAAAAATGCTTTCTATGGTGCATCTGTAAAAGTTGGTGAGAGTTGTAGCAGACATGCCAAATTTCCTTAGTCTTCTGGGAAAGTAGCTTTCTTAACTAAAGCATCTGCATGGAGGGACCAAGCCAAGTTGTTGGTGATCTGGACACCTATAAAACCTGAAGCTCTCGAATATTTCTACTTCATCCCCATTGATGTAGACAGGTGCATGTCCTCCACTACGCTTCTTGAAGTCGATGACAATCTCCTTCGTTTTGTTGACATTGAGGGAGAGATTATTGTCGTCACACCAGTTCACCAGATTCTCTGTCTCTTTCCCGTACTGTGTCTCGTCATAGTTTGAGATCCGACCCACTATGGTGGTGTCATCAGCAAACTTGAAAATCAAGTTGGAGGGGAATTTGGCCATACCGTCAAATGTGTACAAGGGGCTGAGGACACAGCTTTGTGGAGCACCGGTGTTGGGGATGATCCTGGAGGAGGTGTTGTTGCCTATCCTTACTGACTGCGGTCTGTGCGTTAGGAAGTCTAGGATCCAGTTGCAGCGGGAGGAGCCGAGCCCCAGGCCATGGAGTTTCGAGATGAGTCTTGTAGGAACAACGGTGTTAAAGGCTGAGCTGTAGGCCATGAAAAGGAGTCTGACATGGGTGTCTTTGAGACTGTGACCCCTAATATTGTTACTACTTCACTCCAACATTAGCAGCATCCTATTCTCAAATGAAAGTGTACTAATTTGATGCCCTCCAATGTTCCTCTGCCTTCACAGCACTGTGGGTGTACCTGCATCAGATGGAACTGCAGCAGTTCCAGGCGGTGGCTCTCTGCTACTTTCTCAATGGTAATTAGCTGGCCCTGCCAGCGATGCTTCCATCCCATGAAATAATAAAAACAAAGATGATTTACATTTTGGTCCCTAATTGGATCCACCATTCCTCTTTTTCTATATCTGTGCTTGTAAAATCTTTAGGATTCACCTTTATGTTAGCTGCCAATTTCCTCTTACTCCCTCCCTCTTGGTCTCTTTTTCCTATTTTAGATCTCTGCTGTTATTTCTGTACTCAGTTTTGGTTCTCTATCGTATTACATGAGTCATAAGTCCCTTTTTTTCTGTTTCATTTTAATATCGTTATCTAATTCATTCAGGGAGCTGAAGCTTCAGATGCTCTACCTTTCTACCCTACGGGAATTTGCCAACTCTGTACTTGAATCATTTGTTCTTTCAAGGCCTCCCATAACTCAATTGCTGTTTTGCCTCCCAATTTTTGATTCGAATCCACTTAGAATCATCTGAACTCCCACCTAATCCCATCTGCCGGCACTTGGCCCATAGCCCTAAATGTTATGACGTGCCTCCTGCTCATCCGGATACTTTTTAAACGATGCGAAGCAACCCCCCTCTATCACCCTCCCAGGCAGCGCATTCCAGTTGGGCACGAACCCTTTTTAATTCCCTGAAATTAACATTCCTCCAGTTAAGCATTTATATGCTAGATTACTCACTGTCCTTTTTCATTTCATTGGGTTCAGAATAGTTCAGACTTGTATTTCCTTCAAGTATTCATGAAGAAGACATCAAGAAACCACCTCTTGCATTCTTTTACCCAGTCACGTTGTTCATGGCTGACGCAACTCAAAGGTACATATTTAAAATAGTTATGATCACTGTTCTCAAATGCTCCTTGACTGAAACATGTTCCATTTGGCCCATTCAAAACTAGTCCAGTACTGTTTCCTTCGTTATTGGGCTGGAAACATAGTGATTAAGAAAGTGTTCTTGTACATATTTCAGAATTTTCCCCCCGCTACACAATTTACACTGTCATCATCCCAACCTATATTAGAATAAATGAAATCACACATTATCAGTGCTCTATATTTCTTGCATCTTTCTATAATTTGACTGCAGATTTGCTCCTCTACCTTCTTGCCACTATTTTGTGCCCTATGGTGTACACTAGGTAGCATAATAGTTCCTTCATCCTAACTAAATAAAGTATATCTTTGCTTCATCAAATACATCATCCCTTTGCAGTGTTGTAATAGATTTTTTGACCAAGACCACCAGGCTCATCCTCTCGTTGCTGAACACTTCGTCGGCAGAAATATTAAATTCTGAATTATGCCACTGCTTTAGTCAGATCTGTTATTACCACTACAATATACCATAATCATTGCATAGCAAACGAGTCTGATTTGTGGAATTCTTCCTGTATTCGGAGCTCACTTTGGTGCAATGACATCTGTCAATTGCCATCACTGACACTGAAAAAAACACTCACCCAAAAACAAATAAAGCTACCCAATTTTTAAAACTACAGCTATCTTGGGAGTGATCGCCAGGCTTTACTTACATCCCAGGATTCTTCCAAGTATTCTCTAACTTTGTCCAAGTTAAAACTTTGCACAGTAACTTTGTCTAAACCTGTTTCTTCCATTCAAGTGTAAATTAAAGAAAGGTTATACTAAATGGCAGTTGGTTTATAATAGATCAGTAGAATAATTATTTTTCAACTGTAAATACAAGGTAAACACCCTGTAATTTTTCAACACAACAACCAGGGAGAAAAATGTTTTTTGATATTCAAATGGAATGTTTTCTTTGATTAAATCTATTTTAATTAATTATTAGTGTGTTTAAAATATTTTGAAATTTTTAAAAATAGAATAAAGCCTTTTTAAGGAAGGGGAGACAAACACAATTTAATTATTTGACTGATGGTGCATCCCAGGACTTTCTGGCTTCTTAGGCCAGTTAGTTCTTGTTTCATATTGTGTCGTTTCCTTACATTACAAAAGTGAAAATTTGAAACATTCCAAAGTTGTGAATGACTTTGGGCAGAATTTTCCTGTCCCACCCACCACAGGAATCGTAGTGGGCAGGGTCAGACCATGCGAAGGTCTGTTGACCTTGGGCAGGAAATTCCGGTCTTGGGACGAGCGCGGCCGGAAAATCCCGCCCGTTTTTCTTTCATAATCGCAGCAAGGATGAAAGGGAGACAAATCAGTGATGCATATAGAATAATTTTCGTGATTTGAGAACATTATTGAACAGATGAACATAGAACAGTTTTAAAAAGTTACAGCAACTTCTGCTACGTGGACAGACAGGAGAATCACACTTAGGTGTTACTAGTTACATTGTGCACTGGAATTGACAACAGTAAATGTGATTTTAAGATGAATAGTTCCTTCCTATTTAGCAATCAGTCCCAAAGAAAATAACGAAACAACATTTGTAAGTAGAGTAGCTTGTATACCATTTTTCTTTGGAACAGATGTCAAAATTACAGACTTTTTTTTCATAAACTGTCATGAATTTTAAATTGCTTTATTTCCTTTGTAATCAAAGAAGCAGACGGTGACTTTTGATCCCATGTTTAAAGTAGCTCATTTCAACAACAGAGTGACTGATAGGAAATTGTTCACGGTGTTTGAATATTCACAGTTACAACATGTTATTTTCCTGCCGACTGGATTGTGAGAACTGTGTTGAGCTTCACATTTGAATAATAGATATTATTCATATTTTATTATGCAACACTTGTTCATAGCATATTTGAAATGCAACTTCATTAAGTTGCTCTTGAAAACAGTTTTGAAAAAGAAATTGACGGACTAAAGGATACTTTTGCCTCACTTCTGGTGATCTCCGAAACATTAGCAAATAGAAATTTCACTATCAAATCACAATGTATTAGTCTTTGTCCTATCTTAGCTGCTTTTGGTGTTTGGCCTCCTTCTGTACTGTAGGGAGTTTATGATCAATTAATTATAGAATTCATTTTACTCGCAACTAAAAAATCTATTTTTCAAAATGACTATTATATTCCCACAGAAAAAGAATGTACAACGGGTCATTGACCCATTATGAACATTCCTCAATATATGTATTTTCACATTTTGATCATGCTATATTCAGCAAACCTTTTGGTTTTCATATTTCACTTTCGGTTGCAAATAAATATGAGGTGCTTCAGCCACTAACATTGGAGCCACGTTTCATACCAGTCACTGCAAAATCATTTGACAACATAGCACAAAACCATGTAAAAGTCAGTAAATGGGTAAGGAAAAAAAGCTACTCTGAAACCTGGTCAAAACATGCAAGCATAGGAAAGAGTCAGCAGCATTTACAGGGACAGCTCCACACCCCAATATGACTCATACTATCAGTAACATCTGACACACTTATTGATCACTGTTTTCCTTCTACTGTTCTCACTATTGGTCCTCAAGTGTGTGGCACCAGAGTTCTCAAGTTTGAAGGCTACTAAATATTATTGCTTGTAGGTCGACCAGGCATATAATACAATCCCCAAAAATCACTTTTTGCACACATTCGGCGTACAAGTCAACTCCCACCCTTTCAGCCACACCATACTATACTTGCATTAATAGTCAGCCTCAATTTTTCACCCCAGCATTGTACATTTTACTTAATATTTCCTCATAACTGGGCACAAAGGATCAAGGAAGAGCTACAAGTTGTGTTGTGAAGATGAGCAGAAGTTTAAGACACACCCGCACAAATTGGACCTGGTGCGTAAAACGATGAAGAGAAATCAGTTTTCCCACAAAACGAAGTAAGTATGAAGCTGGTTCCAAGCTAAAGGTTATAGCAGTTGCTAACTTGTCAGGTAACTGTGCTGCATGGAGGGAATTAGGTGTTAGAGAAAAACTGGTGAGAGAATGGAATCCACTCTGAAGATGTCTCAGGCCAAATGCACCATGAGAACAGGGGACCATTCACTGGCCTTAACTTGAGAAGCATGTATCAGAATGGGTCCTTGAAAATCGTCGAAATGGTTACATCATCTCCAGAAATGCATATAGACATTTACGTGAATATGGAGCTCTTGTGACACAGTGGGTAGCCTCTGCTTCTGAGCCAGAAGCTCCAGATTCGAGTCCTACCCCAGGACTTGATGGCCAAGGAAGGTGCATTCATAACGTGGCCTTTGGGTTGAGTGTCAACGTGCAAAATCCTTTCAACACACCAATGGCAAGTGATAAGAGCTGTAGAGACTCCTGGTCAGCCAGGCTTGATGTGGAGTGGCACCTCTCAAGGTATATGTCTCTGATGAAAGGCTAGCAACCTGCTCCAGGAAAAGCTAGCTATGGAAACAGATGTATGGAAACTGCCTTGTGTACAATTAGATATGAGAAGATAAGCAACAACAAGTGAGTCACATCAAGTCTCAAGTTCAGCAAAGATTTTAGAGCAACAGCTAAGTTGGTGTAGCTGCTTCATGGAACAAAAAAGTCTAATATCACTACAGAGGACCAAGATTGCTCAGAGATTCCAGTGATTCGTCAGACAGCGGCAAAAACATGAGTGCCCATTATGTTACATTGGCAGGGATGGTTGTGGAGAGATGATTCTGTTAAAAAAAGTGCTAAAGCTGATGCAGAGTGAGATCCTTTAAATGATGCCATTGCCAAAGTGACTCAGAATGAATTTGATGAACTCATCATGTCGGATGCTGAAGACAATGAATTTGATGGCTTTTAAAATGCTTTGATTGTGGTTAAAATTATCTTTGTGCTGTTAATTTATTCATTAAACTGTCTCACATTAATGTAATATGTTTTTTTTCACATTTCAAAGTGGCAAACACTCAATTCAGCTGGTCACTTTTATACTTGGCGTATAAATCGACCCCTGTTTTTAGAGAGATTTTCTGAGGCTTCAAAGATCGACTCGTAGGCCAACATTTATGATGCCCAATATTTGGCTACATTTTCCAGTTTCTGGATGAATGCCTCAATCTTTAAATCTGTATCTTAATATTTCCACTGACCACCGATTTATGTTTTCGTCATTGTGCAATTAGAATACAAATTTGAGAAGCATTTAGTGTCTAGCTCACTACAGCTACATCTGCACAATAATGATTTTGGTCCTATCCATGTTGTTGTGTTGCAGCAGTTTGAGATACTCATCATTATATCCCGCACATAATTGGGTCAAAATATCACCTATGCCTTTGGTCTAATTTCTCCAGGTTCAGGGAACAATAGTTCAGAATGCAGGGTCACTGCTATATTAAAGAATAATGAACACAAGTGCAGTGTGCACTAGATGTTAGCTATACATAATGATACAGATAGGCTGTATTCTGCATGTCTCCTTCTGTTCTTGATAGAACTGCAAAATACAATGAGAACTTAAGGATTCTAAAATGCAAAAGCTCCTAAAACCATCCAGGCATTTGGATTTGTGCTTTCATTATATTAAGCTCCTTGGGGCGGCACGGTGGAACAGTAGTTAGCACTGCTGCCTCACAGTGCCAGGGTCCCAGGTTCGATTCCCAGCTTGGATCACTGTCTGTGTAGAGTTTGCAAGTTCTTCCTGTATCAGCATGGGATTCCTCCGGGTGCTCCAGTTTCCTCCCACAGTCTGAAAGACATGCTGGTTAGGTGCACTGACCTGAACAGACGCCGGACTGTGGCGACTAGAGGAATTTCACAGTAATTTCATTGCAGTGTTAATGTAAGCCTTATTTGTGACTAATAAATAAACTTTTAAACTTTTTAAAAAACTTTAAACTTGTGCTTGGTCAACTTTCAGCAGAGTACATTAGTTTGGATCTTTTTCAAGCTAATGGCGAAAACATAATATAATCAGATCAGCCTTGATCTTGTTGGATGGTGGAGCAGGCTTGAAGGGCTTTATGGCCTACTCCTGCTCCTAAGTTCTTTGTTCCCATCTTCTTCAGAATGGGTAAGTATAGTTGAATAATTAAACATTCACAGATTGTAAGTTTGATCTTTAGTTGGCCAATGTTACCATCTGCTGTAGGTAAATGTCAAATCTGTTCAAATGCATTTTAACACAGACAAGCACGGCAGTGAACTGAAATCCTAAAATGGCCTGGGATCTTGCTTTACACCATTTGTTTTGTTAAATGCGCCACAGCATAAAAGCATTCATATTATAATTTAGGATAAACTTACTCGTGCTATTAAATCCATGTTGGTGCAAACTTCAGTGTTTCAATGGAGCTACCTAATTTTCTAGATCTTTCCCTGTATTCATTTACACTTTTCCTTTTCAAATATTTATGCAATTCCCTTCTAAGAGATGATTTTGGGTGGGATTTTCAGGCCTCGCTCGCCCCAAAACCGGAAAATCCTGCCCGAGGTCAATGGACCTGTCCATGGTCTGTCCCTCGTCCACTTTGTTTCCCGTGGCAGATGGGACTGTAAAATTCATCCCTTACCATCTGTCTAAAGAGCAAATCATTCCATTTTCTAATAACTGGTTGAAAAAAATTCTTCCAACCTCCCTCTTCATTTTTCCAGTGATGGTGCTTAATCTGTCCCCTATTACCAGGTCACCAATCAGTCGAAATAGTCTTCCAGTATCCTCTCAAAATCTTGACACCTTCTATTAGATTTCCCCTTTAAATTCTGTGTTCTAATGGGAAAAATATTTTTTGAACCTTTCCACTTAGCTATAACCACTTCTGTAATAAGGTGCTAGTGATTTTAAGTATACATTCCGTAATATCATTTCCTATAATTGGATCCATGCAATATTTCAAATGCAGTTTAGTCAATGCTTTGTATGAATTTAATATAATTTATTTGATTTTACATTCAATGCCCCTTTGTAATAACAGCTAATTTGTCTTTTTCTACTGTGCTCCCAACTTTAAAGATCTATCTATCTACATTCATGATTTTTCCCTGTTCATCTTCTTTTAAGGATCTTACTCTGTGAGGTATACTTCTTTCTCAAATTTACTACTTCACATTTCTATGCATAGAACTGGATTGTCATTTTTCTGCCTGTTCCACAAGCCTATCTACAGCGTCAGTTTCTTCTGTTCCTTAACTGGCATCCGAGAACTTTATAATTCTTTTTGAGTCCATGCCCAAACCATTTGTCAATGCGAGAGTTTCTAGCAGGGTCCCAGGGTACACCACAACCTGCCTCCTCCCAAAAAGATAAAGAAACCCCATACTCTTTGCTTTCCTCCCCATTGCCGTCTTGTTATCACTGTTTTTCCACTCTCTTTATTACCACCTTTCTTAGTCTCATATATCACCTGATCAAACATCTTCTGAACATCCATATATAAACTCATTGTATTCCTTTTCCCTGCATCAGTGCTAGTGGCATCTTTTCTGAGTCTGAAGACTGTGGGTTCAAGCCCACTCCAGGACCTGAGCACCTAAGCTAGGCTTATACTCCATTGTAGTACTAAGAGGGCTCTACTATCAGAGATTGCCCTATTTCGCTGAGATGTTAAACCAAGGTGTTTCCCTCTACTCAGGCTGATGGAAAAGATCCAATGATGCTTTCCCCCTCCATCCCCAAGAAGAAGCACAGATTGTTCTCGGTGTCCTAGCAACTACCCTGCCCCAATCAACACCCTAAAACATGCAAATTGGTCACTTGTCCAGTTGGAAGATTTTGGGGCTTTTTATTCATTCATGGGACGTGAGCTTTGCTGGCTGGCCAGAATTTATTACCCATCCCTAGCTGCCGTTGGAGGGCAGTTGAGAGTCAAACACACTACCATGGCTCTGGAGTCGCATGTAGGCCAGACCAGGTAAGGATGGCAGATTTCTTTCCTGAAAGGACATTAGTGAGCCAGATGAGTTTTTCCGATAATCGACAATGGTTTCATAGTCATCAGTAGATTCTTAATTCCAGATATTTTTTACTGAATCCAAATTCCACCATCTGTCGTGGCGGGATTCGAATCCGGGTCCCCAGAACATTAGCTGAGTTTCTTGATGAATAGTCTAGCGATTGCTCTGTGTAGATTGGCTGTTAAGCTTGCTGCAACAGTGACCACACTTAACATTCAAGTGCTTTGGTAAACCTTGAAGAAATGAAAGGCAGCACATAAATGCAAGTGTTGTTGACCCAGAAACTGTTGTTTGCTCAAACAGAAAGAAACAATGAAATTAGTCAAGCATGACCAATCCCCAATAAGACCATGGCTCAATAAATGTTTACATATTTCATCCAATCCCAAATGGGCTCTAGCAATTTTCCCACAACATTGTCAAACTGGCCTAAACTTCCCTCACTTATCATTTTACTCTTCACTGAGGAAGGACTTATTTATTTGCCACACTTCAGTCCTTTACCACTTCAAAAGAATTTTGAAAGATTATGGTTGGTGCCTCCATCAGCTCATTCTATCCTCTTTCACATGTGTATCAACTGTGCCTGGACACTGTTATACGCTAGTCTCAGTAAGTTTTTATAAACCAGTTTCCTTTTGGATCCAGTACCATCAGCAATTGTTGTCCTCGTCAAGCTGTCATTGGAATTGTTTTGCACAGGAATGGCAAATTTGCTCTGTGCTTTTCTGGTAAGCAGCAGCGATAGATGACATTATAAGCAGTGTTTTGCTTATTTACTCCTGGGACGTGGGCAAAGCCAGCATTTATCGCCCTTAAGAGAAGGTGGTGGTGAGTTGCCTTCTTGAACTGCTGCAATCCATCTGTTGTACGAACACCCAGAGTGCTGTTAAGGAGAGAGTTCCAGGAATTTGACCCAGTGACAGCGAAGGAATGACGGTATATTTTCAAGTGTTGTGTGACTTCGATGGGAACTTCCAGGTGGTGATGTTCCCATGTGTTTGCCGCCTTTGTCTTTCTAGATGCTAGCGGTCATGGATTTGCAAGGTGCTTTCTGAAGAGCTCTGGTGAGTTCCTGCAGTGCATTCTTATAGATGGTACACATTGCTGCCACTGTGTGTTGGTGGTGGAAGAGGGAGTGAATGCCAGTGGATGGGGTGCCAAACAAGCTTCTAAATGTTACTGAGCTTCTAAATGTTGTTGGAGCTGCACTCATCCATGAAAAGTGGAGAATATTCCATCACACTCCTGACTTGGGCCTTGTAGATGGTGGACAAGCTTTGAGGAGTCAGGAAGTGAGCTATTCACTGCCGAATTCCTCCCTTTGACCTGCTCTTGTAACCACGGTATTTAAATGGCTGGTCTAGTTAGGTTTCTGGTCAATTGTAACCCCCAGAATATTAGTAGCGGTGAATTCAGTGACGGTAACACCATTGAATGTCATGGAGAGATGTTTAGATTCTCTCTTGTTGGAGATGGTCATTGTCTGGCAGTTATGTGGCACGTATGTTAGAAGTTTAAAGTATATTTATTAGTCACAAACACTGCAATGAAGTTGCTGTGAAATTCTCCTAGTCACCACAGTTCAGTGCTTGTTCGGGTCAACGCACCTAACCACATCTTTCAGAATGTGGGGGGAAACCGGAGCACCCGGAGGAAACCCCGCAGACACGGGGAGAATGTGCAAACTCCAGACAGACAATGACCCAAGCCGGGAATCGAACCCGGGTCCCTGGCTCTGTGAAGCAGCAGTGCTAACCACTGTGCCACCATGCCGCCCTATGTTACTTGCCATTTATCAGCCCAAACCTGGATATTGTCCGGGTCTTGCTGCTTTTGGACATGAACTGCTTCAGTATCTGAGAAGTCACAAATGGTGATGAACATTATGCAATCATCAGCAAACATCCTCACTTCTGACATGGTGAAAGGAAGGTAACTGATGAAACAGCTGAAGATGGTTGGGCCTAGGACATTACCTTGAGGAACTCTTGTAGTGATGTCCTGAAACTGAGATGGTTGACCTCCAACGATCACAATCATCTTCCTTTGTGCTAGGTATGACTCCAAACAGTGGAGAGTTTTCCCCAATTCCCATTGCCTCTGGTTTTGCTCGGGCTCCTTGATGCCATACTTGGTCAAATGCTGCCTTGATACCTTGCACCTCACCTGGTAGAAGTCATGGATTTTGAAGGTAGGTCACGGATCAGTATGATCTCATTGAATCACAAAACAGGCTCGAAGGGCTAAATACCCTCCTCATATTTTCTATGATCCTCTGCTGTGACAAGCCCTTCATGATATGCAGACATATTATGTTTGGGCTGAGTGTCATCAAGGCTATAGCACAGGAACAGGCCCTTTGGCTCACTAGGCCTGCGCCGATACGTGGTTTCTATCTCTCCATTCGCCTCCTGTTCATGTGTCAATCAAGATGCGCCTTAAACATTGCTAATGTGCCTGCTTCCACTACCTCCACGAGCAATGAGTTCCAGGCATCCACCACCCTGTGTGTGAAAACCCTTTCCCACACGTCTCCCCTGAACTTACCCCTCTCACCTTAAACCTGTCCCTCTTGTAGTCGACCCTTCCACTCTGGGAAAAAGCCTCTGAGTATCCACCCTACCTATGCCTCTTATAATTTTGTGGACCTCTATCAGCTCGCTCCTCAGCCTCTTGTATTTCCAGTGAAAACAGTCCATATTCACAAAGTTATTATTTGGTCACTACAGCTCAGCTCAAGAGACAAGTGGGAATCATATACAGTGTCAATGTTGGACAGAAAAATAAAAAGGGAATACAGTACAACAAATCACTCTTTTCTGATTATCCACCAAGATTTTCATAGGTCAAAACCTTGCATCACATTTTCATACTGGAGAATGCTTCTCTTCATTGTATTTCCCCTTATATATTGAGGCAAATAAAATGACATGTTTTCTCTGTTAATTCTATTGTGGTTAGCTCAATTCATGCTCCAAGATATTGTTGCACTGTACCAGAAGTTGAAGGCTTGTGGGTATCTGGCAATTTTCATTATTGACTCCAAGTCTGGTGGAGGATCACTGTTGACTCTACTACAATTTCTCCATGCAATAAACTACCTTAATTTTTCTTTTCAAGCTTACAGATAATATAGTTTTCCTGCTCCAGGAAGGTATCTTTTCCTATAGTCAATTTCAGAATCCAGCTGGATAGCTTCGCAATACTTCTGCAAAGAAAAACATAACAAAATAAAAATAAAGATTGAACTTCTTTGTCAGCCAAGGAAAAATCACTGATACAAGTTTCATATGTCGTATTAAATTTTTCTATTTATCAGAACAATAGATTTGTACAGAATGCATTCTCTGTATGCAAATAAACACCACTTATATCATCGAGGTAGTGCTTTTGTCAATGTGCTAAGACATCTCATGATGTGGAGATGCCGGCGTTGGACTGGGGTAAACACAGTAAGAGTTTTAACAACACCAGGTTAAAGTCCAACAGGTTTATCTGGTAGCAAATGCCATTAGCTTTCGGAGCGCTGCCCCTTCGTCAGATGGAGTGGATATCTGCTCTCAAACAGGGCATACAGATGGTGTCTCTGTGTGCCCTGTTTGAGAGCAGATATCCACTCCATCTGACGAAGGGGCAGCGCTCCGAAAGCTAATGGCATTTGCTACCAAATAAACCTGTTGGACTTTAACCTGGTGTCGTTAAAACTCTTACTAAGACATCTCATACAGTCACAGAGAAAAAGTGGAAATGGGGCATTGCTTTTCTAAGTCATAGTTAAGCAAGTGCTATCCAATGACGGAATCATATCTAACGTTAGACATTAATGTTCATAGGTTGGTTGAAAACGGTCAGTACTCTCACTATTGCAAACGGCCGAAGGGGTATGCAATTTGATATGATCCTCCAGTCATTGAGATGTACAGCCTATGCACCTGGCATCACACTGACACTGAAACTCATATAGCACTTTACTCATTGGTGTGGTAGGCAGAACATCTTTTTGGCTTGACAGTAGCATCCTGTTGGTCAAAAATTCCACTTGTGTAGCCTCTGCTTAGTAACAGCATGAAACATGGCTTCACCTGCTGTTCAAATGTTTTTTTTGAGATACCTTACCTTTCCAGGATAAAGTATACTGAGCACTTGTCAGGTCCGAAAGGGGTGGCATTGGGCCCATTTGTGACGATATGCAATATACAGCAAGCAATGATCTAACGGGGGTAGCCATTATCCCACAGGATAGCTTTGATGCCCTAATGCAGCGTCAAAGACTGCACAGTGAGCAAATGGTTCAGGCCCTTTTTCTGAGATTGCCGATAAAGCCAATCTTCTAACACATGGTGTTGTTGGAATCCCAGTGTGTCCATGGTTAGATGTGATTCCACAATTGGACAATCCTAAGTGTGCTAATAGTGACACTAATTTGTGATAATTAGTGGAGTTTGTAACATGGCTCATTTACGCTTGTTAGAGGTGACATACATTCATTGACAGGGATCAGTTCTCTGGAAACAAAAGCAATCTGTTGAAGCCTGGAGCCTATTTTGAATTACCCGGAAGCTTGGGGAGCCTATAGTTCCCCATTGCTTTCTCCATGGCAATGCCTCTTCCAACAGAGTCAGGTAAGGAAGGCAAGGGTCAATTTATGCCACGGGGTGTTTTTGTGATTAGAAGGTTGTTTCCAGTGGGGTTCCTCAAGTCTCAAAACAGACCCCCTTACTGCTTGTGGTATATCCACGATTGAAACTTAAATACGGGAGCATGATTAAGAGTTTGCAGATTGTAGTAACTCATGAAACCCGACTGGAAAGGAACATCATTTATTACCAAACAGAAAGTAAAGCTACAACTGTGGTGTCCACACACAAGTCCCTGCTTAGGAACACAGTTTTAAATGCCCCAGTCCTGGATCTGCTTTATAAAAGGCTTAGGAAATGAGTTGATTACCTGTTACCAGAGGAACTCATACTCAATGAGCTGCACAGGGAGATCAGTCAGTGATTTCCCAAGGGCCTGGTGCGGGTCATCACACAGATGACATGAAAATTAGCTGCGAGATTAATGGGCAGGAAGAAGCTTTCAATTGTGGGTAAAAAAGGGACGTATGGAATTAGTGCAAGGGGAGGACAAACAAGACAAGGGAATTTACAATAAATATGATTCGGGAAGTATAGGGGAACGAAGGGACCATGGAGTTTGTGTCTATAGATCCTTGAAGGTGAAAAAACAAGATAGCTAAGGTGTTCAGGGAGGTATATGTGATACTTTTCTTTATTGGCTGAGGCCTAGAGTATAAAAGGAGGTAGAACATAGAACATTACAGCGCAGTACAGGCCCTTCGGCCCTCGATGTTGCGCCGACCAGTGGTACCAATCTATAACCCCTCTAATCTACACTATTCCAATATCATCCATATGTTTATCCAATAACCATTTGAATGCTCTTAATGTTGACGAGTCCACTACTGCTGCAGGCAGGGCATTCCACGCCCTTACTTCTCTCTGAGTAAAGAACCTACCTCTGACATCTGTCCTATATCTCTCACCCCTCAATTTAAAGCTATGTCCCCTCGTGCTAGGCAACACCATCCGAGGAAAAAGGCTCTCAGGTAGGTCATGTTAGAACTGCATTGTGTTCTTGACATGACATTACAAGAAGGGTGTGATCACATTAGAAAGGATACAAAAGAGATTTATGAGAATGTTATCAAGAATAGAAAATTTTAGCTATGAAGGAAGATTGGACAGGTTGGGGTTGTTTTCTTTGGAACTAAGAAGACTGAAGAAAGATTTAATTGAGGTAAATAAAGTTATGAGGGACAAGGGAGAGTGGTTAGGAAGGACCTATTTCCTTTAGCAGCGAGGTCAATAACCAGGGGGCACAGATTTAAAATGATTGGTGGGAAGATTAAAGGAGAATTGAGGAGTAAATCTTCTCACCCAGAGGGTGATGGGGTTTGGAACTCGCTGTCTGAAAAGGTGGTAGAGGCAGAAGTTCTCATCACATTGTAAAAATACTTGGATATGGAGTGGAAGTGCCATAATCCACAGGGCTACAACAGCTGGAATGTGGAATTGGTTGGTCTTTTTCAGCTAGCAGGGATTCAATGGCCTCCTTCTATGCCATATCTCCTTTTATGTTGCCGATGGGCAACTTAAAACAAAATGAACAGGTTGTTTAAACTAAATTAGTTCTGGTCACTTTTATCAAAGTCTGCCTGTGCCTTTTATGAGAGATAGTTATGCCAAATATCTTCTATACATGCTGAGAAAAGCAGAAACATTGCTATGAGGATATGAGTTACTATTTAGTACAGCAGTTGTAAGTTATTTATTATTTTCTTCTATGGGTGGCACGGTGACACAGTGGTTAGCACTGTTGCCTCACAGCGCCAGAGACCCGGGTTCGATTCCCAGCTTGGGTCACTGTCTGTGCGGAGTCTGCATGGGTTTCCTCCCACAGTCCGAAAGATGTGCTGGTTAAGTGCATTGGCCATGTTAAATTCTCCCTCAGTGTACTTGACCAGGTGCTGGAGTGTGGCAATTTGGGAATTTTCACAGTAACTTCATTGAAATGTCAATGTAAGTCTACTTGTGACACCGATAAATAAACTGAACTTAAACACAAGAGACTAGCTAATCTTAACTAATGCAAAATAGATGTTGTATCACTGTGACAATTAATTTTTAAAACTGCTTAATAAATGTGATATGCAGTTAAAGCTCAAGTCAAAATGCTATTCTGCCTCTTTCTGAAGATTTGGTAGATTACATTGAGGGCAGGTGATAAAACTAAAATGGGTTGTCTGTTCAATCTTTGGGTGCACCATTCATTCACTTAGATATCAAGGCAAGTGAAATTACTTTCTCTGGGGGCATAAGGAGTTAGGATTTACTTACTTA
The DNA here is from genome assembly GCF_964213995.1 of Mustelus asterias. Taxonomy (NCBI): domain Eukaryota; kingdom Metazoa; phylum Chordata; class Chondrichthyes; order Carcharhiniformes; family Triakidae; genus Mustelus; species Mustelus asterias. Next base: position 32,336,015 of record NC_135805.1, read on the forward strand.
CCGGGCGACACGGTGGCACAGTGGTTAGCATTGCTGCCTCACAGCTCCAGGAACCCGGGTTCGATTCCCGACTTGGGTCACTGTCTGTGTGGAGTTTGCACGTTCTCCCCGTGTCTGCGTGGGTTTCCTCTGGGTGCTCCGGTTTCCTCCCACAGTCCAAAGATGTGCAGGTTAGGTTGATTGGCCATGTTAAATTGCCCCTTAATGTGTCCTGGGATGTGTAGATTAGAGGGATTAGCGGGGTAAATATGTGGGGTACAGGGATAAGGCCTAGGTGGGATTGTTGAAGGTGCAGACTTGATGGGCTGAATGGCTTCCTTCTGCACTGTAGGGTTTCTAAGATCTCCAAAATTTGTCTGAAACGCAGGAGACAAAAATAGCTAATGTTGTTGGGATCAAATTATCGTCATCAAATGTGAAGATAATTTCATAGGTAAGTTTTTTAACTGAGGCTTGTCATTTCTTCATATGTGGCATTGTCAATGGGAACAATATTTGGGAGTGTATGGAAGCACCTTCACCAATATTTTCCATTGTTGCAAAGGAAATATATTCCTTACACCATCATTAAGCTGAGCAAGCTTACAGGATGCTACTGACAGCGTTTAAGTATTTGGCTCCATTCAAGTACAAGATTCGTCATGCATGTTCAAGAATGCCAATTCCTGCTCAACACAACAGTAATCAAATGTGAGTGCATCTACTAGATACACCGTCATTCTGGGTCTTTACCAGCCAAGGGACATGACATAATGGGTTTCCCCATGGCTATATTTTTACTGACACAAACAGAATCTTCTTCCTCTGGAAACCGATATTCTTGATGATTTATCAATCTTTTAGGGGAGGAGTTGGGTGTTTGGGAGGAGAAGGGAGAGAAAGCGGATAATTTGCATAAAGTGTTTTTTCCTTTGGAGGTTTAACTGAAATCCAAAAAAATGTTTCTCAGATTGAAAATGTGGTACATCACTGTTCATATCTATATCTGGGTATATCTTTATACCCAACTCCCAGAACTGCCATGCGCAAAAGGAATCGAATGCCTCATGGCAGGAAGACGTTTACAAAGAAGTTTATTTTAAAAGTTTGCAAAAAGGATTTTCTAAGTTAATCTCATGACAAGTAAGTGTTAATAGATGAGAGAGAGAGAGAGAGAGAGATGTACAGAGAGAAAAAAATCAAGCTCTATGGTACACAGGGATTAGGGTTAAATCATATTTATAGATTTCTCAAGTTGATCTGCTGTACTGCGCATTAAGGATTTTTAAAAGATACTGTGGCTTGATTCCCGTCTTTCATTTACTCTCTATAATTGGAAATAATTGTCCTGAATTACTTTTATTCACGCTGTCAGGGTTCTTGACAGGCATTATAGTGATTTTCAATGATGCAATCTTTCATCTCTGATGTATCTTTGCAACCCATTGAGACTCTAGATCATGGAAGTTTCTGTGCTGCGAAAGGACAAAAGATTAGGCATACGTGCAAAGGCAATAAAGAGAACAAAGCTGCAGTTTGCATGACATGAATGAGGAACTTTCTGGTGATGTTATGAGCAAGATAAAGCAGGTTCTGAAAACTTCTGGCATGTATAACAAAACCTTTGCACCTTGCTGACCACTTACAGCTTCCCAGGTTAGTGCATTAGATAGAATTCTCATCACACTCCTCCATAACCAAGAAAACTTGAGCTTTTTTTTGTTATTGGTCCAATTGTAGCCATCATCAATAGAAATCAGGCCCATCTTGGGCTTCACTGAACATTAGATTGTGGACTGCCATGACTACTGTGACATGCTTAGGTTTCCACCAGGCACCCCTCTCAGCATAGGGAAGACTCAGGCAAAGCAAGTGCCCAACACTCAAAGTGATTGTAGAGAAGGCTCAGTTATTCTAATGCAAAGGTGTTAAAACTATGCAGGAAGGAAACTCAGCATTCTCAAAGGCAAGTATTTTTAAAGTTTGTTTTTCAGGGTAGCAGGATGGAGAACCCTTTCAATAGGGAGAATCATTTTTCAACCAATCTACATTAACAGCCTTTCTAATGTGTATAGACTATCCAAACAACCAATTTAGAAGTCTTGTATCCCAGTTGGATATTTGGAGATTAAGTGTTTTCAAAATGCAGTGACGGCAGCCTAAGGGTTAACTACCACAGCTGATGATAGTCAGCGATATACAGAAACGTTTCTGACCAGCAGTGATTAATAATGATTCCAGAAATAATGCTGCAACAAGTTCCACCCTACTATACTATCAATCCCTGTCCTAATCAGCCTTTAAAATTTAGGTTGTTAAGAACTGATTCTTTGAATCATTCATAATTGCATAGTGAAGTGCTCAAAATGCATAAATGAAGATTGCCAAGTCAACTACGGGAACCCTGCATGAGACATGAATACATATAATCCCATTTAAGTGAGGCACTGCAATGCTTTGTCAGTACCCCTGCACTCTCTTTGTTTTGGGATACAAAATCTCCCCACAGACAAGCTACAAGTTCCAGAAAGCCATAATATGATGAGTTTGAGATGGTTTCACTTTAATAAGGAGGTTGTGCAGTTTAGTTTTTTTTTTCAAAGATATGCTGCAATATTCTATTAAGATTCCTCAAAATAACGGAGGGAAGCTAATCAGCCCAACATGCCTGCACGGGTTCTCTGAAACTGCCCGTTCTTTTGTCATTTCCTCTCGTAAACCTTTTAAATTCTTACTTTTCAAAATGCATCCATTTTGTTTTAAAAATGTTATTAGAAAATCTATTTCCAACCTGTTTTCTGGGGAAGCATTCCGCATCCTGACACCTCTGAACGAAAATAAAATGCTCAAAACTTTTCCCTTTAATGATGATCTTAAACTTATGACTGAGTAAACAGTTCCTCGACCAATCTTTCCCCGTTTACTTCATCAAAACTCAATTCTGAACATCTCTCATTAAATCTGCTCTCTATTCAATTCTCAGTAGTGACCAAAGCGAGGTTAGAAGTTAATCTGCTACCAAAAAAATGTTGTCTTCAAATTATTACTCACCCTCTTGTTTTATCACTCGCAAACAATGGGGAAACAATGGGTCCGATTCTCCCATTGCGACCCACAACTTTTCTGGTGGGACGGGTCGGGAGATGCACGTGCGGCCATTTCACGGGTTCCCCGTGAGCTTTTAGGATCCGCGCGCATCTCCCAACCGGAAGAAAATGACGCTGTCGGGAATGCGCAGACGTCCGGCGGTAAGTGAATAAGTCATTTGAATATGTTTAACATACATTTTAAATATATTTTAAATGCGATTATCGGGCTGGGCACGCAATTAGCCAGGTCCAATAGCATCTCCCACCCCGCCAGAGTACTTCATTCCGACGGGATTTAGAGTAGCTCCCTACATTCAGGGAGACCCCGTCGGAGTGAAAGGGGGCAATCGGGGGCCCCCAGGGGGTTGGGCAGCGGGGTTGTGCCCCCTGACAGTGCCAACCTATGTCCCCTGGCACTGCCCAAAGGGCATTGGGCAATGCCAAGGGGTTGGGGCCTAGTGTGGGCAGGGCCTAGGGGTGATTGGTGGGGTTGGGGGGGGTTCCCGCTGCCACCCTGCATTGCAATCAGTCTGGGCTGGAGGGAGGCCAGCGATCGGGGCGGGTTGGGAGGGAGAGGCGTGGTCTGCCGGGGGGGGGGGGGGGGGGGGGGGTGGCTTGCCTCTCGGGGGGAGGGGAGGGGGAGGAGGGGGGGTGGAGACACTGGGGTGAGGAGGACCGCTGGTGGGGGGGGTGGGGGGGGGGGGGGGGGGGGTGGGGGGGGGGGGGGGGGGGGCAGTGGGCTGGACATCGGGTCACTCCTGGCCCGGGAGTTGTTGTGGGGGCCGTGGGGAGGGCTGGAGGGATAGCGCTGTGGAGGGCCTGGATTGACCAGTGATTGAGCTGGGGACAGCAAATGGGGAGTCTGACAGATTGGGGCCACTGCGCATGTGCAGAGTTCCAGAGCTGTCAGACCCCCCCGCCCCCGGGGTTTTTAAATGATATTCACGATTGTGAACTCTGCATTGCAGAGTGAGGAGATTCAGGTCTGAAGCTGCGCTGAAAAAACAGTCGTGATATAGAACAATTTTCCCACCAATTGAACCCCTACGGGAGAATCACCCCCAATATTCTAGATCTGGTCACTTCAAAATAGAGTTATGTTACACTTTGTAAAATGGAAGGTTACTGTAAACATTTCGCTCCAAAGCTCACAACGGCACGGTAGCACAGTGGTTAGCACTGCTGCCTCACAGGGCCAGGGACCTGAGTTCAATTCCTGGCTTGGGTCACTGTCTGTGTGGAGTTTGCACGTTCTCCCCGTGTCTGCGTGGGTTTCCTCCGGGTGTTCCGATTTCCCCTCACATTCTGAAAGACGTGCTGGTTAGGTACATTGACCCGAACAGGCGCCAGAGGAGAATTTCACAGTAATTTCATTGTAGTGTTATGGTAAGCCTTAGTTGTGACTAATAAACTTTAACTTTTAACTTTAACATGTTTCCAAGCTTGCTGAGACTGTTCACCGCTGTGAAACCTTAATGACAGCAGGCAAGATTCAACTGGAATGTTAGATTTAAGGTGCTGTTAATGAAAGGCTTCACTCATTTAATAATAAAGGCCAACAACGTATACTTATATCACACGCCACATGAAAAATCAAGGTCGACATTCAAGGAGATGGGGAGGGAGCAGCAAAACACATTAGGGATGGAAGAGCCCAAAAGAACTGGCAAAGGGAAATATTTTTGGATACCTTTTGACATAGACAGGGAAGGAGGTAGTGAGGAGGTTGTTTTTCTCAAAGAAATTGCAAAGGTCAAGGAGATGGTGGCTGAAGGATCAATCTGTGAGGCTGGAGGCTGAAAACTGATCAAATATCAGGGTGAAGCTTAAAATGGATTTGAAGATGAAAAGTGGATCTTGAAATTAATTTGCTATAACACAGGGAACCAGTGCAACTTGTCAAGGATGCCAATGAGGGGTCGGTGGGACTTGTAGTAAAGCTCGGGAGCAGTTGAAGTTTGTGAAGAATGCGGAAATGAGTGCCAGGTAGGAAACCTTCAAAGAAATCAATTCTGAAGACGATATCTGCAAGAGAATTGGGTTTTGCATTGATAGGGAAGAGAAAGGGCATAAAGCCAAGAATGTTCCATAGATGCAAAAGTGCATGCCCTTTGCATTTGTTGTAACATTATCACTTTCACAACTTGCCACAGAAAAATGCAAACATTTGTGCAAGGTCAAGTCTTAATCTATGGCAAATGTTATAAGCCCTTTAGAGGACGACACTGGTGAGGTATTAAATGGGAAACACAGAGATGGCTGAGGCACTAAACCAATATTTTGCCTCTGTCTTCATGGTAGGGAATAATGAAAATTTTCCAAAAACTGCAGTTAGTGCAGAGGAACTTGGTGCAATAACCATCACCAGGGAGAAGGTTTTGAACAAACTAATGGGATTAAAGGCAGCTAAATCTCCGGGATCTGATGGCCTGCACCCTAGGGTATTAAAGGAGGTGGCAGCAGAGAAAGTGGATGCATGGATTGTGATATTCCAAAATTCCTTGGATTCCGGTAAGGTTCTGGTGGATTGAAAACACGCTAATGTGACGCCCCTACTCAAAAAGGGAGAGAGGCAAAAAGTAGGAAACTATAGGTTGGTTAGCTTGACCTCTGTGGTGGGGAAGTTGCTGGAATCAATTAAGGAGGAGATTACCTCATTTGGAAAGACAAAGATCAGTCCACCATTGTCAGCATGGTTTTATGAAGGGTAAGTCATGCTTGACAAACTTGCTTAAGTTCTTTGAGGACATAACCAGCAAGGTGGATAATGGGGAACCTGTGGATGTGGAATATCTAGATTTCCAGAAGATGTTTGAAAGGTGCCGCTTGGAAGACTGATCCAGCATGTGAAATCGCAGGGGCTGGGGATAGAATACTAGATTAGATTCAGTATTGGCTGACTGAAAGAAAGCAGAGGGTCGCAATAAATGGGTCCTTCTCTAGCTGGAAAAATGTAACTAGCTGGGGTGCCACAAGAGTTAGTCCTCGGACCTCAACTATTTACAATCTATATAAATATAAGTAACACAGCCAAATTTGTGGATGATACTAAAATAGGTGGGAAAGCAGGCAGTGATGAGGAGATAGCGATTTTACAGACGGATATAGATAGGCTAGAAGAATGGCCCAAAATTTGGTAGATGGAGTTTAATGTGGATAAGTGAGAGGTTATCATTTTGGCCTAAAAAATAGGAAGGCAAATTATCTAAATGGAAAGCAGATTCAAAATGCATCTGGGCGGAAGGATCTGGGTTTCTTTGTTCATGAATTGCAGCAAGTCGGTATGTAGGTACAGCACGTAATAAAAAAGGCAAATGGAATGTTGGCATCTATTGCAAAGAGACTGGAATATAAAAGTAGAGAAATGTTGCAATTGTATCTGGAGTAGTGTGTCCAGTTTTGGTCTCCTTATTTGAGGAAAGATGTGGTGGCATCGGAGGCAATTCAGAGGAGGTTCACTAGATTGATTCCGGAGATGAAAGAGTTGAGGAAAGATTAAACAGTTTGGGTTTATACTCGTTGGAGTTCAGAAGGATGAGAGAGGATCTGATCGAGGTATATAAAATACTAAAAGGGATTGATGGAGCAAACATAGACCATTGCCCTTGTGGGGCAATCTAGAGCAAAAGGTCACAGGTATAGGTTGAAAGGTAGTATATTTAAAACTGAGATGAGGGGGAACTACTTTGTGCAGAGGGTGGTGAATTTGTGGAACTCACTGCGCTATAGCATGGTGGAATCTGAATCGTTAAATGGTTTCAAGGAGATAGATATATTTCTGATTTTTTAAAAAATGGGTTAAAGGGATAAGGGGAACAGGTGGCGAGGTGGATTTGAGACCAGGGAGAGATCAGCCATGAGCTGATTGAATGGCGGAGCAGGCTCGTTGGGCTGAATTTGCTTACATCTGCTCCTAATTCCTATATTGCTATTTACTCTAAAATCTGAGCCAATGATCGATGGTCAAGGTTGAAACACTGAAATTTACCTCAGGTGACTGTGGGAGGAAAGATCATGAGGAGATGTAGTGGCTCCATCAGGTCGGTACGAGTGAAACGATAGGAGACCGTTCTGCTGGAGGCAGCTTTTACTGCATCTTAAAGCACATTTCAAAGGTTTTATTTTTCAAACACGGATGCAGCAGTTTGTTTTGCAAGTATTTTCTATCTTCACATATTCAGGAGCACAGGATCAGGAGTAGACCATTCAGCCCCTTGAGCCTGTTCCCTGATCTGTTCAGATCATGAACTGATCAGCACAATTAAACCCACTACATTTTGGTCAGGAGAGGGTACTGTCAATCTCAGTTTTGAGATTTTCAATTCACATCCAGCCACAGCTGCGTTTTGGGGGACAGAGTTCCAGATTTCAACTATCCTTTGTCTGAAGAAGTACTCCCGACATCACCAATGAATAGCCTAGCTCTATAAGGTTACGCCCTTGACTCCCAGACCAGAGGAAATAGTTTCCTATCAATTGTTTAATCATCTTAAACAACTCAAATAGGTTGCTCCTTAAATCTTCTCTACTCATGGCAACACAAATATGTTAACCAGCGTGTTATCAGGGGAAATTAAACCCCATTTGGAAAACACTTGCGCTGATTGCTAGGTGTCATGAAATCATAAAGCAACATCGAAACCTACATAGAAGGGACTAAGAATCAGCTGAATCCAGTACCAAACATTTTCTCTCATTTTGGCTTCATTAAATGTATTTTCCTCAGATGGTTTTCAGCCTCTATAACCATTTATTTGAATATTAGAAGCACATTGATTATAGATCAGAGGGTTCAAAATAACAAACCATTATAGAGCTGAAAGAACCTTTTCAAGACCAACACGATAATTAAACTCTTATATTCCAGCATGTCATCCCAGAAGCTTTTAAAATTTTAATATCTGTGAATTTGAAACACAATTCCTTCTAGAGCTCTTGTAACAAACCTTTATTCCTCTATACTTGCAAGGCAAAACATGAACAGAAACAGCAGCAAATTAGTAAAACCAGGGGAAGAATTAAAAGTCCTCAGTTGCTGTGTTTGCACAAGGAACCAATTCTAATCAGTGCTGGAACAACCTTCTATACTTATTTTCCCTTTGTACACAGTGATCACATAGGAAGAAGCCAAAATAGCAGCGTGATGTGCATTTGTTTTTTTTTGCAATAAAATCACCATTTCCACAGTGAGAATACTCAAACCCATCCTCAGCAACAAAGAAAGAACAGGTTTACATCCCTGTGGACAGCATTTGTACTTTCTTTTAAAAGTCATATTTGTGTGCTATATTACTACATGCAAGACACAGCTTGTAAAAAGTCAAGTTAAAACACTTTTTCCACCTACAAATTCTACCTTGCGCCTGAACCACTTTTAAGACAGGAGTTCAATTTTTTGATCTGTTATTGTTCGATCCAGAGGGAGAAACTAGAGATAACTAACTCCTTCAGCTGTGTTGAGGTCTACTCCTCATTACCAACAGCTGAAAACTTTTGATGCTTTTTGTTTGAAAAGAATCAACCAACCTCAAAGCACTTGGTCTAAAGCAAATAGGGGGCTGTAGTCCTTTCACCATTTCTGTGTTACAGCTATTATGCAAAAAGTATAAAACACTGCCTTTATGCTGCCAAGCCACAACTACTCTTCTTACATCAAAGCATTTTCACCACAAGGGTTTTTTCTTCCAAATTTATTCATTCCCAAAACAGAAGACAACGATTCATACACCCTAATTACATCTAATTATCAATTCTTTTTTCTGTGACCAACTTCAGCCAGAGCTATTTATTACTTGCATTTCTCACACCCTCCCCCATGCCTTTTGCAAGACAGCTAACATAATGGCAAGTTCTTTGGAGGACAATTATTATTTCTTTTATGGCCTGTTATAAAGGTTCTACCTGCATTAAATAATTATTCTATTATTAGTTTCAACAGAAAATGCATGTTAAATATGGGGACCTCCTGGTTAATTTGACAGTTCCCCATAGTGTTGCTGCTTAGTGGCAGTGGAAACGACCTCTCCTGTGGGGCTTCTCCTCATGCTTTCTTTTCATGATCTAAATGAGACGTTTATTGGATTAGGGTTCTTCTCTGCAGACCTCCGAGGTGGCCTGTAACAAAGAACTTAAAAATCCCAATGACTATACTAATTGCCCTGGGATTAAAAACAGAAAACTTGATTCGGCATTACATCAGTACACCAAAAACAGAGGAAATTTATTAGTTTCATTATGGGCCCTGATCCTTTCAACTAGAGTGGGAGCTAGTGGGCAAGGCATGGTAATAGTTAGACTTTCATTAGAAACTTAAACAATAGACAATTGACATGGGCCTAATTGTGTGATGCCAAATAAGCCTCACATACTTTTGAAGTGAGGAGAAAAGGCATATTCTTAAAAATTGAGACAAAAATAGGTGGCAAAGATTCAGAGTTCAGCTAAGAATTAAAATGACGTCAGTGGGCAGACTCTGCACTGCAAAGTCAATTGATAAGCAAATACATCGGCAGCAGATTAACCCCAGTACTCAGCTCAGGTGACAGCCGCACAGAGGTCACAGTACTGACCTCACAGGTTGGTCTCTGGGTCATTGTAGCCTATAAAAGGCTGTTGTAGTGTCAAAGTCTTATAAGGCTGCAATCTGACAACTCAATTTAAGCTTCCAGGCAGATGACTCTAAGAGGATAGTTAATAGCTCATGCCATTCACGATTGGAAAGATGCTTGTTAATGGAACAGAGGTGTCTGAGTTAAAAAATACTAAGAAGCATCAATCTATCTGACGCGAGAGAATAAAATAAAAAGCTCGGAGGAAAAAATGTTTAACGTCTCAGTATCCATTAGTTAAGTACGATGTGATCAGAATGCCTCATAGTAGCTATTGGAAACGACCTTTTGCTAAATTAAATGTTTTAAAAGCTCAACAGTGACAAGAGAGGTCAGTGTTCTGCCATACAAAGCAACTGCTATATTTGCTCATGATGGTAAAGGCTTCGCAGCTGTCACGTCACAAGACTCTCAGTTCTAACTGTCCATAAGAAGACTTTGTGACTTCTGAAGTTACCTCATACTTTCAATATAGTTGATTGTTTTGGCAACAGAGGATCTTACCAATCTGAAGTCAAATGAAGAAACGTTCAAATTTAAGCTTATCTGAGCATTTGTCTTTAACTTATTAATAATAAGGGCCAACTGACAATCAGGAAAAGAAAAGCTGTTTTTGATTTCATTCTGTTGCTGGGTTAGCTTCTCTTGTCTCATTTTAAAATCCTGGTTGAGTTGTCTGGTATGAAGCAGTGCCTTTTCATCTGAGTTTGAACTCAAATTTGAGTGATTCAAATTAATACAATTTTTAAAAAAAGTCACCTGGAGTGAAAAGTATTCAGTAAATTGTAAGAGAAAGCAATTTGACTTAGAGTTGCTGGCTTCCACGAAGAGATACTGGTAAAAAAAAAATGGAGATGAAATTATTTTTTATTTGATTTGATTTATTATTGTAACATGTATTCGTATACAGTGAAAAGTATTGTTTCTTGAGTGCTATACGCACAAAGCATATCGTTCATAGAGAAGGAAAGAAGAGGATGCAGAATGTAGTGTTATAATCATAGCTAGGGTGTTGTCAAATCTGTAAGAGATTGAATTAAAGCATTGTTACGTAGTTTAAAAGAGTTAGAATAGAGTTTTAAAAGCATAGAACGAGAGTAAAAGAAGGGATTAAAGGATATGCTGGGTAGAGCTGCAAGAAGTCGCCACGCTCCGGCACCATCTTGGAAACCAAGAACTATGAGGAACTATACAACATGACGTTGGCTCATTGAAGGAACACGGTACAACTGAACGTAGGGGCATGAAGTGTGTCTTTCCCACACCTCTCGTGAAAAAGCAACTTGATTTGAGGTGCTGAGCAAGTTATGAGATACAGCTTGCGAGCATTCTCTGCAATGGATTTTCAGGAGCAAACTCCCAAAGAGTGGGGACAAATAAACCCAGTTTCACCCAGAGTTGTAGCGTTCTGTTCCTGCACACCTTCCACTCAGTTCCATGGAAGGAAAGACAAAACATGTCCACGGAGGTAGTCAAACTTGAGATTAAAATCCATGATGATTTTGAAACTACAATAGGGTAAAAGCAAGTATGCTTATTCTGTTCCCTGTCCCCAATTGGAGATCTCTACTGCCTCCCGAAGATACACAAGGCAAACACACCCGGCCGTCCCATCGTATCGGGCAATGGGACCCTGTGCGAGAACCTCTCCGGCTATGTCGAGGGCATCCTGAAACCCATTGTACAAAGAACCCCCAGCTTTTGTCGCGACACGACGGACTTCCTACAGAAACTCGGCACACATGGAGCAGTTGAACCAGGAGCGCTCCTCGTCACAATGGATGTCTCGGCACTCTACACCAGCATCCCCCATGATGATGGCATTGCTGCAACGGCCTCAGTGCTCAGCGCCAACAACTGCCAGTTTCCAGATGCAATTTTACATCTCATCCGCTTCATCCTGGACCACAATATCTTCACCTTCAACAACCAGTTCTTCATCCAGACACACGGAACAGCCATGGGGACCAAATTTGCACCTCAATATGCCAACATCTTCATGCACAGGTTCGAACAAGACTTCTTCACCGCACGGGACCTTCAACCGGTGCTATACACTAGATACATCGATGACATTTTCTTCCTTTGGACTCATGGTGAACAATCACTGAAACAACTCTATGATGACATCAACAAGTTCCATCCCACCATCAGGCTCACCATAGACTACTCTCCGGAATCGGTTGCATTCTTGGACACGCGCATCTCCATTAAGGACGGTCACCTCAGCACCTCACTGTACCGCAAGCCCACGGATAACCTCACGATGCTCCACTTCTCCAGCTTCCACCCTAAACACGTTAAAGAAGCCATCCCCTACGGACAAGCCCTCCGTATACACAGGATCTGCTCGGATGAGGAGGATCGCAACAGACACCTCCAGACGCTGAAAGATGCCCTCATAAGAACAGGATATGGCGCTAGACTCATTGATCAACAGTTCCAACGCGCCACAGCGAAAAACCGCACCGACCTCCTCAGAAGACAAACACGGGACACAGTGGACAGAGTACCCTTCGTTGTCCAGTACTTCCCCGGAGCGGAGAAGCTACGGCATCTCCTCCGGAGCCTTCAACATGTCATTGATGAAGACGAACATCTCGCCAAGGCCATCCCCACACCCCCACTTCTTGCCTTCAAACAACCGCACAACCTCAAACAGACCATTGTCCGCAGCAAACTACCCAGCCTTCAGGAGAACAGTGACCAAGACACCACACAACCCTGCCACAGCAACCTCTGCAAGACGTGCCGGATCATCGACACAGATGCCATCATCTCACGTGAGAACACCATCCACCAGGTACACGGTACATACTCTTGCAACTCGGCCAACGTTGTCTACCTGATACGCTGCAAGAAAGGATGTCCCGAGGCATGGTACATTGGGGAAACTATGCAGACGCTGCGACAACGGATGAATGAACACCGCTCGACAATCACCAGGCAAGACTGTTCTCTTCCTGTTGGGGAGCACTTCAGCGGTCACGGGCATTCGGCCTCTGATATTCGGGTAAGCGTTCTCCAAGGCGGCCTTCGCGACACACGACAGCGCAGAGTCGCGGAGCAGAAACTGATAGCCAGGTTCCGCACACACAAGGACGGCCTCAACCGGGATATTGGGTTTATGTCACACTATTTCACATAAATATTTCTGCTTTTTTCCTCCTGAGTCTTTATCATGCGATCCTAGAATCAGAATTTATGTCACACTATTTGTAACTCCCACAGTTGCGTGGACCTGCAGAGTTTCACTGGCTGTCTTGTCTGGAGACAATACACATCTTTTTAGCCTGTCTTGATGCTCTCCCCACTCCCATTGTTTTGTTTCTTAAAGACTGGATTAGTTGTAAGTATTCGCATTCCAACCATTATTCATGTAAATTGAGTCTGTGTCTTATAAGTTCTGTTTGTGAACAGAATTCCCACTCACCTGAAGAAGGGGCTCAGAGCCTCGAAAGCTTGTGTGGCTTTTGCTACCAAATAAACCTGTTGGACTTTAACCTGGTGTTGTTAAACTTCTTACTGTGTTTACCCCAGTCCAACGCCGGCATCTCCACATCCCAATTACATGTACAGTAATGTACGAATCTGTTTTGACAAGTGGAAACTGAAGTCAATGTGTATTAACCCTGAGAATATGTTTTTGGGTACCCTGAAATACACAGTCCGACTGTATTCTTTCATGGTGGGTGACACTGGAAAGATGCTACCGATCCCTTGAACTGAGTGGCTTGATAAGCCAATTCACATTGCTGTGGGTCTGGAGTCACATATAGGTCAGACCAGGTCAGGATGGCAGATTTCTCTTCCTAACGGACAATCAGTAAAATCAGATGGGTTTTTACAACAATCGATGATAGTTACCAACTAGCTTTCAATTCCAGATCTTATTAATTGAATTTAAGTTCCACCAACTGCCATGGTGGGATTTAAACCGGTGTCCCCAGAGGATTAGTCCAGACTTCTGAATTACCAGTCCAGTGACATAACCACTGTACCATAGCCTCCCCTTCGATGTAACTATTACATAGAATTTATGCCACAGAAACAGACCATTGGTACAATTGGTCTGTACCAGTATTTATGCTTTTCTTCCACTAAAATTACCTCTTCCCATCTTTTCCCACTGAAGTCCACAATTCCATTCAATTCCTGAGTATGCTTCAAGCCTCTCTTAAAATTATCAGTACTACCTGCTTCAGCCATTCGATGTGGCACCAAGATTCACATGCTCACCACACAAACAAAAATCTGGCTAAATTCTTTATCTGATAGTAACAATCTTTAATTTATGTTTCCTGGTTCTGGACTCACTCACTCAATGGAAATATCATCACTACGTCCACCCTATTGAAGCCCCTCGGAATTTTAAAAATACCTCGAATAGATTTCCTCTTGGTGTTATCTTTTGCAGAACCCCAGACACCTTAATCTTTCCCATAGTTTAATCCTTTCAATTTGGAAAGAATCCACGCACTATCCCTTTTGTAGTATGGCGAGTAGAACTGCTCACGTTATCCATGTGACCTTGGTATCATCTTCTTTTTGTGTTTTATTCCTCTGGAATGAACCCTACTATTTTGTCTGCACTCTTTATGGCATTATCTTGTGTTGCTACTTTTAGCAATTAACATATGCGTTCTCAGGTACCTTTATTGTTCTACCCAATTTGGATTTTGACCTTCCAAGCAAAGGTGGTCTTTACTTCTTCAATCAAAATGTACCACACTTTTCCATATAGAATTTTATGTAATTTCTCCACCATTTCGTTGATATATTAAGGCCTGTTTATGTCTTCCTGTATTTTGATGCAGTCTTCCACATTATTAGCAATGAAATTAAATGAAAAAAATGAAAGCTGCCAAAGTCCCAGGTGACCATAGCTGCTCTCCCCCTTTTTGAGAGAAAGAGAGAGAGAGCTGATCGGAGGGGATTTAACCTGAGGGTCACCACACCTCAGGGAAGATTGAGAAGGCAGGGCCTTCATGCTTAACCTCAGCCGGTACGGAAATTGAACCTGCAAACCCGCACTGTTGGCATCACTCCGCATCACAATCCAGCTGTCCAGCCAACTGAGGTAACTGGCCCCCTTGTTAGCAATACCCACCAATTTGATATCAACTACAATTTTTGACACCGTTCCTCCAATTCCCAAGTCTAAATCATTTAGATAAATGGTGAGTGGAAGGAGGTGGGTGGGGGAATAAAACAATAAAAATTTTCCAGCTTTGCAATGAAAATATTGACTGAAAAATCAGTTGTAAACAATTCTGCCAGAACGTGCGTCAGGAAACCTGCAAACGTCAACCCAGAGCCATAGTCTGTGTATGAGCTTGCAAGTTCTGCTCTCCTTGTAAACACAATCAATAAAATGTAGCAACCTGAATAAAGAGTCAAACTGTTCAGCAGATACAAATGTTTTTTCAACAAAATAAATAAATTTAGTTATGCCTGCCTTGGTCACTCGACAAAAAATAAACAACTAGAAAAAAATTCTGTTTCCCTTCACAATTCAGAGATTTAAGATCCTGGTGATTAATAATGCCTTGACAGGAACTATTACATAAATCCAATAAGCTGTCAAGAGGGTTAACCATTTCTCTAATAATCATTCCAAGCCCACTAGTCAGTCTGCGCTTAAAATAGATATTTCCAACACCCGGTGGAACAGAATGAATGTACTTCAGCGGTGGCACAAAAGACACCGATTCAAACCTCCATTCAGATACATTTCTAGACCAGAAGTAAATTACTTCTCTCCCTGACATCACACCTGCAATATTCCTCAACAAATTGCTCTTGCCCATTTGTTTTTCTTTTAAAATTGCCTGTGGCAGTCACAGAGTTAAGAAACAAACAAGCCATCGAGTTGCTGTGTTGCCCACTCAAAAATCTAAGGACCTGTCATTGTTCGATTCCCCTTTTTGAACAGCAATTCCATTAGCAGCATTGGTGGAGTAATTATTAGTAGCATTCTCCTTGAAGGCAAGATCAAAGGAACCTGTGTAAACCCTGATTATCAATATTACAGTCAGAAAGAGAAAACATCAAAACATGACTTCTTTTACCTTCAGGACAGCAATGAATGGCACAAAGTTAGCCCTCTGAAGCCCATTTTTATAGAGGTCTGAAAGAGAAAATTGGCATTAGCTTTGCTACTTAGTTTGATAATAGCATTTCTTTCTTCACTTTGGCAAATACACCCTCACAACAATACCAGATAATAGCAAGACCAAAGACACAAAATTGATTCCTGCTCGAGCAATATATAGAGTTCTTTATATTGATCAGTGATAGTTATGGTGTGAACTAGTGTGTGAACAACAGCAGAAAGTCCGCAGACCCTCTCAAGTAAAAAGATCTATGCCTGCGTTTCATGAATCATTTCTGAAATGGGAGATAAAGCCTTTCTTTTCTTTTTATAAAAGGATCATAGCTGCCACTTCTCCAACAGTTTCACCAAAATACCTTCAAAACAAATTAAAATAAACAGGTTCAAGTTATACATATGAGACAACTTTTATGGTCAATAAATGTTTAGAAACATTCATGAATGCTTGCTGGAACATCTGCCTCTTCAGCTCTGAGTGTTGGATTTCTTTAAAAAAAAACACAGCTTAATGGCAAGAACCAGGCTTTCAACTGCAAACGTCGCGAGTATCCTCTTTCTTTATTGAAGTGTTGTAACTCTGATATATGTAACAAAGCAGCTCAGAATTGTTGGCCATTAATGCCATTTGAATGCTGGGCTACTCCGCCCCCATCACAATATCACCTGATTAAACAAAGTGAACCAGACCGCTCTCTCTCAGGCATTCCAGACCATAACCACTGCGTGAGAAAGATATTTCTCATGTCACTTGGGTTCTTTTGCTGATTACTTTCAATCTGTGCTCTCTCATTCTCGGTCCTTTCACAAGTGGGAGCAACTTCTCCCTACATATTGAATACCTCTATCAAATCTCCTCTCACATTCTCTTCTACAGGGAAAAATGTCCTAACTTCTCCAATGTATCTTCATAGCTGAAGGTCCTCATCCCTGGAATCATTCTCGTGAACCTTTCCTGGGCTCTTTCCAATGCTTATACATCCAACTGACAGTGCAGTGCCCAGAACTGGACACTATACGTCAGCTGAGCCTAAACTAGCATCTTATAATAATAGTTCAACATAACCTCCTTGCTCTTGTAGTCTTTTTCCCTATTAATAGAGGCTTTATTAACCGCTCTCTCAACCTGTCCTGCCGCCTTCAGACTTATGCACATACACCCAGATTTCTCTGCTCCTGTATCCCTTTTGAATTGTTCCCTTTATTTTTCATTGTCCCTCCATGTTCATTCTGGGACAAGTCACTGCAGTCACCCTGACTGTATAGTGGGTAGAGGAAGAACCCCTCCAGAGACAAACGGGAGAACATCCAGCAGAGGTGGCAGAGAGACTTCACCAAGGAGCATTCTTACTGTATGGTGGGTAGAGGAAGAACTGGTGTCAAGGAGCGGTTAAACCCAAAACATTACATTAATGTTTCCCTCCCTCCTCCTCTAACCAAAAAAAAAGGGCATTGTGAGGAGGACGAGCAAGGTAAAAGCAAAGTGTGGTCTTGTCCTGCTGTAGTGGTAGAGGAAACAAGGGAAAGAGCTGATTGGTAAGTAATAAGGTTGGGTAAGTATTGAATAATTTTATCGCTTGTAGTCTCAGAGGTGATTTCTCTGGTTTATAGTTTGCAACGGTTATATTCGGTAGTTACGAGGAGCAGGAAAAAAGAGCAGGAGAAAAGGGCCCTAGAGAACTGGATATAATCTGAAATAAAACATCTTTCAAAAGTAAGACATGACAGGAGAGCTCCTGGCTGTAGTTTGCTCTTCATGCTCCATGTGGGAGGCCAGGAACGTTTCCAGTGCCCAGGGCCAGTGTGTGTGCATGAAGTGTCTCCAGCTGCAGCTCCTGGAAGCCCGCATTTCGGAGCTGGAGCAGAGGCTGGCTGTGGTGAGGCTGGCAGAGGCAGAGGCTGTGGAGCATCCGCGTGGCAGAGAGTATCCTGGATAGCACATATAGAGAGGTGGTCACACCGCAGGCTCAGACTCCACAGGCAGGAAGGGAATGGGTGACCACCAGGCAGAGCAAGAGAGCTAGGCGGGCAGTGCAGGAATCTCCTGTGGCTATTCCCCTGCAAAACAGATATACCGTTTTGGATACTGTTGAGGGGGAAAACAGCAACAGCCAAATGCGTTGCACCACGGTTGGTTCTGCTGCAGAGGGGAGGAGTAAAAAATGTGGGAATGCAATAGTTATAGGGGATTCAATTGTATGGGGAATAGATAGATGTTTGGACACCAATGGACCTGGTGCTGGGGAATGAACCCGGTCAGGTCTTCAAAGTTTTGGTCGGGGAACATGTGGCAAATAGTGACCACAATTCTGTTAGCTTTAGGATAGTGATGGAAAAGGATGAGTGGTGTCCCAAGGGTAAGGTGTTGGATTGGGGGAAGGCTAACTTTATTGGGATCAGGCAGAAATTGGCAGCTCTTGATTGGGAGAGGCTGTTTGAGGGTAAATCCACATCTGGTATGTGGCAGTCTTTTAAGGAACGGTTGTTAGGGCTACAGGACAAGCATGTGCCTGTAAAAAAGAAGGATAGGAAGGGTAGGATTAGAGAACCGTGGATAACCAGGGAAATTGAGGGACTGGTCAAAAGGAAAAGAGAGGCGTATGTTAGGTCCAAGCAGCTAAAAACGGAGGGAGCTCTGGAGGAGTATAATGAAAGTAGGAAAATACTCAAACGGGGAATTAGAAGAGCAAAAAGGGGTCACGAAATGTTCTTGGCAGACAGGATTAAGGAGAATCCCAAGGCATTTTATTCATACTTTAGGAACAAAAGGGTTGTAAGGGAAAAAATCGGACCTCTCAGGGACAAAAGTGGGGACTTATGCTTGGAGCCCAAAGAGGTAGGGGAGATCCTAAATGAATACTTTGCGTCGGTATTCACTAAGGAGAGGGATGTGTTGACTGGGAGTGTCTCGGAGGGGAGTGTTGAACCGTTGGAGAAAATCTCCATTACAAAGGAGGAAGTGTTAGGTTTGTTAGAGAATATAAAGACTGACAAATCCCCAGGGCCTGATGGAATCTATCCAAGGCTGCTCAGGGAGACGAGAGGTGAAATAGTTGGGCCTCTGACGCAAATCTTTGTCTCGTCACCGGACATAGGTGAGGTCCCAGAGGATTGGAGGATAGCCAATGTGGTCCCGTTATTTAAGAAGGGTAGGAAGGATAACCCGGGTAATTATAGGCCGGTGAGCTTGACGTCCGTGGTGGGGAAGTTGTTGGAGAAGATTCTTAAAGATAGGATGTATGCGCATTTAGAAAGGAATAAACTCATTAACGATAGTCAACATGGTTTTGTGAGAGGGAGGTCATGCCTCACGAACCTGGTGGTGTTTTTTGAAGAAGTGACCAAAATGGTTGACGAAGGAAGGGCCGTGGATGTTGTCTATATGGACTTTAGTAAAGCGTTTGACAAAGTCCCTCATGGTAGGCTAGTGAAAAAGGTTGGATCCCATGGGATAAAGGGGGAGGTGGCTAGATGGGTGGAGAACTGGCTTGGTCATAGAAGACAGAGGGTGGTAGTGGAAGGGTCTTTTTCCGGCTGGAGGCCTGTGACTAGTGGTGTACCGCAGGGCTCTGTATTGGGACCTCTGCTGTTTGTGATTTATATAAATGATCTGGAAGAAGGAGTAACTGGGGTGATCAGTAAGTTTGCGGACGACACAAAACTGGCAGGACTTGCAGATAGTGAGGAACATTGTCAGAGGCTACAGAAGGATATAGATAGGCTGGAAATTTGGGCAAGGAAATGGTAGATGGAGTTCAATCCTGATAAATGCGAAGTGATGCATTTTGGTGGGAATAATGTAGGGAGGAGCTACACGATAAATGGAAGAACCATAAAGGGTGTAGAGACGCAGAGGGACCTGGGTGTGCAAGTCCACAGATCTTTGAAGGTGACGTCACAGGTGGAGAAGGTGGTGAAGAAGGCATATGGCATGCTTGCCTTTATAGGACGGGGCATAGAGTATAAAAGTTGGGGTCTGATGTTGCAGATGTATAGAACGTTGGTTCGGCCGCATTTGGAATACTGCGTCCAGTTCTGGTCGCCACACTACCAGAAGGACGTGGAGGCTTTGGAGAGAGTACAGAGGAGGTTTACCAGGATGTTGCCTGGTATGGAGGGGCTTGGTTATGAGGAGAGATTGGGGAAACTGGGGTTGTTCTCCTTGGAAAGACGGAGGATGAGGGGAGACTTAATAGAGGTGTATAAAATTATGAAAGGCATAGATAGGGTGAACGGTGGGAAGCTTTTCCCCGGGTCGGTGGTGACGTTCACGAGGGGTCATAGGTTCAAGGTGAAGGGGGGGAGGTTTAACACAGATATCAGAAGGACATATTTCACACAGAGGGTCGTGGGGGCCTGGAATGTGTTGCCGGGCAAGGTGGTGGAGGCGGACACACTGGGAACGTTTAAGACTTATCTAGACAGCTATATGAACGGAGTGGGAATGGAGGGATACAAAAGAGTGATCTAGTTTGGACCAGGGAGCGGCGCGGGCTAATTGTTCCTGGTTTCTCGTTTCAAGGCTTCATTCTACGATCATCTTGCTGGTGCCAGTACAGAGTGAGACTGCGGATAGTTGGGAACCTGTCTCGGGGGCAGGGGATTCATATGGTGTTCGTGGAAGTGGAAATGACTAGGGTTGGGAAGCATTTTCCGATCGGGGCCATTGTGATCTCCTGGACTCGTTTCGATCGCCTCAGGGGGTCGGAGAGGAATTTCCCAGATTTTTTTTTCCCCATATTGGCCCTGGGGTTTTTCACTCTGGGTTTTCGCCTCTCCCTGGAGATCACATGGTCTGGAATGGGGGGGTGGGGGTAAGTTAATAGGTTGTAATGAACAAAGCATCGTAGCTGTGAGGGACAGCTCGGTGGATAGGATATTGGTATGTAGATAGGCTGGAAAATTGGGCGGGGATCCTGGATTCAGGATTCAATCCTGGACCGGGGAGCGGCGCGGGCTTGGAGGGCCGAAGGGCCTGTTCCTGTGCTGTATTGTTCTTTGTTCTTTGTTTCTGTGGCTGCAAATGAGACTCCAGGCTGGTACGTTGCATCCCTGGTGCTTGGGTCAAGAAAGTCTCAGAGCGCCTGCAGGACATTCTGAAGGGGGAGGGCGAACAGCCAGTGGTCATAATACATGTTGGTACAAGAGACATAGGTAAAAAAAAAAGGAATGAAGTCCTAAAAACAGAATATAGGGAGCTAGGAAGCAAGCTGAAAAGCAGGAACTCAAAGGTAGTGATCTCAGGATTACTACCTGTGCCACATGCTAGTCAGAGTAGAACCAGCAGGATAAATAGGATGAATACGTGGCTGAAAAGATGGTGTGAAGGGGAGGGTTTCAGATTCCTTGGCCATTGGGACCAGTTCTGCGGGAGGTGGGACCTGTACAAACTGGAAGGGTTACTTACACCTGGGCAGGATCGGGACTGACGTCCTTGAGGGGGTACTTGCTAGAGTGTTTGGGGAGGGTTTAAACTAATATGGCAGGGGATGGGAACCTGTGCAAGGATTCAGAGGGGGAATTACGAACAAGAGGAAAAAACAGTAAGGAGAATAAGGAAAGTGATAGGCAGAGAAATCAAGGATCAGAGTCAGATAAGGACTGAGTAAAAAAAATAGGGAAAAGAAATGTTAAAAGTGTCCACCTTAAGGTTTTGTACCTGTATGCTCAGAGCATTCGAAACAAAATGAATGAATGTAAAGGGGTATGATACAGTTAGCATTACGGAGACATGGCTCCAAGGTGAGCAAGGATCGGAACTAAACATTGAGGGGTATCCAGTGTTTAGAAAGGACAGACAGAAAGGAAAAGGTAGTGGAGTTGCATTGTTGATTAAAAATTATATTAATACGATATGGAGGAAAGATATTAGCATCGATGATGTTGGATCTGTATAGGTCGAGTTAAGAAACTACAAGGGGCAAAAAACATTGGTGGGGGTGGTATATAGACCACCAAACTGTAGTGGTAATGTTGGGGAAAATATTAGACAGGAAATCAGAGATGCATGTGTTAAGGAACATCTGTGATTATGGGTAACTTTAATCTGCATATAGATTGGGAGAATCAAATTAGTCACCGTGCAGGAGAGGAGGAATTTCAGGAGTGCATATGGGGTGGTTTCCTGCAGCAATACATTGAGGAAGGAACAAGGGAGTAGACCATTTTGGACTGAGTGTTATGCAATGAGAAAGGATTAGTTGGTAACTTAGTTGTAAGAGAATCCTTGGGGACGAATGACCATAATTTGGTAGAATTCTTTGTCAAGGTGGATAGTGATGTAGTTGATTTTGAGACCAGGGTCCTGAATCTCAATAAAGGTAACTATGATGGTATGAGGCATGAATTGGCCATGACTGACTGGGAAACATTACTGAAAGGGAAGACAGTGGACAGGCAATGGCAGGCATTTAAAGAACGAATAGGAGAATTCCAGAAGCTGTTTATTCCTGTTTGGCGCAAGATTCGTAAGGGAATTGTGGCCAAACCATGGCTTACAAGGGAAATTAGAGATAGTATCAGATTCAGGGAAGAAGCATACAAACTGGCAACAAAAGCAATAGGCCTGAGGATTGGGAGCAGTTTAAAATTCAGCAAAGAACAAAGAACATTTCAGCACAGGTATAGGCCCTTCGGCCCTCCAAGCCTGCACCGACCAACTGAACTAAAACCCCCTACCCTTCCGGGGACTGTATATCCCTCTATTCCCATCCTATTCATTTATTTGTCAAGACGCCTCTTAAAAGTCACTACCGTATCTACTTCCACTACGTCCCCCGGCAATGAGTTCCAGGCACTCACCACCCTCTGTGTAAGAAATCTCCTTTAAACCTTGCCCCTCGCACCTTAAACCTGTGCCACCTAATAATTGACTCTTCCACCCTGGGGAAACGCTTCTGACTATCCACTCTGTCCATGCCCCTCATAATCTTGTAGACTTCTATCAGGTCGCCTCTCAATCTCTGTCGTTCCAGTGAGAACAAACCAAGTTTCTCCAACCTCCCCTCATATCTAATGCCCTCCATACCAGACAACATCCTGGTAAATCTTTTCTGTACCCTCTCCAAAGCCTCCACATCCTTCTGGTAGTGTGGCGACCAGAATTGAACACTATATTCCAAGTGCGGCCTAACTAAGGTTCCATAAACCTGCAAGGCGGCTTGCCAATTTTTAAACTCAATGCCCCGGCCGATGAAGGCAAGCATGCCATATGCCTTCTTGACTACGTTCTGTGTTGCCACTTTGTGACCTGCTTACCTGTACACCCAGATCCCTCTGCCTATCAATACTCTTAAGGGTTCTGCCATTTACTGTATATTTCCTATCTGTATTAGATCTTCCAAAATGCATTACCTCACATTTGTCTGGAACAAACTCCATCTGCCATCTCTCCACCCAAGTCTCCAACCGATCTATATCCTGCTGTATCCTCTGATGGTCCTCATCGCTATCCGCAAATCCACCAACTTTTGTGTCGTCCGCAAACTTACTAATCAAACCAATTATATTTTCCTCCAAATCATTTATATATATATATTACACACAGCAAAGATCCCAGCACTGATCCCTGAGGAACGCCACTTGTCACAGCCCTCCATTCAGAAACGCATCCTTCCACTGCTACCCTCTATCTTCTATGATCGAGCCAGTTTTGTATCCACATTGCCAGCTCACCACTCATCCCATGCGACTTCACCTTCTGCACCAGTTTGTCAAAGGCCTTACTGAAATCCATGTGGACAACATTCACTGGCCTACCCTCATATAAAGACACAAACTTTGTGTCTTTATATGCCCTGTTTGTGAACAGAACTCCCACTTACCTGACAAAGGATCAGCGCTCCGAAAGCTAGTGGCTTTTGCTACCAAATAAACCTGTTGGACTTTAACCTGGTGTTGTGAGACTTCTGACTGTGTTTACCCCAGTTCAACGCCAGCATCTCCACATCATGACCTCCCCTGTAGCCAGTGAGGATACAAAGATTTCTCTCAAGGCCCCAACAATTTCCTCCCTTGCTTCTTTCAGTATTCTGGGGTATATCCCATCAGGCCCTGGAGATTTGTCTACCTTAATATTTCTCAAGAACCCCAACACCTCCTCCTTTTTGATCTCAATATGACTCAAACTATCTACACACCCTTTCCCAGACTCATCATCCACCAAGTCCTTCTCTTTGGTGAATACTGATGCAAAGTTCTCATTTCCTCTGGCTCCATGCATAGATTCCCTCCCTTGTCCTTGTGTGGGCCAACCCTCTCCCTGGCTACCCTCTTGCTCTTTATATATGTATAAAAAGCCTTGGGATTTTCCTTAATCCTGTTGGCCAATGACTTTTCATGACCCCTTTTAGCCCTCCTTACTCCTTGCTTAAGTTTCTTTCTACTTTCCTTCTGTTCTATACTTGCTTCGTGTGTTCCCAGCTTCCTAGTTTTGACAAATGCTTCCTGTTTCTCTGTTACTAGGCTCACAATATCTCTCGTTATCCAAGGTTCCCAAAACTTGCCATACTTATCCTTCAACCTTACAGGAATGTGCCGGTCCTGAATTCCTATCAACTTACACTTGAAAGCCTCTCACATGCCAGATGTGGATTTGCCCTCAAACATCTGCCCCCTATCTATATTCTTCAGTTCCTGTCTAATATTGTTGTAATTAGCCTTCCCCCAAATTAGCACAAAGGAGGACCAAGGGATTGATTAAGAAGGGAAAATAGAGTATGAAAGTAAGCTAGCAGGGAACATAAAAACTGACTGCAAAAGTTTCTATAGATATGTAAAGAGAAAAAGATAAACAAAAATGAATGTAGGCCCCTTACAGTCAGAAACGGGAGAATTCATAACGTGGAATAAAAAAATGGCTGATGAATTAAATTTGTACTTTATTCATGTCTTCCTTTGTGAAGACTAAAGCAATGTACCAGAAGTGCTGAGAGAAACATGTTTTAGTGAGGAGCTGAAGAAAATCAGAATTAGTAGAGAAATGGTTTTGGGGAAATTGATGGGATTGAAGGTGGATAAATCCCCAGGTCATAATAATCTTCATCCAAGAGTACTTAAGGAAGTGGCCCTGGAAATAGTAGATCCATTGGTGGTTATTTTCCAAATTTCTTTGGACTCTGGGATAGTTGCTACAGATTGGAGGGTAACGAATGTAAGCCCGTTATTCAAAAAGGGAGGTAGAGAGAAAACAGGGAACTGTAGACCAGTTGAGCCTAATGTTGGTACTGGGGAAGTTGCTAGAGTCTATTATCAAGGATTTCATAACTTGGCATTTGGAAAGCAGTGGTATAATCAGACAAAGTCAGCATGGATTAACAAAACGGACACATGTTCACTGTCCACTGGGTGAAGAAATGCTTGACAGGGATTTTCACAGTGATGAACCTATTGGAATTTTTTGAGGATGTAACAAATAGAGTTGACTGAGGAGAACCAGTGGATGTGGTTTATTTAAGACTTTCAGAAGGCTTTCGACAAGGTCTCACATAACAGACTACTATGTAAAGTTAAAGCACATGGGATTGCAGGTAATGTCTTGAAACAGATAGAAAGCTGGTTAACAGATAGGAAGCAAAGAGTAGGCATAAATGGTCTTTTTCTGATTGGCAGTCAGTGACCAGTGGGATTCCGCAGGGGTCTGTGCTAGGATCCCAACTGTTCACATTATATATTAATGATTTGGAAGAGGGAACTGAATGTATTATCTCCAAATTTGCAGATGAAACAAAGTTGGGTGGGGGGGTGAGCTGTGAGGGGAATGCAGAGATGCTTCAGTATGATTTGGACAAGCTGAGTGTGTGGGCATCTGCATGGCAGATGCAGTATAATGTGGATAAATGTGAGATTATCCACTTTGGGAGCAATAATAGGAAGACAGATTATTACTTGAATGGGTGTAAATTGAGAGAGATGGATACTCAACGAGACCTTGGAGTCCTTGTGCATCAGTTGCTGAAAGCACGCACGCAGGTGTCAGGGCAACAGAATCAGCTGCAATGGCACTCACTGTGCCATTGCAGCTGATTAATGGGTACCATGAGCCACTGGCTGGAAGAAGCTGCAGAGTAGGAGAGGGCATGAACAGTGCTGTAGAGAAGAAGAGAATGGAGACTGCACAGTCGAATTAAGCCTGGCACATGGATGGCCGAGACTGGAACAGTTCTAACCACAGCTTTAAATCCAATGATATCAGGAAAATCAGAAGCTTTAGTATTTCCTCTTTGCAATATCACTGTCACATTGTCAAAAACTGGGAAACAAGCTTGTGGCGGTGTGATTGGTTTAAGAGAAATGGAGACAGATAGGCCGCAAAAGTAAAACATTAATAAAGAGGATGTGAAGGCAAATAGTTTGGTATGGTGATGAACAGAGAGGCAGGTGACCTTGAACAGAAATTTACATCAGATGAATAAAATAAGTGGCTTGGAGTTGGCTGTTGTATTTCAAAAGGGAACATATACAATTAGAAGATTGTAAAAAGACAAGATAAAATTATGTAAGTTTACTTTTAAAATATAGTAGTCTAAAGGAAAAAAGGGGTTGATCAATTCTGGGAAAATAAACTTCTAAAAGTTTGTAGAAAACAATGAAGTGTAAGATCAAAGGGAAAAACAGATTTAAGGAAGCACTGAAGACTCTCTAGGTGTGGTGCCTGGTGAGATTTTGAACAAGACAGAGTGTGGATAAAGTCAGACCTGTGAACACCAGTTTTCTGTCATCCTCAAAGAACACCCTAGAGTAGCAGGGCTTTGTGTGGTAAAGTTATTGGAATTTCATGGATTAGAAATTCTATAAGGACTGCTGCCATCAAAAGGGGTTGAGCTTGGCATTCATTTAAGCCAAAATCTTTGAGGAAATGTTTGGAAAGTACCGCTAATTGTATAAATGCGTTCTTGTGTTTTTAAGTGTTACTTTTCTTTTTCTTTCCTTATTTTAATTTTTTAGCTTCAATATAAAATCATCACAATTATTACTTATCTTGACTTCAGAAAACCTCCTCATAATACACAAATTGCAAAATCATTCTGGCAGCTATTCCAAGTTTCCCTTTGGGATTTGGGCAGCCTGGCACTTACCATCTGCTGTGTCCTGGCAATAATAAATATGCACATTTTTAAAAGTGCCTTGAAAATCCATTGTCCAGTACAGCCAATACATGGACACCAGATTACATA
Source organism: Mustelus asterias (assembly GCF_964213995.1). Lineage (NCBI taxonomy): Eukaryota > Metazoa > Chordata > Chondrichthyes > Carcharhiniformes > Triakidae > Mustelus > Mustelus asterias. Next base: position 32,362,977 of record NC_135805.1, read on the forward strand.
GCTTCAATACACAGCCGCCTTTGGGACAGGATTTGGCTGATACATCTACAAGCCACTAAGACCATAGAGAAAGACAAGATTCCGGGTCTTAACAATTTCCTTCAAAACCTTCACTAAAAGTGTTCACCATCTTTCAATGCAGCAACTCTTAGAATGCTGACTACCAATTCTATGCCAGGTGCAAGTACTCCAATAATTAAGGCAGACAAAGATTCTCAGGACTGTACCTCCTAGAGTTAATTTACTCTTAAATCTTTATGTCCATAAATTGACGCATGTTGCGAAAATTTTATCCAACCTCGGTAACAAGTTTCATAAGGTTTATATGTGGGAGGAGGTCTTGACAGTTCTTGAATGCTATTCATCATGCAAGTCTGCCTGGGATACCCTCATCAGAAGTGGAAAAGATTGCTGATCAAAGGAAGAGAAAATATTTTTGCAGGTTTTTGAGTACAATAAAGCTTGATGAGAACTTAACCCAATTTAAGTTTTTTCCTCCATTCAACAAAAATGCATCTAAATATTAAGGTTCTCTCCAAACAGAGATGGAAAAACGTTTGAATGCATTTTAAATTGACTGAATATACAAAAATAGCGATCCAAATGCAAACATGAAAAGACGAATAAGTAGAAAAGGTAGCAAATATAAATGTCACCAAGGCAACAAGTTGAGCTCATTGTCATGTGACAAAATTTGGAAAGGGTAGGGGGAAAAAAAACAAAATAAAGACCCAAGTTCATTTCCTCGCTTCTTTAAAAGGTACAAATTGCTCAGTTTACTCCCTAGCAGTCATGGTCTCTGCATATCATTTTTGGCAAGCAAATGGAAAATTTGCTCCCAGCCTCCACAAGTGCAGCTTTAAAGTCAATGGCAGGAATGAGCCAAGTGCCTCTCCCTCTGATTTTCCCTCCCATCCTCCCCAACTCGCCAATGTTCAGCACCCTCTCTCCTCATTAAATTACAAGATTACAACACAGCAACATGATGGGATCAAACCTACACTTAATGTAGTTGTTAATGTGTGCGTCAATGCCCAACCACAGTGATGTTCTACTGCCAAAGATGATCATAATCGTACTTAAACATTGTTGTATTGGTCTTACCTTCAGGTGGCCTGTTGGATGTGGCAACAACAACAACGCCATTTTGAAATAAATTTTCAAAAAGCTGCTTCAGTATCATGGCATCAGCAATATCTGTGACCTTACAAAATAGAAATAAAGCTATAATCTAGTATGATCTTGGTTCACTTTCACACACGTAACTGGATATGAAGCATCCCATCATCAAACGTAACATGATAAATTTAAGTTTTTCAAACACAAACTTTTGATCACTGAATTAGTTATTTCATAGAAACATAGAAGATAGGAGCAGGAGGAGGCCATTCAGCCCTTTGAGTCTGCTCCACCATTCGTCACAATCGTGGCTGATCATCCAACTCAATAGCCTAATCCTGTTTTCTCACCATAATCTTTGATACCGTGCGCCCCAAGTGCTATATCTAGCTGCCTCTTACATTTCATAAAAGATGTTCAAATAGTTCTGTGCTATCTACAATTGGAAGATTAAAAATGAAATCTACTGAAACACATATAAAAAGACAAACAGTAATTAAAGAGTGAATATGAATTATGTTTTATAAAATTAAATGCTAAATAAGTCATGCGTGTTAAATCATGGATAAACAAAGCTGATGATAAAGTTAAAGTTTATTTATTAGTCACAAGTAGATTTACATTAACACTGCAATGAAGTTACTGTGAAAATCCCCTAGTAGCCACACTTGGGTACACTGGGGGAGAATTTAGCACGGCCAATGCACCTAACCAGCACGTCTTTCAGACTGTAGGAGGAAACCGGAGCACCCGGAGGAAACCCACGCGGACACGGGGAGAACGTGCAAACTCCACACAGTTAGTAACCTAAGCCGGGAATCGAACCTGGGTCCCTGGTGCTGTGGGGCAGCAGTGCTAACCACTGTGCCGCCCCATGATTCACCCTCATTATTTCACAATGAAACTCAAATTTTAACTCTTGACTTTTCCCCCTTCAAGAGTTTCAGCTCCAGAGGAAATCAATGTGCATATTTTCAATCTGATATCCCTGGCTCAACTCAACTCCTACTGTTAAAATATCTTTTCTTCATCTCACTGAATTCATATTTTCTAATCTTCACCACCTGTTATATGTAAGTGTTAAATATATAAAGATAAATCAACTGTAAACTTCTGAGCTGCTGAACCACCATTCTTGATGATTTGAGTACTCACCATCAAAAATGACTGTACTTCCTGCTCGACTGATCAGATTTGTATTCATGCCAGACCCTTGGCTATTCTTAATTATCTCAAATTCAATCAACCTTCTCTTATCCTTCATCAGCCCTGTAATTCAGCTAATTTCCTAGACCTTATCCTCTTCACCAATTTTAATTCTTTCATTGTCTCTCTTTTCTCAACAATGGCCTTTTCTGACCTCATCCTATATTTGCCTCTTGCAAAATACTCTGAAACAAATCATACTCTATATCCCAGTTCCATTGGTTTAGTGCCATTATTCATTTGTTAACATTTTTGCACCTTGTCTGTGCCTCAGTTGCTGCCTTTTCACTCTTCTGACCCCAAATTCCATGTAGGGAAATGAGAGATATAAGTTTGCTTGGCTTGGAGCACTTCCCATCTTAATTTCCATCAAAACTGGGACCGCTTCTTAGTTCGATCTTACCTTCTGTTTTGCTGCCTCATGAAAAAAAAAACCTGTGACACTTTAGAATCTTGATCAGTCTGACACATTCTGAGCCAAATTATCTCTGCTTATAAATTCTGCTAATCACTGGTTAGAAGGCTCATTGGAAAGTAGTCACTGTGGTTTCCTTAACCCTTCAGGACCCTCTGCTCCTTTGCCATGGCCTTTAACTTTGTTATCAAATTTAACCAACTGCCACTTCTTTATTCCTTATTTATCTATTGGCATTGTGCATGCCACTATATCCTTTGGTTTCTGTGGAACTTGCATACTTCCACCATTGTTGCAGCTATTTTTAAGAAGCTGAGTTTCCTTCCCCGCACCAACCCTGGCACCCGGACACGATTCATCCCCTCTGCAACTCTAAATTCTCCTTAAACACCAAGTCCATTGCTTCTGCATTTGGAAAGGCTCTTACATTCCTTAATGAAGCAGGAAGGAAATTCATTTGATTAGTTCCCTCTCACACCTATCATCTTTCTCTTTCCATTGAACCCTTTCTGGTTGCTTTATTTTGTTACTATTGTCAATTTTCAGCCGACCTTTCTGGTTTGATTCACTTCGAGCTGATGATACTCTTTCTTCTCTCTGTATTCTTGTGTTAAAGTTTAGATCACGCTGTCCCATCATTATTCTTTCCCATCACACAAAGGCTCTGTAGAGCTTTTGAACCGTTAGTTTATAACCTTCAAACTTTTAAAACTCAAAACTTTACAAAATCCAATCACAACTACTTACTTTATCCAATCTTCTTTTACTCTTCACAGCCCTGGTGCTGTTCTTCACTATAGGTTTTGGTATATCACAGAGTGGATGAATGCAAATTGCCTTTTATATTCATCTTGTAAATTCCTACATTTACCTGAAGATCATACAAAGAGGTCCTTCCATGTGTTAAGGGAGAAAGGATGGGGCAAAGTCATTAAAAATACTTAATGAGATAAGAAAACCAAGTCGACCCATTGTCCTCTCATCAAGCCGTTTCTAGAACAACATTCACAGAGGCAGAAAAGCAGGGCGGCGCGGTGATACAGTGTTTAGCGCTGCTGCCTTACAGTGCCAGGTACCCGGGTTCGATTCCCGGCTTAGGTCACTGTGTGGAGTCTGCACGTTCTCCCAGCATCTGAATCACAGAATCATAGAAACCCTACAGTGCAGAAGGAGGCCATTCGGCCCATCGAGTCTGCACCGACCACAATCCCACCCAGGCCCCACCCCCACATATTTACCCGCTAATCCCTCTAACCTACGCATTTTAGGATTCTAAGGGGCAATTTTTAACCTGGCCAATCAACCTAACCCGCACATCTTTGGACATCTGCATGGGTTTCCTGCGGATTCTCTGGTTTCCTCCCATAGTCCGAAATACGTGCTGGTTAGGTGCATTGGCCATGCCAAATTCTGCCTCAGTGTACCCGAACAGGTGCCAGAGTGTGGCAACTAAGGGGATTTTTCACACTAACTTCATTGCAGTGTTAATGGAAGATGTATTTGTGACACTAATAAATAAACTTTAAAAACTATATTCATCAGTTCTGATGAAAGGTCACAGATCTGAAATGTTAACTATGTTTCTCTCTCCACAGGTGCTGCTTAACCTCAGTTTTTGGAGCATTTTCGGTTTTTACTACAGATTTCCAGCATCTGCAGCATTCCGCTTTCACCAATAGTCATCATCTTCATTCAAAAAGTGGTGGGTTTAAAGCAGTTTTAATTCACATAAATTCCTTCTTCTGCCCTTCAATTTCATTATTCACATCCAAGCCTCAGCAACAAATATTGAAAGTTCAGCAGTAGAAGTCATCACAGTCCAGTTAATTCCTGGCAATTTCCACCGTCCTAATCCAGGAATGACTACTTAAGTCACCTGTAGCACAAATTACATCTGAGCATTTACAAAGAACAAAGAACAATACAGCACAGGAACAGGCCCTTCGGCCCTCCAAGCCCGCGCCGCTCCCCGGTCCAGGATTGAATCCTGAATCCAGGATCCCCGCCCAATTTTCCAGCCTATCTACATACCAATATCCTATCCACCGAGCTGTCCCCCACAGCTACGATGCTTTGTTCATTACAACCTATTAACTCACCCCCACCCCCCATTCCAGACCATGTGATCTCCAGGGAGAGGCGAAAAACCAGAGTGAAAAACCCCAGGGCCAATATGGGGAAAAAAAAATCTGGGAAATTCCTCTCCGACCCCCTGAGGCGATCGAAACGAGTCCAGGAGATCACAATGGCCCTGATCGGAAAATGCTTCCCAACCCTAGTCATTTCCACTTCCACGAGAAACAAGGAACAATTAGCCCGCGCCGCTCCCTGGTCCAAACTAGACCACTCTTTTGTATCCCTCCATTCCCACTCCGTTCATATAGCTGTCTAGATAAGTCTTAAACGTTCCCAGTGTGTCCGCCTCCACCACCTTGCCTGGCAACACATTCCAGGCCCCCACGACCCTCTGTGTGAAATATGTCCTTCTGATATCTTTAGATTACTTTAGATATTAACTTTGTTTCAGTATCTCTGACCACTTCAGAAGTAGACCTCAATTGTTATGCAGCAAAGTGTGCCTTGCCCCCTCTAATCACGGAATAGCTACAGAAAGGGGGCCACTCAGCCCTATGCTGACTCTCTGCAAGAAGAAGTTAATTTGTCCCATTCCCCAGCCCTATCCCCATTGCTCTACAAATATTCTCTCTTCAGGTACTTATTAAAATTCCTTTTGAAAACAATAATCAACCTCGTCTCCACCGCACCACACTCTGGGCACTGGATTCTAGATAAACTCATGGGTCAAGTAAATAATTCTATTCCACCTCAACATATTGGATGGATCACACGTTTACCACTTGATCTCTTGAATTTTAGTTGATGGAAGACAACAAGATCATGGCTCATCCTATAAGCCACTGGAACATATATTGAGCATGAACCAGATTAAGAAATATATTTGCAGTAAAATGAACTTGTATCTCTTTGAAATGTCAAAAAATGCATCTCCTTCAACTGAATGATTCTCGTTTACTTAAATGACTTTACTCCCAGAGTCTTTTGACCAAGCATGCATCACTGACAGCTTCAGACTGATCAGTGAGCCAAATACAGACATCCAAATATCAATCTACTCTCTGAAGCTCTGGACCACTGAGCTGTTTGACAAAGGATAAAGAATCATAGATTATCTCCTCTCACAAATCTGGATCAATGTTGAACAGAGATTATAGCTATCTATCAAATCTAGGACGTTGAAAGTATCTTCAGGTCAATTACCTTGGGATGTTCTGAATGGAACTTGGGCGACGCATTGGTCAAAATTTGCTAAACAGATCATCAAACTACAATGGCAACAAACACCTTGCACCAAGACTTGCCTCAATGAAGCATATCTCTAGTAGGTTCCTCCATGAAAATATCAACCAGATTGTAATCTGTATTCTTGACAGCTTGAGAAATCAGCTCATTGTACCTAACTGTAACTCTGTGTGCACAAAAAAAGAATCCAGAAGTTGTCAAAACATCATTGACAAAAATGTGTCTCAGTGCCCTTACATCAACCCAAGATTGGATAACTCTGTATATACTAAGAACCTGGGACAATGCTGGTTCATGTGGTTCAGCTATTCCGTGCAGAAACGACATCTGACAGCTTTGCCTGATTCAACATTTTTATTCTCCTATAAAAGTTTCTTCTCAATATTCCCTTTCAGTTTATAAATTAGGATTTCTTTTCAAATGTTCAAATTCTGACTACTTGTGCATGCTTGCTCTTTATAATAATTAAGGTGTCAGCCCAGTCAGAGGTAAGTGATTGCAGCTCTTTTAGAGTGGACATTATAATCAAAAGTGGCACAACACTGCAGCTTTACTTACTTGTGATGGATGGAGGAAAGAGGAGATCAAGTTAAAATCACAGCAAAATAATACACCAAGGAAATTCAGCTCCTGCTGGATAGCACTTTTACTGTCAATTCCCTCATACTGTTTATCTTTACAATTGCCACTGGGGAAGATTTTGTAAGATAAAGGACTCATACTAGTGCCGCAGGGGGTAGCAAAAGTTTCTGAGGGAATCTTTCAAAGAACATTACAGCACAGGAACAGGCCCTTCGGCCCTCCAACCCTGCACCGACCATGCTGCCCGACTGAACTAAAACCCCCTACCCTTCCAGGGACCATATCCCTCTATTCCCATCCTATTCATGTATTTGTCAAGATGCCCCTTAAAAGTCACTCTCGTATCTGCTTCCACTGCTTCTCCTGGCAGCGAGTTCCAGGCACCCACCACTCTCTGTGTAAAAAAACTTGTCTCCGACATCTCCTTTAAACCTTGCCCCTCGCACCTTAAACCTATGCCCCCTGGTAATTGACTCTTCCACCCTGGGAAAAACCTTCTGACTATCCACTCTGTCCATGGCAGAGTATAGGCTACTATCCATCGATTGAAGTAACTTTGAAATCTTCAATGGGGTGAATATGTGATGTGCAGTATCAGAAATTAATGCATTAAAAGAAATAGGATAATGCCTGATTTAAAATAACGGACAAAGGAACTTGTTATAAACTTGTCAGTGCCGTTATCTCGTAATAACTAACATTAAGAGGTGTTTTTCCACACAGCACGAGACTTGGGTTAATCAAATGCTTGATCTAGTTTTTAGCAATCACCCTAGTACTGTATCAGACTTCCAAGTGGGGGAAACATCTGGGCAACAGTGCACAATATAATTAGATTTAATCTCATTAGCCAAACAAAAGCTACTGTCAATCCAATGGTCATTTATGATTCCAAGAGGGCTACTTTTACAAAAATGGCGGAAGATCTGGGGAAAAAGTTGAATGGATATCCTATTAGGAAATTAAAGCTCATTCTTAAACAAATAAAAACCTAAGCCACTGTTTCCACATGCAGGAGGGTCAGTAACCAGAGGACAGAGTTTTAAGATAACAAACAAAAAAAGCTACGGGCAGATGAGGAGAATTATTTTTACTCAGCAAGTTATGATGATCTGGAATGTATTGAAGGAGTGGTGGAAGCCAATTCCATAGCAACTTTCAAAAGGGAGGTGGATGCTTACTTACAAGAACAAAAAACATTGCAGGGCTATGGGGAAATTGCAGGGGAGCGGGACTGACAGCATAATACTGCACAGAAGGAGACCATTCAATGCTTCCGGTAGCACAGTGGTTAGCACTGCTGCTTCACAGCTCCAGGGTCTCGGGTTCGATTCCCGGCTCGGGTCACTGTCTGTGTGGAGTTTGCACATTCTCCTCGTGTCTGCGTGGGTTTCCTCCGGGTTCTCCGGTTTCCTCCCACAGTCCAAAGATGTGCGGGTTAGGTTGATTGGCCAGGTTAAAAATTGCCCCTTTGAGTCCTGAGATGCGTAGGTTAGAGGGATTAGCGGGTAAAATATGTGGGGGTAGGGCCTGGGTGGGATTGTGGTCGGTGCAGACTCGATGGGCCGAATGGCCTCCTTCTGCACTGTAGGGATTCTATGATTCTATATTTGTCCCAAGGGTTAAAAAAACAAATGGCAAAATGAAAGCAAACTGACTAACCAATTGTGTGCAAGGACAAATAGGCAGAAGCAAAATATGTGATTTGAAAATGCCGGTGTTGGACTGGGGTGGGCACAGTAAGAAGACTCACAATACCAGGTTAAAGTCCAACAGGTTTATTTGGAATCACCAGCTTTCGGAGCCCTGCTCCTTCCTCAGGTGAGTGGAGAGTTGGGTTTACAAACACGGCATAAATAGACAGAGGTGCAATTGCAAGATAAAAGGTTGGAATGCAAGTCTTTACAGGTAATCAAGTTTTTACAAGTACAGACAATGCGAGTGGAGAGAGGGATAATCACAGGTTAGAGGTGTGAATTGTCTTAAGCCAGGACAATTAATAGGATTTTGCAAACCCAGGCAAACTGGTGGGGGTTACATGTAGTGTGACATGAACCAATGGTTCATGGGTTCATCTCACACTACATGTAACGCCCACCATTTTGCCTAGGCTTGCAAAATCCTATGAACTGTCTTGGATTGAGACAATTCACACCTCTTTAACCTGTGATTTTCCCTCTCTCCACGTGCATTGTCTGTACCTGTAAAGACTCACATTCCAACCATTATCTTGCAATTGCATCTCTGTCTATATATGCCATGTTTGTGAACCCAACTCTCCACTCACCTGAGGAGGGAGCAGTGCTCCGAAAGCTCGTGATTCTAAATAAACCTGTTAGACTTTAACCTGGTGTTGTGAGACTTCTTACTAAGCAAAATATATTTCCCATTTAAAGGAATATAATTCACAATAAAACAGAGGCTAACGTTTTGCATAATTAAGGGAAACAAAAAAAGCTATCAGAACAGTGAAAAGATTACTGGAGATGATGCCAGTCAGACAATTGTGATAACAATGGCAGAAGTTATTTATTTAAGTTAGGTTAGAAGGCCACTAAAGAATGCATCACCTTATTGAAAGTTGTCTTCAGACAGATTCATAAGGATTCCAAAAGTATGGCAGTAGAGCTAAATGATTATTTTGCATCACTTTTGTGAATAATACTCAAGTACCAGCAATAGGTTGCTTGCAGATAAGAAAATTGCAAGTATATCAGCTAAGGGCATCATAACAGGGTCGAGATGAAAAATGATAAAGGCAAGAAGTCACTTTTGGGAGTGTGTATAGGCCCCCAAAGTCTAGCTACATGGTAGGACAGAGTTTAAAAGAAGAGATGATGGGAGCTTGTCAGAAAGGTACAGCGATAATCAGCAGAAATTTTAATCGACATACAGATTGTAAAATCAGATGGGCAAAGGTACTACAGATGAGGAATTCATCAAATGTTTTTTGGATAGTTTCTTAGAGCGTCACACGTACTGGAGCCAACCAGAGGGCAGGCTACATGGGACCTGATATTGTGGAATGAGATAGGATTAATTGATAACCTCATAATGAAAGCACTCCTAGATAGCAGTGATCATAACATGATTGGATTTTACATTCAATTTGAGGGAGTAAAGAGTGCAGCCAAGATTAGTATTTTAAACTTAAATAAGGGCAATTAACAGGGCATGAAATCAGAGCTAGTTAAAGTGAACTGGCGAATGTGCTTAAGGAATAGATCAACAGATGTTCAGTGGCAGACATTTAAAGGGATATTTCAGAATAAACACATTCCAATGAGAAAGAAAAATTCTAGGGGGTGCGGTCATTTGTGGTTAACATAAAAAAGTTAAAGAGAGCATTAAATTTAAAGAAAAAGCATCTATTTGCGCAAAGATGAGTGACAGGAGAGAATATTGGAAAGAATATAAAGAACATCAAAGAATGACAAGAAGATTGATAAGGAGGGAAAACCAAGCTAGCTTGTGATATAAAGACGGATAGTCACAGAGTTTCCACAGATATTTAAATTAGTAAAAAGTTAACAGAGTGAGTGTTGGTCCTATAAAAAGCACATATGGAGAATTGATAATGGAAAGCAGGGCTACGACAGATGAATTGAACAAGTATTTTGCATTGGTCTTCACTACAGAAGACACAAGTGGCATCCCCCAAATAGCTGCAAATCAGGAATTGGAAGGGAGGATGGAACTCATGAGAATTACAATCACCAGGGAAGTGGTTTTGCGCAAATGATTGGGTCTGTGGACTGACAAATCCGCAAGTCCAGATGCACTTCACCCTAAGCCTCCTGAGGTTTTGAAATAAGTGGCAAATGTGATGATTGACGCATTGGTTTTAATTCTCCAAAATTCCCTAGATTTGGGGAAGGTTCCATTAGAGTGCAAGACAGAAAATCTAACTCCTTTATTCAAAGTGAGGAGGACAGAAAGCAGGAAACTACAGGCCAGATAGCCTAACATCTGTCATAGGGAAAATGTTAGAAGCCATCATTTAAAACGTTATAGCAGGGCATTTGGAAAAATATCAAAGCAATCAGGCAAAGTCAACATAGTTTTGACCAAGGCAAATTATGTTAAACCAAGTTATTGGAGTTCTTTGAAGGAGTCACAAAAGCTGTGGATGAAGGGAAACCAATGGATATAGATTTCCAGAAGATATCACATCAAAGATTATGTAAAATGAAAACTCATGGTGCAGGGGTAATATATCGGCTGGCATAAATGGGTCTTTTTCTGGCTAGCAAGATGTGATGAGTGGTGTCCCACAGAGATCAGTGCTGGGCCTCAATTTCTTAAAATTTATATAAATGACTTGGATTTTATAAATGGCACAGTGGTTAGCACTGCTGCCTCACAGTGTCAGGGACCCACGTTCGATTCCAGCTTTGGGTCACTGTCTGTGTGGAGTTTGCACATTCTCCATGTGTCTACGTGAGTTTATTCTGGTACTCCAGTTTCCTCCCACAGTCCAAAGATGCACAGGTTAAGTGGACTGGCTATGCTATATTGCCCAGGAATATGTATGTTGGATGGATTGGCTATGGGGATGGGGTGGGGGGTGGGCCTGGGTGGAATGCTCTTTCTGAGGGTCAATGTGAACTCGATGGGCCGAGTGGCCTCATTCTGCACTATAGGGATTCTATGGTTCTATAGAAGGGACTGAAGGCATAGTTGTTAAACTTGCTGACAGCACATAGGTAGGAAAGTCAATTGTGAAGAGGACGCAAGGAGACCACAAAGGGACATGGATAGGTTAAGTGAGTGGGCAAAAATCTGGCAAATCGAATATAATGTGGGCAAATGTGAAATTGTCCATTTTGGCACAAAGAATAGAAAAGCTCATTATCTGAATAGTGAGAGATTGCAGAGCTCTGGGGTGCAGAGGGATCTGGGTGGCCTAGTGCATGGATCACAAAAGGCAAGTATACAGGTACAGCAAGTAATTAGGAAAGCTAATAACATGTTATCATTTGTGAGGGGAATTGATGACAAAAGTAGAAGGGTTATGCTTCAGTTGTACAGAGATTTGGTGAGACCACATCTGGATTATTGTATACAGTACTCAGATCTTTATTTAAGGAAAGATGTAAATGCGTTAGATGTGGTTCTGAGCTAATACCAGGAATAGGCGGGTTGTCTGATGAGGGAAGGTTGGGAAAGTTAGTTTTGTATCCACTAGAGCTTAGACTAAAAGGCGCCTTGATCAAAACTTTTAAAGTCTTGAGAGATATTTACAGGGGTGGATGTGGAGCAGATATTTCCTCTTATCAGAGAATCTAGAATTAGGGAACACCGTTTAAAAATAAGGGGTCTCTCATTTAAGACAGAGATGGGGGAAAAAAAATTCTCTGAGGGTCAGGAGTCTCTAATACTCTGGAGTCTCTGATACTCTCTGGATGTGGAACTATGGATGTGGTGTATCTGGATTTCCAGAAGGCATTTGACAAGGTGCCGCACCAAAGGCTGCTGCATAAGATAAAGGTGCATGGTGTTACGGGTAATGTATTAGCATGGATAGAGGATTGGATAACTAACAGAAAGCAAAGAATGGAGGTAAATAGGTGCTTTTCTGATTGACGATCAGTGACTAGTGGTGTGCCTCAGGGATCAGTGTTGGGACCGCAATTGTTTACGGTTTACATAGATGATTTGGAGTTGGGGACCAAGTGTAGTGTGTCAAAATTCGCAGATGACACTAAGATGAGTGGCAGAGCACAGTGTGCAGAGGATGCTGAAAGTCTGCAAAGGGATATATATTATAGTCTAAGTGAGTGGGCGAGGGTCTGGCAGATGGAGTACAATGTTGGTAAATGTGAGGATATCCATTTTGGTAGGAAGAACAGCAAAATGGACTATTATTTAAATGGTAAAGAATTGCAGCATGCTGCTGTGCAGAGGGACCTGGGTGTCCTTGTGCAAGAATCACAAAAAGTTGGTTTACAGGTGCAGCAGGCAATTAAGAAGGCAAATGGAACTTTGTCCTTCATTGCCAGAGGGATGGAGTTTAAAAACAGCAAGGTTATGTTGCAGCTGTATAAGGTGCTGGCGAGGCCACACCTGGAGTACTGTGTACAATTTTGGTCTCCTTACATGAGAAAGGCTATACTGGCACTGGAGGGGGTGCAGAGGAGATTCATGAGATTGAACAAAGAACAAAGAAAATTACAGCACAGGTACAGGCCCTTCGGCCCTCCAAGCCTGCACCGGCCATGCTGCCCGACTGTATTAAAACCCCATCCCTTCCAGGGACCATATCCCTCTATTCCCATCCTATTCATGTATTTGTCAAGATGCCCCTTAAAAGTCACTACCGTATCCGCTTCCACTACCTCCCCCGGCAACGAGTTCCAGGCACCCACCACCCTCTGTGTAAAAAATCTGCCTCGTACGTCTCCTTTAAACCTTAAAGCTGCACCCCCTAGTAATTGACTCTTCCACCCTGGGAAAAAGCTTCTGACTACCCACTCTGTCCATGCCTCTCATAATCTTGTAGACCTCTATCAGGTCTCCCCTCAATCTCCGTCGTTCCAGTGAGAAGAAACAAAGTTTCTCCAACCTCTCCTCATAGCTAATGCCCTCTATATCAGGCAACATCCTGATAAATCTTTTCTGAACCCTCTCCAAAGCCTCCACATGTTTCTGGTAGTGTGGCATCCAGAATTAAACATTATATTCCAAGTACGGCCTAACCAAGGTTCTGTAAAGCTGCAACATCACTTGCCAATTTTTAAACTCAATACCCCGGCCAATGAAGGCAAGCATGCTGTATGCCTTCTTGACTACCTTCTCCATCTGCATTGCCACTTTCAGTGACCTGTGTACCTGCACACCCAGATCCCTTTGCCTATCAATACTCTTAAGGGTTCTGCCATTTACTGTATATTTCCTATCTGTATTAGACCTTCCAAAATGCATTACCTCACATTTGTCTGGATTCTGGAGTTGAGAGGGTTGGCTTATGAGGAGAGACTGAGTAGACTGGGGTTATACTCATTGGAATTCAGAAGAATGAGGGGAAATCTTATAGAAACATATAAAATTATGAAGAGAATAGATAGGATAGCACCACTAGCGAGGGAACTAAAACTAGGGGGCATGGCCTCAAAATAAGGGGGAGCAGATGTAGGACTGAGTCGGAGGAACTTCTTCAGACAAAGGGTTGTGAATCTGTGGAATTCCCTGCCCAGTGAAGCAGTTGAGGCTACCTCATTGATTGTTTTTAAGGCAAGGATAGATAAATTTTTGAACAGTAAAGGAATTAAGGGTTATGGTGAGCGGGCGGGTAAGTGGAGCTGAGTCAACGAAAAGATGAGCCATGATCTTATTGAATGGCGGAGCAGGCTCTCGGGGCCAGATGGCCTACTCCTGCTCCTAGTTCTTATGCTCCTCAAAAGGTAGTGGAAGCAGAATTGTTGAATATTTTTAAGGCAGAGCTAGATAGATTGTTGATTAACAAAGTGATAAAAGGTTATGGGGGTAGGCAGGAATGTGGGGCAAGCTTACAGCATGGTGACACTGTGGTTAGCACTGCTTCCTCACAGCGCCAGGGACCCGGGTTCGATTCCCAGCTTGGGTCACTGTCTGTGCAGAGTCTTCCCGTGTCTGCATGGGTTTTCTCCAGATGGAATTGGCCATGCTAAAATCTCCCTCAGTGTACCTGAACAGGCGCCGGAGAGTGGCAACTAGGGGATTTTCACAGTAACTTCACTACAGTGTTAATGGAAGTCTACTTGTGACACGAATAAATAAACTTTACAATTAGATCAACCATGATCTTAATGAAAGGCAGAGCAGGCTCAACAGGCCAATTGACCTAATCCTGCTCCGAATTCATATGTTCATATGAAATAAAGAACCTCACAATAAATTAGGTTTCTAGTCGAGATGACATCCATTTGTGAGTAACTGAAGAGACGAGATGTGTGCTTTGCAAACCCCTTGCCATTGCAAGCCCCATGCCATTATATTTAACAGCTCGCTCGAGTCTGGGACTGTTCTCCTAGATTGAAAAGATGTTGACATAATTTCCACAAAAAAAAAGACAAGGCAGATCACTGCAATTATATTTGATTTGATTTATTATTATCACATGTATTGGGATACAGTAAAAAGTATTGTTTCTTGTGCGCTATACAGACAAAGCATACTATACATAGAGTACATAAGGGGGAAGGAAAGGAGAGGATGCAGAATATAATGTTACAATCATAACTAGAGTGTCGAGAAAGATCATCTTAACATAACATAGAACATTACAGCGCCGACCAGTGGTACCAATCTAAAGCCCCTCTAATCTACACTATTCCAATATCATCCATATGTTTATCCAATAACCATTTGAATGCTCTTAATGTTGACAAGTCCACTACTGCTGCAGGCAGGGCATTCCACGCCCTTACTACTCTCTGAGTAAAGAACCTACCTCTAACATCTGTCCTATATCTCTCACCCCTCAATTTAAAGCTTTGTCCCCTCGTGCTAGCCAACACCATCCGAGGAAAAAGGCTCTCACTATCCACCCTATCTAATCCTCTGATCATCTTGTATGCCTCTTTTAAGTCACCTCTTAACCTTCTTCTCTCTAACGAAAACAACCTCAAGCCCCTCAGCCTTTCCTCATACAATTTTCCCATCATACCAGGCAACATTTTGGTAAATCTCCTCTGCACCCTTTCCAACACTTCCACATCTTCCCTATAATACGGCGACCAGAACTGTACGCAATACTCCAAATGCGGCCGCACCAGAGTTTTGTACAGTTGCAGCATGACCTCCTGGCTCCGAAACTCAATCCCTCTACCAATAAAAGCTAACACACTGTACGCCTTCTTAACAACCCTATCAACCTGGGTGCCAACTTTCAGGGATCTATGCACATGGACACCCAGATCCCTCTGTTCATCCACACGACCAAGTATCTTACCATTAGCCCAGTACTCTGTATTCCTGTTACTCCTTCCAAAGTGAATCACCTCACACTTTTCCGCATTAAACTCCATTTGCCACCTCTCAGCCCAGCTCTGCAGCTTATCTATGTCCCTCTGTAACCTGCCACTTCCCTCCGCACTGTCTACAACTCCACCGACTTTAGTGTCATCCGCAAATTTACTAATCCATCCTTCCACGCCCTCATCCAGGTCATTAATAAAAATGACAAACAGCAGTGGCCCCAAAACAGATCCTTGCGGTACACCACTAGTAACTGAACTCCAGGATGAATATTTCCCATCAACCACCACCCTTTGTTTTCTTACAGCTAGCCAATTCCTGATCCAAACCACTAAATCACCCTCAATCCCATGTGTCTGTATTTTCTGCAAAAGCTTACCATGGGGAACCTTATCAAACGCTTTGCTGAAATCCATATACACCACATCAACCGCTTTACCCTCATCCACTTCTTTGGTCACCTTCTCAAAGAACTCAATAAGGTTTGTGAGGCACGACCTACCCTTCACAAAACCGTGCTGACTATCCCTAATCAAATTATTCCTTTCTAGGTGATTATAAATCCTATCTCTTATAATCCTTTCCAATACTTTGCCCACAATAGAAGTAAGGCTCACCGGTCTATAATTACCAGGGTTGTCCCTACTCCCCTTCTTGAACAAGGGGACAACATTTGCTATCCTCCAGTCTTATAATTATCAGGGTAATTATAATTACCAGGGTTATAATTATCAGGGTTGTCCCTACTCCCCTTCTTGAACAAGGGGACAACATTTGCTGTCCTCCAGTCGAAGGTAGCTCCATTCAAAAGTCTGTTGGCAGCACTCGAGTGCTGCCATCCTAAGCCTCTTGAGAAAGTAGAGGCGTTGGAGGGCTTTCTTAACTATAGCGTCAGCATGTAGGGACCAGGACAGTTTGTTGGTGATCTGGACACCTAGAAACCTGAAGCTCTCGCCCATTTCCACTTCATCCCCGTTAATGTAGACAGGGGCATATCCTCCACTACGCTTCCTGAAGTCGATAACTATCTTATAGGTCCGTCTTATAGACCCATTATCCATTTTTCTGACATCTGTTGTTAAACGGTTCTGGAAGGAATCCCAAAGTTTTATTTAGAAATCATAGAAATCATAGAAACCCTACAGTGCAGAAGGAGGCCATTCGGCCCATCGAGTCTGCACTGACCACAATCCCTACCCCTACATATTTTACCTGCTAATCCCTCTAATCTACGCATCCCAGGACACTAAGGGGCAATTTAACATGGCCAATCAACCTAACCCGCACATCTTTGGACTGTGGGAGGAAACCGGAGCACCCGGAGGAAACCCACGCAGACACGAGGAGAATGTGCAAACTCCACACAGACAGTGACCCGAGCCGGGAATCGAACCCGGGACCCTGGAGCTGTGAAGCAGCAGTGCTAACCACTGTGCTACCGTGCCGCTCATTTGAACACCTGGCTAAAAGAGTCACTCAATACAACTCTCTGGAAAAGGTTGTAACTTTGAAATTTGTTTGGATTTATTCTGATACAAATTAATAGTGAATTTAGCTTATAAAGTTTATTTTTTATTAGTGTCACAAGTAGGCTCACATTAACACTGCAATGAAGTTACTGTGAAAATCCTCTAATTGCCACACTCAAGTGTCTGTTCAGGCGCACTAAGGGAGAATTTTAGCATGGCCAATCCACCTAACCAGCACATCTTTGGAGTGTGGGAGGAAACCGGAGCACCCGGAGGAAACTCACGCAGACACGGGGAGAATGTGCAAACTCCACACAGACAGTGACCCAAGCCGTGAATTGAACCTGGGTCCCTGGCGCTCTGAGGCAGCTGTGCTAACCACCGTGCCACCCTATGAGGTATCTTAATAGAGATTGTTACTTTGACAAAGACTTTGATATGACAATAACCTATGCTACAAGACAGAAGTTAGTGGAAAGTTGTCTCAATGGATTAATAATTAGTTGCACTCGCATAGGCAGGAAGTTGTTATTTATTGCTGTGGATCTGCTAGTAGGCTGGTTACCTGTAATCCTCCAAAAGGATCAGTGTTTTCTTTTGGTTACTATTTTCATCAATGAATCAAATATCAAATGTGTTGGGGTAAATTTGCAGCTGGTACAAATATGAAGCAGCAATGCTAACCACTGTGCTACCGTGCCGCCCGTGTGCTACCGAGTCTTAGTAGACTTGATACTAAAACGTCCAACCAAATACAAAGCAGCAATCAGAAAAGCCAATAGAGCGTTCAACAACATGGCCGGAACAAGAGAATTTAAATCAGATGAAATTGTGACCAAACTGCACAGTGCTCTGGTCAGACTTAGCTTGAGGCCGATATCTAGATCTGGTCGCTGAGAAACGAGGACAACATTCAACTATTGGAGGCAGTACAGAGGAGCCACAGGGCTATTAAGTTTTAGCTTTGAGGAAAGATTGGAGAAACCTGGGTATTTCAGCCTGGAAAAGGGGTATCTGAGGAGCAACCTGGAGTGCTGTATAAAATGGCTAAAAAGATAAATCTGGAAACTACTATAGATTAAATCGCGAGTGTAAGGGAAATTATAAGTTCAAATTAATAAATGATAAAGTTAGGATTGATATCAGGGAATTCTTCACATGGAGTGATTAACACTTAGGATGGACTGTCAGATAGTGCGGTGGGAAACCTTAGAATCATTTGATGCAACAATGGTAGAGGTTGGGGTTGAAACAGTCATGCTTTTCTAGATAGGTGTGTTAAAATGAAGTGAATGCCTTTCTGTATCCATAATTATCTTGTCATGACAGAATATTATCAATACTGTATACAGGATGTTTCATTGATGATTCATGCTTTTACTACAACAAAGATTACATTTTAAATTTAGTGCATAATTGATCTATTTTGGCAGCATTTGGGTTTGTGGGTTCTGATAGTTTACCATCAACTGAACAGTTTTAGAATACATGCAACTGATAGAACAGGAGCCACACTGTACATGGGTGGCAGTCTGTAGATCCTTTGATCTTATACCATTACTTCTACAGCTTGAGAAGAGAGAAGTAATTGTACAGTCTAAGCAAGGAGAAGACAATAGCAGAAGCATTTTCTCAACTGCAGCACGGTATTCATTACAAACAGGCAGAAAAGGAAGGATACGAATTACTGTTGATGGAAGTCAGCTAATAGGAAGAGAAAAATTTCATTAACATTTAAGAGAAAAGATTTTTATGACCTCCAGTTGTTTTCCATTATGACTCACTTAAGCAAAAGAGGAGAAAAAACCAATACAGCATTTACATAAGTAAGTGCTTTACACTCAGTCATCCTTGATTGGTGGAGCTCTTTGTAATACATGCTAAACATGAACATGTGTTTTCATTAATTAGCGCTCGCATGAAAGTGAAAGCTCGCTTTTATTGGAGACTTAGAAATCAATGTACCAGATAAAAATGTTCAGAATTGAAGTTTCGGAAGAGCTTAAATATTGATACCAGACACTTTCGCTTACACTTATAATGATGCAAGTGGCAGGTATCCTAACAACCCAAAATTTCTTTCACAATTCTGAAGCATGTTTTTGTCAACACAAACTGCTCATGCCAACGCAATGAAAAAAATACTTGTAAATATTTATAATGGCGAACAATGGCACAGCATGGAAATAATTTGTGATCATGGTTTGTAAATAAACCAAATCTGTTCTAAAACATTCTTTAAAAAAAGTATTCATGTGCCATTTATTGCCGAAGTTGCAAAAATGTTTAATGCCCAAGAGAAATTTTAAACATTTTAAACCAAATTTAAAAATTGTTAAGTTTTTGGTGCTCCAGGTGGTGATGAACATTACATCTGTACTTTATTGCTTCAGCAGTCAAAGTAACAAAGCCTGACTTTTCCGTATTCTAGTGCTTGGCACTTCCGTGTCAGATTTACATTTTCCAATCTAATTTCTGGCTCTTCTTTTTCTGCCTGCAGCAAAAGTTTTGTCTTTTAGCTCACTGTTGGCCAGGTCGGTGTCTGTTGAAGCGTTCACTTCCTTCTCTTCTGCAATTCCCTCCTTGGTGCTCTCCTGCTTGGTTGGGGGGGGGGATTGGTGGTCTTCCGTTTGCCCTCCTACTGGGGTGGGGGGGGGGGGGGGGGGGAATCTTCCGTTGTCCTTCGGCTGGGGGTGGTCTTCCATGGCCCTCCTGCTGGGCTGGGTAGGGGTATTCCGTTGCCCTCCTGCTGCAGGAGGGTATTCCGTTGCCCTCCTGCTGCTGGAGGTGGGGTGACTTCCATTGCCCTCCTGCTGGGGGGGGGGGGCATCTTCTATTGCCCTCCTGCTTGGGGGGGGGGCATCTTCTATTGCCCTCCTGCTGGGGTATTCCATTGCCCTCCTGCTGGGGTAGGGGGGGGCTGTATTCCATTGCCCTCCTGCTGAGGGGGGGGGGGGTATTCCATCGCCCTCCTGCTTGGGGGGGGGGGGGGGGGGGGGGGGGGGGGAATCTTCTGTTGCCCTGCTGCTGGGGTCTTGCGTTTAAGTCTACAGGTTTCTTTTTGTTCTAATTCCGCAGGTTCCTGTACTTTCACAGCCTTTTTTCTGCCGTTCAGCCAACATGCGATTCAAAATTGATACGTAAAATTTCCTTATTCTCTTTTCAAGTGGCCTTACTGCAACGATTCTTCAATCTCGTCACCAGTTTGATATGTTTTTGATTCTGGTGCCTTTCAAGGTCAGTCAGTACATATGTAACTACAGGAGGTGATTAACATTGCATCTGGACTTTATTGCTTTAGCAGTCAAGCTAACAAAAAACATGGATCCTGCTATCCCATAATGCACTGGCTTGCAAAGTACAGCAAGTCAGACAAGACATACAATTAATAATGAAAACAATATTTCATGGTAACTAAGTTCTATTTTAATTCCTTCCTAGAGATTTTACTTGAAGACCTCAGCTTAGGCTTGGACTTGATATTATTGTCTGGAGCAGAGACATTGTCAGCATGCAGCCTTCGATGATGCAGAAACATTAGGCTAGACAGGCGATGGAATGTTTCTTCCTCAATACTCAACAGGGTGAAATCAGGGTGCACCTACCAAGTTAAAAGTAAATGCTAATCATTGCAGGAGATATGGTCTTTCACCTGCAAAGACTGTAGCATGGACAGGAGAAGATTTAATGTAAAAAACAGCACTAGTGACAGCATATTATCCTTGCTGCAGATCTGATTCTAGATTAGGCAGTTCCTTAGTGAGACAAAAAGCCCTCACACATTGCTTCTCAGGTTCACTGATATCAGTGCTAAAAAATAAGGGTGGCATGGACAAGTTGGGCTGAAGGGCCTGTTTTCATGCTGTAAACCTCTATGACTCTATTACTGGTGATTTCAATGAGCCTTGTTCTATGGTGCTGAACCTTCTCACCCACTCTTGATGCTGCTCTTTCCCATTCTTGGTGTCATAAGACTTGCTGATACTATCCCATATTTATATGCACAGAAACAGCTGACGTGTCTTTTTGTACACCTTATCTCTACTACTCTGCTGGCCTCTCCACTACTTGTTGCACTTTTAATATAACATGGTGTGAATGCAGTGGAGGTTGGAAAATAAGCACAGGAAAGTTTGCTCATTTGCTTTTAACAGGTACTTCCCAGCCTCTAACAGATTAGAAATCTATAAAGCTAGGTTCATTCCCTAAAACTCTTCAGTCTCATAAGCAATTTTAGAAGGGCTTGGTTAATGCTATCCAAGTTACTATGCCCAAACACACATGGAAATTTTACACTCTTAAGTACATTAACTCAATATATCGTGCAAAAATGTGACAATTACCTGAAACTCATCAAAACACAATAGGCAGGTCTCATCACTGATTTCTGCAGCTATAGGTGCTATTGGGTCATAAGACTTGGCCATTAGGCCAGGTTTCCTTTTCGGTAAATTCTGCTTTAAGCGATGAATTCCTGTCGTAACAAAATTGAAAAACTGGTTACTGCTATTTAAGGAACCTGTTTTAACAATTTTTTAAAAAAGTATCTAGAACCAGACAAGCCAATGGTTGTGGCATGTTGGTGGCACATTTCATTTTTAAGCATTTAATCCAATTTACAATGAAGATAATTATAAGATTCAGTACATGTTCATGGACATTTCTCCTTTAAAGGGAGGTGTCAAAACAAGAACAAGACAGATTGAGCTTAATTCTCAGCAAAAAAAACCGGAAGATAATAGAAACTGGTGGATTTAGATTACCCTTGTTCAACTTTATGTTGTTTTCAGTCAGGCAACTTTGCTGCATACATAATATTCCATACTTAACAAGAAAATAACATTTCTCTCATTGAGCCCGACCTACATTTTCTGCTCTTGATGGAATTACGTAGAATGCACAGCACAAACACAGGCCATTCTACCCAACTGGTCCATCTGGTGTTTATGCTCCACATGTTGACTCCATGAGGGAATAAAGGATAATAGGAGCTTAAATCATAGCATAGGCCAATTGGGTTGAATACCTGATTCTGTGCTGTGAGCCCTGAACAATACATGGTGCAAAACCTTGTTCTACTGCTCCAGAACTGATCCTACGTACTGCCTAGTTCCAATACGTTTTAACAATATCCAAACCTGCTGGTGGCAATACAGGATTTGATTAGGTGACTACTTTGTAAGAAATGAGGAGGACACTGTTAAAGCACCATGGATACTAAAAAAAAACTTGATAACTAGTGCTTCACCTATCACATTACTGAAACAAAATTGGAACTCACAACTGACAACTGGTGGGGCTTTTGGGAAGTACTTTGTGGAAAGAGAAAAGGAGAGTACTAAAGGATAGCGAATAGAGAAATGGATTCAGGAGAAAAGGTAGCTTATGGGCGGCACGGTAGCACAGTGGTTAGCATTGCTGCTTCACAGCTCCAGGGACCTGGGTTCGATTCCCAGCTTGGGTCACTGTCTGTGCGGAGTTTGCACATTCTCCCAGTGTCTGCGTGGGTTTCCTCCAGGTGCTCTGGTTTCCCCCCGCAGTCCAAAGATGTGCAGGTTAGGTTGATTGGCCATGCTCAAATTGCCCCTTTGTGTCCCGAGATGTGTAGGTTAGAGGGATTAGTGAGTAAAATGGTTGGAGATGGGGAGTGGATACTGCAGACAATGGGTTTCGGCCATGGAATAGTGGATACTTGAGAAAGGGAGTTGATGGAGGCAGAGTTTAGGATGAAACAAAGATAAAGGTGAAACAAATATAAACGGAAAGTAAATTTAAATAGACGAATGTTTATGGAACATCAGAAAGAGCAGAGGCTAAGTGCAGCCAAAGAACCACGGAGGAGTAGAGACAGATGTACACACAAATCAATTATATCAGAATACCATAGCCGATATAAAACTGTGAGCTTCTTCATAATAAATAAACGCTGCCTTTGGCTTCAGAGAACAGACTTTTTGGGAAAATAACTAAAAAACAGCATTTAACAGATCAGCAAATAAAAGAATGAGCATACATATAGTAATTATTCACACAAAATTGTTCCTTCTGTCAGTGAACAAGCATTACACAAAATTAACCAAAATTAACTATGGCTGAGCACGAAAATAAAATTAAATAGAAGAGCTGACAGGGACAAATTAGCCAAATAAATGTCGGTGATCTGTGATCGCAATTGTAACAAGCTTATTGTTTTATTATGTAGAAAGGTCTCAAAAAGAAAAATGTAAAGAAAATTTTTTAAAGTGTAAGATGAGAATTGTGTGAGGGACAGGGTTTGGAATAATTTATGACCCGAGTGGAAATTAAACAAAGGTGTACTAAAAAGATTAAAAGTTTGATGCTTTTGTAGCTTTTTTTAAAAGATAGGTTAAGTTGGTGCAAAGAGCTCCTGCAACTCGGTCACTTGGCTAAAAAAAGATAAATCATAAGGATGGAAATAACCATTGTAAAATAACTTAGAAAGAGATGGAACCAATTGTGATACTGGAAGTGAGCACAAGGCACACGAAGTGTATGTAACATTTACAAAGATATCATTACACAAGGTTCCACCACATGATGGTGCTACCACCATTTTGGAGTCAGTTCTACACTGAGAATGCAGATCTTACTTCCAGGATAAATGGCTGATGCAGAAATAATGTCAATATTCAAGATTAGATTGGGTAGGTCAAAAAAGAAAAAGGAATAAAAGAACAGCATGCATTAAACATATTCAGGACTATTTTTTTCACGGGGTGAACAAACACTAACAGGAACTAAGTGAGTCAAGTGGTCTTCTTCCATGTGTTAACTTCCATGTATTTCTATGCAACTCAGATATCCATATTGTTATTCTAATGTGGTCAATTGGTATGCAATCATAATCTGTGGTGATTAAGTTATCATGAATTCCCTTCCTTCATGCCGTAAAGCACTTAGCTTTTGGTCACCCTTCATCCTAGTATCACAATCAAGATGAGGAACACCTGCGAACATCGTTTAATGATCACTAGAGAAAAAGTACTAGGAAAATTAATGGGACTAAAGACCAAGTCCCCTGAACCCGATGGCCTTAAAATAAGTAACTACAGAGATGGCGAATTAATTGGTTGTAATCTTGCAAAATTCACTAGATTCTGGAAAGGTGTCAGTGGATTGGAAAGCCACAAACATAACACCTCCATTCAAGAAAAACGAGGGAGACGGAAAACAGGAAACCATGGGTCAGTTAGCCTAATATCGATGCTTTGGAAAATGCTAGATAGAATGTGTTATTAAGGCGGTAGTAGCAATCAGACGGAGTTTTGTGAAAAGGAAATTCTGTTTGGCAAATTTAGTCGAGTTCTTTGGCGATATAACAAGTAGAATGGATAAAGGGGCACCAGTAAATGTAATGCATTTGGATTTCCAAAAGACATTTGATAAGGCACCACATGAAAGGTTACATTTCCAAATACAGGTCATGATGTTGGGGGTGACATATTATCATGGATAGAAGGTTGGCTAATTAACAGGAAATAAGAGAATCGGATAAATGGATCATTTTCAAGTTGGCTAACTGTAACAAGTGGAGTGCCACAGGGATCAGTGCTGGGATCTCAACTATTTAACTATCTATCATCTATATTATTGTCTTGGATGAAAGGACAGACTGCCAAAGTTGCTGCTGATACCAAGATAGATAGGAAAGCAAGTTGCGAGAAGGATACAAAGAATCTGCAAAGAGATATAGGTAGGTTAAGTTAGTGGGAGCATGCTGTCAATGAGTATGAGAAATGTGAGGTTGTCCATTTTGATAGGAAGAAAAGAAAATCATTTAAATGGAGAAGACAGAATAGTCCAGTACAAAAGGATCTATGTTCTTGTATATCTATCACAAAATATTAGCATGCAGGTACAGCAAGTAATAAAGAATGCAAATGGAATGTTGCCTTTATTGCAAGGGAATGGAATATAAAACTTGTCACAACCGTAAAAAGCATTGATAAGACCAATGTCTAGAGAACTGTGCATAATTTTGGTCTCCTTGTTTAAGCATTGGAATCCATTCAGTAAAGATTCATTAGGCTGATACCTGGGACAAAAGGGTTGCCTTCTGAGGAAAGGTTGAACAGTTTGGACTTATACTCTTTGAAGATAAGAATGAGAGGTGATTTCATTGAAACAAAGAGGATTCCGAGGAGATTTGACAGGTAAGGTGTTAAAAGGAAGTTTCCCTCTCTCAGAGGAACTAAATGTATTTTTTTAAAGTTTATTTATTAGAGTCACAAGTAGGCTTACATTAACACTGCAAAGAAGTTACTGTGAAAATCCCCTAGTTGCCACACTCCGGTGCCTGTTCGGGTACACAGAGGGAGAATGTAGCATGGTCAATGCACCTAACCAGTGCATCTTTCAGACTGTGGGAGGAAACCGGAGCACGGGAGAACATGCATTCTCCGCACAGTCAGTCACCCAAGCTGGGAATCAAATCTGGGTCCCTGGCACTGTGAGGCAGCAGTGCTAACCATTGTGCCACCATGCCGTCCCATGGTCTCCCATTTAAGATGAAGATGGGGAGAAATTACTCTCTGAGAGGGCTGTTAGTCTTTGAAATTGTCTTCCACAGAGAGAAGTGGAGGTTGGGTCCTTGAATAGGCTGAGTTAGATATATTTTTGATTTACAAGGGATTCATGGGTTATGGGGGAGAAGTGTTAGTTGTAGCAATTAAAGGTAAGGATAAATTGGGGGAGGGGGGCATTGATTACTTGAACACATATTGAGACTGGAGTGGTGAGTCAGGTAAGGAGGTTTACATTTGTCAAGTTTCACTTTGTTAAAAAATCAAAAGTGAGTCAAGATTGACTTCTCATTTCCTCCTTCATCAAATGGTTGTTAGAAGTTTAATATGGAAACAGAGGATGGTTACCTAAAAGTGAAAGTTGGAATTGAAGATTTTTTTAAGACAGAAGATAACAATCTGAATAGCTTTCCTGAAGAATGGCTGAAAGTAAATTGTCTTTGGATAATTATTCTCCAACATTCTCTGAGTCTGAACCTTATGCCCAGCGGAAAAATGAAGTGGATATGTGGACTTGGGTTATGATCCTACCAAAGCAGAAACAAGGTATAGCCTTGGCATTATTATTTCCTAATAGAAGTAAAATCAGAAGCAAAGTACTGTGTTTGAGTAAGGTTTGGTTCTTCTATTAGGTTTTATGGATACAATTTCCCAGAAAGATGACCGTACAACCTACGAGGCATGGTCAGACTTTGATAGATGACAATGGACCGCCATTCCAGAAAGGAAAATATCACAAACATTAACAGCGGGTATAAAAGATTGCACTTAAGTTACTGGATTGTTCTAAGGTATCGCATGTGGACAGGTTCTGGTCTTAACTAGAGTTTGGTTCTTAGAAAGAGATTCTCTTTCAGAGCAGACATCTGCTCATTGAAATATTTCCTGGGAAAGCAGTCATTTTCAACAGCCTTGATGGCACAAATGGGGCATTCTAGGGTATCACAAAGGATAAAGGATTGTCCAGATATTGGATAGACGTGCCAGTACACAGTGAGTTATAGACAGAAGGAATGAGGATGAAAGCACTTAAAGCAGATCTGCATACCAAGGCAGATGAGGACTGGAGAAGCATTAGTGGACAAATGAAGCCATGAATGTCTGGGAACAGTTAACGGGTGCTTCAAGTGTGGAAGCTCAATCACTGAGTATGTTCAAGACAGAAATCGATAGATCGACATCAAGCGATAAGGAGATAGTGTGGGAAAGTGAAATTGCAGTAGATAATCAGCCATGATTTAATTGAATGGCGGAGTAGGTTCAACAGGCTGAATGGCCTATTCTTGTCCCTATGTTCCTACGATTCAAAATATTATGCAATAAACTGTCCAAAGCGAAAAATAGCATTCTTAAAGTGATCCGTGGCAGAGAATTCGGAGACTGAAAGTGGTGATGATCAATCTGATGGAATTGTACTACTTGCAAGGAGTTTTAATCTGATGATGAATGTATTCATCATGGATTTATTTAACTATGTGGAGTTAGATAGTAGTTGCACTTCAACAATGTGTAGAACAGACTGGCTAAAATGTTGTCCAGATCCACTCAGTAGCGAGAATCAACAAAGTCAGGAAGTATGAAAATTCTACTTAACACATTAAGATCACTAAAAAGAGCGTGATTTCATGCAAAATAGTGAGTGTATACCACTTTAGTACTGATGTAATCTCTACTGAGTGGCCTTTTCTGTTAAGTAAGCCTGCCATGAAAAAGGCATAAATGAAACTGGACATTTATCTTTATCCTCTCAGAGGATCATCAGTGTGTGGAATTCTCTTCCCCAGAATGTAGTGGAGGCTGGATCTTTAAATTTATTCAAGGTTGAGTGAGATAGGTTTTTGTTAGACAAGGCAAGTCAAGAGTGCAGACAGGGAAGCAGAGCTGAGATGACAACCAGATCAACCATGGTCATATTGAATGGTAGAGCAGGCTCAAAAGGCCAAATGGCCTGCTCCTGTTCCTAAGTCCCATGCTCCTGAGCAAAATGTTAACAAAGTATTAACTGCATCAGGTGATAAGAATCAGAGAGGAAAAAATGCAAATTGTCTTCAAGCTGCACAATTTGCTTATCTTTCTTGTCAAAGATTGCTAAAGGATGCAGGTTTGGCTAATGAGGAGTGTACAAGGCTCAAAATGTGAAATATATAACAAGTTTTGGACTCTGTCATGTCCCATTGTAAGCCTTCTATTGGCACATGGCTTTAATGAGAGTTGCCATGGATCTAAAGGTATGGGACAAAAATAAGTATTTTCATTTTATATTGGATTAACATGACAACTATATTTCTTTCTACAGCAATGCATGATAATGACAAAACGGTAACTGTAGATAAAGTCATGGAGAATGGTCAGGGACCTGATTTGGGTTCCTAATTGCTAAGTTTCTAACTGATAATGTTGCTAGTCTCCCCCACAAGGGGAAACATCCTTTCAGCATCTACCCTGTCAAGTCCCCTCAGGGTCTTAGATCCTTCAATAAGATCACCTCCCAATTTTCTAAACTCCAATGGATAGAGGCCCAATCTGTACAACCTTCCCTCACAAAATCACTCACCCACCGCCTGCCCACCCACACACCCCATCCCGGGTATCAGTCAAGTGAATATCAGTCAATATGTGGGACTCGATGGGCCGAACGGCCTCCTCTGCACTGTAGGGATTCTATGATCCATCCCCAAACTACCTCCTACACATTTATATCCTTTCTTAAATAAGGAGACCAAAACTGTGCTCAGTACTCTAGATGTGGTCTACAAAGCCTTGTATAACGGTAAACTATGCTTAAATAAAAGCAGATTGTGCAAAGTTTTATTGGTGTCAAAAAGGGAAACTTCATGATGCATGTTGATGATTTCTTATGGAGCGCACTGTGGATTTTAAGAAATGCATTATTAATAAGATTAAAATGGAATTCAAGATTGGAAATCAGGCTCCGGGGCTTTAAATATATCGAACTGAATTGATTTATTATTGTCACATATATTGGGATACATTGAAAAGTATTGTTTCTTGTGAGCTATACAGAGAAAACATATAGTTCATAGAGTACATAACGGAGAAGGAAAGGATAGGGTGCAGATTATAGTGTTGCAGTTACTGAAGGGTGAGGAGAAAGATCAACTTAATACCCACAAGCTGTTGTCGACAATTGGAGCTGCAAAGCAAATTGACATATCCCCAAAAAGAATATGCAATGGCATTTCCTTTTATTATTTACAAACGTGATGTGAGGAAAAAGAAAAATTTCAAATGAGTGGTTTGGGTTTGGAATGGGAATGCACCACCTGGAAATGTGGCAGAGGCAGGTTCAATTGAGGCATTCAAGAGGGCATTTGATGATTACTAGATTAGAAACAAATGCAGGTGTACAGGGAAAAGGCAGGAGAATGGCACTAAGCCATCATGGTACTTTTTAACCTTGTATTACATTTATGCTGCCTTCCGTATTTCTGGTGTTCTAGTTGGAATATCTTACGTTGATGGACGTCCAACATGAAACCATGAAAATGTACTCGATTCTTCCTTTTAACTGTTGCATGAGAAAAAAACAGGTCCATCACCATGGTCTTCCCTGTCCCTGCGAAGAACAAGGGAGATTTTGTATCAGAAAAAGAATATGCAAAGACATTTCCTTTTATTGTTTGCCAATGTGATGCGAAAAAAAAAACTTTTTCACACGAGTGGTTTGGGTTTAGAATGCACTGCCTGGAAATGTGGTGGAGGCAAGTTCAATTGAGGCATTCAGGGAAAAGGCAGGAGAATGGCACTAAACCATAATGCTCATTTGGAGAACTGGTGCAGAAACGATGGGCCAAAATGGCCTTCTGCACCGTAACAACTGTAATTCAATTAGTCTTTTACATTAATATAATACATCAACCTTTATTTTCAGCTGACATATGAAGCTAAACATTTCATAGCAGATGCATTGGTTAACCAACAGTGTGGAATCTGTTTTCTGAGATTGCTTTGGGGATGTGCAAACCTGTAACAGTTTGAATTTGGCAACATCCAGTTACAAAACCACAGACTTGGGAGAAATTACTTGTTAAACTGAGATGTTTTCCTTACTTCCTTTATCAATGTATGCATTGAGCACAGTTGGATGCAGTGGCAGAATGGTTATGTTACTGGGCTAGTAATCCAGCATTTTTGAAGGGTGCTGCTTTAGAACATAGAACATAGAACAGTACAGCACAGAACAGGCCCTTCGGCCCACGATGTTGTGCCGAGCTTTATCTGAAACCAAGATCAAGCTATCCCACTCCCTATCATCCTGGTATGCTCCATGTGCCTATCCAATAACCGCTTAAATGTTCCTAAAGTGTCTGACTCCACTATCACTGCAGGCAGTCCATTCCACACCCCAACCACTCTCTGCATAAAGAACCTACCTCTGATATCCTTCCTATATCTCCCACCATGAACCCTATAGTTATGCCCCCTTGGAATAGCTCCATCCACCTGAGGAAATAGTCTTTGAACGTTCACTCTATCTATCCCCTTCATCATTTTATAAACCTCTATTAAGTCTCCCCTCAGCCTCCTCCGCTCCAGAGAGAACAGCCCTAGCTCCCTCAACCTTTCCTCATAAGACCTACCCTCCAAACCAGGCAGCATCCTGGTAAATCTCCTCTGCACTCTTTCCAGCGCTTCCACATCCTTCTTATAGTGAGGTGACCAGAACTGCACACAATATTCCAAATGTGGTCTCACCAAGGTCCTGTACAGTTGCAGCATAACCCCACGGCTCTTAAACTCCAACCCCCTGTTAATAAAAGCTAACACACTATAGGCCTTCTTCACAGCTCTATCCACTTGAGTGGCAACCTTTAGAGATCTGTGGATATGGACCCCAAGATCTCTCTGTTCCTCCACAGTCTTCAGAACCCTACCTTTGACCCTGTAATCCATATTTAAATTAGTCCTACCAAAATGAATCACCTCACATTTATCAGGGTTAAACTCCATTTGCCATTTTTCAGCCCAGCTTTGCATCCTATCTATGTCTCTTTGCAGCCTGCAACACCCCTCCACCTCATCCACTACTCCACCAATCTTGGTGTCATCAGCAAATTTACTGATCCACCTTTCAGCCCCCTCCTCTAAGTCATTAATAAAAATCACAAAGAGCAGAGGACCAAGCACTGATCCCTGTGCCACTCCGCTAGCAACCTGCCTCCAGTCCGAAAATTTTCCATCCACCACCACCCTTTGTCTTCGACCAAACAGCCAGTTACCTATCCAATTGGCCAACTTTCCCTCTATCCCACACCTCCTCACTTTCATCATAAGCCGACCATGGGGGACCTTATCAAACGCCTTACTAAAATCCATGTATATGACATCAACTGCCCTACCTTCATCAACACACTTAGTTACCTCCTCAAAAAATTCTATCAAATTTGTGAGGCACGACTTGCCCTTCACGAATCCGTGCTGACTATCCCGGATTAATCCCCATCTTTCTAAATGGTCATAAATCCCATCCCTAAGGACCTTTTCCATCAATTTACCAACCACCGAAGTAAGACTAACCGGTCTATAATTACCAGGGTCATTTCTATTCCCTTTCTTAAACAGAGGAACAACATTCGTCACTCTCCAGTCCTCTGGCACCATCCCCGTGGACAGTGAGGACCCAAAGATCAAAGCCAAAGGCTCTGCAATCTCATCCCTTGCCTCCCAAAGAATCCTAGGATATATTTCATCAGGCCCAGGGGACTTATCGACCTTCAGTTTATTTAAAACTGCCAGTACATCCTCCCTCCGAACAACTATTTCCTCCAGCCTATTAGCCTGTAACACCTTCTCTTCCTCAAAAACATGGCCCTTTCTTTCAATGTTACCCCAATTCAATTGGTGTTTAAGATGCTTTTCTTTACCTTGCTCCTATGATGAAGATCTAAAGTTACATTCAGTTTATTCAACATCATTATTCTAACTAGCGTAAAGTTCAAATGCTCAATCGACTGAATATATTCAGATTGGACACCATTCAAAAAAGTGTCCACTTGGGGCAAGTTGGGAAAACTATTTAAAAATGTGAGCAGATCTCCTGCGGCATATCTCACAACGAACTGGAATAAATGCCACTTATTATTAGTTCCACTGATTAAGCCAAAATCTGTTCTTAACTATCTGGTATTTTGGGAGTAATATTTTGGTGAAAGAGGAGCCCTCTGTTTTTAATAGCACCAGGAAGGGTTCCCTTGGAATTTGGCACCACTGGAGGGTTTGGGTGACCTTTGGCTGATTATTCACTGCTGCTATTAGATGAGGTATCAGCAACAGAAGGCTGTACTACACAATACAAATCACTTCCACTGTATTACAAATGTTTTGAATTCCTCTCTCCAAAACCAAACAATGTCAATATATTAAAACTCTTATATCTGCACACACTACCAGTCATGTTTTTTCCCAATTATGTCAATATAAAGTCAGGACACAAAAATTTCACCCTTCCACTGAAGGTGATATTGTAGCATTTCTGTTTTGCACCTTTGACTCCTTCAACTGAGCCTGCAGAGAACCTTCTATTTCTAACGTATTCTACTGCTCTGCCTTCCACATTACTACAAGCTTTGATTTCTAATTTTGAGACAAAATCAATTTGTTTTATAAAACTGTCAGAATATAGCATTTTAAAAAGAGAAATAATCAATGTCTGCGCACTCTGGCCCAAATGTTCTCAGCCTCTGATTCCAGGTCACCTGGTCAGACAGCAAGATCCAGGAAGATCCATTAATACATTATAATTATATTGGAAATATATGAGAAAATATACATCAGTCAAATCAACAACAGCTAAAATACAGAATGGCAGCTTAACATGCCTGGGTGCAAAACAATTATGATCGGGACTTACCAACATCTCCATATACATAAAGGCCTTTTGGAGGTTTAGATCTTTCAAAAAACTGCAAACACAACACAAGGAACAGATATTTTCAGAAGTAATTAAGCAAAATGAAATGCACTATACACATGTCCAACTATCTTTCTTAATGTTTTGTTGCTCCCAGTTGATTGGCTATGGGAGATCATTGCTAAGCCAGGGATGTGCAAATGCTCGAGGGGACTAAATATGGAATGGAGGCTCATGCACAGAAATGACAATCATATACACACAAAAAGCGAGACCGCTACACCGAGATCCATATACACAGAGAAGAGTGGTGGGGTGTGGGGGGAGGGGTGGAGGAAGAGAGCGGGGGGAGGGGGTAAAAGAGCGAGAAGGGAGAAAGAGGAAGAGGGAGGAGAGTGAGTGAGTGAGAGAGAGTGTGAGTGTGTGTGCCCGTGCTGAACGGATATAGTCTGAGCTTCCATTTGCTGAAAACGCACTAATTCTCCTGACTTAGAGACATAAAAGAGCTGAAGTTAAAACAGACTTCATATATCTCTGCTCCAAATGGAGCTTGTCGGCCATGTCTTAAGTTTCAAAAAAACTGCAAACACAACACAAGGAGCAGATATTTTAAGAGGTAATTAAGGAAAATGGAATAATAGAAAACAGAAGGTTGTAGATAGAGTATGCTCTGAGGTAGTAATGACTCGTAGAATCTGCAGGTGTCGAATCAGAGTCCCACAGCATCCACAGAAATTCAATTACAAATTACACTTTGAATTAAAACGCATTCTGATGACAACAAACTCCAAGCCCAGGGGACAGACCAGAGAGACTGACAGCATTCAAATGAATCAGTTTGAGTGTCAGATGGCTTTTACTTTAGCGATGAGTGAATCATGATCCTGCTAGCTAATTCAACATGTATTTGTTAAGGCAATATAAACGAGGCTGTAAGCAGTACATAACTGATCTGATTAAACGATTATTTAGCACAGGGCAAAATTGTTCCAACAATAGCAATTTATATTTATATATCATTAATATAACAAAATGTTCAAAAGCGCTTTATCGGAGAGTTACCAAATAAAATTAGACATTAGATTTTCCGGCCGTTCTTGCCCCAAAACCAGAAAATCCCACCCGAGGTCAAAGGACTTGTGCATGGTCTCTCTCTCTCTCTCTCCCTTCTCCCTCCCCCCCCCCCCCCCCCCCCCCCGCGCGCACCTACTACGATTTCCGTGGCAGGCAGGATGGGACAATTTCCCGCCAAGTCACATAAGGAGACATAGGACCTTGTCAAGAGTTTTAAAAGAGAAAAGTGAGGTAGAGAGAAAAGTTAAGGAAGGGATTCCATAGTTTGGGCCTTGACAGTTGAAGACATCTTCAAGCCACCTAATGGTGGCGCGATGTTTCAAAATTCAAGGCTACAAAGTGGCCAGAATTAGAGGAGCACTGATATTGTAGAGGGTTATTTGGCTGGAGGAGGCGAAAAGATATAGAGGGATGAGACAATGGAAGGATTTGAAGACAAGGTTGAGAATCTTACAATTGAGCTGTTGCTAAACCAGGAGCCAACATAGGTCAGTAAGCACACTGGTGATGGATGAAAGGAACTTGGTGTAAGTTAAGACAGAGGCAGCAGAATTTTGGACGACCTCAAATTTACAGGAGGGTAAAATGTGGGAACAGTACATCAGGATGGTTAAGGCTAGAGGTAACAAAAGACCACGGATGAGCACTTCAGCAGCAGATGAGCTCAGGCCGAGGCAGGATCAGACAATGTTTTGGGGGTGGAAATAGATGATCTTCGTGATGACTGCATGTGTGGTCAGAAATTTGTTGCAGACTCAAATAGAACATTAAGGTTGCAAACAAACTGGTTCAGCCTCAGGGATGGAGTAATTGACGAGGGAACCAAACTTATAGCGAGGACTAAAGACAATGGCTTCCAATAGAGGAAATTTCTACTAATCCAGTACCGGATGTCACTCACACTCTCTCTGTGAACCAGCACCGGATGTCAGACAAGCAGTCAGATAACTTAGAGACAGTGGATAGGTCAAGAAAAGTGGTGGTGAAGTAAAGCTGGATGTCATTCACGTACATGGGAAACTGTCAGTGTTTTTGGATGATGTCACGGAGGAAGAGCATGTAAATGAGAAATAGAAGGGGCCAAGGATAGATCTGTGGGAACTACAGGGATAACAGTGTGGAAATGGGAAAAGAAACCATTGCAAAAATTCCATTATTTACCAATCAATACTTGTATAGTTCAATTGACAACACCAGAATAAACAGCTTACTAGGCTTCAGAATTAAAAGATATTGGTAAATCTCTCCTTGTATTGATCATTGTGACTCAGTTTGCAATTAGCGGGACTGAGGGTAGGGTACAAATCCATATCAAAAAGATTTTAAGGCGGTTTGTAAGAGAACTCTTCAGAGACAATGAATAAATGTTTTCTTTCTATTTGACTCTTTTTCCCCCCCTTCAGCAACTGTAAACTATAGGGAGAAAAAAATAAATTGTTGCATAAATAAATCAGTGCATGGCATATTTATAGTGTGAGCAACTCTCTATGCAACTTCAAATAATGTAAGCATGATACCAGAAACCAATCAAGTAAAGTATGACATGATGGACATATCACGAGGCTCACTATGAAATTTTGTCTGATAAGTGGGTCAAAATCCTGGAATTCCCTCCCTAACAGTATTGTGGGTCAACTCTCAGCATGTGGACTGCAGCGTTTCAAGAAGGCAGCTCACCACCACCTTCTCAAGGGTAAGTAGGGATGGGCAATAAATGGTGGCCAGTTAGTGATGCCTATGTCCCACGAATGAATTAAAAAATTCCTGTGAACTGCCTTGGAATGTTTTTTAACCATCTAAAGATGCTAGATAAATATATGTTGTTAATAAGTTTTTGGTGGGATGAGTATCAGCCAGGATACCGGGAGAATTACATGTTCTTCTTTGAAATATCCATTATAGCATCCACTAACAGGCAGGGTGGATATAGGTTTAACATATCATCTGAAAGGCATCACCTTTGAAAATCCCAGCAATCTCTCACTACTACAGTGGTGTCAAACTAAAGTTAAAGTTTATTTATTCGTCACAAGTAAGGCTTACATTAACACTGCAATGAAGTTACTGTGAAATTCCCCTAGTCGCCACAGTCCGGTGCCTGTTCAGGTCAAAGCACCTAACCAGCACATCTTTCAGAATGTGGGAGGAAACCTGAGCACCCGGAGGAAACCCAGCAGACACAAGGAGAACGTGCAAACTCCACACAGACAGTGACCCAAGCTGGGAATCGAACCCAGGTCCCTGGTGCTGTGAAGCAGCAGTGCTCGCCACTGTGCTGCCATACTGTCCCTCAGCAATGTATTCAAGTCTCACTCTAGAACTGCCAGCTCAGAAACAAGAGTGCAAACAAACCTGTTAAACTGATGTACAACACAATTTATTTTGAAAATGAGGTAGTTTTCATGTCTATGAACATTATATTCAAGTTAAATTTTTTAAATGAAAATTGAAGTTTCATGCTGTTACTTCTGAACATTTTGTTCTTAACACGACTTTAGAACATTGGATCCTAACAGAATCTGTGGTTTTTTTCATTCGTAAGATTAGCAACAAATCTGTACCAAATTTTTGGAACTGGCATAAAACTGTACTGTGGATTTTGCATATGATAGCTCCTAATTTTCTAGTCACCCAAAGTTGTCCTTTTAGAAACTATTTCCTATTTGCATACTAATGAGATTATAAAAGCTGTCTGTTTAATTGTCATGGTTGTTGCCTTGTCTTTTAAGTGAAATCGTCAGAATAAATGTTTAGCTGATATTGTAGTTGAGCTAATAAGCCCCAAAAGACTGTTGACTTGAATTTGCACATGCTGCTTACACTCTAGAAAATCAGTACCATGGCACCAACTGTTTTAATTTTTCTTTCCCCCTCCCCTCTATCAATGGTAGCTAGCAGCTTATACTGGGACATCCACAATCCCTGTGCATCAGTACCAGTTTATTACTTTGCCAAGTGGCCATCCTTAATATCCGATTCCAAAAACCACATACAACATATAATAGGTTCTTAAGTTTGGAAACCAGGGTACAATGCAAGGAACGTCACAATAACATTAAATAGTATCTTGAACATACAGAAACATCTTAAAAGCACTGTACAGAAGTGTGTTTGGAGAAGGAACTAGATACCGACTTGAAGTATTCGATGATTTTAGGAGGGAAGACCATAAGTTTGGTTAAAGAGATGGGGTTCATGGAGGGTCTGAGGACAGTGTCCAATGTATTTGCCACATATGGCTAATTGGGAATCTAGATGTAATTAATTGCATTTCTAAATAGTAAATAAAAAAGGACACCATTGTCAGGCACATTCACAGTGTATGCATGCTGACTTTAAAAGCATTAGATCACTAACAGGTACAGAAAATAATCAAAAAGGCTAATGGAATGCAGGCCTTTATATCCAGAAGACTAGAATACAAGAGTTTAGAAGTCATGCTTCAGCTATACAAACCCTCATTAGAGCACACCAGGTATATTTACAACCATTCTGGGCACTGACAGCTTAGTAAAGTAATATTGATCGTGGAAGGAATGCAGCATAGGCTCATGAAAATGGTATCTGAGCTCCAAGGGTTATATTGTGAAGAGAGATTACAAAAACTTGGGTTGTATTCGCTGGAACTTCGAAGGTTAAGGATGATTTGATCAAAGTTTTCAAGATACAACGGATAACAGATAGCACTGAGGTGTTTGGATAGTTGTGAGTGCTTTACTTCCCTGGTTACTGCCTGGTGAACATTGGACCATACAGCCTCTTGAACCTGCTCTGTCATTCGATAAGATCACTGTTAATCTGGCTTTG
Organism: Mustelus asterias; assembly: GCF_964213995.1. NCBI lineage: Eukaryota > Metazoa > Chordata > Chondrichthyes > Carcharhiniformes > Triakidae > Mustelus > Mustelus asterias. The sequence goes on from NC_135805.1 coordinate 32,400,342, forward strand.
AACTCAACGCCACTTTCCTGCCTGCACCCTTGTACCCCTCGACTCTCTTGCCTATCAAAAATACTCTCTACTTCCTATGTCGAAGGCAGTTTTGTATCCATCTTACCAGCTCACTTCAGATCCCATATGACTTCACCTTCTGTATCAGCCGGACATGAGGAACCTTATCGAAGGCTTTACTCAAGTCCATGTATACAACATCCACTGCCCTGCCCTGGTCAATTTTTCTCGTCACTTCCACAAAGAACTCAGTCACATTTGTGAGACACGACCTCCTCTTCACAAAACCATGCTGCCTATTGCTAATAATCCTATTCTCTTCCAGATGTGAGTATATCCTGTCCCTAAGAATCTTCTCCAATAATTTCCCCAGCACTGATGTAAGGCTCAGAGGCCGATAATTTCCTGGATCGTATCTTCTGCCCTTCATAAACAGAGGAACAATGTTGGCTACTCTCCAATCCTCTGGTACCCTGCCCATAGCTAAAGAGGATACAAAGATTTTGGGCAAGGCCTCAGCAATTTCTTCCCTCACCTCTCTCAGTATTCTTGGATAGACCCTATCTGGCCCTGGGGACTTGTCCACCTTCATGTTTTTCAAAACCTTCCATACCCCCTCCCTTTTTATCTCAACATGTCCTAGAATGTCACCATTCTTTTTTCTACACAAACCATTCGCCACATCCTTCTCCTTTGTGAATACTGATGCAAAGTACTCATTAAAGACCCCACCCACCTCATCTGGCTCCGCACAGAAATTTCCTCCACTGTCCTTGAGTGGACCTACTCTTTCCTTAGCTACCCTCTTTCTCCTTACATGTGCATAAACAGCCTGGAGGATTCTCCTTAATCCTGCCTGCCAACGACATTTCATGGCCCCTCTTTGCTCTCCTAAGTCCGTGTTTAAGCTCTTTCCTGCTATCTTTTTATTCCTCAAGAGCCTTATCCGTTTTCAATTTCCTGAAATTTATGTGTGCCTCCTGCTTTTTCACTAAGCTCACAATCTCTCGTCATCCAGGGTTCCCGAATCTTGCCATCTTTATCTTTCATTTTTACAGGGACATACTTATCCTGAATTGTGAACAGCTGACTTTGAAAAGATTCCCACACATCGAATATGGATTTACCCTCAAACAGCCGCCCCCAGTCTACATTCTCTAGCTCCTGCCTAATACTGTCATAATTAGCGTTCCCCTAGTTTATAACTTTCACTCTGGGACTACTTCTATCCTTTTCCACAAGTATCTTGAAACAATCTATATGGCCTCATTGCATGATCCCACCAAGGTGTCCTCCCTCTGTATAGCTGTGACATTCTCCCTAATCAGTAAAGCAACAGCCCCGCCTCTTTTGTCACCCTCGCTATCTCGCCTGGAGGATCTAAATCCTGGAATGCTAGGCTGCCAGTCCTGCCCTTCTTTCATCCAAGTCTCTGTAATTGCCACAGCATCGTAGTTCCCTTACCTGTCTTATTCCTTGTGTTAAAGTAAACACACCTCAGACCATCTGTTCTGTCATGTTTTCTACACTCTCCCTGTGTTTTATTTCTCTTGGCCTTGCTGGACCCATTCACTGAGTTCTCCACAATTTGCTACTTTTTGTTCCTTTCTTGAATAAAGATGTTGCTATTTTCCAATCTGCTGAGACTCTTCCAGAATCTAAGGAATTTTATAATATTATAACCAATGCCTCTACCACCTCTGCACTCGCTTCTTCTAAGTCCCTAGGATGCAGGCCATTAGATCCTGGTGACTTCTCAACTTTTAGGTCTAATGGTTTTCCCTATTCCCTTTCCCTTATCATGGTGATTGTTTTAAGTTCCTCCCTCCCTTTCACCTCTTGACTCTTGATTTTAAAACATTTTTGAGAGGTTTTCCAACCAAGCCTCCTAGTGAAAACAGACACAAAATATCTGATCAACACCTCTGTCATTTCTTTGTTTTCCCAGACTCTCTCTCTAGAGGACCAGCATTAGCTTTACTCTTTTCCTTTTTAAATACTTGTAGACACTCTTACTATCTGTTTTTATATTTCTCGCAAGCTTTCTCTCTCATTCTAATTTCTCCTCTTTCTTTTTACCCAATCAGTCCAATTTTCTGACTTATCACTCACCTTCGCTGAATTGTACAGTGTTTCTTTCAATTTGATTCTATCCTTCTACCCCTTTTTAGCCATGAATCCTTCTCAAAGACACTTTCTTTCTCACTGGTATGAATAGTCATTGGGCGGAATTTTACGACCTCATCACGCCTGCTTTGCAGCTAGAAAATATCATAAGATCGGGCTTGACGTGACGAGTGGGAATGGTGCCCATTTTCACGCCCATTCCCATTTTACCAATAAAAACAAATTTGGCATGATCAGGAGCCCACCCAAAACAGGCAAAACATCAATTTGCATTTTTTGCCTTCATCACAATGTCATTAGTGAGCTTCACTCCCAATCGTCCCAGCTCACTTGCCTTAACCACCTCGTTCGTTGCAGCTGGATCGGTCAGGAAAACACCTCAAGTATAAAAGTCACATTCAAGTGCTTGAGCAGAGAGGGTGAGTGAAGAGGCAAGTCTCTGCTTTTGAACTGCTCTGTATTGCTCAGAGGGGGTTGTTTCGTGGTGGCCAGGTTGCATTTCGGGTTGGGGGAGGGGGCTGAGAGTGTGTGGGGATTTGCTGTTGTTCACGGGGACCAACTTCGGACTCTCAGCTCAGAACGCTGACCTCGGGTCTTAGCGCTGACTCTGGGTCCTAGTGCAGGCAGCAGCAAACACTGTTGCAGGTGGGGATGGGCTGGAAACTCTCTGAAGTGGCAGTGCTGAAACCTCAGGACCTGTCAAACAGCGCTGTCTGTGGCCACGACTGTGCGGGTTCTGGGTGTGTGTTTGTGAGTGGGGTGGGGGGCTGTGTTGCCATTCTGTGATCTGTGGGGGCGGGGGGCGGTGGTATGGGGAGTATGTGTTGCTGGGCCGGCGGGGGCAAGCAGAATTCTTTAACCTTCCCATCTGTTTCTCCCTTTCCAAAATTCATCCTCCCTCACCTCTTCAGATTGACGAGATGGCTTTTGCAATGCAACCCATTGATCTTGCTGTTCTTTTGGTTGCTGCTGGAGCTGAGGAGGAGGAGCAGGAGGATGAATTATGGGCACAGGAGGCCCAGACCTTACCACTCGCAGGAGCACCGGAGGCAGGACATGGCCACCATTCGCCATGAAGAGGGGCAGGAGGAGGGGGGAGCGGAGACCCTGGCAGTTCCGCACGCGAGTGTCCTTCGAGCAACTATTGGACATCGCATACCACCGATGGCTCTGAAAGGAGACAGGGTGACAGCTGTGCCATTTGTTGCAGGACCTGGCACCTCGGGGCACCAACTCCCCATGGGACCTCCTCTTGGAAAATAAGGAAGGGCAGGTGACACAAGTGTTAGTGAGGGATCACTTTGGGACCAATAACTATAATTCTATTAGTTTTAAGATAGCTATGGAGAATGATAGTACTGTCCCAAAAGTTACAATTCTAAATTGGGGCAAGGCCAATTTTGATGGTATCAGGCAGGAACTTTCAAAAGTTAATTGGGGGAAGTCTGTGGAAAGGCAAAGGGACGTCTGGTAAGTGGTATGCTTTCAAAAGTGTGTTAACCAGGGTTCAGGGTAAACACATTCCTCTTAGAGTGAAGGGCAAGGCTGGCAGAAGTCAGGAACCCTGGATGATTCGGGATATTGAGGCCCTGGTCAAGAAGAACAAAGAGGCACATGACATGCATAAGCAGCTGGGATCAAGTGAATCCTTGAAGAGTATAGGGGATGTAGGAGTAGAGTTAAGAGAGAAATCAGGAGGGCAAAAAGGGGACACAAAATTGTTTTGGCAGATAAGGCAAAGGAGAATCCAAAGAGCTTCTACAAATACATAAAGGGCAAAAGAGTAACAAGGGAGAGAGTAGGGCCTCTTAAGGATCAACAAGGTCATCTATGTGCGGATCCACAAGAGATGGGCGAGATCCTAAATGAATATTTCTCATCAGTATTTACTGTTGAGAAAAGCATGGATGTTAGGGAACTTGGGGAAATAAATAGTGATGTCTTGAGAAGTGTACATATTACAGAGAAGGAGGTGCTGGAAGTCTTAAAGCGCATCAAAGTAGATAAATCCCCGGGACCTGATGAAGTGTATCCCAGGACGTTGTGGGAGGCTAGGGAGGAAATTGCGGGTCCCGTAGCCGAGATATTTGAATTATCGATAGTCACGGGTGAGGTGCCTGAAGATTGGAGAGTGGCAAATGTTGTGCCTTTGTTTAAAAAGAGCTGCAGGGAAAAGCCTGGGAACTACAGGCCAGTGAGCCTCACATCTGTGGTGGGTAAATTGTTGGAAGGTATTTTGAGAGATCTACAGGATCTACAGATCTACAGGATCTACAGTCATTTAGAGATGCAAGGACTGATTAGGGACAGTCAGCATGGCTTTCCGAGTGGAAAATCACGTCTCACAAATTTAATTGAGTTTTTTGAAGGGGTAAACAAGAAGGTAGATGAGGGCAGTGCAGTTGATGTTGTCTACATGGACTTTAGCAAGGCCTTTGACAAGATACCGCATGGTAGGTTGTTGCATAAAGTTAAATCTCACGGGATCCAGGGTGAGGAATCTAAATGGATACAAAATTGGCTTCTTGACAGAAGGTGGTTGTAGAGAGTTGTTTTTCAAACTGGAGGTGGTGTGCCTCAGGGATCAGTGCTGGGCCCACTGTTATTTGTCATTTATATTAATGATTTGGATGAGAATGTAGGGGGCATGGTTAGTAAGTTTGCAGATGACACCAGGATTTGTGGCATGGTGGACAGTGAAGAAAGTTATCTCCAATTGCAATGGGATCTTGATCAATTGGGCCAGTGGGCTGACGAATGGCAGATGGGAGTATAATTTAGACAAATGCGAGGTGATGCATTTTGGTAGTTTGAACCAGGGCAGGACTTACTCAGTTAATGGTAGGGCATTGGGGAGAGTTACAGAACAAAGAGATCTCGGGATACATGTTCATAGCTCCTTGAAAGTGGAGTCACAGGTGGACAGAGTGGCGAAGAAGGCATTCGGCATGCTTGGTTTCATCGGTCAGAACATTGAATACAGGAGTTGGGACGTCTTGTTGAAGTTGAACAAGACATTGGTACGGCCACACTTGGAATACTGCGTGCAATTCTGGTCACCCTATTATAGAAAGGATATTATTAAACTAGAAAGAGTGCAGAAAAGATTTACGAGGATGCTACCAGGACTTGATGGATTGAGTTATAAGGAGAGGCTAGAATAGACTGGGATTTTTTCTCTGGAGCGTAGGAGGGGTGACCTTATAGAGGTCTATAAAATAATGAGGAGCATAGACAAGGTAGATAGTCAATAACTTTTCCCAAAGGTAGGGGAGTCTAAACCTAGAGGGCATAGGTTTAAGGTGAGAGGGGAAAAATACAAAAGTGTCCAGAGGGGCAATTTTTTCACACAGAGGGTGGGGAGTGTCTGGAACAAGCTGCCAGAGGTAGTAGTAGAGGCCGGTACAATTTTATCTTTTAAAAAGCATTTAGATAGTTACATGGGTACGATGGGTATAGAGGGATATGGGCCAAATGTGGGCAATTGGGATTAGCTTTGGGGTTTTAAAAAAAAAGGGCGGCATGGACAAGTTGGGCCGAAGGGCCTGTTTCCGTGCTGCAAACCTCTATGACTCTAACTCCCGGTGGCCTTAAATTTTTGCATCACCAGGTCCTTCCAGATCGCCAGTGGAGACTTTCGTGGATGCCCTGTATGCACGGACTGGCCAGTATATTAAATTTGACCTGGACCAGGCCCAGCAGGAAGCCCGGGCTGTAGGGTTCGCAGCCATCGCGGGAAAGCCAAATGTGCAGGGGGTTATAGACCGCACCCATGTTGCCCTCAAGGCCCCGGTGAAGAATCCAGGAAGATTCATGAACAGAAAGGGCTTCCACTCAATAAATGTGTTATTGGTGTGTTACCATCAGCTGAACATCATGCACGTCTGCGCCAGACACCCCAGCAGCGTGCATGACAGCTTTAGCATTCTTTCTGGTTGTATCACAGCTTGGTATGGCTCCTGCTCTGCCCAAGACCACAAGGAAGTACAAAAGGTCGTGAATGTAGCCCAATCCATCACGCAAACCAGCCTCCCATCCATTGACTCTGTCTACACTTCCCCTGCCTCGGCAAAGCAGCCAGCATAATTAAGGACCCCACGCACCCTGGACATTCTCTCTTCCACCTTCTTCCGTCGGGAAAAAGATACAAAAGTCTGAGGTCACGTACCAACCAACTCAAGAACAGCTTCTTCCCTGTTGCCGTCAGACTTCTGAATGGACCTACCTTGCATTAAGTTGATCTTCCTCTACACCCTAGCTATGACTGTAACACTACATTCTGCACTCTCGTTTCCTTCTCTATGAATGGTATGTTTTGTCTGTATAGCGCGCAAGAAACAATACTTTTCACTGTATGTTAATACATGTGACAATAATAAATCAAATCAAATGGTGCTGAGGCCAATTTCATTTCTTGGGATCAATCGTGGTTTGCATAGCAACACTGTCCTATGGATCTCGAGAGAAAAAAATAGACCAGCAGCAGTAGATAAATTAGGAGAGGTGATTGAATGCACTAGCAAAAAGAGATGTTTTGGGGAGCTTATGAAGATGGGGATGGCAGCAAGGGAGGGGTGCCCAGAGGGTAGAATCTACTCGGCCAACAGCTGCAAAAGTCATTGTGAGGCTCCAATCATTTATGTAGTTATCAACGCCAAATTTCAACAATGCAACTTGTGTATTACAAGATGGAGTAGAATAAATCCACCTAAGTTCTTACCAATCTCACTTAAGATTTAAAACATAAACAAAGGGAAACCAAAAGGTCAAGGAGACAACCAAGCACATTATATATCACAATTAGATGTCACAAAGCATCGCTTCTTTGCAGCTCTCCAATATGCTCACCTGCTGACCCCTGGACTTCTGATATCTCAACTTCTGATCTCACCTTTGAAAAAAAATTTTGCTGACCGGGATTATATCCTTTAAGTGCTTCATGAAGTTTCTGTAAACACTGCACAACTCTTCTCTGGTGGTCATCCTTTTTTAGGTCACCTTGTCTGACCAACCATTCATAGTGTTCCAAAGGTCCTTCCACACTGGGTACAAAGGCAGAGACTTTCTGCCTTTCTCTTGAATCAGGTGAAGCACTGTCTGTTGCTGGAAGAATGTAACCTAAAGGAATGCATAAGTCAAAATGATTACTTTAATCTTCAACTGTAATACACCTTCAGTAACAATAGACCGACTATTCTGTATTCCGGAAACTGAGGATTGGCCCGTTAAATCTCAAGATGACCACAAGTTATTCAAACCGGCCTGAATATCCAGTACAGTACAAGCAGATGTCTAATAATACTATTATAACTTCTGCTGCTGTTTAACCATCCCAGGTTTTGTCTTCTTTTAAAAGTCTTCAAACAACATGTATTTTCATAGCATTTCCTGTCATCCATGCCTTTTGTTACCAGCATTTAGCATTTCATAGCATTTAATGTAATAAATGTCCCAAGACGCTTCACAGGGACATTGCCAAACAAAATATGACACCGAGTCACATAAAGAGATATCAGGTTGATGACCTAATATTTGGCCAAAGATGTAGGTTTTTAGGAGTGCCTTAAAGGAAGGGAGCGAGATAGAGAAGCAGCGAGCTTTACTTAGGGAAGGAATTCCAGAGCTCAGGGCCAGGCAGCTGAAGGCATGGCCATTGTGATTAAATGATGTGGCAATGCCGGCGTTGGACTGGGGTAAACACAGTAAGAAGTCTAACAACACCAGGTTAAAGTCCAACAGGTTTATTTGGCAGCAAAAGCCACTAGCTTTCGGAACAGGCTGTTCCTTCGTCAGGTGAGTGGGAGTTCTGATCATAAACAGGGCACAAAGACACAAACTCAATTTACATGAATAATGATTGGAATGTGAGTCTTTACAGCTAATCAAGTCTTAAAGGTACAGACAATGTGAGTGGAGGGAGCATTAAGCACAGGTTAAAGAGAGGTGTATTGTCTCCAGACAGGACGGCCAGTGAGATTTTGCACATTGTGATTAAAATCAGGGATACACAAGAGGTCAGAATTAGAGGAGTTCAGCTACACGAGTTGCGAGGCTGGAGAAGGTTAGAGCAATGGACAGGAGCGAGGCCATGGACAGATCTGAAAGCAAGGATGAGAATTTTAAAAATCAAGGTATTACTGAATGAGGATCCAGTGTAGGTCAGCAAGCATTGGGATGATGAGTGAACGAGATTTAATGCAAGTCAAGACATGAGCAGTGGAATTCTGCATAACCGTACGTTTATGTAGAGAAGAACACAAGATGCCAGCCAGGCATGTGTTGCAACAGTCAAGTCTGGAGGGAACAAAGGCATGGATGAGAAGTTCAGCAACAAATGAACTTAAGTAGAGACAGAGTCAAGTGATGTAATGGAGATGAAAATTAGTCCTAATGATGGCGTGGATGTGCAGTTGAAAGCTCATCTCTGGGTCAAATGTGTTACCAAGATTGTAAATGGTCAAGTTCAGCCTCAGACAGTTACCAGGGAGAGATATGGAATTGGTGGCTCAGGAGCAGAGTTTATGACGGGAACCAAAGACAATGGCCTCGGTCTAATTGAAAATTTCTGATTATCCAGTACTGGATCTCAGACCAGCAGCCTGACAGTCTAGAGACAGTGGAGGGGTTGAGAGAGTTGACGATCTTTTATTCATGTACTCATTCAGGGGATGTGGCGGTTGTTGACTGGGCCAGGATTTATTGCCCATCCCTAATTGCCCCAGAGAAGGTGGTAGTGAGCCGCCTTCTTGACCCTCTGTATTCAGGCGATGAAGGAACACCCACATGGTGTTAGGAAGGGAGTTCCAGGATTCTGATCTGGCGACAGTGAAGAAAAAGTGATATATTTCCAAGTCAGGGATGGTGTGTGGTTTGGAGGGGAACACGCAGGTGGTAGTATTCCCACAGATCTGCTGCCCTTGTCCTTCTCGGCGGTAGAGGTCACAGGTTTGGAAAGTGCTTTCAAAGGAATCTTGGTTCGTTGCTGTATACATCTTGTAGATGGTATACTGAGCTGCACTGCATTTCAGTGGTAGAGGGAGTGAATGTTTGCTGCTTTGCCCTTGGGCTTCTTGTCATTGGAGCTGCACTCATCAGGCAAGTGCACAATATTCCAAAACAATCCTGACTTGTGGCTTGTAGATGGTGGACAGGCTCTGGGGAGTCAGGAAGCAAGTTACTCTCCACAGGATTCACGACCTCTGACCTGCTCTTGTAACCACAGTATTATATGGCTGGTCCAGTTCAGTTTCTGGTAATGCCCCCCATGCCAGGCAACATCCTGGTAAATCTTTTCTGTACCCTCTCCAAAGCCTCCACATCCTTCTGGTAGTGTGGCGACCAGAGTTGAACACTATATTCCAAATGCGGTCTAACTAAGGTTCTATAAAGCTGCAACATGACTTGCCAATTTTTAAACTCAATGCCAATGAAGGCAAGTAATAACCTCCATGGTGTTGACAGTGGGCAATTCACCAATAATAATGCATTGAATGTCATTGGGGATTATCATAGCCTTGGGGCATTTGTGTGGCCTGAATGTTACTTACCACTTATCAACCCAAGGCCAAATATTCTCCAGTTCTTGCTGCATATGGACATGGAATGCTTCAGCATCCAAGGAGTCATGAATGGTGCTAAACATTGTGTAATCATCAGCGAACATCTCCACTTCTGACATTAAGGTGGAAGAAAGGTTATTGATGAAACAGCTGAAAATGGTTGGGCCCATAACATTACCGTGAGAAACTCCTGCAGCGACATCCTAGGACTGAGATGATTGCCGTCTAACAACCACAGCTATCTTCCTTTGTCCCAACTATGACTGCAACCAATGGCAAGTTTTTCCCGATTTCCATTGACTTCAGTTTTGCAAAGGCTCCTTGATGCCACAACAGGGCTCCTTGATGGTGAGGTAAAGCAGGGCCTCATCAGCACATATGTGGAAACTAACACTACATTTTCGGACGTTGTTGCCATGGGGCAGATATAGATGAGAAATAGGAGGAACCAAGATTAGATCCTTGGGGGGCAGCAGAGTGATGGCATGGGAGCAGGAAGAGAAGCTTTGGCAGGTGATTCTCTGACACCGATTAAATCAATCAGAATGAAACCAGGCAAGTTCAGTCCCACCCAACTGGACAATGATGGAGGGCACAGTAAGAAGTCTCACAACACCAGGTTAAAGTCCAACAGATTTATTTGGTATCACGAGCTTTCGGAGTGCTGCTCCTTCATCAGGTGAGTCCTGTGCCCACCCCAGTCCAACGCCGGCATTTCCACATCACGGTTAAATCTGTTGGACTTTAACCTGGTGTTGTGAGACTTCTTACTGTGCCCACCACAGTCCAATGCCGGCATCTCCACATAATAGTGGAGGGGCATTGGAGGAGGATGATGTAGTTAACTGTGTCAAAGACTGCAGAAATGTAGAGAAAACAAAAAGTGATCGTTGTGACAGTCAAGTTGAACATCATTTGACTTTGACAAAAGTCGCAGTCGTGTGACAGGGTTGGAAACCTAATTAGAAAGGTTTAAACATGGAGTTCCAGGCAAGATAGAACAAATTTGGGTAGCGACAACATATTTGAAATAAGCACCTTGACATACTTCTGCATGTATTATACAGCTCAACTGCTATCTTTAGATACCTACCTCACCACCCCAAACTTGAATTGCTCCTATCATCCAGTACTATTTCCAGCACCCAGTATTGCATCCAGTGCACTCAAGTCAGGTACATCAAGTTTTTCAAACTTGGGTCCACAAAGACATTCCAGGGTCTACAAAATCGTCAAACAGTATGCAGGCAGCCAGAGGTAAGCTTGATATGAGCCATGGGCAGTGTGGCTAAAACATTCACAGCAGAGAATGGGTTGGTTGCCTCACCGAGGAAGGAAGCACACATGGAGGAGCACGGAGAGCAACAGGAAGATTGCTAGATATACCCGCAATTACCAAGGAAGGTGGTGTGTGCCGGGTAAATTCAGCTTTGTTCAAGCAAGGGGACTTTACTTAATATTTAAGTACCACGTGCTATTACTTTACCTCAAAGAAAGGATGCCAAATACAAGAATCCCCATGTTTTATATATCATAATGGTAGATCAGGGCCCATAATAATTACTAATCTATTTAAAAAGGGGGTCCTTCAACCAATAAAGATTGAGAACCGCTGAGATACAAGACCGTTAGATGCAGAAAAAGAAATAACAACTTACATTCAAGTTTCTAATTGTCAGAACACCAACAATCTGTCCTGGTCCCTTCTGGCTGGCGCTATTAAGAAAGCCCACCAACGCCTCCACTTTCTCAGAAGACTAAGGAACTTTGGCATGTCCACTATGACTCTTTTACAGATGCATAGAAAGCATTCTTTCTGGTTGTATCACAGCTTAGTATGGCTCCTGCTCTGTCCAAGACCGTGAGAAACTACAAACGGTTGTGAACAAAGCCCAGTCCATCACGCAAACCAGCCTCCCATCCATTGACTCTGTCTACACTTCCCGCTGCCTTGGAAAAGCAGCCAGCATCATCAAGGACCTCACACACCCCAGACATACTCTCTTCCACCTTCTTCCGTCAGGAAAAAGATACAAAAGTCTGAGGTCACCTACCAATCGACTCAAGAGCAGCTTCTTCCCTACTGTCATCAGACTCTTGAATGGACCTACCTTATATTAAGTTGATCTTTCTCTACAGCTAGCTATGACGGTAACACTACATTCTGCACTCTCTCGTTTGCTTCTCTATGTACAGTATGCTTTGTCTATATCGTGCGCAAGAAACAATACATTTCACTGTATGCTAATATATGTGACAATAATAAATCAAATCATTTGTAAAGCATCTTTCACAACCTCAGGAAATCCCAAAGTGCATTACAGCCAAGAAGTACTTTTGAAATGTTATCACAGTTGCATTGCAGGAAACATTGCAGCCTAGGTGCAAAGTCCCACAAACAAGAATGCAATAATGATTATCCCCAGATAATCTGTGAATGATTTATATTGATTCAAGAAAAATGATAGCTCGGACATCGTGAGAACACTTCAGAGATTAATGGAACCCAAATCATCTTTTTATGCAGTCTCTGTGTCAAGGATAAGACCATAAGACATAGGAGCGGAAGTAAGGCCATTTGGCCCATCGAGTCCACTCCACCATTCAATCATAGTTGATTTCAACTCCATTTACCCGCTCTCTCCCCATAGCCCTTAATTCCTCGAGAAATCAAGAATTTATCAATTTCTGTCTTGAAGACGCTCAACGTCTCGGCCTCCACAGCCCTCTGTGGCAATGAATTCCACAGACCTACCACTCTCTGGCTGAAGAAATTTCTCCTCATCTCTGTTCTAAAGTGACTCACTTTTATTCTAAGGCTGTGCCCCCGCGTCCTAGTCTCCCCTGCTAATGGAAACAACTTCCCTACGTCCATCCTATCTAAGCCGTTCATTATCTTGTAAGTTTCTATTAGATCTCCCCTCAACCTCCTAAACTCCAATGAATATAATCCCACGATCCTCAGACGTTCATCGTATGTCAGGCCTACCATTCCTGGGATCATCCGTGTGAATCTCCGCTGGACCCGCTCCAGTGCCAGTATGTCCTTCCTGAGGTGTGGGGCCCAAAATTGCTCACAGTACTCCAAATGGGGCCTAACCAGTGCTTTATAAAGCCTCAGAAGTACATCCCTGCCTTTGTATTCCAAGCCTCTTGAGATAAATGACAACATTACATTTGCTTTCTTAATTACGGATTCAACCTGCAAGTTTACCTTTAGAGAATCCTGGACTAGGACTCCCAAGTCCCTTTGCACTTTAGCATTATGAATTTTGTCACCGTTTAGAAAATAGTCCATGCCTCTATTCTTTTTTCCAAAGTGCAAGACCTCGCACTTGCCCATGTTGAATTTCATCAGCCACTTCTTGGACCACTCTCCTAAACTGTCTAAATCTTTCTGCAGCCTCCCCACCTCCTCAATACTACCTGCCCCTCCACCTATCTTTCTATCATCGGCAAACTTGGCCAGAATGCCCCCAGTCCCGTCATCTAGATCGTTAATATATAAAGAGAACAGCTGTGGCCCCAACACTGAACCCTGCGGGACACCACTTGTCACCGGTTGCCATTCTGAGAAAGAACCTTTTATCCCAACTCTCTGCCTTCTATTGCTTCCACAATAAAAATTAGTTCTCAGGTGACTGAGGATTCCAATGCACACCTTACAGTTTCTGTCACAAGTGTGGCGGACAATGGTTAGAGGAGTGAGTGGGTGGGGTTCCCGGGCTGCCACGTGCTCCTTTCACTTGGTTCCAGCTTGCTCTCGGCAATGAAACTCAAGGTGTTTAGTTCCTTCCCAGATACTTTTCCTCCACTTCGGCCGGTTGCGGGCCAGGGATTCCAGGTGTCGGTGGGGACGTTGCACTTTTTCAAGGAGGCTTTGTGGGTATCCATGAGGCATTCCCTCACCCTCCTGGGGCTCGCTTGCAATGTCAAAGTTCCAAGAAGAGCACTTGTTTTGGGAGTCTCAGCACCTCTGACAGCTCAGCACTTCAGTCCTGCACTTGGATTTCAGGTTAGATTTTGTGCTTAGCTGTGTGGAAATTGATCTCGAATCCACAATCTTCTCACTTAAAAATGCATCTCAACACCATCCTCTGAAAAACATCCCAAAATCACCTTGTAACACATCAGCATGTTACATTTCCAGTCAGATTGCTAATTTATGGTAAATTGGAGGAAGTTTGGTGCTGTGACCCCCCTATACCCATAAGCAACTGAATTCAAAGCATCCAAACTAATCTTACACATAAAGCTCTCTCTGGGCTAGATTACAAATTTGAGTCCAGGCATCATCTAAACTGAAATACCACTTCAAGCCCAGGCATTCAGGTGGAACCTGAAGACATATAAAATTTGCCAAAAGTACATGTAAAAAAAAAACCTAACCTTAATTCAAAGTCACTTTCAGTTCAAATTATCAGATCATTTGAAATTGTCAGACATAATGGCCTTGCTTGGGCAAGGCTCATAAAATCCTGCCCGAGGCCAACGGAGAATTCTGTTCTGCGTTCCTCGCCTGCCCCGGAATATTAATGTGTACATCGCTGTGATGCTGAACTCAGATCATTGGGTAATTTCAGTTGCTTAAGCATCAAAAATGACTGAGCTCTTTGGAATATAAACACTTGGAAGAGTCCAGTTGATAAACTGCTGGCGTGAAATACTCTGGAGAGTGGAGGATGGAAGGGGTGGGCTGCGATGTGGGAGCAGGGGGAGAGGGGGGGGTGGTTGAGAATTGAAAGCTGAAGTTAAATACGAGTCTGGACAGTTGGGGGTACGGGGAAAGGATGAGCTCTAATGGGCTGAATGGCCTTTTCTGATCCGCTAGCACTGCAATTTGCTGTACAATTTGTTGAACTCTGATGCAATTTGAAGTCTGAACCACTTAGAATATATACTGCTCAATTTGTCAGAAACTACTGGTCTTGAAAAAATTGTTAATCAAAATCCATCAACTACTAATCAATTTTCAAGTAGCTGCAGCAGTTCCATTAATCAAGTCAAAAAAATTATTTGGAGCCCATTGCCCCATGAATAGATTAGCATCTGAATAGCCTTGACCTTTTGAGTTAATCCTTTAATCCCTTCTCACCTATTTTGAAACATTTCTTTCTTTATTTTGTTCTCTTAAAGTACATCTGCCAGGCTTCATATTAACTTCCTGCATTTTTAAAAAATCTTGTTTCTACCCATTCGTTTTTAGAAGTCTCCTCATTTAATATGCCCTTCACTGTCAATTCCTTCAAGAAAACATTCAAATAACCCATTTTCAAGAGGGCCCCTTTGCGAGTAACAAGGGAATGGTGTGAAGGACTGCCTTATCTGGATGGGCCTACAAAACAAATGTCAGAACTAGCTGGACTGCCAGTACTTAGTAAAGAAACAAACACACTGCTTAGCACCCTTCCCCCACCGCCATCACCCAGAGCATGTTACAAACTTTTCTCCTGCTACTTTGAATCAAATTGCACCACATCTGACTTTAAATCAGAATTAAATTAAGAGGCTAAAGAACTTGCGATTATTGCTTCTCCACCATAACTTGTTGAATTAGCCATAAGTTTTCATATATGAGCCACCTATAGGAGGAACAGATACAGATGAATGGATTTAGATAAGATATAGGTAATAGCTGGAACTTTTACTGAACATATTCATCTCCTGGGCCTTTTAAAACAACTAGTCAAAGCTCTGAAACCATGGATGGAGGGAAGTAGGGAACGGAACTCAGACTATTAGGTTGCACATTCATTTCAAAAGCTATCGTGGTAAAACTAGCAAATTCAAGATTCATTAAGCGATATCTCTCTGGAGGAGGTAAGGGCTGGCAACTATAGACATTTATAAATGGAAAAAAATTAACATCCATTTGGTTCTGTAAAAATACACTGCTGGCATTTCAAGAGTTCTCTCTTCAAGAGGTAATTATGTTTAAGAGCCACTATTACCTTAATCTATTTGATCCTGCTCAAGAATGAAAGAGATGCGGAAAAGCACCAACTACATTCCTTTCCAGTTAAAAGGGACTGCAAACTTTAAAGGAACTATGTTCTGACACTTGATGAAATAATACATCCAGACACTAAAAGTTGTTAGGAATGCCACTTGAAAACTTGCCCTACGGCAGGTAAAAGTATGGTGTGGTATTTACCGATTACAAGGCCTCTATTTGTATTCCAGGGCATGTGGGCTTCAGGCAGGATCATTGTGGGGTTGCTGTAATTGTCTTAAGACGCCCTTGGATTGGTGGTGGGTAGTGACAGAGGGAGGAATTTTGCCTCCAAGCATCAACCCTGCAGCCCCTGCTTGTTTTCTAGCAGATTTCCAAAACAAGGACAAGATCAATCTTACAGAGAATGGCTACTTCATAAAATACTTCTGGAATTGTACACTGCCTACAGGAGATAAAGACAGAAGTCACCATGAAAATCATCGAAGCAACCCTCCCAGCCCACAAGCATCATTATTTGCGAATGGATTAGCCTCATATGTCCCTCAGTTTATCTCCAACCAGCGTCTTTCAGCACCAGTATAAACCTTAATGGTGAAAGGCCATGAGGCTTTGAATACTGTGCTGCTGAGATATATATCCAAAGAAATGCATTGTCTTTGTATTAATACCACTTCTACCACTTGTCCTTGCACCCCTGAGGGGCAGGAGAGGAGACGACCTGCAGGGCTACGTAGTCAGGAGAGGATAAATACAATCCAAGGAGTGAGGCCATGTAGGCCACTTACCTTCAGAGAGATCAGCAAGCACCTCGAATTTGGAAAGAAATGTGAACAGTAACATGCTAAGGTGAGTAGTACTGCTTAGGGACTGAGTCTAAACCACTGGTAATTTAAAAAAAAATTAAACAAGTAACAAATCATATTTTATTCTTAAGTGACGTTTATTACAACTAGTAAGGTGTATTGTAAGGTGTATTGTTAGGGTTTATCAATATTGCTAAGGTTTATTAATAGTATGGGTAAAGATTTATTAATATTAGTAAAGTTATTACCAGTAATAAGCTTTAATCACAGTCACAAAGTTATCAGTTAATAGAGCAATGGCAGGGGTTCTCCAACCTGAAGAGTGCCCATCTTGTGCTATGTGGGGACTCCAGGACTCTTCTTATGTCCTGGATAACCATTTGTGCAGGACATGTTGTCAACAGCTGCAGTAGCTGGAGCTCTGGATTGTGGAGCTTGAGCAGTAGCTGGCATCACTATGGAGCATCCATTAGGTTGAGGGTTACATGGATAGGACATTTATAGATGTGGTCACCCTGCAGCTTAAAAATATGCAGTGAGAGGGGGAAATGGTGACCACCAGACTGTCAAAAAGGAACAGGCAGATAAAGCAGGTATCCCCTGTGTGCAACCCACTCTCCCATCTGCCAGCATTCAGCACATGGAAGTCTAGAAGGGCAATCGTAATTCGACATTAGGGGAATAGGTAGGAAATTGTGTGGCCACAGATGTGAATCCAGGATGGTGCTTTGCCTCCCTGCTGCCAGAGCCAAGACTGTAGGGGCGGGCACTCTGGGGAGTCCAATTGGTGAGGGGTGGGATTCCCACAGTGTGTGTGGTGGGAGGGGCGGAGTGCCGAGTCCTTTAAAGATGGGTGGTGGGTACTTGGCAGTGACGGAGGAGCAGTGGAGCTCCGGTGATACTGCCGCGGTGGTTGTTGACTGAGGGAGGGGGGTACGATGCCCCTGATGATTGTGCCATGGGGGGGGGGGGGGGGAAGAGCCCCCAACAATGAGTGTGAGGGACCTTGATGTTTACGCCGCAGGTGGGGTGGGGGTGGGATTTCAACTCTCGGCTGATCACGCACCCTTTAAAGGTGCATCCCAATCTCTGTGGAGCTGTGTTGCAGACTCTGTTAGGTCCCACCCAACTGATGGCGTAAACCATGCCCCCAGGTTTTTTTTGTCAGAGTGTCAGAAAATCTGGTCTGTGCATCTGGAGAGAAGCACACTGGTTTTCAGTCAAAGTCCGACACTATTGCAAATTATGGGGAAACTCCACCCTGTATATGTGAACGCACAGACTGCAGTAAATAAGACTGGCGAGTTACAGGTGCAGGTTGCCATGTGGAAATATGATATTAGGTCTATAACAGAGATCTTATAATGGAGGATTTTTATTACACTACTACTATTTGGATAAAGGACAGAGAGTGGCAAGAAATCCTAGAGTTTTGAGGAAAATTTTGTAGAGCAGTATGTTTTCAGTGCAACAAGGAAGGAGGCACTGCTAGACCTGGTTCTTGAAACTGAGGTGGACTAAGTTGATCAAATGTCAGCAGGAGAACATTGACGGGACAATGGTCATTGTATCATAAATTTTAGGCTGACTATGGAAAAGGACAAAGAACAATCCAGCATACAGAAAATTAACTGGGAGAAAGACAAACTCTAATGGGGTAGAAACAGATCTGGGCCAAATAAGTTGATGTCAAAGGTTTACAGGAAATGAGGCAGCTGATCAATGGGTTACCTTCAAAGAAGAGATGAGTCAGGTACAGTCAAGCTTTATTCCCTCGAAAAGGAAAGGTAGGGCAAACAAATCAAAAGCTCCCTGGATGACAAAAGAGATTGAAATTAAAGAACAAAAAAGCGCGTTTGTGACAGGTGTCAGGTAGAAAATACAAATGAAACCCAATCAAATACAAAAGTTTCAGAGGAGAGATGAAGAAGAAAATGAGAGAAGCAAAGAGGGACGATGATCACCCGCAGGGGTGGAAGGGAAAATTAAAAAATCACCAGAAATGGACTCACTTTCACATTGCCCAATGATCAGCAATAAACAGCATTTCCAGAACCTGGGAAGAGGGTCACAGAGTTCAAGGTACAGTATATGATTGAGTATAGCCCAAAACGAGGAGGATTTAGAACATTATAAATATAGCAAAATTGTGCTTTGTTGTGGAGAATACAACTACAAATATGCTTTCAACTGCTCTGAATATATTTCTAAACTGTTAATAAGCAAGCAGTGCATTCGGGGACAAAAAGCAACCTTTAGCATGGCACATCTCACTACTTGTTTCATGCACAGTGCATTCCAGTACTTGATTGTAAAAGCACATGTGAACAAACAAGCAGTTTTTAAGCAAAAGAAAAAGACACTCATTGCAAAATTCCAACTAAAGCACTCCTCAAATATAATGCAGGTTCTCTCAAGATGATGGAGCGCTTTAGAAAGAGATCTCTTGCTGCAAAAGCTTCTATTGTATTTAAAGGATACATTGAAAGGTCTGTACCAATTGTTGTGGGAGGATTTTTAATTGGCTATGCCTGGAGATATAAGTTACTGCAAAATACATGAACAAGTACAAAAGGAAAGTTGGATTTTTATAGGGCCTTATCAAGATGTGAATTACTTCTGAAATGCAGCCAATTTTCACACAACAAAATTGCAAATGAATAAACCAGGTTTTTCTGTTTTGGTTGGTGTTGATTGAGGGAGGAAAACTTGTACGTGAAGAAATCACTTTCCCTCACAAGGCCTGCATTCTCTGGCCCTTCCCACTGGTGAGATAGAGGATCAGCCATGATCTTATTGAATGGCAGAGCAGGCTCAAAGGGCCGAGTGTCCTACTCCTGCTCCTATTTTCTATGTTTCATACATTTTGATGAAGTAATGATTTGGGCTGGTTTCAGAATTAGGTGGTGTACAATGGAGATGATCTTCTCAGTTCTGCAGCTTCAAGAAAAATGCCATGAACAAAGGAGTCCACTGTGTAGTCCCTTCCTTAAACCGATCCAGGGCATTTAATCATGTGAGCAGAGGCAGTCTATTTAAGTTACTAGAGAAAATTTCACTGCCTCCCGAAGTTGTTCAATGCGATCTCCACTTTCCATAAAAACATGATGGATAAGGTCAGCTATGAGGATATAACATGGGAACCCGGAGAGATCCGCAGTGGGGTTAAAGAGGGTTGTTTTCTGGCACCGATACGCTTTGGCATATTCTTCCCTTTGCTAGTATCAGATGCCTGCAGGTCATCTGTATGGGTGTCTACGCACATAGGAGAATTGATGGAAAATTGTTCAGCCTTACTTGCCTGAGACCCAAGACAAAGGTGTGGCAAATCCTCAAAGATTTGCTCTCGCTGATGATGCTGCACTAAGGTTCCACACCAAACAATGTGAGCAATGAATTGGCAGATTCTCGCATGTCTTTAGAGTTTGGTTTGATCATCAACATCAGGAAGTCAAAAGTCATGGTCCAGGATGTTGCCATTGACCGGATGGATGACAGCCGTATCCCCAAAGACCTTCTGAATGGTGAATTGGCCAATACATCAAGATCCCCTGGGCATCCATACCTCTGTTACAAGGATACCTGTAAGCAAGTTATGAAGATGGCAGATATTGAGACTGACAACTGGGAGACAGTCGCTGAGAGACATGACCTCTGGAGGCTGACTGTTTGGAAGGGCATTGGAGGCTGACTGTTTGGAAGGGCATTGGAAGCAGTGAGGAATAACAAAAAAGCTCTGCTGGACAGAAAGGGGACCCAGAGAAAATTCAACTCCTGACCTCATTACAGCCTTGGTTCAAACATGGACAAAAGAGCTGAACACCAGAAGTGAGGTGAGAGTTACTGCCCTTGACATCAAGGCAGCATTTGACTGTGCATGCCATCAAAGAGCACTAACAAAACTGAAGTCGATGGGAATCAGGGGGAAAACTCTCCACTAGTTGGAATCATACCTGGCACAAAGGAAGATGGTTAAGGTGGTTGGACGTCAAACATCTCAGCTCCAGGACATCTCTGCAGGAGTTCCTCAGATGTTTGCAGGAGTTCCTCAGGGTTCCTAGGCCCAACCATCTTCAGCTGCTTCATCAATGATCTTCCCTCCTTCATAAGGTCAGGAGTAGGGATGCTTGCCGATGATTGCACAATGTTCAGCACCATTCACAACTCTTCAGATACTGAAGCAGTCCATGTTCAAATGCAACCTGAACAATATTCAGGCTTGGGCTGACAGGTCGCATGATACATTCGTGCCACATAAATGCGAGGCAATGACCATCTCCAACAATAGAGGATCTAACCATCGCCCCTTGACATTACCATCATTGAATCCTTCATCATCAATATCCTGGGGGTTACCATTGACCAGAAACTGAACTGGACTAACTGTATATGGCTACCAGAGCAGGTCAAAAGCTGGGAAACCTGCGATGGGTTACTCATCTCCTGACCCCACAAAGCTTGTCCATTATCTACAATGCACAAGCCAGGAAAGAAATATAAAACTCTCCACTTGCCTCAATATGTGCAGCTCCAACAACACGCGGGACAAAGCAGCCCACTTGATTTGGACCCCTTCCACAACATGCAATCACTCCACCGCCGACAAACAGTGGCAGCCGTGTGTACCATCTACATCTCACCAAGGTTCCTTAGGCAGCATGTTACAAACCCACGACGACGACCAACTAGGTGGACAAGAGCAGCAGATATCTGGAAACATCACCACCTGGAGGTTCCCCTCGAAGTCTCTCACCATCCTGACTTGGAAGTCTATCACCATTCCTTCACCATCACTGGGCCAAAATCTTGGAATTTCTTCCCTAACAGCACTGTGGGTATACCTACACCTCAGGGACTACAACGATGCAAGAAGGCAGCTCACCACATTCTGAATGGCAACTAGGGATGGACAATAAACGTTGGACTAGCCAGCAATGCCCACATCCCATAAATGGGATGCCAGTGAATCGTGCACCTTCTCAGCTTGTTGTTTTTCTCTGCAGCAAATGTAGCAAAGACGGCCATGCCAAAGTCGGATGCCTGAACCACACCAGGAGATGTTTAACACAAGAGTTGACTATCACAGCACTAACCATCATTATGCCCAGATGGCCAAAAAGCATCACACCCACCAGTCCATATTTCATCATCAACTGGCCAGCATACTAGAGCAGGACAAAGAAAATGCCTCTCTTCTTGAAGCACAGCCACAATGGCATTAACAAATGCGAGGAGCTTGCTACCAACTGTTCTAAATGGTGACAACTTGTTCATCAAGCTACATTATACTTCGACTCCAATTGCCTTAATGATAAGGCAAAGCAGCAGCAGAGAAGGAAAGAAAAGGAAGGAAATCCTGCACTCCGGATCCCACCTATCTCAAAGGCCGTCCTGCCCCATGAGTCCAAAGATCACAGGGCAAGAATTGGCCTGTTTAGTCACATCCTGAGTAGGTGTCATCTTGGAATTAAGGGGCAGCTATCAACAGCTTAACTGCATATAGAAGTTACATTTAACACAATAAAATATCTTGCATTCATCGTGATATCCTTCACAATTTCAGCAGATCCGTAAGTGCTCTTCCACCAATTAAGTAATTTTGAAATAAAGTCACTGTTGTGATAGCCAGAGAAAAGTTTTAAGGAACATCTTAAAGGGAGAGGCAAAGCGGTTTAGGGAGGCGACAGTTGAAGGCCATGGGGACCAATGAAGTGAAGTGAAGGGAAATCCAGTCTACACAAGAAGCCAGAATTAGAGGAGTGGAAAGTTATGGCAGTGTTACTGAGGAAGTTACTGAGAGTGGAGAGATTTAAATCAAAGGATTAAACTTGAGCCATCAATCTCCTTTCTGAACAGCTACGTTTTTTAACGTAATTAATTTTTCCAGCTCAGCTGATCCAGTTCCGGGATCAACATCTACTTTTCATAGAATCATAAAAGCCTACAGTGCAGAAGAGGTAATTTGGCCCATCAAACACTGACTCGCTGATAGAATAGGCGGGATTTTCCAGCTGCGCTTGCCCCAAAATCAGAAAATCCCACCTGAGGTCAACTGACATTTCCATAGTCCATCCTGCGCCCTCCACGATTGCTGCGGTGGGTGGGACAGGAAAATTCCCCCAGCATCTTACCCAGGCCCTCTCCCCGTAACCCATTTACCATAGCTAATTCTCTAGACATTATAGAAATCATAGAAAGCCATTCGGCCCATCGGGTCTGCACTGACAATAAGCTCACCCAAGCCCTATCCCCGTAATCCCACTAATCCCTCTAACCTACGCATCCCAGGACACTAAGGGGCAATTTAGCATGGCCAATGCACCTAACCTGCACATCTTTGGAGTGTGGGAGGAAACCGGAGCACCCGGAGGAAACCCATGCAGACACGGAGAGAACGTGCAAACTCCACACAGACTAACCCAAGCCGGGAATCGAACCCAGGTCCCTGGAGCCGTGAGGCAAGAAGTGCTAACCACTGTGCTACCCCTATCTTGGGACATTATGGGGCAATTTAGCACGGCCTACCCACCTAACTTGCATATCTTTGGGCTGTCCATTATTTGGAGACCAAAATTACAGGACTGCAACTAAGCCAAAAAAAATCAGGAATGTGATCGCCGAACTGGGACATTTATCGCACACCCACTTATTCATAGAAAGTTGCTGAATCAAAGAGGGTGTAACCCATTAAGAAGTATTATCATTAAAGAAGGATGAATAAATCGGTGCGAATAAAGTTTTCACCTCCTTCCCCACCCACAGCCGGGTGACATTAAGCAGAGTTTACAAGACGAGCGCTGCAGCCTAGGTTTAGCTGCCTGGCCCGCCCTGTCCACCCGGCACCGGCACCAACTGGCGGCGGGGGCACCGGCGGCCTGATCAGACCCTGGGACCCCCGCCTCATTAACTTAAACCACCTTCCTCACCTCTGAAGCAGCCCCGGTTTGTCAGATACAACTTGCGCTTTAACCAACGGGTTTCAGCATTCAAAAGGCTCGACAAACGGCCGAACGAGACCAAGGGCGTCCTGGCGGCCGCCATCTTCCTCAACAAGAATGAACTTTATTAGCTCAGTGTGTGTTTGGCAGGTGCTGCTAGAGGTTATCTGTCTACTGCCTTCCCCAAAGCACCTTCATGGGGAAAATCTCAGCACCAGAATCTCAGTCACAAATCATGTAACTGGCCGTTTAAAGAAAAAGGGGAGTGGTCCCACCTCATTTTTAAGTTTATTTATTTTGTATAGTTTATTTATTAGTGTCACAAGCAGGCTTACATTAACACTGCAATGAAGTTACTGTGAAAATCCCCCTAGTCGCCACATTCCGGTGCCTGTTCGTGTACACTGAGGGAGAATTTAGCATAGCCAATGCATCTAACCAGCACATCTTTCAGACTGTGGGAGAAACCCGACACAGTCACGGGGAGAACGTGCAGTCACCGTGCAGACAGTGACCCAAGCTGGGAATCGAACCCGGGTACCTGGCACTGAGAGACAGGAGTGCTTGGCACCTTGCCGCCCCATTTTTATAGAGATGTACAACACAGAGAAGGGCCTTCAGCCCATCGCATCTGCGCCATTCAAAAGCAAACACTTAATTATTCTAACCCCATTTTCCAACACTTGGCCTGTTGCCTTGTGTGCCTTTGTATTGTAAATACGCATTTAAATACTTCTTAAATGTTATGAGAGTCTCCGCCTCTCCCACCCTTTAAGACAGTGAGTTTCAGACTCCCACCACCCTCTGGGTGAAAACGTTTTTCCTCACATCCCCGCGAATCCTCCTACCTCTTACCTTAGATGCCGGAAGGATGTTCCTGATGGTGGGGATGTCAGTACCTGGGGTCATATTCTAAGGATACGGGGTAAATCTTTTAGGACTGAGATGAGGAAAGATTTCTTCACCCAGAGAGTGGTAAGCCTATGGAATTTGCTACCACAGAATGCAGTTGAGGCCAAAACATTGTATGTTTCCAAGAAGGAGTTAGATACAGCTTTTGGGGCGAAGGGAATCAAAGGACATGGGGGGGAAGGTGGGATCAGACTATTGAGTTGGATGATCAGCCTTGATCATAATGAATGGTGGAGCAGGCTCAAAGGGCTGAATGGCCTACTCCTGCTCCTATTTTCAATGTTTAAATTTATGCCTCCTGGTGGTTGATCCTTCTACCAAGGGGAAAAGTTTCTTCCAGTCTATTTATGCCCCTCATAATTTTATATATTTCAATATCCGCCCCTCAGTCTCATCTGCTCCAAGGAAAACAACCCCAATCTATCCAATCTCCCTTCATAACTAAAATTCTCCAACCAAACAACATCCTGGTTTTTATTCATTTATGGGGTGTGGTGTCACTGGCAGGGCCAGCATTTACTGCCCATCCCTAATTGCTCAATTTTCAGAGAGCATTTTAAGAGTCAACATTTCGGCAAATCTTGAGTCACATGTAGGCCACGTAAGGTTGAAAGATTTCCTATGCTAAAGGGTATTAATGATACCAGATGGGTTTTTAATGACAAAGGCAAATTATTGCAGATGCTGGAATCTGAAACAAATACAGAAAATGCTGGAAAATCTCAGGGGGTCTGACAGCATCTGTGGAGAGAGAATACAGCTAACATTTTGAGTCTGGATGCCTCTTTGTCAGAGTTAAAAAAAACAATTATTTTGTAGTCATCATTAGACTTTTTATTGAATTCCCAAATTTTACCATCTGCCGTAGGGGGGGAATTCGAACTCAGGTACCCAGAACATTACCACGGGTCTGGGATTATTAGTCCAGCAACAATACCACTAAAGCACCACCCACCCCCACAACATTGATTTTGATTGCAATGTTTAAGTATGGTCCAAGAAGGGCCTGCAGCCAAAGCATAAATTGCCTGTCCTCACTTTCTGACCACTGTATGTTACCACCATTTTCTGATTTTGTTTCAGAGTTCCAACCATCTACAGCTTATGCATATAGTGCACCTATGAGCAAGATTTGAGATCACTGATTTAGTCCATAAACAAAGCTGTTGTGTGTCCTGCACATCAAAATGGCCATGAAATTATCATCTCTTGTAAAAACCCATCTGGTTTACGAATTTTGATTTCATTTATTATTGTCACGTATTAGTATACAGTGAAAAGTATTGTTTCTTGCGTGCTATACAGGCAAAGCATACTGTACATAGGGAAGGAAAGGAGAGGGTGCAGAATGGAGTGTTACAGTTATAACTAGGGTGTAGAGAAAGATCATACCCAGGCAGCACCTTGCTGCTGCCCTTGGCACTGCCTGGTCACTGTCCCCTGGCCAATGTCAGGGGCAGTACCAGGGGAAGTGCCTGGTCAGTGCGAGAAGACAGTGCTGGGGGGAGGGGGGCTTCTGTGGAGATGCTGCTGTGAGGTTGTATGGGGGAGATGCTTGGGGGGATGGGGGTGGGGGGGTTGGTTCCATGGTAAGGGAGAAGTTGTGGAGGGAAGGGGGGAGTTATTTTCTTTAACATCGGGGTGCCCTTTAAAGTGGACACCCTAATCTTAAAAGCCAAAGAAACGTCATGGGACACACCACTTGGATTTTATTTTGTCAAAGAGTTTAAAAATAAGGCAGAAAAAACTGACAGGACAGCCGCCATCTACCCTTGCTTTTCCCGCCTGAGTTTACACTGACAAAAAAAATCAGTAAATTCCACTCATTGTTTCAATTGGTTGACAAATAGTAACAAGGAGGCATAGGCCAACAATTATCACTAGAAAAATATAGAGGGAGGTTAGTTATTAGATCATGAAGCTATTTACCGTAAGTGACTGTTAAGGAGGAAGTTCTAACATCGTTAGAAAGGAGATTTGAAAAGGAATAATATAAAAGGCAATAAGAAAAGTGAGAGGAAATGAGAGCAGATTGGATAGTTCCAGCTAAGAGCCAACACTGACACTAACATGACAGTCTGAATGGTTGTTTTCTCTGCTGTGAGTTCAACAATGCTATAAATCATTAAATGCTTTACATTTAATTTCAGTATTTTTCTTTTCCGGGTAAGGCTGCTTTTTGCCCTTTCTCAATTTTTGCATTCCTTTTTGTGCTTATGCAGAGGAAAAGAAGACTGGGATCTGATTAAGGAATGTTCTTCATTATGTTGGAATGAAGGGCAGATTTAGATTTTCTATGTCCATATACAGTGAAACCAAAAAAAAAGTCCTTTGCTACGTTTACAATTTTCAGAATCAATGCAGCCAGATTATTCAAAGTATAGTCAAAGGTTATTTCACACAGAAAGGGTCAGTATGTGGTCATTGCTCAGAATGAAGGAGGATTACTCACTGCCTCTCGTTAAACATAAAGCATCTTTCTTGTTCATGTTCAGCAGCAGTTTTGTTTTCATATTTTCAATGAGGAATGCAAGATTACTATCGGCATCCTTCATCAGTTTCAAGGAAGTTTGAAGGATGTCAATTCCTCTGAAATATATTGTTTTCTTCACTCAGTTAGGTAGTGAGATTGGTTTTAATTTTCAAAGCTCAATGTTAAAACAAGCATTAGCAACAGTTTATGGGCTCCTGACATTCGCTTCTATGGAGTATTCATTATTAATTCTGTACTTTCAAAAGCTGTCTTCTATAGCCTGGGTAATCCATGAGCCTCTTGATTTCAATAGGCACCACACACTGCCTGGCTTGTTTCCACAAATGTAATGTTTTTATTATGTGTTGGATTACAGAGCTTTCCTTTACCCCCTGCTTCAAAGTCTCCAAGTCTATCCGCTCCAAGCCAAAGTCGCTGAGATCTTACAGAGATGGAATCTCAACTTCAGCAGCATTGAGGATTATCACTGGCCTCAGCGTAACTCAGGCAGAGATGGGGAAAAATCAAACCGGATCCCCAATCTTGATTACTGGTGACCTTTGCAATGAAGTGTGTATGTATTGTCGCTGGTCAGGGCAGGATCCAGCCAGGTAGTAATAGCCCCTCGGTCACATACCCTCTTGCTACTAGCACGTGGCCACATGGGAACAGGAGAGCATGATCAATAGCCAGAAAAATATAACATTCCAAAATTCCCTACTATATTATTAGTCAAATAGCTGAATCTCCATGGCTTATTTTACATGTTTTATCCATAGACTTGCCAGTATTCCTGACTGGGTCAATGTTTGCTTTTTAAAAAATTCTCTGCATGTAAGTTCCCTCCTGTGCAGACTTGATGCTTTCTATCCCATAGGTTTCCCAGGTTTTGTCTTGCTGTGTAACTTATCTTCCCCTTTAGAATCCTGAGTTTGTTTCTCACTAATTTATATATTTCTTGCTTGAAAGTATGCAAAGGAACATAAATGAGCATACAAAGAACAAAGAACAGTACAGCACAGGAACAGGCCCTTCGCCCCACCAAGTCTGTGCCAACACAGATGCCTCTCTAATTTAATATTTTCTTGCCTCTACGTGGTTCACATCCCTCTATTCCCTGCCTATTCATGTTTCTATCCAAATGCCTTTTGAACATTGTCATAGAATCTGCTTCCACCATCTCCTCTGGCAGTGCGTTCCAGGCATTCACCACCCTGTGTGTGAAAAACTTGCTCCTTACAGCTCTTTTAAACTTTCCCCCTCTCACTTTCAACCTATGCCCCCGAATAATTGACCCTTCGACCCTGGGAAAAAGACTCTGACTATCCACTCTATCCAAGCCTGTCATAATCTGTAAACTTCTATCAGGTCCCCCCTCATCCTCTGACGCCCCAATGAAAACAATCCAAGTTTCTTCAACCTTTTTTCATAGTCCATATCCTCCAAACCAGGCAATATCCTGGTAAATTTCTTCTGCATCCTTTCCAATGCATCAACATCCTTCCGGTAGTGTGGCGACCAGAATTGTACACAATACTCCAAATGTAACCTAACCAAAGTCTTATACAGCTGCAACATGAGTTTCCAATTACTATACTCAACATCCCGACCGATGAAGGCAGCATGCCATATGCCTTCTTGACCACCTTGTCCACCTGAGTTGCCACCTTTAGGGAACTGTGGATCTGCACACCTAGATCCCTCTGAATGCCAGTATTTCTAAGGGCGCTACCATTTACTGCATACTTTCCTTCTGCAGTAGACCTTCGCATCACCTCACATTTGTCCAAGTTAAATTCCATCTGCTATCTTTCGGCCCAGGTCTCCAGCCGATTTATATCCTGCTGTATCCTCAGACAATCCTCCTCACTATCCGCTACTCCCCCAATTTGTGTATCATCTGCAAATTTACTAATCAGACCACTTACATTTTCCTCCAAATCATTTATATATATTACAAACAACAGAGGCCCCAGCACTGATCCTTATGGAAAACCACTTGTCACAGACCTCCAATTAGAAAAGTACCCTTCCAATGCTACTCTCTGCTTTCTAAACCCAAGCCAGTTTTGTATCCATCTTACCAGCTCACCTTGAATCCCATATGACTTCACCTTCTATATCAGGAGCCTTATCAAAGGCTTTACGAAAGTCCACGTATACAACATCCACTGCCCTGGTCAATTTTTCTTGGCACTTCCTCAAAGAACTCAGTCAAGTTTGTGAGACACAACCTCCGCTTCACAAAATCACGTTGTCTATCACTGATAGTACATGTGAGTACATCCTGTCTCTAAGAATCTTCTCCAATAATTTCCCCACCACTGATGTAAGGCTCAAAGGCCTATGATTTCCCAGTTGTCTCTTCTGCCCTTCTTAAACGGAGGAATAATGTTAGCTACTCTCCAATACTCTGGTACCTTGCCCATGGCTAAAGATTTTGGCCAAGGCGTCAGCAATTGCTTCCTTCATCTCTCTCAGTATTCTGGGATAGAACCTAACTGGCCCCGGGGACTTGTCCACTTTAATGTTTTTCAAGCCCGCAGTACATCCCCTGGGTGGATGTACTGCGGGCTTGCGGTGGACTGAAAAGATAGAGTATGTGGACTTTAACAAAGAGCTTGTGCTGGAATCTTTGAATGGCATCAAGATAGATAAGTCGCCGGGTCCGGATGTGATGTACCCCAGGTTACTGTGGGAGACGAGGGAAGAGATTGCAGAGCCTCTGGCGATGATCTTTGCGTCGTCGATGGAAACGGGGGAGGTGCCGGAGGATTGGAGGATTGCGGATGTGGTTCCTATATTCAAGAAGGGGAATAGGGATAGCCCAGGAAATTATCGACCGGTGAGTCTAACCTCAGTGGTTGGTACGCTGATGGAGAATATCCTGAGGGACAAGATTTATGAGCATTTAGAGAGGTTTAGTATGCTAGAATACTCAGCATGGCTTTGTCAAAGGCAGATCATGCCTTACGAGCCTGGTGGAGTTCTTCGAAAATGTGACTAAACACATTGACGAAGGGAAGGCGGTAGATGTGGTTTATATGGATTTTAGCAAGGCATTCGATAAGGTCCCCCATGCAAGGCTTCTAGAAAAAGTGAGAGGGCATGGGATCAAGGGGCTGCTGCCCTGTGGATCCAGAACTGGCTTGCCCAAAGGAGGCAGAGAGTGGGTCTCGATGGGTCTTTTTCTAAATGGAGGTCGGTCACCAGTGGTGTGCCCCAGGGATCTGTTCTGGGACCCTTGTTGTTTGTCATTTTCATAAATGACCTGGATGAGGAAGTGGAGGGATGGGTTGGTAAGTTTGCCGACGACACGAAGGTTGGTGGGGTTGTGGATAGTCTGGAGGAATGTCAGAAGTTACAGAGGGACATAGATAGGATGCAAGACTGGGCGGAGAAGTGGCAGATGGACTTCAACCCAGATAAATGCGTAGTGGTTCATTTTGGCAGGTCAAATGGGATGAAGGAGTACAATATAAAGAGAAAGACTCTTAGTACTGTCGAGGATCAGAAGGACCTTGGGGTCCGGGTCCATAGGACTCTAAAATCGGCCCCGCAGGTGGAGGAGGTGGTTAAGAAGGCGTATGGTGTTCTGGCCTTTATCAATCAAGGGATTGAGTTTAGGAGTCTGGGGATAATGATGCAGCTATATAAGACCCTCGTCAGACCCCACTTGGAGTACTGTGCTCAGTTCTGGTCGCCTCATTATAGGAAGGATGTGGAAAAAATTGAAAGGGTGCAGAGGAGATTTACAAGGGTGTTGCCTGGATTGAGTGGCATGCCTTATGAGGATAGGCTGAGGGAGCTCGGTCTTTTCTCCTTGGAGAGACGTAGGATGAGAGGAGACCTAATAGAGGTATATAAGATGTTGAGAGGCATAGATCGGGTGGACTCTCAGAGGCTTTTTCCCAGGGTGGAAATGTCTGCTACAAGAGGACACAGGTTTAAGGTGCTGGGGGGTAGGTACAGGGGAAATGTTGGGGGGAAGTTTTTCACACAGAGGATGGTGGGCGAGTGGAATCGGTTGCTATCAGTGGTGGTGGAGGCAAACTCAATAGGGTCTTTTAAGAGACTCCTGGATGAGTACATGGGACTTAATAGGATGGAGGGTTATAGGTAGGCCTAAAAGGTAGGTGTATATGTCCGGCACAACTTGTGGGGCCGTAGGGCCTGTTTTGTGCTGTAGTTTTTCTATGTTTCTGAAACCTCCAATACCTCCTCCCTTTTTATCTCAACATGTCCTAGAATGTCAACATCCTCCTTTCTACACTCAACATCCACCACATCCTTCTCCTTTGTGAATGCTGATGCAAAGTACTCATGGGTGAGATCCTTAACCTCATCTGGCTCCACACACAAATTCCCTCCACTGTCCTTGAGTGGACCTCCCCTTTCCTTAGCCACCCTCTTCCTCCTTATATATGCATAAAAAGCCTTGGGATTCTCCTTAATCCTGCCTGCCAAGGACATTTCAAGGCATCCCTTTGCCCTCCTAATTCCCTGTTTAAGCTCTTTCTTTGTATTCCTCAAGAACTTTATCTGTATTCAATTTTCTGAAGTTCATGTATGCCTCCCCCTTCTTTTTCACTAAGCTCACAATCTCTCTCGTCATCCAGGGTTCCCGAATCTTGCCATCTTTATCCTTCATTTTTACAGGGACATACTTGTCTTGAATTGTTAACAACTGACTTTTAAAAGACTCCCACATATCGGATGTGGATTTACCCTCAAACAGCCACCCCCAATCTACATTCCCTAGCTCCTGCCTAATACTGTCATAGTTAGCCTTCCCCCAGTTTAGTACTTTCACTCTGGATACTTTCTATCCTTTTCTACAAGTATCTTGAAACTTATAGAATTGTGATCACTGTTTCCAAAATGGTCCTCCACTGAGACATCAATCACCTGTCTGGGCTCGTTTCACAGAACCAGGTCTAAGATAGCTCCTTCCCGAGTTGGACTATCTACATATTGCCTCAAGAAGCACTCTTGGACACACTGAATAAACTCTGCCCTGTCTAAGCCCCTGGCACTAAAGGAATCCCAGTCTATGTCAGGGAAGTTAAAATCACCCGTCACAACAACCCTGTTGTTTTTACATCGTCCTATAATCTGCTGACATATCAGTTCCTCCACTTCACACTGGCTGTTGGGAGGTCTGTAGTACAACCCCAACAGTGTGATTGCACCGCTCCTGTTACTGAGTTCTACCCATATGGCCTCACTGCATGATCCCACCAAGGTGACCTCCCTCTGTTTAGCCGGGGTCTTTCTCCCTAATCAGTAAAGCAACACCCCCTCCTCTTTTGTCACCCTCTCTATCTTGCCTGAAGCACCTAAATCCTGGAATGCTAAGCTGCCAGTCCTGCCCTTCTTTCACCCAAGTCTCTGAAATTGCCACAACATCTTAGTTCCATCTAGTAATCCAAGCTAAGTTCATCTGCCTTACCTGACATACTTCGTGCGCTAAAGCAAACATATCTCAGACCATCTGTCCTGTCATGTTTTGTACACTCTCCCTGTGTTTTAATTCTCTTATCCTTACTGGACCCATTCACTGAGTTCTCCACAGTCTCTGTACTCTCTCCCTTTTTGATTCTTGCCTCTTTTTTCTCTGCCTTCCACTTTTCCCCTCACTGCCTTTTGTTTCTGTCCCCATTTTACTTTCCTCTGACATCCTGCAATGGTTCCCATTGCCCTGCCACAAGAGTTTAAACCCTTCCCAACAGCACTAACAAACACTTCCCCTCGGACATTGGTTCCGGCCCTGTCCAGGTGCAGACTGTCCAATTTGTACTGGTGCCACCTCCCCCAGAACCGGATCCAATATCCCAGGAATTTGAATCCCTCCCTCTTGCAGCATCCCTCAAGCCACATATTCATCTTAGCTATCCTGGCATTCTTACTCTGACTAGTACATGGCACTGGTAGCAATACTGAGATTACTACCTTTGAGGTCCTACATTTTAGTTTAACTCCTAAGTCCCTAAATTCAGCTTGTAGGACCTCATTCCATTTTTTACCTATATTGTTGGTGTCTACATGTGCCATGACAGCTAGCTGTTCCCCCTCCCCCTCCAGAAAGCCCTGCAGCTGCTCCGAGACATCCTTGACCGTTGCATCAGGGAGGCAACATATCATCCTGGAGTCTCGTTTGCATCCACAGAAACACCTGTCTATTCCCCTTACAATTGAATCCTCTATCACTATAGCTCTGCCATTCTTTTTCCTGCCCTCCTGCACAGCAGAGCCAACCACGGTGCCATGAACCTGGCTGCTGCCACCTTCCCCTGATGAGCCATTTCCCCCAACAGTATCCAAAATAGCATATCTGTTTTGGAGGGAGATGACCACAAGGGACCCCTGCACTGCCTTCCTACTCTTCCTCTTCCCTATTTCCCTCAGTAATTTTTATCCGTGGTGTGACTAACTCACTGAATGTGCCATCCATGACTTCCTCAGCATCATGGATGCTCCAAAGTGAATCCATCCGCAGTTCCAGAGCCATCGAGTGGTCTAACAAGAGCTTCAGTTGGACATACTTCTTGCACATGAAGGAGCCAGGGACACCGGGAAGGTCCCTGAATTCCCACATCGCACAAGAGGAGCATGACATAGGCCTGGGATCTCCTGCCATGACTTAACCCTTAAGTTAACTTCAACAACAATTACAATGTCAAGAGAATAAAAAGAGAAACTAATCACCAGTCAATCACTTACCTGATCACTTAGCATGGGCTAAAAACGGATGATTCATCTATAAGGTCATTATTCAGTCATGTTCAGTTCAAATAGTGCTGTACAGATAAGACCAAAGATCACAACAATCAAAGGTAAATCCATGCAACAAGTTTAGAAAAGAAATGCAATGCAGTTGCTAGTATTGTGCTGGTACTTACCTGAAGGAACATTTGAATTCTGATCATCAATGAATGAATGTCTTTTGTACCAGACTAAACTGACTGTGCAGTTGTGATACACAATCATATCTCTTACAATATCATATCGCATAGGAATGAGATAGAGAATTTGGTGAACTGGTGCGGCAAAAATAAGCTCTCCCTCAATGCCAACAAAACGAAGGAGATTGTCATCAACTTCAGGAAGCACAGAGGAGAACATGCCCCTGTCTACATCAATGGGGACTAAGGAGAAAGGGTCGAGAGCTTCAAGTTTTTAGGTGTCCAGATCACCAACAACCTGTCCTGGTCCCGGTCCCCCCATGTCAACACTATAGTTAAGAAAGCCCACCACCGCCTCTACTTTCTCAGAAGACTAAGGAAAGTTGGCATGTCAGCTACGATTTTCACCAACTTTTACAGATGCAACATAGAAAACATTCTTTCTGGTTGTATCACAGCTTGGTATGGCTCCTGCTATGCCCAAGACTGCAAAAAACTACAAAAGGTCATGAATGTAGCCCAATCCATCATGCAAACCAACCTCCCATCCATTGACTCTGTCTACACTTCCCGCTGCCTCAGCAAAGCAGCCAGCGTAATTAAGGACACTATGCACCCTGGACATTTTCTCTTCCACCTTCTTCCGTCGGGAAAAAGATACAAAATTCTGAGATCACGTACCAACCAACTCAAGAACAGCTTCTTCTCTGCTGCCATCATGCTTATCTTGCATTAAATTGATCTTTCTCTACACCCTAGCTATGACTGTAACGCTACATTCTGCACTCTCTCGTTTCCTTCTCTATGAACGGTATGCTCTGTCTTTATAGCGCGAAAGAAACAATTCTTTTCACTGTATACTAATACATGTGACATGAATAAATTATATCAAATTCAAATCAAATAACTATAGGAGAACAGTTTTTCTCTATTTAAACATTAAAGTAATTAGTCACAGCATATTTCTTATACATTACACAGTTCCAGCTTATTCAACAGGATCAGAGTTAGCTTCCTTCCTGGAAAACATCAATCATCGTTATGGTAGCTTAATTGAGTGTAAGTCTCAAATTGCATCCTCTGCTTGGTGTTGGATGTCATTTTTGCTCAGTTTGTCACACTCACCCATGAATTGGAAGGTTTTGGCTTGAAGCCTCACTTCAACAGATATGAACTGATAATACAGTGAGTGCAGTCCTGAGGAAACTCTGCACTGCTGGAAGTGCTGACTCTTGGATGAGACCTTGGGAGGGTCTGCCAAACGGAAATTGGACAATTAGATTAAGCAGATACATACTTGCTTGGTTCATTTATTTGCAGTGTTAACTTGGAATTAGAAGTTTCTGCATAGGTTGGAAAATGCTGAACTGTTAGAATTACAATCACTTGCGTAAGAGTTTAAATAAAAAAACACAATGTGTGTGCTTTAAAGTTTCCATGTCACCATTTAAAAAAGAATGGGGAGTTCTAGTCAACATTTCTTCTACAATTAAGAAAGAGAGTAAATGATCATTTATTTCACTGCCATTTGTAGAATTAGGTCCTTCCTTCACAAAGACATGTCAAATCCTGAGGTAGATTAGAGGAAAAATTTTAATCAACTTTTTATGCCTTGGATATTACATCTAATCAAGGAGTGGCACAGGCTTGGAGGGCCGAAGGGCCTGTTTCCTGTGCTGTACTGTTCTTTGTTCTTCTTTGTTCTTTGTTCTAAAGCAATGATAGCTATAGAAAACTGTAACAGGAAAAATAGCTCATGTGTCTGATCCTGGTGACCACACTGTCAACACACAAGAAGTGTCTGTCACAAGAGGAGCCATGGATACCTGCTTACTGCCTTCTCAGTCAGTATGTGATATGGAGAGGAGCCTAAGTATTAATTAGACACTGCAAATTTGGATTAAAGGCTTGGAATACTGTATACGTTTCTGGTTGCCATTTTATAGAAACGACACTTAAGAGGTTGTAAAAAGATTTATAAAGATGATTCCTGAACTACGAGGTTATGCCCATCAGGCAGGGGAGAACAGGTTAGGTCTCTTTCCTCTTGAAAAGAGAAGGCTGGGGGTTGGGATGGTGACCTAATAAAGGTCTTTATGAATGGTTTTGATAGAGTAGATACAGAGAGGGTGTTTACACTTGTTTCCAAGGAAATTTCGTTACTCAAAAGACCACCGAGAATGTGGAACTCAGTACGTCAGGAAATGGTTGAGTGAATAGTATAGTAGAGTATATATAATAGTATAGAATTGAAGTGAAGGCTGGAAAAGTATATGGGGGAAAGCCAATAGAAGGTTATGTTGATAGTAAGATAAGATAGGGAGAAGGCTCAAGGAAGCTAGCATAAGCACTGGTATGAACTAGTTGGGCATGTTATATTTTATATGCACAGAATATAGAGCAGATCAACTGGCATGAACTATTTGGGCCGAACAGCCTATTTTTATGCTCTATTTGTTTCTTAATCTTCTTCTTTCAGCTTCTCCCAATTATCACTAATCTCAGGTGCTTGAAGCTACTCACTTTCTCCAGTTCTTCACCCACAATCTTCACAACTTTGCACTGATCCACTTATCTAGGCTCAAACGGACCATCTATTGGGTCATTAACCTACAGATCTTAATACCTCTGTCTTCTTGTGCTTTCCTCCAGTTCTCCAAATATTTAATCATTTTCTCATCATCCCCACCACATATCTCAATGTGATCTGTAAACATTGTTGATCACAGCATTTTGTCTTGTTTGCTCAATTAGAATTAAATGATTAATTATCACTTAATTATTAATCATTAAGTGATTAGCTATGTAATGATTGGTATGCTCTATACTCTTCTATACATGTAAAATATGATATGCATAATTTCCACGAGTCACTCAGTTTGTAAATGTATCGCTAAATATAGCACTGAGCCACAGCCTGGAAAATGCTTTGTTCAGTCCTTCCATTTATTGAATTTATCTCAGATTGAGCTGAGGAGGCAATTCTAAAATTGGCCACAGAATCCAGGTTAAAGGAGATGAAAATCTAGGTCATGTTCTTGCTTCTCATGACCCACTATGCTGGGACAGCAAATCCTGATCTCAGTGCTGGAAACTGCATGGATATTGGAACAGAACTGGGCACCAAAAATACCTCCTCAATGGTAATTAGCTGCAGGTATTCACCACCAAAGCTTACACATGAAAAATGGCCACTTGTATCATGAGTTGCCAACCCTTGTAGAAATGTAGCCTCGCACCCCTTTAGGAGAGTTGGGGAATTGGAAAAGAAGCCACACAAAGTTTTTCTTGTCCACAACATACCTTGAACCTTTCCAGCATGTGTGCTGTCAAACTGCTGATGTGGAGGAATTTCTTCTCTCAGCTGGTCTTTAGTGTTTGGAATTGTGAGTTGGAGGGATTTAAGCAAAGAATTCTAGCAAGGGGAAGAAAGGTGACAGACACTGCCATCAACAGCAGCGGATGCTCAGCAAACCACAGTTAAAGGAATAGAGGATGTGAGATAGAACTTGGGGCTGGAGGAGATTATAGAGATGAAGGGATTTGAAACAGGGTCAAAAATTTGAAGTCCTTGCACAGAGGGAAGGGGAGGGTATTGAGGTTAGCAAGGGCAGCAGTGATAGGTGACATTGAGTTCGACACAGGAGGTACAGTACTGAATGAATTAGAGTTTGTTATTAGTGCAACTTTGGGACACTGGCCAGAAGAGTATCAAAGAGGATTATTCTGGTGGTGACAGAACATAGGTGAGAGTTTCAGTGACAATGGGGTATGGTAGAGATGGAGACAGATGACATTTCACAGATGGGAATGGGCAGCATTTCTACTGGGTGTAGAGCTTGCAGCTCAGCCTATGAGTCCAAAACTGGACAAATGAGCTGAGCTTGAGGTGAGGTGAGCGTGACTGCCCTTGACATTGAGGCAGCATTTGACCGAATGCGGCATCAAGGAGCCCAAGCAAAACTAAAGTCAATGGGAATCAGGTGGAAAATTCTCCATTTGTTGGAATCAACTTCTCAGTCCCAGGACATCACTGTACAAGTTCCTCAGGGGAGTGTTCGAGGCCTAAACATCTTCAGCTGCTTCATCAATAACCTTCCCTTCATCATATGGTCAGAAGTGGAGATGTTCAGTGATGGTTGCACAATGTTCAGCACCATTTGCAACTACTAAGATACTGAAGCAGTCTGTGTCGATATGCAGCAAGAACTGGACAACATTTCAGGCTTGTGCTGAGACGTCATACCACACAAATGCCAGGTAATGGCCAACAAGAGATAATCCAACTACCTCCCCTTGACATTCAATGGAATTACCCTCACTGAATCTCCTACAATCAGCATACTGATTGAACTGAACCAGCCATATAAATACTGTGGCTACAAGAGCTGATCACAGACTGATATTCTGCATGGAGTAACTCACCTCCTGACTCACCATTTACAAGTCACAAGTCAGGAGCTTGATGGAATACTCTCCACTTGCATGGATGAGTGCAACTCCAACAACACTCTATGTCCAAAGATGTGCGGGTTAGGTTGATTGGCCAGGTTAAAAATTGCCCCTTAGAGTCCTGGGATGCGTAGGTTAGAGGGATTAGCGGGTAAATATGTGGGGGTAGGGCCTGGGTGGGATTGTGGTCGGTGCAGACTCGATGGGCAGAATGGCCTCCTTCTGCACAGTAGGGTTTCTATGAACACTCAAGAAGCTCGACACCATCCAGGGCAAAACAGCCTGCTTGACTGGCACCCCATCCACCACCTTCAACATCCACTCCCCCTACCATGAATGCTAAATAGCAGCAGTGTGTACAATCTATAAGATTCACTGCAGCAACTAACCAAGGCTCCTTTGACAGCACCTTCAAAACCTGCGACCTCTAGAAGTACAAGGATAGCAAATGCATGCTTACACCATCACCTGAAAGATCCCCCTCCAAGACACAAACCTTGGAAATGTATTGCCATTCCTTCACTGTCACTGGATCAATATCCTTGAATTCCCTCCATAACAGCACTGTGGGTGTACCTACACCACATGGACTGCAGAGGTTCAAGAAGGCAGCTCACCACCATAGGAATAGACAATAAATTCTGGCATAGCCAGCAATGCTGCCCATATCCTGTAAAATCATTTTTAAAATGAAGTCATGGATAATGAGGGACAAGCAAAAAAAATCAGCAAGTAATTTATTGACTGGCGGAGCAAGCTCGAGGCACCAAATGTTCCACTGCTGCTTTTTTATGTTTTTATGTTTAACAGCCTTCTGAGCTGATGATTTAAAAATAATTTGGCTAAATGGTAGATTTGAGGATTAGAACTCAGTAAATCAGTTTCTTGAGTCAAATATGAGACGGGTGGGGGAGATTACTTCTTGTACATAATGGACAGAACTAGACAAAATAGGGCACTTAGTAGTATTAAAGGAAAAGTAACTGCATGAATGGCAAGAGACATAATACAAAGTATAAGGATGAGTGGCAGGATATGGATAGTGATGTACTCCAGGGATTTATCTCAAGAACATTTCTATTTTCCCTTTGTGGAAATGGTAAAATCATATGAAAAGCTTGTCAAATAATGAGGAAGAATGTAGGTGATCACTGCAGGATGCAAACAGGCTAGCAAAGTGTGCAGAGAAGTGGTACAAGCAGTTCGGTATAGAGAAATGTGAAACAGTAAAGTTAGGGAAAAGAATAGTGAAAGGTCCAAAGATATTCAGGTTGGGTGAATTGGCCATGCTAAATTGCCCCTTTAGTGTCCAAAAATGTGTACATTAGGGGTATTAGCCATGGTAAATGTGTGGGGTTACAGGGATACGGTGGAGGGGAGGGTCTGGGTGGGATACATTTGGGAGAGTTGATGCAGACCTAACAGGCTGAATAGCCTCTTTCTGCACTGTAGGGATTCTATAGTTCTGTGGTATTGTATCCTAAATACTAAAACCTTTGGAATGGTGGAATTGTGCCTGATACTCCATCCAATTTAAATGCATAGAAAAGGCTGGCAGCACTCCAGGTTGGGAAGTTGCCAGGCCCAGATGGGATGCATCCCTGATTGCCGAGAGAGGTAAGTGAGCAAATTGCGGAGTCATTGACAGAAATTTTCCAGGCCTCTCTGAACACAGGGGACTGGAGGATTGCAGATGTGACGCTGTTGATTAAGGAAGCGACAGAGGATAAACCCAGGATACTACAGATCTGCCAACTTGACATCAATAGTGGGAAAACTGATGGGAGGTCATAATATGGGATAATATAAATTTACACTTAGAGGAAAAATAAGTGAATACTAGACAGTCAACATGGCTTTGTCAAGGGCAGGTCATGTTGGAAAAATTTAATTGAGTTCTTTGACTAGGTAACACTGGCAGTGGATGAGGGTTGTGCCGTGGATGTGATATATTTGGACTTTCTGATAACATTTGTTATGGTGCCTCATGGTAGGTTGGTTAGCAAATTAGAAATGTTTGGGATTGATGGGTCCTTGGCAACATGCTTTAGAGGTTGGCTAAGAGATAGGAAACAGAGGGTAGATATAGATGGACTTTTCTCAGCCTGGAGACGAGTTGAAACTGGTGTTCCCGAGGAAGCTGGGGAGGTGGTGGGGGGGAAGGGGAGGGGAGAGTAAGCGGGGGGGGGGGGCGAGAGGAAGCGGGGGGGGCGAGAGGAAGCAGGGGCGGGGGCGAGAGGAAGCGGGGGGGGGGCCAGATGAAGCGGGGGGGGGCGAGAGGAAGCAGGGGCGGGGGTGAGAGGAAGCGGGGGGGGCGAGAGGAA
Organism: Mustelus asterias; assembly: GCF_964213995.1. Taxonomy (NCBI): domain Eukaryota; kingdom Metazoa; phylum Chordata; class Chondrichthyes; order Carcharhiniformes; family Triakidae; genus Mustelus; species Mustelus asterias. Next base: position 32,440,791 of record NC_135805.1, read on the forward strand.
GCGGGGGGGCGAGAGGAAGCTGGGGGGGGCGAGAGGAAGCGGGGGGGTGAGAGGAAGCGGAGGGGTGAGAGGAAGCGGGGGGGTGAGAGTAAGCAGGAAGGGCGAGAGGAAGCGGGGGGGCGAGAGGAAGCGGGAAGGGGGAGAGGAAGCGGGAAGGGGGAGAGGAAGCGGGGAGAGGAAGAGGGGAGAGGAAGCGGGAAGGGGGAGAGGAAGCGGGAAGGGGGGAGAGGAAGCGGGAAAGGTGGAGAGGAAGTGGGAAGAGGGGAGAGGAAGCGGGAAGGGAGGAGAGGAAACGGGAAGGGGGAGAAGAAGTGGGAAGGGGGGAGAGGAAGCGGGAAGGGGAGAGGAAGTGGGAAGGGGAGAGGAAGCGGGAAGGGAGAGAGAGGAAGCAGGAAGGGGGAGAGGAAGCAGGAAAGGGGAGAGGAAGCAGGAAGGGGGAGAGGAAGCGGGAAGGGGGGAGAGGAAGCGGGAAGGGGGAGAGGAAGGAGGAAGGGGGAGAGGAAGCGGGAAGGGGGAGAGGAAGCAGGAAGGGAGGAGAGGAAGTGGGAAGGGGGAGAGGAAGCGGGAAGCGGGAAGGGGAGAGGAAGCGGGAAGGGGAGAGAGTAAGCGGGAAGGGGGAGAGGAAGCGGGAAGCGGGGAGAGGAAGCAGAGAGAGGAAGCGGGAAGAGGAAGCGGGAAGAGGGGAGAGGAAGCAGGAAGGGGGGAGAGGAAATGGGAAGGGGAGAGGAAATGGGATGGGGAGAGGAAGTGGGATGGCGGGGAGAGGAAGTGGGATGGGGGGGGAGAGGAAGTGGGATGGGGGGAGAGGAAGCGGGATGGGGGGAGAGGAAGCAGGATCGGGGGGAGAGGAAGCGGGATGGGGGGGAGAGGAAGCGGGATGGGGGGGAGAGGAAGCGGGTGGCGGGGGGAGAGGAAGCGGGATGGGGGGTAGAGGAAGCGGGATGAGAGGAAGAGGAAGTGGGATGGGGTGGGAGAGGAAGCGGGAGGAGGGGACGGGAGCACCAGGTAGCTGTCCCTGACCGAGGGATTGCAGACCGTGAAGTTCCAAAGTTTTTAAAAGTAAAAAAGTTTTATAAACAGTCTCTTGGATTGGGTCACCAGTGAAGTCAACAAAAATGAGCACATCAAAAAGCAGAGGATAAACAGGCACTTTAAATGGCCACGGAAAAAAAGGTGCAAAGATCGCTGAGAACTTTCCATTAGTGAAAGGAAGTGAAGTTTTAAAAGTTCACGAGAAAAGCAGCAGATTCCTGCCAAAACTTCAAAAGTGCAGGAAAGCACATAGAAAGACCCAGCAGCTGCTAATCGTTTTTTTTAAATGACAGTCTTAAAGCGGTAATACATTTACTGCAACAACCACAAGAAGAAACAAACTGCAGCGGACAGGAAAATTGGAGAAGACCCCATAAAGAGGGCACTGAAAGACCCCGGAAGAAAGTCACTGAAGGACCTCAGAATGATGGCACTGAAAGACCTCGGAAGGACGGCACCAAACATCCCCAGGAGGACAACAAAAGACACTCGATGGCCAAATGAAGGGCAACAAGAGAATTGCAGAATGAAAACAAGTCAACATTTTTTCAGAGACAGACCTGACCAACAGTGAAGCCAAAAGGGATTTAACTGAAGTTAATACAATGTAGAATAAGTTGAACTCCATAAAAAAGCAATCAGAAAATAAGAGCAAATCCAGTGAAGAATTGAGTCATTCATAAGCCTGTGGATCACATGAGGAGTGGAGAGACGCTTTAGCAGTCAGTGTTGCCATCACAAAATGTTTTTGAAGCTGTAAGCACTGAAGTACCTGATCGACCTGTTATAGACATAACTGATGTTTCTGAAGTAGTTTCCGAAGTAGTTAATAATAACGGCCTGTACCAGAAAAGGTACCTGTTATTGCAGTTCCTGTTAATGGCAAATCGGTAGAATTCTCAGACTACAGAATTACACCATGCTGCAAGAAACATAAAAACCCTTCAGACTCGATTTATAATTGTCCAACTTGTTTTGTTAGATTTTAAGCTTGAGTGACTTTGTTATTGAAGATTGTATAAAGGAGTTAAAGGGCGATGGATGTAGGGTGACTGTCCCTCGAAGGGCAACATAGCAGAAGAGGGTCAGTTGGCTTGAGGGACCAATTGGGACTGATAGTGGATAATCACCCTGGGGGTGGAGTCCTCTCTTGGGTAGAAGGCATGAAGGGGCTGAGTCAGCTGGTGGGTTGCGAGCCTCTGTACTGTTTTTCCTATTAATAAATACATTTTGTGTTCCTGACGAAGTCTGTGAGTGTGGATCATTACATGTCAGGTGTGCAATTTATGATCAGCCAATGTTAACACAAATTTCAACCCAATTTCACAATACATGACATTTATTACATGTTCTTCAAAACTATTGATTGGAGATATAGGTATGTCAGGAGTAAAAGAATGACTAGGGTAAGATTAGGGCCAGTCAAGGACAGCAGTGGGAAGTTGTGCGTGGAGTCTGAAGAGATAGGAGGGGCACTAAATGAATATTTTTCGTCGGTATTCACACTGGAGAGGGACAGTGTTGTCGAGGGGAGTACTGAGATGCAGGCTGTTGGACTGGATGGGATTGATGTTCATAAGGAGGAGGTGTTAGCAATTCTGGAAAGGGTAAAAATAGGTAAGTCCCCTGGGCCGGATGGGATTTATCCTAGGATTCTCTGGGAGGCTAGGGAGGAGATTGCAGAGTCTTTGGCTTTGATCCTTGTGTTGTCATTGTCTACAGGAACAGTGCCAGAAGACTGGAGGATAGCAAATGTTGTCCCCTTGTTCAAGAAGGGGAGTAGGGACAACCCTGGTAATTATAGACCGGTGAGCCTTACTTCTGTTGAGGGCAAAGTATTGGAAAGGATTATAAGAGATAGGATTTATAATCACCTAGAAAGGAATAATTTGATTAGGGATAGTCAGCAAACCTTATTGAGTTCTTTGAGAAGGTGACCAAAGAGGTGGATGAGGGTAAAGCGGTTGATGTGGTGTATATGGATTTCAACAAAGCGTTTGATAAGGTTCCCCATGGTAAGCTTTTGCAGAAAATATGGACGCATGGGATTGAGGGTGATTTAGTGGTTTGGATCAGGAATTGGCTAGCTGTAAGAAAACAGAGGGTGGTGGTTAGTGGGAAATATTCACCCTGGAGTTCAGTTACTAGTGGTGTACTGCAAGGATCTGTTTTGGGGCCACTGCTGTTTGTCATTTTTATTAATGACCTGGATGAGGGCGTGGAAGGATGGATTAGTAAATTTGTGGATGATACTAAAGTCGGTGGAGTTGTAGACAGTGCGGAGGGAAGTGGCAGGTTACAGAGGGACATAGATAAGCTGCAGAGCTGGGCTGAGAGTTGGCAAATGGAGTTTAATGTGGAAAAGTGTGAGGTGATTCACTTTGGAAGGAGTAACAGGAATACAGAGTACTGGGCTAATGGTAAGATACTTGGTCGTGTGGATGAACAGAGGGATCTGGGTGTCCATGTGCATAGATCCCTGATAGTTGGCACCCAGGTTGATAGGGTTGTTAAGAAGGCATACGGTGTGTTAGCTTTTATTGGTAGAGGGATTGAGTTTTGGAGCCAGGAGGTCATGCTGCAACTGTACAAAACTCTGGTGCGGCCGCATTTGGAGTATTGCGTACAGTTCTGGTCACCGTATTATAGGAAAGATGTGAAAGTGTTGAAAAGGGTGCAGAGGAGATTTACCAGGATGTTGCCTGGTATGGTGGGAAAATCGTATGAGGAAAGGCTGAGGGGCTTGAGGTTGTTTTCGTTGGAGAGAAGAAGGTTAAGAGGTGATTACAAGATGATCAGAGGATTAGATAGGGTGGATAGTGAGAGCCTTTTTCCTCGGATGGTGTTGGCTAGCACGAGGGGACATAGCTTTAAATTGAGAGGTGACAGATATAGGACAGATGTTAGAGGTAGGTTCTTTACTCAGAGAGTAGTAAGGGCGTGGATTGCCCTGCCTGCAGCAGTAGTGGACTCATCAACATTAAGAGCATTCAAATGGTTATTGGATAAACATATGGATGATATTAGAATAGTGTAGATTAGAGGGGCTTTAGATTGGTTCCACTGGTCGGCGCAACATCAAGGGCCGAAGGGCCTGTACTGCGCTGGAATGTTCTATGTTCTATATTGATTTTTAATTTGAATTGATTATGTTGATACAAATTTTAGAACAGATAAACCTTACACACAAACTACTTACCTGGCAGGGTTGACAGCATGGTTAAGCACAGGTAAGGTTGGCTTACTGCACTGGGGGTGTGCTGACGCTTATGATCGTGGCTTGCTTAAACTAGGGTAGAGTAAAGGATCAGGGTAGCCAATGAGGTTAAAGTGAGGCTCACTTGATGCAATTTTTCAAAGCCATCTCGGTCTTTTGGCTAAGATGAAGCGTTAGACCAAGCCTGGGAGGGTGGCAAATCCTCATCCTGTCAGCTTGGATCTTATTTGATCGAGCCCAAGATGGGATACAATGTTTCGTGTTGTCAGCTTGGATCTGGTTTGTTCCTCGTATGGGAAATCATGACTGGACTTAATTTGAATTGGCTTTTTTGATTAGAAATGAAGCACCAAAAGGCACCAATAAAAAAAAACTCCATACAGAGACATACACATACTTAACGGAATTATTGAACACTGAACAATGGAAAGAGAATGGAAATTTATTAAACTGACAAACATTAATGGTCAAAAAGAAAAAAAACTCTCTTGGTTGCCTCCCACTCTCACTTGAATTGGTGCTTCAAAGTCTATCACCTGGGTTGGGGAGAGCAGACAGCTGGGTGACCGCGCGGCATCCTGGGACCTGTAGTCCCTCCAGCTGCCGCCGCGCGGCATCCCGGGAGCTGTAGTCCCTCCAGCTGCCGCTGTGCGGTCCGAGGTCTGCCGCCGGCCGGAACTACATCTCCCAGGATGCCACGCGGGGTAGGGGCGGGGCCGCCTCGCTGTCAGCTGGTGGACGGCGACAAGAAGCGTCAGCGGCGCCAGCTGCAGGCAGAGCGAGAGCAAGATGGCGGAGGCTGTGCCTGACACCCGGCGGCTCCTGGCCAAGCCCCAGAATCTCAACGACGCTTACGGGCCGCCCAGCAACTTCCTGGAGATCGACGTGGGCACCCCGCAGACCATGGGGGTGGGCAGGCAGCGCTACACTACCTACGAGGTCCGGATCAAGGTGAGGAGGCGGGAGGGAAGCGCTCGGCAGGCCGGTCGGTCGGTGGGTGGGTGCGGCGGGGTCGCCTTGCTGGCTGGAAGTGTCAGCGCTTTCCTCCCATCGCGAGTGTCGGTGGCACGAAGTGGCTTCGTTTCATTCTCGCTGGAGGAGTGGCCGGGGTGTCTGAACTTCGTGGGGAGGCGGAGGTGACTCCCGACCCCAGTGACATCTCTCCGCTCCCCCGAGTGTCCACAGGGCCCCACTCACTACATCCACAACTCGCATTTGACTAAGTGTCGGAATGTGCGTACTGAGTGAAGAGACTTGTTGGCCAGTGCTGTCTTGTGGAGAAATTCTCTCCAAAAAGAGGAAGTATTAATTACTGAATGCTAAGTACCGGAATGGAGTGTATTGTGCTTGCTGTGTTGGTTTGCTTTTAAGTAAAAGTTTTTTTGAGATGCAATTAATTATCGGTATGTCCGAACTTTATTTATTTGATTCAAATGGACTTGACATATCCAAATCAACATTAGGGTTCGTTATCTCTCTGGCTTATCTTGGCATCTGGTCAAAATGTGGCCTTGCTCTGACTTGGATACGCCAACGTATTTTTGCTGGCAGCAGGCCACAGCAATGATGCATAAAATGTCATGTGTAAATTCTCCTCGGAGTATAGGAAGTTACAGTTGAGACTTCCAGTATTGAGTCGAGTTCGGTTGTAGTTTTGTTGGGTCCAGTCACAGGACTCGCTGTACTAGTATTTTAATGTTAATTATGGGATATCTGACATGTTATCTTAATTTTCTTATTTAATTTTTATCTAAAAGACAATGATTGCTTTTGTACTTTGATTTCTGTTCGGGCTGTTCCCCCTCCTTTTTGGGGAGCTGCCCCTTTTACTTTGTCCTGATTTAATCTGAGTTTGTTTACTTGGTTTGGTTTGACCTAAAAAGAGGGCAAGTGTGAAAGCAGTTTAATGAACTTTGCTGGTAACTCTATCATTGGATTCAATTGTATTTCTCCAGAAATTGAGTACTGTATACTGCTGAATGTGCTATGTTTTTGTTACCTTTTAACCTAACACTTGCTCTGTTCCTGTTTGAAGCCCCATGGCACTTTGAAAGAGGACATTGGGTTATTTGCTTTGTCATGGGATCTTACTGTCTTTGAAGGTTGTGGTTCCAAAATGAGGAGCTGCACATGATTAAGCCAAAATGAAAACTATGGCATTTACTGAAGATGGATCATTTGAAAGTTGGATGTGATCATAGTTTAATTTTTCAAAAAACAAGTGTTGTAGATCCAGTCTGATGCTGAAACATGTTGCAAACTTGAGTTGTGTTTTTCTGTATAGAACAGACAAATCTAAGGTTTCAGCTATGTGTCCTTTCTTGTGCTTCATTGTAACTTGCCCTCCAGCATTTGGAAAAACATGCCTCAGCATTTCCATACTTTGCAGACCGGTTTCTATCTTGAAATCCTTAACCCTTGGTCCTGCTGAGTTACTGTTGTAAATGCGTTTCCTCTGTCAGACTAATTGTGGTGCACTTAAGTAGTTGTCACACTTAAAAGATGTAACTATAATGCAGGGAGATGCTAAAATGTGTGGTATAGAATAGACAGTACTGGGCAAATTACTTTCAATATAGCTCAGTATGAGGTAGTTTCCTGAGTAGAGTAAGGTCACATACTGACAGATTTGGGTACAGATTAGGCTGTCATGTAAGACATGCACCAGGGATTTTTTCTAGAGGGATTAAATTGAAAGATGGAAGTTTGTTAAACTTGTATTTAACCTTGGGCTACTCTTGGGTGGATTGCATGCAGTTGGAGCAGGTGCAAATGTTCAACTGGGATGCCTGGACACCACCTCTGGAAAAAATAGAGAAATGACCTGATGGAGGCATTTAGAATGAACATGTGGTATTGTTCAAAGGTTGATGTCAGAAAATTCTGGAGAAACTTTACCGAAGGGATGTGGGGAATGCTACCACAGGCATAGATAAGGCAAAGTGTATAAAATTATTTGCGGGGAAACTTGCTAACCCCATGAGGGAGAAAGTAATGGAAGAACGCACCATAGGGTTGGTGTATAAGCAGCAGGTTGGACTGGGCCTACAGAACAATCCAGATTAGATGGAATGTGAAGAAAATGTGTTTTCAAGGAGAGGCCTCATGGTATTATCACTGAGGCCCAGGCAGATGGTGGAATTTGAATTCCATAAAGTATCTGAAATCAAGAATCTACTGAGCATTGTCGATTGTTGGAAAAATCCATCTGGTTCACTAATGTCCTTCAGGGAAGGAAATCTGCAGTCTTTACTGAGTCTGGCCTACATGTGAGCAATGTAGTTGACTCTTTCTCTCAGAATCTGTACAGTGCAGGAGGAGGCCATTTGGCCCATGTCTGATGACAATCCCACCTAGGTCCTATCCCCGTAACCCTACGAAGTTAGCCCACTAATCCATCTAACCAACGGGACATTAAAGGGCAATTTAGCATGGCCAGTGCATCTAACCCGCACATCTTTGGACTGTGGGAGGAAACCGGAGCACCCAGAGGAAACCTATGCAGACACGGGGAGAATGTGCAAACTCAACAGTGACCCAACCCAGATCCCTGGAGCTGTGAGGCAGCAGTGCTAACTGCTGTGCCACCATGCTGCCCTCTGAATAAGGGTAACTAGTGATGGGCAATAAATGGACAGCCAGCAATGCCCATATCCCATAAATTAAATAGTCCTGTCACTTGACTTGGCGAGGAGTAGATTTCTGCTATCTTGTGCTCATAAGATGAATAGTTGATCTTTTAACTTGATTTTGACTTGAGGGAATGTTTGAGGATGTCATAAGTCTAAATGAACAAGTAGGCTCAACTATCTGACAATGTAACCATCCTCAAGACGACTGCAGGAAAGAAATTTTCATATTGTAGTGATTTGAAGTGTCTGAGCTGATGCTTGCTAACAATTAACAAATCAACTTTTGTTTTATTGCTGAAACTTTGCTGTCAATTTTCAAATCCTTGCGATTGATATTTTCAAACTGATCCTCAATTTTCTAAATATTACACCACTAATAGTGGTGGCAAGACCACCGTTTATTGTTCATCCCCAATTAATAAAACTGCATTTTTATTCTATACTGCATTGAGATTTCCCTTGTGTTGAACATGCTTAAACTGCATGCTTGAGCTTGCTGCCAAACTAATTGAATATAATGTATAGTGAACAAATTAAGTGTGCAATAATTGAAATTCCACCTGATGTAATTCTGGCCAGAGAGGGGCAAGAAGACATTGAATATTCCAGCATACTATGTGTTAAGCAAATTAATATGGTATTCTTGCATTTTCATGATCTACAAGTGTCCAACATTCAATTCTTAATTTGTGAAGTAAAATGGTCTGACTTAAATTTATTCATTATGAGCTGGGTTTAAGTGATCCAGGAGAAGTGCTGATCTTGCGCTACTATTTGTCCAATTTACGAACTTTGTTAACTTTGTCTTTGCTTGGCAGAGCTACTTGCTCTCCTTTTTAAGCAGACCTTTCACTATTTTGAGTCTATAGCCTCTGGTCTTGTTTGAGCTCAGGTTTGCTATCTCTTGTCTCTCTCACTTTGCTTTAAGTTGTGGAACTTGTTTTTGTTTCAGTTCATCTCATCTCATTTTACATTTGGGATGATTCTTGTTCCCTTTGATCTGTCCAATTTGAAGGATAGTGATCAAAATTCTGCACTGTACCACAAATGTACTCTGTTCTGAGGAATTGTAAAGCCTCTGCATAACCGATGTGGATTTGTTTCTGTTGTGGGCATGTATCCCAACATTGAAATTAATCAATTGCTCAATTTCATGGTCAATGTTGCATTTGAGTTTCTTTTATTCGTAGTGTCCTTTGTGATTTGTGGTGCCTTTCCTGTGCAAATTGGCTATGAACTTGACCTCCGTGACTGTTTCAGAAAACTTTGGTGTGGAAATTGGTTTGGGATTATCCTGAAGATGTGAAAGTACAAAGGACAATTCTTTTCTGATTTGAACTTTCTGCACAATTAGATGAATTGTATTTGGGTTGATCATGATATTCTTGTGTTTCAGGCTTGAGTTGGTACCTGCAAGTGGTTTGGTTTTCCACATTTGGGGTTCTGGGTCATCTGGTATCCAAAGAGTGTACTGGTCCAAGGTGGAAAATTGTATTGTGACAGCTGCATTTATCTTTGCTCAACCGAATTTTGTTCATGGCAAATACCATACCTTTCAGAGTCCAAACTTCTTGAGCAATGTAACGTGGGCTGAGTTCCTCTGAATAATGTGCTACTATAGTTGTGAATAGAATGTGGAATTGTTAGCAAAGTTAGCATCTATTGCCCTTGAAGGTGGTGGTAGTTAAGCAGCTGCAGTCCATGTGGTATTGAGGGTGGAGTGCCAGAATCCAATCCAGTCCCTGTAAGTACTATTTCCAATTGTCTTGGGCAGGCTTTTGGGGAGTTCCTGTAGAATATCTGGCCTGATTGGTCCAGTGACATTATCAATGGTGGCCCATCAGATGGTGATAGCAATACTGTTGAATGTGAAGTGTGAATGCCTGATGCCAACGCTGCAGCTTTAATGGAGAATCTTGGCCAGTGATTGTAAGAGTTGAGGCACCTTTTCATTATGATTAAGATACTTTTGGGGCCTTTGCCATGTCCATGAGCCTAGTTGTTTTGAACACTAACCTCTGGTAGTAACCTTGAACATTCTGCTATTAAACCTAATACTAAAGTGTGCCAAGTAAAGTAATTTTTTCTGCAGTCTTCATTATTTTGGCCACTTAGTTTTATCCTCTTGGGCTCTATATCCTTCAAAACTAGAAGTATTTCCATTTTAAAACCATGGAGTGCTAAATTTACACAAATTATTAGCTGACCTATTAATTTTGAACCATGGCAAATATTTAACTTGCCTTATCTATAAATTCCTATATTTCTTCAGTTCCAAGCAAACTCAGCACTTGCTGCAGTACTATTTTGGGTCAGCTTCCATCAGTGCTTCTGAAATTGCAACTGCTTAATTTTTTTGAGGGGCAACATTGAAGCATTTGAAGAGTTTTATAGGATATGAAGCAGTTTCTTATAAAGTTAACAGATTGCAAAAACAGTTATAATTAAACCTGAGGTGAATTGTTTCCCACTAGTGTTAAAGGAAAAATTGTTAGAATATTTTTGACATTGAAAAATGTTTTGATTGCATACAACTTGTACTATGGACTGAACTGTTAAACTAAGAACTGGCTGTGTCTTTCTGAATCCAGCTCCAGCAAAAACAGCTGTCATTAATTCTGAAGTATGAGCAATCTGAAATATTGCACAAACATATTGGCTATTTTCAGGTTGGAAAACTGTTAGTGGATGCAACTGGGGTCTGGACTCGGGCCTCCAGTAATCTTCTTTATGACTTGGTTGAAGATACAATTTTGTCTTTTAAAAAGCATTTGGACAGTTACATGGATAAAAGCAAATTACTGCAGATGCTGGAATCTGAAACCAAAAGAGAAAATGCTGGAAAATCTCAACAGGTCTGGCAGCATCCGTAAGGAGAAGAGCTGACGTTTTGAGTCCAGACGACCCTTTGTCAAAGCTAAAAGGCATAGAAAGTGGGAGATATTTGTACTGCAGGGAGAGGGAATTAAATGAGTCATAGCCACAGAAACCAGGGGAAAAGACTGCTAATAGCTGTCCACAGAGAATAAAGGGTGTGAATGGCCAGATAGCAGAGAAGCTGTGCCAGTTGAAGATGGGGAAGAGGGATATGGACCAAATGCAGGCAATTGGGACTAGATTAGGGGTGTAAAACAAAAAGGGCAGCATGGACAAGTTGGGCCATAGGACTGTAGACTTCTGACTGAGGGACAGACTCGTCTTGTAGCCAGGTTCCCTGATAAAGGTATGAAAGTGATATCAATGGGTTGAGTGGACAAATATTTGGGATGGAGTATAAGTGAGGGGGGGGGGGGGGGGAAATGAGGCTGTCTCGGACAGGAAGAGTAGCCTGCAGAATGGTGCAGTGCATGGGGGATTTTGAGGATCCTTGTACATGAATCTCAAATTTAGCATGAGTACAACAAGTAATTAAGACAGGTGGAATATTTGTCTTTGAGACTGCTCCTGGAATACTGTGGGCAGTTTTGGTCTTTGAGGGACGGATGCATTGGAATTGGTTTCGAGTGTTTGTTCTATGGTCCTGGGATAAAGGTGTTGTCTTGTTGAGCAGCTTGGGCTTCTACCCATTGGAGTTTAGTAGAATGAGGTGTGATTTTATTTATGATGCTGAATGAGGGAGAGCCCAACACGAGGCTGAAGCATCTGCTACAATCTTCAGTGATGAGCCCTAACACATTCTGGCAATAATACTGAAGACTTGTGCCTCAGAACTAACTGCAGTCTAAACAAGCTGCTTTGGTGCAGCTGTATCATTGGCATTCACCCACAATGTGCAAAGATTTCCTACGTATGACCTAATTGTAATCTTGGTTGAAACATGTCTGAAGAGCTGAACTCAAACTCAAGACGAGTCGTGTCCTTGACATTAAGGCAGCATTTGTGAGGCATTAAGGAGCCCATGCAAAACTGCAGTCAATGGGAATCGGATGGGATTTTTTGGGGTGGGAGGCTCATTTGGACTCGACATTAACTCTCTCAGCACAGATGCTGCCAGCACTGCTGGGCTTTTCCAACATGTTTGTGTTATGGGTGTGCCCATTTAACTTTATTCTGTGCCATGTGTGACTAAGATACTAATGCAGTTGGTGTCAATATGGAGCATCATGCCATCTACCCGTGGTGTTCATTGGTATTGGCTTTCAACTATTGCTATCAACATCCTGGTGAATTACCATTGACCAGAAAATGAACTGTGCCAGCCATGTAAATGCTATGGTTAGAAGCTGGGAATTCTGCTGTGAGCAACTATCCTCCTGATTCCTCAGTCAGTCCACCAAGTCAGGAGTGTGTAAATAGTCAGTCTGTCTGCCTGGATGAGTGCAGCTACCTGCTCAAAAAGCTTGGCACTGTCCAGGAGAAAGCAGCCCACTTAGTGGCACGGTAGCACAGTGGTTAGCACTGCTGCTTCACAGCTCCAGGGTCCCGGGTTCGATTCCCGGCTCGGGTCACTGTCTGTGGAGTTTGCACATTCTCCTCGTGTCTGTGTGGGTTTCCTCCGGGTGCTCCGGTTTCCTCCCACAGCCCAAAGATGAGCGGGTTAGGTTGATTGGCCAGGTTTAAAAAATTGCCCCTTAGAGTCCTGGGATGCGTACGTTAGAGGGATTAGTGGGTAAAATATGTGGGGGTAGGGCCTGGGTGGGATTGTGGTCGGTGCAGACTCGATGGGCCGAATGGCCTCCTTCTGCACTGTAGGGTTTCTATGATGATCTAACACTATATCAACATTCACTCGTCAACAGTGACAGGAGTTTACTATTTACAAGGTGCACTCCAACTCACCAAGGCTCCTTCAACATTACCTTCCAACCTGTGACTCCACCCAGAAGGACAAAAGGAAGCAGATGCCCTTGAATGCCATCACCAGCAATTTGTTTCTCCAATCCACACCATCCCAACTTGAGCAATAGTCTGTCAGTGGGTCAAAGTCCTGGAACCACCACCTAATGGCACTGGGAGTACCTCCACCAAATGGACTGCAGTTAAAGGTGGTTCACTACCATTATGAGGGCAGTTGGGGATGGGCATTGGTGCCAGGAACACATCAATGAGAGCATGTTTAGCCTCCATCTAGAACTGGGGCTGAGTTTCTGAGCAGGGAGTCTCTGATTTAAAAGAGATGGGGCAATTACTTTGGAATCCTGATTCCCAGAATGCAGAGAAGGCTGGGGTATTGAATGCTGAGTTAAGACAGGTTTTGATCTAGCAAGATTTGGGTTAGCAAGCGGACAGTAAAGTAGAGTTAAGACCATAACCAGATCAACCATGATATTGAATGACTGAACAGGCTTGGACCAAGTAGCTTACTCCATTGCCTGTGCTTAGGAGTTGCAACATGAGAGTGCACAATTAGTTGAGTTGGGTAAAAATTTTTAACCACTTGTCTGTGCATTTGAGATGTGGGTCGATGTAATAAATGAGAAATTTGCACTGTTTTGAGCTTAACATTTTATTAAGTGTTGTACAACCAATGTTTGGTCAGCATGGTCATTTGAAGATCAAAGTGAATTGGGTGTCAGTCAGAGGTTTACAGCATTGAAACAGGTCCTTTGGCCCAACTTGTCCATGCCACCCTTTTTAAACCCCTAAGCTAATCCCAATTGCCCATATCCCTCAATACCCATCTTACCTATGTAACTGTCTAAATGCTTTTAAAAAGACAATTGCACCTGCCTCTACTACTACCTCTGGCAGTTTGTTCCAGATGCCACCCTCTATGAAAAAATTGCCCCTCTGGACCCTTTTGTATCTCCCCTCTCTCAAACCTATGCCCTCTAGTTTTAGACTCCCCTACCTTTGGGAAAAGATATTGACTATCTACCTTGTCTATGCCTCATTATTTTACAGACCTCCTATAAGATCACCCCTCAGCCTCCTACGCTCCAGAGATAAAAGACCCAGTCTATCCAGCTTCTCCTTATAACTCAAACCAAGTCCTGGTAGCATACTAGTAAACCTTTTTTGCACTCTTTTTCTAGTTTAATAATATCCTTTCTATAATAGATGCTTTGAAGATCTTGATTTGTCTTATTGTCCTCTTTGCTTTACCTTAAACTCTGCATTCCAGATCTGATATCATAAATACTCTGGCTAGGAAGATACTGTCTGATCTGTGTAGATCCAGTATTTTCTGCTATACAGATGCTGGAAATCTAAAATCATTTGCCTAGGATAACATGCGTTTATGGCTGTGAATGTATAAAATTGCATCAATGTTGCATGTGCAAGAATCCCAATTTGAAGTTTTTGCTGATGTGCAACAGCACATCAGATCATTTAGAAAATTGAAATGCATCAATTGTCTACCTCCCTAAAATGCAGATTTTTCTGTAGCACCTGATCTCTTGGTTTGACCACATCTGCATCAAATACTACATTTTGGAATGATGCTGTTCCATGATTTGCAGTATAGTTGCCAAAATTCGCTGCAGCTGCTGTCATTTTGATTATCAGCACCTGCTTTCTATTTGAGCTACTTTTTAGCTGATAGGCTTGCCAATTCTGTAAGCCTTGTTTGTGGAACTACCTTGAGAAGCCAGTTTTCACTATCCTTGTCAGCAACTGCTTTTACCCTTTGTGAATTCAATGGCAAGTCAGATTTGTTAACACTCTTCTTGGAAGATGGAAAACCAGGTATTGTCATAACTGGTCTTGATTTTTGCGTTGAGATGGGATTGGTGTAAAATAGCTTGTTGCTAGCTCAAAACGCTTTACTTTGTAACCTTGTCCTTCTGTTTTTTTATGATTTGCGTCATTAAAGTGAAGAGCCCATACGCACAGAGTAGCCAACTTGTATTATTTCTCATGGTGATCTTTCAGCCAATGTGGGCATATTTGGACAATTGCTGCTGCTCATTCTCTCTACCCATAAGGCTCATTTAAATGTGCTATATGAACACAGTTTAATGTAAGGAAATATCCCTAGCTGCTTTGGCATTAAACAAAGTATGCAACCAAAACAGTCAAATGGCCAAAAGCAAGAGCAAAAAAATAGATTTCAGGAGTGTCCTTGGAGGAAAGCAAGGTGTAAGGAGGTGATTCAAGAGCTTTGGGGCCTGATGGCATAGTCACCAATAGAGAAACTGCATGAATGAGGCTTTTGGGAGCAGATGAGCTGAGGCAAGCTAAGCCAGATGTTTGTAGTGGAAATGGTCTAATGATGGCACAAATGAGATTAGAAGCTTGTCTTGGGATCAAATGGAATGCAATCACAGTAAGATCTGGCTTAATCCATTATTTATGGTGCCATGGCACATGGAAGCTCTTTTTTGGTGTTTAATTGTGTAAGAACTGAATAAGCTATTTGCATGCACAGTTTGACACTGGCAATTTCAAGACAATGTCCAGTCAAATCCCATGTTTGAGGTCTCCAGCTGAATTACAATATAAGATGTGACATGGATTAATGTGCAATACTTAATTTTTGGTTTGGATATTAGCTGCAAGAAGGGGCAGAAAACAAGACTGACAATTTGTCAAACATAATGGATCACTTTTCTGGTCATTCAGCAGCTAGCCATGCTGAGGCATCAGTTGAATAGTTTTGGTCTTTGAATTTTCCTCCTTTTGGTACAATTATGTAGTCCACTGCATTAGCTAATAGCCTTGTATGGTAAACCTAGGTGGCAATTCTATTTGTAAGTAAAGCACCACAGTGTAGCATGGCAGCAGTGGTTAGTACTACACAATGCCAGGGACCCAGTGGCTTGGGTCACTGCTGTGTGGAGTCTGCACATTCTCCCCATGTCTGCATGGGTTTCCTCCAGGTGCTCCAGCTTCCTCCCACAGTCTGAAAGACATGCTGGTTAAGTGCATTGTCCATGCTAAATTCTCCCTCCAGTGTACCCAAGCAGGTGTCTGTGTGTAGTGACAAGGGGATTTTCACAGTAACTTCATTGCATTGCTAATGTAAGCCTACTTGTAACACAAACTTTAAACAGTGGTCTTTTGTGTGTTTTCAAAGTGGAAGACTTGTTGTTTGCTGAAAAGATGGGGAACTCCACACAAGATACTGTAAACAGGCAGTGTCTGTGAGTTTACCCAGTTGGATCAACTGCTCAGTCAATAAAAAGCAACTGGTAAACAGGAAATATAATAAGGGCAAGCGCCATCTTGAGTGTAGGGATCTGGCATATCTGGGAAAAGGGAATTTGCAACAGATCAGGAGAACACCATGATATTCATATCCTTTTGCAAGCTTAAACTCCAGTGGATGAGATTAAATGATTTTGTTTCGTGTTTGAAATATTTTTCCCCCTGTGGAAAATGAAGCATTTCAATAAATCCCACAGCCTTCCAATAAATTTGGGATTTGAAAAATTTGTGCACTTTTGAAGTTGGCAATTTCTAACGGTTAGCATGAATAATGTTTGAGACAACTGCAGTTGGGTGTTGGTGCACAGAATCTTGAAACAATTACACTAATTGTGGGAGCTTGCAAAAAGGGAACCATTTCATGGTGAGGTAGCGTGGTGATAGTGAAACACTTTGGAGAACTGAAACAAATCTGCGGAAATTGGGCTGCAGTGGAGTTGATGGACAGGACTGCAAGAATGCATTACATGAATCCTGGCACTTGAGTTAATGTTCTCAATAGTTTGAACTCTGCTGTTTGGCACTTAAAGGAACATGTTCTGACATTGACTGCCAAACTCAAGATCAATTCAACTAGTGCATCTGCAAAACGGTTGCTATTAGATCCTTGCATTCAGGTGGCATCTGATTTGTTGAAAAAATGCAACACTGTTTTATTTAATTGAAAAGGCTGACCAGTCACTTTGATTTTCCTCCTAGTATGGTTGACCATAAAGCTGCAAATATGGTCAAAATTGAGTGTAATTTGAGCCTTCTGTTCATGAAGGGTCCATTCTGTTTGGACATTGGGAACTAGTGGAACTGTTCTCTGGACAAACATGAGGTAGTAATTGGATCTAACAATGCAGAAACTCTGGCAAAATGTCTTGAGTGAGAAAATCCAACTAGAATCTCTTGTTCAGCTCTATTTCATTGCCCTAGTTAACCCCTTCAATTATCTTTCCCAGCAGTTGGCAAACTTCAGAATGCGCTGAGAAATTTTAAACAGAATTGCAAACTTTGCAGTAAATCTAACATGAAGGTCTTGAAAATGTATGGCATCTATTTTTAAAATGGTCACTTTTTGAGCTTTGGCCTTCAATGTGAAAAGTAAAGTTTAAAAATATTACCAGCATGAGCATCTACTGTAAATGTTCTTGTTATAAGCAATTGATCTTTTAAAGTTTCCAGATAACTTATCACTGGCGGTATATGTACTTGACTCGATTCAATAAATTGCACAACTGCTGAATACCCGGAGGTAACCTACTTGGGGGTTTTTAAACTGATAGCCAATCAGCATCACATTGCTAACATTCAAACCCAGATGTTTGACTCCAAGTCCAAAAGTCTGAGCACAGAATTGAAAGCTGACAATTTGGAGTGAAGTACTGAAAGAGTTCTGTAGTTTCTTTTGGACAAGGCATTAAACAGAAGCCCCATATGCCTACTCTGGGGATAACTCCTCCCTTGTTCAAAGTGTTTATACGTATCTGTATTGCTCGGCAATAGATAAAGAACAAAAGCTTAATTTTATTTTGAATGTTAAGGTGAAACCTGGATCCAGATTGGAGACAGCAGGCCTGCAACGGTTTGTGTACATTTTAATGAGGTTTGCAACCATTGAAGTAGTTTGTGGATGTATGCTGGTGCCTTGCAAAGGGGTCCAGAGAAGGGAACCCATAGACAAGTTTTTTTTTTAGTTAATTTGGTGATTATGCTAAGGTGCAGTTTAAATCTTTAACTTGATGTACTACAGATTGCTGAGGAAACTAAGTCTAAGAATCTAGAAGTTAAGTGAAGCTGAGACATAACCAAGTTGTCTGCAAGGAGCAGGTCCTAAATGAGATCCAAGAAGACCTTAAAAGAACCAGAATCTGGAAAAGGTAAGTGAAGTCAAGAGGGAGGAATGTTCCCAAGTTTAAAAAGAAGAAACTGCTGGAAGTGGATACATCAATAGGTTGCTGGGAAGGAGCTCCAGGATTTTGACTAGTGAGGGAATGGCATAGTGCCAAGTCAAGATGGTGTGAATTGGAGGGGAATTGGACATTCCCTTCATCTACTGTCCTTCTCCCAGATGGTAGTGATTCCAGTTTGAAAGGTGTTATTGGAGTCTCGGTGAGTTGCTGTAGTGCATTGTATATCCACTGACACTGCATCAGTTACTTGTCACTTGGCTTGAATCCAAATGTTGCACATACCCTGCTGAATGTAGATGCAGACTGCTTCAGTACAAGTACAATAATCATTGAACATTCCAACTTGTAACACAAGTTTGGGTAATCATTGAAGCATCTGGAGATGGTTGGGTTTGGAACACTACCCTGAAACTCTTGCAGCAAAAATGATTGTCTACTCATAGCCCTTTTCCTTTTTGGTTGGATTCATACCTAGCACAGTGGAGAGGGGAAGCTGATCAGGCAGTAATTGGCCATTTGGCTTTGTCCTGCTTTTTTGTGGCCAGAACATAATTGGGCAATTTCAGTCTGGTAGATGTTTGTTTTGTAGTGAGGGCCATAGTCTATAGCATTTGCTGAAACCAGTGCCTTCACAGCTGTTTCTTGTGGCATGATCAAAAAAGCCTGCCACTTAATGGAGAGTTCGGGAGGAGGCTCCATCAATTTATCCAGATTGCAAACATTTGCACAAATGTTGTCAGGCTGCTTGACATCTAGACAGTCTGTAGATGTTAAGGAGGATTTTGCAAGGTTGAGTGGGCTCACTGTCACTTCTGGTGTCTAGGTGGATGTTAAATGCACCATCCAGTTTTGTGTTGCAGTTCCATAATCTTGTGTTGCAGTTTGCTGGGCCACTTCCAAGGGCAGTGAGTCAAGTACATTTTGTGCGAGTGGACATCAGTTGTGTCCCAGAGCACTAGTCTGGGCCCAAGTCCAGTAACAATGGCAATTTTTCAATGGCCATGAAGTACTTAAATGTCTGGTCATGAAAAGCAATGAAAGTCTTGATGTTCAAATATTTGAGGGGAAATGGCTGGTTCTTGAACTGAAATATTAATCGTGCTATGTTGCACATTACAACCCCCATTAGTGACCGATAACTAAGATTTGAATCCCATTGACAAACCAAACTAATTGCATGGCTTCAAGTAGTTGATTTTAGGTTTACAGTAAAAATCAATTAAATGTTAAACTGTTCATGTTTTCATGTGACTACCCTGTACCGCATGTACATGTTCTTTATCTGCAAGATGTTCTAATGCGTTCACCGCTGTTTCCCTGAATCGTAATCTCCTGTGATAGTCAATCCTCATAACTGTCCTGTGAATTCCCATCCAATTTTCGGCAAGGTCCAATTTCTGTCCTTGCCAGGGAAGAATCTTGCAATGTCCTTGAATTGCCTGAGGCTCCTTTGTACTGTGAACTAAGCCCAGTCCATCACGAACCAGCCTCCCATCCATTGACACTATCTACATTTCCCACTGCCTCAAAAGCAGCCAGCATAATTAAGGACCCCACGCACCCCAAATGTACCCGTCTGAGATCGTACTCTAATAGCTGCTTCCTACTGCCATCAGACTTTTGAATGGACCTACCTTGCATTCAGTTGATTTTTCTCTAGAGCCTAACTATGACTAACACTGCATTCTGCACTGTCCTTTCCTTAGTGGTATGCTTTCTGTATAGTGTACAAGAAACCATACTTTTCACTGCATACTAATACATGTGGCAATAGGTCATATCAACAAGCTTTCCTTAGCCTTCTGCCTGATTGCAGGCTGCAGCAACTACTGTCCTTTGTCTGGCTGCTATTTCAGAATTTCAATCTTTACAGTGCAGAAGGTGGCCACTTGGCCCAGGGGTTTCACACATTCTACCTAGTCCCACTTCCCTGTCTTATCCCTGTAACCTTGCACATTTCTGATCGCAATCCAGTTCCCATCTTGATTGAACCTGCCTCCTCCACCCTCTAAGTTTGTTGCAGACTCAACCACCCTCTGGGAGGAATTTTTTTTCCCTTGCATCCTTTTCATTCATTTTGCCAATTATTATTAATCTGTGCCCCGAGTTCTTGGTTGCTTTAAATTTCCAAACCTTTCAGGCTCCTGAATACTAGTTATCAAGTCTCCTCAGCTGCCCTCCAAGGTAAACCATCCCAATCTATCCTCATAGCTGTAGTTCTTTATCCTTTAGATTATTCTGTACTCTTCCCCAATGCCTTCACCCCTTTCTCGGGTATGAAACACAGAAAATAGGAGCAGACACAGACCATTCAACCCTTCAAGTCTACTCTGCCATTCATTATGCTCAATGCTGATCATCCAACTCTGTAACCACAGCTCCTTCTCTCACCGCACCCCCCTGCCCCCAACAAGTCTACAGTCATCTGGGACTACCTTCTGAAAAACATACAATGTTTTGACCTCACTCTGGTAGAGAATATGGCATCCAAACCTGGATGCAGTACTCCATATTAGGCCGAACTAGTGTCTTATACAAGGTCAGTGTGATCACGATGCCTATATGCTTTAACTGCTTTACTATGCCCTGCCATCTTCAGTGACTTGTGTTGGTGAGGCCTCACCTGGGATACTGCATATAGTTTTGGTCCCCTTGTCTAAAAAAGGACGCAGCAATTGTAGGCTAATTCATGGGATGGGAGGGTTCTCCTATAGTCTGGGTCTGTAAGTTTAGAGTTGAGGGGTGATCTTAATCAAAAGATCCTGAGGGGGCTTGATATGGTAGATGGTGAGATTTTCATCAGTGGGAGAGTCTCGAACAAGGACGTAACTACAGGATAAAGGGCTGGTCACTTAAAACTGAGGAACACAGAAATTCTTGAAGGTGGTGAATCTCTGAAATTCTCTGCCCCAAAGGGTGGTGGAGGTTGCATCATTCGAAGTGCGGGCAGGTAAGTATTTGGTCATGGAATGATGGGGTAGGCTTGAAGGGCCTGGTGGTCTACTATTTCTTGTTCATATTAATTAAAACTTCTGACAATAGGATTCAGTCCACTTATTTAGCTTTTGAGTAAATGCTGAATATCTTTAAAATGTAGGGTTAGCAACTTGTCATGCAGCGCAAATATGTTGCACTAAGTAAATGGATGTTCTGTGTGTCACCTCAGAAATAAGATGTTTTAAGGAGCTGAGACGTTCTCCTTGATGTCCCAGCTAATTGTAATTCCATCAATATTACAAACATTACCTATAATTAGCAAGGTCCCATAAGCAATATGGTATGCACAAATTGGTTGCAGTTTTGAACATTTCAGTTGTGTAGAAGCAAGTTTCTTTAATTTTGTGAATGTGAAGCTAATTATCATATGAAAATTTCACTGAAATGCACCCCCAGCAGAATGAGTACAGAATTACTATTTGATTCTGCTTAACAGTGCATTGATATTTTGAAGGCCAGGTTTGATTGTGAATTTTGATTTTGGCTATTTTCAGTAGAACACATAGATACATTGTGATCAAAGCCTCGTTTAGTGCCTTTTATAACAAAAGGCTGTTTCAGCATGAAGCTCGCTTGAAGGATTTTACATAAGTAATGAACAATTTCAGTAAAATCAAGTTTTCACCTGCACATTGAATTTCAGTATATTGCTGCAAACCGAGACCAGCACTGTCTACTGTGAAAATAGCACTTTCCTGGAGTGCCTATTGAAAAAGCTTAAACTTTTTGAAGTGTATTGCCGAAATGGAATATCAAAGCAAGTCAATGCTGCTGTGCAAAATGAAAAATAAAGCTCTTGCTTCACTGGAAGGTTTTGGGAATTAAGGAAAGAAGCACTTTGTTTGCATTTGTTCATCAAGTATGTTACCATAGCAGAGGTTGATGTCAAGCTGTCTTGTGAAGTATACAATGATATTTTATTGACTGGCCAATGCATGCTTAAACTTTGTTCCAAATTTTTCAGTGTTTTCACAGATGTCTGTTTATTTAAAGCTGAAAAGCACTTTTTAATATTTGAGGGGCAGTGCAAGTTATTGTCCCTTTTTTTAAGGACAACACAGCAGATTAAGGGTCACTTAGATGAGTGTGGAATCACCCATGAGTCTGGGAACCAGCTATTGGCATGAGGATGCTGTAGAACTAATGGTGCCTGTGGAAGTGTACATCTTCACAGGCAGATGACACAGAAATGTTGGCTGAGTGCCTGGCTCTGTTTTTCAAATCTCTGCTAAATGTTGAAGTGACTAAATGTTTTCATAATGCCCTAAATTAAGACACAGAACGTTGTAACAGTCCAGGAAGCCTTTGCTGCAAGTAGGGAGATTGAGTTGCAACTCAGTGTTTACTACTCTGTAGAGGCTAGATTTCAAAATGCACTCTTCAGAAAATGAATTTTATTACAAATAAGCTACAAGTGTTCTAAAACTTTAGCAAACTGCACATTGCAAGAGAAGTTATACCAATCTCTTTTTTCCACTGAACCTTGAAGCAAGAAAACTGAACAAGGACTTTTCACTGCACCTTCAGAGCTTGACTCATTTGAAGACTCGTGTTCAGTGATTCAAGGCATTGCTGTTGGAGCTTTCAGCCACCGGGGATACCATACACAATGCAAGAAATAGTACTGTAGGATGTTTCTTGCTTTCAGTGCTTTTATAGATGCATTGCCTTGTTTGACTTTCCATTTCCCATTACTGAATGTCTGTCTGCAGAAGAGTCAGTGAATAGTCTGATATACTGCCACTGGTTCCCCTCAAACTGCTCACCGTTCTGACTTGGGAATATGTTGCTGTTCCTTGGGTCAAAATCAGGAACTCTTCGAACCAGCACAGTGGGTTTCATACATGTGGACTGCAGCAAATCAAGAAGGCAGCTTGTCACCACCTGAGCAATTGGATGGACAAGAAATGCAGTCAAACTAGTGGTGACCATTTCCCATTTAAAAAAACTTGGACACAAACCACTATTTCCCAATTTGCTTAAACTTGTTTCCAAGGACTGCCTTGTAACATGTTTTTTATGTTGACCACATGTATTAGATGCTACCTTTGTCTATAAACCAAGTGCACCCAAACATAAGGACATAAAGCTAGATTCCTGTGAAATGGGGCATGTCTCTGATATGTCAGTCCAGCCACAGTCTATTTTGACTTCGCTGCTCATTTAGTGCTACTTCCCTGATTTGACTGCCTCTATATTGAGGTGAACAAATGTGATTAAGTTAACTGCGATGTAGCAAGTTGAATGTGCTGCCACAAGTTCCTTTATTGGGTTTTTTTTTGCCTTTGTCTAAATTGCTCAATTTTAGCTTGAATGGTCTGCCAAATCAGTTAAGAAATTTTCAGCAAAACTCCTGGAATGTTTTGTGCTTTTTTTTTAAGAAAAGGGAAAAAGAGCACAACCATCAGTCCTCAAACTAGCCCCAGATCAAATTTGATCACCGTGCTATCATTTTGCTCTAATAGTAGATCTTGATACCCTTTGGACACAAGGGCTTAACTTGTATAGTTGTCAGTTTTAGCAAATTAAACGTGAAGCAACAAATGGTTGCCATTTTTCAGTTTTAAATGGTCTACCTGAGTTGGTTTTGCTTTCTTGCTGTATTAAAACTGCACAAGATACCACATCTTGCACAAGTTAAAACTGTCCAGCTGCACTGGTTCATGGAAGATTTCACCTTTTAACAATTGCCTTGGAAAGTTGCTCATTTGAGTGATTTGTGGGAA
The DNA here is from genome assembly GCF_964213995.1 of Mustelus asterias. Taxonomy (NCBI): domain Eukaryota; kingdom Metazoa; phylum Chordata; class Chondrichthyes; order Carcharhiniformes; family Triakidae; genus Mustelus; species Mustelus asterias. Next base: position 32,464,384 of record NC_135805.1, read on the forward strand.
CTTGGCATAAATTTTCCACTTAATAGGCAAGAGGAAGTGATGTGGAGATGCTGGCATTGGACTGGGGTAAACACAGCAAGAGTTTGAACAACAGATTAAAGTCCAAGAGGTTTATTTGGTAGCAAATGGCATTTGCTTTCGGAGCGCTGCTCCTGCTTCCGATGGAGTGGATATCTGCCCTCAAACAGGGCATACAGAGACACACAATCAAGTTCCAGAAGAGGAAGTGAGCCATTCATTCACATTTGTGACAAACTGTTAATTGGAAGGCTGGGAACTTGCAACAGAACTTTATGCTCTTGACAATTTCAATCTCATTCCAATAACTTGTCTAGGAACTAAAATCGATAACTTTTCCTGGGAAAGTTTGCAATATTCCATCTTTCCACTTTGTAGTTTAAAAATATTGAATGTGAAATTTCAGCATGTGGGGGGGGAAAAAGAATATTTTCATCAGTACACAGTAATATGGTCATGACTGCCCTTGCATTCTTTTGCAATTCTCAGTACACCATGCCTGGCATTTCCAAGGGTGTCACCCTCCTCTTGAAGTTATCTGAATAGACTACAGGGAGACACTTGTGCACTTTCTTAGCATGATTTTCTGAGCAGAGTGGTAAGGGATTTGTTTGCTTTCTAACCAAAGGAGCATTGAGGCCACTTTAGCAACAATAATTGCCATGTTAGTTGTGGTCACTTAGTTCAGCTCAACACATACTATGATGGAACCAGAGACATTCTTATTTGCTTTGTTGCTTCTTGGATGGTTGTTCAACCATCAGGGGCCCTGAATGTTAGATTTCTAAATGGCACTTTCAAAGCTAGATCAGCTCAAGATTAGTGCCATAAAACTAGAGCACAAGTGGAGTTATTGCACTTCTACAATAGACTAGATGTCTTCAGCCTTTTTTTCCTGTCGATGGGTGAATAAAGAATGAGTGAGAGGTGTCAGAAGTTCAAAAAGGAAATTTTCAAGGCAAATTAATATGGATTATCCTCTCCAGTCAAACATTGTACCTGTAACCATAATCTGTTCCAGGGATTAACTTTTATTATAGACTTCCGTGCCCACAGGTAAAATCTCTCGGGGTAGGCTTTTTAGCTAGGTTGATCTTTACACCAAGTAAAATAGAAGCTAATCTCTTTGTAATTTGAGAGAAGGTATTTAAAATGCAGAGTCCCATTTTTTAACATCAGTATTGTAAAGGTTTTGTTCAATCTTTAAGGCTCTCAAAGACCCAATGGTTTGTTAAGGCGAGGAAGGGCAAGTTTAGTTTTTTAAAAAAAACTAATGGGTGAAATTAGATAACTTTAATCCACAATCCAATTGGTGCAAATTAACTGCTTGCTGTCTTCAAATGGGAGCATTTTCTTGTGTAGAAAACTGCTGTCTGCACAAATCAATGTCCCTTCTGGACAGAACTGACTCAGACAATTGAGTTTATTTTATTAAACGTTAAATAACCTAATTCTGTTAAATTTGCTCTTTCATTTGGAGTCAGGACAGTGGTGAACCAAATTTTTTAAGAGAAAATCAAGCTTGAGCTTTATGAAAGGCATCAGATTAAATTTGCAGTTCATAATTATAGGAATTATTTAAAAATACAAGTTCAATAATTTAACAATCAGTTTCTAGTTGCCAAAAAAAGCTGGTTTCTTGTAGTCTCAGTCAAAACCGTATAAACTTGTCTGGCTATCCTGTCACAGACTTCAATTTTCTTGTAAACCATAAGTCACACTAATTTTGCCTTAAGGTATAGTTATACCTAGTTACTGTGCCAATTTAAATTAGCATTCAAAAGTTAAAACATTTGTTTCCAAGTTCAGAAACAACTTCTAAACATCCCAAGGTGCTTCACAGGAGGGTTATTAAACCAAAATCTAACTGAGCCCCAAAAGACACATTGGGTCAGATAATGTTTAAGTAAGCTGAGAGGCAACCTCCTTTTTAACCTGAAGTTTTCCAAGTCTAAAATGAAAACTGAACTAATGGGAGCTGCAAGGTAGAAATTGAGTACAAATGTACCGCATATACTAAAGTGATCAAGTAATCTATGTTGTGTAAAAGTCAACTGTGACTTATGGGCAAGAGAACCTTAATTTTTCTTCTGTCAGTCCTAGTTTTTGAGACTTCATAGGCATTCATTCAGTTTAATTCGTGGTCAGGGTGAGAATTGAAACCGTAAGTTAGAGCTGGGACTGAATAGAAACTGGAATTGAATTTAACTATTACATGGCAATATGACTGATTTTGAGAATTCAAATCACATCTGTGGAAATGGAACATGCATCACAACTCAGTAAATACAAAATTCCTTAAACGTAGAATGACAAGCAGCTAGAACACTGAGTAAATGTTGATAGAAATCTAACTCCACTGCCACCATTTGAGTTCAATCCACTGTCTTCCAGGAAGATCCTCCAATTTTACAGTGGAGTCTCTTGGCACCTTTTCAATGATCTTGGAGGGAAGGGGCTCTGCCCCCATCAAGCAGTGGGCAGGGTGCTGACCCTTCATGTTCCAGCTGGTGCCATTGTTGAAACCATCACCTCTGAGCTCAATTGCCACCACCACTGCCTGTCTGAGCAGACAGGCTTGGCTCCCTCTCTCATGGTGACTGGCAATCCTCCATTCCTCCATAGCAGTTGGGATTTTTAAATCCTCTTATCCCCTTGTTAAAAGTATTCAGGAAACCCAAAGATTGACACCAACTTCATTACAAGGAATAACAGTTTATTCTGCCCCCTGGATGCCAGCCTCTATTTTGCCCTCTATGCCAATTGTCAATACAAATACAAGAATAAGTATATAACTGTCATGTTTGATATTTGTAATTTGAGTAAAATCATACAATGTATAGAATTTGATTTCTGGCAATGGATTCTTGTAACTTGAAGCTTTAGCACATGGTTTTTACTGAGATTATTCTCTATTTATTGCCATTAGGAAATGTGTAGCTTTACCACAAAACAGGTTTTTGTTATAAACTCTTTGGCTTTTAATCCCCCACGAGCAAAAACCATGTTTCTATGTTTTGGCTATTTTTCATGTTAATGTGAGCTGCAGGTTGCATATCCTGGCTTGGGGCCTAGGGAACTGAGAGCACACCAATGGTGGAGCAATTAAAATAGAGGATACTCCAGGATTAGTGAGTGCATTGTCAAGGGCTGTGGGCTGGAGGAAATTGGACAGGGAGTGATGAGGCCACAGGAGGGTTTGAAAACCAGGAATAAAAATGGAAGACTTGTAGGTTAGTGACAAGTGTTAAGGGAATGGGACTTGATGAAAGTTGAGACATGATGGAATTTTGGATGACTAAGTTTTCGGAGGGTAGAATGGAGTCCAGCCAGGAGCAATGGAGTCAGGAACTGGGTGTGGGGAGAAGACTGAGGACAATGGCCTTGATTTATCCCAGTGTTTTGAAGGAAACTTCCATTCAGTACTGATCAGTCTAATTCTACAGCATTGGAAGAATTGAAGTGATGTAGGGGAATCATCAGTGCACAAATTGCCAAAGTTCCATCTTTGGATGACATGTTGGCCCCTGGGCTTGTGTGGGTCAACCAAAGATTCCATTCTCCTATTTACAAAGTATGATATTCTGTTCTCTTGGACAAGTTCCCCATATGCTACCAAAATACATCAAGTGGTCTTTTTATTTACAGGATCTTGCACTGGGCTAGTGTCCCTACAAATATGCACACACAATTAATCGAATGTAAAAAATACTAATATATTGGGTGTTGCATAATCAGTGGTCAGGGAACTCGTGCCTCTAGTGACTTTGGTTAGGTAACAATTAATTACAAAGGCCAAGGCTGTGGGAAAGGTGTAACATCACATAGTCTGCTCAGCCTAAAGAATCTGCTGCACTTGTCACCTCCAGCAAATGAGTTCTTATGCTAGTATCTGGGGGAAATTCTGATTTTTGTTCAAACTCTACTGGGAATATTATTGGACTAATCCTAAAGCGCAAGACTTTCTGCTGTCACCACCCCACCCCCCATGTAATCTTTGTTTGATTCTACCTTAATTCACTCTCCAATGACACTTTATTTCTGTTGCCCTCACTGCTGTTATCTGCTTGCATTTCTAATTGGTGTATTCCAGTTGAAAAGTGCAGAAGAATGTGTAAAAGGGCTATCAAGATTTGGCTGTAAATGATTAAAAGCTTAAACAGGCTGAAGTGTATAAATTGTTACTGCAGAAGAGGTTTGTCAACAAGCATCTGGAATAGCATTTGATGGTTAGCTGGAAAGATGCATATTATTCCTCAATTACTTGTCCTTATCTGGAATCACCCAATATCTGAGTATCTAACAGTTTAAATTTCACTACATATCTATGTCTTTATCTAATCCCACACATTTATGGGGTAATCATTTTGATATTTTGCTTGCATCTAGATCTTGGATGAGGATAAGGTGAAGGGAAAGTGTTAAATTTAATTGAAAAAGGGTGCTCCACTCCTGACCTAATGTCTTGAGTGATATGCATTTTTCAAAATGCCCACTGCCAACTATTTTCAGATGTATAAATGATTCCATTTATTTGCATTAACGACATTTGAGCTTCTGTAATTGATTGCACACTTTGGACTTTTTTTTTCAGACTAATCTACCCATATTCAAGCTGAAGGAATCTTCCGTCAGAAGAAGATATAGTGACTTTGAGTGGCTGAGAAATGAGCTTGAAAGGGAAAGTAAGGTAAAACTGAAGTGGTTTTTCTCTATTGTCAAATTTGCAGCTCTTGTCTGAACTTGGTTCTCCAGCAAACTTCATTTTTTGTCTTGCCATCACTGCCCACATTGAAGGGGGAATATTCGTTTATGCCCACAGTACATTTGTACTTGCCGTTTAGAGTACATTTTGTCAAACTGCCATTCAGATGCACCACTTGGTTTTCCTTGTCTAACTTTCCCAACAGAACCAGGTGAATTGCTAGTCAGCTGAATCATGTACTTAGATTATACTTGATCTATTTTTTCGATTTTTCTGTGGAACCATTGTAATTTTGCACCTCTGGGTGTGCCCCTTGACTAGAGATAGTAACACCAAGTACAGTATACCAAGGATTGATGCATTCAATCCTGCTTCAGTACAGGAGGTTGGTATGTTGGGAGATATTAACAGTCATGATGTGGAGATGCCGGCATTGGACTGGGGTAAACACAGTAAGAAGTTTAACAACACCAGGTTAAAGTCCAACCGGTTTATTTGGTAGCAAAAGCCACACAAGCTTTCGGAGCTCTTAGCCCCTTCTTCAGGTGAGTGGGAATTCTGTTCACAAACAGAGCTTGTAAAGACACAGACTCAATTTACATGAATAATGGTTGGAATGCAAATACTTACAACTAATCAAGTCTTTAAGAGACGAAACAATGTGAGTGGAGAGAGCATCAAGACAGGCTAAAAAGATGTGTATTGTCTCCAGACAAGACAGCCAGTGAAACTCTGCAGGTCAACGCAACTGTGGGAGTTACAAATAGTGTGACATGAACCCAATATCCCGGTTGAGGCCGTCCGCGTGTGTGCGGAACTTGGCTATCAGTTTCTGCTCAGCGACTCTGCGCTGTCGTGTGTCACAAAGGCCGCCTTGGAGAACGCTTACCCGAATATCAGAGGCCGAATGCCCGTGACCGCTGAAGTGCTCCCCAACAGGAAGAGAACAGTCTTGCCTGGTGATTGTCGAGCGGTGTTCATTCATCCGTTGTCGCAGCGTCTGCATAGTTTCCTGTTTCCAATGGTACATTGGGGAAACTATGCAGACGCTGCGACAACGGATGAATGAACACCGCTCGACAATCACCAGGCAAGACTGTTCTCTTCCTGTTGGGGAGCACTTCAGCGGTCATGGGCATTCGGCCTCTGATATTCGGGTAAGCGTTCTCCAAGGCAGCCTTCGCGACACACGACAGCGCAGAGTCGCTGAGCAGAAACTGATAGCCAAGTTCCGCACACGAGGACGGCCTCAACCGGGATATTGGGTTCATGTCACACTATTTGTAACTCCCACAGTTGCGTGGACCTGCAGAGTTTCACTGGCTGTCTTGTCTGGAGACAATACACATCTTTTTAGCCTGTCTTGATGCTCTCTCCATTCACATTGTTTTGTTTCTTAAAGACTTGATTAGTTGTAAGTATTTGCATTCCAACCATTATTCATGTAAATTGAGTCTGTGTCTTTATAAGCTCTGTTTGTGAACAGAATTCCCACTCACCTGAAGAAGGGGCTAAGAGCTCCGAAAGCTTGTGTGGCTTTTGCTACCAAATAAACTTGTTGGACTTTAACCTGGTGTTGTTAAACTTCTTACTAAGATATTAACAGGACAGACAATTTCAAGAGTCAGTTGAACAGGAAAATGTGGGATCTGTTTGTGGCTGTAGTTATGGTGTATTCAGTCAGTGTTCATACTTGTTAGTTGTGGACATTATGCAACCTGGATGTGCCATGAGAGACAATCATCTGAATTTGCATTCAGTTTGAGGGGGAGAAGAATGGTATTTTAAAAATTTGATATGGACAATTGAGGGCATGAAAGCATTAAGCTAAAGTGAACTGACAGATGAGGTTAAGGGATAGGTTAATAGTGGCAGACATTTAAGGGGATATTTCAGTAAGAACAGATACATCGGAGTTAGATGGGTGGCAAGACTGGGCAGAGTTTAAAGAACAGCAGTGAAAGACTTGAGGATAAGGAGGGTTAAAGTTAATTTATTCATCGCAAGTAGGCTTACATGAACATGAAGTTGCACTGAAAATCCCCTAGTCGCCCCACTTCAGTGCCTGTTCAGGTGCACTGAGGAAGAATTTAGGATGGCCAATCCACCTAATCTGCACATCTTTGGACTGTGGGAGGAAACCCACAGACTGGGGAGAATGGTCACTGTGGAGTTTGCACAGAGGATGGAATTGAACCTGGATCCCTGGTGCTGAGAGGCAGCAGTGCTAACCACTGTGCCACCATGCTGCCCAAAGTTGGCTCGAAACATGAACAGAATTGTACATCTTTACACATAGAAACCATAGAAAATTACAGCTCAGAAACAGGCCTTTTGGCCCTTGTCTGTGCCGAACCATTTTTTGCCTAGTCCCACTGACCTGCACTTGGACCATATCCCTCCACACCCCTCTCATCCATGAACCCGTCCAAGTTTTTCTTATGTTAAAAGTGACCCCGCATTTACCACTTTATCCGGCAGCTCATTCCACACTCCCACCACTCTCTGCGTGAAGAAGCCCCCCCTAATATTCCCTTTAAACTTTTCTCCTTTCACCCTTAACCCATGCCCTCTGGTTTTTTTCTCCCCTAGCCTCAGTGGAAAAAGCCTGCTTGCATTCACTTTATCTATACCCATCAAAATCTTACACACCTCTATCAAATCTCCCCTCAATCTTCTACGCTCCAGGGAATAAAGTCCCAACCTATTCAATCTCTCTCTCTCTAACTCAGCTTCTCAAGTCCCGGCAACATCCTTGTGAACCTTCTCTGCACTCTTTCAACCTTATTTACATCCTTCCTGTAACTAGGTGACCAAAACTGTACACAATACTCCAAATTCGGCCTCACCAATGCCTTATATAACCTTACCATAACACACCAACTTTTATACTCGATACTCCGATTTATAAAGGCCAGTGTACCAAAGGTGCTCTTTATGACCCTATCCACCTGTGACGTCACTTTTAGGGAATTCTGTACCTGTATTCCCAGATCCCTCTGTTCAACTGCACTCTTCAGAGTCCTCCCATTTACCCTGTACGTTCTTCTTTGGTTTGTCCTTCCAAAGTGCAATATCTCACTTGTCTGCGTTAAATTCCATTTGCCATTTTTCTAGTTGGTCCAAATCCCTCTGCAAGCTTTGAAAACCTTCCTCACTGTCCACTTCACCTCCAATCTTTGTATCATCAGCAAACTTGCTGATCCAATTGACCACATTATCATCCAGATCATTGATATAGATGACAAACAACAATGGACCCAACACCGATCCCTGCGGCACACCACTAGTCACAGGCCTCCACTCGGAAGCAATCCTCCACAACCACTCTGGCTTCTTCCATTGAGCCAGTGTCTAATCCAATTTACTACCCCCCCCCCCCCCCCCCCCCCATGTATACCTAGCGACTGAACCTTCCTAACTAACCTCCCATGAGGGACCTTGTCAAAGGCCTTGCTGAAATCCAGGTAGACAACATCCACCGCCTTCCCTTCATCCACTTTCCTGGTAACCTCCTCGAAAAACTCTAATAGTTTGGTCAAACATAACCTACCACGCACAAAGCCATGTTGACTCTCCCTAATAAGTCCCTGTCTATCCAAATATTTGTAGATCCTATCCCTTATCACACCTTCCAATAACTTGCCCACCACCAACGTCAAACTTACTGGCCTATAATTTCCTGGATTTCTTTTGCAACTTTTTTAAACAACGGAACAACATGAGCCACCCTCCAATCATCCGGCACCTCCTCCGTGAATACTGACATTTTAAATATGTCTGCCAGGGCCCCTGCAAGTTCAACACTAGCTTCCCTCAAGGTCCGTGGGAATACCCTGTCTGGTCCTGGGGATTTATCCACTCTGATTTGCCTCAAGACAGCGAGCACCTCCTCCCCTTTAATCTGTAAAGGTTCCATGACCTCCCTACCTGTTTGCCCTATTTCCATAGACTCCATGCCCGTTTCCTCAGTAAAAACCATTTAGTATCTCCCCCATCTCTTTTGGTTCCATACAGTCTACCACTCTGGTCTTCAAGAGGACCAATTTTATCCCTCACTATCCTTTTGCTCCTAACATACCTATAGAAGCTCTTTGGATTTTCCTTCACTCTGTCTGTCAAAGCAACCTCATGTCGTCTTTTAGCCCTCCTGATTTCCCTCTTAAGTAGCTTCTTGCACTTTTTATACTCCTCGAGCATCTGATTTTTTTAAGAGGTAAGGAAGTGTTGGTCCTGCACAAGGTAAGTCTGGGGAATTATGAATGGAAAATTAAATGGCAGCTGAATTGAACAGGCATTTTGCATCCGTCTTCAGAGAATAAAAGTCGAAGTAGCTGTACATCATTCAATAAAATATTCACCAAGGAAGTGGTGCTGAGCAAACTGTCGGAGTTCAAGTTGACAAATCCCTGGGTCTTGATGGACTTCTAGGATCTTAAGTGTCAAGTTGACGCATTGGTTTTAATTTCAAGATTCAAATTAGATTCTATTATATTTGAAAATAGTGATGTAGCTTTTATTAAAGGAAGGGAGACAATGTGGCAATCTACGGGTCATTGACATTGTAGGAAAACGTTAATTATTAAATGTTATGGCAGGACACTTGGAAAAATTCAGGTGGAGCAATTCACTGTAATCAGGTAGTCTACCGAAGGGAAATGATGTTTAACCAGTTTATTGGTGTTCTTTGAAGGAGTCCCATGCTATGGATGAAGGGGAACCAATGGATTTCCTGAAGATATTTGATTAGGTGCCACATCAAAGATTATATCAGAAAATGAAAGCTCATGGTGTAGGAGGTAACAAATTGGCATGGATAGAAGCTTGGCTAGCGAAAAGAAATGGTAGCCATAAATGGGTCTATAAAAGGTTGGCAGGATGTAATGAGTGGTGTGCCACAGGAATTGGTGCTGGGGCCTGTTTTTTTACAATTTGACTTGGATGAAGAGACCAAAAGCATGGTTGCTAAATTTGCTGATCCAACAACGGGCGGGATGTAAGGAGGCTGCAAATGGGTTCAGTGAGTGGGCAAGGATCAGCCAAATGTCATGTCCATCTGGCTGGGAATAATAAAGCAAACTAAATAGATTGCAGAGGGTTCGGGTGAATTGCGAAAGGTTAGCATGCAGGTACAGTAATGTTTGAGGGGGATTCAATAAAATAGGGAGATTAAGCTTCAGTTGTACAGGATACAACTACATCAGAATGCTCTGAACAGTATTGGTCTACTTTAAGGAAGGATGTACATGCATCAGAAGGTTTATTAGATGAATACCATTCCAAAGGTTAGACTGGCTAGGTTTGTATCTACTGAAGTTTAGAGTAAGGGGTGAATTGATTGAAACACAAATCCCAAGGCTTCTTGAAATGGTGGATGTGGAAAGGATGTTTTCTGTTGTGGGAGAATCTGGAACATCTGGAATGGAGTTGCCCATAAGATGGATGAGAAATTGAGGGTAGTGTCTTTTCAAGATGGTGGAAGCAGAACCGGAGGGGCTGAGTGGCCTTCTTATATGGATCGCCTGCTTTGACTCTTGAATAGTGATATTTCTTTGTTTAAAACCATGGATACTTGAGGTTTTATTCTGGATAAGTAACCAGTGTTTCGAATTGTTTACGACAACCAAGCTACTGGTCACTAATTTGCAGCTCTTGAACAGGATCATACCAAGCTTTGGGGGTTGTAACAAGTTAAAAGAAACTGCCTTTACAAAAATCAGTAATTTGAATTGCTGCTAGTCAATTAATCTAATATAAATTTGAAGCACTTGACCTTGATCCACAACTGCTGCTTTGGAAAAAGGGACCTTTTTCAAGATAGTGAGAAGGAAAAGTGAAGTGTTGTGGTGCTGACAATTTTTCTCGGCTCATGAATATTAGCTGAAGATTGCAGTTATGCTGTAGATATAGATGTTTTTATACACTTGGGGTTCTCTAGGTTTAGCATGTACAATTTAAAGTTTTTAAAGCTTTATTGTCATAAGTAGGCTTACATTAACACTGCAATGAAGTTACTGTGAAAATCTCCTAGTCGCCACACTTCAGCACCTGTTTGGGTAAACTGAGGGAGAATTTAGCATGGCCATTGCACCTAACCAGCACATCTTTCAGACTGGGAAGAAACCAGAGGAAAGACACGGAGAATGTGCAGACACTGCAGTGATCCAAGCTGGGAATCGAACCCTGGTGCTGAGGCAGCCATGCTAACCAATGTGCCACTGTCACCTATACCTCCATTTGGATGGGACTGATCTAATAGCTCAATTGGGCACCAGGCCATCAGCAGCAGAATTATGTTCACTGCAATCTGTAACCGCATGGCTGGCATTTCCCTCCCTCTTGCTGTTATCAATAAGCCAGATCGGCCTTGGTTCAATGAAGTGTGCAGGGAGCACTGCAGGAGCAGCACCAGATGTAATCCTTGTGATTTAGTTGCCATGTTGGCACTTGAGTGCTTACTAGACAGTGGAAACAGCTGGTTTTTCATGAGCTAAATGGTCCATGACACCTGGGTCAGATCAAAGGTCTACAGTTCTACCATATTTGGTCCTGATTGGAGAGTGAAATAACCAACCTGAGGCATTGGCTCCACAAATACCCCTATCCTCTGAGGGTGCTCCACATCAGTGCAAAAGAGAAGGCTGAAACATTTGTAATCATCCTCTGGCAGAAGCACCAAGTGGCTGTTCTATCTCTGTCTCCTGAATGCAAAGGTGCTTGTTTGCAGCCAATTTGATTCACTTCCATGATACCATGGAATAGCTGAAAGCATTGGATACAGCAAAGCTGATGGGCTTTGACAATGTTTCAGCAATAGTACTGAGACTTGTGCTCCAAACTTGGCCAAGCTGTTCCAGTACAGCTACACGGGCATTGAATAAATAGGCAGAATTGCCTAGATATGTCCTGTCCACAAAACAGAGTGGCTCCCATCTGTCCAATTGCTACCTCCATTAGTCGACTCCGCAAGTAACCTGTTGACAGATGCCCTCGCTGGGTTCCTCCTCCAGGGACACTCTACTCCTGAGCTTATTTCAGCCTTAGCCCAAACATGGGGAGTGACCGTATTTGACATGACAGCATTTGATAGTGTGGTATCGAGGAGCCCTTGTAAGAATGAAGTCAATGGGAATTAGATGGGGAAAAATCCTCCATTGGTTAGAGCCATACCCAGCACAAAAGATGCCTGTTAGAAGTTAATCAGTCCCAGGGCAAACTGCACAAGTTTCTGTCAGTGGTATCCTAGGTCTACCCATCTTTGGCTGCTTCATTGACTTTCTCTTAACTGAGGTCAAGTGACAATGTTTGCTGATTGGCACCCTACCCACAAATATTCATTCCCTCTACCACTGTACAGTGGTAGCAGTGTGTACCATCTACAAGGTGCCTCTAACAGTATCTCCCTCTAGATCTCTACCACCTGGAAGGACAAATGCAGCAGCCACATGGAAATGCCACTACCTGCAGGTTCCCATGCAAGTTGAAAACCATCCTAACTTCACTGCTGGGTCAAACGCTTTGTGCCTATATAAAGGCAGCTTGTCACCACATCAGTGATGCTCGTATCCCATGAACAAATTAAAACTTGTGGCAAGTGGGTAGCAGTTATCCGAGGTGATCAAGCAGAATCTTCAAGCACTTGTATTCAGTATCTCAACAAGAGCTGATGCCACTTCCTCCTGGATATTCTTGACTAGTCCCTTAAAAACAAAATGGGCTAAAAATTAAATTGGATTCGCACACTAAACACGTCGACATTATGACTGCATACAGCAATGTACATACAAATTGGGAGAAGGAGTAGGCCACTTGGCCCCTCAAGCCTAATCCACAATTCAGTCAAGATCATGGCTGATCAGCTTTTTAACTTCAACATTCTTGCCTACTTCTATCCCTGACAACCTTTCATTCCCTTGAGCTCTACCTACCTCTGTCTTAAAGATATTCAGAACTTTGCCACCTTTTGAGGCAGTGAATTATATGAAGTCTCATAACCCTCAATTTTTCCTCACCTGTCTTAACTGGGTGGAGCCTTAATTTTGAAAGTGACCAAGTTCTCGATGCTCCCACAAGAGGAAACATCCTATCCTCGGAGGTTTCAATCAAGTTGTATTCTAAATTCCAGCAGATGCAAGCCTAGCCTTTCCTCATCAGGCAACCTGCCTATTCCAGGTATTAGTCTAGTAAACTTTTTCTGAACTGCTTCCAATGCATTTGCATCCTCTAATCGAGACCAATACTCCGGATGTGGTCTTGCTCGCGCCCTGTGTAATTGAAGCATAACCTTCCTACTCTTGAGGGGAATTGAATACAATACTTCTAATTTGTGCACCTGCATGGTCACCCAAATGCCTGAGCAAGCAGTGATGGAAGTAAGATGATATGGTTTTACCTATCAGTTTGATCTTAAGTTGTGGTGTGACCTCGTGACTTTTTAAAAATAAATTTCCTCTTCTGCTGTGGTGAATATCCGTGTTGCATAGTTGATCAGACTCTGGAAATGGAAGTGAACAAATGGTGTATTGTAAGCCATCTCCCTTGACACAGCCTTGGATACTCAATTTTTCTAGTTAGAAATTGCATAAATGCAACAATCTTGATTTCGAAGCTTTTTTTTTCCCCCCCTTAGGTTGTGGTACCACCGCTACCTGGCAAAGCACTGTTTCGTCAGCTTCCTTTTAGAGGGGATGATGGAATCTTCGACGATAGTTTTATAGAAGAAAGAAGGCAAGGACTTGAACAGTTTATTAACAAGTGAGCATAGCTTCCTCCTTTCCATGGCTTTTGCAATTCGTGTATAATAAACACATCAAAGGGAAATGTTGAAATTCATTTGCTCTTTCAATTTAAGAATTGTGGGTTTTGTCTTAATTGCTACTAAAATGAAAGCAGTCCAGAAACACATTCTGCAAGAATGAAAAAAAAAATGACATGCAGGATAATTTTTTTTATTACTTTCAGAATGATTCCATTATGAGGCTGAGGGCACAAAGGGGTCTAGCTGAGTTTTAATTTTGTTGTTTTCCATGCATAATTTATGTAAATTGCCATTAAAATTCTGTTGCTTTTTTAAGTCTTGTGCTTTTTTTCCCACTCACGTACTTATTTTTGGTCTAAGGTGGTCTGCATTTAAAGTGAACAATAAAAAGTTATACCTGCAATTATTTGTGATTGCAGTTGCCATCTGTTTCATGTGTAAATGTGGCATGGCTATCGTTTTGAATAATAAAGCTTGACAAGAAGTGAAAGTATTTTAATTCCCATATTTGAATATGTAACGGTGAATGCAGCGTATTTTAACCTTTTACTAAAGAACAATCAAGAATTGGGGAAATGGAAAGGATAGTTGAAAATGGGCTTGCTCCAAACATGCAGATTGAGTCTCTCAAAGTGAAATGTTAAAATATTGACGGTGGATTTTTGTTTCTTATTGAAAGCTTCTTGGAAGCTAATCTACTAGTTCATGTCTTGGGCAAAAGCCTTCATCCAGATGTGCATTGTTGCTAGTTGAGAGGGAGCAGTCAGTGCATTGGTGCCTGAGCAGCATGAAGAGATTGGGTGTCAAATGTGACTTGTGCATCTGAAGCATTCTTGGGCCTCTAGCTGTAATTAATTCTTGCCTTCAGTGCTTGCCTCTTAATGCTGTTGAGGAGAATGCAAGTGCAGCAGTATAAGAGAAAATCCTTCTCCCATTGAGATGCAATTTGGAGGACAGTATGCAAATATACACTGAGTAAGGGAGAGAAATGAAGGTCCTTGTTAGGGATGGTGGAGGGTCAATGAAAAAGGCCCCTTCACATTCCAGGAGGCAGGTAGACCTTTATAGAAATGCCTTGTAGAATAGGAGTTGAATAGGAGTTGAAAATGGGGAAAGGTTGCTGAGTGAATCAGGAGTTGGAACTGAATGGGGAATCCAAGACTGATACTAAACTTGATATATATTTACCCAGAACATCCATTACTAATGGAGCTGTCTGCAAGGGTGTATCCCCTGCAATAACTGGCAATTTAAATTCCGTCATATCTGGACTCATTTTGAAGGGTTAAGAGCATTTCTGTATGCTCATGGGCACTTGGCTGGGTGACTGACATGGAATGCACTCTTCTGCCATCCGTTAGCATTTCCTTCAGCTTTGAGGGTGTTTTGAAAACCTCTGGGCAGATCTCATTGGGCTGTCTCACTCTTGAATCTTTAACATGATTAGGTGGTCCCTTCATGTGCCATTATAATGTATATTAGTCATTGTACAGTTGTACCAGGCAGCGATGTCATTTAAATGCAAGTTTGCAGTCACTAAAATGAGATTGTAAGGCCACAAAGTATCCACATTGAGCTGTTCAGTCCACTGAAAGGTTAGCAGGCCAGACTTTGGTATCACCAACCTTGGGAATTAGCTGGGTGGTAAACCCTTGAGTAAAGATTGCAGAACCCAGCATTCTTGCAACCACAAGGACCTGAAAAGCTGTTGACACTTGCGCTATCTTTTATGGGGGAGGTGTTTTGTGTGGGATGGGGATATGGTAGGGAGGAGAAAAACTGCTGCATTTACCTGCTGTGGTTGTAATTTCTGATTTTTATCTAACTGATTTAATTCTGCAATTGATACATAACTGAGAACCAATAAAATACAAGCATGGTTTACCTTCCTATGGTAGTAACCCAAATTTGAAAGGTTCACTGTTGCTTTGAATTGCAGCATGGAGCTCTGAGTAACCTAATTGTTAACCATATTTGCTTGCAGTTGATCTTCTAGGAGCCTTTTTAAAACCTAAAAATGTTGCTAACAAATTTGAATTGTTCACTGGAAACCAGTATTAGTTTTAAGTCACTAATTGATACTCTTTATATTTCAGAGTTGCTGGACATCCTTTGGCACAAAATGAACGTTGTCTTCACATGTTCCTGCAAGAGGAAATCCTAGACAAAAATTACACGCCTGCAAAAGTGAAACATGCACAAACAGTGTGAACGGACTAAAACACTGATCTGTCCAAACAATCCTTCCATACCAATTGAAATTGCTGGTTTTGGCTAATCCTCAGTACATCTTTCTACTTATTGATGTTTCTGAAAGCAGAACTTCATCTCAGGTGCAGATCACAAGCAAGGAAGATCGCATTCAGGATTAGAGCTGGCTACTGTAATTTGGCTTTGTATAACACTTTTGCTTAACATTCATTCTGAAGCCTTACATTTTCAGTAAAGAAATATGCTGATGTAATCTTTGTTCTTTGTGCCCAGATGTTACACTTGGCAGAAATTACTGTCAGTTGAACCTGTGGTATGAGTATAGCATTTCTAACAATTTTATCTGATGCTTCATCAGTTGAGAGTATTTTTATAATGCATGTGCTTTGTAAATTGAGAAAATCTAGCTGAAGGTTATCCATATTTGGCAAGATGTCAGTTTTTCTTTGAAAAATGCATGGTATATAAATGGTAAGACTCAATACCTCATTTGAGGCTAAACTGAATTTGGCATTTTCCCTTATGCAAGTTTCTGGAATAGTCCTTCAGACTGAATTGCAAAGTTCATTTGAGACATTGCTATACCAGTCTCCCTTTTTTCCTTCCATCCAAACTAGTGAAACCCACACCCATGTTATATACTGCACCTGTACCTATCACTGTCATAATTAATTACTAAGTTTGTTTCCATTTTGTACTAAGTCAAGTCTCAATACACTTCAGTTTGTTAAACACTAAGATGGATCCTCCTCTGAAGTTGGAATGTTTTCAAATAAAGTCCAGGTGAGAAAATGTTGACATCGCCAATTGTTTTATACAAACTTTTTTGTCATAAACTGAAAGCTGGTACCTGGAAGCCAACGGACCTTCCTGGGCACCAGTTGCATTTCTAGCCCCTAGCCTAACGTCATCCCTGACCCTAAACTGCAAGCTGATGCCTGGGGAAGCCACCTAGAACTCCCAGCCAGCAACTAACCTGTCCCTAGTCCCACCTCGGGCAACACTGTTCTCCTCCCCTCCATGGTTGCTGCTCAGAAGCACTCTGAACTGACCCACGAGGCCGCCTATGGCACTCTTTGGACTGGCTTCAAATCACACCATTAGGCACACATTATAACCAAAGTGCAGCTGTCAGTAGAGGTGACAACTCATTAACCAATAACGAATTTTCGCTACTGACTTTGTTCCAGCTGGTTAACCAGAAGGACTTGGAATTTATTTAAGCCAGTGGAGGTGACAAGTCAGTAACTGAGACAAATGGTTAACCAAACTCCTAACAGGGCAACTGGTTAATCTAAGGACTTGAAATTTGTTTCTCATCCATCCCAGTCAAATGATTAACCTGAGGGGGTGGCAGATGGGAAACCAGTACTCTGTCACTGGCTAGTGAGAAATCATTACCCCCTCTCCCTCAAGTTTTGGTTAGAGGCATGGGAAGTGCCTAAAGCCAAACACTTGGCCCGGGTGAATGACCCAGGCACCAACTCCAGCCTTAAATGGAGTAAGCAAGGCCAGTGGGATCCTCTAACTGCAACTGGCCAGGATGCAGAAGATTTTCGCACCTCATCCCAGGCATGCTCCTCCCATGAGCGAACCTGAAGGACACCGATGTGGCTGGGTAGGCTTGAGGGATGACTTTCAATAGATCGTAACAAGATAGCTGCTCTGCTACATAACCCGGAGCCAGAATTGGGTCATCTACAAATATTTTTAGCACCAGGTTCCCCCACAAACATGCTATGTTAACAGAGAAGCAGTGCCCATCGGGTCCTGCTCCAGCCCTGAATCGAGCAGCACTCTGCACCAATCGGTCAGCTAACCCAGGCCAACCAGTGATCCGTGGTGCTAGGGTATCGTTAAGCTTAGACAGGATTCTGACTGAGGCATTCAGTCATAATCCTACAGATGGTAGCTTCACCATTGGCTCCTCGGCCAAGCACATACACTAAATGGCTGAACCTGTGGTTCCTCTTGTACTGAGCAGGATTACTATTGCAACAAATCAGTAGGGCAAAACTAACCCCTCCCTGATGGTCTAAACCCAGCTCGCATTCCCTACTAATAGGTGAACAGTCCAATGCTTGGTGAATGGTGAGGGCACAACCTCGGGCTCGAGGGATGATCCTTTAAAACAGATGAGGAATTTCTTCAGCCAGAATGGTGAATCTGGAACTCTTTGTCGCAGAAGGCTGCGGAGGCCAGGTCATCGAGTGTCTTTAAGACAGCAATAGGTTCTTGATGAGGGGATTGGGGTTATGGGGAAAAGGCAAGAGAATGAATGAGAAAAATATCAGCCATGCTTGAATGGTGGAGTAGACTCTATGGACCAAGTGGTCTAATTCTGCTCCATGTCTTACGGTCTTGGGGAATTCTGCTTCACCATGATAGGAAGAGCTGACATTGAAGAATCAAAAAGCAACATCGCTATAAACGCTTGGTCGCCACAAGCCAATTATCCCTGTGGGAACTTTTCTGACAGCTGCTTGAAACCCAAAATGTCAGAAGGATCGTGAGACCACGCTTTCACGATCTGTATTCGTACTGAAAATCAAGATCAAGCGAGCTTTTGCCCTTCTGCTCCATGGGAGGTTTCTGTCCTCCAAGCTTGCCTTAAGACACCTGTTATGGTGTGACGGGTGTACCACCCCAATCAAACTCTCCAATTTTGTGCCTGTGTGCTTCCAACCAGAAGCGAGAGCCCCTCGGTGCTTGCCTCACTTGGTGAGTAAAATAAGTAATGGTATTTCACCAGCGACAGAGGCCTCCCATTTATTCTACACCTCTTGCCTCTTCACAGTGCCAAATTAGAGTCCAGCTCAACAGGGTCATCTTTCCCCAATGATTCTGCCAAGCCCATTCCCTTGGCTGTGGTTTTGCTAGATAAGCAGGGGCAGTGGGAATCTAGTTCATCCATTTATGTACGTCACTAATTAGATGGTGAGGCATTTGGCTTTTGTTTTGAAACACGAGTGCCTTTTGATACCTGTGGTATTACCAAGGGCTCGGCTGTACTGATATTAATTGAGGTGGGGGTTTGACAGGGCAGTACCAGTTTGATATTTGTACTGATTTTGTTTTTGGGCCAGTTACCACAGGCAGCGCCCATTCGGGAAGCATGAGACTGGGCACTACAGGTTAGATGGCACAACAAAAAATAATAGTCGCCATTTGACGTGTGCTACAATAGAAACCACCAAGAACTAGTCACCAACAAAACTTAACGAAACAACATGTTTTATTTATCCATCAGTATTCTTTATTTGTTGTTTTTAACACCCAGTGGTGCTCATCGCACTTGTCCTCTTATGGTCCTGCACCCTGGCACCAAGGACCAGCCAAAAGCTAGGCTTTTGGGTGTTACCATGTTCCTCACCTATCGCTGAAAATCTAACATTTCCAGTGATGGTGAGTCTGGATGTCTGCTGGGCGAATGTCTTGTATCTTGATTTGAGGAATTTCAAAGGCTGTTGTTGAGCTTGAGCCATTTTCCTCTAGCACCCAGCATGAAGCCAAAATACTCTGACTTGAGTCCTCCTGTCAATTCCATGATCTCCAGTCCAAGATGGCTATATTTTTGCCTTTTTCCACCATTAAGTGCCGTGTAGTCATCTTCGTGTTGTCTTGTGACATCTACCATCGTGACCCGTTGGTCTTTTTTGAATGATACTGGCTTTCCATGGGAGCTGTCCTTGGCCACTAGTCTTGGCTCCAGGTAGGATGTCCAGCCGTACTTTATGTACCAGCACAGTTGGTCTGATATCTTGTTGTGCTGTTTCATCTCATTTATTATGAAGGGGCAGCAACCAGGGATGTGTATGAGGGTCTTGTTTTCCACTTCACACCGTCAATGCGATTTAATGGTGGTTGGTCTTCTCGTAAGGGTTGACCTGGTTAGGTGCAAATTACTTCAGAGAAGTAAATTGTTGAGCTGAGACGATTTTAGTTGGAAAACTGGTTTGATCCAGGTGCTTGATATTGTCTTTTTTGTAGTAATGAATTCCAGCACCTTTGGGGTTTTAGCCTTTGCCATTTTTCAAATTTCCCACACTCGCCATGCTGCATACCTGTTTTGTGGCATCTGGGGCCCAGCATCTTGATCAAGGAATGCTGGCATTGGTGCCTCTGAGATCAATGGGGTCCATTCCTGCTTTGCAACTTTGTCCGGTAGGAAATCTTCGATTTCCTCCTGGACTTTGAAATCTCACAGCCATTTAGTATCGTTGTTGCATTCGCCTCTGTTGGAATGAAGTCCATATGATCGCATCTTTGGACACTTCCAGTGCCACATGTTTACGAATAATTGGTATACTGAGACCGCAGCTCCTGTTGCTGGAATACAGGAAGCCGTGAGAGGTGTAGGAATTCTTTTGTGGCGTTTCATAAACGTGTTCTGTGATATCTCAAAGGATTTGAGGATGACATGTATCCTTTAGATTTCCATTCACTCTCTTCGTTGGGGAGCTGCTGCCTGCAAGCGAGACACCCAGGTTTTGAGCTTCTCCCATTGCCCTTCTGACATGCCTGCCCAAGGATCGGTTTGGCCACCCAGGTTTTTCTCTTGTCTCGCCCAGGAGGATATAGGATATGGCTTTGTTCCAAAGTTTCCAGTTTGTCATGATTATACAGAAAGGTCTTCAACTTGTATATAAAGTGGAAGCCTTTTTTTTACATGGTTTTATTGTCAAACCCGTGTGGTCACAAAAGGAATGGAGAATATTCAGATTCCATTCCATTCTGATGTGAGTCGCTCTGCAGGGCAATGTCATCCACAAAGATCAGAGCTGAGCAGTTGACTCTTCTGTCTCCCAGGAGCATGGAGACTCCAGAGTTGGTTTTTCTCCAGAGAGCATATCAAAGGATCCAGAACAATGTTAAATAGGATAAGTGAAAGAGGGTTGCCTTGCTTTATGCCGCCCTCTATCCATTGTGGTGGTCATAGTTTTGTTCCCTTCAACCACTGTGGTGTTGCCTGTGTACAGGTCCTCTACCATGTCCACAGAAATGCTCTGGGTAATTTTACCCTTTGTAATGTTTTCAAGAGTAGCTTGTGCCCAACTGAGTTGAACGTCTTTGCCAAATCGACAAAGACAACTGTGAGGCCCTTGTGGTTATTCTTTGATCCCTTTGATTTTCTAGAACTGCAATGTTGTCATTGCATCTGGGAGTTGCTGCTAGAAACCCTTTCTGCCTAGGGTTGATTTTGACTGAGTCGCTTAGCCATGATCTTTGAACAGGTGTAGCCGCATGGGACCTATGATTGACAACTGGTGGCCAATGTCTTTAAGGTGCTCTTGATCCTTGCACTTGGGGAATCAAAACGGTTCGACTCTTTTCCAGGGAAGTGTGCATGATTTCAACCATAGGGAGAAGGGTCAGGGTAGACAGGTGAGATGGGAGGAGGCATTGCATTATTAGTTGAGCAAGGAGAGATATTTTGGGAGGGGACAATCTATCTCCACTAATAAATAAACTTGGTGTGTTTGTCCATAGATCTCAAGATGGAAGGGCGTGTTAGGGTGGTGAAAAGGCATATGGGACAGTTGCTCTTATCAATTGAGGCATGGTTTGTAAAAGTAAGGAGGTCATGTTGGAGTTGTAAAGAACTTTGAGGTCACTGCTGGTGTGCAGTTCTACTTAGCACATTATAGGAAGGATGTGGTTGCATTGGCGGGACTGCAGAGGAGATTCACAAGATGTTACCTGGGATGGAGTTGAGGGGCGACCTGACTGAGGGGCATGGATAGGGAGCAGCAGTTCTCTTTAGCAGCAGGGCCAGTCATGAGGGGACACAAGTTCAAGGAGAGGGGCAGGAGGTTTAGGGGATGATGGGGAAATCTCTTTACCCAGAGGGTGGTAGTGATTTGGGAAGTGTGCTTGGGAGGGTGGCAGAGGCAGGTTGTCTCTCATCCTTTAACAAATACGTGGATGAGCACCTTGAATGTTCATGACATGCTATTGCTGGTAAGTGGGATTAGGTAGGTTAGGTGTTTCTCAAGTGTTGGTGCAGAACTTCTGCTCTGTGATGACTTGATAAAGAGCCTTCCAAGAGCATTAGTCTCCAAAGCCATTGATCATCACCAGAACCGTTCAGGTTCCACTGAAGCAATCAAATGGAAGGCAGAAGCTTTGATCAGATGGTGACAACCTTAAAACTTGTAGAACATTGAATTGGTGAGTCATTAGGTACTCTTCACAATCCATGTTTGTGGCTTCAAAAATGAAGCTACCCCAAGAAGATTGCTGAACAAAGAAAATTACAGCACAGGACCTTCAGCCCTCCAAGGCTGCACCGACCATGCTGCCCGACTGAACTAAAACCCCCTGCCCTTCTGGGGACTGTATCCCTCAATTCCCATCCTATTCATGTATCGGTCAAGATGCCCCTTAAAAGTCACTATCGTTTCCGCTTCCACTACCTCCCCCGGCAACGAGTTCCAGGCACCCACTACTGTGTGTAAAAAAAAAAAAAAAAAAAAAAAATCTGCCTGCCTCGTACATCTTTAAACCTTGCCCCTTGCACCTTAAACCTGTGTCCCCTAGTAATTGACTTTTCTACCCAGGGAAAAAGCTTCTGACTATCCACTCTGTCCATGCCTCTCATAATCTTGTAGACTTCTATCAGGTCTCCCCTCAACCTCCAGTCGCTCCAGTGAGAACAAACCAAGTTTCTCCAACCTTTCCTCATAGCTAATGCCCTCCATACCAGGCAACATCCTAGTAAATCTTTTCTGCACCCTCTCCAAAGCCCCCACGTCCTTCTGATAGTGTGGTGACCAGAATTGAACACTATATTCCAAGTGTGGCCTAACTAAGGTTCTATAAAGCTGCAACATGACTTGCCAATTTTTAAACTCAATACCCTGGCCGATGAAGGCAAGCATGCCATTTGCCGCCTTGACTACCTTCTCCACCTGCATTGCCACTTTCAGTGACCTGTGTACCTGTACACCCAGATCCCTTTGCCTATCAATACTCAAGGGTTCTGCCATTTACTGTATATTTCCTATATGCATTACCTCACATTTGTCCGGAACAAACTCCATCTGCCATCTCTCCGCTCAAGTCTCCAACTGATCTGTATCCTCTGATGGTCCTCATTGCTATCCGTAAATCCACCAACCTTTGTGTCATCCACAAACTTACTAATCAATCCAGTTACATTTTCCTCAATCATTTTATATATGTTACAAACAGCAAAGGTCCCAGCACTGATCCCTGAAGAATGCCACTTGTCACAGCCCTCCATTCAGAAACACACCCTTCCACTGCTACCCTCTGTCTTCTTTGACTGAGCCAGTTTTGTATCCACCTTGCCAGCTCACCTCTGATCCCATGCAACTTCACCTTCGGCACCAGTCTGCCATGAGGGACCTTGTCAAAGGCCTTACTGAAGTCCATGTAGACAACATCCACTGCCCTACCCTCATCAATCATCTTCGTCACTTCCTTGAAAAACTCAATCAAGTTCGTGAGACACAACCGCCCCTTCGCAAAACCATGTTGCCTCTCACTAATACATCTACTTATTTCCAAGTGGGAATAAATCCTGTCTCGAAGAATCCTGTCCAATAATTTCCCTACCACTGATGTAAGGCTCACCGGCCTGTAATTACCTGGATTATTCTTGCTACCCTTCTTAAACAAAGGAGCAACATTAGCTATTCTCCAATTCTCTGGGACCTCCCCTGCAGCCAGTGAGGATCATGTTCTTACTGAACATGCTTCGACTTTAAAGACAGCAATAGAATTCTCAGTGTCAGTAGAACTGAGGAGGCAGAACCACAAGTTGGGAACTACCCATAGGAAATCAAAACAACAGATGTGTCATAGATGTGCCAAAATGGGCCATTCAGTGAATGAATGCTGGAGCAAGGATAGTCGATGCAAGAATTGTGGTTAAATGGGTTACATTGCAGAAGTTTGTTGGACTAGACCAGCTTCCCTTGAGAATGCAACTTGTTCTTCACATTCTTGAAGACATTTTTTCTTCCATGTTGTAAGTTAAGACTGAAGAGGAGAATGTCCAGAGATATGATGAAGAGCTCCAAATGAACGTATCCATACAGTGTGAATCAAATAGATTCGGGGTGATTCCAAAATTAAGTGGACAACTGGTGCTGCTGTATCTTAGTTCCTGAGACTACATACCAACAAAAGCTGAAGCATCTTCTTTTAAAACCAGCTGATGTGATTTCAAGGACGTACACTGAAGAGATCATGCCTTTTAAAAGGCTGCATCGTGGCCAACATAGAGTTGAGTGACAAATAGAGTCACCTCTCCATGTGTTCTGTGGTAATTTTCCAGCTCTCTATGGGAGATCATGATTGGAGAAGATAACACTTAACTGTGTTCTTTCAACACATTAGTCAATGTCAAAACAGATCTACAGCATCTTATTTGTCCAAAGGTTTAAGAAGAATTTGTATGACTTGTGTGTTAGAGCTGGTTACAATAAGTGACTGGGCTATCTCAACATAACCAGATGGTTCAGTTCGTATTAGTGGTGATTTTAAAACCAATCTACTGTTGTGGACTGATCAATATTTGCTTCCTTTTAATTGAAGATTTGTTAGCTGGGTTATCAAGTGGGCAGATATTCAGCAAGATTGATCTTTCACAGCATATTTACAGATGAATGTAGCCACTAAAGCTCACCCGTTACTCCAAGATCTTTTTCATTTAGAAGATTACCTTTTGGAAAAACATCTCTAGCCCTTTATTCCCAAGATTGATGGATCAGATTTTAAGTGGTCTCTCTGGTGTACAATGTTACCTGGATGGTATTCTAATTACAGGGTCCAGTGAGCAGGCACACTTAAATAACTTAGAAGCAACATTGGAATATCTTCAAGCACACTGTCTGCATATCAAGAAGGAAAACTGACTTTTTCCAGACATCAGTCCAGTATTTGGATCATATTAATAGTAAAGGCCTACATATAGCACCTAAAAAGATGGAAGCTATTTTAGAAGCACCACATTCAATGAATGTGACACAAAATTGAGTTCCCTTCTAGGATTATTAAATTATTATGGTAAATTTGTTGTGTAATGGCTTCAATAATGTAGCCATGTGTAAAACAGATATGGGACTGGACAGCAATGTGAGAAAGCATACAATGTCAAAGATGCTTTGCAGATATACAAAGTATTGGTTCATTTTAATCCAAAGCTAACATTACCTGTATGTGATTCTTCACTTTTGAGGCAGTCGTTTCACACATTATCCCTTCAGGAGAAGAATGACCAATAGCTCTTTGTGTCCTCTGATTAGTGCTGAATCTAATTGTATTCGGCTAGAAAAAGAAGCAGAGTATTTTGGCATACAAAGGTTTCATCATTATTTGATCGTCACTTCACATTAATTAATCATCAACCCTTAATTATTTGAGCCATACAAAGGCATGCTGTTGTTAACTGCTACTTGGTTGTAAAGGTGGTCACTGATCTTTGATGCTTTATTGTAGGAGTGTGCAATCAGAGCCATGTCAATGCTGATGCAGTAACATGCCTTCAGTTATTCAGCAGATACCACCAACTAGTATTGCTAATATTCTTTATTTTCCAATCATTTGCCTATGACAGCTCCAAGTTCAGGGTGCTCAGATTGAAGAAAGTGGGGCAGTGTCAATCCTGTGCACAAGTAAGAAATACACCACCATGGTCTCCTTTACAGCCTTGGGACTGACCTAAAATGCCATGGCAATGATTGCATGTAGATTTTGCTGGTCCTCTTGAGGGTTACATGTTCTTGGTCATAACTTCTGGCCACTTTGTGCATCAATTATCATGGGATCTACTATAACTGAACAAACCATTAAAAAAAAAACTTTTTTTTGCAAGATTTGGTAAACTGGAACAGATTTTTAGTGATAATGGTTCACAGTTGCTTTCACAAACATTTGAAGATTATCTCAAAGTAAATGGTATTCTGCATATAAAATCCACACTTCCATCAACCAATATATTAGTTGAAAGATTCATACAATCCTGGAAACATCCTTTAAAAGCTTCAAGAGAACAAGGCTCATTATTGCGTCGTGAATAGCTTTTTGGCATCTTGCAGAAACACTCCTCGTGACTACCCAAATTCACAAGCGTTGCTACTTTTAAAGAGAAAGTTAAGAGCTGCATTTGATTTATTATTACCTCCAGAGACTCCAATCTCAAGATGCTAGTAGAGTGTCAGCAACACTCGAGTTGTTAGATGAGAATGAGGGCAAAGCAACACTCATTTCAACAGGGAGAATGAATGTTGGGGTAATTATGCCACGAGTGAGACATGGGTACCAACTATAGTTTCAGCAAAAATGGGTCCAATTTCTTACACGGTTCAAACCAAAGATGAACTAGTTTGGTGATACCATGCTGACCAATTGGATCTTGTATTTTTTTTTTGTTTAACACCCCTACCATTGTTAGGATATTGCAGGCATTAAACTGGGAAAAAGTTTGTAGCACATTAAGCCTGTTGAAACCCCTCAAGACCTTTTTTCAATTGTGCCACCTCATTCCTCTAACCTCCCATGAGTCTTGTCCAACCTGCTGAACCTTTCCTTGCAAGCTAACTCTCATCCCAAGAATCAACCTAGTGAACCCATTCTGAATTGGCTCCAATCCAAGTATATTCTCATTTAAGGAGACCAAAACTGTCTTGCCAACACCCTGCTGTTGTAGCAAGACTTCCTTGCTTTTGTACTCCATCCCCCTTGCGATAAAGCCCAACATTTCATTTGCCGTCCTAATTTCTTGCCATTCCTGCATGCTAGTGGACAAGGATACTCGGAGCCCTCCACTGCAGCATTCTGTAGTCTTTCTTCATTTAAATCTGCTTTTCTGTTCCTGCTGGTAAGGTCAATAACCTTATATTAAAACCCAGCTGCCAATTTTCAGCCAACTAAATTAACCCATCTATCACTCTTTGCTAATTATTTGTCTCCTCACAACTTATTTTCCTACCTTTCAATCATTAGCGAATGTGTCCACGATACACTCTTCCTGCATCCAAGTCATTAATATAGATTGTAAGTAGAGGCCCCAGCATTGATCCCTGTGGCACTTGCATTAGTTACAGGTTGCCAAACTGGTAATCCCCCATGTTTCCTGACTTAGTTACTGAATCCTCTATCAGGAAACCATCTGTTGATTATATTATTCCCAACTCCACCTTGAGCTCTTACCTTGTGCCATAACCTTTTATAAAGCACATTATGAAATGCTTTTGGAAATCCAAATATGCTACATTTACTGGTTTTTCCTTTTCACATTCTACTTGTATCCTAAATTTGTCAAGCACTCCCCCTTTATATAAAAACCACGTTGACCATAGTATTCTACATGTCCGATTATTACTTAATGGATTCCGTTTTCCCAAGGACCAATGTTAGTCTAACCAGTCTGTCATTTCTGGCTTTCTTTCAGCTTCCTTTCTTGAATGAAGTGTTAGATTTGCAGTTTTCCAATGCACTGGGACCTTTCTCAAATCTAGGGAATTTTGGAAGATTACAATCATATATCCTCTACCTCTATTTCTTTTAAGACCCAAGGATGTAACTCATAAGGTCTACATGCTTTTAGTCCCATTAGCTTTCCTGGGACTTCTTTCTGGTGATAGTTTTATGTTTCTCCCTTCACTTTTCCACTTGATGCTTTTACTGAATTATACCATGCAACCTGACAAAATACTTGTTCAAAGTCTTTCCTGTTTCCTGTTATTTATTCCCTAGTTTTATCCTCTAAACTTACTTGAGCTACTCTTCCTTTTTACATATTTGTAGAGAAGCTCTTAAAGTTCTCTTTTTTATTTCTAGCTAATTTTCTCATTCTAATTTCTCCCTTTTATTTTAGCTATCTTTTGCTGGAAAAGCTCAAGTTTTGACTATTTTTCAGGACAGTGCTCCTCCTGACTTCCTATTGGCCTTCAAGCACTATTTCCCGGTGGATTCTCCCGTTTCATGGCACAACTGGATCAGGATCAGTCAACAACAGAACCAACCCTCTCTTTGATTATGATCTCAGCTCTTTTTAAACACCGCTCTTAATATTTGATTAGTTTTAATGACATGTCATATCCATGTGAACTATATTGGATGCATATCTAGCATAACCATAACCCGGTGTACACTAGTGATCTGCCACTCCAGCACACAAGTTCATTTTGACACTGGATCATAGAATCCCAACAGTGCAGAAGGAGGCTGTTCAGCCCATCAAGCCTGCACCAACAACAATCATACCCAGGTCCTATCCCCTTACCTCTACGTATTTACCCTATTAATCCCCCTGACACTAAGGGGCAATGTAGCATAGCCAATCCACAGAACCGGCACATCTTTGGAGTGTAGGAGGAAACCGGAGCACCCAGAGGAAACCCATGCAGATAACATGCAAACCCTGCACAGTAACCTAGAATTGAACGTGGGTTCCTGGTATAGTGCCATCATGACACCTGTAAAGCCTACTGGACCTGGAATTCCCAGACAGTCTCCCATCCAAATACTAACCAGGCCTGAGTCTGCTTAGCTTCCGAGATCAGGCATTTTCAGACTAGTATGGCCATAGTGGATGTAGTTCAATTTCTGTATTGAAGTGGTTCAGTGCAAAGTTTGTGAAACCTTAAGTGCAATGTTAACATTGGTCAAAACTAGTTGTTTATTTGCTTATGCTTTTCAAAATCGTATATTTATGGGATTGGAAAAGTCTATGGATGTAATCAAATTCCTGGTGTACCATTCTATGCAAGTAGCTACATATTGGGAATAGTCCAGGGTAAGCTGTGTAGATGCTGGTTCGAGACAATAAAATTTTGCAGAAATCGGATATGGCTTAACGTACTGCAAGGGTGTTTACCTTCATAGCAATCCATGGCCTTGCATCGTGGAGATATATTTACAGATTGATGGACGGCTCTGTTTACTTCCCCACTCCATCGTTGAACTTTTTTTTGTAACGAGCAAGGTGTTGGATGAGTAATTGATATTCCGCGCTCGGTATTCACAAGATATGATGGTTTTCAGAGCCGGTTTTATATTATTGGCTGAGTGACAAGGTGCTGCCTACCACAAAGTTGTACATTTAAAAACAGCATTACGAAACAAAACGCTATTGTTTGGATGGTGACAGGAGGGTGGCCAAGTATTTAAAGTCTAATTGCTCACTCATTGGGAGTTAATTTTGATTGAATTGTTGTTAGTTGGTGTAGTTCTGAATAATTTATTGTGTTCCCTTTTCTCCGTAAATTTCATTGGCTCCGATTTTTATTTATCCCCGCAACCACGAGATTCGGGATGTGGTCTGCAAACCTTTTGGCTTTTTTACTGAGTATCCACCACGTTGACAGTCGCTCAAAGTGGCAGTGAACGCTGGGGTCACAGTGCTGTTCAATGTAACTTCTGAAATAAACTTTATTTTAACAGTAGTGTCTTTTCCTGAGGTTTGGAGATTTCTCTGTTTCACGGCGGTGTAAGCCACTCCAAGTCATTCAATCCTATAGAATCCTACAGCGCAGAAGGCCATTCGGCCCATCAAGTCTGCACCAACCACAATCCCACCCATAACCCCACATATTTACCCTGCTAATCCCCTAACACTAGAGTCAATTTAGCATAGCCAATCAACCTAACCCACACATCTTTGGACTGTGGGAGGAAACCCACACAGACAACATACAAACTCCACACAGTCACCCGAGGACAAAATTGAATCCAGGTCCCTGGCTGTGCCATCAGTGGAAACCCACGCAGACACGGGGAGAATGTGCAAGCTCAACACAGACAGTGATCCGAAGCCAGAATTAAACCCGGGTATCTGGCACTGTGAGGCAGCAGTGCTAACCACTGTGCGGCCCTCATTAATGGGCCACAATCACAGAATTGTTACAGAGCAGAAGGAGGCCATTTGGCCCATCGTGTCTGCACCAGCTTTCCAAACGTGATTTAGTGTCATTCCCCTGCCTTTTCTCCATACCCCTGCACATTGTTCCTATTCAAGTAATCACCTAATACCCTTTTGAATGCCTCAATTGAACCTGCCTCCACCACACTTCCAGACAATGCATTCCAGACCCAAACCACTGCTGGGGTGGGATTTTCCAGCCGCAATCATTCCAAAACAGGATAATCCCACCTGAGGTCAATGGACCTTTGCATGGTCTACTTGTTACAATTCCCCTGGCCGGCGGGACAGGAAAATTCCTCTGCTGTTTGAATGTTTTTTTTCTCACATCACATTTGCTACTTTTGTAGAGCACCTTAAATCTGTTTCCTCTTGTTCTTGATCCTGTTACAAGGGGGAACAGTTTCTCTCTATCTTTTTTGTCCAGCCTCCTTTATGATTTTGAACATCTCTATCAAATCTCCTCTTGGCCTTCTTCTCTCCAAAGAAAACAGTGTCAACGTTTCCAATCTATCCTCATAACTGAAGTTTCTCATTCCCAGAACCATTCTTTTAAACCTCTTCTGCACTCTCTAATGAAAGCTATGAAACCATTGTCGATTGTTGGAAAAACCCACCTAGTTCACTTATGCCCTTTTAGGGAAGGAAATCTGCCATCTTTACTTGGTCTGGCCTATGTATGACTTCAGGCCCACAGCAATGTGGTTGACTCTTAAATGCCCTTTGAAGTAGCCGAGAAAACCACTCAGTTGTATCAAATTTCTAGAAAGTCAATAAGGGATTAAATCAAATGGACCACCTGACATTGACCTAGGCATGGGAAACTACAAGGGCAAACTCAACCCTGGCCACCCTGCAATATCCCTAACATCGGGGCAAAATTGGGAGAGCTGCCTCTAAGACTAGTCAAACCTGACATAGCCTTACCTTGTTCCTCAAAAGTAGTGGAAGCAGAGTTTTTGGATATTTTTAAGTCAGAGGTAAATAGATTCCTGTTAAGTGAGGGAATGAAAGGTTATCCAGGGATCAGCAGAAATGTGGGGTTGTGGTTACAATCAGATCAGTCATGGCTTTATTGAATGATGGAGTTGGCACGAAGGGCCGAGTGGCCTACTCCTCATAATTCATATGTACTCATGGAATCGTACCTTACAACTAATGTCCCAGACACTACCATCACCATCCCTGGCATTTCATGTCACCAACCAGCCACACCCAGCAGACGTGGTGGCACAATGGTATAAGGTTGGGAGGGAGTTGCTCTGGGAATTCTCAACATCAACTGTGGACTCCATGAAGTCTCATAGCACCAGGTCAAACATGGGCAAAGAAACCTCCTGCTGATGACCACATACTACGTAGCTGATGAATCCGTACTCCTCCATGTTGGAACGCCACTTGAAGGAACCTTGGAGAGTAGCAAGGGCTCAGAATATGCTCTGGGTAGGGGACTTCAAAGTCCATCACCAAGACCGACTCGGTAGTACCACCACAGAGCCAGCTGGTTGAGTTTGAAAGTACACAGTGCTAGACTGCGGCAGGTGGTGAGGGAACCAGCAAGAGGGAATAACATACTTGACTTCAACTCACCAAACTGCCCGTCGCAGATTCAGCTTTCCATGATAATATCAGTAGGAGTGACCACCACACAGTTTTAGTGGAGAGAAAGTCCCATCTTTACATTGAGGATACCCTCCATCGTGTTGTGTAATTTTGAACAGATCTAGCAACTCAAGACTGAGCAACCATGAGGCACTGTGGGCCATCAGCAGCAGAGTTGTACTCAACCATGGTCTGTACCTCATGTCCTGGCATATCCCCCACTCTACCATTACTACCAAGCCAGGGGATCAACCGTCGTTCAATGAAGACTGCAGGAGGTCATACCAGGAGTAGCATCAGGCATACCTAAAAATATGGTGTCAACCTGTTGAAGCTACAACACAGGATCCCTTGCATGCCAAACAGCATAAGCAACAAGTAATAGACAGAGCTCAGTGACACAACCAACAGATCAGATCTAAGCTCTGCAGTCCTACCATATCCAATCTTGAATGGTGGTGCACAATTAAACAACTAACTTGAAGAGAAGGCTCCACAAATATCCCCATCCTCAATAGGGATGCCCAGCACTTCAGTGCAAAAGATAAAGCAAAAGCGCTCACAACAATCATCAGCATGAAGGGCCGAGTGGACGATCCATCTCGGTCTCCTCTGGAGGTTTCCAGTGTCACGGATGCCAATCTTCAACCTATCTGATTGACTTCATATGATATCAAGAAATAGCTGAAGGCACTGGAGATGAAATAGCCATGGGCACTGGCAATAAAAGTAAAGTTTATTTATTAGTCACAAGTAGGCTTACACTAACACTGCAATGAAGTTACTGTAAAAATCCCCTAGTCGCCACACTCCAGCGCCTGTTCGGATAAACTGAGCATGGCCAGTGCACCTAACCAGCATGTCTTTTGGGCTGTGGGAGGAAACTGGAGCACCCGGAGAAAACACACGCAAACACAGGGAGAATGTGCAGACTCCGCACAAACAGTGATCCAAGCCGGGAATCAAACCCAGGTCCCTGGCGCTGTGAGGCAGCAGTGCTAACCACTGTGCCACCATGCGGCCCACGGTGGCCCACGCCCATAATCCAACAATAGTACTGAAAACTGGTGCTCCAGACTCACTGCACCCCTAGCCAAGCTGTTCCAGTACAGATACAACACTGGCATCTACCCAGCAATGTGTAAAATTGCCCAGGTAGGTCATGTACTCAAAAAGCAGGACAAATCCAACCCGGCCAATTACACCCCCATCAGTCGATTCTGGATAATCACATGAAGTGATTAACTTTACTATCAAGTGGCACTTTCTTAACAATAACCTGCTCACTGACACTCAGTTTGGGTTCTGTCTGAGTCATTCAACTCCGGACTTCATTACAGCTTTGGTTCAAACATGGACAAAAGAACTGAACTCCAGAGCTGAGGTGAGAGTGACTGCCCTTGACATCAAGGCTGCATTTGTCCAAGTGTGGCATCAAGGAGCCCTATCAAACTGGAATCAATGGGAATCAGGGAGAAACTCTGCTGGCTGGAGTAACACCTGAGACGAAGGAAGATGGTTGTGGTGGTTGGAGGCCAATCCTCTCACTTCCAGGACATCGCTGCAGGAGTTCCATGTGGTAGTGTCCTAGGCCCAACCATCTTCAGCTACCTTATAAATGACCTTCTTTCTATCATGACGGTTTTGCGGAAATTGATGGGAATGAAGGTGGATAAATCCCCAGGTCCTGATAATCTTCATCCCAGAGTACTTAAGGAAGTGGCCCTGGAAATAGTAGGTCTATTGGTGGTTATTTTCCAAAATTCTTTGGACTGGTTCTTACAGGTTAGAGAGTAGCTAATGTAAGCCCGCTTTTCAAAAAGTGAGGTAGAGAGGAAACAGGGAACTATAGAAAACTGAGCCTAATGTCGGTACTGGGGAAGTTGCTAGAATCCATTATCAAAGAATTCATAACTCAGCATTTGGAAGGCAGTGGTAGAATCAGACAAAGTCAGCATGGATTTACACAAGGAAAATCATGCTTGACAAACCTATTGGAATTCTTTGAGGATGTAACTAGTAGAGTTGACTGAGGAGAACCAGTGGATGTGGTTTATTTAGACTTTCAGAAGGCTTCCGACCAGGTCTTGCATAACACACTATGATGTAAAGTTAAAGCACATGGCATTGCAGGTAATGTGTTGAGATGGATAGAAAGCTGATTAGCAGGTATGAAGCAAAGAGTTGGCATAAATGAGTCTGTTTCTGATTGGCAGTCAGTGACTAGTGGGGTTCTGCAGGAATCTGTGCTAGGACCCCAACTGTTCGCATTATTTGTTCATAATTTGGAGGGGGGAACTGAATGTATTATCTCCAAATTTGCAGATGATACAAAGTTGGGTGGGAGGGTGAGCTGTGAGGAAGATGCAGAGAAGCTTCAGCATGATTTGGATAGGCGTGGGCATATGCATGGCAGATTCAGTATAATGTTGATAAGTGTGAGATTATCCACTTTGGTAGCAATAATAGGAAGACAGATTATTACTTGAATGGGTGTAAATTGAGAGACATGGATACTCGGCGAAATCTTGGTGTCCTTGTGTGCCAGTTGCTGAAAGTAAGCACGCAGGTGCAGCAGGCAGTAAAGAAGGCAAACGGTATGTTGGCTTTCTTAATGAGAGGATTTGAGTATAGGGATAGGGATGTTTTGTTGCGTATAGGACATTGGTGAGGCCACACCTGGAGTATTGTGTACAGTTTTGGTTTCCTTATCTGAGGAAGGCTTTCCTTGCTATAGAAGGACTACAACAAAGGTTCATCAAGCTGATTCCTGGGATGGCAGGTCTGCCACATGAGGAGAGACTAAGTCAGTTAGAATTGTATTCACTGGATTTAGAAGAGTGAGAGGGGATTTCATAGAGACTTATACAATTCTAACCAGATTAGAGAGAGTAGATTCAGAAAGAATGCTCCCAATGGCAGGGGAGTCCAGAACTAGGGGTTATAATTTGAAAATAAGGGGTAAATCTTTTAGAACTGAGGTGAAGAGAAATTTCTTCACCCAGAGGGTGGTGAATGTGTAGAATTGACTACCATAAAAAGTAGTTGAGGCCAAAACGTTGTTTGATTTCAAGAAGAAATTAGATATAGTTCTTGGGGCTACAGGGATCAAGGGATATTGGGGGTGGGGTGGGGTGGGGGGGGGTGGGGGTGGAGAATCAGGATATTGAATTCAATGATCAGCCATGAACAAAGTGAATGGTAGAGCAGGCTCGAAGGGCCGAATGGCTTACCCCTGCTTCTAGCCTCTATGTTTCTATCAGGTCAGAAGGGGGGATGTTTGCTGATGATTGCACAATGTTCAGCACCATCCATGTCCAAATGCAACAAGACCTGAACAATATCCAGGCTTAGGCTGACAAGTGACAATAACATTCACACCACCCAAGTTCCAGACAATGACCAAGATATAATCTAACCTTCCAATTGACATTCAATGGCATTACCATCACAGAATTCTCCACTATCAACATCCTGGAGGTCACCATTGACTAGAAGCTGCACTAAAATCAACATATGAATACGGTGGCAAAATGAGAAGGTCAGAGCCTAGGAATCCTGCAGCAAGTAACTCATCTCCTGACTCCCAAATCCTGTCCACCATCTACAAGGTACAAGTCAGGAGTGATGGGATATTCTCCACTTGCCTGGATATTTAAGTAACATGATCACCCTGTCATATGGTCACCCTGTTATAGGAAAGACATTGATAAACTGGAAAGAGTGCAAAGACGATTTATGAGGATGTTGCCAGGACTAGTGGGCCTGAGTTATAGGGAGAGGTTGGTTATTCCTTGGAACATAGGAGAATGACGGGTGACCTTATTGAGGCGTATAAAATCATGAGGGGCAGAGATAAGATAAACACAGATAATCTTCATCCCAGGAAAGGGAAATTGAAAACTAGAGGGCATAGGTTTAAGATGAAAGGGGAAAGCTTTAAAAGGGACCTAAGGCGCAACTTCTTCATGCAGAAGGTGGTGCGTATATGGAATGAGCTGCCAGTGAAAGTGGTTGAAGTAGGTACAATAGCAACATTTAGAAAGCATTGGATTAGTATATGGACAGAAAAGGATTAGATGGATATGGGCTAAACGCAGGCAATTGGGTCTGGCTGGGTGTGCACCATGGTCGGCATGGTCTGGTTGGGCTGAAGGGCCTGTTTCTGTGCTATATTGCTCTGCGACTCTATGACCAGCCTGTCTTGCAGGAGCAGCATCACGTCTTTGTTTTGTATCTTCCGAAAAATATAAGTTATTCCAATTTGAACTAAATGAATTATCATCATTATTGGTCTGAATGTTTCATTTTGCCGTGGAATAAATTGTCAGCGTTTTGACACCTGCCAGAAGATTCAGACGATTAGTAACCTCTAGGGGGTTAACTCCATATCTGTTCCCCTTTGTTTCAATGGACTGCTTCATTTTTATCACTCCCTTGGTGCTAGTGGCATTATATTTGAGGTTTTTTTTTGCTAAATATTTCCTCAAGTTCAACAGCACTCTTGAAAGTAGGTCTCGTGTCCCATACAATCTTAAGCTCATCTTCATCTAGATAGACAATCGTATGACTCCAGTGACTGTTATTTTGCTAACCAGTTACTTGAATGTATCTCAATGACCCCTCATGAGTTTTCCACTCTGCCGAATCAGTTGCCTAAATAAACTTTCAAATGAGTTGAACACAGACTTTGAACCAACAGTGAGTTATTTACCAAAGAAATGGACGGTGCCCAGCAGGATATATTTACATTTGTTTAGGTAAAATAAATGACACAGATCATTTTCGCATCAACAATGATCTTTAAGTGTTCTTACTTAAGAAAACTCAGAGCAGCCTGCTTTTGTTTGTTAGGCTGAAAGATGATTTTAACACCATTCCGTTTGGAGCTTTTGACTCATTTTGACAATGCACTCTTCTGTTTTTTTTGCTGTGTTCTTTTCAGCCTATTTCATTAAACTCTTCACATGCTGTTTAAGGAGCATCTACGTCAAAAACCCAACATTTACACCAATCCACTGTTTTTGTCAAATTTCACTGTTGCTGTCAATCAACACAAATGATCTCCCACACTTCAGTAAAAAAAACACACTCATTGCTTTTACTATATTTGAGAGATTTTAGCTCAGTCACTGTAGGAAATTCTGTGGACTCTTTATGCCCTATGGGAGCTGCAAGTGTTGTGGCTGGAGATCACTGCTACTTTGCTCACTGATTTTCTCACTGTTGATTGAGCTATAGCTTTTAGCTGATACTGTTGTATCAAACTGGCACTGGACTACCTAATAAATGAGAATTCCTGACTCTAACACAGTACCTGCTCCTTTATCAATGTTGAGAGCAGCAGTTGGATAGGTAACAGAGTGATCAAGGAAAAAAATGCCTGATTTACATTCAGTTTGAGGGAGAGAGGAGTGGGTCTGAGACAATCTTTTTAAACTTAAATAAGGGCAATTATGAGGGCATGAAAACAAATCTAGCTAAAGTGAATTGGCAAATTAGCTTAGGGGATAGGTCAATCGAGGTATAGTGGCAGACATTTAAGAGGATATCTTAGTATGTACAGAATAGATGTATTTCAATGAGGGAGAAATTCTAAGGGGTGGAATCCACCATAAGAACATAAGAACGTAAGAAGAACATAAGAACATAAGAAAAAGGAGCAGGAGTAGGCCATCTAGCCCCTCGAGCCTGCCCTGCCATTCAATAAGATCATGGCTGATCTGAAGTGGATCAGTTCCACTTACCCGCCTGATCCCCATAACCCCTAATTCCCTTACCGATCAGGAATCCATCTATCCGTGATTTAAATATATTCAACGAGGTAGCCTCCACCACTTCAGTGGGCAGAGAATTCCAGAGATTCACCACCCTCTGAGAGATGAAGTTCCTCCTCAACTCTGTCCTAAACCGACCCCCCTTTATTTTGAGGCTGTGCCCTCTAGTTCTAGTTTCCTTTCTAAGTGGAAAGAATCTCTCCATCTTTACCCTATCCAGCCCCTTCATTATCTTATAGGTCTCTATAAGATCCCCCCTCAGCCTTCTAAATTCCAACGAATACAAACCCAATCTGCTCAGTCTCTCCTCATAATCAACACCCCTCATCTCTGGTATCAACCTGGTGAACCTTCTCTGCACTCCCTCCAAGGCCAATATATCCTTCCGTAAATAAGAGGACCAATACTGCACACAGTATTCCAGCTGCGGCCTCACCAATGCCCTGTACAGATGCAGCAAGACATCTCTGCTTTTATATTCTATCCCCCTTGCAATGTAGGCCAACATCCCATTTGCCTTCTTGATCACCTGTTGCACCTGCAGACTGGGTTTTTGAGTCTCATGCACAAGGACCCCCAGGTCCCTCTGCACAGCAGCATGTTGTAATTTCTTTCCATTTAGATAATAATCCAATTTGCTATTATTTCTTCCAAAGTGAATAACCTCGCATTTGTTAACGTTATACTCCATCTGCCAGATCCTCGCCCACTCACTCAGCCTGTCCAAATCTCTCTGCAGACCTTCTACGCCCTCCACACAATTCACTTTTCCACTTATCTTTGTGTCGTCTGCAAACTTTGTTACCCTACACTCAGTCCCCTCCTCCAGATCGTCTATATAAATGGTAAGTAGTTGAGGCCCCAGTACCAATCCCTGCGGCACGCCACTAGTTACTATCTGCCAACCAGAAAAGCACCCATTTATTTCGACTCTCTGCTTCCTGTCGGATAGCCAATCCCCAATCCACGCCATCACCCTACCCCCAACTCCATATGACCCAATCTTCTTCAGCAACCTTTTGTGAGGCACCTTATCAAATGCCTTTTGGAAATCCAAAAACACCGCATCCACCGGTTCCCCTCCGTCAACCGCACTAGTCACATCTTCATAAAAATCCAACAAGTTCATCAAGCACGACTTTCCCCTCATGAATCCATGCTGCGTCTGCTTAATCGAACCATTCTTATCCAGATGGCCTGCTATTTCTTCTTTAATGATGGATTCCAGCATTTTCCCAACTACAGACGTTAAACTAACTGGCCTGTAGTTACCCGCCTTTTGTCTATTTCCCTTTTTAAACAGCGGCGTAACATTAGCCGTTTTCCAATCCGCCGGCACTACCCCAGAATCCAATGAATTTTGATAAATAACCACTAACGCATCCTCTATTACCTCTGACATTTCTTTCAATACCCTGGGATGCATTCCATCCGGACCCGGGGACTTGTCCACCTTCAGTCCCGTTAGTCTCCCAGCACTGCCTCTCTGGTGATGTTAATTGTATTGAGTACCTTTCCTCCTACCAACCCTGTTTCGTTAATATTCGGTAAACTATTTGTGTCTTCCACCGTGAAGACCGACACAAAAAACTTATTTAAAGTCTCAGCCATTTCCTCATTTCCCACTATTAAATCCCCCCTCTCGTCCTCCAATTGTTGTTAACTCAGTATCAAAATGCAAGAGCATATTGTGCAAGGATGGGCGGCAAGTTAGAAGACTGGGCAAAGTATAGAGAATGGCAAAGAAAGAAGTAGGCCATTCAACCCATCAAGTCTGCTCCACCATTCAATGAGATCATGACTGATCTGATATGATAATCCTCAACTCCACTTTCCCGCCTTACCCCCATAAACTTCGATTCCCTTACTGATTAAAAATCTGTCTACCTCAGCCTTGAACATACTTAATGACCCAGCCTTTATAGCTCTCTATGGTAAAGAATTCCACAGATTCACTACCTTCTGAGAGAAGAAATTCCTCCTCATCTCTCTCTTAAATGGGCGAGATGAAGAGAATTATTTTTCTCTCAGAGGATCTTTTTATTTCTCTTCCACAGGGAGCAGAGGAAGTTGGGTCACTTAATAAATTCAAGACTGAGGTAGACAGACTTTTGATCTCCAGGGGAATCAAGGGTTATGAAGGTCAAGCAGGAAGGTCAAACTAAGGCCACAATCATGTCAGCAATGATCTCACTGAATGGCGGAGCAGGCTTGTAGGAATTGAATGGCCTACTCTTCTCCCTATTTCTTAAGTTCTTATGACCTTATGATTTTATAATCTTATGATCTGTTTATTTTCCTCATATTGTTTCATTTTTAAATACCAATAGACAATTTTACTATCTGTTTTTACATTTCTAGTGAACTTTCTCTCATCCTTTCCCTCCTTGTGTTTTTAGCCATTCTTTGTTGTTTTTTATATTCTGTCCAATCTTCTGACCTGCACTAATCTTTGTGAAATTGTACTCTTTCTTTTAATTTGATACTATTTTAACTTCTTCAGTTAATCATGGATGGTGTGTCCTTCCCCTAAAATCTTTCTCTCTCACTTGAATGTAAGTTTGCTGAGTGTTACGAAATATCTTGTTCGCTGTCTGACACTGCATCTCAACTGAAATATTACTGACCAATCTCAGTAGGTCTGACAGCATCTGTGGAGAGAGAACAGAGCCAATGTTTTGAGTCTGGATGACCCTTCGTCAGAGCCAGACTCGAAACGTTGGCTCTATTCTCTCCCCACAGATGCTGTCAGACCTGCTGAGATTTTCCAGCATTTTCTGTTTCTGTTTCAGATTCCAGCATCTGCAGTATTTTGCTTTTATATTACTGACTAGTGTCAGGGTTAGATCCACTCTTCTCTCCCTCAAACTGAATGTGAAATTCCATCATGTTAATGTTGAAATCATATCGCTCAAGAGTGATTTTCTTTCCTCTGTAAAATGGAAGGAAACAGCGTGATCTGTACAAAGAAGAACAAAGAACAATACAGCACAGGAACAGGCCCTTCGGCCCTCCAAGCCCGTGCCCGTGGTCTAGTTTCAAAAGAAACTAGACCATTATTTTGTATCCCTCCATTCCCACTCCGTTCATGTGGCTATCTAGATAAGTCTTAAATGTTCCCAGTGTGTCCGCCTCCACCACCTTGCCCGGCAGCGCATTCCAGGTCCCCACCACCCTCTGTGTAAAATATGTCCTTCTGATATCTGTGTTAAACCTCCCCCCCTTCACCTTGAACCTATGACCCCTCGTGAACGTCACCACTGACCTGGGGAAAAGCTTCCCACCGTTCACCCTATCTATGCCTTTCATAATTTTATACACCTCTATTAAGTCTCCCCTCATCCTCCGTCTTTCCAGGGAGAACAACCCCAGTTTACCCAATCTCTCCTCATAACTAAGCCCCTCCATACCAGGCAACATCCTGGTAAACCTCCTCTGTACTCTCTCCAAAGCCTCCACGTCCTTCTGGTAGTGTGGTGACCAGAACTGGACGCAGTATTCCAAATGCGGCCGAACCAACGTTCTATACATCTGCAACATCAGACCCCAACTTTTATACTCTATGCCCCGTCCTATAAAGGCAAGCATGCCATATGCCTTCTTCACCACCTGCTCCACCTGTGATGTCACCTTCAAGGATCTGTGGACTTGCACACCCAGGTCCCTCTGCGTATCTACACCCTTTATGATTCTGCCATTTATCGTATAGCTCCCCCCTACATTATTTCTACCAAAATGCATCACTTCGCATTCATCAGGATTGAACTCCATCTGCCATTTCTTTGCCCAAATTTCCAGCCTATCTATATCCTTCTGTAGCCTCTGGCAATGCTCCTCACTATCTGCAAGTCCTGCCAATTTTGTGTCGTCCGCAAACTTACTGATCACCCCAGTTACACCTTCTTCCAGATCGTTTATATAAATCACAAACAGCAGAGGTCCCAATACAGAGCCCTGCGGAACACCACTAGTCACAGGCCTCCAGCCGGAAAAAGACCCTTCCACTACCACCCTCTGTCTTCTGTGACCAAGCCAGTTCTCCACCCATCTAGCCACCTCCCCCTTTATCCCATGAGATCCTACCTTTTTCACCAGCCTACCATGAGGGACTTATTCAAACGCTTTACTAAAGTCCATATAGATGACATCCACGGCCCTTCCCTCGTCAACCATTCTAGTCACTTCTTCAAAAAACTCCACCAGGTTAGTGAGGCATGACCTCCCTCTCACAAAACCATGCTGACTATCGTTAATGAGTTTATTCCTTTCTAAATGTGCTTACATCCTATCTCTAAGAATCTTCTCCAACAACTTCCCCACCACGGACGTCAAGCTCACCGGCCTATAATTACCCGGGTTATCCTTCCTACCCTTCTTAAATAACGGGACCACATTAGCTATCCTCCAATCCTCTGGGACCTCACCTGTGTCCAGTGACGAGACAAAGATTTGCGTCAGAGGCCCAGCGATTTCATCTCTCGTCTTCCTGAGCAGCCTGGGATAGATTCCATCAGGCCCCGGGGATTTGTCAGTCTTTATATTCTCTAACAAACCTAACACTTCCTCCCTTGTAATGGAGATTTTCTCCAACGGTTCAACACTCCCCTCCGAGACACTCCCAGTCAACACATTCCTCTCCTTTGTGAATACCAATGCAAAGTATTCATTTAGGATCTCCCCTACTTCTTTGGGCTCTAAGCATAATTCCCCACTTTTGTCCCTGAGAGGTCCGATTTTTTCCCTGACAACCCTTTTGTTCCTAATGTATGAATAAAATGCCTTGGGATTCTCCTTAATCCTGTCTGCCAAGGACATTTTGTGACCCCTTTTTGCCCTTCTAATTCCCTGTTTGAGTTCTTTCCTACTTTCTTTGTACTCCTCCAGAGCTCCCTCCGTTTTTAGCTGCCTGGACCTAACATACGCCTCTCTTTTCTTTTTGACCAGTCCCTCAATTTCCCTGGTTATCCACGGTTCTCGAATCCTACCCTTCCTATCCTTCTTTTTTACAGGCACATGCCTGTCCTGTAGCCCTAACAACTGTTCCTTAAAAGACTCCCACATGCCAGATGTGGATTTACCCTCAAACAGCCTCTCCTAATCAAGAGCTGCCAATTTTTACCTAATCCCACTAAAGTTAGCCTTCCCCCAATCCAACACCTTACCCTTGGGACACCACTCATCCTTTTCCATCGCTATCCTAAAGCTAACAGAATTGTGGTCACTATTTGCCACATGTTCCCCTACCGAAACTTTGAAGACCTGACCGGGCTCATTCCCCAGTACTAGGTCCAGTATAGCCCCCTCTCTAGTCGGGCTATCTACATATCGTTCCAAAGAACCCTCCTGTACGCATTTTACAAATGCCTCCCCATTCAGAGTCCCAGCTCTCAGCGATTTCCAGTCTATACCAAGGAAATTGACGTCTCCCACTACAACAACCCTATTTTTCCTGCACCTATCCAGTATCTCCTGACATATCCGTTCTTCCACTTCCCTTGGGCTGTTGGGGGGCCTGTAGTATACCCCCAACATCCTTCCTGTTTCTAAGCTCCACCCAGAGTGACTCGTTACACGACCCCTCTGAATTGTCCTCCCTCTGCACCGCTGTAATATGCTCTCCAACTAATACTGCTACTCCCCCACCTCTTTTGGCCCCTCCTCTGTCTCGCCTAAAACACCTGTACCCTGGAATATTCAGCTGCCAGTCCTGTCCCTCTTTCAACCAAGTCTCTGTCACTGCAACCACATCCAAATTCCTCGTGAGCATTAAGGCCCTAAGTTCGTCTGTCTTACCTGCTACGCTCCTTTGTACATTTGGATACTGACCTGGAATTTGTTTTAGTGAAAGTCATAAGTTCACCTTGGAAGTGTCAACAAGGAATCACCTGACCTTTAGAATCACCTGACCCTGAGGAAGATATATTTGTTTGTTTTGAACTGCAATCACTTTAATGGATGGAGGAAAAAGAATGTGTGAAGGACAGTTGGTAACTTGCTGGAAATCACATGGGAAAGAGAAAAAAACTGAAGTTGTGAACCTGCTGGTTTTGAAGGCAGTTGTTTTGTGGAATAAGCTGAGGGAAGAAGACTACACTCACGGTCCCTGTCTCTCTTTCTCTCTCTCTTTCTACCTTGCCTACAATTGTACATGGCTATCGACTTGTAGCCAGAGAACCCTCACCTGAGTGTAACAGGTCTGCATTTGGACCTGCAAAGCTGTGACCAGTTGCTGAGAACTTCCAGACATCCACTGAGACCAGCGGTCCGACTTTACACGAGGGAACTCCAGGTCGACAGCGTTGAGATTCTGTGAACATTATCCTTTATTATACTGCCCATCCTCTGAAACCCATCCCTGCAGAGAGATTCAATCTGTTTGTCCTTTGTTAAAAGCAAATTACAGCAG
Source organism: Mustelus asterias (assembly GCF_964213995.1). Classification (NCBI taxonomy): domain Eukaryota; kingdom Metazoa; phylum Chordata; class Chondrichthyes; order Carcharhiniformes; family Triakidae; genus Mustelus; species Mustelus asterias. Next base: position 32,507,755 of record NC_135805.1, read on the forward strand.
ATGCTGGAATCTGTGGCTGTGACTCATCTTTCATTCCCTCCCCCTGCAGTATAAATATCTCTCACTTTCTGTGCCTTTTTAGCTTTGACAAAAGGTCATCTGGACTCGAAACGTCAGCTCTTTTCTCTCCTTACAGATGCTGCCAGACCTGCTGAGATTTTCCAGCATTTTCTGTTTTGGTGTTTGTCCTTTGTTTGTGTGTGCACCTGTGTGTGTGCTGGGGGAATTCTTTAGGAAGGGATAGATAGTTATGCTTCCCAATTACCATTGTGTGTCAACCAAAACTTGTAACTCATTAAATGTAGTTTTGTTTTATAATAAACAATCGTTCTGAGTTTATTGAAGAAACCTGGTGTGGTGATTGACCCTTACTCTGCGGTGCTGCCCTTAAAGGGATAAGATGTAGTGATTGTCCCATTAAGGGCAACACACCTGCTTAAAGTCTCTTTTATTCTGGGCACCAGCAGGGAAGTCCATTTTGGTGAGAAAAGTAAACTTTTAAATCAGTGGTTTGACCTTTGGAGTCGTGGGCTAGATCACTAACGTAATCCTCCCTTCCAGGTTGTAAAATTCTGATCACTGTTACCAAGGGGTGCCTTTACTATTACTCATTAAACCTATCTCACTAATTAGCCCTGTCTCATTGTGCATTACCAGATCTAGAATAGCCCGTTCTAGGTCTAGTTGACTCTGGCTGATCTAAGAAAGTATCCTGAAAACACTCGATGAACTAATCTTCAGCTACCTCTGCCAACTTGATTTGCTCAATCTAGTTGGAACCACTGCCACTCTCCTGATGTGACATCTCAACATTTCTAGTAATCTGTTTTAACCCCTTTGCCACTCTGACTCACTGCAATGGTGGCAGCAGCAGCTTAAGTTTGCATGGCAGCAAGCTGACTTCAGTCTGAGCTTTCACTGCAGCACTCGGACATCTGATGGAAGCTGCTTGAAGTGCAATGGAAGCTGAGACATCAGCCAACAGATGCTGTATTGTGGTTGGATCCACAAGGATGCTGATGAGGTTGACCACCACTTCAAAGTTGTAAAGGATGGGCTCCAACGTCTGCGCAAGGTCCTGTGGCAGATCGGTGCTGGACTCCTCCATGGTCCTTGACATTTCTGGCATATTTCCCAATGCACAAAACATTTTATAGTACATATCTATCAGTGTTCTTCTGTAAACCCATCAAAGTGCTCATCTGAGTCCTCAGCAATAGAACCTATGGGCGGGCAATTCTGCCCTGCGGTGACCTGGCATCTGCTCTATCCTTGTCCTTGCTCTGACTGCAAGCCACTCATGCATCATCAGCTGCAGATCCCAACTCTGTGACATCTCCTAAATTACAATAGGGTGGAATTTACCCATCCCGCCCGCCATGGGAATCGTAGTGGGCGGGACAGGATGATGCAAAGGTTTCATTGAGCCGGGGTGAGATTTCCCAGTCTTGGGGCGAGCGTGGCTGGAAAATCCCACCCAATAGTGTTAGTACCTGAGCTTAGGGCTGTGAGTGTGAAATCAAGTGACAATCTTGTGTTCCCATTATCAAGGTCTTCTGGCTATTCTTCCATTGCCTGGTGAGGTTGCATTTCTTTGGTATCTGAAAGGAACAAAGGTCGGATGGTATATCAGGGAGATGGGTAAAATGAAAGGTGACTGCTTATACCTTCCACAACCAGCAAATTGGTAGAGAATGTGGAATGATGTGGAGATGGAATGTAAGATAGAGGATTAGGTATGATGATACTTTCAAGCTTGAAGGTTTTAACCTCACAACAAGATATGGACCAAGTGTTGGAAAGTGGGATTAGGGTAGATTTAGTGCAGTTTTGTCGGTACAGACTCAATGGGCTGAAGGGCTTCTTCCTTGCTGTATGACTCTAAGACTCTAAAATGCAGGGTAAACTCATTGGATATAATAGCATCTATGGAGAGAAACAGAGGTAACATTGTAAGTCTGTTTCTCTACACACATGCTGCCAGACCCGCTGAATTTATCCAGCATTTTCTGTTTTTATTTCAGATTTCCAGCATCTGCAGTATTTTGCTTTAGTCTCATTTAAGAGATTTTGTTTTTACTCCATTCTTAAATTTACATAGCCAATGTGCAGAGTGGACTGGGCAAGCTCGAATCCATCTCCTTGCTTGATCCAAAAAACTATACAACTTGACTCCAATTCATGGTTCCCACAAGAGAGACAAACAAGTTCCAAGCTGACAAGGTGAGACATCGCATCCCTTCTTGGGATTGATCTGACACTTGATCTTAGCCAAAAGTCCGAGATTTAATTTTTTTTAACTTCATCCTTAATGTTACAAAACCAATGCTCAGAATGGACCGGGCAAACCCAAATACATTCCTTGCTTACTCCAAAAACCAAATTCAAAATCCAATTGATTCCAATTCTTGGACCTCACAAGGGGACAAACAAGATCCAAGCTGACAAGATGAGGCATTGCACCCCTTCTTGGGATTGATCTGATTTTTGATAAGAACATAAGAACTAGGAGCCAGGAGTAGGCCATCTGGTCCCTCGAGCCTGCTCCGCCATTCAATAAGATCATGGCTGATCTTTTCATGAACTCAGCTCCACTTACCTGCTCGCCATAACCCTTAATTCCTTTACTGTTCAAACATTTATCTATCATTGCCTTAAAAACATTCAATGAGATAGCCTCAACTGCTTCACTGGGCAGGGAATTCCACAGATTCACAACCCTTTGGGTGAAGAAGTTTCTCCTCAACTCAGTCCTAAATCTGCTCCTCCTTATTTTGAGGCTATGCCCCCTGGTTCTAGTTCATGCTCCCTGATCTTAGCCAAAAGACCGAGATGCAGGCTAGCTTTAAGCGACGGAGGCTGGGTTTAGCTCGCATTAGTCACTCATGATATGAACCTCCTGCTCTATCAACAACACAGTCAGCATTGCCCGACTGCTCCAATTGTGTAAAGCAGAAGACAGCACCAAATTGATTAAGTGACTGCGTTGCACATTCCTGTCACATCACAATCTCCGCTGGGCAAGTAAGATCTGGTGAGTTTTCATACCTACCATAAGCATTTAACCATTGGTCATCTTTGTAGCACAGTGGACCCTCGCTGATTTTTTCAACACGGCGGAGGGGGGGGGGGGGGGGGGTGGTGGTATGCAATTCTCACAGGGATTCTGCAGGGCTTCAATCTAACCTTTCTTCCCCGCGTGTTGCGACTTTGTAGCAGCGGCAGCTTTACAACTCTTGTCAACTTTTCAAGATGTTTTAGGTCTCACTTGAGGTGGAGGAAATGGCATTCCATATTAATGATCCGATTCCCTGACACCAAATTATCCGTCTTGTTTTCAGAGATGACAAACAAGAGGAATCGCTTTAAGACAGCAAGGGAATAATAGCTTCAATCCCTACTTGGCTTGGAAAACGACTCCGATTCTAATAGAAAGACGATGTAGATAATGAAATGTGTAATTGGTTTTACAATCTAAATATTGATAAAAATAGAGACTATATATGATTTTTTTAGATGTCATTCACACTGCAATTCATCCTTTGGGTTGCAGATGTGTCTCTTCAACAAAATACCCTTATTATTATAAAAAGTTTAACATTCACAATATGTTGCAGCCTTCTTATCCAGGAGATTCAACAACAATTTGCATTTACACGGCTTCTTTAGCATAATAAAGCGCCTTGAGGCACTTCACACAGAGAAGAGATCGACTGAGATTGGTAGTGGATTGAAGAGAGTTGGCCCAAGGTAGAGTCAAAAAGGAACTTACAGGATGACTAACAAGACTTTTTTTTACATCGCCCATTTCAAGGCCTCAAGGTCTGAAGAGCTTAATAGCCAATGAAGTAGTTTTTAAAGTGTTGTCACTGTTGAACACAGCAGTCGATTCATGCACAGCACGATTGGATAAACAGCAAAGCCATGATGATCGGATAATTAGTTTTTAGTGACGACCGATGAGGGGTAACTGCGTTTCAGGCTAACAAGGAGCATTCTCTGTTCGTCATAAAGCCATGAGGTTTACAGCATGGAAACAGGCCCTTAGGCCCAACTTGTCCATGTCCTTTTTTTAACCCCTAAGCTAGTCCCAATTGTCCGCATTTGGCCCATATCCCTCTGTACCCATCTTATCCATGTAATTGTCTAAATGCTTTTTAAAAGACAAAATTGTACCCGTCTCTACTACTACCTCTGGCGCTTTTTCCAGATATTCACCAATCTCTGTGTGAAAAAATTGCGTCTCTGGACCCTTTTGTATCTCTCCTCTCTCACCTTAAACCTCTAGTTTTAGACTCCCCTACCTTTGGGTAAAGATATTGACTATCTAGCTGATCTTTGCCCCTCCTTGAAATAGTGGCAATGGCTCTCCCTCACTGAACATCTAATTTTACAGACAGCACCTCCTGCAGGGCAGTGCCCTCCCAGGGCTCCAATAAAAGGCCATCGATAAAGTACTGCATGGTAGACTCCTGATTAAGATCAGAATATATGCAGTCAGGAAACAAGTAACAGATTGGTCAGGAAGTTGACAACAAAATGGAAGTCATGATGTGGAGATGCCGGCGTTGGACTGGGGTAAACACAGTAAGAAGTTTAACAACACCAGGTTAAAGTCCAACAGGTTTATTTGGTAGCAAAAGCCACACAAGCTTTCGAGGCTCTGAGCCCCTTCTTCAGGTGAGTGGGAATTCTGTTCACAAACAGAACTTATAAGACACAGACTCAATTTACATGAATAATGGTTGGAATGCGAATACTTACAACTAATCCAGTCTTTAAGAAACAAAACAATGGGAGTGGAGAGAGCATCAAGACAGGCTAAAAAGATGTGTATTGTCTCCAGACAAGACAGCCAGTGAAACTCTGCAGGTCCACGCAACTGTGGGAGTTACAAATAGTGTGACATAAATTCTGATTCTAGGATCGCATGATAAAGACTCAGGAGGAAAAAAGCAGAAATATTTATGTGAAATAGTGTGACATAAACCCAATATCCCGGTTGAGGCCGTCCTTGTGTGTGCGGAACCTGGCTATCAGTTTCTGCTCCGCGACTCTGCGCTGTCGTGTGTCGCGAAGGCCGCCTTGGAGAACGCTTACCCGAATATCAGAGGCCGAATGGTTTCTTGGGAAATCAAAGGATATGGGGAGCTCTGGGATTCATTTTGAGTGTGATATAATTGAAAGGCAAAGAGATTATCTAACTTACGTAAAACCTTAGTTAGACTATACATTTGGAATACTGTAGTATAACATATGTACTTATAACTGTATACTGCACATAAGAACAGGAGAAATAGGAGCAGGAGTCAGCGATAAGCCTATTGAACCTGAACGCCATTCAATATGATCATGGCTGATCTTGGGTTTCAACTCCATTTTCCTACCTGCTCCCCATATCCTTTGATTTCCCAAGAAACCATTCGGCCTCTGATATTCGGGTAAGCGTTCTCCAAGGCGGCCTTCGCGACACACGACAGCGCAGAGTCGCGGAGCAGAAACTGATAGCCAGGTTCCGCACACACAAGGACGGCCTCAACCGGGATATTGGGTTTATGTCACACTATTTCACATAAATATTTCTGCTTTTTTCCTCCTGAGTCTTTATCATGCGATCCTAGAATCAGAATTTATGTCACACTATTTGTAACTCCCACAGTTGCGTGGACCTGCAGAGTTTCACTGGCTGTCTTGTCTGGAGACAATACACATCTTTTTAGCCTGTCTTGATGCTCTCTCCACTCCCATTGTTTTGTTTCTTAAAGACTGGATTAGTTGTAAGTATTCGCATTCCAACCATTATTCATGTAAATTGAGTCTGTGTCTTATAAGTTCTGTTTGTGAACAGAATTCCCACTCACCTGAAGAAGGGGCTCAGAGCCTCGAAAGCTTGTGTGGCTTTTGCTACCAAATAAACCTGTTGGACTTTAACCTGGTGTTGTTAAACTTCTTACTAACAAAATGGAAAACAGAGTTGAAGTTAAAGATTGGAAGGTAAGAAGTGATGTTCCATAAGGATCGGTGCTGAAGTCACTTATTAACTGTTTGCATACATGATTCGGACACTGGAATCCTTTCAAAATTTGCTGACGACAGCAACTTGAGGGTTATGGTTAACACAGAGGACTCTGGTAAAATACAGGATGACATTAATAAACTCATAGAACGGGCATGTAATTGGCAAATAAACGTCAATCTAGATTTATTTTTATTCATGTGGGATATGGTTGTTGCTGGCTGGCCAGCATTTATTGCCCTCCCTAGTTGCCCGAGGACAGTTGAGAGTCAACCACATTGCTGTGGCTCTGGAGTCATGTGTAGGCCAGACCAGGTAAGGATGGCAGATTTCCTTCCCTAAAAGGACATTAGTGAATCAGATGGATTTTTCCTACAGTTGACAATGGTTTCACGGTCACCAGTAGATACTTAATTCCAGATTTTAAAATCTGCCTTGGTGGGATTCAAACCCGAATCTAGGTTAAATAAGTTGGTAAATTTTGGTAGGAAGAATAAAGAGGCCACATCAGAAAATAAGGGGTAAGAGCAAAAGAGTGTGGGGCTACATATAGGAGAGTCACTAAAAGTAACTATGCAGGCCATTAAGAAAAAACAGTGGGGGCCTTGTGGCGCAGTGGAAGTGCCCCTACCACTGGACAAGAAGCTCCGATTTCGAGTTCAACAGCACGACTTGTTGGCTGTGGAAGATGCATTCAACTGGCTGATCATCAGTTGGGAAATGCCTCCCCCAGTATCCCCTAAAGGGTGAAAAAACAACATAAGACACTTATAGCATTAAGAAAAGCAAACCAAGCTCTGGGATTCATTTTGAGTGTGATATAATTGAAAGGCAAAGAGATTATCTAACTTACGTAAAACCTTAGTTAGACTATACATTTGGAATACTGTAGTATAACATATGTACTTATAACTGTATACTGCACATAAGAACAGGAGAAATAGGAGCAGGAGTCAGCGATAAGCCTATTGAACCTGAACGCCATTCAATATGATCATGGCTGATCTTGGGTTTCAACTCCATTTTCCTACCTGCTCCCCATATCCTTTGATTTCCCAAGAAACCAAAAGTCTGCCCATCTCAGCCTGGGATACATTAACAATGGAACATTCGTAACCCTCTGTGGTAGAAAATTCTGAAGCTTCACCCCTCAGTGAAGAAATTTGTCCTCATCTCAATCCTAAATGTCTCACTGCACATCAACATTTACATTTTTTCACCTTTTAAAAACATTCTGCTTCTTTATTCTTAAAACCAAAGTGAATATCAATTAAAACCAAAGCTATACATTTCCCCAAACTATACTCCATCTGACACTTTGTTGCCCGCTCACTTAACCTGCCTATATTTCTATGTAGCCTTTGTGTCCTCACAAATTGCATTCCCACTTACTTTTGTATCACAGCAGTCTTATAAACATTGCCCTCTGTCTCTTTCGCTTGTAAATAGCTAAGGCCCCGGCACTGATCCTTGTGGCACTCCATTTGCCATATCCTCGCCCACTCCACTGAGTGAGTGGGCGAGGATATGGCAAATGGAGTATAACGTTGATAAATGCGAGGTTATACACTTTGGAGGAAATAATAACAAATGGGATTACTATCTCAATGGAAACAAATTAAAACATGCTACCGTGCAAAGGGACCTGGGGGTCCTTGTGCATGAGACGCAAAAGCCCAGTCTGCAGGTACAACAGGTGATCAAGAAGGCAAATGGGATGTTGGCCTATATTGCGAGGGGGATAGAATATAAAAGCAGGGATGTCTTGATGCACCTGTACAGGGCATTGGTGAGGCTGCAGCTGGAATACTGTGTGCAGTATTGGTCCCCTTATATGAGGAAGGATATATTGGCATTGGAGGGAGTGCAGAGAAGGTTCACCAGGTTGATGCCGGAGATGAGGGGTTTGGGTTATGAGGAGAGGCTGAGGAGATTGGGTTTGTACTCGTTGGAGTTTAGAAGGATGAGGGGGGATCTTATGGAGACTTATAAGATAATGCGGGGGCTGGATAGGGTGGAGGCGGAGAGATTCTTTCCACTTAGTAAGGAAGTTAAAACTAGAGGACACAGCCTCAAAATAAAGGGGGGTCGGTTTAAGACAGAGTTGAGGAGGAACTTCTTCTCCCAGAGGGTGGTGAATCTCTGGAATTCTCTGCCCACTGAGGTGGTGGAGGCTACCTCGCTGAATATGTTTAAAGCGCGGATGGATGGATTCCTGATCGGTAAGGGAATTAAGGGTTATGGGGATCAGGCGGGTAAGTGGTACTGATCCACGTCAGATCAGCCATGATCTTATTGAATGGCGGGGCAGGCTCGAGGGGCTAGATGGCCTACTCCTGCTCCTATTTCTTATGTTCTTATGTTCTTATATTAGTCACAGCCTGCCAACTTGAAAATTCCCCATTTATCCCTACTCTCTGCTTCCAGTCAGTTAACCAATCCTCTATCCTCGTTAATATATAACCCTCCCCTCCTAACTCCATTAACTATTATCTTGTGTTTTAACCTTTTGTGTGGCACCTTATCAAAAGCTCTTTGACCACTTTATTACAAGGGCACAGAGGCACTGGAGTAGGTTTAAGAAAGAAGGCAGCTAGAATGATTCACGATGTGTTCCAACAGGTTAATAATCCTGCCAACACTTCCCCATTCCGCAAGGGGGGTGGGGGTGGGGGTGATGTGTGAAGATACAAAACAAATTATTAATCAAACAAATGTGTTTGTGTTCATTTTACATCGAAAGTGAAGGCTCAGACTGTGAATGAGAAGCAATAATTCTGAGCAATATTTGTGCCGATTCTGTCGCGGTGCCGGGTGCCAGGAGCTGCGCCTTCACTGAGTCATGTGGGCAGCTCTGTACACTCTGTATGTGCGGTTTTCAGTGTTGTGTTTTTAGGGTTCCCACCTAATTCTACAGTTAAAGTGTTCCCTCGGGGCCCAGAGAATGAAACGTGCATTGGCATTAACCATTTCCAAAATATACCAGCAGAGAAGTGAAGTAGAAAGCAGGCCTGTGACTCTTAGCTATTGGTATTTTCAGTAATATAACAGAACATCCGTTACTTCTGAACATTGATATTTAATTGTATAATTAAACTCTATTCCAAATGAATTACAAGAGTCTGGCTTTGACAACTCAGTTACATTTGATCTTTATACAGCAGAACGACTCAACATACGTTCCGTCAGCGAAAAAAAAATGTCCCAAGTGCTGATTTCCTCAGTGCTATTTGCGAAGTTATTCATTTACCCCACACTCCTCGGTGAAAGATGAAATGAACTTTCCCGATGGCCGGCACCCCGCCTCGCTTGTCGCTCTCTCAAAGTGGCATCTCCTTCCCTGCCGAGTTCCAACTGTTTCTGCTCGTTTAGCCAAAATACCTCCAGAAAATAAAGACACTTCTAAACCAGTCTGTGATGGGCCGAACGTACGCCAATGGGTCGTCTGCCCAGGATGAAAGTCCTCCACCTTGTCTGGGAGCTGCAGAATTGACCCTCAAGAAGGATCTGGCTGCAGCACTTGCACAGAGAGCCGAGTTATCCTCCCCTTTGGTTTCAGCACCAAGCCACTGGACAGCAACTGGCTGGATCCTTCACACCTCACATTTGGTTTGTCTAATTTACACGTGTCGAGCACACACCCATTTCTGTAAAGCATCATCCAGATGTTAAAAAGGGGGGTGGGGGGAATTTAAATGATCTACTAATAACTGCAAGAGTAAGTATACTGGGGAATACCACTAACCATACAACCATGCAAGGGGACCTCTTTGTTTTCACGTTTTAACTAAGCAGTTGCTTTTCTTACAGCGCGGAGCCCACCATGATAGAGTCGACAGGTTGGTTACAGTATCTGCTTCTGAAGGCCACCTTGTGATTTGACATGCACTGCATTGTGCGAGACGGGTCAGGTTTGTGTGACTTTGACAGGGCCCAGGGTCGACTCCGGTCAGACCATAGCGCGGCTCAAAGGGACAGATCATCACCCAAGGGACCGACACCGATTTTAACATCCTGTGTGCCGCAAGCGATAGGAAAACCCTCACTCCAAACGGCAGGTGCGCCAAACATTTAGTGATTTTGTTTTTAAGGAAATAAATCATTTGAGGACTGAATTCACTAATCAGGGTGAAGTTCAAACAGAAATCATTTTAAAATGATAGGCAATTTTCAGGTGCGAATGGAGTGCTACACAAATATTAACATCCCCTGCCCACATTTTATGCAGGTTTTATGAAACATTGTTGTTGTTGTTGCTGTTGTTGACAGTAATAGCCACGAATTCTGTTAGTCCAGCTCAAGTACAATGCACAAGCGTAAGAAGGTTTCACTTATGGTACCGGTAAAGTTGGTTATCTTTGTGGAAAAGTCTTGGGAGTTAAATATCGCTGGATTTGTACATATCTGACAATAGTCTTGTGATGGGGACGTTTCCAATGGTTTTCTTGAAGAACACCTCTTCAATCGTGGAGGGGTTCACCGAGCGTAACGCTGGCAGGAGTAGCAATAACTTTCCGAAGCGGCACGGCTGTGCTGGGTACCTGGCGTGGAAGAGGGAAGAGAGAGATCACGTTAGCATTTTTAGATTCATAGAAATAGATTCATAGAAACCCTACAGTGCGGAAGGAGGCCATTCGGCCCATCGAGTCTGCACCGACCACAATCCCACCCCCATATTTACTTGCTAATCCCTCTAACCTACGCATCTCAGGACTCTAAGGGGCAATTTTTTAACCTGGCCAATCAACCTAACCCGCACATCTTTGGACTGTGGGAGGAAACCGGAGCACCCGGAGGAAACCCACGCAGACACGAGGAGAATGTGCAAACTCCACACAGACAGTGACCCGAGCCGGGAATCGAACCCAGGACCCTGGAGCTGTGAAGCAGCAGTGCTAACCACTGTGCTACCGTGCCGCCCTTTTTAGACATGAAGAATCATCTCCGGGTGCAAGGTTGTAACGTCTCACTGATCGCGTTAGGGGATTGACTATTGGACCAGGGTGGAGGACGTTGGATGTCCTGACCCGCCTTGTCATTGAATTGTAAGACACAGGTTTATGCCCACCACTTCCCCACCTGGACAATGGCATATCTGTTTTTATTCATTTGTGGGATGTGGGCATCACTGGCATTTATTGCCCATCCCTAATTGCCCTTCAGAAGCTGGTGGTGAGCTGCCCCCTTGAACTGCTGCAGTCCTTGAGGTGCAGTACATCCACAGTGCTGTTAGGAAGCGAGTCCCAGGATTTTGATCCAGTGACAGTGAAGGAACGGTGATATATTTCCAAGTCAGGATGGTGAATGGTTTGGAGGAGAATCTCCAGGTGATGGTATTCCCAGATATCTGCTGCTCTTGTCCTTCTAGATGGTAGTGGCCGTGGATTTGGAAGTTGCTGCCTAAGGAACCTTGGTGAGTTCCTGCAGTGCATTTTGTAGATGGTACACACTGTTGCTACTGAGCGTCAGTGGTGGAGGGATTGAATGTTTGTGGAAGGGGTAGCAATCAAGGGGGCTGCTTTGTCCCGGATGGTGTCAAGCTTCTTGAGTGTTGTTGGAGCTGCACCCATCCAGGCAAGTGGAGAATATTCCATTACACTCCTGACTTGTGCTTTCTAGATGATAGACAGGCTTTGGGGAGTCAGAAGGTGAGTTATTTGGCAAAGGATCCCTAGCCTTTTACCTGCTGTGGTAGCCACAGTATTTATATGGCTAGTCTAGTTCATTTTGTATTCAATAGTAACCCCCCGAATCGGGACCAGCTAAGGGTGCATGCCAGAGATGGTTGGAGGAAGCCAACTCATGTAATAAAAAACATAAGAAATCAGAGCAGGGGTAGGCCATTTGACTCCTCCAGTCTTCTCCTTGATTCAATAAGATCATGACTGACCTCACTGTGGCTTGAACTCCACTTTCCCCATAACTTTTGACTCCTTGTCTGCTGCCTTGTTAGGGAGCAACCGTAAAGAGCATTTTTTAAAAAAGAGTGGAGGAACTTTGCAATATTCCAATCATTTTCTCCAGGGTGAGGGTAGAGAGTTGGGATTAACGTTCCCTTTCATATTTTTTGGGCCACTTCTTTAAATGTGCGGCCACTTTCATTTTTTTTGCGTGGCTCAGGGCTGAACAAAAATAGATCTGCAGCAAGTTTTAAGTAAATGTCAAGTTAAAGAAATGGGCAGAACAACAGGGAACAGGGAAATGATAGTGCAGAAAGCAGGAAAGATTAAATTAAAACGGGTTGATGGAGAAAGACAAAAAAGGATAGAAATGCGATAAGTAAAGAAACAAAGAATTGGTCTAGAGAAGATGTAAACTCAACAAAACTATGCTGACTGTTCTTGATTAATCTGTGCCTCTCCAAATGCAGATTAATTCTGTTTCTCAGAATTGCTTCTAATAACTTCTCTACCACTGAGGTTAGACTAACTGCCATGTAGTTTCTTGGTTTATCCCTTCCTCCATTCTTGAATAATTGTACCACATAGGCTGTCCTCCGGTCCTCTGGAACCTCTCCTGTGGCCAGAGAGGAATCCACTGCTATTTCCTCCCTTGCCTCATTCGACAGCCTGGGATACATTTCATCTGGCCCTGCAGATTTATCTATTTTTAAGCCTGCTCTCAGTCTATGTTAATTTTTTTAATAGTCTCACAGTCCTCCCTGATTTCTATACCCACATTGTCTCTCTCACTGATGAACACCGACACAAAATATTCACTTAGAACCCTACCTATGTCCTCTGGCTCCACACACAAATTATCCCCGTGGTCCTTAATGGGTCCTACTCTTCCCCTTGTTATCTGTTTACTCTTAATGTACTTATAGAACAACCTAGAATTTTCCTTTATTTCCTTCTTAAGTTCCCTCTTACATATTCTATACGCCTCTCGGGCTTCTGCTGTTTTGAATCCTCGATGTCTGCCATAAGCCTCCCTTTTTCTTTCTATTCAATGCAGTAATCCCTCGATATCCAGGGTTCAGTGGATTTGTTGGTCCTAAACTTTTTTTAAAATTGGAACATATTGGCCCTGTACTCACTCTATTTCCTTGAACGCATCGCACTGTTCCATCACAGATATACCGAAAGGTGTCTGCTCCCCCAGTCCACTCTGGCCAAATCATATCTGATCTGATTAAAATCAGCCTTTCCCCAGTTTAGAACTTTGATTTCTGGCCTGTCCTTATCCTTTTCCATAACAATCTTGAATTTAACAGTTGTGATCGCTGTCTGCAAAATGCTCCTCCATTGATACTTCAACCACTTGCCCAGCTTCATTACCTAAAATTAAGTCCAGGATGGCCTCCTCTCTTGTAGGACTTTCTACTTACTAGCTTAAAAAGTTCTCCAGGATGCACTTTAAGAATTACGCTCCCTCTAAACCTTTTACACTATAGGCCCGATTTTACCATTTTGATTCTGAGTGCTGAATCTGGGAGTGATCCAGATCTGACTTGTAAACCTGTTCTCAGGCGCCCCAAACACACTCTGCCTGAGAAAAACGCAGCGATTCTGAATTGCGCTGTAGAAGCCTGTGGGCGGGACTTAACGCACCCGAAACACTGCAGCTCCGATTGGAGCCTTCAACTGCGCATGTGCAGGAAAAGAAAATTGAAAAACGCTCTCCTGCCACATTGCTCCTGGGTCGGATAAAGAGGCCTGGGAGGGATGGCTCCCATAAACATTGCCCCACCCCCACAATATAACTGTCCCCCTTATCCACCCACCCCCCCCGCTACCCAGACCGATCGCGACCCCCTGCCCCACTTCCCCCGCACCAATTGCATGCAGAGTGGCAGCGGAACCCCCCTCGCCTCCCCCACCACCAGAGAACGATCTGACCCATCTCCCTCCTCCTCCCTCCCAACCAGAGGTCCATCTGGCCTGCCTTCCTCCCCCACCACCAGAGAACGATCTGACCCATCTCCCTCCTCCTCCCCCCCAACCAGAGGTCCATCTGGCCTGCCTCCCTCCCCCCCCCCACCAGAGGTCCATCTGGCCTGCCTCCCTCCCCCACCACCAGAGAACGATCTGACCCATCTCCCTCCTCCTCCCCCCCAACCAGAGGTCCATCTGGCCTGCCTCCCTCCCCCCCCCCACCAGAGGTCCATCTGGCCTGCCTCCCTCCCCCACCACCAGAGAACGATCTGACCCATCTCCCTCCTCCTCCCCCCCACCAGAGGTCCATCTGACCCAGCTCCCTCCCCCCTCAACAGAGATCCATCTGACCTACCACCCTCCCCCCCCCCTGACCAGAGTATGATCTGGACGGCCTCCCTCCCCCCTCTCCACCACCAGAGAACGATCTGGTCCGCCTCCCTCCTCCTCCTTTTCCCTCCCCCCCAAGAGAACGATCTGGCGCCCACTCCCCCCGCCCCCCCCCCCCCACCCTCCCCACCACCGATCTGAGTTAGAGAGCCACCAGAAGCTCTGAACCTACCTCCTGAGAAGCTGCAGCTCCCGACACAGACCTTTGGCCAAATCTGGATGGGCGAATGCGGTGGTAAAGGGGGAAATGCAGGTAAGTTTGGGGGTGCAGCCCATTAAGTCAATTTGAATGCATGTAAATGCATTTAAATTGACGTCTTTCCCGTTTCGGGTGCGGTGCCGATCGCGGTCATTTTAGTTGCTTTGTAAAGGGGAAATGGGTGTGTAGGTGGGCGCGGATCACACTACTTGCCTCACGTCCGACTTTACAAAGTTTTCACACCCGAAAACAGGTGTAACGTGTTGGTAAAATCGGGCCCTATGACTATCCCAGTTAATGTTGGGGAAATGAAATCCCCCATTATCACTACCCTATTACTTTTACTTTCCTCTGAAATTTGCCTGCATATTTTCTCTCCCATCTCCCTCGGACTGTTAGGAGGCCTATAGAACACTCCCATCAATGCGATTGCTCCTTTTCGTTTTTTTAGTTCTACCCATATGGTTTCATTAGAAGAGCCTTCCGTGATGATATTGTGCCTTTAAGAAGTGTATTTTATCATGTTTCTTGTAAGGGGTACATTTAAAACCTAGCTCTGTTTTACATGGTGCCAATCTGTCTGGGCAACAGGCACTCAAATGTTGAGAAAGCGGGATAATGACTGATTTTGGTAAATGGTGTGTTTGCCTAAGCAGAGTTAATGCATTTGTGTTTACTTAGCTTTCTCTTGGGGTTGCAGAGTAGGATTTTGATTAGGTTGATAGACAAGAGGCAAAGTCATGTGCTAATGGGAGGAGCTAAGCTTGCAGGGAAGATACACAATTTCGCTTTTATTTCAGAGCAGTCAGTTTCTGCCTGGTCCTGAAAGATGCAAGAGCTGTCTCTCTATCTCTCCCTCTCTCGAGAGGTTGCTGTTTGGGGCTGTTTGCAGACAGGTGTGTGTGTGTGTCTCTCTCTCTCTCTTTCTCCAGAGGTGTTCAAAAGGCTCTTGGGCTGTTAACAAGTACAAGCATGTAAGCCTGGGGTTTGCTACCTGGTTTTGAAGAGAGGTTTTAGGTCTGTAAGAGGAAAATTGCTTGAATTGGAACTCATAGGGATAGGTTAGCGGTTAAGAGCTGTATCTTGTCATGTTTAAGTATTGTTCAATTGGTAAATGTTAAGCTAATTAATTTGTTATAGTTTAACTGTATTGTTAAATAAAGTTATTTTGATAAAAGATTCCTCGTGTGTTATCTGGAGTGAAACACCCTATCCTCACATTAATTTCAACATAGCAAAGAACAAAGAACAAAGAACAATACAGCACAGGAACAGGCCCTTCGGCCCTCCAAGCCCGCGCCGCTCCCCGGTCCAGGATTGAATCCTGAATCCAGGATCCCCGCCCAATTTTCCAGCCTATCTACATACCAATATCCTATCCACCGAGCTGTCCCTCACAGCTACGATGCTTTGTTCATTACAACCTATTAACTCACCCCCACCCCCCCATTCCAGACCATGTGATCTCCAGGGAGAGGCGAAAACCCAGAGTGAAAAACCCCAGGGCCAATATGGGGAAAAAAAATCTGGGAAATTCCTCTCCGACCCCCTGAGGCGATCGAAACGAGTCCAGGAGATCACAATGGCCCTGATCGGAAAATGCTTCCCAACCCTAGTCATTTCCACTTCCACGAACACCATATGAATTCCCTGCCCCCGAGACAGGTTCCCAACTATCCGCAGTCTCGCTCTGTACTGGCACCAGCAAGATGATCATAGAATGAAGCCAATAGTCGGGGTCTCGTCTAACTTCATAATATACTTTGGGGTTTCTGATCTCATATCCTAACACTGCAATGCCACAACATCAACAAAACAAAGGAGATTGTCATTGACTTCAGGAAGTGTAGTGGAGAACATACCCCTCTCTACATCAACAGGGACGAAGTAGAAATGGTCGAAAGCTTCAAGTTTTTAGGTGTCCAGATCACCAACAACCTTTCCTGGACCCCATGCCGATACTATAGTTAAGAAAGCCCACCAATGCCTCTACTTTCTCAGAAGATGACTCCCACCACCTTTTGCAAAATGCACCGTGGAAAGCATTCTCTCTGGTTGTATCACACCTTGGTGTGGCTCCTGCTCTGCCCAAGACCGCAAGAAACTACGAAAGGTCGTGATTGTAGCCCAATCCATCACGCAAACCAGCCTCCCATCCATTGACTCTGAATACACTTCCCGCTGCCTTGGCAAAGCAGCCAGCATAATTGAGGACCATATACACTCCGGACATTCTCTCTTCCACCTTCTCCCATTGGGAATAAGATACAAAAGTCTGAAGTCACGTACCAACTGACTCAAGAATAGCTTCTTCCCTGCTGCTGTCAGACTTTTGAATGGACTTACCTTGCATTAAGTTGATCTTTCTCTACACCCTAGCTATGATTGTAACACTACATTCTGCACTCTCTCATTTCCTTTTCTATGAACGGTATGCTTTGTATAGCTCGCAAGAAACAATACTTTTCACTGTATGTTAATACATGTGACAATAATAAATCAAATCAAAATCAAATCAAATCAAAAAGATGTTGTCCCTCTTTTCTGCTGTAGTTGATTCCCTGATCAAATTTGCAACACCCTTTTACCTCCTTCCGTCTCACCTGAAATCCTATATCCTGGAACACTGAGACACCAATCCTGCCCCTCTCTTAACCATTTCTCAGAGACAGCAATAACCTCATATCCCATGTTTTAATTTGTGCCCTCAACTCATCTGCCTTGTTCGTTGGACTCCTAGCAGTAAAATAAATACCATCCAATCTTGCCAAATCCCCCTGTGCCTTAACTGGCCCATAATGAGTATGCCTTCCTGACTCACTTGCTGTCTCTTCTCATGTTGGCTGTGCATCTCCCCCTGTTGGACCTTCCGACAGGATCCTACCTCCTTGCCAAGTCAGTTTAAAACCTCTCAACAGCACTAGACACAACCCCACCCCCCCCCCCCCCTGCCATAAGAACGCTGGTCCCATTTCTGTTCAGATGCAACCCATCCACCTTGGACAGGTCCCACCTTCCCCAAAAACAGTCCCAATCTCCCAGAAAACTAAAGCCCTAAGTCCTGCACCATCTCTCCAGCCACACATTCATCTGGATTAACTTCCTACATTTAAACTCAGGAATTGGTGGATGTAGATTGGGAGAGGATGTTCGAGGGTAAGTCCGCGTCTGGCATGTGGAAGTCTTTTAAGGGACTATTGATAAGGCTGCAGGATAGGCATGTGCCTGTAAAAAGGAAAGATAGGAAAGGTAGGATTCGAGAGCCGTGGATAACCAGGGAAATTGAGGATCTGATTAAAATGAAAAGGGAGGCGTACGTTAAGTCCAGGCAACTGAAAACAGATGGAGCTCTGGAGGAATACAGAGAGAGTAGGAAAGATCTCAAACGGGGAGTTAGAAGGGCAAAAAGAGGTCACGAGATGTTCTTGGCAGGCAGGATTAAGGAGAATCCTAAGGCATTCTATTCATACGTTAGGAACAAAAGAGTTGTCAGGGAGAAAATCGGACCTCTCAGGGACAAAGGAGGGGAATTATGCCTAGAACCCAAGGGAATAGGGGAGATCCTAAATGAATACTTTGCATCGGTATTCACGAAGGAGAGGGGCGTGTTAACCGGGAGTGTCTCGGAGGGAGGTGTTGACCCGTTAGAGAAAATCTCCATTACAAGAGAGGAAGTGTTAGGTTTTTTAGGGAACATTAAAACTGACAAAGCCCCAGGGCCTGATGGCATCTATCCTCGACTGCTCAGGGAGACGAGAGGTGAAATTGCTGGGCCTCTGACGGAAATCTTTGTCGCTTCTTTGGACACGGGTGAGGTCCCTGAGGATTGGAGGATAGCGAATGTGGTCCTGTTGTTTAAGAAGGGTAGCAGGGATAACCCAGGAAATTATAGGCCGGTGAGCTTGACGTCCGTGGTAGGGAAGTTGTTGGAGAGGATTCTTAGAGACAGGATGTATGTGCATTTAGAACGGAACAATCTCATTAGTGACAGACAGCATGGTTTTGTAAGAGGGAGGTCGTGCCTTACAAATTTGGTGGAGTTTTTTGAGGAAGTGACAAAAACAGTTGATGAAGGAAGGGCCGTGGATGTCGTCTATATGGATTTCAGTAAGGCATTTGACAAAGTCCCACATGGCAGGTTGGTTAAGAAGGTTAAGGCTCATGGGATACAAGGAGAAGTGGCTAGATGGGTGGAGAACTGGCTTGGCCATAGGAGACAGAGGGTAGTGGTCGAAGGGTCTTTTTCCGGCTGGAGGTCTGTGACCAGTGGTGTTCCGCAGGGCTCTGTACTGGGACCTCTGCTATTTGTGATATATATAAATGATTTGGAAGAAGGTGTAACTGGTGTAATCAGCAAGTTTGCAGATGACACGAAGATGGCTGGAATTGCGGATAGCGAAGAGCATTGTCGGGCAATACAGCAGGATATAGATAGGCTGGAAAATTGGGTGGAGAGGTGGCAGATGGAGTTTAATCCGGATAAATGCGAAGTGATGCATTTTGGAAGAAATAATGTAGGGAGGAGTTATACAATAAATGGCAGAGTCATCAGGAGTATAGAAACACAGAGGGACCTAGGTGTGCAACTCCACAAATCCTTGAAGGTGGCAACACAGGTGGAGAAGGTGGTGAAGAAGGCATATGGTATGCTTGCCTTTATAGGACGGGGTATAGAGTATAAAAGCTGGAGTCTGATGATGCAGCTGTATAGAAGGTTAGGCCACATTTGGAGTACTGCGTCCAGTTCTGGTCGCCGCACTACCAGAAGGACGTGGAGGCATTGAAGAGAGTGCAGAGAAGGTTTACCAGGATGTTGCCTGGTATGGAGGGTCTTAGCTATGAGGAGAGATTGGGTAGACTGGGGTTGTTCTCCTTGGAAAGACGGAGAATGAGGGGAGATCTAATAGAGGTATACAAGATTATGAAGGGTATAGATAGGGTGAACAGTGGGAAGCTTTTTCCCAGGTCGGAGGTGACGATCACGAGGGGTCACGGGCTCAAGCTGAGAGGGGCGAAGTATAACTCAGATATTAGAGGGATGTTTTTTACACAGAGGGTGGTGGGGGCCTGGAATGCGCTGCCAAGTAGGGTGGTGGAGGCAGGCACGCTGACATCGTTTAAGACTTACCTGGATAGTCACATGAGCAGCCTGGGAATGGAGGGATACAAACGATTGGTCGAGTTGGACCAAGGAGCGGCACGGGCTTGGAGGGCCGAAGGGCCTGTTTCCTGTGCTATACTGTTCTTTGTTCTTTGTACATGTGGCACCGGAGGTAATCCAGAGATTACTACCTTCTGGCTCCTGTTTTTTATTCTACTTTCCAGTTCCCTAAATTCTGCTTGCCTTTTCATCCCTTTTCATCTCTTTTTCCACCTATATTGTTGGCACCAATATGTACCACAATCCCTGTCTGCTTGCCCTCCCCCTTCAGAATGCCCAACAACCATTCAGTGAGTGAGAGTGTGTGTGTGAGTGAGAAAGAGTGTGTGAGTGAGTGAGTGAAATAGTGTGTGCGTGAGAGGGAGAGACTGTGTGAGTGAGTGTGGGTATGAGTCAATGAGTGCATGTGTGGGTGGGTGTGTGTGAGAAAGAGTGTGTGTGGGTGTGTATGATAGCGAGAGAGTGCGTTAGAGAGAGTGAGTGAGCGAGTTTATGAGTGAGTGAGCTAGCATGTGCGTGTATGTGAGTGAGAGAGTGCACATATGAGTGAGAAAGCGAGTGTGCGTGAGTGAGATAGAGAGTGTGTGTGAGTGCAGTAGAGGACTGTGTGTGAGATAGCGAGTGTGTATTTGTGTGTGTGAGAGATAGAGTGTGTGAATGTGAGTGAGATAGAGGGCCTGATTTTACCATCAAATTGTGTCCGTTTTTGGGCGCGGAAAACTTGGTAAAGTTGGGCATGAGGCGAGTAGCGTGTTCCGTGACCGCCTCCGCGCCCGTTTCCCCTTTATCAAGTGCCTAAAATGGCTACGATTGGGACTGCGCCCGAAATGGGCGCGACAGCAATTTAAATGCATTTGCATGCATTTAAATTGACTTAATGGGCTGGACGCCCAAACTTACCAGCATTTTCCCCTTTACCCGTCCAGTTTCGACACGAAACAGGCATAGAACATAGAACATAGAACATAGAAAGCCACAGCACAAACAGGCCCTTCGGCCCACAAGTTGCGCCGATCACATCCCCACCTCTAGGCCTATCTATAGCCCTCAATCCCATTAAATCCCATGTACTCATCCAGAAGTCTCTTAAAAGACCCCAACGAGTTTGCCTCCACCACCACCGACGTCAGCCGATTCCACTCACCCACCACCCTCTGAGTGAAAAACTTACCCCTGACATCCCCCCTGTACCTACCCCCCAGCACCTTAAACCTGTGTCCTCTCGTAGCAACCATTTCAGCCCTTGGAAATAGCCTCTGAGAGTCCACCCTATCCAGACCCCTCAACATCTTGTAAACCTCTATCAGGTCACCTCTCATCCTTCGTCTCTCCAGGGAGAAGAGACCAAGCTCCCTCAACCTATCCTCATAAGGCATGCCCCCCAATCCAGGCAACATCCTTGTAAATCTCCTCTGCACCCTTTCAATGGCTTCAACATCTTTCCTGTAATGAGGTGACCAGAACTGCGCGCAGTACTCCAAGTGGGGTCTAACCAGGGTCCTATAAAGCTGCAGCATTATCTCCCGACTCCTAAACTCAATCCCTCGATTAATGAAGGCTAGTACGCCATACGCCTTCTTGACCGCATCCTCCACCTGCGAGGCCGATTTAAGAGTCCTATGGACCCGGACCCCAAGGTCCTTCTGATCCTCTACACTGCTAAGAATGGTACCCTTCATTTTATACTGCTGCTCCATCCCATTGGATCTGCCAAAATGGATCTGCAAAGGTCCAATTCGGGCTTCTGGCGCTTCTCTGACTCAGATCGGTGATGCGGGTGAGGGGAGGGTTGGGGGGGGAGGGAAGAGACGGGTCAGATTGCTCTCTGATGCGGGGGAGGGAGGCAGGTCTGATCGCTCTCTGGAAGGGAGGGAAGAGGGAGGCGGGTCAGATGGTTCTTTGGTTGGGTGGGAGGGGGGGCAAGGGGGGTCCGCTGCAACTCTACGTGCGATTGGTGGGGGGGAAGGGGGCAGGGGGCCGAGATCAGTCTGGGTAGTGGGAGGGTGGGGGGAAAGGGGGGCAGTTATGTTGTGGGGGCAATGTCTGTGGGGGCCAAAGGGAAGCATTATCGGGCCTGGGCTCGATGTGGCAGGGGAGCATTTTCTATTTTTTATACTGCGCATGTGCAGTTGGAGGCTCCGATCGGAGCTGCAGGGTTTCGGGTGTGATAAGCCCCGCCCACAGGCTTCTGCAGCACGATTCAGAATTGCTGCTATTTTTTCAGGCAGAGTGTGTATGGGGGTGCCTGAGAACGGGTCTAAAAGTCGGATTTGAAACATTCCCAGATTCAGCACTTAGAATAAAAATGGTAAAATCGGGCCCAGTGCGTGTGACTGAGATAGAGAATCTGTGTGTGTGTGAGTGAGACAGAGAATCTGTGTGTGTGTGAGTGAGATAGAGAATCTGTGTGTGTGTGAGTGAGATAGAGAATCTGTGTGTGTGTGAGAGATATAGAGAATCTGTGTGTGTGTGAGTGAGATAGAGAATCTGTGTGTGTGTGAGTGAGATAGAGAATCTGTGTGTGTGTGAGTGAGATAGAGAATCTGTGTGTGTGTGAGAGAGATAGAGAATCTGTGTGTGTGTGAGTGAGATAGAGAATCTGTGTGTGTGTGAGTGAGATAGAGAATCTGTGTGTGTGTGAGTGAGATAGAGAATCTGTGTGTGTGTGAGTGAGATAGAGAATCTGTGTGTGTGTGTGAGATAGAGAATCTGTGTGTGTGTGTGAGATAGAGAATCTGTGTGTGTGTGTGAGATAGAGAATCTGTGTGTGTGTGAGTGAGATAGAGAATCTGTGTGTGTGTGAGTGAGGTAGAGAATCTGTGTGTGTGTGAGTGAGATAGTGTGTGTGCGTGAGTGAGACAGAGAATCTGTGTGTGTGTGTGAGACAGAGAATCTGTGTGTGTGTGAGTGAGATAGAGAATCTGTGTGTGTGTGTGAGTGAGACAGAGAATCTGTGTGTGTGTGAGTGAGATAGAGAATCTGTGTGTGTGTGAATGAGATAGTGTGTGTGTGTGAGTGAGATAGAGAATCTGTGTGTGTGTGAGTGAGATAGAGAATCTGTGTGTGTGTGAGTGAGATAGAGAATCTGTGTGTGTGTGAATGAGATAGTGTGTGTGTGTGAGTGAGATAGAGAATCTGTGTGTGTGTGAGTGAGATAGAGAATCTGTGTGTGTGTGAGTGAGATAGAGAATCTGTGTGTGTGTGTGAGATAGAGAATCTGTGTGTGTGTGAGATAGAGAATCTGTGTGTGTGTGTGAGATAGAGAATCTGTGTGTGTGTGAGTGAGATAGAGAATCTGTGTGTGTGTGAGTGAGATAGAGAATCTGTGTGTGTGTGAGTGAGATAGAGAATCTGTGTGTGTGTGAGTGAGATAGAGAATCTGTGTGTGTGTGTGAGATAGAGAATCTGTGTGTGTGTGTGAGATAGAGAATCTGTGTGTGTGTGTGAGATAGAGAATCTGTGTGTGTGTGTGAGATAGAGAATCTGTGTGTGTGTGTGTGAGATAGAGAATCTGTGTGTGTGTGTGTGAGATAGAGAATCTGTGTGTGTGTGAGTGAGATAGAGAATCTGTGTGTGTGTGAGTGAGATAGAGAATCTGTGTGTGTGTGAGTGAGATAGAGAATCTGTGTGTGTGTGAGTGAGATAGTGTGTGTGCGTGAGTGAGACAGAGAATCTGTGTGTGTGTGTGAGACAGAGAATCTGTGTGTGTGTGAGTGAGATAGAGAATCTGTGTGTGTGTGTGAGTGAGACAGAGAATCTGTGTGTGTGTGAGTGAGATAGAGAATCTGTGTGTGTGTGTGAGATAGAGAATCTGTGTGTGTGTGAATGAGATAGTGTGTGTGTGTGAGTGAGATAGAGAATCTGTGTGTGTGTGAGATAGAGAATCTGTGTGTGTGTGAGTGAGATAGTGTGTGTGCGTGAGTGAGACAGAGAATCTGTGTGTGTGCGTGAGTGAGACAGAGAATCTGTGTGTGTGTGAGTGAGATAGTGTGTGTGCGTGAGTGAGACAGAGAATCTGTGTGTGAGTGAGATAGAGAATCTGTGTGTGTGTGAGTGAGACAGAGAATCTGTGTGTGTGTGAGTGAGACAGAGAATCTGTGTGTGTGTGAGTGAGATAGAGAATCTGTGTGTGTGTGAGTGAGATAGAGAATCTGTGTGTGTGAGTGAGATAGTGTGTGTGCGTGAGTGAGACAGAGAATCTGTGTGTGTGTGTGTGAGACAGAGAATCTGTGTGTGTGTGAGTGAGATAGAGAATCTGTGTGTGTGAGTGAGACAGAGAATCTGTGTGTGTGTGAGTGAGATAGAGAATCTGTGTGTGTGTGAGTGAGATAGAGAATCTGTGTGTGTGTGAATGAGATAGTGTGTGTGTGTGTGAGTGAGATAGAGAATCTGTGTGTGTGAGTGAGATAGAGAATCTGTGTGTGTGTGAGTGAGATAGTGTGTGTGCGTGAGTGAGACAGAGAATCTGTGTGTGTGTGCGTGAGTGAGACAGAGAATCTGTGTGTGTGTGAGTGAGATAGTGTGTGTGCGTGAGTGAGACAGAGAATCTGTGTGTGAGTGAGATAGAGAATCTGTGTGTGTGTGAGTGAGACAGAGAATCTGTGTGTGTGTGAGTGAGATAGTGTGTGTGCGTGAGTGAGACAGAGAATCTGTGTGTGTGAGTGAGATAGTGTGTGTGCATGAGTGAGACAGAGAATCTGTGTGTGTGTGAATGAGATAGTGTGTGTGCGTGAGTGAGACTGAGAATCTGTGTGTGAGTGAGATAGAGAATCTGTGTGTGTGTGAGTGAGATAGTGTGTGTGTGTGTGTGTGAGATAGAGAATCTGTATGTGTGAGAATGAGATAGTGTGTGTGTGAATGAGATAGAGAATCTGTATGTGTGTGAATGAGATAGTGTGTGTGTGAATGAGATAGAGAATCTGTATGTGTGTGAATGAGATAGTGGGCCTGATTTTACCATTTTCATTCTAAGTGCTGAATCTGGGCGCAATTCAGATCCGACTTGGGAATCTGCTTTCAGGCGCCCCCATACGCACTTAGCCTGAAAAAAAAATCATGGGTCTGAAGTGTGCTGTGGGTGGGGCTTAGTGCGTCCAAAACGATTGGAGCTCTGAACTGCGCACGCGCAGTTAGAAAGAAATTTGAAAAAGCGGGCCTGTGTCAGATCGCTCCCGGGCCGTAGAAAGCAGAGAAAGCGGCCCGGGAGCGAAATGCGGGAGTGATGGCTCCCACAGACATCACTGTCTCCTTTATCCACTCATCTAAAGTCATGGTGCAGTCTGAATACATCCCCACCCCACCAGAGATACATCTTACCCGCCTCCCTCCTCCCAAACCAGAGAATGATCTGCCCTCACTCCACCGGCACCCCCCGCCCTCCCCTCCGCACCCCCCAGAAAATGATCTGGCCTCACTCCCCACCCGCCCCCCCCCCCCACCCCCCTCCGCCACCAACCCACCAGAGGTACATCTGATCCGCCTCCTCCTCCCTCCCCACACCCTCACCAGAGAATGATCTGCCCTCCTCCCTCCCCCCCCCGCCCCCCCCCCACCAGACAACGATCGGACCTCCCTCCTCCCTCACCCCCCTCACCAGAAAATTATCTGACCCGCCTCCCCCTCCCCCCCACCACTGATCTGAGTCAGAGAGCTGTTGGAAGCGCTGAACTCACCTCTTCAGCAGCTGGAGCACCCGAAACAGACTTTTATTCAGCAGGTTCATTTCGGCGCGATTCCGGATTGGCGAACGTGGTGGTAAAGGGAGAAATGCTGATAAAGTTGGGCGGGCAGTTCATTAATTCAATTTAAATGCATGCAGATGCATTTAAATCACCGTTGCGCCCGTTTCGGGTGCGAATCGGATCGTGGCCATTTTCGGGCCTGGGTAAAGTGGCCATCTGCACGGATGCGGGCGCGGATCGCGGTAACGGCCTCACGCCTGACTTTACCACGTTTTCGCACCCAATTGGGCCCAGTGTGTGTGTGAGTGAGATAGAGAATCTGTGTGTGTGGGGGAGTTAGGGAGAAAGAGAAAGTGTGTGTGGTATTGAGGGAGTGAGTGTGTGTGGTATTGAGGGAGTGAGTGTGTGTGGTATTGAGGGAGAGAGTGTGTGTGTGTGTGTGAGAGAGTGTGAGAAAGTGAGTGAGTGTGTGTCTGGTTCACTGGCAGTTTTAGGGTTTTCACTCACCCTCACCCCCACACACCAACACAGTGGGTACAGGTGGGTGAACGAATGAGCACTCTAAGACTGGGACTGAGCCAAAAACACACAAATCACCTTCTCACATTTATTAATAACTCATTTCTCAAAAAACTCAGTTTATTACTTTGACATTGCTTACTTTTTGCTCAGCAAGTTGTTCTTTTCTTTATATCTCAACTTTTTTTTTGAAATTCATGTATTTTGTTGTGCCAAACCGGTTCCAAAATTTGCTCGTCAGCCCCTGGAGTAACAAAAAAATGGAAATGTGGCCCCTCGCACAAAAAGGTTGGACAAGCTTGGATGACAATCAACAGGGAAAAGGTACTGAGAAAATTATCTGAACTAAAAGCTGACAAGTTCACTTCATCCTTGGGTCTTAAAAGGTGTGGCTGCTGAGATAGTAGATGCATTGGTTTTAATTTTCCCAAAATTTCCTAGATTTCGGAAAGCTGCCATTACATTGGAAAATAGTGAATGTGACTCCGTTTTTCAAGAAAGTAAGGAGAAAGCAGGAAATGCCAGTTAGGTTAACATCTGTCATAGGAAAATTGGTGGAATTTATTAAGGACGTGATAGTGGAGCTTAGAAAATCTCAATGCAATCAAGCAGAATCAACATGTAATTGTGAAAGGGAAATCATTGCTTGATTAGTTTACTGGAGTTCCTTGAGACAGTAACTAACATTGTGAGCAAAGAGATACCTGTGAATGTGCTGTAGATTTCCAGAAGGCATTGATAAGGTACCACATCAAAGGTTATGACACAAAATAAAACCTCATAGTGCTGGAAGTAACATATTAGCATGGATTGAGAATCGGTTGGCTAACAGGAAACAGAGAGTAGAGATAAATGGATCTTTTTTAGAGGTGGTGAGACACAAACCAGCCTCCCATCCACTGACTCTGTCTACACTTCTCGCTGCCTCGGAAAATCAGCCAGCATAATTAAGGACCCCACGCACCCCAGACATTCTCTCTTCCAACTTCTTCTGTCGGGATAAAGATACAAAAGTCTGAGGTCACATACCAACCAACTCAGGAACAGCTTCTTCCCTGCTACCATTAGACTTTTGAATGGACCTACCTCGCATTAAGTTAATCTTTGTCTATACCATAGCTATGACTGTAACACCACATTCTGCACCCTCTCCTTTCATTCTCTATGAATGGTATGCTTTTTCTGTACAGCGCGCAAGAAACAATACTTTGCACTGTATACTAATAGATGTGACAATAATAAATCAGATCAAAAATAAAATGTGATGAGTAGAGTGCCACAGGAATCAATGTTGGGACCTCAAGCTATTTACAATTTATGACTTGGATGAAGGGATCGAATGTATGATTGCTAAATTTGCTGATGACACAAAGATAGGTAGGAAAGAGGACATAAGAAGTGTGCAAAAGAATTATAATATGTTAAGCGAGTGGGCAAAAATTATCAGATGGAGTATAATGTGGGGAGGATATGAACACGTCCACTTTGGCAGGAAGAATAGAAAAGCAGCATATTACTTAAATAGAGAGCGCTTGCAAAACTCTGCAGTACTGAGGAATCTAGGTGTCCTGGTACATGAAAAGGGAAAAGTTAGTATGCAGGTGCAGCAAGTGATTAAGAAAGCAAATAGAACATTATCAATGTACTTTGTGGTTATTTATTGATAGCCCTTTAAGGGGAAAAGGACTTGACCCAAACAAGCATTTGAATGTAAGCATTGGCAGCAGAGAAAGGGGTGGACGGTTTTTCAACACAGTGTAAAATGTAGAACTTTTGACACAGATTGAATATTTATGGTATAATTGCTTGTGTAGATCAGCCATTCTGCAGATCATCCGTCGTGAATCAACCTGTAATGAGCACATTGCACCAGCCTGCCGCAGAAGCATTATACATTCCCTCCAGCCTGTGTACAACTGTGTGGGAGTCTGCCCATCTTTACCTGGTGTGGATGTAGCTGTTGAGAGTGAGCTGAGCTTCGTCCTGCAGTGCTGCGATCGCTGAAGCATTGCGGAAATTTCTCAGCTCTGAGCCGCTTTGAGTAGGAACTAAGAACAAAAGAGTAAAACAGACTCAGAGTGAGTTATTGCCGAATGATCTTCAGAAAACATCTGCTCCAAATGATGAACCAATGAAATACAAATGGGAATAAATCTTAATAACATTGTCACCTGTGAAATTATTAGTGTTCTATCTAAAGGCATTTTAAAGAAGGCAACATACGCATGAAATGTTTCCTGTGCACTGCCACCATCTTTTATTCTTTGAAAGTGGGAGAATGTGCAAGAATGGTTTGTGAAAACTGATTTCATTCAAGGCAAAGGTGGAGTTTACCTGCACCAATCGAAATGGAGTCCGTGAACTTGTTAACATTGGAAGGTACAATTTAGAATCATAGAATCCCTACAGTGCAGAAGGAGGCCATTTGGCCCTTCGAGTCTGCACCAACCACAATCCCACCCAAGCCCTATCCCCATAACCCTACGTATTTACCCTGTCAATCCCCCGACACTAAGGGGCAATTTAACATGGCCAATCCACCTAACCTGCACACCTTTGGACTGTGGGAAGAAACCAGAGCACCTGGAGGAAACCCACGCAGACACGGGGAGAATGTGCAAACTCCACACAGACAGTTGGTTACCTGAGGCCGGAATTGAACCCAAGTCACTGGCGCTGTGAGGCAGCAGTGCTAACCACTGTGCCACCGTGTCGCCATCAGTCTGTTTTCAATGTATTCAGACTGCACCAAGACTTTAGATGCTAAAACTCAAATATGTGAATCTGATAGAAATGAGACTGTGATCATAGAATCATAGAAACCCTACAGTACAGAAAGAGGCCATTCGGCCCATCGAGTCTGCACCGACCACAAACCCAACCAGGCCCTACCCCCATATCCCTACATATTTTACCCACTAATCCCTCTAACCTACGCATCTCAGGACACTAAGGGCAATTTTTAGCATGGCCAATCAACCTAACCCGCACATCTTTGGACCACTTTTCTGATCTCATTTTTTTCAGTTCCAGGGTGTTTTTTTCTGGAAGAGGAGAAGGTTTTTTGAGCTCTTGGATTTGCAAAGTGAAACTAACAAAACCCACAATCTAGTCACAGCCCATAACCCAATTAGCGGAGCCCAGACTTCAAGCATTCTAGAATGAGTTTGGGCACCTACACTTTCACTCATCCTCCAGTTGGGGGAATCTAACACTCAGGGAGTGCTTTTTAACCTTATATTCCAAAACTATTCCTGTGCCTGAGATTCCATCCTCAAAACCCAAAGACCCCACTCCCCTTCTCAAACAAAGTTCAGTACCACGCAATCCCCAAACCAGTCCCTATTCCAAAGATCCCAATACAGTTTTAAAGTTTATTTATTCGTCACAAGTAAGGCTTACATTAACGGTGCAATGAAGTTACTGTGGGACCTCTGCTGTTTGTGATTTATATAAATGATCTGGAAGAAGGAGTAACTGGGGTGATCAGTAAGTTTGCGGACGACACAAAACTGGCAGGACTTGCAGATAGTGAGGAACATTGTCAGAGGCTACAGAAGGATATAGATAGGCTGGAAATTTGGGCAAGGAAATGGCAGATGGAGTTCAATCCTGATAAATGCGAAGTGATGCATTTTGGTGGGAATAATGTAGGGAGGAGCTACACAATAAATGGAAGAACCATAAAGGGTGTAGAGACGCAGAGGGACCTGGGTGTGCAAGTCCACAGATCTTTGAAGGTGACGTCACAGGTGGAGAAGGTGGTGAAGAAGGCATATGGCATGCTTGCCTTTATAGGACGGGGCATAGAGTATAAAAGTTGGGGTCTGATGTTGCAGATGTATAGAACGTTGGTTCGGCCGCATTTGGAATACTGCGTCCAGTTCTGGTCGCCACACTACCAGAAGGACGTGGAGGCTTTGGAGAGAGTACAGAGGAGGTTTACCAGGATGTTGCCTGGTATGGAGGGGCTTGGTTATGAGGAGAGATTGGGGAAACTGGGGTTGTTCTCCTTGGAAAGACGGAGGATGAGGGGAGACTTAATAGAGGTGTATAAAATTATGAAAGGCATAGATAGGGTGAACGGTGGGAAGCTTTTCCCCGGGTCGGTGGTGACGTTCACGAGGGGTCATAGGTT
Organism: Mustelus asterias; assembly: GCF_964213995.1. Classification (NCBI taxonomy): domain Eukaryota; kingdom Metazoa; phylum Chordata; class Chondrichthyes; order Carcharhiniformes; family Triakidae; genus Mustelus; species Mustelus asterias. Next base: position 32,537,736 of record NC_135805.1, read on the forward strand.
CAAGGTGAAGGGGGGGAGGTTTAACACAGATATCAGAAGGACATATTTCACACAGAGGGTCGTGGGGGCCTGGAATGTGTTGCCGGGCAAGGTGGTGGAGGCGGACACACTGGGAACATTTAAGACTTATCTAGACAGCTATATGAACGGAGTGGGAATGGAGGGTTACAAAAGAGTGGTCTAGTTTGGACCAGGGAGCGGCGCGGGCTAATTGTTCCTTGTTTCTCGTTTCATGGCTTCATTCTATGATCATCTTGCTGGTGCCAGTACAGAGCGAGACTGCGGATAGTTGGGAACCTGTCTCGGGGGCAGGGAATTCATATGGTGTTCGTGGAAGTGGAAATGACTAGGATTGGGAAGCATTTTCCGATCGGGGCCATTGTGATCTCCGGGACTCGTTTCGATCGCCTCAGGGGGTCGGAGAGGAATTTCCCAGATTTGTTTTTCCCCATATTGGCCCTGGGGTTTTTCACTCTGGGTTTTCGCCTCTCCCTGGAGATCACATGGTCTGGAATGGGGGGGTGGGGGTGAGTTAATAGGTTGTAATGAACAAAGCATCGTAGCTGTGAGGGACAGCTCGGTGGATAGGATATTGGTATGTAGATAGGCTGGAAAATTGGGCGGGGATCCTGGATTCAGGATTCAATCCTGGACCGGGGAGCGGCGCGGGCTTGGAGGGCCGAAGGGCCTGTTCCTGTGCTGTATTGTTCTTTGTTCTTTGTTCTTTGTGAAATTCCCTTAGTCGCCACACTCTGGTGCCTGTTTGGGTCAATGCACCTAACCAGCATATCTTTCAAACTGTGGGAGGAAACTGGAGCACCCGGAGGAAACCCATGCAGGCACAGAGAGAATGTGCAAACTTCACACAGACAGTGACCCAAGCCGGGAATTGAAACCAGGTTCCTGGTGCTGTGAGGCAGCAGTGCTTGCCACTGTGCCACCCCGATACATGTCCATAGGGCCCATTGCTGGCCTCAAATAGATCCCAATGCCAATCGAGTTTCAATATCAGCTCCCAAAGCGAACCCCAGGAGCCGTGGATCGTTCCCTGGTACCGGGTGTAAGTCCCAATGTGAAACAGACTCAACACAGCAGGAGGAGGCCCTTTGGCGATTCGAGTCTGCACCCGATTCAAAGATGCCTCAGACTGGAGAACTCCTGCAACCTGGTCCGCGGGTAGAAGCTGCGAATTCACCATCAAGGTTAAGGTGCGAGCGGTAATGTGTGTCTGGAAGTTTTACACAGGGAAACGGACTAACCCGCTTTAAAAGTCACGATGCATTTCAAACAGGCGAATTCAGTGGCGTCCACACGGAGCTGCCTAAACCGTGCGACCACCTCCTGCAGAGCATGGATTTCCGCAATGATCTTGTTCAGCTTCTGCGAGTCTGTGTTGTCGCTGTTCATCCCTGGAGGGAGAGAGAGAGAGACACCGAGTCACTAAATCTCAACGTTTACTTGTCCAAATCGCTTCACTCCTTTGAAAGCGGCTCGAGTGGCTGGATTCGTTTACCCATTTCACAGAACTAACAGGGGGGAATCGGTGACCGAAATCAAACCGACTCCCAAACCATTTCATCCACCTGCAGCGTCCCAGCTTGTGAATATCTTGTATAAAAGCAAATTACTGCTGGATGCTGGAAAATGCTGGAAAATCTCAGCAGGTCTGGCAGCATCTGTAAGGAGAGAAAAGAGCTGTTTGGAGTCCAGATGAACCTTTGTCCTTACAGATGCTGCCAGACCCGCTGAGATTTTCCAGCATTTTCTCTTTTGGTTGTGAATATCTTGTGCCACTTGCAATTTTAGTAATAGAAACATAGAAAAACGACAGCACAATACAGGCCCTTCAGCCCACAAAGTTGTGCCGAACATGTCCCTACCTTAGTGATTACTAGGCTTACCTATAACCCTCTATCTCACTAAGTTCCATTCAAGAATGGCTTATTTTTAGATGCTGCAATAAATAAAGCACCCCGGTAGTCGCTGATGCATTTGCAATGTGTTGCAGTTGTAAATGGAGGTTTCATGTTTGCAATAGAGTTGGATGTTGGCCGCTTGTGCAGCGGGGGCGGGGGTGAGGATCCTCTATCACTTCGCTTGACTTTTGCAAACTCACACTGGAATTCAGGCTAATCCCACATGGATGGTCAGAAAGCAGACACTGGCTGAGTGGGTACCAATGCCCTGTACTTGTGTAACTGTTGCAAGGCATCATAGCAACTCCTCACTCAGCATCACTTAGTGGGACAACTGTGGCATTTCTACCAATGGAATGAACCTGGTGAAACAAGGTTGCTGCTATCTGCTGTTAGAATCATAGAATCCCTACAGTGCAGAAGGAGGCCATTCGGCCCATCGAGCCTGCACCAACCACAATCCCACCCAACCCCTATTCCCGCCACCCTTGCTAATCCCCCTGACATTAAGGGTCAATTTAGCATGGCCAATCATAGAAATCATAGAATCATAGAAACCCTACAGTGCAGAAGGAGGCCATTCGGCCCATCGAGTCTGCACCAACAACAATCCCACCTAGGCCTTACCCCCACTACCCCTCACATTTACCCCACTAATCTATCTAACCTACACATCCCAGGGCACCATGGGGCAATTTTACATGGCCAATGAACCTAACCTGCACATCTTTGGACTGTAGGAGGAAACCTAATTTTGCATGGCCAATTCACCTAACCCACACCTTTTTGTTATCTCCGTGGTCACCCAGGAAGCAGGCGGGTGAATCTTTAGATTATTTGTAATCAAAGGGATGGAGACTACCTGGAACAGCTGGTAAACAATATACAAACCCGAGTAATGATGTATTTCTTATGCTGTTGATGGAGAAATGTTTAAAATTCAGAACTACCTCCACAGCATTGGACAGGGAGAGATTTAAATCCACCAGATTTAAAAACCGGGATTAATGGAATTCCTGTTCCGGGGATGTCCACAGAAACTAGCACCAAAATGTCTAACATGCATCCTTCCATATGTCCTACCCCTCCTTTTAACTTGCAGAATTTTAATTAAATTTGAAACAAATGTATTGGGCATAAATTCATTGATTTAAGATAAGGCAAATTACTGTGGATGCTGGAATTTGAAACAAAAACAGAAAATGCTGGAAAATCTCAGCAGGTCTGACAGCATCTGTGGAGACAGAATAGAGCCAACATTTCAAGTCAGGATGACCCATTGTCAGATCAAACAAAGGATCATCCAGACTCGAAACATAGAACATAGAACAGTACAGCACAGAACAGGCCCTTCGGCCCACGATGTTGTGCCGAGCTTTATGTGAAACCAAGATCAAGCTATCCCACTCCCGAAACGTTAGCTCAATTCTCTTTCCACAGATGCTGTCAGACCTGCTGAGTTTTTCCAGCATTTTGTGTTTTTGTCATCAACTTAAGTGTTATTTAACAGAATGGCATGGATTCCAGCTTTAAATCTTAACCTTTATTTTTAACTATGTTGCAACTCACCCGAGACGGCCAGTAGAGTGCTGGAATCGATTGGAATGGCCCATTGAGCGATACCCAAGACAAAGAGTTCCCTCCAAGCATCTTCCAAAAGGATTAGCTGGAGTGAGACAGAAACATCATAAACGTCTGTATTATTTGGGGGTCATTTTAGATTTCTTGGATTTGCTTGTTAGGACAGGATTTTACAGGAGAAAATTTGGATGTGGTTGAAAACAATTTTCTCGAAAGTGAGCCCTATGTTTGTAAATGGTGATCTGATCTTAGGAGGGGCTAGGAGCGTCTAATATCTATAGAAAGATACCCAGCTAGGGGATTTTCACAGTAACTTAATTGCAGTGTTAATGCAAGCCTACTTGTGACACTAATAAATAAACTTTAGAAACTTATAAACCTCCCGTTTCCCTGTACGGCGAACCTGTTTCTCCTAATAGTCTACTGGAATATCCCAGTTCCTTCTCGGTCTTCTTGGATTTCATGATTTTCCTGTACCTGTCCCTATCTTTGCACATTCTCGCAATGGGCACACACCCACTCTGGTCTTTTTGCTCCTGATAAAAAGCGGCTAATTCACCCCCCCCCCACCGCCCCCCCCCCCCCGCCCCCCCACCCCACACCCACGAATTGAAATTTGTCCCCTAATCTTTTTTCTGAATGATGAAATAATTTAACATACAATCTTGATGTTAAATACCGAATTACAACAAACTGGTGGTAAAATATGATTATCTTAAACGCCATTCGCCCAGAGTCAAGGTTAGGTGGAAATTAGGGCCTTGGATATCATTGCAGAGGGGTTGTTGGAACAGTGAGAGCTTCAAGTTTTTAGCTGTCTCGATCATCAACAACTGTCCTGGTTCCCCCATGCCGACACTATAGTTAAGAAAGCCCACCAACGCCTCTACTTTTTCAGAAGACTAAGGAAATTTGGCATGTCAGCTACGACTCTCACCAACTTTTACAGATGTACCATAGAAAGCATTCTGGCTGTTTGGTATGGCTCCTGCTCTGCCCAAGACCGCAAGAAACTACAAAAGGTTGTGAATGTAGCCCAATCCATCACGCAAACCAGCCTCTCATCCATTGAGTCTGTCTACATTTCCTGCTGCCTCAGCAAAGCAGCCAGCATAATTATGGACCCCACGCACCCCGGTCATTCTCTCTTCCACCTTCTCCCGTCGGGAAAAAGATACAAAAGTCTGAGGTCACCTGCCAACCGATTCAAGAACAGCTTTTTCCCTGCTGCTGTCAGACTTTCGAATGGACCTACCTTGCATTAAATTGATCTTTCTCTAAACCCTAGCTATGACTCTATTACTCTGCACTCCCTCATTTCCTTCTCTATGAATGGTATGCTTTGCATAGCGCGCAAGAAACAATACTTTTCACTATATGCTAATACATATGACAATAATAAATCAAATTAAATCAAATCAAATCAGTTCCCGCCCTTCCCATTTCCTGATCAGTGTTGAACAGTGAGTGTGTGAAGTATTGGAGAGCTAGTGTGTGGTGGCTGAACAGTGCTGTCCAGTGAGTGCATTCGCTCTGCTGCGGGAGGCACTGGGACACCTCCTGGGCGCTTCCGAGGCACACCAGGTAAAACCGGAGGCAGTTTGTGCCCCTAGTCCCGAAAGAAAATCCTCAAAAACCTGGGGACAGGTCTGAGACACATCTGATATCCATTCCTGCGGTGGTTTAAAAGAGATCTTTCCCCACTTGGAATATATTTTCCCAACATAAATATGAAAAAGGCCGAAAATTAAAATATTAATCCTTTTCGATGAACACCATTCTCTTCAACTCCAGGGAATGGTTCATTGGGCTTCCAGCTCAACTTCTCTGACAATTATGTGGTCATTTAAAGTTGCCATTCCTTCTGGGTGCTTACCTGAACTCTCTGGCTCCCAGGCTGCTTCCTCTTAGCTGTCTATTTATTGACGAAAGGACCCATACAAGAGTAACCCGGTTAATGATCACCATGAAGCATCTTCAGTGAGATCTTCACCTGAGTGCTAACTTGCTCAGCCTCCCTCCACTTTTCATTCTCAAGCTTCGTGTTTCTAACCACACCTGGGAGCAGTTTGCAATCTAACCTCTCATGACTTCTGAAAGCTGGAGTCGGATGTTTTGTAAGCGGAAGAAAGAGCTTGTGTTGTGGGTGTTGGGAGGAGTGATGATTATAACCCACCCATTGACTCTGTCTACACTTCCCGCTGCCTCGGGAAAGCAGCCAGCAAAATCAAGGAGCACCCCGGACATTCTCTCTTCCATCTTCTTCCATCAGGAAAAGTTTGAAAACAGATACCAACGATTCAAGAACAAATTCTTCCCTGCTGCCATCAGACCTTTGAATGGTCCTATCAATTATTAAGCTAATCTTTCTCTTCACCCTACTTGTAACTGCAACACTACATTCTGCACCCTATCCTTTTCTGCTATGTACTCAATGAACGATATCTTTGCCTGCATAGCATACAAGAAACAATACTTTTCGCTGTATCCCAGTACATGTGACAATAATAAATCAAATCAAAATTGACTCCACGAACCTGATCCTGGAATGGGAGTGTGGAAAATGCGGGCACGCTCTTGGCCCACTTGATGCTCATGAAGAGTAGTCTGGCAGCAGATTCACACACCGATTCAGTCGCCACTTCATACAGGTACATAGGTGTGCTGTTAACCTCGTGAGGGTACTGTGGAAAAAGATGACAGTGTCATGTACTGTTCAGAGGGGAGAGCAATAATTGTCATGCATTGCACTCATTGAAAGGATTGTACCAACATAACTTGAGGTGTCATTGTCATCTATTTGCTAACTGAAGTTTTAAAAACATATTCCTTATTATATTGAAGCTATCTGTATCCTAACTTGCAGCAGCTTTGTTCACCTGTCATCCCAGTGCTCAATCATCTGCATGGACGCCTTGTTTAGAGCACGTCAATTATTCAGCTTTTCACCGTCCTCCTCAATTTCTTCCTCCATAATCTCCAAGTCATTCTGTTGCTCTGATTCTGGACCCCACTGCCTTCAGCCCATCACTGACACCCCTACCCTCAGCTGCCTTGGCCCCAAACACTGGGAATTCCATCCCTGAAATGCTCCACCTCTCTATATCTTTGGCCGCTCCTTTGGTCACTTGTTCTAATGTCTTCCACCTTGGCTCAGTGGGGATTTCTGTCTCAGAACATTAGGGCATTTTTCTGTAGAAACATAGAAAAACTACAGCACAAACAGGCCCTTCGGCCCCACAAGTTGTGTCGAACATATCCCTACCTTTTAGGCCTACCTATAACCCTCCATCCTATTATGTCCCACGTACTCATCCAGGAGTCTCTTAAAAGACCCTATTGAGTTTGCCTCCACCACCACTGACGGCAGCCAATTCCACTCGCCCACCACCCCTTGTCTGAAAAACTTCCCACTAACATTTCCCCTGTACCTACCCCCCAGCACCTTAAACCTGTGTCCTCTCGTAGCAGCCATTTCCACCCTGGGAAAAAGCCTCTGAGAGTACACCCGATCTATGCCTCTCAACATCTTATATACCTCTATTAGGTCTCCTCTCATCCTACGTCTCTCCAAGGAGAAAAGACCGAACTCCCTCAGCCTATCCTCATTAGGCATGCCACTCAATCCAGGCAACATCCTTGTAAATCGCCTCTGCACCCTTTCAATCTTTTCCACATCCTTCCTGTAATGAGGCGACCAGAACTGAGCACAGTACCCCAAGTGGGGTCTGACGAGGGTCTTATATAGCTGCATCATTATCCCCGGACCCCTAAACTCAATCCCTCGATTGATAAAGGCCAGCACACCATACGCCTTCTTAACCACCTCCTCCACCTGCGGGGCCGATTTTAGAGTCCTATGGACCTGGACCCCAAGGTCCTTCTATGTTAATGTTAAAGGTGTTATATAATACTCGGAGTACAGAAGGAGGCAATTTGATCAATCGGGCTTGTGCCAGCTCTTTGGAGAGCAATAATCCCACTCCCCTACACCTTTGATGGAGTAATCTGCTAATCCCACTTCCCTATTACTCTGGTAGAGCTATCTATTAATCCCACTTTCCCGCTCCTTTCATTGAGAAATCTATTATTCCCATTCCCCCGCTCCTTTAATTGGGAAATCTATTAATCCCACTCCACCTGCTCCTTTCATTGAGAAACCTATTAATCGCACTCCCCCACTCCTTTCATTGAGAAATCTATTAATCCCACTCCCCCTTCCTTTCACTGAGAAATCTATGAATCCCACTCCCTCTGCTCCTTTCATTGAGAAACCTACTAATCCCACTCCTCTGCTTTCATTTAGAAATCTATTAATCCCACTCCCCCGCTCCTTTCATTGAGAAATCGATTAATCCCACTCCCCCGCTCCTTTCATTGAGAAATCTCTTAATCCCACTCCCGCGATCCTTTCATTTAGAAATCTATTAATCCCACTCCCCCGATCCTTTCATTTAGAAATCTATTAATCCCACTCCCCCGCTCATTTCATTGAGGAATCCATTAATCCCATTCCCCCGCTCCTTTAATTGGGAAAATCTATTAATCCCACTCTGCCGCTCCTTTCATTGAGAAATCTCTTAATCCCACTCCCGCGATCCTTTCATTTAGAAATCTATTAATCCCACTCCCCCGATCCTTTCATTTAGAAATCTATTAATCCCACTCCCCCGCTCATTTCATTGAGGAATCCATTAATCCCATTCCCCCGCTCCTTTAATTGGGAAATCTATTAATCCCACTCTGCCGCTCCTTTCGTTGAGAAATCTATTAACCCCATTCCCCTTCTTCTTCCATTGAGAAATCTATGAATCCCACTCCCATTGCTCCTTTCATTGGGAAATCTATTAATCCCACTCCCCCGCTCCTTTCATTGAGAAATCTATTAATCCCACTCCCCCGCTCCTTTCATTGAGAAATCTATTAATCCCACTCCGTGTTCCTTTCATTGAGAAATCTATTAATCCCACTCACCCTGCTCATTTCATTGAGAAATCTATTAATCCCATTGCCCCACTCCTTTCATTGAGAACTCTATTAATCCGACTCCCCGGCTCCTTTCACTGAGGAATCGAATAATCCCACTCCCCCGCTCCTGTCATTGAGAAATCTACTAATCCCATTCCCACTGCTCCTTCCAATGAGAAATCTATTAATCCCACTCTCCCGTTCCTTTGGTTGAGAATTCTATTAATCCCACTCCCTCGCTCCTTTCACTGAGAAATCTATTAATCCCATTCCCACTGCTCCTTCCAATGAGAAATCTATTAATCCCACTCCCCCGCTCCTTTCATTGAGAAATCTATTAATGCCATTCCCCCTGCTCCTTTCATTGAGAAAGTTATTAATCCCACAGACCCTGCTACTTTCATTTACAAATCTATTAATCCCACTGGATGAGAATATAGGGGGCATGATTAGTAAATTTGCAGATGACACCAGGATTGGTGGCATAGTGGACAGTAAAGAAAGTTATCTCCAATTGTAATGGGACCTTGATCAATTGGGCCAGTGGGCTGACGAATGGCAGATGGAATTTAATTTAGACAAATGCGACGTGATGCATTTTGGTAGATTGAACCAAGGCAAGACTTACTCAGTTAATGGTAGGGCATTGGGGAGAGTTTACAGAACAGAGAGATCTAGGGGTACATGTTCATAGCTCCTTAAAAGTGGAGTCACAGGTGGACAGAGTGGTGAAGAAGGCATTCGGCACGCTTCGTTTCATCGGTCAAGACATTGAATACAGGAGTTGGGACATCTTGTTTAAGTTGTTCAAGACATTGGTAAGACCACACTTGGAATACTGTCTGCAATTCTGGTCACCCTATTATAGAAAGGATATTATTAAACGAGAAAGAGTGCAGAAAGGATTTACTGGGATGGTACCGGGACTTGACGGATTGAGTTATAAGGAGAGGCTGAATAGACTGGAACATTTTTTTCTCTGGAGTGTAGGAGGAATATATTAATCCCACTCCCCCGCTCCTTTCATTGAGATATCTATTGATTCCACTAACGCACTCCTTTGACTGAGAAATCTATTAATCCCAGTCTCCCGCTCCTTTCATTGAGAAATCTATTAATCCCACTCCCCCGCTCCTTTCATTGAGAAATCTATTAATCCCGCTCACCTGGTTCTTTTATTGAGAAATCTATCAATCCCACTCCCCCCGCTCCTTTCATTGTGAAATCTCTTAATCCCACTCCCCCTGCTTCCATTGAGAAATCTATTAACCCCATTCCCCTTCTTCTTCCATTGAGAAATCTATGAAACCCACACCCACTGCTCCTTTCATTTAGAAATCTTTTAATCCGACTCCCCCACTCCTTTCATTGAGAAATCTATTATCCCACTCCTACGCTCCTTTCATTGAGAAATCTATTAATCCATCTCCCCCGCTCCTTTAATTGGGAAATATATTAATTTCATTCCCACAATCCTTTCATTCAGAAATCTATTAATCCCACTCCCCCGCAACTTTCATTGAGAAATCTATTAATTTCACGTCCCTGCTTCATTCATTGAAAAATCTATTAATCACACTCCCCTGCTACTTTCACTGAGAAATCTATTAATCCCACCCCCCTGCTCCTTTCATTGAGAAATCCATTAATCCCACTCCCCCTGCTCCTTTCATTGAGAAAACTGTAATCCCACTCCCCTGTTCCTTTCATTGAGAAATCCATTAATCCCACTCCCCCTGCTCCTTTCATTGAGAAAACTGTAATCCCACTCCCCTGTTCCTTTCATTGAGAAATCCATTAATCCCACTCCCCCTGCTCCTTTCATTGAGAAAACTGTAATCCCACTCCCCTGTTCCTTTCATTGAGAAATCCATTAATCCCACTCCCCCTGCTCCTTTCATTGAGAAAACTGTAATCCCACTCCCCTGTTCCTTTCACTGAGAAATCTATTAATCCCACTCCACCGTTCCTTTCATTCAGAAATCTATTATTCCCACCCCCCTGTTCCTTCATTGAGAAATCTATGAATCCCACTCCCCTGTTCCTTTCACTGAGAAATCTATTAATTCCACACCCCCGCTCCTTTCATTGAGAAATCTATTAATCCCACTCCCCCGCTCCTTTCATTGAGAAATGTATTAATCCCACTCCCCCTGCTCCTTTCATTGAGAAATCTATTAATCCCACTCCCCCTGCTCCTTTCATTGAGAAATCTATTAATCCCATTCTCACTGCTCCTTTCATTGGGAAATCTATTAATCCCACTCCCCCTGTTCCTTTCACTGAGAAATCTATTAATCGCACTCCACCGTTCCTTTCATTGAAAAATCTATTAATCCCACCCCCCCGCTCCTTTCATTGAGTAATCTATTAATCCTACTCCCCTGTTCCTTTCACTGAGAAATCTATTAATTCCACTCCCCCGCTCCTTTCATTGAGAAATCTGTTAATCCCATTCCCCTGCTCCTTGCATTGAGAAATCTATTAATCCCACTCACCCTGCTCCGTTCACTAAGAAATTTATTAATCCCACTCCCCCTGCTCCGTTCACTGAGAAATCTTTTAATCCCACTCCCCCGCTCCTTTCATTGAGAAATCCATTAATCCCATTCCCCCGCTCCTTTCATTGAGAAGTCTATTAATCCCATTCCCCCGCTCCTTTCATTGAGAAGTCTATCAATCCCATTCCCCTGCATCTTTTAATGAGAAATCCATTAATCCCACTTCCCTGCTCGTTTCATTGAGAAATCTTTTAGTCCCATTACCCCGCTCCTTACGTTAAGAAATCTATTAATCACATTCCCCTGCTCCTTTAATTGAGAAATCAATTGATCCCAATCTCCCTGGTATTCTCATTGAGAAATCTATTCTTCAGTCTCCCCCTGCTCATTTCATTGAGAAATGCATTAATTCCACGTCCCTGCTTCTTTCATTGAGAAATCTATTAATCCACTCCCCCGCTCCTTTCATTGAGAAATCTATTAATCCCATGCCCCCCCTGCTCCTTTCATTGAGAAATCTATTAATCCCATTCCCCCGCTCCTTTCATTGAGAAACTATTAATCCCACTGCCCCGCTCCTTAAATTGAGAAATCTATTAATCCCACTCACCCTGCGACTCTCATTGAGAAATCTATTCTTCAGTCTCCCCGTGCTCATTTCATTGAGAAATCTATTAATCCCACTCCGCTGCTACTTTCATTGAGAAATCTATTAATTCCACGTCCCTGCTTCTTTCATTGAGAAATCTATGAATTCCACTCCACTCCTCCTTTCATTGAGTAATCTATTAATCCACTCCCACGCTCGTTTCATTGAGAAATCCATTAAACCCACTCCCCCTGCTCCTTTCATTGAGAAATCTAATAATCCCTCTGCCCCGCGACTTTCATTGAGAAATCTATTAATCCGACTCCCCTGCACATTTCATTGACAAATCAATTGATCTCAACCCCCCTTCTACTCTCATTGAGAAATCTATTCTTCTGTGTCCCCCTGCTCATTTCATTGAGAAATCTATGAATCCCACTCCCCCACTCCTTTCATTGAGAAACCTATTAATCCCATTCCCACTGCTCCTTTTATTGAGATTTCCATTAATCCCACTCCCCCACTCCTTTCATTGAGAAACCTATTAATCCCATTCCCACTGCTCCTTTTATTGAGAAATCCATTAATCCCATTCCCACTGCTCCTTTCATTGGCAATTCCATTTATCCCACTCCCCCGCTCCTTTCATTGAGAAATCTATTAATCCCACTCCCCTTCCCCTTTCATTGAGAAAACTAGTAACCCAGTCCCCGGTCCTTCCACTGAGAAATCTATTAATCACACTCCCCTTCTCCTTTCATTGAGAAATCTATTAATCCCATTCCCACTGCTCCTTTCACTGAGAAATCTATTAATCCCACTCACTGCTCCTTTCATTGAGAAATCTATTAATCCCACTCCCCCTGCTCCATTCATTGAGAAATCTATGAATCCCACTCCCCTGTTCCTTTCATTGAAAAATCCATTAATCCCACTCCCCCTGCTCCTTTCATTGGGAAATCTATTGATCCCACTCCTCATGCTCCGTTCATTGAGAAATCTATTAATCCCACTCCCCCTTCCTTTCATTGAGAAATCCATTAATCCCACTTCCCTGCTCGTTTCATTGAGAAATCCTTTAGTCCCATTACCCCACTCCTTACATTGAGAAATCTGTCAATCCCACTCCCCCTGCTACTTTCATTGAGAAATCTATTAATTCCACGTCCCTGCTTCTTTCATTGAGAAATCTATGAATTCCACTCCACTCCTCCTTTCATTGAGTAATCTATTAATCCACTCCCCCGCTCCTTTCATTGAGAAACCTATTAATCCGATTCCCACTGCTCCTTTTATTAAGAAATCCATTAATCCCATTCCCACTGCTGCTTTCATTGAGACATCCATTAATCCCAATCCCCCTTCAACTCTCATTGAGAAATCTATTCTTCAGTCTCCCCCTAACCATTTCATTGAGAAATCTATTAATCCTACTCCCCTGCTACTTTCATTGAGAAATCCATTAATCCCACTCCCCTGCTTCTTTCATTGAGAAATCTATGAATCCCACTCCCCCTGCTCCTTTCATTGAGAAATTTATTAATCCACTCCCCCTGTTCCTTTCATTGAGAAACCTAGTAATCCCACTCCCCCGGTCCTTCCATTGAGAAATCTATTAATCCCACTCCCCTTCTCCTTTCATTGAGAAATCTATTAATCCCATTCCCCCTCCTCCTTTCATTGAGAAATCTATTAATCCCACTCACTGCTCCTTTCATTGAGGAATCTATTAATCCCACTCCCCTGTTCCTTTCACTGAGAAATCTATTAATCCCACTCTCCCTGCTCCTTTCATTGAGGAATCTATTAATCCCACTCCCCCTGCTCCTTTCATTGAGGTATCTATTAATCCCACTCCCCCTGCTCCGTTCATTGAGAAATCTATTATAGAACATAGAGCATTACAGCGCTGTACAGGCCCTTCGGCCCTCGATGTTGCGCCGACCAGTGGTACCAATCTAAAGCCCCTCTAATCTACACTAATCTACACTATTCCAATATCATCCATATGTTTATCCAATGCTCTTAATGTTGACGAGTCCACTACTGCTGCAGGCAGGGAATTCCACGCCCTTACTACTCTCTGATGTCCTCATCAAATGTCCTTTCTGCCACCGTAATACTGTCCTTGACTAACAATGCCACACCTCCCCCTCTTTTACCACCTTCCCTGCACTTACTGAAACATCTAAACCCTGGAACCTGCAACAACCGTTCCTGTCCCGGCTCTATCCATGTCTCCGAGATGGCCACAACATTGAAATCCCAGGTACCAACCCATGCTGCAAGCTCACCCACCTTATTCTGAATGCTCCTGGCATTGAAGTATACACACTTCAAACCACCTTCCTGACTGCCAGTATACTCCTGCGACCCTGAAACCTCATCCATGACCTCACTACTCTCAACCTCCTGTACACCGGAGCTACAATTCCGGTACCCACCCCCCTGCTGAATTAGTTTAAACCCTCCTGAAGAGCATTAGCAAATTTCCCCCCCAAGATATTGGTACCCCTCTGGTTCAAGTGCAGACCATCCTGTTTCTAGAGGTCCCACCGACCCCAGAAAGAGCCCCAATTGTCCAGGTATCTGAATCCCTCCCTCCTGCCCCATCCCTGTAACCACGTGTTCAACTGCTCTCTCTCCCTATTCCTCTCCTCACTATCACGTGGCACGGGTAACAAACCAGAGATAACAACTTTGTTTGTTCTAGCCCTAAGCTTCCACCCTAACTCCCTGAATTTCTGCCTTACATCCCCATCCCTTTTCCTACCTTTGTCTTGAGTGCCTATGTGAACCACAACTTGGGGCTGGTCCCCCTCCCCCTTAAGGATATCGAAAACACGATCCGAGACATCGTGGACTCTGGCTCCTGGGAGGCAACACACCAACCGCGAGTCTCTCTCGTTCCCACAGAATCTCCTATCCGTCCCTTTAACTATGGAGTCCCCAGTGATTAATCCTCTACTCCTCTCCCCCTTCCCTTCTGAGCCACAAGGACAGAATCTGAGCCAGTGACCTCTCCACCATGGCTTACCCCTGCTAAGTCATCCCCCCCAACAGCATCCCACTCCCCCTGCTCCTTTTATTGAGAAATCTATGAATCCCACTCCCCCTGCTCCGTTCATTGAGAAATCTATGAATCCCACTCCCCCTGTCCTTTTCACTGAGAAATCTATTAATCCCACTCCCCTGCTCCGTTCATTGAGAAATCTATTATTCCCATTCCCCCTGCTCCTTTCATTGAGAAATCCATTAATCCCACTCCCACTGCTCCTTTCATTGGGAAATCTATTAATCCTGCTCTCAACTCCCTTCATTGAGGAATCTATTAATCCCACGCCCCGCTCCTTGCATTGAGAAATCTATTAACCCCACTTCCCCTGCCTGTTTCATTGAGAAATCTATTAATCCTACTCCAACGCTGCTTTCATTCAGAAATCTATTAATCCCATTCCCTCCCTCCTTTCATTCAGGAATCTATTTCTCCCATTCCCCCGCTCTTATGATTGAGAAATCTATTAATCCCACTCCCCCGCACCCTTCATTGAGAAATCCATTAATTCCACTCCCCTGCTTCTTTCATTGAGAAATCTATTAATCCCACTCCAGTCCTCCTTTCATTGAGTAATCTATTAATCCACTCCCACGCTCGTTTCATTGAGAGATCTATTAATCCCACTCCAGTCCTCCTTTCATTGAGAAATCCATTAAACCCACTCCCCCGCTCCTTTCATTGAGAAATCAATTGATCCCACTCCCCCTGCTACTCTCATTGCGAAATCTATTCTTCTGTCTCCCCCTGCTGATTTCATTGAGAAATCTATTAATTTCATGTCACTGCTTCTGTCATTGAGAAATCTATTAATCCCACTCCACTCCTCCTTGCATTGAGTAATCTATTAATCCATTCCCCCATTCCTTTCATTGAGAAATCTATTAATCCCATTCCCCCGCTCCGTTCATTGAGAAATCTATTAATCCCACTCCCCCACTCCTTTAATTGAGAAATAGATGAATCCCATTCCCCCGCTCAATTCATTGAGAAATCTATTAATCCCACTCCCCTGCTTCTTTCATTGAGAAATCAATTAATCACACTCCCACTGCTCATTTCGTTGAGAAATCTATTGATCCCATTCCCCTGCTCCTTTCATTGAGAAATCTATTAATCCCATTCCCCCTGCTTCTTTCATTGAGAAGTCTATTAATCCCATTCCCCTGCGACTTTCATTGAGAAATCTATTAATCCCACTCCCCTGCTACTTTCATTGAGAAATCTGTTAATCCCACTCCCCTGCTCCTTTCAATGAGAAATCTTTTCATCCCACTCCCCCGCTCCTTTCATTGAGAAATCTATTAATCCCACTCCCCCTGCTCCATACATAAGAACATAAGAAATAGGAGCAGGAGTAGGCCATCTAGCCCCTCGAGCCTGCCCCGCCATTCAATAAGATCATGGCTGATCTGACGTGGATCAGTACCACTTACCCGCCTGATCCCCATAACCCTTAATTCCCTTACCGATCAGGAATCCATCCATCCGCGCTTTAAACATATTCAGCGAGGTAGCCTCCACCACCTCAGTGGGCAGAGAATTCCAGAGATTCACCACCCTCTGGGAGAAGAAGTTCCTCCTCAACTCTGTCTTAAACCGACCCCCCTTTATTTTGAGGCTGTGTCCTCTAGTTTTAACTTCCTTACTAAGTGGAAAGAATCTCTCCGCCTCCACCCTATCCAGCCCCCGCATTATCTTATAAGTCTCCATAAGATCCCCCCTCATCCTTCTAAACTCCAACGAGTACAAACCCAATCTCCTCAGCCTCTCCTCATAATCCAAACCCCTCATCTCCGGTATCAACCTGGTGAACCTTCTCTGCACTCCCTCCAATGCCAATATATCCTTCCTCATATAAGGGGACCAATACTGCACACAGTATTCCAGCTGCGGCCTCACCAATGCCCTGTACAGGTGCATCAAGACATCCCTGCTTTTATATTCTATCCCCTTCGCAATATAGGCCAACATCCCATTTGCCTTCTTGATCACCTGTTGTACCTGCAGACTGGGCTTTTGCGTCTCATGCACAAGGACCCCCAGGTCCCTTTGCACGGTAGCATGTTTTAATTTGTTTCCATTGAGATAGTAATCCCATTTGTTATTATTTCCTCCAAAGTGTATAACCTCGCATTTCTCAACGTTATACTCCATTTGCCATATCCTCGCCCACTCACTCAGCCTGTCCAAATCTCTCTGCAGATCTTCTCCGTCCTCCACACGATTCACTTTTCCACTTATCTTTGTGTCGTCTGCAAACTTCGTTACCCTACACTCCGTCCCCTCCTCCAGATCATCTATATAAATGGTAAATAGTTGCGGCCCGAGTACCGATCCCTGTGGCACGCCACTAGTTACCTTCCTCCAACCGGAAAAACACCCATTTCTTCCGACTCTTTGCTTCCTGTCGGATAGCCAGTCCCCAATCCACTTTAACACACTACCCCCAACTCCGTGTGCCCTAATCTTCTTCAGTAGCCTTTTATGGGGCACCTTATCAAACGCCTTTTGGAAATCCAAAAACACCGCATCCACCGGTTCTCCTCCATCAACCGCCCTAGTCACATCTTCATAAAAATCCAACATGTTCGTCAAGCACGACTTTCCCCTCATGAATCCATGCTGCGTCTGATTGATCGAACCATTTCTATCCAGATGCCCTGCTATCTCCTCTTTAATAATGGATTCCAGCATTTTCCCTACTACAGACGTTAAGCTGACCGGCCTATAGTTACCCGCCTTTTGTCTCCTTCCTTTTTTAAACAGCGGCGTAACATTAGCCGTTTTCCAATCAACCGGCACTACCCCAGAATGCAACGAGTTTTGATAAATAATCACTAACGCATCCACTATTACCTCTGACATTTCTTTCAATACCCTGGGATGCATTCCATCCGGACCCGGGGACTTATCCACCTTCAGTCCCATTAGTCTACCCAGCACTGCCTCTCTGGTAACATTAATTGTATTAAGTATTTCTCCTGCTGCCAACCCTCTATCGTTAATATTTGGCAAACTATTTGTGTCCTCCACCGTGAAGACCGACACAAAAAACTTATTTAAAGACTCAGCCATATCCTCATTTCCCACTATTAACTCCCCCCTCTCGTCCTCCAAGGGTCCAACATTCACTCTAGCCACTCTATTCCTTTTTATATATTTATAAAAACTTTTACTATCATTTTTTATATTAATTGCTAGCCTAGCTTCATAGTCTATCCTTCCTTTCTTTATCGCTTTCTTAGTCTCTCTTTGTTGTTTCTTAAATTTTTCCCAATCACTTGTTTCTCCACTATTTTTGGCCACTCTGTACGCAGCTGTTTTTATTTTAATACTCTCCTTTATTTCCTTCGTTATCCACGGCTGGTTCTCCCTTTTCTTACAATCCTTGTTTTTTGCTGGAATATATTTTTGCTGAGAACTGAAAAGGATCTCCTTAAAAATCCTCCACTGTTCCTCAGCTATCCTACCTGCCAGCCTGCTCTCCCAGTCTACCTTAGCCAATTCATCCCTCATCCTATCATATTTCCCTCTGTTCAAACAGAGGACACTGGTTTGGGACCAAACTTTCTCCTCTTCCATCTGAATCAGAAATTCGACCATATTGTGGTCACTAGACCCAAGAGGGTCCTTCACAATAAGATCCTTAATTCTACCTACCTCGTTACACAATACCAGATCCAAAATAGCTCGTTCCCTCGTCGGTTCCGTAACATGCTGTTCAAGGAAACTATCCCGACAGCATTCTAAGAACTCTTCCTCCATTCCACCCTTACCGACTTGAGTCTGCCAGTCAATGTGCATGTTGAAGTCCCCCATGATTATTGCCGTTCCGTTTTTACACGCATCCCTTATCTGCTTGTTTATAGCCCTCCCTACCTCAACATTATTATTTGGGGGCCTATATACCACACCTACTAGTGTCTTTCTCCCTCTACTATTCCTCATCTCTACCCATAATGATTCCACGTTTTGTTCCTCAGAGCCTATGTCATCCCTCAGTACTACCCTGATATTATCTCTTATTAATAGCGCGACCCCACCACCTTTTCCTTCCTGTCTATTCTTCCTAAACGCCTGATACCCCTGGATATTCATCTCCCAGTCCTGGTCACCTTTCAGCCACGTTTCTGTAATGGCCACTAGATCGTACCCACTCGTGCTGATTTGCACCATCAACTCATTTACCTTGTTCCAAATGCTTCGTGCATTCAGGCAAAGTGTCCTTATTCCAGCTTTTATCTGGACCCGCTTTGATGAGTCGCGAACACCCTCTCCCTCTACTCCCTTATCTAAATTACCGCCTTCATTCACTTGCACCCTCTCCTCTACCATTAATTTTGTAATTCCCCTTACCCCTGCATCCTCCACCCCATCAATTAGTTCCTTGATCCTAGTCAACTCTTCTAGCTCCCCTCCCCCCAACCTATCTAGTTTAAATTCTCCCCAGTAACCTTAGCCAACCTACCGGCCAGGATATTGGTCCCCGTGTGATTCAAGTTCCACCCGTTTTTTGTATACAGATCACCCCTGCCCCTAAAGAGGTCCCAATGGTCCAGGAACCTGAATCCCTGCCCCCTGCACCAGTCCCTCAGCCACACATTCATCTTCCACCTCACTCCATTCCTGCCCTCACCTTCCCGTGGCACAGGCAGTAATCCTGAGATTACTACCTTTGCTTTCCTCTTTCTCAGCTGTCTCCCTAATTCCCTGTACTCCCTTTTCATGACCCCTTCTCCCTTCCTACCCACATCAGCGGTACCAATATGTACCGCTACCTCAGGCTCCTCTCCCTCCCACCTCAGGATTTCCGGGACGCGACTAGCGACATCCTGGATCCCGGCCCCAGGGAGGCAGACCACCATGCGAGAATCCCGCCTACCTCCGCAGAAACGCCTGTCTGTCCCCTTCACCATCGAGTCCCCGGTTAATACCGCCTTCCTCCTCTTTTCCTTAGCCCTCTGAGTTACAGGGCTGGACTCCACTGCGGAGACACGGCCACTGCTGCTTCCCCCAGGCGGGCTGTCCCCCCCAGCAGTACTCAAGCAGGAGTACTTGTTGTGCAGGGGCAAATCCACTGGGGTGCTCTCAACCACCCTAGCCTTACCCTTCCTGGCCATCACCCACTTGGCCTCCTCCCGTTGCCCTGGTGTGACCACCTGATGATAGCTCTTGTCTATCACCTCCTCATTCTCCCTCATCAGCCTAAGATCCTCGAGCTGCAGTTCCATACATTGAGAAATCTATTAATCCCACTCCCCCTGCTCCATTCATTGAGAAATCTCTTCATCCCACTCCCCCGCTCCTTTCATTGAGCAATCCATTAGTCAAACTCCCCCGCTCCTTTCATTAAGAAGTCTGTTAATCCCATTCTCACTGCTCCTTTCATTGAGAAATCCATTAATCCCACTCCCAATGCTCTTTTCATTGGGAAATCTATTGATCCGACTCCCCATGCTCCGTTCGTTGAGAAATCTATTAATCCCACTCCTCTGCTACTTTCATTGAGAAATCTATTAATCCCACGCCCCACTCCTTGCATTGAGAAATCTATTAATCCCACTTGCCCTACCTGTTTCATTGAGAAATCTATTAATCACACTCCAACGCTGCTTTCATTCAGAAATCTATTAATCCCATTCCCTCCCTCCTTTCATTCAGGAATCTATTTCTCCCATTCCTCCGCTCTTATGATTGAGAAATTTTTTATCCCACTCCCCTGCTCCTTACATTGAGAAATCTATTAATCCCACTCCCCCTGCAACTTTCATTGAGAAAGCTATTAATCCCACTCCCCGCGCTCTTTTCATTGAGAAATCTTTTAGTCCCATTACCCCGCTCCTTACATTGAGAAATCTATTATTTCCACTCCCCCGCTCCTTACATTGGGAAATCTATTAATTCCATTCCCCCACTTCTTTCATTGAGAAATCTAATAATCCCACTCCCCCTGCTCCTTTCATTGAGAAATCAATTGATCCCAATCCCCTTGCTACTCTCATTGAGAAATCTATTCTTCTGTCTCCCCCACTCATTTCATTGAGAAATCTATTAATCCCACTCCCCTGCTACTTTCATTGAGAAATCTATTAATCCACTCCCCTGCTCCGTTCATTGAGAAATCTGTTAATCCCATTCCCCTTGCTTGTTTCATTGAGAAATCTATTGATCCCATTCCCACAGCTCCTTTCATTGGGAACTCTATTGATCCCACTCCCCATGCTCCGTTCATTGAGGAATCTATTAATCCCATTCCCCATCCCCTTCATTGAGGAATCTATTAATCTCACTGCCCGCTCCTTTCATTGAGTAATCTATTCATCCCAGTTCCCCTGCCTGTTTCATTGAGAAATCTATTAATCCCACTCCCCCGCTCCTCACTTTGAGAAATCTATTAATCCCAGTCCCTCGCTCCTTTCATTGAGAAATCCATTGATCCCACTATCCCTGGTCCTTTCATTGAGAAATCTATTAATCCCATTCCCCCGCTCCTTTCATTGAAAAATATATTGATCCCACTCCACTGGTCCTTTCATGGAGAAATCTATTCATCCCACCTCCCTGCTCCTTTCATTGAGAAATCTTTTAGTCCCATTACCCCGCTCCTTACACTGAGAAATCTATTATTCCCACCCTCGCTCCTTACATTGTGAAATCTATTAATCATATTCCCCCGCTCCTTTCATTGAGAAATCTATTAATCCCACTCCCCTGCTCCTTTCATTGAGAAATCAATTGATCCCAATCCCCCTGCTACTCTCATTGAGAAATCTATTCTTCTGTCTCCCCCTGCTCATTTAATTGAGAAATTTATTAATCCCACTCCCCTGCTTCTTTCATTGAGAAATCTATTAATCACACTCCCCCGCTCCTTTCATTGAGAAATCTATTAATTCCATGTCCCTGCTTCTGCCATTGAGAAATCCAATAATCCCAGTCCCCCGCTCCTTCCATTGAGAAATCTATTAATCCAATTCCCCCACTCCTTTCACTGAGAAATCTATTAATCCCAGTCCCCTGCTCCTTTCATTGAGAAATCTATTAATCCCATTCCCCTGCTCCTGTCATTGAGAAATCTATTAACCCCACTCTCCCGCTCCTTTCATTGAGAAATCTAATAATCCCACTCCCCGGTCCTTTCCGTGAGAAATCTTTTAATCCCACTCACCCGTGAAGGAGGAAAAATACACAGTTGGGCACACATAAAATGGTTGCCTGGGAAAGAGACATTAAACGGACACTGACTTTCAGTACAGACAACCACCTGAGATTAAAACATAAAGGATTGACAGATATCCGAAGTTAAACATACAGAAATGAAATCCTACTGGAAGCCAGCCAGGGCTTAAAGATAAGGACAATAGGGATAGATAATGAGATCAACCACAGGTGGGATCGGGAATACATAACTGCAGGAAAACCAATTACTGTAAATTACTATATGAATAGGCCGAAACTAAATACCATTGATATCCACTGACGTAGGCAATGTATCCATTCCTAAGACAATGCGATGTTAACATGTTCATGTCTGTATCTGTCTGTATTTGTCTATAACGATGTGTTAACGATCGATCACCTACTTGATTACAATGATGTGATAATGGCTAGATGTCCGGTCCATCTATTGTGTAAAGGGTATAAAGATGGACTGCTCCTATTGTCTCATTGAGAGAAGGTTTTGCTGCTTGTTAGTGCCTTTTCTCCACGAAGCTTCGTTAAAATAAAACTGTATTCTTGAAACCTTCAAGCCTGACCTAGTGGTACTTTTCCCACAACAATTGGCGTAGTCAGCAGGGTCCTAGTACTGGTGAGATCGATTGGCCACGATCGGAGCCGGGGTAGAGATCACTGAATCTGTGAGAGTCAGACAAGGTCAAGAATACAGTTTGCAAGGGGTTAAACTTAAGGGGTTAAACTTAAGGGGTATTTGTAGTAATAAGTATTGTTGTATATGATATAGTGATAAGTACTAACTGCTGATAGTGATAAGTAACTGTTGCTTGTGCTGACCGACAAGAGGACAAGGTAGTGCCTGTCTCAAAACCCTGCCTTAGACCGGTTGTTCAGAGGAGAAACCTCCCACACGAAGGTCAGGAGATTGAAGTGGGTAAAGAGACACCAAGGGCACTTAGGATTGTGAAGCACAAGTGGCAGAGGTCGGTTAACATCAAACTCTGCAGTGCCGAACAAATGCAGAGTTGCCATCTGATTGCATGAAAGTTTGAAAAGTTGGGAACTGTACTGTCAATGTTGTGAAAAGCGGGGCGGAAAAGGAGCTTGATCAACTCTGACCTAAACCGGACTCCGGTGGAGAAGCACATTGCCGAGGTGGTAATAGTGGAAGCCGTGAGTATAACTTGAAACCCTGTAACGGTAGTGAAACACGGTGCTAGAGTAGTAATAGTGGCCGGGGGTAGTGAAGTCCCTACGGTAGAGAGCACACTTTACAAGGGAGTAATCGCGGCCGGGGTTAGTGAAGTCTGCGAAATGGCAGATAATGAAGTTAAAAGGGGACCTGCAGGATCCCTCATTGAAGTTTATATGACAGACAGGAAAGAGTTAATAAAGAGAATGCAAAAGGATGGCTGGGATACTTCTCACACCTTAGAGCAGCAGAGAGAGTGGATAGATAAAGAAAAGAGAAACAAGACAAAGAAGATAGGAGTATTGTTAATACATCAGTTAGCTGGTCTAATTGAGCAAGTAGTCGCCTCTACTAAGAAGTGGAGAGAAGATAAAGAAAGGATTAGAGAATTAGAATCCCGAGTGAGGGAACTGGAAAAGCAAAACCAGGTTTTAGAAGAAAAGCAATGGAGAGGGGAAACTGTTCCTCTCCCTCCTTATGAGTCCACACACAACAGGGACCAACCGCTCCTCCAGAGGAGTGGGAAGCGCTAGAACACAACTTAGCACCAGTAACCCGAGGGGGAACAAATGCGCGACCAAAGGCAACTTATCAACCCTTCACCCCAGGTGAGAGACAGCAGATAATGGCTTCCCCGGGTAAATTACAACCTAGAAGCGCAAACACTAAATTCTGGGAAGAATTAGACACAATCTGGGTAGGACACCAATTACACCTGAGAGACGTACACCAGCTGGTCAGGGCAGCCTGTCCAGCGGATAAGTGGAGGCAGGTAGCAGGTGGACCCACCGTTCCTCCAGCACGGGATTATAATGGGGACAGTGGACACATGAAGTCACCCTAACATCGGAGATAGATGCCCAACAGGCACCCTTCACCCAGTTTAAAGCAGAGATTCAGAGGGTATTAGGGAATGCTCCCACTAACTGGAGCAGAATTACCACAACAAAACAGTTAAAAGGGGAAGGAGCTTCTGAATACGGGGAACGGTTGTTCCAGGTATATCAAGAGTGCTCAGGACAAGGGAAGCCAGGTCGAGGGGATCGAGCGTTCATCCAGGCTTTTAAGAATGGACTCTCCAGCGCTCACCAGGTCATCCTAAAAATGGGAGTGATTATGTCCCAAGATTACGATGAACTGGTAGAGTGGGCTAGCGGAGTACCGGGAGAAGAGAAATCCCAGGCAAGAACAAGGCTAGAAAGAGTAGCAGCCTACAGTAATGGGAATGGGACAAAGTCTAAACTGACTTGCCACAATTGTGGCCGGCAAGGACACTTTGCGAAGGATTGTGGGACTCCACGGAAAGGGAACAGATTTGGGAACAGTGGGAAACATTGCAGCCACTGTAATAAATATGGACACACGGGCCGATTTTACCAAATCGGCTCTAAGTGCCGAGTGCGGCCACAAATCAGACTCACGCCCGGCAGCCATACGCATTTTTTCGGTGCGGTTCTAGTGGGCGGGGCCTAGCGCATTTGCATCTGTCGGAGCGCTGACCTGCGCATGCGCAGTTCGGGAGGAATCTGACAGAACGCGCCCGGGCGCAAAACAAAAAGCAGAGAGCGGAGAGAGCCTCTCTGCCGTTCATCCTCTGGTCGGGGAGGGAGGGGGGAGGGAGGGTGGGGTGGGAAGGGGGGAGAGGGCGTGACTTATCATTCCCTTGGCGGGGGGAGACGGGGTGTGACGGATCATTTCCTTGAAGGGGGGGGGGAGAGGGGGTGTGACGTCTCATTCCCTGGGGGCGGGGGGAGAAGGGGTATGACTCTCATCCTCTGGTCGGGGGGGGGGTTCCGCTGCCTGTCTGCGGCCGATCCCTCCTGGCACCATCACTGGTACACTACCAGCCACAGATTACTCTTCCCTGCAGGTGTGAGAGAGTGGGAGAGATGGCTGTGGCTGGTAGTGTACCAGTGAATGATCCGTCACACCCCACCCCCCAGGGAATGATCCGTCACACTCCCTCTCCTCACCGCCCCCAGGGGATGATCCGTCACACCCCCTCCCCGCTCAAGGGGATGATAAGTCGCACCCCCTCCCCCCTCCCCCTCCACACCCACCCCCCCCAAGAGGGTGATGTGGGCCCTCTCCTCATCCCCGCCCCCCACCAGCGTTCCAACTGGGCCCGCCTCCCCCCCTCCTCCGGCAGACGCCAGCGGACCTGTGTGAAGCCCGGTCCCTTCAGCCGTGGCTCGAAGTCAGTGTCCAGAACGTGCTGCAGGCTGTCGAAGGACTGAAGGTGAGCGGGGAGGATGGTGGACGGAGACCACGATCGAGGTAGGTTAGGGGTGTGCTCTGCTGGGGGGGCCTGCCTCCCAGAGGGGTCCGATCCCGGTGGGGGGAGGGGGGCCACCTCCCAGAGGGGTCTGCTCTGGGGGGGGGGGGGGCTGCCTCCCAGCGAGGTCCGATCCCGGGGGGGGGGGGGGTCTGCCAGGGTGGTTAGAGGGGGTGTCCGCGAAGGGTGGGCCTCGGCGATTCCCCTGCCGAATAAAAGTACAAGTTGGACTTGTATTTAACAGGTCGGTAAAGGCGCGGACGCGAATTGGGCCGTACGCTGGTAACGGGGGAATTGATGGTAAAATTGGGCGCGTGCTTCATTATGCCGATTTCAATACATGCATTTAAATTGGCCCGCTGGTCGATTCTGGTGCGCACCGGATCAGCTCCCGGATCGGCCGTTGGTACAGGCGCGATTGCCCTTGGGTCGGGTCTGGACCACGTTTTAGGCCCGATGCCCAACTTTACCACGATTTCACACCCGAAAACGGGCGCAAAATTTTGGTAAAATCGGACCCTCAGAAGCAGTGTGTTGGAATAAGCATGGGAAACGCCCGACCCGATCCATGACCACAGCACAACCGGAGGAACCACAGGACTTCCGGGGTCAGCAAGATTGACGGTCTGCAGCCCCCATTCACAAGGGTAAGAAGGAGGGAAAGATTTACGTGTCAGCACTCGTAGGGGGCAGGCAATGTGAGATGCTAGTGGACACAGGAGCATCCATATCTGTCACCGACCTACCCTTACCCACTACAAATAAAATGATTTACCTGACCGGGATAGGAGGGAACAAAACACCCACCTACCTGAGCGAGACCACGTTAGTAGAGATAAATAATCTGTATATACCAATGAGGTTTTATGTGTGCAAAAATAACGAGGGTACAACAATGGGAAATGATCTGATGAAAGAATGAGATTCTGATAGACTGTGGAAAGGGAGAATTAATCTGGCCAAGACAGGACGGTCAGAAAACTAGAATAGGGAAACTTACAAGTCACCTCGAAACTATTAAGGTGGCCACAGTCACCACCAGAAATTGGGAATTAGAAACAGGAGGGTTCGGAGCCATCTGTGCCTCCATCCCCGGAGTATGGGCTAAAACGAAGTTAGATACCGGTTTGACTAAAACAGACCCAATAAAGGTACCGGGACCGGAGCATAAGCCACACCGGCAATACCCAATCAAACCAGAGGCAGAGAAAGCTGTAGTGGAGATAGTTAAAGGGTTAGTGGAAAGAGGGATTCTGAGAGAAACCACAAGCACCACTAACTCCCCAACATGGCCTGTGAGCAAGCCTGACGGAAGCTATAGGCTCACGATAGATTACACCGGACTCAATAAAGTCACGTCCAAGTTGCACCCCATTGTAGCAAGCCCTTCGACAATCCTGAATGGACTGTCACAGGAGCATAAAATATTCACAGTATTGGACATAGCCAACGGATTCTGGTCCTTACCATTGGATCCTGAATCCCAAGACAAATTCGCCTTTACAGTGGGAGACAAGCAGTACACTTGGACTCGTTTACCACAGGGATTCCACAACAGCCCCGCTATATTCCATCGAGCAATGAGTGACATCCTGAACAGGGTAGAACTGCCAGAGGGTAGCACGGTCCTACAATATGTAGACGATATCCTAATAGCTTCGGAGTCCAAGTCAGGACATCAAGAAGCTCTATATTTAGTACTGAATGAATTAAAAGCCGCAGGGTTAAAGGTGAGCCCCAAAAAGGCACAAATCAGGAAAACACAGGTCCTATACCTAGGACACCTTATATCCCACGGACTTAAAGAAATGCCAGCAGACCGAAAGAAAGCAATACAACAAATGCCGCGACCCGTCACCGTAAGAGGGGTCAGAAAGGTGCTAGGACTATTCAACTATAGCCGGAGTTTCATCCCAGGGTTCACAAAATTAGCAGAACCTATACAAAGACGAGTCAAAGGGGGAAAACCAGCTTTAGATCCCGTAGAATGGGGACCCGAGCAGGAAGAGGCTTACACTAAACTAAAAACAGAACTGATATCAGCCCCTGGACTAGGATTACCCGATTCTAATAAGGACTTCCATATCCATTGTAGTACTGAGGGAGGGTTCTATTCCGCCGTGGTAACACAAGACCATGGTGACAGAAAGAGACCCATCGGATATTATTCCACAGCAGAAGGGCCGGTAGTCACCGGACTGCCAAGATGCATAGCTGCCTTGGATTGCGCTGCCTGGGCTGTAAAGGTTAGCGAGCCAGTAATCATGGCAGGGAATATAATCCTTCACACCAAACACACCTTGGTGGAAATGTTGAACACGGGAAAATTAAGGTCAGTCTCAAACATGAGAAGGGCTAAGTGGGAAGCTTATCCTCCCACCTCCAAGCAAGTCCGTGATAATAATAAGGGATGCAGGGAATAACCCAGCAGAAAGGATTTTAGACGAAGGAGAGCCACACAATTGTGAAGATGTAGATAGGGACGAAGAAGAGGGTAAGATAAAGGATATACCCTTGATAACTTGTGGATGGGTCACGCAAATATGTAGAAGGATCACCCCGAACAGGGTGGGCAGTAGTGAATGACAAATTAGAGATAGTAAGGTCAGGAAGGATTGACGGAGGTCTATCCGCGCAAGTGGCAGAACTAGTGGCACTCACACAGGCACTAGAGTTATCTAAAGGTAAAACGGTGAACATTTATACAGACAGTCGCTATGCATTCGGAGTCATACATGACTACATGGCAGCATGGGGAAGAAGAGGATTCATAACCACAGGAGGGACCCCTATTAAGAACCAGCAATGAATTGAGGCGTTATTGAGAGCTAGCGAGAAACCTAGAGAAACCGCAGTAATCAAAATTAAAGCGCACCAGAAAGAACCAGGAAGAGATAACCCGGACTGGTTAAATTTCAAAGGGAACCAAGCTGCAGACAGGGCGGCACAGTTAGCCTTAGGACAGGAGACAATTGGCGAGCTGCCAATAGCAGCAACAGAACAGACAGGAGACTAACTAGATATTCGGGACTTACATGAGGATACCCCGAGGGAGGAAAAGGAGAAATGGAAAGCACAGGGAGTAGTCAAAGGAACTGATAACATTTGGAGATGGGAAGATAAGGTAATAGCACCAGAGTGCATACAAAACACCCTATTGGAACTACACCATGGACTCTCACATGTGGGTAGAGAGGCCATGATAACTAGTATAGGAAAGGAATGGTGGTGGAAAGGAATGGGGAGAGATATAGCCCGACACTGTCACCGATGCGTGACGTGCACGCAACACAACCCTGGTAGACCCATAAAAATTAAAATGGGACACCAGCCGAGACCAAAGGGACCCTGGGAACATCTGCAAATAGATTTCACAGGGCCACTACCACAATCCCATGGCAAAACTTATTGTCTGGTTATTATAGACCAGTTCACCAGGTGGGTAGAAGCGTTCCCTACTACAAATTGTACTGCTACCACGGTGGCTAGGATATTGGCAGAAGAGGTAATCCCTAGATGGGGTGTACCTCTACAAATCGATTCGGACCAAGGGACGCACTTCACCGGAAAGGTGGTAAAAACAGTATGCCAATTAATGGGGATAAAACAAAAGTTCCACATCCCTTACCACCCACAGAGTTGTGGAATGGTGGAACGCATGAATAGAACACTAAAAAATGCATTAGCTAACGCCATACAAACATCGGGAAAAATGTGGACAGAGGTATTGTCCACTATACTAATGAGATTAAGGGCTACCACAAACCGGACAACCGGATTAACCCCTTATGAGCTAATGACAGGACGGGTGATGCAATTACCTGAAAGCTTCATAACAGGTGGGACCGATGTAGGTCCACTAAAAGATAAAATCAGGAGATATGTTCTGGAACTAAGCACCCAACTAAAAGGGATACGCAAATTGGTAAAGGACAATCAGGAAATAAAAGACGCAGAGAGAGAGCTTGAAATGCTCCCTGACGTCCCAACAGTGGGAAGTCGCGTCCTAGTAAAAACATTACCCGAAAAACCAGGGTTTGCACCAAAATGGAATGGGCCATATGAAGTTATAATTAGTGGAGACACCTGTGCCTGTATAGACATAAGAGGGAAAGGGGTCTGGAAGCATTGGACACAGCTAAAAAT
The DNA here is from genome assembly GCF_964213995.1 of Mustelus asterias. NCBI lineage: Eukaryota > Metazoa > Chordata > Chondrichthyes > Carcharhiniformes > Triakidae > Mustelus > Mustelus asterias. Next base: position 32,567,138 of record NC_135805.1, read on the forward strand.
ATACAAGGGGACAAATAAGTAATTAAATTGATGAACTAACGAAAATGCTTTCCTCAACACAGGCAAAGACTGCAAGCAAGAACGACTGGCGCACGCGGGTTGAGAGATAATATAACTTGTAAAGATTATATGAATTATGGTGTTAGGTTTGATATTCGATCGTTGCGAATATGTATGTAATCGCGTATGTAACTGTACTACTTTGCGTTGTCGCGACTGTAAATTTAACTGGATTAGAGGATAACTTGTTTTCCAAAGCTCACACACATTTACACGGGAATTGAACTGTATGTTACCCGCTGGCACAATCAGTAGAAGCCCTATTTGTAGCCACCCCTGGGTGGACCCCTCGTGACTTATATACAGTAGATACATCAGATACACCCTGTAAGGGACAAATTGGCAAATATAAAAGAGGTATACAGGGGAGATGTGTGGGACTTGTAAATCCCACAGATCCTGTGTGCAGGGGGTTCCAACAGGTGGGAGGAAAAGCTTGTTCAGATACTACAAACTATCCGCTTTGTTTTACGGGGCAGGGATGGGGATGTGCCTATGCCTTGGTCCCTAAGAATGATTCCTGCGTACAGACGCAGTGCGTCCGTCAACATTGTCGGGTTAATAAGGGACAGTTTACTTGCATTTGTGATGAACAGAAATGTCTGAATATAACCGCGGGAAGACAGCTTATTTGTGGACAATGCAATGGGACTCACGTAAGCTCAGCCAAATGGACATACCCATTTGATACTTACCAGGTGGTGGGATCAAATGGGGAGTCAAGTAAACCGAACAATTGGCAATATGAACAAACTCATAATCAAGACACTAAATGTTACCGGGCTAAGAAGGGATATGTGTTCCTACTTACAAGACAGAAACACCAAACCTCCCAAACCGTTTTGCAGTCGGAACAATCGGACCACTGACTGTTCCATGCCCTCAGAAGGGGCATATTCGGAGGAGAATAGTAACTCGGGCTATCAGCAAAGAATTCTGCGCTGACTGGGAAGCCCTGGGCACAATGGGATCCTCACTGGGATACGGGTTCCTTGGAGCCTTATCCCTGGGGGGGGGGGGGGGGGGGGGGTGGGGGGAGGGGGCAGCAGGAGTGATTAGTGCAAAGAATAGGACTCATATTGTTTGTGGACTAACAGTCCTGGGAAACAGCACTTCAAAAGCACTGGAGGCTGTTAACCAAGAAATGGCTGAGCTGAGATTATATGCACAACAGACACAACACGCAGTGGACTATCAGTCAGCACAACAAGGGGGAGTGTGTACAATTATAGGCAATAAATGCATAACCCATGTCACAGACGAGTCCTATAACATTACACAGGTCATCAATAGCATCAGAGAACAACTTGATCGCTTCAGACAGGGACCCAAGAAAGAAAGTAACTGGCTGGAATGGCTAGTGGGGGGGTCCTGGGAATCTTACTTATTACATGGATTGGTCATACTCATTTCAATTGTAATTGTCTGTTGTCTGATTGTCGGATGCCTAAAAGTCTGTTGCAAGGTGATGGTGACTAGAATTGTGCCAGGAGCCAGTGTATACATTGAAGAAGAAACCCCGATGAAGATCCCCGAAGACATCAGAAGAAATGAAGAAGGAAAGAAGCAGAACAAAGAATGATACAGATAAAAGTTGTATTGTTGGTCTAAGGTGAGTGAAACTCATAATCCGACCAAAAGTGGGGACTGAAGGAGAAAAAATATACAGATGGGAACACATAAGATGGTTGCCTGGCACACAAACAGTCACCTGGGAAAGAGACATTAAACGGACACTGACTTTCAGTACAGACAACCACCTGAGATTAAAACATAAAGGACAGACAGATATCCAAAGTTAAACATGCGGAATCAAATCCTACAGGAAGGCAGCCAGGGCTTAAAGATAAGGACAATATGGATAGATAATGAGATTAACTACAGGTGGGATCGGGAATACATAACTGCAGGAAAACCAATTACTGCAAATTACGATATGAATAGGCCGAAACTAAAATACATTGATAGCCGCTGACATAGGAAATGTATCCATTCCTAAGACAATGCGATGTTAACATGTTCACGTCTGTATCTGTCTGTATTTGTCTATAACGATGTGTTAACGATCGATCACCGACTTGATTACAATGTTGTGATAATGGCCGGTCCATCTATTGTGTAAAGGGTATAAAGATGGACCACTCCTATTGTCTCACTGAGAGAAGGTTTTGCTCCTTGTTAGTGCCTCTTCTCCACGAAGCTTCGTTAAAATAAAACTGTATTCTTGAAACCTTCAAGCCTGACCGAGTGGTACTTTTCCCACAACACCCGCTCCTTTCATTGAGAAACCTATTCATCCAAAACACCTGCTTCTTTCATTGACAAATCTACTAATCCCACTCCCCCTGCTCCTTTCATTGACAAATCTATTAATCCCACTCTGCCTGCTCCTTTCATTGAGAAATCTATTATTCCAACTCACCCTGCTCCGTTCATTGAGAAATCCATTAATCCCACTCCCCCTGCTCATTTCATTGAGAAATCCAGTAATCCCACTCCCACACTCCTTTCATTGAGAAATCTATTAATCCCACACCCCCTGCTGCTTTCATTGAGAAATCTATGAATCCCACTCCCCCTCCTTCGTTCATTGAGAAATCTATTGATCCCACTGCCACACTCCTTTCATTGAGAAATCCATTAATCCCACATCCCTGCTCCTTTCACTGAGAAATCCAGTAATCCCACTCCCCCGCTCCTTTCTTTGCAAAATCTATTAATTCCACTCCCCCTGCTCCTTTCATTGAGAAATCAATTAATCCCACTTCCCTGCTCCTTTCATTGAGAAATCCAGTAATCCTATCCCCCTGTCCCGTTCATTGAGAAATCTATTAATCCCATTCCCCCTGCTCCTTTTGGTGAGAAATCTATTAATCGCGCACCCTAGTTCTTTCATTGAGAAATCTATTAATCCCACTGCCCCGCTCCTTTCATTGAGAAATCTATTAATCCCACTCCCCCACACCTTTCATTGAGAAGTCTCTTAACCCACTCCCCACAACTTTCATTGGGAAATCTATTAATTCCACTCCCCCTCTACTTTCATTGAGAAATCCATTAATCCCACTCCCCCGCTCCTTTCATTGAGAAATCTATTAATCCCACTCCCCCACACCTTTGATTGAGATGTCTATGAATCCCACTCCCCCACACCTTTCATTGAGAAATCTATTAATCCCACTCCCCGGCTCCTTTCTTTGCAAAATCAATTAATACCACTCCCTCTGCTCCTTTCTTTGAGACATCCATTAATCCCACTCCCCCTGCTTCTTTCATTGAGAAATCTATTAATCCCACTCCCCCTCCTTCATTCATTGAGAAATCTATTAATCCCACTGCCCCACTCCTTTCATTGAGAAATCCATTAATCCCACTTCCCTGCTCCTTTCATTGAGAATCCAGTAATCCCTCTCCCCCGTCCCTTTCATTGAGAAATCTATTAATTGCACTCCCACGCTCCTTTCATTGAGAAATCTATTAATCCCACTCCCCCTGTCCCTTTCATTGAGAAATCTATTAATCCCACTGTCCCGCTACTTTCATTGAGAAATCTATTAATACCACTCCCTCTGCTCCTTTCTTTGAGACATCCATTAATCCCACTCCCCCTGCTTCTTTCATTGAGAAATCTATTAATCCCACTCCCCCTCCTTCATTCATTGAGAAATCTATTAATCCCACTGCCCCACTCCTTTCATTGAGAAATCCATTAATCCCACTTCCCTGCTCCTTTCATTGAGAATCCAGTAATCCCTCTCCCCCGTCCCTTTCATTGAGAAATCTATTAATTGCACTCCCCCGCTCCTTTCTCTGCAAAATCTATTAATACCACTCCCCCGCTCCTTTCATTGAGAAATCTATTAATCCCACTCCCCCGCTCCTTTCATTGAGAAATCTATTAAACCCACTCCCCCTGCTCCTTTCATTGAGAAATCCATTAATCCCACTCCCTCTGCTTCTTTCATTGAGAAATCTATTAATCCCTATCCCCCTCCTTCATTCTTTGAGAAATCTATTAATCCCATTCCCCCTGCTCCTTTTGGTGAGAAATCTATTAATCGCGCACCCTAGTTCTTTCATTGAGAAATTTATTAATCCCACTCCCCCACAGCTTTCATTGAGAAGTCTATTAATCCCACTCCCCACAACTTTCATTGGGAAATCTATTAATTCCACTCCCCTGATCCTTTCATTGAGAAATCTATTAATCCCACTCCCCCGCTCCTTTCTCTGCAAAATCTATTAATACCACTCCCCCGCTCCTTTCATTGAGAAAACCATTAATCCTACTCCCCCTGCTTCTTTCATTGAGAAATCTATTAATCCCATTCCCCCTCCTTCGTTCATTGAGAAATCTATTAATCCCACTCCCCCTGCTCCTTTCATTGAGAAATCTATTAATTCCACTCCCCCGCTCCTTTCTCTGCAAAATCTATTAATACCACTCCCCCGCTCCTTTCATTGAGAAATCTATTAATCCCACTCCCCCGCTCCTTTCATTGAGAAATCTATTAATCCCACTCCCCCTGCTCCTTTCATTGAGAAATCCATTAATCCCACTCCCTCTGCTTCTTTCATTGAGAAATCTATTAATCCCACTCCCCCTCCTTCGTTCATTGAGAAATCCATTAATCCCACGTCCATGCTCCTTTCATTGAGAAATCCAGTAATTCCACTCCCCCTGTCCCTTTCATTGAGAAATCTATTAATCCCACTCCCCCTGCTCCTTTCATTGAGAAATCTATTAATCCCACTCCCCCTCCTTCGTTCATTGAGAAATCCATTAATCCCACTTCCATGCTCCTTTCATTGAGAAATCCAGTAATTCCACTCCCCCTGTCCCTTTCATTGAGAAATCTATTAATCCCACTCCCCCTGCTCCTTTTGGTGAGAAATCTATTAATCGCGCACCTAGTTCTTTCATTGAGAAATCTATTAATCCCACTCCCCCACACCTTTCATTGAGAAGTCTCTTAATCCCACTCCCCACAACTTTCATTGGAAAATCTATTAATTCCACTCCGACTTCTTCGTTCATTGAGAAATCTATTAATCCCATTCCCCCTGCTCCTGTCGGTGAGAAATCGATTAATTGCGCACCCTAGTTCTTTCATTGAGAAATCTATTAATCCCACTCCCCCTGCTCCTTTCATTGAGAAATCTATTAATCCCATTCCCCCTGCTCCTGTCGGTGAGAAATCGATTAATTGCGCACCCTAGTTCTTTCATTGAGAAATCTATTAATTCCACTCCCCCTGCTCCTTTCATTGAGAAATCCATTAATCCCAGTCCCTCTGCTTCTTTCATTGAGAAATCTATTAATCACACTCTCCTCATCCTTTAATTGAGAAATCTCTTAATCAAACTCCCCCTGCTCCATTCATTGTGAAATCTATGAAACACAATCCCCTGCTTCTTTCATTGAGAAATCTACTAATCACAATCCCCTGCTACTTTGATTCAGGAATCTATTAATCCCACGTCCCTGCTTCTATCACTGACAAATCTATTAATCGCACTCCCCTCATCGTTTAATTGAGAAATCTATTAATCCCACTCCCCCACTCATTTCATTCAGAAATCCATTAATCCCACTCCCCCGCTCCATTCATTGAGAAATCTATTAATCCCACTACCCTGCTCCTTTCATTGAGAAATCCATTAATACCACTTCCCTGCTCCTTTCATTGAGAAATCTTTTAATCCCACTGCCCCGCTAGCTTCAGGGGAAATCTATTCATCCCACTGCCCCGCTCCTTTCATTGAGAAACATGATAATCCCAAACCCCTGTTGCTTTCATTGAGAAATCTATTAATACCACTCCCCCTGCTCGTTTCATTGAGAAATCTCTGAATCAAACTCCCCCTGCTCCATTCATTGTGAAAGCTATTAAACACACTCCCCTGCTACTTTGGTTGAGAAATCTATTAATCCCACATCCCTGCTTCTACCATTGAGAAATCTATTAATCGCACTCCCCTCATCCTTTAATTGAGTAATCTATTAATCCACTCACCCTGCTCCTTCCTTGAAAAATCAATTAATCCCATTCCCCCGCTCCTTTCATCGAGAAATCTATTAATTCCACTCCCCCGCTACTTTCATTGAGATATCTATTAATCCCACTCCCCCTGCTCCTTTCATTGAGAAATCTCTTAATCCCACTCCCCGGATCCTTTCATTGAGAAATCCATTAATCCCACTCCCCCTGCTTCTTTCATTGAGAAATCTATTAATCCCACTCCCCCGCTCCTTTCATTGAGAAATCTATGAATCCCACTGCCCCGCTCCTTTCATTGAGAAATCCATTAATCCCACTTCCTTGCTCCTTTCATAAGAACATAAGAAATAGGAGCAGGAGTAGGCCATCTAGCCCCTCGAGCCTGCCCCGCCATTCAATAAGATCATGGCTGATCTGACGTGGATCAGTACCACTTACCCGCCTGATCCCCATAACCCTTAATTCCCTTACCACTCAGGAATCCATCCATCCGCGCTTTAAACATATTCAGCGAGGTAGCCTCCACCACCTCAGCGGGCAGAGAATTCCAGAGATTCACCACCCTCTGGGAGAAGAAAACCGACCCCCCTTTATTTTGAGGCTGTGTCCTCTAGTTTTAACTTCCTTACTATGTGGAAAGAATCTCTCCGCCTCCACCCTATCCAGCCCCCGCATTATCTTATAAGTCTCCATAAGATCCCCCCTCATCCTTCTAAACTCCAACGAGTACAAACCCAATCTCCTCAGCCTCTCCTCATAATCCAAACCCCTCATCTCCGGTATCAACCTGGTGAACCTTCTCTGCACTCCCTCCAATGCCAATATATCCTTCCTCATATAAGGGGACCAATACTGCACACAGTATTCCAGCTCATTGAGAATCCAGTAATCCCTCTCCCCCGTCCCTTTCATTGAGAAATCTATTAATTGCACTCCCATGCTCCTTTCATTGAGAAATCTATTAATCCCACTCCCCTGTCCCTTTCATTGAGAAATCTATTAATCCCACTGCCCTGCTACTTTCATTGAGAAATCCATTAATCCCACTCCCTCTGCTTCTTTCGTTGAGAAATCTATTAATCCCTATCCCCCTCCTTCATTCTTTGAGAAATCTATTAATCCCATTCCCCCTGCTCCTTTTGGTGAGAAATCTATTAATTGCGCACCCTAGTTCTTTCATTGAGAAATCCAGTAATCCCACTCCCCCACAGCTTTCATTGAGAAGTCTATTAATCCCACTCCCCACAACTTTCATTGGGAAATCTATTAATCCCACTCCCCTGCTCCTTTCATTGAGAAATCTATTAATCCCACTCCCCCGCTCCTTTCTCTGCAAAATCTATTAATACCTCTCCCCCTGCTCCTTTCATTGAGAAATCCATTAATCCCACACCCCCTGCTTCTTTCATTGAGAAATCTATTAATCCCACTCCCCCTCCTACGTTCATTGAGAAATCTATTAACCCCACTCCCCCGCTTCTTTCATTGAGAAATCCATTAATCCCACTCCCCCTCCTTCGTTCATTGAAAAATCTATTAATCCCATTCCCCCTGCTCCTGTCGGTGAGAAATCTATTAATCGCGCACCCTCGTTCTTCCATTGAGAAATCTATTAATCCCACTCCCCCACACCTTTCATTGAGAAATCTGTTAATCCCACTCCCCACACATTTCATTGGGAAATCTATTAATTCCAGTCCCCCGCTACTTTCATTGAGTAATCCAGTACTCCCACTCCCCCCGCTCCTTTCATTGAGAAATCTATTAATCCCACTCCCCCTGCTCCTTTTGGTGAGAAATCTATTAATTGCGCACCCTAGTTCTTTCATTGAGAAATCCAGTAATCCCACTCCCCCACAGCTTTCATTGAGAAGTCTATTAATCCCACTCCCCACAACTTTCATTGGGAAATCTATTAATCCCACTCCCCTGCTCCTTTCATTGAGAAATCTATTAATCCCACTCCCCCGCTCCTTTCTCTGCAAAATCTATTAATACCTCTCCCCCTGCTCCTTTCATTGAGAAATCCATTAATCCCACACCCCCTGCTTCTTTCATTGAGAAATCTATTAATCCCACTCCCCCTCCTACGTTCATTGAGAAATCTATTAACCCCACTCCCCCGCTTCTTTCATTGAGAAATCCATTAATCCCACTCCCCCTCCTTCGTTCATTGAAAAATCTATTAATCCCATTCCCCCTGCTCCTGTCGGTGAGAAATCTATTAATCGCGCACCCTCGTTCTTCCATTGAGAAATCTATTAATCCCACTCCCCCACACCTTTCATTGAGAAATCTGTTAATCCCACTCCCCACACATTTCATTGGGAAATCTATTAATTCCAGTCCCCCGCTACTTTCATTGAGTAATCCAGTACTCCCACTCCCCCCGCTCCTTTCATTGAGAAATCTATTAATCCCACTCCCCCTGCTCCTTTCATTGAGAAATCCAGTAATCCCACTCCCCCACTCCTTTCATTGAGAAATCTATTGATCCCACTCCCCCTGCTCCTTTCATTGAGAACTCCATTCATCCCACCCCGCTACTTCTTTCATTGAGAAATCTATTAATTCCACTCCCGCTGCTCCTTTCATTGAGAAATCCATTAAGCCCACTCCCCCTGCTTCTTTCATTGAGAAATTTATTAATCCCACTGCCCCGCTCCTTTCATTGAGAAATCTATTAATCCCACTCCCCCGCTCCTTTCATTGAGAAATCTATTAACCCCAGTCCCCGGTCCATTCATTGAGAAGTCTATTATTCCCACTCCTCCTGTCCCTTTCATTGAGAAATTTTTAATCCCACTCCCCCGCTCCTTTCAGTGATAAATCTATTATTCCCATTCCCCTTGTCCCTTTCATTGAGAAATCTATTAATTCCACTCCCCCGCTCCTTTCATTGAAAAATCTATTAATCCCACTCCAATGCTCCTTTCTTTGTGAAACCTATTCATCCGTCCCCCCTGCTACTTTCATTGAGAGATCTATTAATCCAAATCCCGTGCTCCTTTCATTGAGAAATCCATTAATCCCTCTCCCCTGTCCCTTTCATTGAGAAATCTATTAATTCCACTCCCCCGCTCCTTTCATTGATAAATCTATTCATCCCACTCCCCCCGCTCCTTTCATTGAGAAATCTATGAATCCCACTCCCCCACTCCTTTCATTGAGAAATCGATTAATCCCACTCCCCCCGCTCCTTTCATTGGGAAATCTATGAATCCCACTCCCCCGCTCCATTCATCGAGAAATCCATTAAGCCCACTCCCCCTGCTTCTTTCATTGAGAAATCTATTAATCCCACTCCCCCTCCTTCGTTCATTGAGAAATCTATTAATCCCATTCCCCCGCTCCTTCCATTGAAAAATCTAATAATTCCATACCCCCGCTCCATTCAATGAGAAATCTATTAATCCCACTGCCCCGCTCCTTTCATTGAGAAATCCATTAATTCCGCTTCCCTGCTCCTTTCATTGAGAAATTTTTTAATCCCACTGCCCCGCTAGTTTCAGGGGAAATCTATTCATCCCACTGCCCCGATCCTTTCATTGAGAAACCTGTTCATCCCAAACCCCTGTTGCTTTCATTGAGAAATCTATTAATACCACTCCCCCTGCTCCTTTCATTGAGAAATCTATTAATCGCACTCCCCTCATCCTTTAATTGAGTAATCCATTAATCCTCTCCCCCTGCTCCTTCCTTGAAAAATCAATTAATTCCACTCTCCCGCTCTTTTCATTGAGAAATCGATTAATCCCACTCCCCCTGTCTCTTTCATTGAGAAATCTATTAATTCCACTCTCCCGCTCCTTTCGTTGAGAAATCTATTAATTCCACTCCCCCTGCCCCTTTCATTGAGAAATCCATTAATCCCACTTCCCTGCTACTTTCATTGAGAAATCCATTAATCCCACTTCCCTGCTACTTTCATTGAGAAATCTATTAATCCCACTCCCCCTGCTTCTTTCTTTGAGAAATTGATTAATCCCACTCCCCCTACTCCTGTCGGTGAGAAATCTATTAATCGCGCACCCTAGTTCATTCATTGCGAAATCTATTAATTCCATCCCCCCGCTCCGTACATTGAGAATTCTATTGATCCCATTCCCCCGATCATGTCATTCAGAAATCTATCAATCCCACTCCCCCAATCCTTTCATTCAGAAATCTATGAATCCCACTCCCCCTGCCCTTTTCATTGAGAAATCTATTATCCCAATCCACTGCTAATTTCATTGAGAAATCTCTTAATCAAACTCCCCCTGCTCCATTCATTGTGAAATCTATTAAACACAATCACCTGCTACTTTCATTGAGAAATCTATTAATCCCACTCCCTCTGCTCCTTTCATTGAGAAATCTCTGAATCAAACTCCCCCTGCTCCATTCATTGTGAAATCTTTTAAACACACTCCCCTGCTACTTTCATTGAGAAAACTATTAATCTCACTAATCACTGTGATTTATATAAATGATCTGGAAGAAGGAGTAACTGGGGTGATCAGTAAGTTTGCAGACGACACAAAACTGGCAGGACTTGCAGATAGTGAGGAACATAGTCAGAGGCTACAGAAGGATATAGATAGGCTGGAAATTTGGGCAAGGAAATGGCAGATGGAGTTCAATCCTGATAAATGCGAAGTGATGCATTTTGGTGGGAATAATGTAGGGAGGAGCTACACGATAAATGGAAGAACCATAAAGGGTGTAGAGACGCAGAGGGACCTGGGTGTGCAAGTCCACAGATCTTTGAAGGTGACGTCACAGGTGGAGAAGGTGGTGAAGAAGGCATATGGCATGCTTGCCTTTATAGGACGGGGCATAGAGTACAAAAGTTGGGGTCTGATGTTGCAGATGTATAGAACGTTGGTTCGGCCGCATTTGGAATACTGCGTCCAGTTCTGGTCGCCACACTACCAGAAGGACGTGGAGGCTTTGGAGAGAGTACAGAGGAGGTTTACCAGGATGTTGCCTGGTATGGAGGGGCTTGGTTATGAGGAGAGATTGGGGAAACTGGGGTTGTTCTCCTTGGAAAGACGGAGGATGAGGGGAGACTTAATAGAGGTGTATAAAATTATGAGAGGCATGGATAGGGTGAACGGTGGGAAGCTTTTCCCTGGGTCGGTGGTGACGTTCACGAGGGGTCATAGGTTCAAGGTGAAGGGGGGGAGGTTTAACACAGATATCAGAAGGACATATTTCACACAGAGGGTCGTGGGGGCCTGGAATGTGTTGCCGGGCAAGGTGGTGGAGGCGGACACACTGGGAACGTTTAAGACTTATCTAGACAGCTATATGAACGGAGTGGGAATGGAGGGATACAAAAGAGTGGTCTAGTTTGGACCAGGGAGCGGCGCGGGCTAATTGTTCCTTGTTTCTCGTTTCATGGCTTCATTCTATGATCATCTTGCTGGTGCCAGTACAGAGCGAGACTGCGGATAGTTGGGAACCTGTCTCGGGGGCAGGGAATTCATATGGTGTTCGTGGAAGTGGAAATGACTAGGGTTGGGAAGCATTTTCCGATCAGGGCCATTGTGATCTCCTGGACTCGTTTCGATCGCCTCAGGGGGTCGGAGAGGAATTTCCCAGATTTTTTTTTTCCCCATATTGGCCCTGGGGTTTTTCACTCTGGGTTTTCGCCTCTCCCTGGAGATCACATGGTCTGGAATGGGGGGGTGGGGGTGAGTTAATAGGTTGTAATGAACAAAGCATCGTAGCTGTGAGGGACAGCTCGGTGGATAGGATATTGGTATGTAGATAGGCTGGAAAATTGGGCGGGGATCCTGGATTCAGGATTCAATCCTGGACCGGGGAGCGGCGCGGGCTTGGAGGGCCGAAGGGCCTGTTCCTGTGCTGTATTGTTCTTTGTTCTTTGTACCCTGCTTCTTTCATCGAGAAATCAACTAATCACAATCCCCTGCTACTTTGGCTGAGAAATCGATTAATCCCATGTCCCTGCTTCTATCATTGAGAAATCTATTAATCGCACGCCCCTCATCCTTTAATTGAGTAATCTATTAATCCACTCCCCGTGCTCCTTCCTTGAAAAATCAATTAATCCCATTCCCTGGCTCATTTCATTGAGAAATCCAGTAATCCCACTCCCCCTGCTCCTTTCATTGAGAAATCGATTAATCCCACTCCCCGGCTCATTTCATTGAGAAATCCATTAATCCCACTCCCCCTGTCCCTTCCATTGAGAAATCTATGAATCCCACTTCCCCGCTCCTTTCAACAAGAAATCTATTAATCCCACTCCCCTGCTCCTTTCATTGAGAAATCCATTAATCCCACTTCCCGCTCCTTTCACTGAGAAATCTATTAATCCCACTCCCCCGCTCCTTTCATTGAGAAATCCATTAATCCCACTTCCCCGCTCCTTTCAATGAGAAATCTATTAATCCCACTCCCCCTGCTCCTTTAACTGAGAAATCTATTAATCCCACTCCCCCTGCTCCTTTCATTGAGAAATCTATTAATCCCATTCCCCCGCTCCTTTCATCGAGAAATCTATTAATCCCACTCCCCCTGCTCCTTTCATTGAGAAATCTATTAACCCCAGTCCCCGGTCCATTCATTGAGAAATCTATTATTCCCACTCCCCCTGTCCCTTTCATTGAGAAATCTATTAATTCCAATCCCGCGGTCCTTTCATTGAGAAATCAATTAATCCCTCTCCCCCTGTCCCTATCATTGAGATATCTATTAATTCCACTCCCCCGCTCCGTTCATTGAGAAATCTATTAATCCCACATCGCTGCTTGTTTCATTGAGAAATCTATTAATCGCACGCCCCTCATCCTTTCATTGAGAAATCTATTAATCCCATTCCCCCGCTTCTTTCATTGATAAATCTATTATTCCCACTCCCGCTGTCCCTTTCATTGATAAATCTATTAATCCCACTCCCCCCGCTCCTTTCATTGAGAAATCTATGAATCCCACTCCCCCACTCCTTTCATTGAGAAATCGATTAATCCCACTCCTCCCGCTCCTTTCATTGAGAAATCTATGAATCCCACTCCCCCACTCCTTTCATTGAGAAATCCAGTAATCCCACTCCCCCACTCCTTTCATTGAGAAATCTATTGATCCCACTGCCCCTGCTCCTTTCATTGAGAAATCCATTAATCCCACTCCCCCTGCTTCATTCATTGAGAAATCTATTAATCCCATTCCCCCTCCTTCGTTCATTGAAAAATCTATTAATCCCATTCCCCCTGCTCCTGTCGGTGAGAAATCTATTAATCGCGCACCCTAGTTCTTCCATTGAGAAATCTATTAATCCCACTCCCCCACACCTTTCATTGGGAAATCTATTAATTCCACTCCCCCGCTACTTTCATTGAGAAATCCAGTAATCCCACTCCTCCCGCTCCTTTCATTGAGAAATCTATTAATCCCACTCCCCCTGCTCCTTTCATTGAGAAATCCTGCAATCCCACTCCGTCACTCCTTTCATTGAGAGATCTATTAATCCCACTCCCCCGCTCATTTCATTGAGAAATCTATTAATCCCACTCCCCCGCTCCTTTCATTGAGAAATCTATTTACCCCAGTCCCCGGTCCATTCATTGACAAATCTATTATTCCCACTCCCCCTGTCTCTTTCATTGAGAAATCTATGAATTCCACTCCCCCGCTCCTTGCATTGAAAAATCTATTCATCCCACTCCAATGCTCCTTTCTTTGTGAAAACTATTCATCTGTCTCCCCTGCTACTTTCATTGAGAGATCTATTAATCTCAATCCGGCGCTCCTTTCATTGAGAAATCCATTAATCCCTCTCCCCCTGTCCCATTCATTGAGATATCTATTAATTCCACTCCCCCGCTCCTTTCATTGATAAATCTATTAATCCCACTCCCCCCGCTCCTTTCATTGAGAAATCTATGAATCCCACTCCCCCACTCCTTTCATTGAGAAATCGATTAATCCCACTCGCCACGCTCCTTTCATTGAGAAAACTATGAATCCCACTCCCCCACTCCTTTCATTGAGAAATCCAGTAATCCCATTCCCCACTCCTTTCATTGAGAAATCTATTGATCTCACTGCACCTGCTCCTTTCATTGAGAAATCCATTAATCCCACTCCCCCTGCTTCTTTCATTGAGAAATCTACTAATCCCACTTCCCCTCCTTCGTTCATTGAAAAATCTATTAATCCCATTCCCCCTGGTCCTGTCGGTGAGAAATCTATTAATCGCGCACCCTAGTTCTTCCATTGAGAAATCTATTAATCCCACTCCCCCACACCTTTCATTGAGAAATCTGTTAATCCCACTCCCCACACATTTCATTGGGAAATCTATTAATTCCAGTCCCCCGCTACTTTCATTGAGAAATCCAGTACTCCCACTCCCCCCGCTCCTTTCATTGAGAAATCTATTAATCCCACTCCCTCTGCTCCTTTCATTGAGAAATCCAGTAATCCCACTCCCCCACTCCTTTCATTGAGAAATCTATTGATCCCACTCCCCCTGCTCCTTTCATTGAGAACTCCATTAATCCCACCCCGCTACTTCTTTCATTGAGAAATCTATTAATTCCACTCCCGCTGCTCCTTTCATTGAGAAATCCATTAAGCCCACTCCCCCTGCTTCTTTCATTGACAAATCTATTAATCCCACTCCCCCTCCTTCGTTCATTGAGAAATCTATTCATCCCATTCCCCCTGCTCCTGTTGTTGAGAAATCTATTGATCGCGCACCCTCGTTCTTTCATTGAGAAATCTATTAATCCCACTCCCCCACACCTTTCATTGAGAAATCTATTAATCCCACTCCCCACACCTTTCATTGGGAAATCTATTAATTCCTCTCCCCCGCTCCTTTCATTGAGAAATCCATTAATCCCACTCCCCACACTTTCACTGGGAAATCTATTAATCCCACTCCCCCTGCTCCTTTCATTGAGAAATCTATTAATCCCATTCCCCCGCTCCTTTCATCGAGAAATCTATTAATCCCACTCCCCCTGCTCCTTTCATTGAGAAATCTATTAATCCCACTGCCCCGCTCCTTTCATTGAGAAATCTATGAATCCCACTCCCCCGCACCTTTCATTGAGAAATCTATTAATCCCACTCCCCCGCTCCTTTCATTGAGAAATCTATTAACCCCAGTCCCCGGTCCATTCATGGAGAAATCTATTATTCCCACTCCCCCTGTCCCTTTCATTGAGAAATCTATTAATTCCACTCCCCCGCTCCTTTCATTGAAAAATCTATTAATCCCACTCCAATGCTCCTTTCTTTGTGAAACCTATTCATCTGTCTCCCCTGCTACTTTCATTGAGAGATCTATTAATCCCAATCCCGCGCTCCATTCATTGATAAATCCATTAATCCCTCTCCCCCTGTCCCTTTCATTGAGAAATCTATTAATTCCACTCCCCCGCTCCTTTCATTGAAAAATCAATTAATCCCACTCCAGTGCTCCTTTCTTTGTGAAACCCATTCATCCGTCTCCCCCGCTACTTTCATTGAGAGATCTATTAATTCCAATCCCGCGCTCCTTTCATTGAGAAATCCATTAATCCCTCTCCCCCTGCCCCTATCATTGAGATATCTATTAATTTCACTCCCCCGCTCCGTTCATTGAGAAATCTATTAATCCCACATCCCTGCTTCTATCATTGAGAAATCGATTAATCGCACGCCCCTCATCCTTTCATTGAGAAATCTATTAATCCCATTCCCCCGCTTCTTTCATTGATAAATCTATTATTCCCACTCCCCCTGTCCCTTTCATTGATAAATCTATTAATCCCACTCCCCCCGCTGCTTTCATTGAGAAATCTATGAATCCCACTCCCCCACTCCTTTCATTGAGAAATCCAGTAATCCCACTCCCCCACTCCTTTCATTGAGAAATCTATTGATCCCACTGCCCCTGCTCCTTTCATTGAGAAATCCATTAATCCCACTCCCCCTGCTTCATTCATTGAGAAATCTATTAATCCCACTCCCCCTCCTTCGTTCATTGAAAAATCTATTAATCCCATTCCCCCTGCTCCTGTCGGTGAGAAACCTATTAATCGCGCACCCTAGTTCTTCCATTGAGAAATCTATTAATCCCACTCCCCCACACCTTTCATTGGGAAATCTATTAATTCCACTCCCCCGCTACTTTCATTGAGAAATCCAGTAATCCCACTCCCCCTGCTTCATTCATTGAGAAATCTATTAATCCCACTCCCCCTCCTTCGTTCATTGAGAAATCTATTAATCCCATTCCCCCTGGTCCTGTCGGTGAGAAATCTATTAATCGCGCACCCTAGTTCTTCCATTGAGAAATCTATTAATCCCACTCCCCCACACCTTTCATTGAGAAATCTGTTAATCCCACTCCCCACACATTTCATTGGGAAATCTATTAATTCCAGTCCCCTGCTACTTTCATTGAGTAATCCAGAAATCCCACTCCCCCTGCTCCTTTCATTGAGAAATCTATTAATCCCACTCCCCCTGCTCCTTTCATTGAGAAATCCAGTAATCCCACTCCCCCACTCCTTTCATTGAGAAATCTATTGATCCCACTCCCCCTGCTCCTTTCATTGAGAACTCCATTAATCCCACCCCGCTACTTCTTTCATTGAGAAATCTATTAATTCCACTCCCGCTGCTCCTTTCATTGAGAAATCCATTAAGCCCACTCCCCCTGCTTCTTTCATTGACAAATCTATTAATCCCACTCCCCCTCCTTCGTTCATTGAGAAATCTATTCATCCCATTCCCCCTGCTCCTGTTGTTGAGAAATCTATTGATCGCGCACCCTCGTTCTTTCATTGAGAAATCTATTAATCCCACTCCCCACACCTTTCATTGGGAAATCTATTAATTCCACTCCCCCGCTGCTTTCATTGAGAAATCCATTAATCCCACTCCCCACACTTTCATTGGGAAATCTATTAATTCCACTCTTCCACTACTTTCATTGAGAAATCTATAAATCCCGTTGCCTCACTCCTTTCATTGAGAAATCCTCTAATACCGCTCCCCTGCTTCTATCGTTGAGAAATCTATTAATCGCACTCCCCTCATCCTTTAATTGAGAAATCTATTATTCCCACTCCCCCGCTCCTTCCATTGAGAAATCTATTAATTCCATTCCCCCGCTCCTTCCATTGAGAAATCTATTAATTCCATTCCCCCGCTCCTTTCATTCAGAATTCTATTAATCCCATTCCCCCACTCCTTTCATTGAGAAATCTATGAATCCCACACCCCCTGCTCTTTTCATTGAGAAATCTATTTTCCCACTCCACCGTTCATTTCATTGAGAAATCTCTTAATCAAACTCTCCCTGCTCAATTCATTGTGAAATCTATTAAACACACTCCCCTGCTACTTTCATTGAGAAAACTATTAATCCCACTCCACGGCTTCTTTCATTGAGAAATGTACTAATCACAAACCCTGCTATTTTGGTTGAGAAATCTATTAATCCCACATCCCTGCTTCTATCATTGAGACATCTATTAATCGCATGCCCCTCATCCTTTAATTGAGTAATCTATTATTCCACTCACCCTGCGCATTCCTTGAAAAATCAATTAATCCGTTTCCCCGCTCCTTTCATCGAGAAATCTATTAATCCCGCTCCCCTGCTCCTTTCATTGAGAAATCTATTAATCCCACTCCCCTGCTCCTTTCATTGAGAAATCGATTATTCCCAATCCCCCGCTCCTTTCATCAAGAAATCTTTTAATCCCACTGCCCCTGTCCCTTTCATTGAGAAATCTATGAATCCCACTCCCCCACTCCTTTCATTGAGAAATCCAGTAATCCCATTCCCCCACTCCTTTCATTGAGAAATCTATTGATCCCACTGCACCTGCTCCTTTCATTGAGAAATCCATTAATCCCACTCCCCCTGCTTCTTTCATTGAGAAATCTATTAATCCCACTTCCCCTCCTTCGTTCATTGAAAACTCTATTAATCCCATTCCCCCTGCTCCTGTCGGTGAGAAATCTATTAATCGCGCACCCTAGTTCTTCCATTGAGAAATCTATTAATCCCACTCCCCCACACCTTTCATTGTGAAATCTGTTAATCCCACTCCCCACACATTTCATTGGGAAATCTATTAATTCCAGTCCCCCGCTACTTTCATTGAGAAATCCAGTACTCCCACTCCCCCCGCTCCTTTCATTGAGAAATCTATTAATCCCACTCCCCCTGCTCCTTTCATTGAGAAATCCAGTAATCCCACTCCCCCACTCCTTTCATTGAGAAATCTATTGATCCCACTCCCCCTGCTCCTTTCATTGAGAAATCCATTCATCCCACCCCGCTACTTCTTTCATTGAGAAATCTATTCATTCCACTCCCCCGCTACTTTCATTGAGAAATCCAGTAATCCCACTCCCCCTGCTTCATTCATTGAGAAATCTATTAATCCCACTCCCCCTCCTTCGTTCATTGAGAAATCTATTAATCCCATTCCCCCTGGTCCTGTCGGTGAGAAATCTATTAATCGCGCACCCTAGTTCTTCCATTGAGAAATCTATTAATCCCACTCCCCCACACCTTTCATTGAGAAATCTGTTAATCCCACTCCCCACACATTTCATTGGGAAATCTATTAATTCCAGTCCCCTGCTACTTTCATTGAGTAATCCAGAAATCCCACTCCCCCTGCTCCTTTCATTGAGAAATCTATTAATCCCACTCCCCCTGCTCCTTTCATTGAGAAATCCAGTAATCCCACTCCCCCACTCCTTTCATTGAGAAATCTATTGATCCCACTCCCCCTGCTCCTTTCATTGAGAACTCCATTAATCCCACCCCGCTACTTCTTTCATTGAGAAATCTATTAATTCCACTCCCGCTGCTCCTTTCATTGAGAAATCCATTAAGCCCACTCCCCCTGCTTCTTTCATTGACAAATCTATTAATCCCACTCCCCCTCCTTCGTTCATTGAGAAATCTATTCATCCCATTCCCCCTGCTCCTGTTGTTGAGAAATCTATTGATCGCGCACCCTCGTTCTTTCATTGAGAAATCTATTAATCCCACTCCCCCACACCTTTCATTGAGAAATCTATTAATCCCACTCCCCACACCTTTCATTGGGAAATCTATTAATTCCTCTCCCCCGCTCCTTTCATTGAGAAATCCATTAATCCCACTCCCCACACTTTCACTGGGAAATCTATTAATCCCACTCCCCCTGCTCCTTTCATTGAGAAATCTATTAATCCCATTCCCCCGCTCCTTTCATCGAGAAATCTATTAATCCCACTCCCCCTGCTCCTTTCATTGAGAAATCTATTAATCCCACTGCCCCGCTCCTTTCATTGAGAAATCTATGAATCCCACTCCCCCGCACCTTTCATTGAGAAATCTATTAATCCCACTCCCCCGCTCCTTTCATTGAGAAATCTATTAACCCCAGTCCCCGGTCCATTCATGGAGAAATCTATTATTCCCACTCCCCCTGTCCCTTTCATTGAGAAATCTATTAATTCCACTCCCCCGCTCCTTTCATTGAAAAATCTATTAATCCCACTCCAATGCTCCTTTCTTTGTGAAACCTATTCATCTGTCTCCCCTGCTACTTTCATTGAGAGATCTATTAATCCCAATCCCGCGCTCCATTCATTGATAAATCCATTAATCCCTCTCCCCCTGTCCCTTTCATTGAGAAATCTATTAATTCCACTCCCCCGCTCCTTTCATTGAAAAATCAATTAATCCCACTCCAGTGCTCCTTTCTTTGTGAAACCCATTCATCCGTCTCCCCCGCTACTTTCATTGAGAGATCTATTAATTCCAATCCCGCGCTCCTTTCATTGAGAAATCCATTAATCCCTCTCCCCCTGCCCCTATCATTGAGATATCTATTAATTTCACTCCCCCGCTCCGTTCATTGAGAAATCTATTAATCCCACATCCCTGCTTCTATCATTGAGAAATCGATTAATCGCACGCCCCTCATCCTTTCATTGAGAAATCTATTAATCCCATTCCCCCGCTTCTTTCATTGATAAATCTATTATTCCCACTCCCCCTGTCCCTTTCATTGATAAATCTATTAATCCCACTCCCCCCGCTGCTTTCATTGAGAAATCTATGAATCCCACTCCCCCACTCCTTTCATTGAGAAATCCAGTAATCCCACTCCCCCACTCCTTTCATTGAGAAATCTATTGATCCCACTGCCCCTGCTCCTTTCATTGAGAAATCCATTAATCCCACTCCCCCTGCTTCATTCATTGAGAAATCTATTAATCCCACTCCCCCTCCTTCGTTCATTGAAAAATCTATTAATCCCATTCCCCCTGCTCCTGTCGGTGAGAAACCTATTAATCGCGCACCCTAGTTCTTCCATTGAGAAATCTATTAATCCCACTCCCCCACACCTTTCATTGGGAAATCTATTAATTCCACTCCCCCGCTACTTTCATTGAGAAATCCAGTAATCCCACTCCCCCTGCTTCATTCATTGAGAAATCTATTAATCCCACTCCCCCTCCTTCGTTCATTGAGAAATCTATTAATCCCATTCCCCCTGGTCCTGTCGGTGAGAAATCTATTAATCGCGCACCCTAGTTCTTCCATTGAGAAATCTATTAATCCCACTCCCCCACACCTTTCATTGAGAAATCTGTTAATCCCACTCCCCACACATTTCATTGGGAAATCTATTAATTCCAGTCCCCTGCTACTTTCATTGAGTAATCCAGAAATCCCACTCCCCCTGCTCCTTTCATTGAGAAATCTATTAATCCCACTCCCCCTGCTCCTTTCATTGAGAAATCCAGTAATCCCACTCCCCCACTCCTTTCATTGAGAAATCTATTGATCCCACTCCCCCTGCTCCTTTCATTAAGAACTCCATTAATCCCACCCCGCTACTTCTTTCATTGAGAAATCTATTAATTCCACTCCCGCTGCTCCTTTCATTGAGAAATCCATTAAGCCCACTCCCCCTGCTTCTTTCATTGACAAATCTATTAATCCCACTCCCCCTCCTTCGTTCATTGAGAAATCTATTCATCCCATTCCCCCTGCTCCTGTTGTTGAGAAATCTATTGATCGCGCACCCTCGTTCTTTCATTGAGAAATCTATTAATCCCACTCCCCACACCTTTCATTGGGAAATCTATTAATTCCACTCCCCCGCTGCTTTCATTGAGAAATCCATTAATCCCACTCCCCACACTTTCATTGGGAAATCTATTAATTCCACTCTTCCACTACTTTCATTGAGAAATCTATAAATCCCGTTGCCTCACTCCTTTCATTGAGAAATCCTCTAATACCGCTCCCCTGCTTCTATCGTTGAGAAATCTATTAATCGCACTCCCCTCATCCTTTAATTGAGAAATCTATTATTCCCACTCCCCCGCTCCTTCCATTGAGAAATCTATTAATTCCATTCCCCCGCTCCTTCCATTGAGAAATCTATTAATTCCATTCCCCCGCTCCTTTCATTCAGAATTCTATTAATCCCATTCCCCCGCTACTTTCATTGAGAAATCTATTAATCCCACTCCCCCACTCCTTTCATTGAGAAATCTATGAATCCCACACCCCCTGCTCTTTTCATTGAGAAATCTATTTTCCCACTCCACCGTTCATTTCATTGAGAAATCTCTTAATCAAACTCTCCCTGCTCAATTCATTGTGAAATCTATTAAACACACTCCCCTGCTACTTTCATTGAGAAAACTATTAATCCCACTCCACGGCTTCTTTCATTGAGAAATGTACTAATCACAAACCCTGCTATTTTGGTTGAGAAATCTATTAATCCCACATCCCTGCTTCTATCATTGAGACATCTATTAATCGCATGCCCCTCATCCTTTAATTGAGTAATCTATTATTCCACTCACCCTGCGCATTCCTTGAAAAATCAATTAATCCGTTTCCCCGCTCCTTTCATCGAGAAATCTATTAATCCCGCTCCCCTGCTCCTTTCATTGAGAAATCTATTAATCCCACTCCCCTGCTCCTTTCATTGAGAAATCGATTATTCCCAATCCCCCGCTCCTTTCATCAAGAAATCTTTTAATCCCACTGCCCCTGTCCCTTTCATTGAGAAATCTATGAATCCCACTCCCCCACTCCTTTCATTGAGAAATCCAGTAATCCCATTCCCCCACTCCTTTCATTGAGAAATCTATTGATCCCACTGCACCTGCTCCTTTCATTGAGAAATCCATTAATCCCACTCCCCCTGCTTCTTTCATTGAGAAATCTATTAATCCCACTTCCCCTCCTTCGTTCATTGAAAACTCTATTAATCCCATTCCCCCTGCTCCTGTCGGTGAGAAATCTATTAATCGCGCACCCTAGTTCTTCCATTGAGAAATCTATTAATCCCACTCCCCCACACCTTTCATTGTGAAATCTGTTAATCCCACTCCCCACACATTTCATTGGGAAATCTATTAATTCCAGTCCCCCGCTACTTTCATTGAGAAATCCAGTACTCCCACTCCCCCCGCTCCTTTCATTGAGAAATCTATTAATCCCACTCCCCCTGCTCCTTTCATTGAGAAATCCAGTAATCCCACTCCCCCACTCCTTTCATTGAGAAATCTATTGATCCCACTCCCCCTGCTCCTTTCATTGAGAAATCCATTCATCCCACCCCGCTACTTCTTTCATTGAGAAATCTATTCATTCCACTCCCCCGCTACTTTCATTGAGAAATCCAGTAATCCCACTCCCCCTGCTTCATTCATTGAGAAATCTATTAATCCCACTCCCCCTCCTTCGTTCATTGAGAAATCTATTAATCCCATTCCCCCTGGTCCTGTCGGTGAGAAATCTATTAATCGCGCACCCTAGTTCTTCCATTGAGAAATCTATTAATCCCACTCCCCCACACCTTTCATTGAGAAATCTGTTAATCCCACTCCCCACACATTTCATTGGGAAATCTATTAATTCCAGTCCCCTGCTACTTTCATTGAGTAATCCAGAAATCCCACTCCCCCTGCTCCTTTCATTGAGAAATCTATTAATCCCACTCCCCCTGCTCCTTTCATTGAGAAATCCAGTAATCCCACTCCCCCACTCCTTTCATTGAGAAATCTATTGATCCCACTCCCCCTGCTCCTTTCATTGAGAACTCCATTAATCCCACCCCGCTACTTCTTTCATTGAGAAATCTATTAATTCCACTCCCGCTGCTCCTTTCATTGAGAAATCCATTAAGCCCACTCCCCCTGCTTCTTTCATTGACAAATCTATTAATCCCACTCCCCCTCCTTCGTTCATTGAGAAATCTATTCATCCCATTCCCCCTGCTCCTGTTGTTGAGAAATCTATTGATCGCGCACCCTCGTTCTTTCATTGAGAAATCTATTAATCCCACTCCCCACACCTTTCATTGGGAAATCTATTAATTCCACTCCCCCGCTGCTTTCATTGAGAAATCCATTAATCCCACTCCCCACACTTTCATTGGGAAATCTATTAATTCCACTCTTCCACTACTTTCATTGAGAAATCTATAAATCCCGTTGCCTCACTCCTTTCATTGAGAAATCCTCTAATACCGCTCCCCTGCTTCTATCGTTGAGAAATCTATTAATCGCACTCCCCTCATCCTTTAATTGAGAAATCTATTATTCCCACTCCCCCGCTCCTTTCATTGAGAAATCTATTAATCCCACTCCCCCGCTCCTTCCATTGAGAAATCTATTAATTCCATTCTCCCGCTCCTTTCAATCAGAAATCTATTAATTCCATTCCCCCGCTCCTTTCATTCAGAATTCTATTAATCCCATTCCCCCGCTACTTTCATTGAGAAATCTATTAATCCCACTCCCCCACTCCTTTCATTGAGAAATCTATGAATCCCACACCCCCTGCTCTTTTCATTGAGAAATCTATTTTCCCACTCCACCGTTCATTTCATTGAGAAATCTCTTAATCAAACTCTCCCTGCTCAATTCATTGTGAAATCTATTAAACACACTCCCCTGCTACTTTCATTGAGAAAACTATTAATCCCACTCCACGGCTTCTTTCATTGAGAAATGTACTAATCACAAACCCTGCTATTTTGGTTGAGAAATCTATTAATCCCACATCCCTGCTTCTATCATTGAGACATCTATTAATCGCATGCCCCTCATCCTTTAATTGAGTAATCTATTATTCCACTCACCCTGCGCATTCCTTGAAAAATCAATTAATCCGTTTCCCCGCTCCTTTCATCGAGAAATCTATTAATCCCGCTCCCCTGCTCCTTTCATTGAGAAATCTATTAATCCCACTCCCCTGCTCCTTTCATTGAGAAATCGATTATTCCCAATCCCCCGCTCCTTTCATCAAGAAATCTTTTAATCCCACTGCCCCTGTCCCTTTCATTGAGAAATCTATGAATCCCACTCCCCCACTCCTTTCATTGAGAAATCCAGTAATCCCATTCCCCCACTCCTTTCATTGAGAAATCTATTGATCCCACTGCACCTGCTCCTTTCATTGAGAAATCCATTAATCCCACTCCCCCTGCTTCTTTCATTGAGAAATCTATTAATCCCACTTCCCCTCGTTCGTTCATTGAAAACTCTATTAATCCCATTCCCCCTGCTCCTGTCGGTGAGAAATCTATTAATCGCGCACCCTAGTTCTTCCATTGAGAAATCTATTAATCCCACTCCCCCACACCTTTCATTGTGAAATCTGTTAATCCCACTCCCCACACATTTCATTGGGAAATCTATTAATTCCAGTCCCCCGCTACTTTCATTGAGAAATCCAGTACTCCCACTCCCCCCGCTCCTTTCATTGAGAAATCTATTAATCCCACTCCCCCTGCTCCTTTCATTGAGAAATCCAGTAATCCCACTCCCCCACTCCTTTCATTGAGAAATCTATTGATCCCACTCCCCCTGCTCCTTTCATTGAGAAATCCATTCATCCCACCCCGCTACTTCTTTCATTGAGAAATCTATTCATTCCACTCCCGCTGCTCCTTTCATTGAGAAATCCATTAAGCCCACTCCCCCTGCTTCTTTCATTGACAAATCTATTAATCCCACTCCCCCTCCTTCGTTCATTGAGAAATCTATTCATCCCATTCCCCCTGCTCCTCTTGGTGAGAAATCTATTGATCGCGCACCCTCGTTCTTTCATTGAGAAATCTATTAATCCCACTCCCCCACACCTTTCATTGAGAAATCTATTAATCCCACTCCCCACACCTTTCATTGGGAAATCTATTAATTCCACTCCCCCGCTACATTCATTGAGAAATCCATTAATCCCACTCCCCACACTTTCATTGGGAAATCTATTAATTCCACTCTTCCACTACTTTCATTGAGAAATCTATAAATCCCGTTGCCTCACTTCTTTCATTGAGAAATCCTCTAATACCACTCCCCTGGTTCTATCGTTGAGAAATCTATTAATCGCACTCCCCTCATCCTGTAATTGAGAAATCTATTAATCCCACTCCCCCTGCTCCTTTCATTGAGAAATCTATTAATCCCACTCCCCCTGCTCCTTTCATTGAGAAATCTATTAATCCCATTCCCCCGCTCCTTTCATCGAGAAATCTATTAATCCCACTCCCCCTGCTCCTTTCATTGAGAAATCTATTAATCCCACTGCCCCGCTCCTTTCATTGAGAAATCTATTAATCCCACTCCCCCGCTCCTTTCATTGAGAAATCTATTAATCCCACTCCCCCGCTCCTTTCTTTGAGAAATCTATTTACCCCAGTCCCCGGTCCATTCATTGAGAAATCTATTATTCCCACTCCCCCTGTCTCTTTCATTGAGAAATCTATTAATTCCACTCCCCCGCTCCTTTCATTGAGAAATCTATTTATCCCACTCCCCACATCTCTCATTGGGAAATCTATTAATTCCTCTCCCCCGCTACTTTCATTGAGAAATCCATTAATCCCACTCCCCACACTTTCATTGGGAAATCTATTAATTCCACTCTTCCACTACTTTCATTGAGAAATCTATAAATCCTGTTGCCTCACTCCTTTCATTGAGAAATCCTCTAATACCACTCCCCTGCTTCTATCGTTGAGAAATCCATTAATCGCACTCCCCTCATCCTTTAATTGAGAAATCCATTAATCCCACTTCCTCGCTCCTTTCATTGAGAAATCTATTAATCCCACTCCCCCGCTCCTTTCATTGAGAAATCTATTAATCCCACTCCCCCTGCTCCTTTCATTGAGAAATCTATTAATCCCATTCCCCCGCTCCTTTCATCGAGAAATCTATTAATCCCACTCCCCCTGCTCCTTTCATTGAGAAATCTATTAATCCCACTGACCCGCTCCTTTCATTGAGAATTCTATTAATCCCCCTCCCCCACTCCTTTCATTGAGAAATCGATTAATCACAGTCCCCCCGCTCCTTTCATTGAGAAATCTATTAATCCCTCTCCCCCACTCCTTTCATTGAGAAATCCAGTAATCCCACTCCCCCACTCCTTTCATTGAGAAATCCATTGATCCCACTGCCCCTGCTCCTTTCATTGAGAAATCCATTAATTCCACTCCCCCTCCTTCGTTCATTGAAAAATCTGTTAATCCCATTCCCCCTGCTCCTGTCGGTGAGAAATCTATTAATCGCGCTCCCTAGTTCTTCCATTGAGAAATCTATTAATCCCACTCCCCCACACCTTTCATTGAGAAATCTGTTAATCCCACTCCCCACACCTTTCATTGGGAAATCTATTAATTCCAGTCCCCCGCTACTTTCATTGTGAAATCCAGTAATCCCACTTCCCCCGCTCCTTTCATTGAGAAATCTATTAATCCCACTCCCCATGCTCCTTTCATTGAGAAATCCAGTAATCCCACTCCCCCACTCCTTTCATTGAGAGATCTATTGATCCCACTCCCCCTGCTCCTTTCGTTGAGAAATCTATTAATCCCACTCCCTCGCTCCTTTCATTGAGAAATCTATTAATTCCACTCCCACTGCTCCTTTCATTGAGAAATCCATTAAGCCCACTCCCCCTGCTTTTTTCATTGAGACATCTATTAATCCCACTCCCCCTCCTTCGTTCATTCAGAAATCTATTAATCGCATTCACCCTGCTCCTGTTGGTGAGAAATCTATTGATCGCGCACCCTCGTTCTTTCATTGAGAAATCTATTAATCCCACTCCCCCACACCTTTCATTGAGAAATCTATTAATCCCACTCCCCACACCTTTCATTGGGAAATCTATTAATTCCACTCCCCCGCTACTTTCATTGAGAAATCCATTAATCCCACTCGCCACACTTTCATTGGGAAATCTATTAATTCCACTCTTCCACTACTTTCATTGAGAAATCTATAAATCCCGTTGCCCCACTCCTTTCATTGAGAAATCCTCTAATACCACTACCCTGCTTCTATCGTTGAGAAATCTATTAATCGCACTCCCCTCATCCTTTAATTGAGAAATCTATTATTCCCACTCCCCCGCTCCTTTCATTGAGAAATCTATTAATCTCACTCCCCCGCTCCTTCCCTTGAGAAATCTATTAATTGCACTCCCCTCATCCTTTAATTGAGAAATCTATTATTCCCACTCCCCCACTCCTTTCATTGAGAAATCTATGAATCCCACATCCCCTGCTCTTTTCATTGTGAAATCTATTATCCCACTCCACCGTTAATTTCATTGAGAAATCTCTTAATCAAACTCTCTCTGCTCCATTCATTGTGAAATCTATTAAACACACTCCACTGCTTCTTTCATTGAGAAATCTAGTAATCACGAACCCTGCTACTTTGGTTGAGAAATCTATTAATCCCACATCCCTGCTTCTATCATTGAGAAATCTATTAATCGCATGCCCCTCATCCTTTAATTGAGTAATCTATTAATCCACTCACCCTGCTCCTTCCTTGAAAAACCAATTAATCCCATTCCCCCGCTCCTTTCATCGAGAAATCTATTAATCCCGATCCCCTGCTCCTTTCATTGAGAAATCTGTTAATCCCACTCCCCTGCTCCTTTCATTGAGAAATCGATTAATCCCATTCCCCCGCTCCTTTCATCGAGAAATCTATGAATCCCACTGCCCCTGTCACTTTCATTGAGAAATCTATTAATTCCACTCCCCCACTCCTTAGATTGAGAAATCTATTAATTCCACTCCCCCTGCTCCTTTCATTGTGTAATCTATTAATCCCACTCCCCCTGTCTCTTTCATTGAGAAATCTATTAATCCCACTCCCCCTGCTTCTTTCATTGAGAAATCTATTAATCCCACTCCCCTGCTCCTTTCTTTGCAAAATCTAAGAATACCACTCCGCCTGCTCCTTTCATTGAGAAATCCATTTATCCCACTCCCCCTGCTTCTTTCATTGAGAAACGTGTTAATCCCACTCCCCACACCTTTCATTGGGAAATTTATTAATTCCAGTCCCCTGCTACTTTCATTGAGAAATCCAGTAATCCCACTCCCCCCGCTCCTTTCACTGAGAAATCTATTAATCCCACTCCCCCTGCTCCTTTCATTGAGAAATCCAGTAATCCCACTCCCCCACTCCTTTCATTGAGAAATCTATTAATCCCACTCCCCCTACTTCTTTCATTGAGAAATCTATTAATTCCACTCCCGCTGCTCCTTTCATTGAGAAATCCATCAAGCCCACTCCCCCTGCTTCTTTCATTGACAAATCTATTAATCCCACTCCCCCTCCTTCGTTCATTGAGAAATCTATTCATCCCATTCCCCCTGCTCCTGTCGGTGAGAAATCTATTAATCGCGCACCCTAGTTCTTTCATTGAGAAATCTATTAATCCCACTCCCCACACCTTTCATTGGGAAATCTATTAATTCCACTCCCCCGCTGCTTTCATTGAGAAATCCATTAATCCCACTCCCCACACTTTCATTGGGAAATCTATTAATTCCACTCCCCCGCTACTTTCATTGAGAAATCCATTAATCCCACTCCCCACACTTTCATTGGGAAATCTATTAATTCCACTCTTCCACTACTTTCATTGAGAAATTTATAAATCCCATTGCCTCACTTCTTTCATTGAGAAATCCTCTAATACCACTCCCCTGGTTCTATCGTTGAGAAATCTATTAATCGCACTCCCCTCATCCTTTAATTGAGAAATCTATTATTCCCACTCCCCCGCTCCTTTCATTGAGAAATCTATTAATCTCACTCCCCCGCTCCTTCCATTGAGAAATCTATTAATTCCATTCTCCCGCTCCTTTCAATCAGAAATCTATTAAATCCATTCCCCCGCTCCTTTCATTCAGAATTCTATTAATCCCATTCCCCCGCTACTTTCATTGAGAAATCTATTAATCCCACTCCCCTGCTCCTTTCTTTGCAAAATCTAAGAATACCACTCCGCCTGCTCCTTTCATTGAGAAATCCATTTATCCCACTCCCCCTGCTTCTTTCATTGAGAAACGTGTTAATCCCACTCCCCACACCTTTCATTGGGAAATTTATTAATTCCAGTCCCCTGCTACTTTCATTGAGAAATCCAGTAATCCCACTCCCCCCGCTCCTTTCACTGAGAAATCTATTAATCCCACTCCCCCTGCTCCTTTCATTGAGAAATCCAGTAATCCCACTCCCCCTGCTCCTTTCATTGAGAAATCCAGTAATCCCACTCCCCCTACTTCTTTCATTGAGAAATCTATTAATTCCACTCCCGCTGCTCCTTTCATTGAGAAATCCATTAAGCCCACTCCCCCTGCTTCTTTCATTGACAAATCTATTAATCCCACTCCCCCTCCTTCGTTCATTGAGAAATCTATTCATCCCATTCCCCCTGCTCCTGTCGGTGAGAAATCTATTAATCGCGCACCCTAGTTCTTTCATTGAGAAATCTATTAATCCCACTCCCCACACCTTTCATTGGGAAATCTATTAATTCCACTCCCCCGCTGCTTTCATTGAGAAATCCATTAATCCCACTCCCCACACTTTCATTGGGAAATCTATTAATTCCACTCTTCCACTACTTTCATTGAGAAATCTATAAATCCCGTTGCCTCACTCCTTTCATTGAGAAATCCTCTAATACCACTCCCCTGCTTCTATCGTTGAGAAATCTATTAATCGCACTCCCCTCATCCTTTAATTGAGAAATCTATTATTCCCACTCCCCCGCTCCTTTCATTGAGAAATCTATTAATCCCACTCCCCAGCTCCTTCCATTGAGAAATCTATTAATTCCATTCTCCCGCTCCTTTCAATCAGAAATCTATTAAATCCATTCCCCCGCTCCTTTCATTCAGAATTCTATTAATCCCATTCCCCCGCTACTTTCATTGAGAAATCTATTAATCCCACTCCCCCACTCCTTTCATTGAGAAATCTATGAATCCCACACCCCCTGCTCTTTTCATTGAGAAATCTATTTTCCCACTCCACCGTTCATTTCATTGAGAAATCTCTTAATCAAACTCTCCCTGCTCAATTCATTGTGAAATCTATTAAACACACTCCCCTGCTACTTTCATTGAGAAAACTATTAATCCCACTCCACGGCTTCTTTCATTGAGAAATGTACTAATCACAAACCCTGCTATTTTGGTTGAGAAATCTATTAATCCCACATCCCTGCTTCTATCATTGAGACATCTATTAATCGCATGCCCCTCATCCTTTAATTGAGTAATCTATTATTCCACTCACCCTGCGCCTTCCTTGAAAAATCAATTAATCCGTTTCCCCGCTCCTTTCATCGAGAAATCTATTAATCCCGCTCCCCTGCTCCTTTCATTGAGAAATCTATTAATCCCACTCCCCTGCTCCTTTCATTGAGAAATCGATTATTCCCAATCCCCCGCTCCTTTCATCAAGAAATCTTTTAATCCCACTCCCCCTGCTCCTTTCATTGAGAAATCTATTAATCCCACTCCCCCTGTCCTTTCATTGAGAAATCTATTAATCCCACTCGCCCTGCTCCTTTCATTGAGAAATCTATTAATCCCACTCCCCTGCTCCTTTCTTTGCAAAATGTATTAATACCACTCCCCCTGCTCCTTTCATTGAGAAATCCATTAATCCAACTTCCCTGCTCCTTTCATTGAGAAATCCAGTAATCCCACTCCCCCTGTCCCTTTCATTGAGAAATCTATTAATTCCACTCCCCTGCTCCTTTGATTGAGAAATCTATGAATCCCACACCCCCTGTCCCTTTCATTGAGGAATCTATGAATCCCACTGCCCCGCTACTTTCATTGAGAAATCTATTAATTCCAGTCCCCCTGCTCCTTTCACTGAGAAATCCATTCATCCCACTCCCCCTACTTCTTTCATTGAGAAATCTATTAATTCCACTCCCCCTACTTCTTTCATTGAGAAATCTATTAATTCCACTCCCCCTGCTCCTTTCATTGAGAAATCCATGAATCCCACTCCCCCTGCTTCTTTCATTGAGAAATCTATTAATCCCACTCCCCCTCCTTCGATCATTGAGAAATCTATTAATCCCACTGCCCCGCTTCTTTCATTGAGAAATCCATGAATCCAACTTCCCTGCTTCTTTCATTGAGAATTCCAGTAATCCCACTCCGCCTGCCGCTTTCATTGAGAAATCTATGAATTCCACTCCCCCGCTCCTTTCATTGAGAATTCTATTCATCCCATTTTCCCGCTCATTTCATTGAGAAATCTATTAATCCCACTCCCCCACTCCTTTCATTGAGAAATCCAGTAATCCCACTCCCCCACTCCTTTCATTGAGAAATCCATTCATCCCACTCCCCCTGCTTCTTTCATTGAGAAATCTATTAATCCCACTCCCCCTCCTTCGATCATTGATAAATCTATTAATCCCACTGCCCCGCTCCTTTCATTGAGAAATCCATGAATCCAACTTCCCTGCTTCTTTCATTGAGAATTCCAGTAATCCCACTCCGCCTGCCGCTTTCATTGAGAAATCTATGAATTCCACTCCCCCGCTCCTTTCATTGAGAAATCTATTAATCCCACTCCCCCACACCTTTCATTGAGAAGTCTATTAATCCCACTCCCCACAACTTTCATTGAGAAATCTATTAATTCCACTCCCCTGCTACTTTCATTGAGAAATCCATTAATCCCACTCCCCCGCTCCTTTCACTGAGAAATCTATTAATCACACTCCCCCACAACTTTCATTGAGATGTCTATTAATCCCACTCACCCACACGTTTCATTGAGAAATCTATTAATCCCACTCACCACACCTTTCATTGGGAAATCTATTAATTCCATTCTTCCACTACTTTCATTGAAAAATTTATTAATCCCATTCCCTGCTCCTTTCATTGAGAAATCGATTAATCCAGTTGCCTCACTCCTTTCATTGAGAAATCTTCCAATACCACTCCACTGCTTCTATCATTGAGAAATCTATTAATCGCACTCCCCTCATCCTTGAATTGAGAAA
This sequence comes from Mustelus asterias, assembly GCF_964213995.1. Classification (NCBI taxonomy): domain Eukaryota; kingdom Metazoa; phylum Chordata; class Chondrichthyes; order Carcharhiniformes; family Triakidae; genus Mustelus; species Mustelus asterias. The sequence continues at coordinate 32,599,559 of NC_135805.1, forward strand.
TCTATTAATCCCACTCCCCCGCTCCTTTCATTGGGAATTCTATTCATCCCATTTCCCCGCTCATTTCATTGAGAAATCTATTAATCCCACTCCCCCACTCCTTTCACTGAGAAATCCAGTAATCCCACTCCCCCACTCCTTTCATTGAGAAATCCATTCATCCCACTCCCCCTGCTTCTTTCATTGAGAAATCTATTAATCCCACTCCCCCTCCTTCGATCATTGAGAAATCTAGTAATCCCACTGCCCCGCTCCTTTCATTGAGAAATCCATGAATCCAACTTCCCTGCTTCTTTCATTGAGAATTCCAGTAATCCCACTCCGCCTGCCGCTTTCATTGAGAAATCTATGAATTCCACTCCCCCGCTCCTTTCGTTGAGAAATCTATTAATCCCACTCCCCCACACCTTTCATTGAGAAGTCTATTAATCCCACTCCCCACAACTTTCATTGAGAAATCTATTAATTCCACTCCCCTGCTACTTTCATTGAGAAATCCATTAATCCCACTCCCCCGCTCCTTTCACTGAGAAATCTATTAATCACACTCCCCCACACCTTTCATTGAGATGTCTATTAATCCCACTCCCCCACACGTTTCATTGAGAAATCTATTAATCCCACTCACCACACCTTTCATTGGGAAATCTATTAATTCCACTCTTCCACTACTTTCATTGAAAAATTTATTAATCGCATTCCCTGCTCCTTTCATTGAGAAATCGATTAATCCAGTTGCCTCACTCCTTTCATTGAGAAATCTTCTAATACCACTCCACTGCTTCTATCATTGAGAAATCTATTAATCGCACTCCCCTCATCCTTGAATTGAGAAATCTATTAATCCCACTCCCCCGCTCCTTTCATTGAGAATTCTATTCATCCCATTTCCCCGCTCATTTCATTGAGAAATCTATTAATCCCACTCCCCCACTCCTTTCATTGAGAAATCCAGTAATCCCACTCCCCCACTCCTTTCATTGAGAAATCCATTCATCCCACTCCCCCTGCTTCTTTCATTGAGAAATCTATTAATTCCACTTCCCCTGCTCCTTTCATTGAGTAATCTATTAATCCCACTCCCCCTGGTCTCTTTCATTGAGAAATCTATTAATCCCACTCCCCCTGCTTCTTTCATTGAGAAATCTATTAATCCCACTCCCCTGCTCCTTTCTTTGCAAAATCTAAGAATACCACTCCGCCTGCTCCTTTCATTGAGAAATCCATTTATCCCACTCCCCCTGCATCTTACATTGAGAAATGTGTTAATCCCACTCCCCACACCTTTCATTGGGAAATTTATTAATTCCAGTCCCCCGCGACTTTCATTGAGAAATCCAGTAATCCCACTCCCCCCGCTCCTTTCATTGAGAAATCTATTAATCCCACTCCCCCTGCTCCTTTCATTGAGAAATCCAATAATCCCACTCCCCCACTCCTTTCATTGAGAAATCTATTAATCCCACTCCCCCTACTTCTTTCATTGAGAAATCTATTAATTCCACTCCCGCTGCTCCTTTCATTGAGAAATCCATTAAGCCCACTCCCCCTGCTTCTTTCATTGACAAATCTATTAATCCCACTCCCCCTCCTTCGTTCATTGAGAAATCTATTCATCCCATTCCCCCTGCTCCTGTCGGTGAGAAATCTATTAATCGCGCACCCTAGTTCTTTCATTGAGAAATCTATTAATCCCACTGACCCACACCTTTCATTGAGAAATCTATTAATCCCACTCCCCACACCTTTCATTGGGAAATCTATTAATTCCACTCCCCCGCTACTTTCATTGAGAAATCCATTAATCCCACTCCCCACACTTTCATTGGGAAATCTATTAATTCCACTCTTCCACTACTTTCATTGAGAAATCTATAAATCCCGTTGCCTCACTCCTTTCATTGAGAAATCCTCTAATACCACTCCCCTGCTTCTATCGTTGAGAAATCTATTAATCGCACTCCCCTCATCCTTTAATTGAGAAATCTATTATTCCCACTCCCCCGCTCCTTTCATTGAGAAATCTATTAATCCCACTCCCCCGCTCCTTCCATTGAGAAATCTATTAATTCCATTCCCCCGCTTCTTTCAATCAGAAATCTATTAATTCCATTCCCCCGCTCCTTTCATTCAGAATTCTATTAATCCCATTCCCCCGCTACTTTCATTGAGAAATCTTTTAATCCCACTCCCCCACTCCTTTCATTGAGAAATCTATGAATCCCACACGCCCTTCTCTTTTCATTGAGAAATCTATTTTCCCACTCCACCGTTCATTTCATTGAGAAATCTCTTAATCAAACTCTCCCAGCTCCATTCATTGTGAAATATATTAAACACACTCCCCTGCTACTTTCATTGAGAAAACTATTAATCCCACTCCACGGCTTCTTTCATTGAGAAATGTACTAATCACAAACCCTGCTATTTTGGTTGAGAAATCTATTAATCCCACATCCCTGCTTCTATCATTGAGACATCTATTAATCGCATGCCCCTCATCCTTTAATTGAGTAATCTATTAATCCACTCACCCTGCTCCTTCCTTCAAAAATCAATTAATCCCTTTCACCGCTCCTTTCATCGAGAAATCTATTAATCCCGCTCCCCTGCTCCTTTCATTGAGAAATCTATTAATCCCACTCCCCTGCTCCTTTCATTGAGAAATCGATTATTCCCAATCCCCCGCTCCTTTCATCGAGAAATCTATTAATCCCACTGCCCCCGTCCCTTTCATTGAGAAATCTATTAATTCCACTCCCCCGCTCCTTTCATTGAGAAATCTATTAATTCCACTCCACCTGCTCCTTTCATTGAGTAATCTTTTAATCCCACTCCCCCTGCTCCTTTCATTGAGAAATCTATTAATCCCACTCCCCTGCTCCTTTCTTTGCAAAATGTATTAATACCACTCCCCCTGCTCCTTTCATTGAGAAATCCATTAATCCAACTTCCCTGCTCCTTTCACTGAGAAATCCAGTAATCCCACTCCCCCTGTCCCTTTCATTGAGAAATCTATTAATTCCACTCCCCCGCTCCTTTGATTGAGAAATCTATGAATCCCACACCCCCTGCTCCTTTCATTGAGGAATCTATGAATCCCACTGCCCCGCTACTTTCATTGAGAAATCTATTAATTCCAGTCCCCCTGCTCCTTTCACTGAGAAATCCATTCATCCCACTCCCCCTACTTCTTTCATTGAGAAATCTATTAATTCCACTCCCCCTACTTCTTTCATTGAGAAATCTATTAATTCCACTCCCCCTACTTCTTTCATTGAGAAATCTATTAATCCCACTCCCCCTGCTTCTTTCATTGAGAAATCCATTAATCCAACTTCCCTGCTTCTTTCATTGAGAATTCCAGTAATCCCACTCCACCTGCCGCTTTCATTGAAAAATCTATGAATTCCACTCCCCCGCTCCTTTCATTGAGAAATCTATTAATCCCACTCCCCCACACCTTTCATTGAGAAGTCTATTAATCCCACTCCCCACATCTTTCATTGAGAAATCTATTAATTCCACTCCCCTGCTACTTTCATTGAGAAATCCATTAATCCCACTCCCCCGCTCCTTTCACTAAGAAATCTATTAATCACACTCCCCCACAACTTTCATTGAGATGTCTATTAATCCCACTCCCCCACACGTTTCATTGGGAAATCTATTAATCCCACTCACCACACCTTTCATTGGGAAATCTATTAATTCCACTCTTCCACTACTTTCATTGAGAAATTTATTAATCGCATTCCCTGCTCCTTTCATTGAGAAATCGATTAATCCAGTTGCCTCACTCCTTTCATTGAGAAATCTTCGAATACCACTCCACTGCTTCTATCATTGAGAAATCTATTAATCACACTCCCCCGCTCCTTTCCTTCAGAAATCTTCCATTCCCCCGCTCCTTTCATTGAGAATTCTATTCATCCCATTTCCCCACTCCTTTCAGTGAGAAATCTATGAATCCCACTCCCCCTGCTCTTTTCATTGAGAAATCTATGATCCCACTCCTCCGCTCCTTCCATTGAGAAATCTATTAATTCCATTCCCCCGCTCATGTCATTGAGAAATCTATCAATCCCACTCCCCCACTACTTTCATTGAGAAATCTATGAATCCCACTCCCCCTGCTCTTTTCATTGAGAAATCTATTTTCCCACTCCACCGCTAATTTCATTCAGAAATCTCTTAATCAAACTCCCCCTGCTCCATTCATTGTGAAATCTATGAAACACAATGCCCTGCTACTTTCATTGAGAAATCTATTAATCCCACTTCCCCTGCTCCTTTCATTAAGAAATCTCTGAATCAAACTCCCCCTGCTCCATTCATTGTGAAATCTATTGAACACACTCCTCTGCTACTTTCATTGAGAAATCTATTAATCCCAATCCCCTGCTTCTTTCATCGAGACATCTACTACTCACAATCGCTTCTACTTTGGCTGAGAAATCTATGAATCCCACGTCCCTGCTTCTATCATTGAGAAATCTATTAATCGCACTCCCCTCATCCTTTAATTGAATAATCGATTAATCCACTCCCCCTCCTCCTTCCTTGAAAAATCAATTAATCCCATTCCCTGGCTCATTTCATTGAGAAATCCAGTGATACCACTCCCCCTGCTCCTTTCATTGAGAAATCGATCAATCCCACTCCCCGGCTCCATTCATTGAGAAATCCACTAATCCCCCTCCCCCTGTCCCTTTCATTGAGAAACCTATTAATCCCACTCCCCCTGCTGCTTTCATTGAGAAATTTATTAATCCCATTCCCCCGCTCCTTTCATCGAGAAATAAATTAATCCCATTCCCCTGCTCATTTCATTGAGAAATCCAGTAATCCCACTCCCCCTGCTCCTTTCATTGAGAAATCTATTAATCCCACTGCCCCGCTCCTTTCATCGAGAAATCTATTAATCCCATTCCCCGGCTCATTTCATTGAGATATCCAGAAATCCCACTCCCCCTGCTCCTTTCATTGAGAAATCTATTAATCCCACTCCCCCACTCCTTTCATTGAGAAACCTATTAATCCCACTCCCCCTGTCCCTTTCATTGAGAAATCTATCAATTCCACTCGCCCGCTCCTTTCATTGAGAAATCAATGAATCCCACTCCCCCTGACCCTTTCATTGAGAAATGTATTAATCCAACTCCCCCGCTCCGTTCATTGAGAAATCTATTATTCTCACTTCCCCTGTCCCTTTCATTGAGAAATATATTCACCCCACTCCCCCGATCCTTTCATTGAGAAATATATTCACCCCACTCCCCCTGTCACTTTCATTGAGAAATCTATTAATCCCACTCCCTGCTCCTTTCATTGAGAAATCTATTAACCCCACTCCCCCGCTCCTTTCATTGAGAAATCTATTAATCCCACTCCCCCTCTCCGTTCATTGAGAAATCTATTAATCCCACTCCACTGCCCCTTTCTTGTGAAACCTATTCATGCCACTCCCCTGCTTCTATCATTGAGAAATCTATAAATCACACTCCCCTCATCCTTTAATTGAGTAATCTATTAATCCACTCCCCCACCTTCTTACTTGAAAAATCAATTAATCCCGTTCCCTGGCTCATTTCATTGAGAAATCCAGTAATCCCACTCCCCCGTCCCTTTCATTGAGAAATCTATTAATCCCACTCCCCCTGCTCCTTTCATTAAGAAATTTATTAATCCCACTCCCCCGCTCATTTCATTGAAAAATCTAATAATCCCAATTCCCCGCTCCTTTCATTGAGAAATCTATTAATCCCACTCCTCCTTTCATTCAGAAATCTATTAATCCCACTCCCCGCTCTTTTCATTGAGAAATCTATTATTCCCACTCCCCCTGTCTCTTTCATTGAGAAATCTATTAATCCCACCCACCCTGCTCCTTTCATTGACAAATCTATTAATCCCACTCCCTGCTCCTTTCATTGAGTAATCTATTAATCCCACTCCCCCGCTCCTTTCATTGAGAAATCTACGATTCCCACTTCCCCGTCCCTTTCATTGAGAAATATATTCATCCCACTCCCCCGCTCCTTTCATTGATAAATATATTATTCCCACTCCCCCTGTCACTTTCATTGAGAAATCTATTAATCCCACTCCCTGCCCCTTTCATTGAGAAATCTATTAACCCCACTCCCCCGCTCCTTTCATTGAGAAATCTATTAATCCCACTCCCCCTCTCCGTTCATTGAGAAATCTATTAATCCCACTCCACTGCCCCTTTCTTGTGAAACCTATTCATGCCACTCCCCTGCTTCTATCATTGAGAAATCGATTAATCACACTCCCCTCATCCTTTAATTGAGTAATCTATTAATCCACTCCCCCACCTTCTTACTTGAAAAATCAATTAATCCCGTTCCCTGGCTCATTTCATTGTGAAATCCAGTAATCCCACTCCCCCTGTCCCTTTCATTGAGAAATCTATTAATCCCACTCCCTCTGCTCGTTTCATTGAGAAATTTATTAATCCCACTCCCCCGCTCCTTTCATTGAGAAATCTGTTAATCCCACTCCCCCTGTCCCTTTCATTGAGAAATCTATTAATCCCACTCCCCCTGCTCCTTTCGTTGAGAAATCTATTAATCCCATTCCCCCGCTCCTTTCATCGAGAAATCTATTAATCTCCTTCCCCGGTTCATTTCATTGAGAAATCCAGTAATCCCACTCCCCCTGCTCCTTTCATTGAGAAATCTATTAATCCCACTCCCCCGCTCCTTTCATTGACAAATCTATTAAACCCACTCACTGCTTCTTTCATTGAGAAATCTATTAATTCCACTCCCCCGCTCCTTTCATTGAGAAATGTATTAATCCCACTTCCCCGCTCCTTTCATTGAGTAATCTATTAATCCCACTCCCCCTGCTCCTTTCATTGAGAAATCTATTAATCCCACTCCCCCGCTCCTTCCATTGAGAAATCCATTATTCCCATTCCCCCTGCTCCTTTCATTGAGAAATCTATTAATCCCACTCCCCCACTCCTTTAATTGAGAAATCTATTAATCCCACTCCCCCACTCTATTCATTGAAGAATCTATTAATCCCACTGCCCCTACTCCTTTCGTTGAGAAATCTATTAATCCCACTCCCCTGCTCCTTTCATTGATAAATCTATTAATCCCACTCCCCCTCTCCGTTCATTGAGAAATCTATTAATCCCACTCCACTGCCCCTTTCTTTTGAAACCTATTCATCCCACTCCCCTGCTTCTATCATTGAGAAATCTATTAATCGCACTCCCCTCATCCTTTAATTGAGTAAGGTATTAATCCACTCCCCCACCTTCTTCCTTGAAAAATCAATTAATCCCATTCCCTGGCTCATTTCATTGAGAAATCCAGTAATCCCACTCCCCCTGCTCCTTTCATTGAGAAATCCATTAATCCCACTCCCCCTGTCCCTTTCATTGAGAAATCTATTAATCCCACTCCCCCTGCTCCTTTCATTGAGAAATGTATTAATCCCACTTCCCCGCTCCTTTCATTGAGTAATCTATTAATCCCACTCCCCCTGCTCCTTTCATTGAGAAATCTATTAATCCCACTCCCCCGCTCCTTTCATTGAGAAATCCATTATTCCCATTCCCCCTGCTCCTTTCATTGAGAAATCCATTATTCCCACTCCCCCTGCTCCTTTCATTGAGAAATCTATTATTCCCACTCCCCCTGCTCCTTTCATTGACAAATCCATTATTCCCACTCCCCCTGCTCCTTTCATTGAGAAATCTATTATTCCCACTCCCCCTGCTCCTTTCATTGACAAATCCATTATTCCCACTCCCCCTGCTCCTTTCATTGAGAAATCTATTCATCCAACTCCCCCGCTCCTTTCATTGAGAAATCTATTATTCCCACTCCCCCTGTCCCTTTCATTGAGAAATATATTCATCCCACTCCCCCGCTGTTTTCATTGAGAAATCTATTATTCCCACTCCCCCTGTCCCTTCATTGAGAAATCTATTAATCCCACTCCCCCGCTCCTTTCATTGAGAATTCTATTCATCGGTCTCCCCTGCTCCTTCCATTGAGAAATCTATTAATCCCAGTCTCCTGCTCCTATCATTGACAAATTTATTAATCCCATTACCGCTGCTTCTTTCATTGAGAAATCTAGTTATCCCATTCCCTGCTCTCCTTTCATTGTGAAATCTACTAATTCCGCACCCTGCTTCTTTCATTGAGAAATCTATTAAACCCATTCCCTCTGCTTCTTTCATTGAGAAATCTATTAATCCCATACCCCGCTCTCCTTTCATTGACAGATCTATTAACCCCACTCCCCCTGCTCCTTTCATTGAGAAATCCATTAATCCCCCTGCTCCTTTCATTGAGAAATCCATTAATCCCATTCTCTCACTGCATTCATTGAGAAATCGATTCATCCCAAACCCCACACATATAATTGAGAAATCTATTAATCCTACTCCCGCTGCTACTTTCATTGTGAAATCTGTTAATCCCATTCCCTCTCTCCTTTCATTGAGAAATCAATTAATCCCATTCCTCACACATTTCATTGGGAAATCTATGAATCCCACTCCTCCACTCCTTTCATTGAGGAATCTATTAATCCCTCTCCCCCGCTACTTTATTTTAGAAATCTATTAATCCCATTCCCACTGCTTTTTTCATTGAGAAATCTATTAATCCCATTCCCACTGCTCTATTCATTGAACAATCTATGAACCTACTCCGTTGCTCCTTTCTTTTAGAAATGTATTGATCCCACTCCCCCTGCTCCTTTAATTGAGAAATCTATTAATCCCACTTCCCTGCTCCTTTAATTGAGAAATATATGAATCCCACTTGCCCGGCTCCTTTCATTGAGAAATCTATTAATCCCATTCCCCCGCTCCTTTCATCGAAAAATCTATTAATCCCATTCCCCGGCTCATTTCATTGAGAAATCCAGTAATCCCACTCCCCCTGTCACTTTCATTGAGAAATCTATTAATCCCACTCCCTGCTCCTTTCGTTGAGAAATCTATTAACCCCACTCCCCCGCACCTTTCATCGAGAAATCTATTAACCCCACTCCACTGCCCCTTTCTTTTGAAACCTATTCATCACACTCCCCTTGCTTCTATCATTGAGAAATCTATTAATCACACTCCCCTCATCCTTTAATTGAGTAATCTATTAATCCACTCACCCACCTTCTTCCTTGAAAAATCAATTAATCCCGTTCCCTGGCTCATTTCATTGAGAAATCTATTAATCCCACTCCCCCGCTCCTTTCATTCAAAAATCTATTAATCCCACTCCACTGCTCCTTTCTTTGTGAAACCTATTCATTCGTCTCCCCTGCTCCTTTCATTGAGAAATCTATTAATCCCAATCCCTCGCTCCTTTCATTGAGAAATTCATTAATCCCACTCCCCCTGTCCCTTTCATTGAGAAATCTATTAATCTCACTCCCCCGCTCCTTTCATTGAGAAATCTATTAATCCCACTCCCCCACTCCATTCATTGAGGAATCTATTAATCCCACTGCCCCTACTCCTTTCGTTGAGACATCTATTAATCCCATTCCCCTGCTCCTTTCATTGAGAAATCTATTAATTCCACTCCCCTGCTCCTTTCATTGATAAATCTATTAATCCCACTCCACTGCCCCTTTCTTTTGAAACCTATTCATCCCACTCCCCTGCTTCTATCATTGAGAAATCTATTAATCGCACTACCCCTGCTCCTTTCATTGAGAAATCCAGTAATCCCACTCCCCCTGCTCCTTTCATTGAGAAATCTATTAATCACACTCCCCTCATCCTTTAATTGAGTAATCCATTATTCCCACTCCCCCTGCTCCTTTCATTGAGAAATCTATTAATCCCACTCCCCCGCTCCTTTCATTGAGAAATCTATTATTCCCACTACCCCTGCTCCTTTCATTGAGAAATCCAGTAATCCCACTCCCCCTGCTCCTTTCATTGAGAAATCTATTAATCACACTCCCCTCATCCTTTAATTGAGTAATCCATTATTCCCACTCCCCCTGCTCCTTTCATTGAGAAATCCAGTAATCCCACTCCCCCTGCTCCTTTCATTGAGAAATCCATTAATCCCACTCCCCCTGTCCCTTTCATTGAGAAATCTATTAATCCCACTCCCCCTGCTCCTTTCATTGAGAAATGTATTAATCCCACTTCCCCGCTCCTTTCATTGAGTAATCTATTAATCCCACTCCCCCTGCTCCTTTCATTGAGAAATCTATTAATCCCACTCCCCCGCTCCTTTCATTGAGAAATCCATTATTCCCATTCCCCCTGCTCCTTTCATTGAGAAATCCATTATTCCCACTCCCCCTGCTCCTTTCATTGAGAAATCTATTATTCCCACTCCCCCTGCTCCTTTCATTGACAAATCCATTATTCCCACTCCCCCTGCTCCTTTCATTGAGAAATCTATTATTCCCACTCCCCCTGCTCCTTTCATTGACAAATCCATTATTCCCACTCCCCCTGCTCCTTTCATTGAGAAATCTATTCATCCAACTCCCCCGCTCCTTTCATTGAGAAATCTATTATTCCCACTCCCCCTGTCCCTTTCATTGAGAAATATATTCATCCCACTCCCCCGCTGTTTTCATTGAGAAATCTATTATTCCCACTCCCCCTGTCCCTTCATTGAGAAATCTATTAATCCCACTCCCCCGCTCCTTTCATTGAGAATTCTATTCATCGGTCTCCCCTGCTCCTTCCATTGAGAAATCTATTAATCCCAGTCTCCTGCTCCTATCATTGACAAATTTATTAATCCCATTACCGCTGCTTCTTTCATTGAGAAATCTAGTTATCCCATTCCCTGCTCTCCTTTCATTGTGAAATCTACTAATTCCGCACCCTGCTTCTTTCATTGAGAAATCTATTAAACCCATTCCCTCTGCTTCTTTCATTGAGAAATCTATTAATCCCATACCCCGCTCTCCTTTCATTGACAGATCTATTAACCCCACTCCCCCTGCTCCTTTCATTGAGAAATCCATTAATCCCCCTGCTCCTTTCATTGAGAAATCCATTAATCCCATTCTCTCACTGCATTCATTGAGAAATCGATTCATCCCAAACCCCACACATATAATTGAGAAATCTATTAATCCTACTCCCGCTGCTACTTTCATTGTGAAATCTGTTAATCCCATTCCCTCTCTCCTTTCATTGAGAAATCAATTAATCCCATTCCTCACACATTTCATTGGGAAATCTATGAATCCCACTCCTCCACTCCTTTCATTGAGGAATCTATTAATCCCTCTCCCCCGCTACTTTATTTTAGAAATCTATTAATCCCATTCCCACTGCTTTTTTCATTGAGAAATCTATTAATCCCATTCCCACTGCTCTATTCATTGAACAATCTATGAACCTACTCCGTTGCTCCTTTCTTTTAGAAATGTATTGATCCCACTCCCCCTGCTCCTTTAATTGAGAAATCTATTAATCCCACTTCCCTGCTCCTTTAATTGAGAAATATATGAATCCCACTTGCCCGGCTCCTTTCATTGAGAAATCTATTAATCCCATTCCCCCGCTCCTTTCATCGAGAAATCTATTAATCCCATTCCCCGGCTCATTTCATTGAGAAATCCAGTAATCCCACTCCCCCTGTCACTTTCATTGAGAAATCTATTAATCCCACTCCCTGCTCCTTTCGTTGAGAAATCTATTAACCCCACTCCCCCGCACCTTTCATCGAGAAATCTATTAACCCCACTCCACTGCCCCTTTCTTTTGAAACCTATTCATCACACTCCCCTTGCTTCTATCATTGAGAAATCTATTAATCACACTCCCCTCATCCTTTAATTGAGTAATCTATTAATCCACTCACCCACCTTCTTCCTTGAAAAATCAATTAATCCCGTTCCCTGGCTCATTTCATTGAGAAATCTATTAATCCCACTCCCCCGCTCCTTTCATTCAAAAATCTATTAATCCCACTCCACTGCTCCTTTCTTTGTGAAACCTATTCATTCGTCTCCCCTGCTCCTTTCATTGAGAAATCTATTAATCCCAATCCCTCGCTCCTTTCATTGAGAAATTCATTAATCCCACTCCCCCTGTCCCTTTCATTGAGAAATCTATTAATCTCACTCCCCCGCTCCTTTCATTGAGAAATCTATTAATCCCACTCCCCCACTCCATTCATTGAGGAATCTATTAATCCCACTGCCCCTACTCCTTTCGTTGAGACATCTATTAATCCCATTCCCCTGCTCCTTTCATTGAGAAATCTATTAATTCCACTCCCCTGCTCCTTTCATTGATAAATCTATTAATCCCACTCCACTGCCCCTTTCTTTTGAAACCTATTCATCCCACTCCCCTGCTTCTATCATTGAGAAATCTATTAATCGCACTACCCCTGCTCCTTTCATTGAGAAATCCAGTAATCCCACTCCCCCTGCTCCTTTCATTGAGAAATCTATTAATCACACTCCCCTCATCCTTTAATTGAGTAATCCATTATTCCCACTCCCCCTGCTCCTTTCATTGAGAAATCTATTAATCCCACTCCCCCGCTCCTTTCATTGAGAAATCTATTATTCCCACTCCCCCTGCTCCTTTCATTGAGAAATCTAGTGATCCCACTCCCCCGCTCCTTTCATTGAGAAATCTTTTAATCCCACTCCCCCGCTCCTTTCATTGAGAAATATATTCATCCCACTCCCCCGCTCCTTTCATTGAGAAATCTATTATTCCCACTCCCCCTGTCCCTTCATTGAGAAATCTATTAATTCCAGTGCCCCGCTCCTTTCATTGAGAAATCTAATAATCCCAATTCCCCGCTCCTGTCATTGAGAAATCTATTAATCCCACTCCTCCTGCTCCTTTCATTCAGAAATCTATTAAACCCACTCCCCGCTCTTTTCATTGAGAAATCTATTATTCCCACTCCCCCTGTCTCTTTCATTGAGAAATCTATTAATCCCACTCCCCCTCTCCGTTCATTGAGAAATCTATTAATCCCACTCCACTGCCCCTTTCTTGTGAAACCTATTCATCCCACTTGCCCGGCTCCTTTCATTGAGAAATCTATTAATCCCACTCCTACGTCCCTTTCATTGACAAATCTATTAATCCCACTCCCTGCTCCTTTCATTGAGTAATCTATTAATCCCACTCCCCCGCTCCTTTCATTGAGAAATCTACTATTCCCACTTCCCCTGTCCCTTTCATTGAGAAATATATTCATCCCACTCCCCCGCTCCTTTCATTGATAAATCTATTATTCCCACTCCCCCTGTCACTTTCATTGAGAAATCTATTAATCCCACTCCCTGCTCCTTTCATTGAGAAATCTATTAACCCCACTCCCCCGCTCCTTTCATTGAGAAATCTATTAATCCCACTCCCCCTCTCCGTTCATTGAGAAATCTATTAATCCCACTCCACTGCCCCTTTCTTTTGAAATCTATTCATGCCACTCCCCTGCTTCTATCATTGAGAAATCGATTAATCACACTCCCCTCATCCTTTAATTGAGTAATCTATTAATCCACTCCCCCACCTTCTTACTTGAAAAATCAATTAATCCCGTTCCCTGGCTCATTTCATTGTGAAATCCAGTAATCCCACTCCCCCTGTCCCTTTCATTGAGAAATCTATTAATCCCACTCCCCCTGCTCGTTTCATTGAGAAATTTATTAATCCCACTCCCCCGCTCCTTTCATTGAGAAATCTGTTAATCCCACACCCCCGCTCCTTTCATTGAGAAATCTATTAATCCCACTCCCCCTGTCCCTTTCATTGAGAAATCTATTAATCCCACTCCCCCTGCTCCTTTCGTTGAGAAATCTATTAATCCCATTCCCCCGCTCCTTTCATCGAGAAATCTATTAATCTCCTTCCCCGGTTCATTTCATTGAGAAATCCAGTAATCCCACTCCCCCTGCTCCTTTCATTGAGAAATCTATTAATCCCACTCCCCCGCTCCTTTCATTGACAAATCTATTAAACCCACTCACTGCTTCTTTCATTGAGAAATCTATTAATTCCACTCCCCCGCTCCTTTCATTCAAAAATCTATTAATCCCACCCAATGCTCCTTTCTTTGTGAAACCTATTCATTCGTCTCCCCTGCTCCTTTCATTGAGAAATCTATTAATCCCACTCCCCCACTCCTTTAATTGAGAAATCTATTAATCCCACTCCCCCACTCCATTCATTGAGGAATCTATTAATCCCACTGCCCCTACTCCTTTCGTTGAGAAATCTATTAATTCCACTCCCCTTCTCCTTTCATTGATAAATCTATTAATCCCACTCCCCCTCTCCGTTCATTGAGAAATCTATTAATCCCACTCCACTGCCCCTTTCTTTTGAAACCTATTCATCCCACTCCCCTGCTTCTATCATTGAGAAATCTATTAATCGCACTCCCCTCATCCTTTAATTGAGTAAGGTATTAATCCACTCCCCCACCTTCTTCCTTGAAAAATCAATTAATCCCATTCCCTGGCTCATTTCATTGAGAAATCCAGTAATCCCACTCCCCCTGCTCCTTTCATTGAGAAATCCATTAATCCCACTCCCCCTGTCCCTTTCATTGAGAAATCTATTAATCCCACTCCCCCTGCTCCTTTCATTGAGAAATGTATTAATCCCACTTCCCCGCTCCTTTCATTGAGTAATCTATTAATCCCACTCCCCCTGCTCCTTTCATTGAGAAATCTATTAATCCCACTCCCCCGCTCCTTTCATTGAGAAATCCATTATTCCCATTCCCCCTGCTCCTTTCATTGAGAAATCCATTATTCCCACTCCCCCTGCTCCTTTCATTGAGAAATCTATTATTCCCACTCCCCCTGCTCCTTTCATTGACAAATCCATTATTCCCACTCCCCCTGCTCCTTTCGTTGAGAAATCTATTATTCCCACTCCCCCTGCTCCTTTCATTGACAAATCCATTATTCCCACTCCCCCTGCTCCTTTCATTGAGAAATCTATTCATCCAACTCCCCCGCTCCTTTCATTGAGAAATCTATTATTCCCACTCCCCCTGTCCCTTTCATTGAGAAATATATTCATCCCACTCCCCCGCTGTTTTCATTGAGAAATCTATTATTCCCACTCCCCCTGTCCCTTCATTGAGAAATCTATTGATCCCACTCCCCCGCTCCTTTCATTGAGAATTCTATTCATCGGTCTCCCCTGCTCCTTCCATTGAGAAATCTATTAATCCCAGTCTCCTGCTCCTATCATTGACAAATCTATTAATCCCAATACTGCTGCTTCTTTCATTGAGAAATCTAGTTGTCCCATTCCCTGCTCTCCTTTCATTGTGAAATCTACTAATTCCGCACCCTGCTTCTTTCATTGAGAAATCTATTAAACCCATTCCCTCTGCTTCTTTCATTGAGAAATCTATTAATCCCATTCCCCGCTCTCCTTTCATTGACAGATCTATTAACCCCACTCCCCCTGCTCCTTTCATTGAGAAATCCATTAATCCCCCTGCTCCTTTCATTGAGAAATCCATTAATCCCATTCTCTCACTGCATTCATTGAGAAATCGATTCATCCCAAACCCCACACATATAATTGAGAAATCTATTAATCCTACTCCCGCTGCTACTTTCATTGTGAAATCTGTTAATTCCATTCCCTCTCTCCTTTCATTGAGAAATCAATTAATCCCATTCCTCACACATTTCATTGGGAAATCTATGAATCCCACTCCTCCACTCCTTTCATTGAGGAATCTATTAATCCCTCTCCCCCGCTACTTTATTTTAGAAATCTATTAATCCCATTCCCACTGCTTTTTTCATTGAGAAATCTATTAATCCCATTCCCACTGCTCTTTTCATTGAACAATCTATGAACCTACTCCGTTGCTCCTTTCTTTTAGAAATGTATTGATCCCAGTCCCCCGCTCCTCTCATTGAGAAATCTAAAGTCCCACTCCCCCTGCTCCTTTAATTGAGAAATCTATTAATCCCACTTCCCTGCTCCTTTAATTGAGAAATATATGAATCCCACTTGCCCGGCTCCTTTCATTGAGAAATCTATTAATCCCATTCCCCCGCTCCTTTCATCGAGAAATCTATTAATCCCATTCCCCGGCTCATTTCATTGAGAAATCCAGTAATCCCACTCCCCCTGTCACTTTCATTGAGAAATCTATTAATCCCACTCCCTGCTCCTTTCGTTGAGAAATCTATTAATCCCACTCCCCCTGCTCGTTTCATTGAGAAATTTATTAATCCCACTCCCCCGCTCCTTTCATTGAGAAATCTGTTAATCCCACACCCCCGCTCCTTTCATTGAGAAATCTATTAATCCCACTCCCCCTGTCCCTTTCATTGAGAAATCTATTAATCCCACTCCCCCTGCTCCTTTCGTTGAGAAATCTATTAATCCCATTCCCCCGCTCCTTTCATCGAGAAATCTATTAATCTCCTTCCCCGGTTCATTTCATTGAGAAATCCAGTAATCCCACTCCCCCTGCTCCTTTCATTGAGAAATCTATTAATCCCACTCCCCCGCTCCTTTCATTGACAAATCTATTAAACCCACTCACTGCTTCTTTCATTGAGAAATCTATTAATTCCACTCCCCCGCTCCTTTCATTCAAAAATCTATTAATCCCACTCCACTGCCCCTTTCTTTTGAAACCTATTCATGCCACTCCCCTGCTTCTATCATTGAGAAATCGATTAATCACACTCCCCTCATCCTTTAATTGAGTAATCTATTAATCCACTCCCCCATCTTCTTAATTGAAAAATCAATTAATCCCGTTCCCTGGCTCATTTCATTGAGAAATCCAGTAATCCCACTCCCCCTGTCCCTTTCATTGAGAAATCTATTAATCCCACTCCCCCTGCTCGTTTCATTGAGAAATTTATTAATCCCACTCCCCCGCTCCTTTCATTGAGAAATCTGTTAATCCCACACCCCCGCTCCATTCATTGAGAAATCTATTAATCCCACTCCCCCTGTCCCTTTCATTGAGAAATCTATTAATCCCACTCCCCCCGCTCCTTTCATTGAGAAATCCATTATTCCCATTCCCCCTGCTCCTTTCATTGAGAAATCCATTATTCCCACTCCCCCTGCTCCTTTCATTGAGAAATCTATTATTCCCACTCCCCCTGCTCCTTTCATTGACAAATCCATTATTCCCACTCCCCCTGCTCCTTTCATTGAGAAATCTATTATTCCCACTCCCCCTGCTCCTTTCATTGACAAATCCATTATTCCCACTCCCCCTGCTCCTTTCATTGACAAATCTATTCATCCAACTCCCCCGCTCCTTTCATTGAGAAATCGATTATTCCCACTCCCCCTGTCCCTTTCATTGAGAAATATATTCATCCCACTCCCCCGCTGTTTTCATTGAGAAATCTATTATTCCCACTCCCCCGCTCCTTTCATTGAGAATTCTATTCATCGGTCTCCCCTGCTCCTTCCATTGAGAAATCTATTAATCCCAGTCTCCTGCTCCTATCATTGACAAATCTATTAATCCCATTACCGCTGCTTCTTTCATTGAGAAATCTAGTTGTCCCATTCCCTGCTCTCCTTTCATTGTGAAATCTACTAATTCCGCACCCTGCTTCTTTCATTGAGAAATCTATTAAACCCATTCCCTCTGCTTCTTTCATTGAGAAATCTATTAATCCCATTCCCTGCTCTCCTTTCATTGACAGATCTATTAACCCCACTCCCCCTGCTCCTTTCATTGAGAAATCCATTAATCCCCCTGCTCCTTTCATTGAGAAATCCATTAATCCCATTCTCTCACTGCATTCATTGAGAAATCGATTCATCCCAAACCCCACACATATAATTGAGAAATCTATTAATCAAACTCCCGCTGCTACTTTCATTGTGAAATCTGTTAATCCCATTCCCTCTCTCCTTTCATTGAGAAATCAATTAATCCCATTCCCCTCACATTTCATTGGGAAATCTATGAATCCCACTCCTCCACTCCTTTCATTGAGGAATCTATTAATCCCTCTCCCCCGCTACTTTATTTTAGAAATCTATTAATCCCATTCCCACTGCTTTTTTCATTGAGAAATCTATTAAACCCATTCCCACTGCTCTTTTCATTGAACAATCTATGAACCTACTCCGTTGCTCCTTTCTTTTAGAAATGTATTGATCCCAGTCCCCCGCTCCTCTCATTGAGAAATCTAAAGTCCCACTCCCCCTGCTCCTTTAATTGAGAAATCTATTAATCCCACTTCCCTGCTCCTTTAATTGAGAAATCTATGAATCCCACTCGCCCGGCTCCTTTCATTGAGAAATCTATTAATCCCATTCCCCCGCTCCTTTCATCGAGAAATCTATTAATCCCATTCCCCGGCTCATTTCATTGAGAAATCCAGTAATCCCACTCCCCCTGTCACTTTCATTGAGAAATCTATTAATCCCACTCCCTGCTCCTTTCGTTGAGAAATCTATTAACCCCACTCCCCCGCACCTTTCATCGAGAAATCTATTAATCCCACTCCACTGCCCCTTTCTTTTGAAACCTATTCATCCCACTCCCCTGCTTCTATCATTGAGAAATCTATTAATCACACTCCCCTCATCCTTTAATTGAGTAATCTATTAATCCACTCACCCACCTTCTTCCTTGAAAAATCAATTAATCCCGTTCCCTGGCTCATTTCATTGAGAAATCTATTAATCCCACTCCCCCGCTCCTTTCATTCAAAAATCTATTAATCCCACTCCACTGCTCCTTTCTTTGTGAAACCTCTTCATTCGTCTCCCCTGCTCCTTTCATTGAGAAATCTATTAATCCCAATCCCTCGCTCCTTTCATTGAGAAATTCATTAATCCCACTCCCCCTGTCCCTTTCATTGAGAAATCTATTAATCTCACTCCCCCGCTCCTTTCATTGAGAAATCTACTATTCCCACTTCCCCTGTCCCTTTCATTGAGAAATATATTCATCCCACTCCCCCGCTCCTTTCATTGATAAATCTATTATTCCCACTCCCCCTGTCACTTTCATTGAGAAATCTATTAATCCCACTCCCTGCTCCTTTCATTGAGAAATCTATTAACCCCACTGCCCCCACGCCTTTCATTCAGAAATCTATTAATCCCACTCCCCCGTTACTTTCTTTGAGAAATGTATTAATCCCATGCCCTCACTCCTTTCATTGAGAAATCTATTAATCCCATTCCCCTTTCTCCTTTCATTGACAAATCTATTAATCCCATTCCCCCTGCTCCTTCCATTGAGAAATCTATTAATCGCACTCATTGCTTCTTTCATTGAGAAAACTTAATCCCACTTGCCCTGCTCCTTTCATTCAGATATCTATTAATCCCACTCCCCCTGCTCCTTTCATTGAGAAATCTATTAATCACACTCACTGCTTCTTTCATTGAGAAAACTTAATCCCACTCGCCCTGCTGCTTTCATTGAGAAATCTCCTAATTCCACTCCCCCTGCACTTTTCATTCAGAAATCAATGAATCCCATTGCCCCATTCATTGTGAAATCCATTGATCCCTCTTCCCTGTTCCTTTCATTGGGAAATCGATTAATCCCAATCCCGCGTTCCTTTCACTGACAAATCTATTAACTCCACAGCCCCCGCTACTTTAATTGAGAACCCTATTAATCCCACTCCTGCTCCTTTCATTCAGAAATCTATTAATCCCACTCCCCCGCTCCTTTCATTGAGAAATCTATTAATCCCACTCCTACGTTCCTTTCACTGAGAAATCGATTAATCCCATTCCCCTGCTCCTTTCATTGGGAAATCTATTCATCCCACTCCCTCACTCCTTTCATTGAGAAATCTATTAATCCCACTCCTACGTCCCTTTCATTGACAAATCTATTAATCCCACTCCCTGCTCCTTTCATTGAGTAATCTATTAATCCCACTCCCCCGCTCCTTTCATTGAGAAATCTACTATTCCCACTTCCCCTGTCCCTTTCATTGAGAAATATATTCATCCCACTCCCCCGCTCCTTTCATTGATAAATCTATTATTCCCACTCCCCCTGTCACTTTCATTGAGAAATCTATTAATCCCACTCCCTGCTCCTTTCATTGAGAAATCTATTAACCCCACTCCCCCGCTCCTTTCATTGAGAAACCTATTAATCCCACTCCCCCTCTCCGTTCATTGAGAAATCTATTAATCCCACTCCACTGCCCCTTTCTTTTGAAACCTATTCATGCCACTCCCCTGCTTCTATCATTGAGAAATCTATTAATCACACTCCCCTCATCCTTTAATTGAGTAATCTATTAATCCACTCCCCCACATTCTTACTTGAAAAATCAATTAATCCCGTTCCCTGGCTCATTTCATTGAGAAATCCAGTAATCCCACTCCCCCTGTCCCTTTCATTGAGAAATCTATTAATCCCACTCCCCCTGCTCGTTTCATTGAGAAATTTATTAATCCCACTCCCCCGCTCCTTTCATTGAGAAATCTGTTAATCCCACACCCCCGCTCCTTTCATTGAGAAATCTATTAATCCCACTCCCCCGTCCCTTTCATTGAGAAATCTATTAATCCCACTCCCCCTGCTCCTTTCGTTGAGAAATCTATTAATCCCATTCCCCCGCTCCTTTCAGCGAGAAATCTATTAATCTCCTTCCCCGGTTCATTTCATTGAGAAATCCAGTAATCCCACTCCCCCTGCTCCTTTCATTGAGAAATCTATTAATCCCACTCCCCCGCTCCTTTCATTGACAAATCTATTAAACCCACTCACTGCTTCTTTCATTGAGAAATCTATTAATTCCACTCCCCCGCTCCTTTCATTCAAAAATCTATTAATCCCACTCCACTGCTCCTTTCTTTGTGAAACCTATTCATTCGTCTCCCCTGCTCCTTTCATTGAGAAATCTATTAATCCCAATCCCACGCTCCTTTCATTGAGAAATCCATTATTCCCACTCCCCCTGTCCCTTTCATTGAGAAATCTATTAATTCCACTCCCCCACTCCTTTAATTGAGAAATCTATTAATCCCACTCCCCCACTCCATTCATTGAGGAATCTATTAATCCCACTGCCCCTACTCCTTTCGTTGAGAAATCTATTAATTCCACTCCCCTGCTCCTTTCATTGGTAAATCTATTAATCCCACTCCCCCTCTCCGTTCATTGAGAAATCTATTAATCCCACTCCACTGCCCCTTTCTTTTGAAACCTATTCATCCCACTCCCCTGCTTCTATCATTGAGAAATCTATTAATCGCACTCCCCTCATCCTTTAATTGAGTAAGGTATTAATCCACTCCCCCACCTTCTTCCTTGAAAAATCAATTAATCCCATTCCCTGGCTCATTTCATTGAGAAATCCAGTAATCCCACTCCCCCTGCTCCTTTCATTGAGAAAACCATTAATCCCACTCCCCCTGTCCCTTTCATTGAGAAATATATTAATCCCACGCCCCCTGCTCCTTTCATTGAGAAATGTATTAATCCCACTTCCCCGCTCCTTTCATTGAGTAATCTATTAATCCCACTCCCCCTGCTCCTTTCATTGAGAAATCTATTAATCCCACTCCCCCGCTTCTTTCATTGAGAAATCCATTATTCCCATTCCCCCTGCTCCTTTCATTGAGAAATCCATTATTCCCACTCCCCCGGCTCCTTTCATTGAGAAATCTATTATTCCCACTCCCCCTGCTCCTTTCATTGACAAATCCATTATTCCCACTCCCCCTGCTCCTTTCATTGAGAAATCTATTATTCCCACTCCCCCTGCTCCTTTCATTGACAAATCCATTATTCCCACTCCCCCTGCTCCTTTCATTGAGAAATCTATTCATCCCACTCCCCCGCTCCTTTCATTGAGAATTCTATTCATCGGTCTCCCCTGCTCCTTCCATTGAGAAATCTATTAATCCCAGTCTCCTGCTCCTATCATTGACAAATCTATTAATCCCATTACCGCTGCTTCTTTCATTGAGAAATCGAGTTATCCCATTCCCAGCTCTCCTTTCATTGTGAAATCTACTAATTCCGCACCCTGCTTCTTTCATTGAGAAATCTATTAAACCCATTCCCTCTGCTTCTTTCATTGAGAAATCTATTAATCCCATTCCCCGCTCTCCTTTCATTGACATATCTATTAACCCCACTCCCCCTGCTCCATTCTTTGAGAAATCCATTAATCCCCCTGCTCCTTTCATTGAGAAATCCATTAATCTCATTCTCTCACTGCATTCATTGAGAAATCTATTCATCCCAAACCCCACACATATAATTGAGAAATCTATTAATCCTACTCCTGCTGCTACTTTCATTGTGAAATCTGTTAATCCCATTCCCTCTCTCCTTTCATTGAGAAATCAATTAATCCCATTCCCCACACATTTCATTGGGAAATCTATGAATCCCAATCCTCCACTCCTTTCATTGAGGAATCTATTAATCCCTCTCCCCGCTACTTTATTTTAGAAATCTATTAATCCCATTCCCACTGCTTTTTTCATTGAGAAATCTATTAATCCCATTCCCACTGCTCTTTTCATTGAACAATCTATGAACCTACTCCGTTGCACCTTTCTTTTAGAAATGTATTAATCCCAGTCCCCCGCTCCTCTCATTGAGAAATCTAAAGTCCCACTCCCCCTGCGCCTTTAATTGAGAAATCTATTAATCCCACTTCCCTGCTCCTTTAATTGAGAAATATATGAATCCCACTTGCCCGGCTCCTTTCATTGAGAAATCTATTAATCCCAGTCCCCTGCTCCTTTCATTGAGAAATCTATTAATCCCATTCCCCCGCTCCTTTCATCGAGAAATCTATTAATCCCATTCCCCGGCTCATTTCATTGAGAAATCCAGTAATCCCACTCCCCCTGTCACTTTCATTGAGAAATCTATTAATCCCACTCCCTGCTCCTTTCGTTGAGAAATCTATTAACCCCACTCCCCCGCTCCTTTCATTGAGAAATCTATTAATCCCACTCCCCCTCTCCGTTCATCGAGAAATCTATTAATCCCACTCCACTGCCCCTTTCTTTTGAAACCTATTCATCCCACTCCCCTGCTTCTATCATTGAGAAATCTATTAATCACACTCCCCTCATCCTTTAATTGAGTAATCTATTAATCCACTCACCCACCTTCTTCCTTGAAAAATCAATTAATCCCGTTCCCTGGCTCATTTCATTGAGAAATCTATTAATCCCACTCCCCCGCTCCTTTCATTCAAAAATCTATTAATCCCACTCCACTGCTCCTTTCTTTGTGAAACCTATTCATTCGTCTCCCCTGCTCCTTTCATTGAGAAATCTATTAATCCCAATCCCTCGCTCCTTTCATTGAGAAATTCATTAATCCCACTCCCCCTGTCCCTTTCATTGAGAAATCTATTAATCTCACTCCCCCGCTCCTTTCATTGAGAAATCTATTAATCCCACTCCCCCACTCCATTCATTGAGGAATCTATTAATCCCACTGCCCCTACTCCTTTCGTTGAGACATCTATTAATCCCATTCCCCTGCTCCTTTCATTGAGAAATCTATTAATCCCACTCTCCCTGTCCCTTTCATTGAGAAATCTATTAATTCCACTCCCCTGCTCCTTTCATTGATAAATCTATTAATCCCACTCCACTGCCCCTTTCTTTTGAAACCTATTCATCCCACTCCCCTGCTTCTATCATTGAGAAATCTATTAATCGCACTACCCCTGCTCCTTTCATTGAGAAATCCAGTAATCCCACTCCCCCTGCTCCTTTCATTGAGAAATCTATTAATCACACTCCCCTCATCCTTTAATTGAGTAATGCATTATTCTCACTTCCCCTGCTCCTTTCATTGAGAAATCTATTAATCCCACTCCCCCGCTCCTTTCATTGAGAAATCCATTATTCCCACTCCCCCTGCTCCTTTCATTGAGAAATCTATTAATCCCACTTGCCCTGCTCCTTTCATTCAGATATCTATTAATCCCACTCCCCCTGCTCCTTTCATTGAGAAATCTATTATTCCCACTCCCCCTGCTCCTTTCATTGAGAAATCTATTCATCCCAAACCCCACACATATAATTGAGAAATCTTTTAATCCCACTCCCCCGCTCCTTTCATTGAGAAATATATTCATCCCACTCCCCCGCTCCTTTCATTGAGAAATCTATTATTCCCACTCCCCCTGTCCCTTCGTTGAGAAATCTATTAATTCCAGTGCCCCGCTCCTTTCATTGAAAAATCTATTAATCCCACTCCCCCGCTCCTTTCATTGAGAATTCTATTCATCGGTCTCCCCTGCTCCTATCATTGACAAATCTATTAATCCCATTACCGCTGCTTCTTTCATTGAGAAATCGAGTTATCCCATTCCCAGCTCTCCTTTCATTGTGAAATCTACTAATTCCGCACCCTGCTTCTTTCATTGAGAAATCTATTAAACCCATTCCCTCTGCTTCTTTCATTGAGAAATCTATTAATCCCATTCCCCGCTCTCCTTTCATTGACATATCTATTAACCCCACTCCCCCTGCTCCATTCATTGAGAAATCCATTAATCCCCCTGCTCCTTTCATTGAGAAATCCATTAATCTCATTCTCTCACTGCATTCATTGAGAAATCTATTCATCCCAAACCCCACACATATAATTGAGAAATCTATTAATCCTACTCCTGCTGCTACTTTCATTGTGAAATCTGTTAATCCCATTCCCTCTCTCCTTTCATTGAGAAATCAATTAATCCCATTCCCCACACATTTCATTGGGAAATCTATGAATCCCACTCCTCCACTCCTTTCATTGAGGAATCTAGTAATCCCTCTCCCCCGCTCCTTTCTTTTAGAAATCTATTAATCCCATTCCCACTGCTCTTTTCATTGAGAAATCTATTAATCCCTCTCCCCCGCTCCTTTCTTTTAGAAATCTATTAATCCCATTCCCACTGCTCTTTTCATTGAGAAATCTATTAATCCCTCTCCCCCGCTCCTTTCTTTTAGAAATCTATTAATCCCATTCCCACTGCTCTTTTCACTGAACAATCTATTAACCTACTCCGTTGCTCCTTTCTTTTAGAAATGTATTAATCCCAGTCCCCCGCTCCTCTCATTGAGAAATCTAAAGTCCCACTCCCCCTGCTCCTTTCATTGAGAAATCTATTAATCCCACTTCCCTGCTCCTTTAATTGAGAAATCTATGAATCCCACTCGCCCGGCTCCTTTCATTGAGAAATCTATTAATCCCAGTCCCCTGCTCCTTTCATTGAGAAATCTATTAATCCCAGTCCCCTGCTCCTTTCATCGAGAAATCTATTAATCCCATTCCCCTTGCTTCTTTTATTGAGAAATCTATTAATCCCACTCCCCCGTTACTTTCTTTGAGAAATGTATTAATCCCATGCCCTCACTCCTTTCATTGAGAACTCTATTAATCCCACTCCCCCGCTCCTTTCATTGAGAAATCTATTAAACCCATTCCCTCTGCTTCTTTCATTGAGAAAACTATTAATCCCACTCGCCCTGCTCCTTTCATTGAGAAATCTACTAATTCCATTCCCCCTGCTGCTTTCATTGAGAAATGTATTAATCCCACTCCCCTGCTTCTTGCATTGTGGAACCTATTTATCCCAATCCGCCGGCTCCTGTCATTGAGAAATCTATTAATCCCACTCACTGCTTCTTTCATTGAGAAAACTATTGATCCCATTGCCCCGTTCCTTACATTGAGAAATCTATTAATCCCAGTCCCCCGTTCCTTTCACTGAGAAATCTATTAATCCCATTCCCCACACATTTCATTGGGAAATCTATGAATCCCACTCCTCCACTCCTTTCATTGAGGAATATAGTAATCCCTCTCCCCCGCTCCTTTCTTTTAGAAATCTATTAATCCCATTCCCACTGCTCTTTTCATTGAGAAATCTATTAATCCCTCTCCCCCGCTCCTTTCTTTTAGAAATCTATTAATCCCATTCCCACTGCTCTTTTCATTGAGAAATCTATTAATCCCTCTCCCCCGCTCCTTTCTTTTAGAAATCTATTAATCCCATTCCCACTGCTCTTTTCATTGAACAATCTATTAACCTACTCCGTTGCTCCTTTCTTTTAGAAATGTATTAATCCCAGTCCCCCGCTCCTCTCATTGAGAAATCTAAAGTCCCACTCCCCCTGCTCCTTTCATTGAGAAATCTATTAATCCCACTTCCCTGCTCCTTTAATTGAGAAATCTATGAATCCCACTCGCCCGGCTCCTTTCATTGAGAAATCTATTAATCCCAGTCCCCTGCTCCTTTCATTGAGAAATCTATTAATCCCAGTCCCCTGCTCCTTTCATCGAGAAATCTATTAATCCCATTCCCCTTGCTTCTTTTATTGAGAAATCTATTAATCCCACTCCCCCGTTACTTTCTTTGAGAAATGTATTAATCCCATGCCCTCACTCCTTTCATTGAGAACTCTATTAATCCCACTCCCCCGCTCCTTTCATTGAGAAATCTATTAAACCCATTCCCTCTGCTGCTTTCATTGAGAAATGTATTAATCCCACTCCCCTGCTTCTTGCATTGTGGAACCTATTTATCCCAATCCGCCGGCTCCTGTCATTGAGAAATCTATTAATCCCACTCACTGCTTCTTTCATTGAGAAAACTATTGATCCCATTGCCCCGTTCCTTACATTGAGAAATCTATTAATCCCAGTCCCCCGTTCCTTTCACTGAGAAATCTATTAATCCCATTCCCCACACATTTCATTGGGAAATCTATGAATCCCACTCCTCCACTCCTTTCATTGAGGAATATAGTAATCCCTCTCCCCCGCTCCTTTCTTTTAGAAATCTATTAATCCCATTCCCACTGCTCTTTTCATTGAGAAATCTATTAATCCCTCTCCCCCGCTCCTTTCTTTTAGAAATCTATTAATCCCATTCCCACTGCTCTTTTCATTGAGAAATCTATTAATCCCTCTCCCCCGCTCCTTTCTTTTAGAAATCTATTAATCCCATTCCCACTGCTCTTTTCACTGAACAATCTATTAACCTACTCCGTTGCTCCTTTCTTTTAGAAATGTATTAATCCCAGTCCCCCGCTCCTCTCATTGAGAAATCTAAAGTCCCACTCCCCCTGCTCCTTTCATTGAGAAATCTATTAATCCCACTTCCCTGCTCCTTTAATTGAGAAATCTATGAATCCCACTCGCCCGGCTCCTTTCATTGAGAAATCTATTAATCCCAGTCCCCTGCTCCTTTCATTGAGAAATCTATTAATCCCAGTCCCCTGCTTCTTTCATCGAGAAATCTATTAATCCCATTCCCCTTGCTTCTTTTATTGAGAAATCTATTAATCCCACTCCCCCGTTACTTTCTTTGAGAAATGTATTAATCCCATGCCCTCACTCCTTTCATTGAGAACTCTATTAATCCCACTCCCCCGCTCCTTTCATTGAGAAATCTATTAAACCCATTCCCTCTGCTTCTTTCATTGAGAAAACTATTAATCCCACTCGCCCTGCTCCTTTCATTGAGAAATCTACTAATTCCATTCCCCCTGCTGCTTTCATTGAGAAATGTATTAATTCCATTCCCCCTGCTGCTTTCATTGAGAAATGTATTAATCCCACTCCCCTGCTTCTTGCATTGTGGAACCTATTTATCCCAATCCGCCGGCTCCTGTCATTGAGAAATCTATTAATCCCACTCACTGCTTCTTTCATTGAGAAAACTATTGATCCCATTGCCCCGTTCCTTACATTGAGAAATCTATTAATCCCAGTCCCCCGTTCCTTTCACTGAGAAATCTATTAATCCCACTGCCCCCACGCCTTTCATTCAGAAATCTATTAATCCCACTCCCCCGTTACTTTCTTTGAGAAATGTATTAATCCCATGCCCTCACTCCTTTCATTGAGAAATCTATTAATCCCATTCCCCTTTCTCCTTTCATTGACAAATCTATTAATCCCATTCCCCCTGCTCCTTCCATTGAGAAATCTATTAATCGCACTCATTGCTTCTTTCATTGAGAATACTTAATCCCACTTGCCCTGCTCCTTTCATTCAGATATCTATTAATCCCACTCCCCCTGCTCCTTTCATTGAGAAATCTATTAATCCCATTCCCCGCTCTCCTTTCATTGACATATCTATTAACCCCACTCCCCCTGCTCCATTCATTGAGAAATCCATTAATCCCCCTGCTCCTTTCATTGAGAAATCCATTAATCTCATTCTCTCACTGCATTCATTGAGAAATCTATTCATCCCAAACCCCACACATATAATTGAGAAATCTATTAATCCTACTCGGGCGGCACGGTAGCACAGTGGTTAGCACTGCTGCTTCACAGCTCCAGGGACCTGGGTTCGATTCCCGGCTCGGGTCACTGTCTGTGTGGAGTTTGCACATTCTCCTCGTGTCTGCGTGGGTTTCCTCCGGGTGCTCCGGTTTCCTCCCACAGTCCAAAGATGTGCGGGTTAGGTTGATTGGCCATGCTAAAATTGCCCCTTAGTGTCCTGGGATGCATAGATTAGAGGGATTAGCGGGTAAAATATGTAGGGATATGGGGGTAGGGCCTGGGTGGGATTGTGGTCGGTGCAGACTCGATGGGCCGAATGGCCTCTTTCTGTACTGTGGGGTTTCTATGTTTCTATGTTTCTACTCCCGCTGCTACTTTCATTGTGAAATCTGTTAATCCCATTCCCTCTCTCCTTTCATTGAGAAATCAATTAATCCCATTCCCCACACATTTCATTGGGAAATCTATGAATCCCACTCCTCCACTCCTTTCATTGAGGAATCTAGTAATCCCTCTCCCCCGCTCCTTTCTTTTAGAAATCTATTAATCCCATTCCCACTGCTCTTTTCATTGAGAAATCTATTAATCCCTCTCCCCCGCTCCTTTCTTTTAGAAATCTATTAATCCCATTCCCACTGCTCTTTTCATTGAGAAATCTATTAATCCCTCTCCCCCGCTCCTTTCTTTTAGAAATCTATTAATCCCATTCCCACTGCTCTTTTCATTGAACAATCTATTAACCTACTCCGTTGCTCCTTTCTTTTAGAAATGTATTAATCCCAGTCCCCCGCTCCTCTCATTGAGAAATCTAAAGTCCCACTCCCCCTGCTCCTTTCATTGAGAAATCTATTAATCCCACTTCCCTGCTCCTTTAATTGAGAAATCTATGAATCCCACTCGCCCGGCTCCTTTCATTGAGAAATCTATTAATCCCAGTCCCCTGCTCCTTTCATTGAGAAATCTATTAATCCCAGTCCCCTGCTCCTTTCATCGAGAAATCTATTAATCCCATTCCCCTTGCTTCTTTTATTGAGAAATCTATTAATCCCACTCCCCCGTTACTTTCTTTGAGAAATGTATTAATCCCATGCCCTCACTCCTTTCATTGAGAACTCTATTAATCCCACTCCCCCGCTCCTTTCATTGAGAAATCTATTAAAACCATTCCCTCTGCTTCTTTCATTGAGAAAACTATTAATCCCACTCGCCCTGCTCCTTTCATTGAGAAATCTACTAATTCCATTCCCCCTGCTGCTTTCATTGAGAAATGTATTAATCCCACTCCCCTGCTTCTTGCATTGTGGAACCTATTTATCCCAATCCGCCGGCTCCTGTCATTGAGAAATCTATTAATCCCACTCACTGCTTCTTTCATTGAGAAAACTATTGATCCCATTGCCCCGTTCCTTACATTGAGAAATCTATTAATCCCAGTCCCCCGTTCCTTTCACTGAGAAATCTATTAATCCCACTGCCCCCACGCCTTTCATTCAGAAATCTATTAATCCCACTCCCCCGTTACTTTCTTTGAGAAATGTATTAATCCCATGCCCTCACTCCTTTCATTGAGAAATCTATTAATCCCATTCCCCTTTCTCCTTTCATTGACAAATCTATTAATCCCATTCCCCCTGCTCCTTCCATTGAGAAATCTATTAATCGCACTCATTGCTTCTTTCATTGAGAATACTTAATCCCACTTGCCCTGCTCCTTTCATTCAGATATCTATTAATCCCACTCCCCCTGCTCCTTTCATTGAGAAATCTATTAATCCCATTCCCCGCTCTCCTTTCATTGACATATCTATTAACCCCACTCCCCCTGCTCCTTTCATTGAGAAATCTCCTAATTCCACTCCCCCTGCACTTTTCATTCAGAAATCAATGAATCCCATTGCCCCATTCATTGTGAAATCCATTGATCCCTCTTCCCTGTTCCTTTCATTGGGAAATCGATTAATCCCACTCCCGCGTTCCTTTCACTGAGAAATCTATTAACTCCACAGCCCCCGCTACTTTAATTGAGAACCCTATTAATCCCACTCCTGCTCCTTTCATTCAGATATCTATTAATTCCACTCTCCCTGCTCCTTTCATTGAGAAATCTATTAATTCCACTCCCCCTGCTCCTTCGATTGAGAAATCTATTATTCACAGTCACTGATCCATCCATTGAGTAATCTATTAATCCCACTCCCCCGCTCCTTTCATTGAGAAATCTATTATTCCCACTCCCCTGCTCCTTTCATTGAGAAATCTATTATTCTCACTCCCCTGCTCCTTTCATTGAGAAATCTATTAATGCCACTCCACTGTTCCATTCACTGCGATCTATATTCATCTCACGACCCGGCTCCTTTCATTGAGAACTCTGTTAATCCCACTCCCCGGCTACTTTCATTGAGAAATCTATTGATCCCACACCTCCCACTCCTTCCATTGAGAAATCTATTAATCCCACTGCCCCGCACCTTTGATTGAGAAATCTATACATCCCACTCTCCCACTCCTTTCAATGAGAAATCTATTCATCACGTTCCCCCTGTTTCTTTCATTGAGAACTCTATTAATCCCTCTCCTATGTTCCTTTCACTGAGAACTCTACTAATCCCACACCCCCCGCTCCTATCATTGAGAAATCGATGAATCCCATTCCTCCTGCTCCTTTCATTGGGAAATCTATTCATCCCACTCCCCCGCTCCTTTCATTGAGAAATCTATTAATCCCACGCCCCCCGCTCCTTTCACTGAGAAATCTATTCATCCCGCTACCCCTGCTCATTTCATTGAGAAATCTGTGAATCCCACTCCCCCTGCTTCTTTCATTGAGAAATCTATTAATCCCACTCCCCCACTCTTTCATTGAGAAATCTATTAATCCCACCCCCTGCGCTTTTCATTGAGAAATCTCTTAATCCCATTCCGCATGCTCCGTTCACTGAGAAATCTATTAATCCCACTCCCCACTTCTTTCATTGAGAAATCTCTTAATCCCATTCCCCTTGCTGATTCATTGAGGAATCTATTAATCCCACTCCCCTGCTCCTTTCATTGAGAAATATCTTAATCCCATTCTCCAGGCTGCTTTCATTGAGAAATCTATTAATCCTGCTCCCCTGCTCCTTTCATTGAGAAATCTATTACTCCCACTCCCCCGCACCTTTCATTGAGAAATCTATTAATCCCATTCCCCCTGAGAATTTCATTGAGAAATCTCTTAATCACATTCCCCATACTCTGTTCATTGAGAAATCTATTAATCCCACTCCCCTGCTCCTTTCATTGAGAAATCTATTAATCCCACGCCGTGCTCCTTTCATTGAGAAATCTCTTAATCCCACTCCCCCGCTCCTTTCACTGAGAAATCTATTGATCCCATTCCCCCGCTTCTTTCATTGAGAAATCTATGAATCCCACTGCCCCGCACCTTTGATTGAGAAATCTACAAATCCCACTCTCCCACTCCTTTCAATGAGAAATCTATTCATCACGTTCCCCCTGTTTCTTTCATTGAGAACTCTATTAATCCCACTCCTACGTTCCTTTCACTGAGAACTCTACTAATCCCACTCCCCCCGCTCCTATCATTGAGAAATCGATGAATCCCATTCCTCCTGCTCCTGTCATTGAGAAATCCATTAATCCCACTCCCCCCGCTCCTTTAATTGAGAAATCTATTAATCCCACTCCTACGTTCCTTTCACTGAGAAATCGATTAATCCCATTCCCCTGCTCCTTTCATTGGGAAATCTATTCATCCCACTCCCCCGCTCCTTTCATTGAGAAATCTATTAATCCCACGCCCCCCGCTCCTTTCATTGAGAAATCTATTCATCCCACTACCCCTGCTCCTTTCATTGAGAAATCTATGAATCCCACTCCCCCTGCTTCTTTCATTGAGAAATCTATTAATCCCACTACCCCACTCTTTCATTGAGAAATCTATTAATCCCACCCCCTGCGCTTTTCATTGAGAAATCTCTTAATCCCATTCCCCATGCTCCGTTCATTGAGAAATCTATTAATCCCACTCCCCACTCCTTTCATTGAGAAATCTCTTAATCCCATTCCCCTTGCTGATTCATTGAGGAATCTATTAATCCCACTCCCCTGCTCCTTTCATTGAAAAATATCTTAATCCCATTCTCCAGGCTGCTTTCATTGTGAAATCTATTAATCCTGCTCCCCCGCACCTTTCATTGAGAAATCTATTAATCCCATTCCCCCTGAGAATTTCATTGAGAAATCTCTTAATCACATTCCCCATACTCTGTTCATTGAGAAATCTATTAATCCCACTCCCCTGCTCCTTTCATTGGGAAATCTCTTAATCCCACTCCCCCGCTCCTTTCATTGAGAAATCTATTAATCCCGTGCCCTGCTTCTTTCATTGAGAAATCTATTAATCCCACTCCCCCGCTCCTTTCATTGAGAAATCTAATTATCCCACTCCCTGCTCCTTTCATTGAGAAATCTATTAATCCCACTCCCCTGCTCCTTTCATTGAGAAATCTATTAATCCCACTCCCCCTGCTCCTTTCATTGAGAAATCCATTAATTTCACTCCCCCATTCCTTTCTTTGAGAAATCTATTAATCCCACTCCCCCTGCTCCTTTCATTGAGAAATCTATTCATCCCACTCCCCCGTTCCTTTCATTGAGAAACCTATTCATCCCACTCCCCCTGCTCCTTTCATTGAGAAATCTATGAATCCCAGTCCCCTGCTCCTTTCATTGAGAAATCTCTTAATCCCATTCCCCTGCTCCTTTCATTGAGAAATCTATTACTCCCACTCTCCTGTTCTTTTCATTGGGAAATCTATTAATCCCACTCCCCCGCTACATTCATTGAGAAATCTATTAATCCCGTGCCCTGCTTCTTTCACTGAGAAATCTATTAATCCCATTCCCCCGCTTCTTTCATTGAGAAATCTATGAATCCCAGCCCCCCGCTCATTTCTTTGAGAAATCTAATTATCCCACTCCCTGCTCCATTCATTGAGAAATCACTTAATCCCATTCCCCCCGCTGCTTTCATTGAGAAATCTATTAATCCCATTCCCCCCGCTGCTTTCATTGAGAAATCTATTCATCCGACTCCCCCCGCTCCTTTCATTGAGAAATCTATTAATCCCACTGTCCCCGCTCCTTTCATTGAGAAATCTATTAATCCCGTGCCCTGCTTCTTTCACTGAGAAATCTATTGATCCCATTACCCCGCTGCTTTCTTTGAGAAATCTAATTATCCCACTCCTTGCTCCATTCATTGAGAAATCACTTAATCCCATTCCCCCCGCTGCTTTCATTGAGAAATCTATGAATCCCAGCCCCCCGCTGCTTTCTTTGAGAAATCTAATTATCCCACTCCCTGCTCCATTCATTGAGAAATCACTTAATCCCATTCCCCCCGCTGCTTTCATTGAGAAATCTATTAATCCCACTGTCCCCGCTCCTTTCATTGAGAAATCTATTAATCCCACTCCCCCTGCTCCTTCCATTGAGAAATCTATGAATCCCATTCCGCTGCTCATTTCATTGAGAATCCTATTAATCCCACTCCCCCGGTCCTTTCATTGAGATATCTATCAATCCCACTCCCCCGGTCCTTTCATTGACAAATCTATTAATCCCACTCCCCCACTCTTTTCATTGGGAAATCTATGAATCCCACTCCCCTGCTCCTTTCATTGAGAAACCTATTAATCCTATGCCCTCACTCCTGTCTTTGAGAAATCTATTAATCCAATGCCCTCACTCCTTTCATTGAGAAATCTATTAATCCCATTCCCCCTGCTCCTTTCATTGAGAAATCTATTAATCCCACTCCCTGCGCCGTTCATTGAGAAATCTCTTAATCCCATTCGCCTTGCTCCTTTCATTGAGAAATCTATTAATCCAACTCCCCCTGCTCCTTTCACTGAGAAATCTATTAATTCCACTCCCCCTGCTCCTTTCATTGAGAAATCTATTCATCCCACGCCTCCGTACCTTTCATTGAGAAATATATTACTCCCATGCCCTCACTCCTTTCATTGAGAAATCTATTAATCCCATTCCCCTTGCTGCTTTTATTGAGAAATCTATTAATCCCGCTCCCCTGTTCATTTCATTGAGAAATCTATTACTCCCACACCCCCGCACCTTTCATTGAGAAATCTATTAATCCCACTCCCCTGCTCCTTTCATTGAGAAACCTATTAATCCCATGCCCTCACACCTTTCATTGAGAGTTCTATTGATCCCATGCCCTCACTCCTTTCATTGAGAAATCTATTAATCCCATTCCCCCTGCTCCTTTCATTGAGAAATCTATTAATCCCACCCCCTGCGCCTTTCATTGAGAAATCTCTTAATCCCATTCCCCTTGCACCTTTCATTGAGAAATCTCTTAATCCCATTCCCATTGCTGCTTTTATTGAGAAATCTATTAATCCCGCTCCCCTGCTCCTTTCATTGAGAAATCTATTACTCCCACACCCCCGCACCATTCATTGAGAAATCTATTAATCCCACTCCCCTGCTCCTTTCATCGAGAAATCTATTAATCCCGCTGCCCTGCCCCTTTCATTGAGAAATCTATTACTCCCACTCTCCCGTTCCTTTCATTGGGAAATCTATTAATCCCACTCCCCCGCTTCTTTCATTGAGAAATCTATTAATCCCACTCCCCTGCTCCTTTCATTGAGAAACCTATTAATCCCATGCCCTCACACCTTTCATTGAGAAATCTCTTAATCCCATTCTCCCTGCCCCTTTCATTGAGAAATCTATTAATCCCACTCCCTGCGCCTTTCATTGAATAATCTCTTAATCCCATTCCCCTTGCTCCTTTCATTGAGAAATCTATTAATCCCACTTCCCCTGCTCCTTTCATTGAGAAATCTATTAATCCTACTCCCCCGCACCTTTCATTGCGAAATCTATTAATCCCATTCCCCCGCTCCTTTCATTGAGAAAGGTAAGATTCCTACTCCGATGCTACTTTCATTCAGGAATCTATTAATCCCATTCCCTGCTCCTTTCATTGAGAAATCTATGAATCCCATTCCGCTGCTCCTTTCATTGAGAAATTTATTAATCCCACTCCCCCTGCTCCTTTCATTGAGAAACCTATTAATCCCATGCCCTCACTCCTTTCTTTGAGAAATCTATTAATCCCATGCCCTCACACCTTTCATTGAGAAATCTATTGATCCCATGCCCTCACTCCTTTCATTGAGAAATCTATTAATCCCACTCCCTGCGCCTTTCATTGAGAAATCTCTTAAACCCATTCCCCTTGCTCCTTTCATTGAGAAATCTATTAATCCCACCTCCACTGCTCCTTTCATTGAGAATTCGATTTTTCCCACTCCCCCGCACCTTTCATTGAGAAATCTATTAATCCCATGCCCTCACTCCTTTCATTGAGAATTCTAGTAATCCCATTCCCCCTGCTCCTTGCAATGAGAAATCTATTAATCCCACTCCCTGCGCCTTCATTGAGAAATCTATTAATCCCACCCCCCTGCTCCTTTCATTGAGAAATCTATTAATCCCACTCCCCCGCACCTTTCATTGAGAAATCTATTAATCCCACTCCCCCGCACCTTTCGTTGAGAAATCTCTTAATCCCATTCCCCTTGCTGCTTTTATTGAGAATTCTATTAATCCTGCTCCCCTGCTCTTTTCATTGAGAAATCTATTACTCCCACACCCCCGCACCTTTCATTGAGAAATCTATTAATCCCATTCACCCTGCGCCTTTCATTGAGAAATCGCTTAATCACATTCCCCATGCTCCGTTCATTGAGAAATCTATTAATCCCGCTCCCCTGCTCATTTCATTGAGAAATCTATTGCTCCCACACCCCCGCACCTTTCATTGAGAAAGCTATTAATCCCAGTCCCCTGCTCCTTTCATTGAGAAACCTATTAATCCCATGCCCTCACTCCTTTCTTTCAGAAATCTATTAAACCCATTCCCCCCGCTGCTTTCATTGAGAAATCTATTAATCCCATTTCCCCTCTCCTTTCATTGAGAAATCTATAAATCCCACTCCCCCCTCTCCTTTCATTCAGAAATCTATTAATCCCAATGTCCCCGCTAGTTTCATTGAGAAGTCTAATAATCCCACTCCATCTCTCCTTTCATTGAGAAATCTATTAATCCCATTCCCCCGCTCCTTTCATTGAGAAAGGTAATATTCCTACTCCGATGCTACTTTCATTCAGGAATCTATTAACCGCATTCCCTGCTCCTTTCATTGAGAAATCTATGAATCCCATTCCCCTGCTCCTTGCAATGAGAAATCTATTAATCCCACTCCCCCGCACCTTTCATTGAGAAATCTATTAATCCCACTCCCCCGCACCTTTCACTGAGAAATCTCTTAATCCCATTCCCTTTGCTGCTTTTATTGTAAATTCTATTAATCCCGCTCCCCTGCTCCTTTCATTGAGAAATCTATTACTCCCACACCCCCGCACCTTTCATTGAGAAATTTATTAATCCCATTCACCCTGCGCCTTTCATTGAGAAATCGCTTAATCACATTCCCCATGCTCCGTTCATTGAGAAATCTATTAATCCCACTCCCCTGCTCCTTTCATTGAGAAATCTCTTAATCCCATTGCCCTGCTCCTTTCATTCAGAAATCTATTAATCCCACTCCCCTGCTCCTTTCATTGAGAAATCTATTACTCCCACTCTCCCGTTCCTTTCATTGGGAAATCTATTAATCCCACTCCCCCGCTTCTTTCATTGAGAAATCTATTAATCCCACTCCCCCGCTCCTTTCATTGAGAAATCTAATTATCCCACTCCCTGCTCCATTCATTGAGAAATCTCTTAATCCCATTCCCCCTGCTGCTTTCATTGAGAACTCTATTCATCCCACTATCCCCGCTCCATTCATTGAGAAATCTCTTAATCCCACTGTCCCCGCTCCATTCATTGAGAAATCTATTAATCCCATTCCCGCGCTCCTTTCATTAAGAAATCTATTAATCCCCTTCCCCCGTTCCTTTCATTGAGAAAGGTAAGAATCCTACTCCGCTGCTACTTTCATTCAGGAATCTATTAATCCCACTCCCTGCTCCTTTCATTGAGAAATCTATGAATTCCATTCCGCAGCTCCTTTCATTGAGAAACCTATTAATCCCACTCCCCCGGTCCTTTCACTGAGAAATCTATAAATCCCACTCCCCCGGTCCTTTCATTGAGAAATCTATTAATCCCACTCCCCCTGCTCCTTTCATTGAGAAATCTATTAATCCCACACCCCCACTCCTTTCATTGAGAAATCTATTAATCCCACTCCCCGCTCCTTTCATTGAGAAATCTATTAACCCCATTCCGCTGCTCCTTTCATTGAGAAACCTATGAATCCCACTCCCCCGCTCCGTTCAGTGAGAAATCAATGTATCCCATTCCCTCTGCTGCTTTCATTGAGAAATCTATTAATCCCATTGCCTCACTCATTTCATTGAGTAAACTATTAGTCCCACTCCCCCTGCTCCTTTCATTGAGAAATCTATTAATCCCTCTCCCCCGCTCCTTTCATTGAGAAACCTATTGATCCCACTCCCCCTGCTCCTTTCATTGAGAAATCTCTTAATCCCACTCCGCTGCTCCCTTCATTGAGGAATCTATTAATCCCACTACCCCAGGCCTTTCATTGAGAAATCTATTAATCCCAATCACCCTGCTTCTTTCATTGAGAAATCTAATAATCCCATTCCCCCGGTCCTTTCATTGAGAAATATATTAATCCCACGCCCCCGCTCCTTTCATTGAGAAATCTATTAATCCCATTCCCCAGCTTCTTTCATTGAGAAATCCATTAATCCCATTTCCCTGCTGCTTTCATTGAGAAATCTATTAATCCCACTGTCCCCGCTCCTTTCATTGAAAAATCTAATAATCCTACTCCCCCGCTCCTTTCATCGAGAAATCTATTATTCCCATTCCCCCGTTCCTTTCATTGAGAAAGGTAAGAAACCTACTCCGCTGCTACTTTCATTCAGGAATCTATTAATCCCACTCCCTGCTCCTTTCATTGAGAAATCTATTAATACCATTCCGCTGCTCCTTTCATTGAGACACCTATTAATCCCACTTCCCCGGTCCTTTCATTGAGAAATGTATGAATCCCACTCCCCTGGTCCTTTCATTGAGAAATCTAAGAATCCCACTCCCCTGCTCCTTTCATTGAGAATTCTATTAATCCGACTCCCCCTGCTCCTTTAATTGAGAAATCGATGAATCCCACACCCCCCGCTCCTTTAATTGAGAAATCGATGAATCCCACTCCCCCGGCTCCTTTCATCGAGAAATCTAGTAATCCCAGTCCCCCTGCATCATTCACTGAGAAATCTATTAATCCCACTCCCCCTGCTCCTTTCATTGAGAAATCTATTAATCCCTTTCCCCCTGCATCATTCACTGAGAAATCTATTAATCCCACTCCCCCTGCTCCGTTCATTGAGAAATCTATTAATCACATTCCCCCTGCTCCTTTCATTGAGAAATCGATTAATCCCACTCCCCCAGGGCCTTTCATTGAGAAATCTATTAATCCCACTCCCCCGCACCTTTCATTGAGAAATCGATTAATCCCATTGCCTCACTCCTTTCACTGAGAAATATATTAATCCCACACCCCCTGCTCCGTTCATTGAGAAATGTATTAATCACATTCCCCCCGCTCCTTTCATTGAGAAATCTATTAATCCCACACCCCCTGCTCCTTTCATTGAGAAATCGATTAATCCCACTCCCCCGCTCCTTTCATTGAGAAATCTATTAATCCCACTCCCCCGCACCTTTCATTGAGAAATCTATTAATCCCATTCCTCGATTATTTCATTGAGAAATCTCTTAATCCGATTCCCCTTGCTGCTTTCATTGAGAAATTTATTAATCCCACTCCCCAGCTCCTTTCATTGAGAAATATATTAATCCCACGCCCCCGCTCCTTTCATTGAGAAATCTATTAATTCCACTCCCCACTCCTTTCATTGTGAAATCAATTAATCCCACTCCCCCAGGCCCTTCATTAGGAAATCTATTAATCCCACTCCCCCGCTCCTTTCATTGAGAAATCTATTAATCCCGTGCACTGCTTCTTTCACTGAGAAATCAAATTATCCCACTCCCTGCTGCATTCATTGAGAAATCTCTTAATCCCATTCCCCCCGCTGCTTTCATTGAGAAAGGTATTAATCCTATTCCGCTGCTACTTTCATTCAGCAATCTATTATTCCCACTCCCCCTGCTCCTTTCATTGAGAATTCTATTAATCCCACTCCCCCTGCTCCTTTAATTGAGTAATCGATGAATCCCAGTCCCCCTGCACCTATCACTGAGAAACCTATTGATCCTATTCACCCGCTTCTTTCATTGAGAAATCTATTAATCCCACTCCCACAGGCCTTTCACTGGGAAATCTATTAATCCCACTCCCCTGCTCCTTTCATTGAGCAATCTATTAATCCCGCTCCCCTGCTCCTTTCATTGAGAAATCTATGAATCCCGTGCCCTGCATCTTTCACTGAGAAATCTATTGATCCCATTCCCCGCTTCTTTCATTGAGAACTCTATTAATCCCACTCCCCCTGCTCCCTTCATTGAGAAATCTATTAATCCCACTCCCCTGCTCCTTCCATTAAGAAATCTCTTAATCTAATTCCCCGCTCCTTTCATTGAGAAATCTATTCATCCCAGTACCCCTGTTCCTTTCATTGAGAAAGCTATTAATCCAACTCCCCCGCTCCTTTCACTGAGAAATCTATTAATCCCACTCCCTGCTCCTTTCATTCAGAAATCTCATCGTCCCATTCCCCCTGCTGCTTTCATTGGGAAATCTATTAATCCCGCTCCCCTGCTCCTTTCATTCAGAGATCCATTAATCCCACTCCCCTGCTCCTTTCATTGAGAGATCTATTAATTCCACTCCCCCAGGCCTTTCATTGGGAAATCTATTAATCCCACTCTCCCGCTCCTTTCACTGAGAAATCTATTGATCCCATTCCCCCGCTCCTTTCATTGAGAAATCTAGTAATCCCATTCCCCCGCTCCTTTCATTGAGAAATCTATTAATCCCATTCCCCCGCTCCTTTCATTGAGAAATCTATTAATCCCACTCCCCCGCTCCTTTCATTGAGAAATCAATTAATCCCACTCCCTTGCTCCTTTCATTGAGAAATCGATTAATCCCACTCCCCTGCTCCTTTCATTGAATCTATTATTCCCATTTCCCCGCATCTTTCATTGATAAAGGTATTAATCCTACTCTGCTGCTACTTTCATTCAGGAATCTATTATTCCCACTCCCCCTGCTCCTTTCATTGGGAAATCTATTAATCCCACTCGCCCCGGCCTTTCATTGGGAAATCTATTAATCCCAATCCCCCGCTCCTTTCATTGACAAATCTATTAATCCCATGCCCTGCTTCTTTCACTGAGAAATCTATTGATCCCATTCCCCCCTTCTATCATTGAGAAATCTATTAATCCCACTCCACCGCTCCTTTCATTGAGATATCCATTTACCCCATTCCCCCTGCTGCTTTCATTGAGGAATCTATTAATTCCACTCCCTGCTCCTTTCATTGAGAAATTTATTAATCCAACTCCCCCGCTCCTTCCATTGAGAAACCTATTAATCCCACTCCCCCCACTCCTTTCGTTGAGAAATCTATTAATCCCACGTCCTGTTTCTTTCACTGAGAAATCTATTAATCCGACTCCCCCTGCTCCTTTCATTGAGAAATCTATTAATCCCATTCCCCCTGCTCCGTTCATTGAGAAATCCATTAATCCCACTCCCTGCTCCTTTCATTGAGAAATCTCTTAATCCCATTCCCCTTGCTGCTTTCATTGAGAAATGTATTAATCCCATTCCCCGTGCTCCTTTCATTGAGGAATCTATTAATCCCACTCCTCCCGCTCCTTTCATTGAGAAATTGATTAATCCCACTCCCACTGCTCCTTTCATTGAGAAAGCTATTAATCCCACTCCCCTGCTCCCTTCACTGAGAAATCTATTAATCCCACTCCCTCAGGCCGTTCATTGAGAAATCTATTACTCCCACTCTCCCGGTCCTTTCATTCCGGAATCTATTAATCCCACTCCCCGCTCCTTTCATTGCGAAACCTATTAATCCAACTCCCCCGCTCCTTTAATTGAGAAATCTATTAATCCCATTCCGCCGCTCCTTTCATTGAGAAATCTCTGAATCCCATTCCCCCTGCTCCTGTCATCGAGAAATCTATTAATCCCACTCCCCTGCTCCTTTCATTGAGAAATCTATTAATCCCACTCCCCCGCTCCTTTCATTGAGAAATCCATTAATCCCGTGCCCTGCTTCTTTCACTGAGAAATCTATTGATCCCATTCCCCCGCTTCTATCATTGAGAAATCTATTAATCCCCTTCCCCCTGCTCCTTTCATTGAGAAATCTATTAATCACACTCCCCCGCTCCTTTCATTGAGAAATCTATTAATCCCATTCCCCCTGCTCCTTTCATTGAGAAATCTATTAATCCCACTCACCCGCTCCTTTCATTGAGAAATCTATTAATCTAACTCACCCGCTCCTTTAATTGAGAAATCTATTGATCCCATTCCCCGCTCCTTTCATTGAGAAATCTCTGAATCCCATTCCCCCTGCTGCTTTCATCGAGAAATCTATTAATCCCATTCCCCCTGCTCCTTTCATTGAGAAATCTATTAATCCCACTCCCCCGCTCCTTTCATTGAGAAATCTATTAATCCCACTCACCCGCTCCTTTCATTGAGAAATCTGTTAATCCCGTGCCCCGCTTCTTTCACTGAGAAATCTATTGATCCCCATTCCCCCGCTTCTTTCATTGAGAAATCTATTAATCCCATTCCGCCGCTCCTTTCATTGAGAAATCTCTGAATCCCATTCCCCCTGCTCCTGTCATCGAGAAATCAATTAATCCC
The DNA here is from genome assembly GCF_964213995.1 of Mustelus asterias. Lineage (NCBI taxonomy): Eukaryota > Metazoa > Chordata > Chondrichthyes > Carcharhiniformes > Triakidae > Mustelus > Mustelus asterias. Next base: position 32,641,737 of record NC_135805.1, read on the forward strand.
ACTCCCCCTGCTCCTTTCATTGAGAAATCTATTAATCCCACTCCCCCGCTCCTTTCATTGAGAAATCTATTAATCCCGTGCCCTGCTTCTTTCACTGAGAAATCTATTGATCCCATTCCCCCGCTTCTTTGATTGAGAAATCTATTAATCCCATTCCCCCTGCTCCTTTCATTGAGAAATCTATTAATCACACTCCCCCGCTCCTTTCATTGAGAAATCTATTAATCCCACTCACCCGCTCCTTTCATTGAGAAATCTATTAATCTAACTCCCCCGCTCCTTTAATTGAGAAATCTATTGATCCCATTCCCCGCTCCTTTCATTGAGAAATCTCTGAATCCCATTCCCCCTGCTGCTTTCATCGAGAAATCTATTAATCCCATTCCCCCTGCTCCTTTCATTGAGAAATCTATTAATCCCACTCCCCCGCTCCTTTCATTGAGAAATCTATTAATCCCGCTCACCCGCTCCTTTCATTGAGAAATCTATTAATCCCGTGCCCCGCTTCTTTCACTGAGAAATCTATTGATCCCATTCCCCCGCTTCTTTCATTGAGAAATCTAATTATCCCACTCCCTGCTCCATTCATTGAGAAATCTCTTAATCCCATTCCCTCCGCTTCTTTCATTGAGAAATCTATTAATCCCATTCCCCCGCTCCTTTCATTGAGAAATCTATTAATCCCACTCCCCTGCGGCTTTCATTGAGTCTATTAATCCCATTTCCCCGCTCGTTTCATTGATAAAGGTATTAATCCTACTCCGCTGCTACTTTCATTCAGGAATCTATTATTCCCACCTCCCCTGCGCCTTTCATTGAGAAATCTATTAATCCCATTCCCCCGCTGCTTTCATTGATAAAGGTATTAATCCTATTCCGCTGCTACTTTCATTCAGCAATCTATTATTCCCACTCCCCCTGCTCCTTTCATTGAGAATTCTATTAATCCCACTCCCCCGCTCCTTTAATTGAGTAATCGATGAATCCCAGTCCCCCTGCACCTTTCACTGAGAAATCTATTGATCCCATTCCCCCACTTCTTTCATTGAGAAATCTATTAATCCCACTCCCCCAGGCCTTTCATTGGGAAATCTATTAATCCCACTCCCCTGCTCCTTTCATTGAGAAATCTATTAATCCCGCTCCTCTGCTCCCTTCATTGAGAAATCTATTAATCCCGTGCCCTGCTTCTTTCACTGAGAAATCTATTGATCCCATTCCCCGCTTCTTTCATTGAGAACTCTATTAATCCCACTCCCCCTGCTCCTTTCATTGAGAAATCTAATAATCCCACTCCCCTGCTCCTTCCATTAAGAAATCTCTTAATCTAATTCCCCGCTCCTTTCATCGAGAAATCTATTCATCCCACCACCCCTGTTCCTTTCATTGAGAAAGCTATTAATCCAACTCCACCGCTCCTTTAATTGAGAAATCTATTAATCCCACTCCCCCGCTCCTTTCATCGAGAAATCAATTAATACCACTCCCTGCTCCTTTCATCGAGAAATCTATTAATCCCACTCCCCCGCTCCTTTCACTGAGAAATCTATTAATCCCACTCCCTGCTCCTTTCATTGAGAAATCTCTTCGTCCCATTCCCCCTGCTGCTTTCATTGGGAAATCTATTAATCCCGCTCCCCTGCTCCTTTCATTCAGAAATCCATTAATCCCACTCCCCTGCTCCTTTCATTGAGAGATCTATTAATTCCACTCACCCGCTCCTTTCATTGAGAAAACTATTAATCTAACTCCCCCGCTCCTTTAATTGAGAAATCTATTGATCCCATTCCCCCGCTCCTTTCATTGAGAAATCTAGTAATCCCATTCCCCCGCTCCTTTCATTGAGAAATCTATTAATCCCATTCCCCCGCTCCTTTCATTGAGAAATCTATTAATCCCACTCCCCCTGCTCCTTTCATTGAGAAATCGATTAATCCCACTCCCCCGCTCCTTTCATTGAGAAATCTATTAATCCCACTCCCCCGCACCTTTCATTGAGAAATCTATTAATCCCATTCCTCGATTATTTCATTGAGAAATCTCTTAATCCGATTCCCCTTGCTGCTTTCATTGAGAAATTTATTAATCCCACTCCCCAGCTCCTTTCATTGAGAAATATATTAATCCCACGCCCCCGCTCCTTTCATTGAGAAATCTATTAATTCCACTCCCCACTCCTTTCATTGTGAAATCAATTAATCCCACTCCCCCAGGCCCTTCATTAGGAAATCTATTAATCCCACTCCCCCGCTCCTTTCATTGAGAAATCTATTAATCCCGTGCACTGCTTCTTTCACTGAGAAATCTCTTCGTCCCATTCCCCCTGCTGCTTTCATTGGGAAATCTATTAATCCCGCTCCCCTGCTCCTTTCATTCAGAAATCCATTAATCCCACTCCCCTGCTCCTTTCATTGAGAGATCTATTAATTCCACTCACCCGCTCCTTTCATTGAGAAAACTATTAATCCCACTCTCCCGCTCCTTTCACTGAGAAATCTATTGATCCCATTCCCCCGCTCCTTTCATTGAGAAATCTAGTAATCCCATTCCCCCGCTCCTTTCATTGAGAAATCTATTAATCCCATTCCCCCGCTCCTTTCATTGAGAAATCTATTAATCCCACTCCCCCGCTCCTTTCATTGAGAAATCAATTAATCCCACTCCCTTGCTCCTTTCATTGAGAAATCGATTAATCCCACTACCCTGCTCCTTTCATTGAATCTATTATTCCCATTTCCCCGCATCTTTCATTGATAAAGGTATTAATCCTACTCTGCTGCTACTTTCATTCAGGAATCTATTATTCCCACTCCCCCTGCTCCTTTCATTGGGAAATCTATTAATCCCACTCGCCCCGGCCTTTCATTGGGAAATCTATTAATCCCAATCCCCCGCTCCTTTCATTGACAAATCTATTAATCCCATGCCCTGCTTCTTTCACTGAGAAATCTATTGATCCCATTCCCCCCTTCTATCATTGAGAAATCTATTAATCCCACTCCACCGCTCCTTTCATTGAGATATCCATTTACCCCATTCCCCCTGCTGCTTTCATTGAGGAATCTATTAATTCCACTCCCTGCTCCTTTCATTGAGAAATTTATTAATCCAACTCCCCCGCTCCTTCCATTGAGAAACCTATTAATCCCACTCCCCCCACTCCTTTCGTTGAGAAATCTATTAATCCCACGTCCTGTTTCTTTCACTGAGAAATCTATTAATCCGACTCCCCCTGCTCCTTTCATTGAGAAATCTATTAATCCCATTCCCCCTGCTCCGTTCATTGAGAAATCCATTAATCCCACTCCCTGCTCCTTTCATTGAGAAATCTCTTAATCCCATTCCCCTTGCTGCTTTCATTGAGAAATGTATTAATCCCATTCCCCGTGCTCCTTTCATTGAGGAATCTATTAATCCCACTCCTCCCGCTCCTTTCATTGAGAAATTGATTAATCCCACTCCCACTGCTCCTTTCATTGAGAAAGCTATTAATCCCACTCCCCTGCTCCCTTCACTGAGAAATCTATTAATCCCACTCCCTCAGGCCGTTCATTGAGAAATCTATTACTCCCACTCTCCCGGTCCTTTCATTCCGGAATCTATTAATCCCACTCCCCGCTCCTTTCATTGCGAAACCTATTAATCCAACTCCCCCGCTCCTTTAATTGAGAAATCTATTAATCCCATTCCGCCGCTCCTTTCATTGAGAAATCTCTGAATCCCATTCCCCCTGCTCCTGTCATCGAGAAATCTATTAATCCCACTCCCCTGCTCCTTTCATTGAGAAATCTATTAATCCCACTCCCCCGCTCCTTTCATTGAGAAATCCATTAATCCCGTGCCCTGCTTCTTTCACTGAGAAATCTATTGATCCCATTCCCCCGCTTCTATCATTGAGAAATCTATTAATCCCCTTCCCCCTGCTCCTTTCATTGAGAAATCTATTAATCACACTCCCCCGCTCCTTTCATTGAGAAATCTATTAATCCCATTCCCCCTGCTCCTTTCATTGAGAAATCTATTAATCCCACTCACCCGCTCCTTTCATTGAGAAATCTATTAATCTAACTCACCCGCTCCTTTAATTGAGAAATCTATTGATCCCATTCCCCGCTCCTTTCATTGAGAAATCTCTGAATCCCATTCCCCCTGCTGCTTTCATCGAGAAATCTATTAATCCCATTCCCCCTGCTCCTTTCATTGAGAAATCTATTAATCCCACTCCCCCGCTCCTTTCATTGAGAAATCTATTAATCCCACTCACCCGCTCCTTTCATTGAGAAATCTGTTAATCCCGTGCCCCGCTTCTTTCACTGAGAAATCTATTGATCCCCATTCCCCCGCTTCTTTCATTGAGAAATCTATTAATCCCATTCCGCCGCTCCTTTCATTGAGAAATCTCTGAATCCCATTCCCCCTGCTCCTGTCATCGAGAAATCAATTAATCCCACTCCCCCTGCTCCTTTCATTGAGAAATCTATTAATCCCACTCCCCCGCTCCTTTCATTGAGAAATCTATTAATCCCGTGCCCTGCTTCTTTCACTGAGAAATCTATTGATCCCATTCCCCCGCTTCTTTGATTGAGAAATCTATTAATCCCATTCCCCCTGCTCCTTTCATTGAGAAATCTATTAATCACACTCCCCCGCTCCTTTCATTGAGAAATCTATTAATCCCACTCACCCGCTCCTTTCATTGAGAAATCTATTAATCTAACTCCCCCGCTCCTTTAATTGAGAAATCTATTGATCCCATTCCCCGCTCCTTTCATTGAGAAATCTCTGAATCCCATTCCCCCTGCTGCTTTCATCGAGAAATCTATTAATCCCATTCTCCCTGCTCCTTTCATTGAGAAATCTATTAATCCCACTCCCCCGCTCCTTTCATTGAGAAATCTATTAATCCCACTCACCCGCTCCTTTCATTGAGAAATCTATTAATCCCGTGCCCCGCTTCTTTCACTGAGAAATCTATTGATCCCATTCCCCCGCTTCTTTCATTGAGAAATCTAATTATCCCACTCCCTGCTCCATTCATTGAGAAATCTCTTAATCCCATTCCCTCCGCTTCTTTCATTGAGAAATCTATTAATCCCATTCCCCCGCTCCTTTCATTGAGAAATCTATTAATCCCACTCCCCTGCGGCTTTCATTGAGTCTATTAATCCCATTTCCCCGCTCGTTTCATTGATAAAGGTATTAATCCTACTCCGCTGCTACTTTCATTCAGGAATCTATTATTCCCACCTCCCCTGCGCCTTTCATTGAGAAATCTATTAATCCCATTCCCCCGCTGCTTTCATTGATAAAGGTATTAATCCTATTCCGCTGCTACTTTCATTCAGCAATCTATTATTCCCACTCCCCCTGCTCCTTTCATTGAGAATTCTATTAATCCCACTCCCCCGCTCCTTTAATTGAGTAATCGATGAATCCCAGTCCCCCTGCACCTTTCACTGAGAAATCTATTGATCCCATTCCCCCACTTCTTTCATTGAGAAATCTATTAATCCCACTCCCCCAGGCCTTTCATTGGGAAATCTATTAATCCCACTCCCCTGCTCCTTTCATTGAGAAATCTATTAATCCCGCTCCTCTGCTCCCTTCATTGAGAAATCTATTCATCCCGTGCCCTGCTTCTTTCACTGAGAAATCTATTGATCCCATTCCCCGCTTCTTTCATTGAGAACTCTATTAATCCCACTCCCCCTGCTCCTTTCATTGAGAAATCTAATAATCCCACTCCCCTGCTCCTTCCATTAAGAAATCTCTTAATCTAATTCCCCGCTCCTTTCATCGAGAAATCTATTCATCCCACCACCCCTGTTCCTTTCATTGAGAAAGCTATTAATCCAACTCCACCGCTCCTTTAATTGAGAAATCTATTAATCCCACTCCCCCGCTCCTTTCATCGAGAAATCAATTAATACCACTCCCTGCTCCTTTCATCGAGAAATCTATTAATCCCACTCCCCCGCTCCTTTCACTGAGAAATCTATTAATCCCACTCCCTGCTCCTTTCATTGAGAAATCTCTTCGTCCCATTCCCCCTGCTGCTTTCATTGGGAAATCTATTAATCCCGCTCCCCTGCTCCTTTCATTCAGAAATCCATTAATCCCACTCCCCTGCTCCTTTCATTGAGAGATCTATTAATTCCACTCACCCGCTCCTTTCATTGAGAAAACTATTAATCTAACTCCCCCGCTCCTTTAATTGAGAAATCTATTGATCCCATTCCCCGCTCCTTTCATTGAGAAATCTCTGAATCCCATTACCCCTGCTGCTTTCATCAAGAAATCTATTAATCCCATTCCCCCTGCTCCTTTCATTGAGAAATCTATTAATCCCACTCCCCCGCTCCTTTCATTGTGAAATCTATTAATCCCACTCACCCGCTCCTTTCATTGAGAAATCCATTTACCCCATTCCCCCTGCTGCTTTCATTGAGGAATCTATTAATTCCACTCCCTGCTCCTTTCATTGAGAAATTTATTAATCCAACTCCCCCGCTCCTTTCATTGAGAAACCTATTAATCCCACTCCCCCCACTCCTTTCGTTGAGAAATCTATTAATCCCACGTCCTGTTTCTTTCACTGAGAAATCTATTAATCCGACTCCCCCTGCTCCTTTCATTGAGAAATCTATTAATCCCATTCCCCCTGCTCCGTTCATTGAGAAATCCATTAGTCCCACTCCCTGCTCCTTTCATTGAGAAATCTCTTAATTCCATTCCCCTTGCTGCTTTCATTGAGAAATGTATTAATCCCATTCCCCCTGCTCCTTTCATTGAGGAATCTATTAATCCCACTCCTCCCGCTCCTTTCATTGAGAAATTGATTAATCCCACTCCCACTGCTCCTTTCATTGAGAAAGCTATTAATCCCACTCCCTCAGGCCTTTCATTGAGAAATCTATTACTCCCACTCTCCCGGTCCTTTCATTCAGGTATCTATTAATCCCACTCCCCGCTCCTTTCATTGCGAAACCTATCAATCCCATTCCCCTGCTCCTTTCATTGAGAAATCTATTAATCCAACTCCCCCACTCCTTTAATTGAGAAATCTATTAATCCCATTCCGCCGCTCCTTTCATTGAGAAATCTCTGAATCCCATTCCCCCTGCTCCTGTCATCGAGAAATCTATTAATCCCACTCCCCCTGCTCCTTTCATTGAGAAATCTATTAATCCCACTCCCCCGCTCCTTTCATTGAGAAATCTATTAATCCCGTGCCCTGCTTCTTTCACTGAGAAATCTATTGATCCCATTCCCCCGCTTCTTTCATTGAGAAATCTATTAATCCCATTCCCCCTGCTCCTTTCATTGAGAAATCTATTAACCACATGCCCCCGCTCCTTTCATTGAGAAATCTATTAATCCCACTCACCCGCTCCTTTCATTGAGAAATCTATTAATCCCGTGCCCTGCTCCTTTCATTGAGAAATCTATTAATCCCACTCCCCTGCGGCTTTCATTGAGTCTATTAATCCTATTTCCCCGCTCCTTTCATTGATAAAGGCATTAATCCTACTCCGCTGCTACTTTCATTCAGGAATCTATTATTCCCACCTCCCCTGCGCCTTTCATTGAGAAATCTATTAATCCCACTCCCCTGCTCCTTTCATTGAGAAATCTATTAATCACACTCCCCCTGCTCCTTTCATTGAGAAATCTATTAATTCCACTCCCCCTGCTCCTTTCATTGAGATATCTATTAATCCCACCCCCCTGTTATTTTCATTGAGAAATCTATTAATCCCACTCCCCGCTCCTTTCATTGAGAAATCTATTAATCCCACTCCCCCGCTCCTTTCACTGAGAAATCTATTGATCCCATTCCCCCGCTCCTTTCATTGAGAAATCTATTAATCCCATTCCCCCTGCTGCTTTCATTGAGGAATCTATTAATTCCACTCCCTGCTCCTTTCATTGAGAAATTTATTAATCCAACTCCCTTGCTCCTTTCATTGAGAAACCTATTAATCCCACTCCCCCCACTCCTTTCGTTGAGAAATCTATTAATCCCACGCCCTGTTTCTTTCATTGAGAAATCTATTAATACCATTCCGCTGCTCCTTTCATTGAGACACCTATTAATCCCACTTCCCCGGTCCTTTCATTGAGAAATGTATGAATCCCACTCCCCTGGTCCTTTCATTGAGAAATCTAAGAATCCCACTCCCCTGCTCCTTTCATTGAGAATTCTATTAATCCGACTCCCCCTGCTCCTTTAATTGAGAAATCGATGAATCCCACACCCCCCGCTCCTTTAATTGAGAAATCGATGAATCCCACTCCCCCGGCTCCTTTCATCGAGAAATCTAGTAATCCCAGTCCCCCTGCATCATTCACTGAGAAATCTATTAATCCCACTCCCCCTGCTCCTTTCATTGAGAAATCTATTAATCCCTTTCCCCCTGCATCATTCACTGAGAAATCTATTAATCCCACTCCCCCTGCTCCGTTCATTGAGAAATCTATTAATCACATTCCCCCTGCTCCTTTCATTGAGAAATCGATTAATCCCACTCCCCCAGGGCCTTTCATTGAGAAATCTATTAATCCCACTCCCCCGCACCTTTCATTGAGAAATCGATTAATCCCATTGCCTCACTCCTTTCACTGAGAAATATATTAATCCCACACCCCCTGCTCCGTTCATTGAGAAATGTATTAATCACATTCCCCCCGCTCCTTTCATTGAGAAATCTATTAATCCCACACCCCCTGCTCCTTTCATTGAGAAATCGATTAATCCCACTCCCCCGCTCCTTTCATTGAGAAATCTATTAATCCCACTCCCCCGCACCTTTCATTGAGAAATCTATTAATCCCATTCCTCGATTATTTCATTGAGAAATCTCTTAATCCGATTCCCCTTGCTGCTTTCATTGAGAAATTTATTAATCCCACTCCCCAGCTCCTTTCATTGAGAAATATATTAATCCCACGCCCCCGCTCCTTTCATTGAGAAATCTATTAATTCCACTCCCCACTCCTTTCATTGTGAAATCAATTAATCCCACTCCCCCAGGCCCTTCATTAGGAAATCTATTAATCCCACTCCCCCGCTCCTTTCATTGAGAAATCTATTAATCCCGTGCACTGCTTCTTTCACTGAGAAATCAAATTATCCCACTCCCTGCTGCATTCATTGAGAAATCTCTTAATCCCATTCCCCCCGCTGCTTTCATTGAGAAAGGTATTAATCCTATTCCGCTGCTACTTTCATTCAGCAATCTATTATTCCCACTCCCCCTGCTCCTTTCATTGAGAATTCTATTAATCCCACTCCCCCTGCTCCTTTAATTGAGTAATCGATGAATCCCAGTCCCCCTGCACCTATCACTGAGAAATCTATTGATCCTATTCACCCGCTTCTTTCATTGAGAAATCTATTAATCCCACTCCCACAGGCCTTTCACTGGGAAATCTATTAATCCCACTCCCCTGCTCCTTTCATTGAGCAATCTATTAATCCCGCTCCCCTGCTCCTTTCATTGAGAAATCTATGAATCCCGTGCCCTGCTTCTTTCACTGAGAAATCTATTGATCCCATTCCCCGCTTCTTTCATTGAGAACTCTATTAATCCCACTCCCCCTGCTCCCTTCATTGAGAAATCTATTAATCCCACTCCCCTGCTCCTTCCATTAAGAAATCTCTTAATCTAATTCCCCGCTCCTTTCATTGAGAAATCTATTCATCCCAGTACCCCTGTTCCTTTCATTGAGAAAGCTATTAATCCAACTCCCCCGCTCCTTTCACTGAGAAATCTATTAATCCCACTCCCTGCTCCTTTCATTCAGAAATCTCATCGTCCCATTCCCCCTGCTGCTTTCATTGGGAAATCTATTAATCCCGCTCCCCTGCTCCTTTCATTCAGAGATCCATTAATCCCACTCCCCTGCTCCTTTCATTGAGAGATCTATTAATTCCACTCCCCCAGGCCTTTCATTGGGAAATCTATTAATCCCACTCTCCCGCTCCTTTCACTGAGAAATCTATTGATCCCATTCCCCCGCTCCTTTCATTGAGAAATCTAGTAATCCCATTCCCCCGCTCCTTTCATTGAGAAATCTATTAATCCCATTCCCCCGCTCCTTTCATTGAGAAATCTATTAATCCCACTCCCCCGCTCCTTTCATTGAGAAATCAATTAATCCCACTCCCTTGCTCCTTTCATTGAGAAATCGATTAATCCCACTCCCCTGCTCCTTTCATTGAATCTATTATTCCCATTTCCCCGCATCTTTCATTGATAAAGGTATTAATCCTACTCTGCTGCTACTTTCATTCAGGAATCTATTATTCCCACTCCCCCTGCTCCTTTCATTGGGAAATCTATTAATCCCACTCGCCCCGGCCTTTCATTGGGAAATCTATTAATCCCAATCCCCCGCTCCTTTCATTGACAAATCTATTAATCCCATGCCCTGCTTCTTTCACTGAGAAATCTATTGATCCCATTCCCCCCTTCTATCATTGAGAAATCTATTAATCCCACTCCACCGCTCCTTTCATTGAGATATCCATTTACCCCATTCCCCCTGCTGCTTTCATTGAGGAATCTATTAATTCCACTCCCTGCTCCTTTCATTGAGAAATTTATTAATCCAACTCCCCCGCTCCTTCCATTGAGAAACCTATTAATCCCACTCCCCCCACTCCTTTCGTTGAGAAATCTATTAATCCCACGTCCTGTTTCTTTCACTGAGAAATCTATTAATCCGACTCCCCCTGCTCCTTTCATTGAGAAATCTATTAATCCCATTCCCCCTGCTCCGTTCATTGAGAAATCCATTAATCCCACTCCCTGCTCCTTTCATTGAGAAATCTCTTAATCCCATTCCCCTTGCTGCTTTCATTGAGAAATGTATTAATCCCATTCCCCGTGCTCCTTTCATTGAGGAATCTATTAATCCCACTCCTCCCGCTCCTTTCATTGAGAAATTGATTAATCCCACTCCCACTGCTCCTTTCATTGAGAAAGCTATTAATCCCACTCCCCTGCTCCCTTCACTGAGAAATCTATTAATCCCACTCCCTCAGGCCGTTCATTGAGAAATCTATTACTCCCACTCTCCCGGTCCTTTCATTCCGGAATCTATTAATCCCACTCCCCGCTCCTTTCATTGCGAAACCTATTAATCCAACTCCCCCGCTCCTTTAATTGAGAAATCTATTAATCCCATTCCGCCGCTCCTTTCATTGAGAAATCTCTGAATCCCATTCCCCCTGCTCCTGTCATCGAGAAATCTATTAATCCCACTCCCCTGCTCCTTTCATTGAGAAATCTATTAATCCCACTCCCCCGCTCCTTTCATTGAGAAATCCATTAATCCCGTGCCCTGCTTCTTTCACTGAGAAATCTATTGATCCCATTCCCCCGCTTCTATCATTGAGAAATCTATTAATCCCCTTCCCCCTGCTCCTTTCATTGAGAAATCTATTAATCACACTCCCCCGCTCCTTTCATTGAGAAATCTATTAATCCCATTCCCCCTGCTCCTTTCATTGAGAAATCTATTAATCCCACTCACCCGCTCCTTTCATTGAGAAATCTATTAATCTAACTCCCCCGCTCCTTTAATTGAGAAATCTATTGATCCCATTCCCCGCTCCTTTCATTGAGAAATCTCTGAATCCCATTCCCCCTGCTGCTTTCATCGAGAAATCTATTAATCCCATTCCCCCTGCTCCTTTCATTGAGAAATCTATTAATCCCACTCCCCCGCTCCTTTCATTGAGAAATCTATTAATCCCACTCACCCGCTCCTTTCATTGAGAAATCTGTTAATCCCGTGCCCCGCTTCTTTCACTGAGAAATCTATTGATCCCCATTCCCCCGCTTCTTTCATTGAGAAATCTATTAATCCCATTCCGCCGCTCCTTTCATTGAGAAATCTCTGAATCCCATTCCCCCTGCTCCTGTCATCGAGAAATCTATTAATCCCACTCCCCCTGCTCCTTTCATTGAGAAATCTATTAATCCCACTCCCCCGCTCCTTTCATTGAGAAATCTATTAATCCCGTGCCCTGCTTCTTTCACTGAGAAATCTATTGATCCCATTCCCCCGCTTCTTTGATTGAGAAATCTATTAATCCCATTCCCCCTGCTCCTTTCATTGAGAAATCTATTAATCACACTCCCCCGCTCCTTTCATTGAGAAATCTATTAATCCCACTCCCCCGCTCCTTTCATTGAGAAATCTATTAATCCCGTGCCCTGCTTCTTTCACTGAGAAATCTATTGATCCCATTCCCCCGCTTCTTTGATTGAGAAATCTATTAATCCCATTCCCCCTGCTCCTTTCATTGAGAAATCTATTAATCACACTCCCCCGCTCCTTTCATTGAGAAATCTATTAATCCCACTCCCCCGCTCCTTTCATTGAGAAATCTATTAATCCCGTGCCCTGCTTCTTTCACTGAGAAATCTATTGATCCCATTCCCCCGCTTCTTTGATTGAGAAATCTATTAATCCCATTCCCCCCGCTCCTTTCGTTGAGAAATCTATTAATCCCACGTCCTGTTTCTTTCACTGAGAAATCTATTAATCCGACTCCCCCTGCTCCTTTCATTGAGAAATCTATTAATCCCATTCCCCCTGCTCCGTTCATTGAGAAATCCATTAATCCCACTCCCTGCTCCTTTCATTGAGAAATCTCTTAATCCCATTCCCCTTGCTGCTTTCATTGAGAAATGTATTAATCCCATTCCCCGTGCTCCTTTCATTGAGGAATCTATTAATCCCACTCCTCCCGCTCCTTTCATTGAGAAATTGATTAATCCCACTCCCACTGCTCCTTTCATTGAGAAAGCTATTAATCCCACTCCCCTGCTCCCTTCACTGAGAAATCTATTAATCCCACTCCCTCAGGCCGTTCATTGAGAAATCTATTACTCCCACTCTCCCGGTCCTTTCATTCCGGAATCTATTAATCCCACTCCCCGCTCCTTTCATTGCGAAACCTATTAATCCAACTCCGCCGCTCCTTTAATTGAGAAATCTCTGAATCCCATTCCCCCTGCTCCTGTCATCGAGAAATCTATTAATCCCACTCCCCTGCTCCTTTCATTGAGAAATCTATTAATCCCACTCCCCCGCTCCTTTCATTGAGAAATCCATTAATCCCGTGCCCTGCTTCTTTCACTGAGAAATCTATTGATCCCATTCCCCCGCTTCTATCATTGAGAAATCTATTAATCCCCTTCCCCCTGCTCCTTTCATTGAGAAATCTATTAATCACACTCCCCCGCTCCTTTCATTGAGAAATCTATTAATCCCATTCCCCCTGCTCCTTTCATTGAGAAATCTATTAATCCCACTCACCCGCTCCTTTCATTGAGAAATCTATTAATCTAACTCCCCCGCTCCTTTAATTGAGAAATCTATTGATCCCATTCCCCGCTCCTTTCATTGAGAAATCTCTGAATCCCATTCCCCCTGCTGCTTTCATCGAGAAATCTATTAATCCCATTCCCCCTGCTCCTTTCATTGAGAAATCTATTAATCCCACTCCCCCGCTCCTTTCATTGAGAAATCTATTAATCCCACTCACCCGCTCCTTTCATTGAGAAATCTATTAATCCCACTCACCCGCTCCTTTCATTGAGAAATCTGTTAATCCCGTGCCCCGCTTCTTTCACTGAGAAATCTATTGACCCCATTCCCCCGCTTCTTTCATTGAGAAATCTATTAATCCCATTCCGCCGCTCCTTTCATTGAGAAATCTCTGAATCCCATTCCCCCTGCTCCTGTCATCGAGAAATCTATTAATCCCACTCCCCCTGCTCCTTTCATTGAGAAATCTATTAATCCCACTCCCCCGCTCCTTTCATTGAGAAATCTATTAATCCCGTGCCCTGCTTCTTTCACTGAGAAATCTATTGATCCCATTCCCCCGCTTCTTTCATTGAGAAATCTATTAATCCCATTCCCCCTGCTCCTTTCATTGAGAAATCTATTAACCACACGCCCCCGCTCCTTTCATTGAGAAATCTATTAATCCCACTCACCCGCTCCTTTCATTGAGAAATCTATTAATCCCACTCCCCTGCGGCTTTCATTGAGTCTATTAATCCTATTTCCCCGCTCCTTTCATTGATAAAGGCATTAATCCTACTCCGCTGCTACTTTCATTCAGGAATCTATTATTCCCACCTCCCCTGCGCCTTTCATTGAGAAATCTATTAATCCCACTCCCCCTGCTCCTTTCATTGAGAAATCTATTAATTCCACTCCCCCTGCTCCTTTCATTGAGATATCTATTAATCCCACCCCCCTGTTATTTTCATTGAGAAATCTATTAATCCCACTCCCCGCTCCTTTCATTGAGAAATCTATTAATCCCACTCCCCCGCTCCTTTCACTGAGAAATCTATTGATCCCATTCCCCCGCTCCTTTCATTGAGAAATCTATTAATCCCATTCCCCCTGCTGCTTTCATTGAGGAATCTATTAATTCCACTCCCTGCTCCTTTCATTGAGAAATTTATTAATCCAACTCCCTTGCTCCTTTCATTGAGAAACCTATTAATCCCACTCCCCCCACTCCTTTCGTTGAGAAATCTATTAATCCCACGCCCTGTTTCTTTCACTGAGAAATCTATTAATCCCACTCCCCCTGCTCCTTTCATTGACAAATCTATTCATCCCATTCCCCCTGCTCCTTTCATTGAGGAATCTATTAATCTCACTCCTCCCTCTCCTTTCATTAAGAAACTGATTAATCCCATTCCCCTGCTCCGTTCATTGAGAAATCCATTAATCCCACTCCCTGCTCCTTTCATTGAGAAATCTCTTAATCCCATTCCCCTTGCTGCTTTCATTGAGAAATGTATTAATCCCATTCCCCCTGCTCCTTTCATTGAGGAATCTATTAATCCCACTCCTCCCGCTCCTTTCATTGAGAAATTGATTAATCCCACTCCCACTGCTCCTTTCATTGAGAAAGCTATTAATCCCACTCCCCCGCTCCTTTAATTGAGTAATCGATGAATCCCAGTCCCCCTGCACCTTTCACTGAGAAATCTATTGATCCCATTCCCCCGCTTCTTTCATTGAGAAATCTATTAATCCCACTCCCCCAGGCCTTTCATTGGGAAATCTATTAATCCCATTCCCCTGCTCCTTTCATTGAGAAATCTATTAATCCCGCTCCTCTGCTCCCTTCATTGAGAAATCTATTAATCCCGTGCCCTGCTTCTTTCACTGAGAAATCTATTGATCCCATTCCCCGCTTCTTTCATTGAGAACTCTATTAATCCCACTCCCCCTGCTCCTTTCATTGAGAAATCTAATAATCCCACTCCCCTGCTCCTTCCATTAAGAAATCTCTTAATCTAATTCCCCGCTCCTTTCATCGAGAAATCTATTCATCCCACCACCCCTGTTCCTTTCATTGAGAAAGCTATTAATCCAACTCCTCCGCTCCTTTAATTGAGAAATCTATTAATCCCACTCCCCCGCTCCTTTCATCGAGAAATCTATTAATCCCACTCCCTGCTCCTTTCATCGAGAAATCTATTAATCCCACTCCCCCGCTCCTTTCACTGAGAAATCTATTAATCCCACTCCCTGCTCCTTTCATTGAGAAATCTCTTCGTCCCATTCCCCCTGCTGCTTTCATTGGGAAATCTATTAATCCCGCTCCCCTGCTCCTTTCATTCAGAAATCCATTAATCCCACTCCCCTGCTCCTTTCATTGAGAGATCTATTAATTCCACTCCCCCAGGCCTTTCATTGGAAAATCTATTAATCCCACTCCCCCGCTCCTTTCACTGAGAAATCTATTGATCCCATTCCCCCGCTCCTTTCATTGAGAAATCTATTAATCCCATTCCCCCGCTCCTTTCATTGAGAAATCTAATTATCCCACTCCCTGCTCCATTCATGGAGCAGGGAGTGGGATAATCCCATTCGCCCCGCTCCTTTCATTGAGAAATCGATTAATCCCACTCCCCTGCTCCTTTCATTGAATCTATTATTCCCATTTCCCCGCACCTTTCATTGATAAAGGTATTAATCCTACTCTGCTGCTACTTTCATTCAGGAATCTATTATTCCCACTCCCCCTGCTCCTTTCATTTGGGAAATCTATTAATCCCACTCGCCCCGGCCTTTCATTGGGAAATCTATTAATCCCAATCCCCCGCTCCTTTCATTGACAAATCTATTAATCCCATGCCCTGCTTCTTTCACTGAGAAATCTATTGATCCCATTCCCCCCTTCTATCATTGAGAAATCTATTAATCCCACTCCCCCGCTCCTTTCATTGAGAAATCCATTAATCCCATTCCCCCTGCTGCTTTCATTGAGGAATCTATTAATTCCACTCCCTGCTCCTTTCATTGAGAAATTTATTAATCCAACTCCCCTGCTCCTTTCATTGAGAAATCTATTAATTCCACTCCCTGCTCCTTTCATTGAGAAATTTATTAATCCCACTCCCCTGCTCCTTTCATTGAGAAACCTATTAATCCCACTCCCCCCACTCCTTTCGTTGAGAAATCTATTAATCCCATTCCCCCTGCTCCTATCAATTGAGGAATCTATTAATCCCACTCCCCTGCTCCTTCCATTAAGAAATCTCTTAATCTAATTCCCCGCTCCTTTCATCGAGAAATCTATTCATCCCACCACCCCTGTTCCTTTCATTGAGAAAGCTATTAATCCAACTCCTCCGCTCCTTTAATTGAGAAATCTATTAATCCCACTCCCCCGCTCCTTTCATCGAGAAATCTATTAATCCCACTCCCTGCTCCTTTCATCGAGAAATCTATTAATCCCACTCCCCCGCTCCTTTCACTGAGAAATCTATTAATCCCACTCCCTGCTCCTTTCATTGAGAAATCTCTTCGTCCCATTCCCCCTGCTGCTTTCATTGGGAAATCTATTAATCCCGCTCCCCTGCTCCTTTCATTCAGAAATCCATTAATCCCACTCCCCTGCTCCTTTCATTGAGAGATCTATTAATTCCACTCCCCCAGGCCTTTCATTGGAAAATCTATTAATCCCACTCCCCCGCTCCTTTCACTGAGAAATCTATTGATCCCATTCCCCCGCTCCTTTCATTGAGAAATCTATTAATCCCATTCCCCCGCTCCTTTCATTGAGAAATCTAATTATCCCACTCCCTGCTCCATTCATGGAGCAGGGAGTGGGATAATCCCATTCGCCCCGCTCCTTTCATTGAGAAATCGATTAATCCCACTCCCCTGCTCCTTTCATTGAATCTATTATTCCCATTTCCCCGCACCTTTCATTGATAAAGGTATTAATCCTACTCTGCTGCTACTTTCATTCAGGAATCTATTATTCCCACTCCCCCTGCTCCTTTCATTTGGGAAATCTATTAATCCCACTCGCCCCGGCCTTTCATTGGGAAATCTATTAATCCCAATCCCCCGCTCCTTTCATTGACAAATCTATTAATCCCATGCCCTGCTTCTTTCACTGAGAAATCTATTGATCCCATTCCCCCCTTCTATCATTGAGAAATCTATTAATCCCACTCCCCCGCTCCTTTCATTGAGAAATCCATTAATCCCATTCCCCCTGCTGCTTTCATTGAGGAATCTATTAATTCCACTCCCTGCTCCTTTCATTGAGAAATTTATTAATCCAACTCCCCTGCTCCTTTCATTGAGAAATCTATTAATTCCACTCCCTGCTCCTTTCATTGAGAAATTTATTAATCCCACTCCCCTGCTCCTTTCATTGAGAAACCTATTAATCCCACTCCCCCCACTCCTTTCGTTGAGAAATCTATTAATCCCATTCCCCCTGCTCCTTTCAATTGAGGAATCTATTAATCCCATTCCCCCTGCTCCTTTCATTGAGGAATCTATTAATTTCACTCCTCCCTCTCCTTTCATTAAGAAACTGATTAATCCCATTCCCCCTGCTCCGTTCATTGAGATATCCATTAATCCCACTCCCTGCTCCTTTCATTGGGAAATCTCTTAATCCCATTCCCCTTGCTGCTTTCATTGAGAAATGTATTAATCCCATTCCCCCTGCTCCTTTCATTGAGGAATCTATTAATCCCACTCCTCCCGCTCCTTTCATTGAGAAATTGATTAATCCCACTCCCACTGCTCCTTTCATTGAGAAATCTATTAATCACACTCCCCCTGCTCCTTTCATTGAGAAATCTATTAATTCCACTCCCCCTGCTCCTTTCATTGAGATATCTATTAATCCCACCCCCCTGTTATTTTCATTGAGAAATCTATTAATCCCACTCCGTGCTCCTTTCTTTGAGAAATCTATTAATCCCACTCCCCCGCTCCTTTCATTGAGAAATCTATTAATCCCACTCCCCTGTTATTTTCATTGAGAAATCTATTAATCCCACTCCCTGCTCCTTTCATTGAGAAATCTATTAATCCCACTCCCCCGCTCCTTTCATTAACAAATCTATTAATCCCACTCCCACTGCTCCTTTCATTGAGAAATCTATTAATCCCACTCCCCTGCTCCTGTCATTGAGAAATCCATTAATCCCATTCCCCCACTCTATTCATTGAGAAATCTATTCATCCCACTGCCGCAGTTCCTTTCATTGAGAAATCTATTAATCCCACTCCCCTGTTCCTTCCATGTAGAAATCTATTAATCCCACTCCCCAGCTCCTTTCATTGAGAAATCTACTAATCCCACTCCCTCCATTTCGAAATCTACTGTTCCCACTCCCCGTTTGCATTCATTGTGAAATCTATCAATCCCAGTCCCCCGCTCCTTTCATTGAGAAATCTATTAGTCCCACTCCCGCTGCTCCTTTCGTTGAGAAGTCTATTAACCCCATTTCCCCTCTGCATTCATTGAAAAGGCTATTAATCCCACGCCCACTTCCCCTTTGGTTGAGAACTCTATTAATCCCACTGTCCCCGTTCCTTTCATTGAGGAATCCTTTAAACCCACTCCCCCACTCCTTCCATTTTGAACTCTATTAATCCCACTCCCCTGCTCCTTCCATTGAGAAATCTATTAATCCCATTCCCCCACTCTATTCATTGAGAAATCTATTAATCGCACTGCCGCCGTTCCTTTCATTGAGAAATCTATTAAACCCACTCCTCTGCTCCTTTCATTGAGAAATCTGTTAATCCCACTCCCCTGTTCCTTCCATGTAGAAATCTATTAATTCCACTCCCCAGCTCCTTTCATTGAGAAATCTACTAATCCCACTCCCCCGCTCCTTTCATTCAGAAATCTCTTAATCCCATTCCCCACTGTATTCATTGTGAAAGCTATTAATCCCACTCCCCCACTCCTTTCATTGAGAAATCTATTAATCCCACTCCCCCGCTCCTTTCATTGAGAAATCTATTAGTCCCACTTCCCCGCTCCTCTCGTTGAGAAATCTATTGATCCCATTTCCCCACTGCATTCATTGAGAAAGCTATTAATCTTACCCCCCTTCCCCTTTGGTTGAGAAATCTATTAATCCCACTGTCCCCGTTCCTTTCATTGAGGAATCCATTAAACCCATTCCCCCGCTCCTTTCATTGAGAAATCTATTAATCCCACTCCTCTGCTCCTTACATTGAGAAATCCATTCATCCCACTCCTGCGCTCCTTGCATTGAGTAAGTGATTAATCCCACTCCCCCGCTCCTTTCATTGAGAAATCTATTAATCCCATTCCCCTGCTCCTTTCATTGACAACTCTATTAATCCCACTCCCCCATTCCTTTCAGTGAGAACTCTATTCATCCCACTCCTCTGCGCCTCTCATTGAGAAATCCATTCATCCCACTCCCACGCTCCATTCATTGAGAAATCTATTAATCCCACTCCCCTGCTCCTTTCATTGAGAAATCGATTAATCCCACTCCCCTGATCCGTTCATTGAGAAATCCATTAATCCCACTCCCCCACTCCTTTCTTTGAGAAATCTATTAATCTCACTCCTATGCTCCTTCTGTCTATCCCTGTAAATTTTCTCCTTCAGTTTTTTAAATAGTTCTAAAAGAAGTGTTACTCTTTGTGTTCATCATCCTCTCACACAAGACACTTCAGATCACAACAAGCTATTGTGTGAAAAAGGTTCCCTTATGCCACCTTTAGTTCTTTTACCAATTATCTTAAATCTGTTCCCTCTGTTTACCAACTCCTCTGCCACTTTAAATGTTTCTCCTTTAATACGCAATCAAAACCATTCCTAATTTTAAATACTTCTGCCACATCTCCTCTTTTTTATTTTCAGAAAATGAACCTGAGCTTATTATTTTTTTCCACTCATCTCCCTGGTATCATTCTGATAAATATCTTCGGCACCATTTCCAAGGCCAGCAACAGTGTGGTGTCCTGCTCCTGCTCTTATCAGCTGCCACTGGCACATGTTGGAAGGGTTTGCAGGTTGATACTCAACCTGCTTGACCACATTATGAATGAACTTTCCTTGGTCATAAGGACCTGGATTGGGATGTGAACCAGGAGTTTCTGGGGCAGAGTCATAAATGTTACCCAGTGCACCACCATACAGCCTGCTTTCAATCCTTTAGCTATTTACCCATGTACTCATACTGCACAATGCATCAAACTCATTTTTTTTTGTTGTCGTTTATACTTTTCCAATTCAATCAAATCAAGTCCAATTCAGAGTCTCAACAAGTTGAGACATTTCCGATCCAGGCTGGCAAGACAGGGCAAGCGACCAAATCACCCTGTCCTGGGCCTGATCTACATGAGCCAAGCTGATTGGAGGAGGGAAAGCAATACCTCCTCCAAGACTTGAGCTCATTTGCATCTTAGCCAAAAGGCCGAGATACCGCTTTTAAAAATTGCTTCATATGAAACATATGAAGCTTCAATGTAACCTAATGACCTCAACCAAGTGCAGCATCCAATCCATACTACACTTGATCTTAGCCAAAAGGCCGAGAAGCGACTTTTAATTTTGCTAAAATGTCTTTTATGTGCTATTTTATCAAATGCCTTTTCAAAATCCATATACACAACATCAACCACATTACCCTCATTAATCATTCCATTTCAATGCCATCCTCAGTCTTCAGGCACCTTCTAATATATATATCTAAGGAGAATTGCAACATTGTTGCCAGAGACTCCACAATTTCCACTGTTACTTCCCTCAGTGATCTAGAAAGCATCCCCTCTTGACCATTGGCTTTTCATAGAATCATGGAATCATACAGTACAGAAGAGGCACGTTGGCCCATCATATCTGCACCGTCACATTAGAAACACTTGAATTCCCACGTAGTCTCATCTGCCAGTACTTGTCCCATAGCCCTGAATATTATGATGTGCCAAGTGCTCATCCAGATACTTTTTAGAGGATATGAGGCAACCCACCTCCACCACCCTCCCAGGCAGCACATTCCAGACCTTCACCACCTTCTGGGTAAAAAAGGTTTTTCTCACATCTCCCATAAAACTCCTGCCCCACGCCTTGAACCTATGTCCCTTCGTGACTGACCCTTCAATAGCTGCTCCTTATCCACTCTGTCCATGTCTCTCATAATCTTGTACACCTCGATCAGGTCACCCCCTCAGTCTTCTCTGCTCCAACGAAAACAACCCAAACCTCTCCAACCTCTCTTCATAACTTAAATTTCAATCCCAGGCAGCATCCTGGTGAATCTCCTCTGCACCCCCTCCAGTGCAATCACATCCTTCCTATAATGTGGCAACTAGAACTGCGCACAGTCGTCTAGCTGTGGCCTCACCAAAGTCTGATATAACTCCAACATGACTTCCCTGCTTTTGTAATCTATGTCTCAATTGATAAAGGCAAGTGTCCCATATGCCTTTTTCACCACCCTACTAACTTGCCCTTTAGCTTTCAGAGATCTGTGAACAAGCACACCAAGGTGCCTTTGTTTCACAGAACTTCCGCGTGTCTTACCATTCACAGAATACTTTCTTGCCAAATTACTCTTTCCAAAGTCTATCACCTCACACTTTTCAGGGTTAAATTCCATCTGCCACTTATCTGCCCAT
The DNA here is from genome assembly GCF_964213995.1 of Mustelus asterias. NCBI lineage: Eukaryota > Metazoa > Chordata > Chondrichthyes > Carcharhiniformes > Triakidae > Mustelus > Mustelus asterias. The sequence continues at coordinate 32,663,715 of NC_135805.1, forward strand.
TTGACCATTCCATCTGTGTCTTCTTGGAGCCCAAGACACTCAACCTCACTGTTAATCACTTGTCCAATCTTTGTGTCATCCGCAAATTTACTAATCCTACCCCCTACTTGATCAACAATGACATTTATATAAATTATGTATAATAGGGGGCCCAGCACAGATCCCTGTGGTACGCCACTGGACCCTGGCTTCCAGCCACTAAAGCAGACTTCTGTCATCACCCTCTGTCTCCTTCAACTGAGCCAATTTTGACTATCCCTGATCAAGTTTTGCCTCTCCTCGTGGAAGTTTCTCTAATAGTTTCCCTACCACTGCTGTGAGACTCACTGGTCTGTAGTTCCCTAGTTTATCTCCACAACCCTTCTTAAATAGTGGAACCACAGTAGCTGTTCTCCAGTCATCTGGCTCCTCCACCGTGGTCAGAGAGAAATTAAACATTTGGGTCAGAGCCCCTGCAATCTCCTCCCTTGCCTCCCACAGCAGCCTGGGGCACAATTCATCTGGACCTGGAGATTCATCCACTTTTAAGGCTGCCAACATATCCAATACTTTGTCCTTCCCTATGTCAATTTGCTCAAGAACCTCAGGTTCTCTGCCTGAATTCCACACCATCATCCTCATTTTCTTGGGTGAAGACAGATGTAAAGTATATAAAAGTATACTTTTTGACTTTGATGACTCCTAACATGTTTGTACATCCTCTTTATCTGTTTCAACCTTTCAAATATCACTCCTGCTTCCTTATTTACTGTTATTTCGACAGCATTGCCTTCTTTAGTGAAACTGGATGCAAAGTACCCTCTATTTATCTCAGCCAGGCTTTTTGCCTCCACAAGAATATTTCCATTTTGGTCCATAGTTGGAGTCAAATTTTCCCTATCCTTTAATATTTTTATATTTATTATGGACTTTTCATTTCCAGGTTTCATTTGAAGCTCGTCTATTTTCATGTCTTCGTCCCTCTTTTAGATCTCCACTGTACTTTTAATTTCATCTTGCTTCTTTGTTGTATTATAAATAAAGTTGTCATTTCAACCACCTTCTCTCTCATTTAAACAATATTTTTAACCATAGCAGGGAATGTAACTTTGAGTACCTTTTCCTGGCCCCTCATGGGAATGTGCCAACTCTGTATCAAAAATATCCTCTCTTTGAAGATTATGTTCCGTTACCAATTATTCTATCAGTTTTTGATTCCAATCCACCTGGGCCAGATCTTCTTTCAACTTACTGACTCTGTGTCTCTCCCCGCACATCTCCAGTAAACTATTCTAAAGCATATTGTACCTTGTATTTTCCTTATCTGCTCTAAACCCAATTAAATTGTAATCACTGCTCCCTGAATGTACTCTCACAGAAAACTGCACCACTTGCTCCACTTCATTTCCCCAAACTAGACTCAACCTTGCTTCTGCATTGTTGAGCTGGAAATAGACTGATCAATATCTTCATGAAAGAAGAGGGTGCTGTCAAATGCATAGCAAAGGAGAAGGTGGTAGCAACATTACACAGGATAAAAATAGATGGTTATGAATGCAAAATGGTTATGTTTTAAAAGTCTTAGTTTTCTATTAGCTGCCCCGAAGTGGCAGTATTTACACTTTGAAACAGAAAATGGACAGCTAATTTTTGGACACACACACACACACACAGAAATAATGCAGTTACACACACACACACACACACGCACACACACAGAGAAATAATGCAGTTACTGTTGTGAAGAGCAGGAAAACACAGCCTTTGTGTTAGTAATCAAGCAAGCTGCTGGTTCTCTGACCAAAAAGAAGACAGAATAGATGGGATGGCTGCAGATTTAAAGAATAAGGATTTGCCTAGATGGTCTTTGCTGGTGGAAGTTGGTTCTGGAATTCTGTATTGAACCATTTTCAAAGGGGTATGAAAGATTTGACTTGGTGTGGCAGGAAATTGTGAAACTGCTAAATCACTCGGATCACTGACCAAAGAGGTGGATGAGGGTAAAGCAGTTGATGTGGTGTATATGGATTTCAGTAAAGCGTTTGATAAGGTTCCCCATGGTAAGCTTTTGCAGAAGATACGGAGGAATGGGATTGAGGGTGATTTAGCGGTTTGGATCAGGAATTGGCTAGCTGTAAGAAGACAGAGGGTGGTGGTTGCTGGGAAATGTTCATCCTGGAGTTCAGTTACTAGTGGTGTACCGCAAGGATCTGTTTTGGGGCCACTGCTGTTTGTCATTTTTAAAAATGACCTGGATGAGGTCAGTAAATTTTCAGATGACACTAAAGTCAGTGGAGTTGTGGACAGTGTGGAAGGTTGTTGCAGGTTACGGAGGGACATAGATAAGCTGCAGAGCTGGCAAATGGAGTTCAATGTGGAAAAGTGTGAGGTGATTCACTTTGGAAGGAGTAACAGGAATACAGAGTACTGGGCTAATGGTAAGATACTTGGTAGTGTGGATGAGCAGAGAGATCTCGGTGTGCATGTGCATAGATCCCTGAAAGTTGGCACCCAGGTTGAAAGGGTTGTTAAGAAGGCGTACGGAGTGTTAGCTTTTATTGGTAGAGGGATTGAGTTTCGGAGCCAGGAGGTCATGTTGCAGCTGTACAAAACTCTGGTGCGGCCGCACTTGGAGTATTGCGTACAGTTCTGGTCGCTGCATTATAGGAAGGATGTGGAAGCATTGGAAAGGGTGCAGAGGAGATTTACCAGGATGTTGCCTGGTATGGTGGAAAGGTCTTATGAGGAAAGGCTGAGGGACTTGAGGTTGTTTTCGTTAGAGAGAAGAAGGTCAAGAGGTGACTTAATAGAGGCATACAAGATGATCAAAGGATTAGACAGGGTAGATAGTGAGAGCCTTTTTCCTCGGATGGTGATGGCTAGCACGAGGGGACATAGCTTTAAATTGAGGGGTGATAGATATAGGACAGATGTCAGAGGTAGGTTCTTCACTTAGAGAGTAGTAAGGGCGTGGAATGCCCTGCCTGCAGCAGTAGTGGACTCGCCAACATAAAGGGCATTTAAATGGTCATTGGATAAACATATGGATGATATTGGAATAGTGTAGGTTAGATGGGCTTTAGATTGGTTTCACTGGTCGGCGCAACATCGAGGGCCGAAGGGCCTTTACTGCGCTGTAATGTTCTATGTTCTATGTTCTAACTTGAGACTTGATCTTACAGTGTTAGATATCTGCCAGAAGTGCTGTGCACATCAAAATGAATTGTAAGGCATTAGTTAGTTAATACAAAAGTACATTTTCTTCAGTTTGATTAATCTGTAGCCTGTTAAGTAATGTTTGATATAGATTGGTTTTAGTTTGTTTGTTATAGTAAAAATCTTAAAACATGAAACTTTGTCCTTCAACTATTTCCATTGAACGTTTGATAAATTCATCCCTTTTCCAAAGTTATTGGTCTCTTTGGGGAATTTGACGCGCAGAGAATTTTTTTAAAAGGCAGCCTTCAAAATAGGAACATCACATTGTCCAGAGGTGGTGCATACTATGTTACTGGGGGAAGTAAATGTGAAAATTTAAAAGACTCTGGCTGCAATCTTCCAACCCTTCTTAGAGATGGAAGAGGTGCCAGAGAATTGGGGGGTGAGGGGGTTTCATTTAATGAGAATCTGGGGAAGCTGAGGTTGATCTCCTAGAACAGAGAAGGTTAAGTGGAGATATAATGGGATACTCAATATTATTGACAGTTTTTAATATAATCGTAGAATGCCTACAGTGCAGACAGAGGCCTTTCAGCCTATCGAGTTTGCACCGACCATCTGACAGGGTCTTATCCATGCCCTTTCCTGTGCATCACCCCCATAACCCCACACATTTCCCATGGCTAATCCATCTAACCTACACATCTTGGGATACTAAAGGACAATTTAGCTTGGCCAATCCACCTAACCTGCACACCCTGGACTGTGGGAGGAAATTGAGCACCCAAAGGAAATCCATGCAGACACGGGGTGAACATGCAAACTCCACACAGACAGTGACCAAAGGCCAGAATTGAACCTGAGTGCCTGGCGCTGTGAGGCGACAGTGGTAACCATTGTGCCACCGTGCTACTCCATGGTACTCTGTTTTCAATGGCAGAAATGGTGATGACCAGACACAGGTGAACAGCATTTGAGGGGAGTAGGGAGGAAACACAGAAATATGAAGGGAAAAGTGTTCATGCAGTGTGTTGCTGTGATCTGGAAAATACTGCTTGAGAGGTGGTTGTCATAGATTCATAAGTAACTTTCAGAATGGAATTGGATAAATCCTTGAAAAATACATATTTTTTACAGGGCTTTTGTTTTAAGTTTAAATTTATTTATTAGTCTCACAAGTAGGCTTACAGTAACACTGCAATGAAGTTACTGTGAAAATCCCCTAGTCGCCACACTTCTGCACCTGTTCCGATACACTAAGGGAGTCTTTTGGACTGTGGGAGGAAACAGGAGCATCCGGAGAACCTGCAGATTCATCACATAACTGAATAGCTCTACCAAAGGGCTGGGACAGGCATGATGGGTGAATGACCTTCTTTATGGCACAAAGATGCAATGTACTTTTGTATCTTCTTTTTGTTTCCTGATTGATTTCCTCTCGACTATTTTAGTACTCAGGTGTTTAAAAAAATATTCTTTCGATTTCTCTTTTAGGCTGGCTTTTACACACTCTCTCTCTGTCGCTCCTTCTGCCCTTTTCAGATTTCCTGTGTCCGTTCTGTATTCAGTTCTGTTCTCGGCTGTATTATGAGCCATGCATTTGTCGTAAGCCTCGAATGCAGGTCGTGAAGTGCAGATTGCCAAAAGGGCAACTTGATACCAATGTGGAGGGTGAAACAGGAGGCAAGACGCGGGCAGCCCATTAACTTCAATCAAAAGGAAGTCAGGGCCGAGGCAGAAACCCGTTTTGCGGTACCGTCAGAGACCAGGTTCACATAAACGCCTTAAATGCTTTAAGCAAATAACAATTTTCGAGAGGTGAAATTTAGCATTCTGGTGCAGCAGCGGTTCACTCAGCCCCGTCCAAACCAGCCAGTTTACAGCACACACTGCAAACCCGTCTTTATTCAAATTTTAGATGGATTACTTGGCAATGGGTTCGCTTCCCTGAAACTGCAGGGAGCCACCCACCTACAGGGCGCTCTGCGAGCTTCGAAAGCAGATTTGTGGATTGGCGGTAGCGTGCTGGGTGCGGGGGGGGGGGGGTGGAAACGGCAATCTCAGAACTGAAACAGAGCATTAAGTCCCCATACAGTTCGAGACCAAGTGGTCAATTCCCCCACACAACCAAAAGGGCGAAATTGGTGTTTACCTTAAAGCAACTGTACCCAAAACTACGAAGTAAAATAAAAGAAGTACTTTGCAGGCAAACAGCATGCTTGCGATTGTAGAACCGGGCTGTTTTTTTCTATATATATTTACCAAAAAAGTTATATATTCACACAAAAGTGTTCTTTTTAAAACGGTACCAAATGAGATTTGAGCCTGGGAACAGAGTTATGATATCATTATGCCTCCTAGATTGTTGGAGTTAAAGGTGCTTGATAGTTTTTGGCCCCGCTCGCTGGGATCGTTTTCAGTTCTGGGATCGTGTTGCACTGAAGTCAATCAGCATTTTACTGTAGTCAGATATATTGTGTTCGAATCAATGGGAGCTGGTTTGCAGCACAACTCCACAAAGGGAAAAGTAAACTGCCGCGCTTCCATATTCCGATGACGGATTAGTCAACTGATAATCTTTTCACATGGGGTTAGCGTGGGTTCACCCTGGAGCTATAGCAAACAACAATAGACATTTGCTGCTATTAACTATTGCCATCGTCCTTATATTACACGAAATGTCTACAAACAAATATCATTCTGTCAAATGTCCTCCACATGTATGTGTGTGGAAAAAGAAGACTTGCATTTATACCGGGCCTTTCGTGACCTCAGGACACCAGAAAACCCTTTACAGTCAATACTTTTTAAAAGTGTAGTCACCCTTGTCCTGTGGGAAACGCGCCAGCCAATTTGTGCACAGCAAGGTGATAATGGCCAGAAATTCAGCTTTAGTGAAGCTGATTGAGGGACAATTATTGACCAGGGGAGTAGGATTGACTCCCATGCTCTCCTCCAAAACAGTGCCGTGGCTAGAACTGCTGCGTCACCGAGCCAGGGACCCAGGTTTGATTCCTGGCTTGGGTCACTGTCTGTGCGGAGTCTGCATGTTCTCCCCGTGTGTGTGTGTGGATTTCCTCCGAGTGCTCCGATTTCCTCCCACAGTCTTAAAGACGTGCTGGTTAGGTGCATTGGCCATGCTAAATTCTCCCTCAGTGTACCCCAACAGGCACCCGACTGTGGCAACTAGGGGATTTTCGCAGCAACTTCATTACAGTGTTAATATAAGCCTATTTCTAACACTAATAAATACACTTTAAACTTTACCTTGGGGCAAAACAGAAAATGTTTCTGTTTTTATTTCGGATTCCAGCGTCCACAGTATTTTGTTGGCACCTTGGGGCCTTCTATGTCCAACTGAAAGAGCCAATCCAGCCAAACAGCAAATTGAGCCTCCGTTTAATAGCGCATTGAAACAACAGCCCCTCCAACAGTGCAGCATTCGCTCAATACCGCACTGGAGTATCAGCCGAGGTTTTGCGCTCAAGTCTTCTGGAGTGGGACTTTTAATCCAATGGATGAGAGTGCTACTGACTGAGCCATGTTGACATGTGTGGGTATTGTATGTGTCAATGTGCAAATGTATGGGGCTATTTGCTAATTACATCATGATGTCACTGCTCACTACAAATAAAAAGGGCAAGTTTTAGTTCTGAGTAGGTAGGAGGACTAATTAAGCTCTGCAACAATTCATATTTAAGATAAAATTAGGTTCCCTTTTTTGGCACAATTTTTGGTCAAATGGCTGAGGAACTACTTTCTGTGTGAGCACACCAACACTTCTTGTGCGAAGAATATTGAGTTCCGGTTGTGGCAATGACTAACTTTCCTCGTTTGTTCATTGACTTTGTTGCTATCTGAAAGCAGCTGGTGTTTGAAGGTCAGTTACCTTTGGAGTTGGCTGTGGTAAGCCCACCAACGCCTGACGATCAGACCCAGTAGTGAGATCGATGTTGTGGGTTTCTAACTGGGTGACGGCGGTGAAAAAAGCTGGACCGGGCAAAGCGGTGGCTGGATAGGGGGTGACTCCTCCATTGACCTCCTTGTGGCCTCGAAAATACAGGGCTACCTGCTTCCTTATGGTCGATGTCCTCGGTCCTCTTTCGTGCTGCACAGCTATGGGGAAAACAAACAAGAACAGAGCATTAGAAAAGGCAAAGTGAAATGAATCAGGTGCATTTTAACCTGTTCATTCGTTTCCTGAGCTCTTTGCTGTACAGAGATGAAGGAAGTTTCAGAATAATAAACTCCTTTGACCGGATACCTAGCGTCTACCTGGTTTGAAGGGGAGGGGGGCGGATTTATGGGCACTCGCTCTCCTCATGAATGGATCATTATGGACAGGATCATTTTTACAAGACTGGGGGAAATTGTGGAGTACTTATATTTAAAATAGGGACATAACTAACCAAGGCAATTCCAGTTCTGTTAGCCTAAGATCGATAAAGGGTGGAATAATAGCAATCCTTCAAAGGATTAGTCCAGAAGGGCGTCTAATTATAGAATGAGAAGCACGTCTTACCTGTACCCGAATAGCTATTTATTATTATCACAAGTAGGCTTACATTAACACTGCAATTAAGTTACTGTGCTAATTATTTAAAGAAGGTATTTTTCCTCCCTAAAGTTTAACAAGCTTTAAAAAGTCCAAAGATGTGCGGATTAGGTGGAGTGGCCATGCTAAACTGCCCCTTAGTGTCAGGGGGACTAGCTAGGGCAAATACATGGGGTTGTGGGGATTGGGCCTGAGTGGGATTGTGGTCGGTGCAGACTCGATGGGCCGAATGATCCCTTCTGCACTGTAGGATTCTATGATTCTATGATTCTAAGCTACAAGTCAATTCTCCCCGTTATGTTAAGGGTAGTGCGAATAGCTGCCAGCCTTGGTTCAGTGGTAGCATTTTTGCCTCTAAGTTAGAACATTGTGAGTTCAAATCCCAAGTCATGGTTGATGCAGTACCAAGCGTCTGTTGGACAATCCAAGAGCCGTTTCCCAAATGAAATGTTAAACCGAAGCTTGGCCTCCAATCTGCTCTCCCCCATTGGGTACAAAAGAACTCATGGCGCTATTGCCAAAGGTATGAGAGTTCGAGAAAGCACTTGCATTTCTATAGTGCAGTTAGCAACTTTCGGGCCATCTGAAAATGCTTCCCAGCCAATGAAGTACTTTTTTTTGAAGAGTAGTCCCTGTCGTAATGCAGGAAACCAGTCAATTTGTCCACAGTGAACTTCCACATACAGCAACGACAAGTTCTCCTGTGTTCTGACAACTCCATTAACACAACCTAAAACAAATGATCTAAAACCACATTGCTGTTTTCAGAAGCTTGCTGTTCACAGATGGACTGCGGTTTCCCTTCATTATAACAACAAGTACACTGAAAAAGTACGTAATTGGCTACAAAGTGTTTTTTTTTAGGATGACTGGAGCTTCGAAACACGCCAAATAAATGAAAGCTAGTTCTTTAATGCAAATTGCAACTCCTCCTTGTTAAAAAAAGATTAAAATGCCATTTGTCTACCTCCGAGGAGATTGAACATTGCTGAAAAAAGAGACATGCTGTCAAAGTTTTTTGCCTTGCACTCATCAGGACAGAGGCAAGAATGCTACATTTCAAAGGGAACAGCAATTTATACTGCAGGGGAAAGGGAGTGCTTATTTTTTGCCAAGTTGGCTCTGGTGGCTTGAGACATTACCGTAGCAAATGCACCAGGGAGCTCCTGCTCCCATGTTTCGCTTTATTCAAAAAGCTGCAATGTCTGCATATTTTCATTTTGTCTGCAAAAAACAGGTCCCTGTAGATGACTATATGTAGCTTCTAGCGAGGGTAAGTGTGAGCTTGACTGGTAATCTCAAATTGGTTGCAGTCTAATTCTTAGCACACCTGACAGTAGCATTTGCCATGGCAATGTCTCAACCAAGCAGAGCTGACTTGGCAACCAATCAGCATCCCTTTTCTCATACAGCATAACTTGTTGTTCGCTTTGAAATTTGGCATTCCTCCATCTGTCCTGATGCGTGCAAGATGAAAAGCTTTGGCAGCATGTCTCTTTTTTCACCAATACTCAAGTTCTAGAGTTTAGATGAGTAAGAGGTGATCTTAACTGAACATAAAATTGTTTGCGGGCTTGAGAAGGTAATGCTGAAAACTTGGTTTCCGTGGATAGAGAACCTAGAATTAGGGGAATTATTCTTACGATAACATTTAGGACTGAGATGAGGAATTCTTCACTCAGTTCTAAATCTCCAGATAGAGACACAGCAGAAAAGGCCCTTTGGCCCATTGAGTCTGCATCAACAATATCTACCACCAAAGGCGCGCTAATCCCATTTTCCTGCACGTGTCCCAAATCTTTGAATATCATGATATTTCAAGCGCTCATCCAAATATTTTTTAAAGGTTGTAAGGTTTCCGGCCTCGACTACCTTCCCAGGCACAGCATTCCAGATTCCCACACCTTCTGAGTGAAAAAGTTTTTTCTCAAATCCCTTCTGAATCTCCTGCCTCTTACCTGCAAACTATGCCACCTCGTGATGGTTGTTAATGCTTAGTCAATCATTTATTTGAGATAGAGATGGACAGGCTTTGGCATTAAGGGAATCAAAGGATATGACAGTGAGGAGGGAATGTGCATTCGATGTAGAAAGACAGCCATGATCTTATTGAATGCAGAGCAATCTCAAGCAATCCTAGAGCCTACCACTGCTCCTGTTTACATCCTTATGTTGATTTGGATTTCGAGAGCACCTTTGACCAGATTCCAGCTCAAAACCTTTGGTATTAAAACCAAAAAGGGGGAAACAAATGCATTAGACAAATTATTTATTTATTTTATTCATTCATGGGACATGGGCATCGCTGACTGGCTAGCATTTATTGCCCATCCCTAGTTGCCCCAAGGGCAGTTGAGAGTCAACCACATTGCAGTGGCTCTGGAGTCACATGTAGGCCAGATTTCCTTCCCAAAAGGACATTAGTGAACCAGATAGGTTTTTCCTGACAATCAACAATGGTTTCTTGGTCATCAGTAGATTCTTACTTCCAGATATTTTATATTGAATTCAAATTCCACCATCTGCTGTGGCGGGATTCAAACTCGGGTCCCCAGAGCATTAGTTGAGTTCCTGGATTAATAGCTCAGCAATAATACCACTAGACCATCATATCACCCGCAAATTGGATAATAAGTAGGAGACTTTAGTGACTCTTGTCTCAGGAAGGAGGGAAAGTTTTGGGTTGAAGTCTCAGCTGGATCATTTCTTTGACCCTTGCTGATTATTATCTGTGTAAATATTCTAGATGTAAAAACTAATTGTGAATTCAATAAATTGACAAGTTACAGTAAAATAGTAATGTAGCTATGTAGGATCCAGAAAAAACTTAAATCACTTGCTTATTTGAGAGCCAAAATAGAGAGTGGTGAAAATAAGCCTATTGGATGAAACACGAGGAATATAAATATACATAGAAGTAGAATTATTACAGCGATACTTTAAACGAGCCCTGAAGTAATAGTAATGTGACCACTTTCAATATTGAGCCAATGTCATTAAGCATATAGAATGTTAGCATCCATAGCCAGAAGAGTAGAATTAATTTGGTACAATGTTATAATGCACCAATAAAACCACCTTTGGAATTCTGTATACGATTTTGTCCAGCACACTTCAAAATGTACATACTAGGATATAATGACCGCAAGGATACAAAGATTGATCCTAACTGAAAATGAGCTATGAGGAAAGTCTGCTGAAGCTTAAGTTCCTTAGTCTAACTCCCAATCTGCTGCCTCTCAGCAAAATTAACTTGGAACAAACCAAAATTCCAGAATGGTTGAGCGTTTGTTAAGACATCCCACTATCATCAGGGCAAATTTCTCAGAATTTTGAAACGTGTCAAGGGTATTCTTGGCTAATGAGTGCAAACCGGGACCACAACTTCTAACACACCCTAACCCTAATGTACAAATCAAATATGATGTTTTAAAGGGAGTATAGATGAAAGGTGAATTTCCCTCTTGAACATAAGAGTCATCCAGACTCGAAAGATTGGCTCTGTTCTCTCTCCACACATGCTGTCAGACCTGCTGAGATTTTCTAGCATTTCCTCTTTTTGTTTCAGATTCCAGCATCTGCAGTATTTTGCTTTTACCTTTACGATCTGTTCGTCCCTAATGATTGGGTGATATTACAAGGGAAGAATCTGTCTTGGCAGAAACAGAAATGGCAATTCACCATAAAATTATAGATCTGGAACCACCGAGGAGACCATTTGGGCTGTCAGGTTGCGGCTGGCTTCCTGTTCTATGTGACTGAGAAATCACAGTAAGAGTTTTAACAACACCAGGTTAAAGTCCAACAGGTTTATTTGGTAGCAAATGCCATTAGCTTTCGGAGCGCTGCTCCTTCGTCAGATGGAGTGGAAATCTGCTCTCAAACAGGGCACAGAGACACAAAACCAAGTTACAGAATACTGATTAGAATGCGAATCTCTGCAGCCAACCAGGTCTTAAAGATACAGAACCGGGTGACAAAAATAAATTGTTCTGGGATCATAAATATAATTGTTGCAACATTAAAGCTAGACACACGTTTAATAGGATGTGAAATCCAATCATTGTTTGCGATTTATAGTTTAAGGAACTGCCTAGCGTCTGGTGAAACATTCAACTGCTCATTGCAGAGTTCAGATCAGTCACTCAGTTTAGATTTAGGGCCAATATTCGCGGGCGTTACCACAGCACCTGTTTTCCTCTGCCTTGTAGAAGATATTAAGAAAGCAAACTACAGTTACAAACTCTAATAATCACATTCAAGGAGTAACTATGATATACTGGCGTGATGATGGTCTGATTTAAGTGTTAAATCAAGTCTATACTGAAAGCTCAGATTATTTCTAATGTTTAACTGAATGGACACTCCGTCGATAGAAGAAGCGGGCGAAACATTTCTAAACATCTGCAGTGCGGAGATAGCCGCATCTCCCGCACAGTTGTACAGTAAATGTTAACGACTCGGCCGCTGCAAAAGGCGATGCCACAAAACGGGATGCTCAAATGTCTTAATCATAAAAATAACGGACCAATTGAAAGACGCCCATCCGTATTTTAACTTGAGATGTACTTTCCCAATTAAGCTGATTATCCGGTGCTAGCTCATGTAATCGAAACAATTTGTGAATTTCAATCCCTGTAGTTGAGAGGTCGAATCGTGGACAGGTCAGCTGGGCGGGCAAACTCGAAGCAATAAGCAGGAGTCCGGATGAGACGGATCTTTGGTTCCGCCTGAAATGTTTGTGGCCAAAGGAACAAGTGATGGATGGCACTGAGACTTAAATATGTTCATATCCATGTAGCATATACTTCCTCGGTGCGTACCTGATGCCCTTGCGAAGCAGTTTTAGGTGAAACCGCGACCACAGAACAGAATCATTTAGGTACGAGGTTTGACACAGGATACCAGGAGCAGACACGTGTGCGCGAGAGGGAGGGACTCAGGGAGAGAGAGAGACACACATTCAGCCAGAAAGACTGATAAAGACAGTAGACATATAAAAGCAGGAAGTGCCAGGGTTTGACAAGGGATGCAGTATAACGCCGGAACCAAAAGAGAAAATGTTGGAAAATCTCAGCAGGTCTGGCAGCATCTGTAAGGAGAGAAAAGAGCTGACGTTTCGAGTCCAGATGACCCTTTGTCCAAACTGCCAGACCCGCTGAGATTTTCCAGTATTTTCCCTTTTGGTTTCAGATTTCAGCATCCGCAGTAATTTGCTGTTATCCAGTATAACCCCGGGTTGGTCCCAAACCAAGAGTTCAGGCTTACTTTCCATTGTTTTGATACTAACACAAAACCCGTGCATCTTTTCCCGTCTAACGTTTTCGGGAGGGGCCAGGTGATGTGGAGAGCACGTGGACAGAAATGTTATAATTTGTTATATATTTGCTATCTGTTCCAAAACAATGTCTATATGTATATATAATACAACAGTATATCCGGTTTTCCACTCAAAACTAACTTCAGCAGAAACAATGCATTAATCATTTCCGACTTTAACAGACAAATAAATGCATTGCCTTGTCCATCTGAAGGGACAGATTGAAACTCACAGAAAAGACATTCCAAGATTAGCAAGATTACATCCTTATGAAAGAAATCCATTAGAAGTGACACACAATAAGGAGATTCGGTTTGGTGTTTTGAGGTGTCATGTCGTGATTTCAAATTTCACAAGAACTAGCTGACGTGGGGACGGTAACAGGAAGCATAGGTTGCGTTGCCAGTGCGTGTCTGACCCAAATGACTTACATTTTCTCTATAGTCCCTACCAGGATATCCCAAAGCACAACTAGAGCAGGGCTTAGGAAGTGAAATCAGTTTTGTAACGTAGGGAACCGGGCAGCTACTGTTCACAGAGCAAAGTCCCACAACTAGCAATGGAACAAATCAATGTTTATTTTTCAACCATTGGGGTGATGTGTGATGAATTTTCTACGTATGCTTTTCTTGAGGTGATTGTATGCAGCTAGAAGTTGGAAATTGCAGTTATTAACACAAATAGATCGAACAATGATAAAATGTCCCTTATCGCCAGGAAAAAAACGAAGAAGGAATAAGCTAGTGATTTTTACGAAATGAATAAGCTGGTAGCCTTTTTATTTTATTTATCATTTTTATGTTTGTATTAGTGTCACAAGTAGGTTTACATTAACATTGCAATGAAATTACTGCGAAAATTCTCTAGTTGCCACACTCGGGCGCCTGTTCGGGTGCACTGAAGGAGAATTTAGCATGCTCAATGCGTCTTTCAGACTGTGGGAGGAAACCGGAGCACCCGGAGGAAACCCACGCAGACACAGGGAGAACGTGCAGACTGCGCACAGACAGTGACCCAAGCCAGGAATCAAACCGGGGACCCTGGCGCTGTGAGGCAGCAGTGCTAACCACTGTGCTACCGGTTTGGTAAAGGGCCAAGTTAATTCGATGTCCTGATGGTGTTTAATGACATGTGACATCACATCCATTTGATGGTCTTGAGGGGCATTGATTTTTTTTGTGTTTCTAAAGAGTGTGTGTTCGATCTGGGACAAGATTTTTACAAAAACAATGCACTTTCTGGATGTGAGATATGTCTGGCGAGCAGTACCGCACATTTTTTTTAAAAAGCAGACTGTTAACCGTTATTTGACTTCATACAAAAGAAAACCTCAAACACACTCAGGCAGGTGCGGCGAGTGGCAGGCGCTGGAATGTGACATCAACAACCTTACCGTCTTTGTTCATGTTAACTTCAAGACACTTCTTCAGCCGGCAGGCCCTGCATTGGTTTCTGTGAGTCTTGTCTACGGGACAGCCCCCCTTTAAAGATAATAACAACAAAATAAAGATACATAAATAACCTCACGCAGATTTAATATATTTCATTTTAACTCACATTTTATATTATTTAGATGCACGGATTCCGCTGGTTATAAAGGTCTTTGCAACTCCAAATGCTAGAATGAAGATGAACTTGTAAATGTTATAATCAGGACAGACAGGCTATTGAGAAGCAAGCTGCCTGTAATTCTCTTGAAACATTAACAGTGACACATGCAAGATACTCGAGTCAAATAAAGATGCACATTATATACCTTATGAACGCGGGTTATGGAGTGACGAGTCAAGAGCTGCACTAGTCAAAGTTGAACGAGCCCCAGCAAACTTGTTGAAACTTTTGAGATTCTGGCAGCGCCGCTCTGATTCAGGGTGAGGGGAGAATTGATCCTCCCCACTCCCACTCCGTCTCATCAACGATTTGCATAAAGGTCAGGCAAGAGTGCAAGGAAGATTTTGCGGCCACCACCCCACTTCGTAACCAATAGGAAGCGGAGCCGCTGTCCTGTTTTCTTTTAACAAGAAGATGAACTCAACATGTTTTGTTTCCAAGATGGAAATAATCTGGGGCAATTCGTTCACTGCCAGAATCCAAAACCGTTATCACTCCAAATCCGACTTTATAGGGATACCTCAATAATACCTGAACGAGGTGTTAACTGGGCACTGGCACTGTCTACAGGGTGTCTGATGAAAAGATAGAACATCTAACAAATACTGTTTGGAGTGACATTAAATAATCGCATTTGGGAAGATCTGGGACATCGCGTGTGTTTGAAAAGGAACAAAATACTTTTGCAAAAAAAAGGAGAATTTCCTGGTTACTTCCAGTGCTTTCACTCCAGCCCAGAAGCAGCCCTGTGGAGTGTGAACCCTCCGTTTTGGTTCTTACCTGGTTGCCTGATTTGCAGACGTAGGTTCTGTTCCGGCGAATACTGCGCTTGAAAAACCCCGAGCAGCCATCACAAGCATAAACTCCGTAATGTTTACCAGAACTGCGGTCCCCGCACACCTTGCACGGAATATCCAAAATGCGACCTTTAAAAGCCAAATTGGCCGGTTTAGTTTTTTTTTTAACATGAAAGTTCCCGTCTAACGGGCTCGCGGTATATCCCCCAGAACAAAATCACAATTGGCCATTTACCATTCTCACTAAAATAAATGTCAACTCTCGCCGAATTTTGAAATAAAGTTTTTTTATGGAATAATGGGGCGATTACCCTCTGGGTAAAATATTGAAGCCTTTCGTGATGTCTCGCTAACACAGTGGAGCTAATAACATTCGAATTCCTTTAGCCACAATCTTGTCGTTTCAGGTTAAGTGCAAACGAGTGTCTCAGACTTAGAGGAAATAAATTACTCCAAAGGCTAAAATACTGGCTTCTGACATATTATCATTTTGAACCTAATCGAAATCATTTTATATGCCATAGGTTCGGACCTTATAACAACAAAGAGGTACTTTCAGCCACATTGCATGTAACATTAGTAATCAATCAGGATTAATTAGTATCAACCCGGGAGATTTGCGGCAGAGATTCCTTCATTGTATTTAGGAAGTGATTGTATAAACACGGTTGCAAGAAGCTTAAAGCAGCATTAACTAGATGCAGTTTGCAGCTTCCAGTGTAGATGTCAACTTCTGAGGAGGACCGATGTCTTCCAGGAAAATGAAATGGATTTCATCCAATCGACCTACTTTCTCACCAATAAAATAACGGCCATTCCGTGGCTGCATACCCCTGTTGAGTTGGACAGCAGTTCCCTGGGTCCATCCAATCAACTTGTGAACTTTTAAAAAACAAGTTTGCTCCCAGTGCTGTAAAGTTGTACTGTCCTGTCACATTTAAACGGCCAGAAACGACCCTCTCTTTTAACTTCTTTTAAAACAAAGCATGAAAGTTTATAGATAAAAGATAAAGGACGTTTTGAATGACCGATGGATTGGGAAAAGTAAGAATGTTGGCTTATTTTCCAAGGTTTTTGTTAACACGCTCCTTCATTTGAATATAATTCGCCAACCATGTCACCTCAATGTGTCAACCTGTTCATTCGGGGCAATCTTTCACTGAGGGGGAAATGCAGACAAAGTAACCTTTGAAGTAAAGGTGGACATGCCGTTGATAGGTTGAAGGTGAAGGTGACTTAAGGGTCTAACGACATGACTGGGTGCCCCGTTGCCACAAGGGCAGAAGATCTTTAAGGAGAAGGCGCGCCAACCCCTTCTCTGGAAAAAAAATAGGGAATGGCCACGAATCTCAAGAACAAACTTTTACTGTCAGGAAAAGAATTGACAAAAAAGACGAAAGAAAAGAAAATTGAGATAATATTTAATTCTTGGGGCTGGAAAATTACACTGCAAGCTTGTCCTTTACACTGAAAGTTAGCAATAATTTGGCTATCTGGTTAGTCAGTTAAAATTAATAAGTGTTGCGAAGCCCATCCTCTATGGAGCCGGAAAGGCCTCATTAGTCGAGATGTCCACAGCGCTGTAATGCGCATCATTGTCTTGGGCTCCTTATCGCACCTTTAGAGACGGTTGCTCAGCACGTTGCAACTGTGTGAACTTTTCTGTCGCAAGGTTGCGTCCGCAGACCATGGGAATGTAAAGGCTGGGGGGGACTTCGGGAGCTCGGATCTGCACAGACAGCGGGAGCTACAACAATGTCTGGGATGGCCAAACTACGAGACGGGACATTGGGGAGAACGTGTTGAGTTAATGATTTCCCATTGAACTCGTTGACTGTTTCCAATGAGGACAAGCTGTCATGACTTTTTTTAAATGAGCCCCGACAGCTGCTTTATACAAGAGCTGAAAAAAACAGGGCTATAGTTGGGGGGGGGGGGGGATTAAAACCTTCTCCATAGATGGGAATTCAAAAGTAGCACAATGAGTCAGGATAGGAAAGGTTTAGAGCATCAAATCTTCCTTTAACAGTTATTCTGTCGGCTATCTGGATAAACGTCAGTGTTTGGTGGAAGTGAAATAACTTGGTAGATGTGTAATTATGTGAATATGTTCCCACCTTCCCATTGATTCAGCAGTGACCCGTCAAAAACAGTAGCATGGGAATTCGGAAACGCCAGAATGCATCAAGGGAAAATCAATCGATATATCGGGAGAGGGTCCAATCGTGTGGCGTCAATTCCATTTCCCCTTGGAAAGCCCAACCCACACGCCAACTTTTCAATGTTGGAGCTACAATAAAATCGATGCTAAGGGCATTCGCTTATTGACTTTATTGCTTGGGCCGTTCGTGACTTCACCAAGTTGAACACGTTAGCTTAAATGTGGTCACATCTAAATAGGTTCTGGGAGGGGGAATAACTTCAATCTGCAAAACATCTTGCGTGTTTTACTAATCAAAACTGGGTCGGAACCCTGCGAATTCTTGCGAACAATGTTATGAGGATGAGGTAGAAATTCAATATAGTTTTTTTTGTTCAATAGACAATGCCAAAGCTTTTAAGTTATTACTCAACTTTTCACGTCTCTTTTGTATGGGGTGATACATTGAAGAGAGCGTCTATCAGAACTAAAACCCAACTATTGAAACATTTTAAGAACTTCCACTACAGAAAGCTCAATATATAACTTCCAGCGATGGAAAAATGTATTAACAGCCTTCTTCCAATGCTGTTTAATACATTGCATTTGCGTCAGGCGGTTTTCAATTTCATTCTGTCCCATAACGCATGTTTCCCTGCCGCACAGAGCAATAACCTTTTTGTTTCTGGACTTCTCAGTTAGAATATCACATGTGGCCGCGTTAGGAACATAACTTAAAGCAACTGCGGGTAAATAGAGTGACTCTGAAAGTGAAGGGAAATTGTCACCGAATATCGTTATAAACAAAACTGTCTAATCAGGCGATCGACTGCTTTAGTCTTGACATGTGTAAAATATAAAAAAGAAACACGATTTTATTCACTGGGAAACATGCCTTTAACTTCTGTCAGTAGGGGGTCATTTGACACTTATTGTATGTAATTATTACTTAAAAGTATATGGCATATTCTATTACTGTAATTACCCTCAATGTTATAAGCCGTTGAAAGAAGTTATCTTTGATTCGAGGTAAGTGATTGTTGGGGGGACGAGCGGTTTCTATTGCCACCCATACAGCGCCCTTGTTTGTGCTCCACTTTAACAGTTAGACAAGTTAGAGGGGGAAAACTCACTGTGTCTGCATTACTGATCAACAAAAACAAACTCAGCCATTCTGGATAAGAGTAAATCATAGCTCAGGAATAAAAATCACTGGAAATTGTTCTACTCATTGGCAGAAAGTAGGAAGTGAAAATTTCTGCACATAAAGGAGGCACAAGCTACATAAGAGCTACACTCAACTCGAGTAATAAGTTTCCTCCAGTCTGGCAAGAGTGGGCTCTTTTGCTAAAGTTCTAAAGTTAACATTTTAGTTCAAGTTTATTTATTAGTGTCACAATTCGGTTTACATTAACACTGCAATGAAGTGACTGTTACTTCAAATCAGTCATCTCTTTAGGCGAACCTACGTTTGTTGAAATAGAATCAATTCGGCTTCGCCTTTTTATTGGACGTTTGGTTTTCATGGTGGATATCAGTTGCTGTGTTTGAAGGATAACACGGGGATTGTACACAAAACTTGGGGAATTGGAGTCCGTAAACTAGTTTCGTTAACTGGCAGTTTTCCATTGATTTCTAGTAGAAGATTTATTAATCTAAGCCTGTCCCTTTTCTAATCACAAATATCCATAATTTTTCGTTATTTACACTTCCGTATTTAATCGCTACATTGTATTTGTGATGCTGAATTGAACACTAACTCAGTGTTCAAGACCATTGTCGCTGGATATACCCTAGGTGCGAGGTGAAGCATTTTTTATTTACCGTTGACTTTTGCAAATGCGTTCATTTCCATCTCAGCCTCCGCGCTGATGTTGATTTATGAATCTGCCTTTGAGAATCTGATGGCAATGGTGCATTTTCCATTATTAGCAACAGCTCCTCTCGTTAAAGCTTTATCTTTTTATTGAGTTTGTGTGCAGCCTTTTCAGAGGGTGAAATACTTTAATCGCTGGGATCGATACCTGATGGGCGTAATTTCACATTCCTCGAATGACTTTATTTTGCATTTTGGTTGAATCTCGTCCAAATGGGGCTAAAGCTTTCTGCAGATTTCCTCACAGAGGCCATTTGCCTGCGATTTGCTTCTGGCCGCAGATTTGCGGACTATATATCACCACACTTCAAATCCTTCAGTATTAACAGCACATTAGGGATTAGAGAAAAACATGAAATTGTTGATCACCCTTCAACTCCCAGCTATGGCCTGAAAATCCTGGATTGGGGGTGGGGTGGAAGGGGCGGAGGGGGTAAGGGGGAGACAACGCGTTAAATAAAGGGATCAGTATTGTACAATGATAGAATCTCCTAATCAAGTTACTTCATTCTAGTTTAAGGAATGAGTTGCCATGAAATAATGCTTCGTTACCATTTTGAAGTAACGTTTATGTATTATCCTAAATACAAGGTATGTGGTTTCAATAATAATCCTCCATATAATGTACATATTTAAAGTTAAATCGTGGAGTCAATATATTGGTCATTCTGTGTATAAGATATGGAAAGTCTGGAATTATAGATGGACAGCAAGATGTGAGACTGCTGATTTGCAAACACACCAGGTAAGAAAGGTAAACACCGATCCCATGTGCTTGACATGCAACAGAAGACAATAACACATTGCTGGTAGAAGCTTCACTTGTGTTTCAGATTAGGAAGTTTAAACTTTGTTTGTTGTGGAGGAATAAATCCACCAGGCCTTAGACACATTCACTCTCTTTTAGAAAAAGAAGTGCTATTAGAGTTCAAAGAGAAACAAAACTGTTCTGGAAGACAACCCGCATCTTGGGCCTCGCTAACTCCAATCAGAACTTCTATCTCTTGGGTCCTGTACCCGTGTGCAGAGCAGAGCGGTGTGTAGTTAGGGGTTAGCTGCGAATATAATGTTTAAAAATCTATACCATGTTAGTCACCCAAAGCTGGATCCCTTCCACCCACCCCCATCGCAGAGCTGGGTTTTCTCTCACTGTGCTGTGGGTTACAGTTGCCGAGGTTAGAAGTGTGAAGTCAATGATTTTAATTCGGGGCCCAGCAATATACATCACTCTCAACCTGAACTTCGATGGCAGCAATAATCAACACGGCGAGATTCGCTTCTTAACTAATGGACAGTCTGAGTTTGAGAGTAGTTTCATTGAATCTAGTCCACACACACAAACACCCTTTCCCAGCACCAGCAATTTTAACACGCAGAGTTGAAATGTTGTCCCCCCACCCCCTCCACCACCATCAGGGTTGAAATCACCAAAACAAATTTATATATTTTTATATATACACATCACCCACTTGTTGATCCGGCGGGCTTGCTCATTCTTGCGGTCCTTGAGCCGAGACTTGGCTGGGAATGTGCTTTATTCTGGAGCAGGCTAGATCATGAAGCGGCCCAAACAACGTGCAGACAAGTGAATCCGGTAACTCTAGGCGCCGGTCAGCCCTTCCCCAGCGGCGCTCTGTTCACCCGCAAGCCGATCGGTAACTTTTTTTTAATAATACCAGCCGCTTTCCCACCAGCCAGCCCTCAGAGCGGCGACGTCCATAAGTGGGCAGCTCTCGCCGTCTCTCCCCGCTGAGGTAGGGTAGGGTTGGCTGGGTGAATTCACCGGGTCCATCCGTCACGCACCAAGCCTTTTGGAAGTTCCGATCCTCGGGAGCTGTCAGCGGGTTAAGAAGAGAGAAAGAGAGAAAAAAAGAGTCCTGACTTTCAATTTGATGGGAGAGAGGAGATGAAGTTGCCAGCAGCTTCCGGTAACGTGAACCAAGTGAATATGGTTAGTTTTCTAAGCATTCGGGCAATGGCTAGTGACTGTGTCTTCCCGCAGCTGGCTGGGGACACCAACGCTTTCCACACAGCGCGGGTAAAAACTTCCTTCCCCAGTCTCACTGCTTTTCCTCTCACCCCCATTAGACTATTACGTCAGTCCCCTTCAGCTTTTTAAGATGCCAATTGCATTTCTGAGCGCACTCCAGGCTTTAAAGTTACAATGGGACTTTTTTTTTACACGGAAAGGTGGAGGGGAAGGGGGGTGGGAGAGGGGAGTGGGAGGAGGGAGCTGTTATTTGGTCATTTGATCCAAGTGGAGGGAGAGAAAAAAAATCACTGCAGTAAAATGTTTGAATCAGGCACATTGAACCATGTTCTCAAACTGGAGCGAGAACAGGAGCAGAATCCTGCTTCCCACACCGCCCGCAGCAATAAAACTGTCAGAGTTATTTCATTTCAATAAAGTGTAGTTTCAAGCCACGGCTCTTGACTATAGAGCACGACCCGGTGAGTAGAAATGGATATTAATGTGTAAACTTGTTTTGTTTTTGCTTGTTAGTTATGGATGAGCCTGAGTGGACGGTATCATGATTAAATGTAACATCCCTCTCCCATGATTTGGCGTTTGTGGCTGAGTTCCTCGAGTCAGTGGCTGATATTACCAAGGTTTACAAGATATCAGAAGTATAAACTTCTGAAAGTTTCTCCCGGCGCTGTTAGAATGCAGCAGGTCAAACCTTGGATGGTCACAGCCAGTGCAATGACTATGTGACTAGCCACCAACCGTGCAGTGTGGCAGCAATGAACACAATGTAACGGTTATTAGAAACCGTTCATTGATTTAATGCAACCTGGAAGGGTCGCCAATCCCTCTCTAAATGATCTACTGCCGACTTCAGGGTCTGCTGTAGAGGCAAGACCAACCTGCTCGAGTTTCCTTAGCTCTTCCAAGTAGCAACAAGCTCTCTGAGTGGTGGAAACCGATGAAGCAAAGAGGGTGGCTAACCTGTCTGATGGAGTTGTGAGGTTCGATACTTTCTTTTCTCTCTCTGAGCTATCACTCGATCGGTTGCCTGTGATTAAAGGCTCAACGCATTGTTGTTCGCTCTCGGGAATGTTTCTGGCCTAGGGCGTCGCAAATCTGGCTAAAGTTGCAGCCCTCTTAATCTGCTACAGTTACTAACGACATAACGAGTGGGGATCCGCGGCTTTGGGGAAAGTGGATTGCTGCTGGAGCGTCGGTCACGGTGGGCTGATGGGCCTGGCTTGGCTGCAAATCCTCTTGTCCCAGTCTATGGTCGGGGTTGACTGTGATTTCCCCTGTAGGTGATCTGGTTTATCTATCTTGCTCTGTGACTAGCATACATCTCCTCCGAGTTATGCGGTGCAGCCGGTTCCACCTACCCGCCTCCATCGCCCATCACCAGTCACATGACCTGCGAAAATCCCACATTATAAAGATACTTTAATGCCATTTTGGAAATTTGAGTGCAGATCAGTGAGGTTAAGGTATCATTACATTCATCTGTAATCCAGGGCATCAAATTATACTATCAATCCAATTGTTCACTACACTTCATAGTAGCAACAAATTGGACCGGATTAAGCAGAACACACATGGAACTATATATACATTAAAAAATGCGACAAGTGCAGTGTTTTGTTTAATTTTGCCCAAGTACCTCTTGTGCAATCTCAAACCTTCTTAAAGCGGCAGTCCTGAAATAATTCTGGGATTATCCATTGCCACTATATAATCCATTCGAGACTTTCTGTGGGCCCTTCAACTATCCACTGGTGTTCAGAATATATAGCGTTGTATTGCACTCAGTAAGGATAGACCCTCTTGGTGTCCACAAGGGGAATAGGAGTCTTCACCAGGCTAACTCGTTTGACACAAACTCTGACAGTGCAAGGGGGAAAAAATAATCTCAAAACTTTCCAATTCCGACCAACTATTGACCTGATTGGCTCAAGCAATCAGGAAGCATTGTTTATTGAACATTTCGAGTGGGTGGAATTTGTATATAGAATTGAACATGTAAAATGGTGCCTCCAATCCCTCGATAAACAAGCACAAGTTCATTTGGGGACGACATCTATCGAATATTTGGGAGTTCTTGGAACAAATCCGTGGCAGGAACTGAAAACTGCTTTATTTAATCTGGAGTTAAGCATAAGACCTCCTAAAGAATCCACTGAAAATCAATAAACGCAAATCAAACATTTCAGAAAGCAAATTTAAACAATAATCGGGTTGATTCATTGATAAGGCAGAATGTCAATTTAGATTATCAGGAAGAGTAGGAGTGTTACACTATAACCTACTTTATTGCAGAAAAATTGGTATGCATTTAACTGGGCGTTTATCTATCTTGACCATATCGAAGAGATTTCATTGTCTCTGACTGATCACAAAAGCAGGTCCACCTGTAATGCTAATTATCAGAATTCGGTGTGAAGTATGCTCTGCACAAATGTATTCATTTCCAGCTATTGCATTTCCAGTGCACCTTGACGTGGACTCCAAGATATCGCAATCTACAGAGGATAGTGTCTTCTCCCCTTCCAGGTAAAGAGCGTCGGAACACAATAGAATGCACATCGAGAAAATAGCGGAATCCAAGGCTGGTCTTGGAAAAAGAATCCAGCAAGAAATTCTGGCTCCATTATTGCAAATGAAAAATATATTCAACCTTAAAATACCGCACGTCTGAAATGTACAGTCCTGGTGACAAACTTTGGTCTTATCTCAAAGCTCGACCCAATACATTTGAACTAGAATTTCAGTCTAATTTCCAAATAATTGTTCAACTTCGTCTCTCTTGTAATCGTTTTACCTTTTTATCGGTTGTTGCAGCACGCACACATAAATACCTTCTTCCTAACACTCTGGCAGCATCTTTCCGACACACTCAACGTAATACTGAGAGAGCTAAACTATCTGAGGTGCTATCGTGAGGCATTGAACCGAGTACATATCTGCCCTCACAGGAGGATGTCAAAGCTCCCATGGTACTAGTTGGAAGAAGAGCAGAGGAGCCCAGTGCCCTGGCTAATATTTTGTCACTCAACTAACATCACTGACAGGTTAACTAACGTTAGCACATTACTCTATGGTGGGACTTTTCTCAGATTGCAACAGGGACGACACTTGAAAAGTGCAAATCATTCTGGGAAGTTCTGAAGTATGAACTGCGCTATATAAATACTAACATTTTGTAATATCGTCCAGCGAAATTCAACTCGGACTTTTGCTCTGGGTTGTATTAATTGATTGATTGATTTGTTTACAACCAAATTAAACTCTGTGCATGGATACATACGCCATGGTTCTTTTAGGTAAGTGACAGTGGCATTTTCACTTTCACACTTAATGAGTACCAGTGCTTCTTTACTTTCCATGTAAAAGTCAAGTAACCTAACCTGGGTAATTTACACCATATTTTTCACGGCCACCGGATGTCTCAAAAGCGCCAATGGAGCACATTCGGAATGTAGTCTCTGTTACAATGTAGGAAAGACGGCAGACAATTCGCACACAGCAACATTTAAAAAAAGTTATTTTGTGGGATATGGGCATTATTGCCCATCACTAGTTGCTCTTGAACTGAGGATTGCGGAGGGTCTGGAGTTACATGTAGGCCAGACCAGGTATGGACGGCAGATTTCCTTCTCTCAAATGCATTCAAAGCCAGATGGATCTTTACGACAATTGGTGATGGTTCCATGATCACAATGGGGTTAGCTTTCAATTCCAAATTTATTAATTGAATTTTAATTCCATCAACTGCCACCCATTGTGTGATTTGAACCTGAGTCTCCAGAGTATTAGCCTAGGCCTCTGGATTACCAGTCCAGTGACATTACCACTATACTACCATTGTTGATTCGAGGATTGATATTGGCTAAATAATAACTGCCCCCTTTTTTTTAGAGACTGAGTCATGGAATATTTTACATTTAGGGCAGGCAGATGGAACTAGCTTAACATCTCCCCCAAAAACACAGGACCGCTAACAGGGCAGCACTCCTTCAGTACCACACTAGAAGGTCAGCCTTGATTTTTTTCTGTACTTGTCCTGGAGTGGGGTTTGAACTTTTTGACTTGGAGGCAAGAATGCTACAAACTGAGCAAAGGCTCCTATCAGTATCAGATACAAGGTATTCTAAAGTGGGTGCAAGAGCAGGGGGACTCTGTGTTATTTTTGTATACATCACTGAAGGTGGCAGGACAGCGTGGGAGCTAGATGAATCAAGCATACATGATCCTAAGGCATTATAAATCGGTGCACGGAGTGCAAAAACAAGGAGGTTACGACAAACATCTATAAAACACTGGGTTCGTCTCAACCCGGTGTACTGTGCCCACTTCTGGGCACCACACTTTAGGGAGGATGTGAAGGTATTAATCAAGGTGCTGAAAATATTCATGGAATGTTTTCAGGGATGAGGAATTTCAGTTACGTGGATAGATGGGATAACTTGGGGCTTGTTCTTGGAGAAGGAAAGATAGGAAGGAGGTTTGATGGAGGCATTCCAAATCACTCAGTGTCTGGGCAAAGTAGTTAGGGAGAAACGGGCGAAAAGTTCGTGAAAAGCACTACAGATTGAAGGTGATTGGCAAAAGATGCAATAGGGACATGAGGAGAAATGTTCTTGTATAACTGCGGAATGGGATCTGGAATGCACTGGCTGAGTGAGGATGTAGTAAAGGCAGCTTCGGCGGCTGCTTTCAAAGGGGAATTGGATAATTATCTGAAGATTTAAAAGAAAGATGCCGGGCTGCGGGGAACGAGGAGGGGAGCGGGACAAGGTGAGTTGCTCTTGCAGCAAGCCAGCCCTTACAGGATGGACAGAATGGCTCCCTTCTGCGCTATAACTATTCTATGATTCTATATTAACATTTAATTTGACCTTTATTTAGCCAGGTGAGTCAACTAAGAACCAATTCTCATTGACAATAACGACCTGGCCAAGAGGTTAACGCCGCAGCAACAGACATTTCACAACAATACCATTTGCTTAGACACTAAGAATAATAGAATACAAATTCGCAGTGAAAGTGAATTGATAGATTAGCATCAGTCAAGAGAACCTTAACCCTTCGGCGAAAGGCACCCACGTGATAGAAACCATTTAACTTTAGTTAGGGTACCTCGTTCCAGTCACTGGCAGCCACAAACCGAAATGAAATACGACCAAAGTCTGTGTTCACTCTCGGAGTGACCAACTTGATAGAGTCACATGACCTCAGATTACAAGAAGAGTCAGTAAAATGTAACAAACTTTTTCAGATAGGCAGGTGGTTCCCCTTGCAAGGTGCGATAAGTTAACATAAGCCGGTGGAGTTGACGCATTGTGTGTAACGAGGGCCAATAAATCAGCTCACAGTGATGGGTGTGAAAAGGGGCACCAGTCACTAACCTAATTGCGGAGTGAAATAGGACGTGTAATTTACCAAAGAGAGGGTTTTGGAGGCCATTTTATAAATGAGGTTACGGTAATCAGAAACAGGCAGGATAGACACCTGAACTGTGGTGTATGTGGTAGAATAAAGCAGGACATATTACCATCCAGAAAACCAAGTCTAGACTTAACCTTGTAAAAATGTCAAAGTGGATGCGTGAGGATCTCCCAACTGAACTGCTGGGGGAATTCGCAAAGTTAGTTTCTGTTTGCTCAGTATGGGGTGGGCATTTTTTCCATGTAGTACTTAAGGCTGAAGAATGTAAGAACAAATTGGTGACAGGGAAGCCTTCGGGGACCCCAAGCGTCGGCATGGCACCGCTGGAGTTTAACAAGCGACCAGCAATGCAGTTTAGGGACACAGGGCACTACAAATGTTTCCCGCTAGGATCACCCGATGCGGCAGAGCATTGATTTGAGGGTTAACCAGGCACGAAGAGCGAAGAATCGCAGCCACAGTGTCCACTCAGTGACTCAGTCCAGCTGATCGATAATCGAGGGAGAGCCCTGGAGTGGGGCTGGACCAGCTCAACCATTGGATTTTTAGTCTGGGAGGAGAAATTCACCCATTGTTATATCTTGGAACCAACTTGACCCCGGGGATACATTCCATTCTATCTTAGGAGGAATGTTTCACAATGAACGGAGCCAACACAATAAATTTTACAATAAACAATAGCAATAATATGAAATGTCTGCACCATCGACTGGTATCAAGGCAGGTTTTAGTATTTACCAACTGTTAAAACTAAATGCAAGACAGTACAAAAAGGGTTACCATAGGTTACAGGTGACAGTCCGAGGGGGTTCAGTTTGATAAACCGGCCACTCCCCTTTAATAATATATTTCATCCATCACTGGCACCTTAAAGGTGGAATAAATACAAAAATAAAAAAAACACAGGTTAACTTCTGCGATATTGCACAACCCGAACCTGCTGCAGGTCGGGCCACGGCAAATCTATCTATTTGGGGCAAATTGTCAGTGAGAAACTTCCGCTCGAACTATTTTAGACAAAACTTTCCTGTTGAAATGGATAAATCCCGCCACATGAAGGTCTGAACAATGGCCGAATGCAGTGTGGTGGCTGTGGCCGAGCTGGCTCTGAGCTCACAAAGAGCGGATTAATTGGTGCCTTGGCTGACTGATTCGAGATGGCTCCAGTCATTCAGCACCGCGGGGAGTCCCATTGTCCCAGGCCTGATTCCGAGTTTTCACAAACTCGAAACAAAAGTCAATTTCTTTTCAAAATCATCCCCGTGTTTTTGCTCTATGAGGTGACTTGTCGGAGTGGCGGACAGACTAGGAGCTTGACTCTCTCTTGCGTCTAGGTACGTCTCTAATGAGTGTGAGAAAATCGCATTTTCTTACAGACACAAGTGCAGGAATGTCCTGGCACACGGAAAGTGCAAAAGGATTTGCTGCAAATGCTGATTTGCCTCAATACAGAGAATCACATGAAAAAGCCGTGTACTGTACAGCCAAATACTAGATTTCATTCATCACTGGAGGGGGAGCATTCCTCAGCAGCAGTTTGCATTTTACTGACTATATCCCAGTTTAAACCTGGACCTGATACCTTTATAATATGTAAATATATATATCCAACCGTGCGGTGACTTATACAATGTTAAATGAGCCGCAGAACAATTTAAGGGTATACGTTAAATAAATGACCATTTCTAATATTGCTCAACCAGTTCATTTGCCCACCTATTAATTAACCTTTCGCACTTAAAATAAGACCTGCTATACATGTCTGTGGCTATTTCAAAATGCCGAGTAGTAAAGCAGTTCTCTCCTCTTTAAAACCGCAATTATTCACTGAGCACAGTGCACACAAAACGGGTTTATGATCCTGGCAGAAATGTATATGCTGTGTGCAGCCACAATCAGCCAGCCCTAAGTTGAGTCTTTTTTGTGCCTAATCTCTCGTTCGGGCCAAAAAAAATGTAAGTTTACAACTCGTAGCACAAAGCCTCCCTTCACTTTTAGGTTGGGGGAGACCTGAGTGACCTACGAAAGTTAATTAGGAGGTTAACAAAGAATAAGCTGGAGCAGAATACATCAGCTCTCATCTACTGGGAGATGTTATCTATTAATTAGGAAAATCGTTAAGGTGGCTTTATTGTAGGGTATAAAACCTGCGGTTGGCGGTCAACGGTTTGATCGCATTGCTCAATAACAATGTCCTTCAGTTAAACTGGAGCAGCACCCCCACCCCCCCCCCCGCCCCCCGCCCTCGCCCCACTCCCCGTTCAAAATCGGTGAGTATGAGTTTCAAGGAATACAGTCGAATTAAATAGCCGACAATTGTCACGGCGATGACTCTCAGGGCATCTAAACATACTTTGACCATGATGTAATCGACTGAACCTGTGGGGAGAGACGCAACCCGGTAAACTGGTAGACCATTCATTGAAAGTTAACATTTCGGTTCTCAGGCACGGCCTGCTTGTCTCTTTTCCTTCTCGTCAGAGCTCGGCTGTTTATCAAGTGAAAATAAAAGCACGAACACGCTCTTCCAGGGCATAAAACCAAACAGACCAGATATAGTTTAATTGCTTGTGTTTAATTAACTCACCGATTCTTTTATGCTGCGGTGTAATCAACTAACGGCGGTGCTACATTTTATAATTATATCAATTCATCGTCTTATGTCACTCCATCAATTCATAAAAGAACCCCCACGCCAATGTGACAAATACTAACATTTTATGTTATGGCCATTGCATCTGGCATTTTAACAGGAGTAACTCCAGGGACCTTCATAGGCAACAGCCCATGGATTGCTGTAACACATACTTTATATATATTATATAATGTATATATAACATATATACATGATACATATATACATATTTCATTCACTCCACATATTAACGTGCTAAAACGAGGCTTTGGTCAATATTGTAGCGCTTGGGTTCCACACCGTGTAGATGAACCGCGCCTCCACTTCTGCGGTTTCAGCTTGGACACTTGTGGCAACTATAGGGACAGAACGCATGAATCATTTCTCAGAGGCTTGGTTTAGACTGAAAGTTGCAAGGGCTGATTTTTAATTGCTCCAAGTGGAAGGTTGCCTCCCTCGGCGCATTGTTGACACGCGCATACTCTTAGCTATTTATTTATTTTGAGGCAATGCTCTTGCACATTGTGAACTGTCTTCTTGTCCATTTCCCCTCCCCTCCCCTTCCCTTGATAGGACACATTCAGCAATCGCACCAAACCTATGCTGCGTCTGTTGAATTCTCATTACTCTCTGCCTGCACTCAATTAAAACATTTGAAAGCGTTATTATTGCATCGAAAGTACCTCCAAATGCAACAATAGACATGGATTAGTAAACACTAGGCTTTGTGCATCAGTGATAGCAGTGTGCCGAGTGTATCAGACCTCATAAGTACTCCTTTTATAACCTTCCTGAATAAATATTCTGCAATCTTAAACAAGTGACATGCAATCTAAATGTCACACAGACCGGCAACAAGATTCACTTCGCTTCACTTTAGATTAATCTATTTTCAGGGTTTTTTTTAACTTGCGAACGCGAGATGAAATGGGTAGGCAGCTCACGGTGCTGCCTATGGTGACAATGGGAGGGGAAAGCGACACCGAGTGTGGGGTTTTATGTATCAGAAGGGAAACATTGGAGGCGACCAGCAGTTTGGAGATGTTGCAGAGAATGGATCAAGTGTTGACACATTTAAGGGGAAAAAAGCATTCAAGTTGCATAGAAAGACATACCTTCACAGAAAGGCTGGCGACCCTATGGAATTCTCTATCCCAAAGAGGCGTGGAGGTTCAGTCATTGAGTGTGCTCAAGGCAGAGACCAAAAGAATTCTAGATATTAAAACTATCAAGAGATATGGGGATAGTGAGAGAAAATGGCCTCCAGGTAGAAGATCAGCCACGATTTAGTTGAATGGGGAAGCAGACTGGAGAGGCTGAGTTTTTAAAAATATATTTATTCCTTCACACCATGTGGGTGCCGCCGGCGAGGCCAGAATTTATTGCCCAATCCCAATTGCCCTTCAGAAGGCGGTGGGGAGGCGCCCTCTTGAACCATTGCAGTCCTCGTGGTGTAGGTACATCCACAGTGCTGTTAGCGAAGAACAACAATATATTTCCAAATCAGGATGGTGTGTGGACTTGGAAGGGAACTTGCAGGTGGTAGTGTCACCTGCTACTTTGTTCTTTGAGATGGTAGAGGTGGTGGGTTTGGGAGGTGCTGTTAAAGGAGCCTTGATGAGTTGCTGTAGTTTAGGTTTTTTTTATTAGTGTCACAAGTAGGCTTACATTAACACGGCAGTGAAGTTACTGTGAAAATCCTCTAGTCGCCACATTCGGGCGCCTGTTCGAATACACTGAGGGAGAATTTAGCATGGCCAATGCACCTAACCAGCATGTCTTTCGGACTGTGGGAGGAAACCGGAGCACCCAGAGGAAACCCACGCAGGCAAAGGGAGAATGTGCAGACTCCGCACAGTGACCCAAGCCAGGAATTGAACCTGGGTACTTGGCGCTGTGAGGCAGCAGTACTAACCACTGTGCCACTATGCTGCCCCTTGTAGATCGTACACACTGCTGTCACTGTGTGTCGATAGTGGAGGGAGTGAATGCTGAAGGTGGGTAGGGTGCCAATGAAGCGGGCTGCTTTGTCCTGGAACGTATCCAACTTCTTGAATTTTTGGAACTGCACTCATCCAGGCAAGCAGAGGGTATTCAATCACAATCCTGACTTGTGCCTTGCTGATTGCTTTCTTGACTCAGGAGGTGAGTTACTCTCTGAGAATTTCCAGCCTTAGACCAGCTCTTGTAGAAACAGTATTTATGTGGTTAGTCCAGTTCAGTTTCTGGTCAATGGTCACCCCCAGGATGTTGATAGTGAAGGATCCAGCGATGGTAATGCCATTGATTGTCAAAGGGCGATGATTAGATTCTCTCTTGTTGGAGATAGCCATTGCCTGACACTTGTGTGGTCTGAACGTAACTTGCCATTTATCAGCCCAAGTCTTAAAGTTGTCCAGGTCTTGTTGTACATGGACATGAACTGCTTCAATGTTCAACCATCAACAAACAGTGCATGGTCTACTCCGGCTCCTATTTCCTCTGTTTCTAAAAGGGTAGCCTGCTGACAAAAGCAGGTTTAAGGCATACAGACACAAATTCCATCATCTTGCAAGAAAATAGATCAACTTCATTCGTATAAATTACATTTAAAATGAATGACACAAGTTACTCCTACGTGTGTGTGGAGTTATAGACATTACCAACTGAAACACATGTTACTTCGGCTTTCAATTCTTTCATAAATTTTAAATTAGAACCTGTTCCTAGTATTTGTTTTTTTAAAGATATGAAAATCATTATAAGAATGATCGCACTATACACAGTTTAAAATTACATCCCAATTCTAGGCAAATGACTGACTGCCTACCTGATTGGCTTGCTAGCAACCTGTCTCAAAGTGTTAATGTTTTCTAATGTTTCTAACATACTGGAATAATTGCAATAAAGCAAATGAAATAAAATTATCGTGATTTTGGCTGTAACGCGACTCGGATATGTTTTAGTCTCGCCTACAATTACATTATTTAGTAAATTCCTATATGCTGTAATGTGTAACGGTAAGGGGATATGAAGGTATTAAACCCACTTTGAAACTTCAGTTTCTCTCTCTATTGTACACCTTACACTTCGGTGACAACTCCAGTCCAAAATTTACAGTCGCCATATCTCCTACCGCAGCCCAAGACACAAACAAAATACGAATTGCAATGATTTGGAACAATTGGGAAGAAATGGGAAGGGAGTTTGTAAATTCTGAGCAGATATTAAAAGGCCTATCGAAGGTCTCAAACATCGGCCATGAGGCTTCCTGAAAAGTCACATCACTGCAGCTTTAAGACATTTAAAAGACATTCGTGCAGACTTTTGGGAACGAGACAAAACTGTTGATAGCTAACTCAACAATTATTATTGGAAGATTAAACGTCGACAATTACTATGCAGAGACTAAACTCCAGGTACTTTTTTTTCCCCTGCAGAAAGTCATCGCTAGTAGTTGTGTGTTTAGTATCATGGAATGAGGTGGATGGTATCTATTTTCCTAATGACAAGCCAGGACCATTGCTAGACTCATTCCCTGCAGATGCTGCGCGTTCCCTTTTCAAAGAGACCTTTTCACACGAGTCCCAGAATTATAGTTCATGAACCATTCAAGCAATTGACCAGCATGAACCTCCCTTGAATCGCCTAATCTGATGGGTGGATCTATGTGTTTTGTTGCTTGTCAAAAACAATCACCCCTCAGCCCATTACATTTACAGCACGTCGTCCTTTAATTGGTGTAACACACTGAGAATTGAAAAGAAGAAAGTTCTACCAAAGAACCCGAGTGAATGAGCCCTGACGCAAAAAAAAAATGCGAGGCCGTTGTTCTTCAAAGGTTGAGACTTGGCTGCGAACAAGGAGGTAAACAGTTATTTAAAGAGCAATTTCACCAAAGTGCAAACCAAAGTGCCACCTCGGAGGTGCTCTCGCAAGCCGGGGCTAGCTGCTCCGGCAAGTACTAATTAGAGAGGGCTACCTCCAGGAGTCTGCAGACTGAGCCACCAATGAGTTGTCTATGTGTGTGTGTGTGTGTGTGTGTGTGTAAGAGATGGTTAGAGAGTGGGGGTTGAACTGCAGTAATAACGTTCAGCGCTGTGCTGACAGGTTTGATTAGTTTGATCCACAGGCTGCTAAAGCCTGGGTTGCTTTGGGCCAGAGTGTGGCGTGCTACACTTTGCCAGAGGTTACCCCCCTCTCCACCCACCACCCCCGACCATGTCACGTCATGGACTAGCAGAGTTTGTCAGCAAGGTTTAGCGTGATTCTTAGTTTAGCAGAGTTGAAATAAGTTAGCTTCGTGTCTTGTTTTGAAACAAGACGTCTCCCACTCACTCCTGCCTGTCTCTTTTGAAGGGGGGAGGTGGGGTTGACCGACACAAAGCTGGCCGAGCTGTAGATGTGCTCCCATCTTTAAGGCGACCAGCAGCGAGGAAGTCAAAGCCGCCTTTGTGCGCTTCTCTCGACTGCGTGTTCGTTAATTATCGCCCTGTCTGAACCCCCAAAGAACCACCCAGTTTACTGAGCATGGCAGACAGCACGCACTTAGGGAAGATTAACTTTGATTAGGTGATAAAAAAAACCTTCATCCCTCAACAACTTTTCACTCGAGGTCCCTACGTGTGTCCACAAATAAGTTGGCAATAAAAATGATAGGTGATTTTTTTTCTTTTAAAAAAGACGCTCTCAGTCTATTTAGCACAATTAAAGTTCTTCAAACTGTGCAAGTCACCACACTATTGTATGTTTCCGTTATACCCCATTACCTACTTATTCCTTTCACTTTGTTTAGCAATATCCACGTCTGTGGCGGTTTCCATCGCTAAATATCACATATCATATATCAATTGTCTATCTAAATTCTAAGCAGATTAAACATAGGACTGTAGTCTCTGTGTACTGAAAACACTGCCACTTTTGGTCCAGTTCCCAACTCCCAGAATTGTAATCCGTCAAAAAAAAAGCCATTGATAAATGAGCGTTACTTTTTTTAAAACGTTAGGGGCAATTTGCGAGGACTCTTTTTTTTCACTGAATACGTTTCAGCAAAAAAAAACGCCTTTATTATGCGCCTCAAACAGCCTACTTGATGAGTTGGCTGGCACAAATCAGTTCTTAGCAATCTCTTGATCCACGTCAATTGTCATATAGAGTTGGGGCACTTTGACCGCGAATGGTGGTGAAGTCAGGGCTAATCCTCTGAAGGAATCACGGGAAAAGAAAAGCAACAATAACTAAGTCAAGCGTAAAAAATGAAAGAGAAATCTCTATTATCAGTCACTACATTTCCCAGCTATGTAGTGAAAAATAAGCTATTTTGTCATTCGAGTCAGACACCCAGAAAAGAATATGAGGTCGTGGTGGGTTGGGAGACTCACACGACGTATAGAGTAATATTTTAGCCTAAAAGATCTCACATTTGGCACCCCCCCCAATCTCCCATCCCCTATTGCCATTACATATAGAGTGCTTTTATGTTATATTAACATGGGATACCGCGCTTTTGTACATAATAAAGAGAGCTAAGTCTGGAGGATTAGAAATAGTCACACAGCCTTATACCATATCATTTTGAGTGGACCGGACAACTAGCAATTCCAAATTATACCCAGTGCCCACACTGAATAACTACACTTGTACAATCGCCTGGTTTAAATAAGAAACTTCGAGACCTCACATGATTGATGATTTTTGATCCCTATTTGTGACTACAGGAATGGTATAAGAGATAATCTCTTCCCCATCCCGGCTCGTCTGGCCTCACTGCGTCTCTGCCGTGCAAACTCTCCAGTTGTTAACAACCGATGTTAAAATTAATTGGACACAACAGTATTTGGGAGAGTCGACTGGTTTTGTCGACATCTAATACATTCAGTACTCTTTCTATTAAAATGTTGCCACTATCACAAAGTTTATTTCACCTTCCCCCATGTTTACAATGCATTGATCTATATTTTACACATAACCCCGATTTCATTTGGCGGGCTTGGGTTCGTAAGGGCACATTCAAGTGAACATAAGTAACTAAAACCCATTTGGATTGTGTATCGCATTATGCCTTAATGCGCACCTCCATTCCGGGGCTCATCTTAATAAAAGAGAGCGATTTTAGCAGAGTATTTAGCCTCATAATTGAAAGACCCTTTCATCCCAATCGCTCTTCAGCGTTATATTTCTCTTTTCAACGTTTGAATTTAAACTAGAGGTCGATTTGAATTTGCTGTGCTTCTATTTAAATTAAACGCGAAGTCCCGCTAACATCTGAACGATCATTTTTCTATATATATATATTAATCATTTATTTTATAAAAATTCAAATTGTAATGTCCTGCCACAGATTTGCATAAAAGCGTTTCTGCATCACCCAAGCACTTGAAACAGTGCTTGAAGCTTACAAGACACTCTGCAATCCTAATTAGTGATTTTTGTCCTCTTATACTGGGCTCGGTATCTCATGCAAATTAACACTTCATTGCAGGCACGATTACATTCAGGCAAAATTAACTGCATGTTATCCTTAATCATATGCTGAAATCCTGTTATCTCGGTTTCCTTTTTTTCGGGGGGAAAAAAATCCTGATTACTTTAATCAATACACACACAAAAAAAGAATATTGGCTTTCAGAAAGAGAACCCAACGTCCTTTATTTCATTTTGCAACTCCCATTGATCAAGTCTCAATGCACCTTCAGAAAAAGTTAAAAAACAAGCTCAAACTCAAATGCGTTTTTAAAATTTGATTTTTTTTAAAAAAAAGGAATTAAAGTTCCCCGTTGGACATCTCCTTCCCGGCGGTGACTATTTTTAAACGGCGCCTTCCCCAGACTTGCAATCCAATGATCCGTTCTCTCGGTGTTACCATCAGACACCAAGCTAAACACACAGATCTCAGACAGGGAAGCGGTGCTTGTACTCAAGAGTAACCCAATAGGGGTTTTTTCTTTTTGTTTGTTTGTCGGTTGTCGCGATGTTAAAATGCACACCGAAACACACTGGCGCGCCCACTTGTTACAACGTTAGAAAGGGAAAAAAGAAGTGCCAGGTGGGTTGTCACAAACGGGTCATTTCTCTGTTGGAGCTGAATCCCATTACAATATTAATGCACGCTCGGTTATAAAGAAATGTCTTCGTTTGCCTAGCTGGGTTACAAGAAACTTTCAGTCTGGGGGCGTTCGCTGGAAAGAGGTGTATTGCTCTTCTAGTCCTAACATTTCATTCCTTTCTATCCCCAGGCACTGCCCGGCTATGGTGCCCATTAGTGAATACCAGTCATCGCTCAGTAAAGGTATTTACAGCTGCCTGCTACGGTTGAGGGGAATGGTCGCACGGGAGACTTGAATCCCTCTGAATTTTCAGTATGTCTTGAAACAGCTACCTCCAACGCACCCCTAACTCCACCCCAGCGCAGGAGAAGAGTTCATTGCAGTTGTTTGAGAAATGTGTCCTTTAGAGAAAGAAAATAAGTTGCAGCTGTTCGAGTATTCTCAAGTTTATTGGGAAAATGTATATCATTGCAGACATTGTGGTGTATCAGTCATCTTATAATTTCATATATTATTACATTAGGGTGGACATTGGTCCAAAACCTGCAGGATGGTTGGGGATTGGAGGGGAGCGGGGTGGAAGGTGGGAAGGGTGATTCAAGTCTTCTTGTCTTTGGAGAGTTCAATTTGTGTCCATCGGATTGGGGATTGTCTATGTAAATTGTCTATGTTTGCTTCTAGGTTAACATGGTGTTTATTCAATCAAGTTTGATTTTAAAAAAAACGAGATTCTTTCATCTTTGGAAATACACTCAGGTCGCTAGAGTTTGAAAGAGAATCAACTGGTGCTTTGATATTGGTTTCAGTGTGGAGGGAGGCTACAACGACTTCTAAGAGAGCAACCAGGACTAGGTTCACCCAATAACTTTAACTTGACGAGTGCTATTGCCTCTGCAGGCCAGATATGTGGGGGACACTCATTGATGGAAATATTTAGCAGGTCTGGCAGCATTTATGGAGAGAGAGACAAAACAAAGAATGAACTTTGCATTAGAATTGGAAATTGAAGAGTTAACAATGTAAAATTGACAAATGGAGATGCTGTCAAAGGTAAGACCAGAATTCCTTCAAGGTGGGCATTCTTGAACAAGAAGTGACAGCGAATTAAATACTAATACAGAGGCAAAATGTTGCGGATGCTGGAAATCTGAAATCCAAACAGAAAATGCAGGGGGGTGGGGGCGGGGGACTCATCAGGTCTGGCAGCATCTGTGGAGAGAGAAACAAAGTTAATGTTTCAGAGCAATGACATTTCATCAGTACTGAAAAAGACCGGTCGGGAGTGAGCACCACTTGCATCTCGAGATCTAAAGCCACGATTAAGACGGTTATAAAATATAATGCTACACCAATATATGGGGTGTGTAACTTTATCAGAACACTCAAACATACTATTTAATCTCCCGGTGAGATGTTTCCACTGCATTGTCCCCACGCCCGAGGTGAATAAGGAACGGGAAGTAAGAAAACAAAAGGTAAGAACTTGCATTTCTATCGCACCCTGCACGACCTCGGGGTGACCCCAAACAGGAAACTCGAGAATATCTGGCTAATCTCAAATTCTATGTTACTGATACTTGAACTTACTTCGTTTCAGATTTCCAGAACTGCTGCTTTTCTTTTTGGTATTTAGTTTGCAGATTCTTTCAAGTGTGATCAGTAATGCTGCCTCATGGCGTGACGTGCTTTGACCCCGAACAACATTTTAAAAAAGCCACCCTAAAAATTAATCCAAGTAACTGTATTCACTACATGTTAACTGCGCATTAACGCAAAAGTCGCTTTCACAACTCTGAGTTATTAATAGATTAAAATAGGAGTGAGAATATCATCTGAACTGACAGTGAGATTTCAGTTTTGTTTTGTTCTCGTCTCTGGTTCACCAACTCCGTCAAATATTTAAAAAATATGTTATGAACAACAGCATAATAACTGCACACAAACATCCCTTGTTCGCCCACTATTGCTTGTTTCAAAATCTCTTACTATGGCAGTCCAGTCTCTTGGTGCTTATTTTGTTTCTCCATTGCTTTATTAATTAAAAGTATCCAATGTTATTAATAAAATATCACTATCAATAAATTCATTCCTATCCCAAATCCCAGTGTCAAAGATGCCCAAACTAGCACAGTGGTTAGCACTGCTGCTTCACAGCTCCAGGGTCCCGGGTTCGATTCCCGGCTCGGGTCACTGTCTGTGTGGAGTTTGCACATTCTCCTCGTGTCTCTGTGGGTTTCCTCCGGGTGCTCCGGTTTCCTCCCACAGTCCAAAGATGTGCGGGTTAGGTTGATTGGCCAGGTTAAAAATTGTCCCTTAGAGTCCTGGGATGCGTAGGTTAGAGGGATTAGCGGGTAAAATATGTGGGGGTAGGGCCTGGGTGGGATTGTGGTCGGTGCAGACTCGATGGGCCGAATGGCCTCCTTCTGCACTGTAGGGTTTCTATGTTTCTATGTTTCTTTCTATGTTTATTTATTATTGTCACAACTAGTCTTACATTAACATTGCAATGAAGTTACGGTGAAAATCCCCTAGTCGCTACACTCCTGTGCCTGTTCAGGTACAATGCACCTAACCAGCATGTCTTTCGGACTGTGGGAGGAAACCGGAGCACCCAGAGGAAACCCACACAGACACAGAAAAAACATGCCAATTCCGCACATTGACCCAAGCTGGGAATCAAACCTGGGATCCTGGCACTGTGAGGCAGCAGTGCTAACCCCTGTGCCACCATGCCGTGTACTTTCTTTCTAGAGGACAGTGTTTGAAAAGTTACTCCTTATGTAAATTTAAAAAACACAAGACGGTCTATCTAATTTTACATCTTGCATACACTGGCTATTTTCCTCAGTATAACACCAGAGGACAGGACCTTGACTCAGTAATCAGTCCATGAGTCAGAAGGTTATAGATTGAATCCAATATTGAGGTCAACATCTCGACTGACACTCCAGTGTAATATTTGAGTGAGTGCTGCACTGTTGGAGGTGGTGACTTCTGAACAGACTATTATACTGAGGTGTTGTCTATCCTCTCAGGTAAATGTCAGATATCCCATGGCACTATTTTGATAAAAAAAACAATTTCCTGATCAAAATTTATCCTTCAATCAAAAACCTTTAAAAAATCCGCTCATTATCTCATTTGTCTTTATGGAACTTCACTGTGCAAAAATTGGCAGCTGCTTTTCCTACATTGATTGCGATTACTGTTCAATAGCACTTCATTGGTTGGGAAACATTTGGGATGGCTTGGGAATGTGAAAGGTGCTGTATAAATGCAAGGTCTTTTCTTTCTTTATATTTCACAAAAACTCTTTCACTGTTATCTGTATTTAGAATGATACTTCAAAAAGATAATAACCTGTATAACACTGATCGAGACGGGTTTTATAGCCTCGCTCCTCTGGAAACTGGAAAATCCCATCTGAGGTCGATGGACCTTCCCATGCTCTGTCTGCTCTGATTCCCATGGCGAGCGGGCTGGTGAAATTCCGGCCATCATCTTTACTCAAGTGTTAATTCAACACACCCACTGTGGACAAAATTAACCCAAACTTAACTCTTGCTTGAGGTTTGTTAATTTGCTATTATGTGCATTTATACTGTGTTCACAGAGCAGTAGTCCACGATGAATTTTCATCCATACAATCCATTCTTCTTAAAA
This sequence comes from Mustelus asterias, assembly GCF_964213995.1. NCBI lineage: Eukaryota > Metazoa > Chordata > Chondrichthyes > Carcharhiniformes > Triakidae > Mustelus > Mustelus asterias. Next base: position 32,703,886 of record NC_135805.1, read on the forward strand.
CAGATTATCTGGTCATTAGCACATTGTTGTTTGTGGGAGTTTACTGTATGCATATTGACTGTGGTGTTTCCTACATTAGAACAGTGCTGCCAAAGTACTGCATTGGCTGCAAAGGACTTTGAGATGCTCTATGATTATGAAAAGTGCTATATAAATTCCCTTTGAGTGCTTGGAAACTTGAATCATCAGAAGGCGCCATGGTGGCACAGTAGTTAGCACTACTGTCTCACAGTGCCAGGGACCTAGTTTCGATTCCAGCCTCGAGTGACTGCGTGGAGTTTGCACGTTCTCCCCATGTCTGTGTGGGTTTCCTCCGGGTGCTCCGGTTTCCTCCCACACTCCAAAGATGTGCGGGTTAGGTGGATTGGCCATGCTAAATTGCCCCTTAGTGTTCCAATATGTGTAGGTTAGGGGGATTAGCCGAGTAACAATGTGGGGTTGTGGGGATGGGACAGTTGGGTGGGCCCTGGGTAAAGTGCTCTGTCGGAGAATTGATGCAGACTTGATGGGCCGAATGGCCTCCTTCTGCACTGTAGAAATTCTATGATTTTATCTTCGATCTTGAACTCCTCATCTCCGAATCCTTTCATAATCTGGGAATAAGCTCCAGATTCCCATTTTTGTCCTTTTCTGAATCCTCCCCAATATAAGTGTTGCTTTTGAAAATCAGTTACCAGAAATGGTGTACTGTAAACCATGTGATTTCACCAATAATCACACAAGGTTAGAATAAATCACTTTAACAATGTCAAATCTCCTTGACATGAAACCGAGTATATGATTAGATTCATTAATAATAACTTCAACCTGAACTCTTGCAGTGAACAACCACTTTCCTCTTATTTTCCTTTTCCATCAGTTCTAATGGATACCCATTTACCATTTCTGTGAGCAGTGGGCACTGTTTGGTATCTTTATATTTATTTCTTGATTTTACCATTATAATTTAATGTAGCCATTTTAAATGCGTTTGCTGGTTTGGTTCGATCTGTTCAAAATCAGTGAGGGTGATTCAACCATCCTTAAAATTCCAGTCCTGTTTCTCCCTTAAGGTAAGACACTGGATGGATCCCTATAGCATTGCACAGTGTCCCAATCCCACAGCTCCACCTGCCTACTTCATGATGGAAATCATTGATCCTATTCACTGTTTACTAGGCACAGCGTAGATTTCCCAGAGCTAATATGGTGATTTGATTTGTTATTCCAGTTTGTCTGGTGTCACCTCTTTAATGCCTCAAAAATCAGACCAGGTGGCCCTCAAATATTTTGCATGTCCTTCATGAGGAAGCAGTTAATTTTGTTCTTATGGAGCCAGGATTTCCTGGCCTCGCATTTAAGCAGACCTAGCACAAATTAAGACTCATTTATTGATTTCTTGGAACAAATAGGCACCTCATGGATTTTTCGATGCCCCCACCCCCTGATTTTAATGAATTAAATTATTTTTGGCTCAATCAGTTTTGTTTAACAAACCAATTTGGGTAAGTCAAATTCTTCCGGGAAATTTGGTGGTGTCACCTCTTTAAGGATTGAAATTTGAATGCATCCCAGTGGGATTAAACTTGCCTGGTGCAATAATTCATCTGGCTGGTTTAAAGATAAATTACTTAGTGTGCTTTATGATCAACATATAGGACTTTATTTTAATTCCCCTGGTTCTAGAATTTTTGTTTTTCTTATCCTTTCTTTGGTGGACATTACTTTCTATGTTCCTTGAATTGGCTGTGTTATCCTCTCTAATATAACATTCCCCTTAATGCTCTTTATGAAAGATTTAAGCTCTTCTCATAATTCCAAAGTTGTCTCTTTTAAATTCTTTCACATGTATTGTCATTTTATTATAAAATGAAATTATTAAATGTTCACTAAAAGCCTTGCTCCAGATGACTGATCAATTCTGCTTGACTGCTCAATAATAAATCTGTAGCATCCATCCCAGTGCTTTGCTTACATGTTGATTTAAGAAACAGTGACTTAGTTCCTCTGTAATTCCTTGTACTTTCACCTATGTCTTCCTTTTATTCCTGACGTGTACTTTCAGATATTGATTATTATTACAGTATTATTCCCACTTGGCAAAGCCATTCTCTATCTATATGTTCAATTTAGGTTAATGATCTGTGTGTGTTTTTATTATGTCTTAAATGTTTGTATGGTTGTTTGTATGTGACAATAATGTCCATCTTGTACATATATCATAATTATGTGGTACCTTGTCTTATATGTGTGTGCATCTGTATACATATGTCTGTGTGCATGTATAGTTGTATGTGATGTTGCGTGTCTTATATATGTATGCCAGTATGTATGTAGCTATTTATGTTTCTTTGGGCATGCCTCAGTCCCTTATGTGTAAAACAAGGGCGACTCCTGCTGGTCACAGAAAGCTAATACTTCCTCTTCGTTCCAGCAATTCCAAATCTTATTTGGATCAGGCTGTCCCTTGAATATGACCAAAGTCTCTTGTGATATGCAAGTGGTTTCAAGTACTTTGAATGCCAAGATGTCAGTGGTACTTAAATAACAATACTTGGTTGTGCTGGAATATTTTACACCGAGTCAATTACAATAATCTACATGTAAATCTGAAATAGAAGTCAGTGTGTGTGTGTCAAGACCACTCGGTATCAATATCCATCACCAAACACTGCTATTCCCTAATTGTGGGGCCTCTTAATCGGTTCTGTACAGAGAGGGAGAGTTAAACTGATCTGAATGTCGTAATGAGAGTTCATGCCAAATAAGTTCCTGCTGAAATTGAATTGCCGTTTAGTGGCACAGTATCTTTTCAGTAGTTCAGTGAGGTGAAGCCAAGGCAGACCATCAATGACCTATCAGATTCTCATGACACCTAGAGAAACACTCTTGCTCTGTCTGACCCCACAAAAATGGACACAGTCTTAGCTGTGGAACCCTCTGACTGAACTGCCAGCTAATACTGGACAAAGTGCCAGAAGTCCATCACCCAATACTCTCCTAAATTAGCAATTGAAGTCCTGTGTATGTCATCCAGTGGGATGTGTTCACCCCAGTCCAACGCCGGCATCTCCACATCCAGTGGGAAGCCAGGGGGATGATTTCCATATCCACAGTGGGAATATGCACAGAGTCTTTCTTCAGACTTTTAGGGCACTGTCATTCCATTTTCACAGAGTGGGAGCCCTGAAATTCATCCCATGCAATTTTACAGCACAAAGGGAGACTATGTGGTCCATTGCACTTTTGTTGAATCTCTGAAACAGTTCTCCTAGTTCCCAAAAACCATTTCAATCTTTCTTTTAAAAATAAATATCAGAAGATCCCAACACCAGCGGGTTGCCTCCCGCTGCCGGAAAACATGCAGCTGGGAGGCCAAAGAATCCCGGCCCAGGTTTATAAGCACTTGAGTAAAGAGGCTAAAGGATAATTAAAATGTTTAAGGTGGTTAAAGGAGTTGATAAAAGAAATAGAGAAAATCAGATTCCTTTGGTAGGGCGGCACAGTGGCATAGTGGTTAGCAGCGCTGCCTCACAGCGCCAGGGACCCAGTCTTGGAATTGAACCTGTCTGTGTGGAGTTTGCACATTCTCCCTGCATCTGCATGGGTTTTCTCCGGGTGCTCCAGTTTCCTCCACTGTCCAAAGATGTGCAGGTTGAGTTGATTGGCCATGCTAAATTGACCCTAGTGTCGGGGGACTAACAGGGTAAATATGTAGGTTTACAGGAATAGGGCCAGGGTGGAATTGTGGTCAGTGCAGACTCGATGGGCCGAATAGCCTCCTTCTGCACTGTAGGGATTCTATGATTCTAGGGCGTCCAGAATATGGAGGCATAACTTTAAATTAAAAGTAGGCCATTCAGTGGTGATATCAGGAAGCACATCTTCATACAAAAGATGTTAAATCTGGAATTCTCTCCACTAAGAAGCTGGTGTGACTCATTCAATTGAAAATTTCAAAATGGATAGAACTTGAGTATTGTTGAAAAAGAGACATGCTGTCAAAGCTTTTCATTTTCTACTCATCAGGACAGATTTGCAAGACTTCTGAATCTCAAAGGGAACAACAATTTATACTACATAAGAAAGTGCTGATTGGTTGGCAAATGGACTGATTGGTAAAGGCATTACCATGAAGAATGCACCAGGGCAAATATTTGTTTAAATTAAAACCAGGCAGGACAACTTTGATTGGCCAAGGTATTGCAGTGGGGAATGAACCAGTGAATGGCTGCCTCCAAGCCATTATTTAGTTGAGAAAGATGCACCATATGAATATACTCTTTCTGCCTGCAGAGGACAAGGTCCTGTGTGTGAATATATACGGCTTCTAGGATGAGTAAATGAGCCACACTGTGAGCCCAGCTGATAACCCTAAATTGGTTTTCAGTATAACTCTTAGCACAATCAGGACTGTTAAGCAAGTGTTGCCCGTTCATGGAATCACATCTAATATTGGACACTATGTTTTGAGTTGGAAGTGATGTCCAGTCGTGGAATCACATTAATATTGGACACTATCGCCAGAATTGTACCGTCTTGCCCGCCATGGGAATCGGAGCGGCCGAGGGGCGGACAATAGGAAGGTCCATTCACCTCGGGCGGGATTTTATGGTTTCGGAATGAGTGAGGCTGTAAAATCCAGCCCTATGTTTTGAGTTTTGCAAGCATAAGAACATAAGAAATAGGAGCAGGAGTTGGCCATCTAGCCCCTTGAGCCTGCCCCGCCATTCAATAAGCATGGCAGTACTTTGCCTGTTGCAAACAGCCAAAGAGACGTGCTGTTTGATATGATCTGCTAGTCATTGATACTCCTCTCATGCAATTTAATTGTTGTTCACTTTAAAACTGAGACTAATGGACTTTTGTTAGGCAAGAATATTAAGGATTACTGAACCAAGGCAGGTAGATGGAGTTAAAGTACAGATGAGCCATGATCTAATTGAGTGGTGGAACATGTTCAAGCGGTTAACGGGCTAATCCTGTTCCTATTGTTACTAAACTTGGCAGAGCATGCTCTGTGAATGCTCTATCCAATATGTGGTGTCCAGCTTGAGGCAAAGTTGACAGAGAAGTTTTGTATTTAGTCTTGTGGGATTAGGAGGAGCAGAGAGGTTTCTCAGAACTCCACAGAACCAGCTTCCAAACCAGAGATTGGACCTAGTCGCTTTCTATTTGGGAGGTGATGGCATAGTGTTATCGTCACTAGTTTAGTAATCTGGAGACCCAGGATAATTCTCTGGGGACCTGGTTTGAATCCCAGCAATGCAGATGGTGAAATTTGAATTCAATGAAAAATCTGGAATTTAAAGTCCTGTGATGTCCAATGTCAATTGTTGCAAAAATTCATCTGGTTAACTGAGGAAATTCACTGTCCTTCTCTGGTCTGGCCTACATGTGAGTCCACACTCACAGCAATGTGGTTAACCCTTCAATGCCCTTTGGCCAAGCAAGGCATTCAGTTCAAGGGCATTTAGGGATAGGCAATAACAGCTGGCCCAGCCAGTGATGCCCCACATGTCATGACTGAGTAAAAACAAACCATTGAAATACCAGGTGGGATTTTTTCGGCTGCGCGCGTCCCAAAACCAGAAAATCCCTCCCGAGGTCAACAGGCCTTTACATGGTCTGACCCCTGCCAGCTACGATTCCCGTAGCGGGGTGGGCTGGGAAAATTCCCCCCACCTTCTTCTGGCTCAAGGCCAATAGGACTGTCAGAGATTACAGTGGCCTCGAGCTAGTGTGCTGTCCTTGGGAGTTCCTTTTCTGTCTGCACCTGCAGAACGCTAATGAGGCTCCACCTTCAAAATGGACTGAGCCCATCGTTGGAAGCTTTAACAGCTATCTGGCGCACTCTCCTGGCAGATTAGTTGGCATGTTTGCCAGAAAGTCATTCAGAGAAAGAAGGAAATAACTTTATCCTTATTTCACTCGTTGCTAAACTTCCAGCTCACATAGCAAATCCTGATCTCAACAGATGCAATTTCAGATTCATAAGGAGGTGATTAATCAGTTGGTTTGGTCTGGGAGGTAGTTTTGTATGACTGAGCGAAGGTTCCAATTCTTATGTTCTTTCTCTTGTCTGTCTCTCACTCGGACTTGTCTTTCTGTCTTAGCTTTAGATTTTTGCTTTTTTTTTGTCTGTTTCTCTGTGTTTCCCTCAGTCTCAGTCTCTTCTATTTTTGCTTCACTGACTGAAAAGTCCTGATTTCTCCCCTATCTTACAGTTTGCTATTTTTAGCCCAAATAATTACAGGTGAGGTACGGGGTGGCCCCATGTTTGTTTTGTGAGTCATTTGGTGAATGTTCGACACAGCAAGGAGTTGCTTTATTGCACTAAATGCTGTCTATCTGTAATTGAGTTTAATAGTAGCCAATACTAGGCCACAAGTTAAGAAATTGGAACTGCTCTACTGCTGCAATGAAACAAATGCAGTTTGACCCTAGCCAATCAAATTACAGCTTTAAATATTTTATAATTAGTGTTGCTTGAACTGGGTTTCCAGTATCACAATTCTTGACACAGCCAAAAATTGGTCCAAAAAGGAAACTTTTGTGCCAACAATATTTCGCAAACATGAATTATTTCGCAAACATTATTAGTTTAGCAGTAAGCCTCACAACAAAAGTCCTTTCAGTGTTTTCTATGGGCCCAGTATTCATAGAATCATTGAATCACTACACGACAGAAGGAGGCCATTTGGCCCATCGAGCCTGCACTGACAACAATCCCACCTATCCCCGTAACCCCACATATTTACCCTGCTAGTCACCCTGACACTAAGGGGCAATTTTAGCATGGTTGATCAACCTAGCCCGCACACTTGGACTGTGGGAGGAAACCGGAGCACCCGGAGGAACCCTATGCAGACACGGGGAGTACTTGCAAACTCCACATGGACAGCCACCTGAGGCCGGAATTGAACTTGGATCACTGGCACTGTGAGGCAGCAGTGCTAACCACTACGCCCCCATCCCGCTCTATTGTATCCCTGCTGAATGCATAATTTCCCCAGAGAAGGTGGTGGTGAGCCATCCATATTCTGTTTTACTCTCTCTCTATGTTGTAAGAACTTTCTTCATTTTATTTTTTGTCAAGGGTACAATCATGCCTGCTTGAAGTTACTTTATCCCTTTAAGTCTTCCTAAACCACATGCCATTGCCTCACTGAGAACAAAAGAGTGGAGGCTGCTCTCTCAACTTCAAGGGCACCACATGGAATCTGATTCCCAGGAAGGTGTAGGTCAGGTGATTTTACTTTCCCTTCCTAAAGAGAAGTCTCCAGTCTCTGCTCAAGATCTCACCACAACTCCACAGCTGATACCAGTAACTGTGCAGTGCTTTGAAGGCTCGAATATACAGGGCCATCTCGAACAAACTCAACTTGCAGAGTGGTGGTGAGGTTGCAGCGAGCTATCTTCATTATTCTCTTTAGCCATTTGTATCTCAGAGTCTTGATATTGCCTTCTGTGCCACGTTTATGGAATGCAGGATTGTCACTGACTGTTGATGGTATTCATACCACCCAGCAGAGAATGCTTCTTAGATCATCAGCCTCGCAACTGGTGCAAAAATAAGTTCTTTTTGAAACACAGCACGCCATCAGTGAACTCCGTATTGTTCCCTTAACATTTGGTTTTGTCAGTACGTTGGTTATAATGGCTGTGGGTGTTCTTTATTGAATTCCTATTGAATTATGTATTCTTTTCTGGATGCGACTCCTTGTAGTGTAATGAAACAGGCTTCAATCAAAATCTAATCCAAATGCAAGTTCAGGGAAAAAAATGCAACTGTCGGCCTTACACCGTCTGTGGTTTGGTTTCAGTTGTTCATTCTATAATAACTCAATTATCATTTGGGAACAAAAGCACTATTACAAAACAAACCCATTTACTGTACATAAGACTCGCCTGACCCATAACAGTTGCCAGCTGGATGTTTCATTTTATTGTACATTTGCTTCAATTTAAGCAATTTAATAGATAGGCTGTTAATTATTAACAATTTTTTTCATGGTGCATCGTGCTTTAGAAATGAACAGTGCTCAGTGGATTTATTGGTATTCTGATCAAGTGCTCTGAAACTAAGTGGCTGTAACCATTCAGTCTCTCTTATTTTTGGCTCACATGCACAGATCGAGGTAAAACTGGATAACCCTGCTATCCTGCCATTTCATGTGTCTGAGCAAAATGTCACATTCAAACAGCACTATTACATTCAAGAAACGTTTAATGATAACATCTATGTATTTTCCACAGGCCAGTTGGTTGGTCTAGCTGGAATGGTGTACAGGAAGAATGGGGAATTTGGCACACAAATTTGATGGCACCATGGATAGCTTCTTGGGTGTAAGCCTTTAATATGATGGACAGGAAACACATGCTAAACACAGTCCGAATATCTGTCCCTGTCATAATAATGCACATCAGAGGCCCCTTCTGTATTATTGCTTTGTCCTGAGGCAATCTACCAATATATTTTTCTCAGTAAAACTGTAAACTCTACTTCAACTTAGTGAGTTATTTCCCCCTCCCATGGAGAGTGCCTTATTTCACATCCATTTGCACCTAGGCTCATTTTAATGCCATCTAAGCCAGGCTCAACGCACTAATGAATTCTTTCTGGTTTTATCACAGCTTAGTATGGCTCCAGCTCTGTCCAAGACCACAATAAACTACAACAGGTAGTGAACGAAGGCCATCACACAAACCAGCCTCACATCCACTGACACTGTCTGTACTTCCTGTTGCATCAGAAAAGCATCCAGCACAATCAAGGACCCCACACATCCTGGACATACTCTATTCCACCTTCTTCCATTGGAAAAAAGATACAAAAGTCTGAGGAAATATACCAACTGACTCAAGAACAACTTCTTCCCTGCTGCCATCAGACTTTCGAATGGACCTACCTCACATTAAGCTAAATCTTTCTCTACATCCTAGCTATGACTCTAACACTACATTCTGAACTCTCTCCTTTCCTTCTCTATGTACGGTATGCTTTGTCTGTATAGCAGCAAGAAACAATACTTTTCACTGTTTACCAATACATGTGACAATAATAAATCAAATCAAATAATGCAGAAGTTGTCATTGAGAATAGAATCCTACAGAGCAGAAAGAGCCCATTCAGCCCATCGAGTCTGCGCCGACCACAATGCCACCCAGGCCCTATCCCCATAACCCCATGCAATTTACCCTAGCTAGTCTCCCTGACATGAAGGGGCAATTTAGCTTGGCCAATCCACTTACCCCTCACATCTTTGGACTGTGGGAGGAAACCAGAGCACCTGGAGGAAACCATCGCAGACACGGGGAGAATGTGCAAACCGCACACAGACAGTGACCCAAGCCGGGAACCAAACTGGGTCCCTGGCGCTGTGAGGCAGCTGTGCTAACCACTGTGCCACCGTGTCGCCCATTTAAGACTGGTATGGGTCCCAATCAAGAGTTACTCAATTAAGGAAATGTTAGTGCTGGCTGAGTATTCAGCAGTGTTTAGCTGCTCCAGATTACAACTCAAGCTCCACCATGTTGTGAAACAGCAAGTGGACACTGGCTATCTGTATCATCATACTACCTCCAATGTGAATTGAGACTGAAATAGAGTGGGCTTCATAAAGGGAAACGAACTTGCTAGGTTAATGTTATCTGCCATAAAACAGAAGAAATATTCTTCATTTTTCAAAGTTATACATACACTATACATGGAATGAAGTACATTGCAGTGGCAGTACTAACCTATGCTTTCCTTCTCTGATGAGAAGACTATATTAAAGTCCCTGAACAGAAGGCCTATTGTCAGCAGACACGGTGCTATTGTATGAAGGAACGGTAACCTCCTTCATTCTTTGTCCTGATTTATAAGTAGGTGCATGGTATTGTACATGTAATTCATAATTCATTATACTTTGGGAAAGGCCAAACTGCAGTTACTGCTCCTTATGTTGGCCTTTGCTGAACTGTATAAGTCTGTATAATGTGTTTTCCATTAAATTCCTGCTCTCATGTCACATTCTGTGCAATGCAATGACCACAATTCAAAAGTTGAGGTCCCAGCGGCACTCCACTAGTCACAGCTTGTCAACTTGAAAATGCCTCAATTATTCCTACTCTCTACACTCTATCCAGTAACGAATTCTCTATCCATGCAAGCATATCAACCTCAACTCCATGAGCCCTTATCTGTATGAACGACTGAGATGAAGAGGCAGACAATAATGTATTTGAGTTTGCTGATGATACAAAGGCAGGTGGGAAGCTCACTGTGAGGAGGATATAAAGAGGCTGCAATAAGATTTTAGTGAGTGAGTTAAGTGAGTGGACAACAAAGTGGCAGATGGAGTACAATGTGGGGAAGTGTGAGGTTATTCTCTTTGGTCGTAAGAATAGAAAAGGGGAATATTTTTTAAAAGGCATGAGACTTGTAGATGTTAATGTTCAAAGAGACTTGGGTGTACTTGTACAAGGAATACAAAAACTTAGCATGCAGGTACAGCAAGCATATTAAAATTCACCCCATGGTATTTGCAATATCCAACAAAGAGGAAGTTTAACGAGACTGGTTCAGACCTTTAGATTAACAGAAAGTTTCAGCGAAAGAAAAGTTCAGAAAAGTATAGAGATCTGAAGAAATTTCAGAATTCAGGTCGGAAGTAAGCAAATATTTAGGATGTCACTTGTAATTAGTATGACTGTCGCTAAGAATAAGGAAAGTGACATTTATTCTTGTTCTAGTCCAAATATAGCTGGCAATATGTAAGCTAATCTAAAGGTGGTAGCTTCTGGGTTGCTAGTTCGTTGTTGTGAATTTAAAACCAACAGTAGTACATTGTCTAACAACCATTATGAGGGAGTCATAGAGAGATACCCTAAGACTGGAAATGATGCCAGTGGGCACAAACTCATTGATCTGATTTCCAATATATGTAAAATAATAGAATTTATCATAGGGAATGTGATTCCCATACAATAATAGTCAAGTAAAGTGCAGAAAATACAGATCCAGAGGCAAAGATTCTGCTTGATCAATCTCCTCAGCTTCTTTGAGGAAATGACAATCCAAATGGACTGTAGTCAGCCCTAGGACTTGGTGAATATCAACTCCCAAAAGGCATTATTCAAAGAACCAGGTTAAAGTCCAACAGGTTTATTTGGTAGTACGAGCTTTTGGAGAATTGCCCCTGGTTAACTTTAACCTGGTATTGTGAGACTACTTGCTGTGCATACCCCAGTCCAACACCAGCAACTCCACATCAAAGAACCATGCAAAAGGCTGATAGTTAAACTCAAAGCTGTAGGTTAAGCCCTGAGAATAGGATAGGGAACTGAATGGTAGAAAACATCAAGTGTGAATTTCAGAAGTAATGTCAGGACAGGAGGAATGCATGGAGTGGGGTGTATCCAAGGTTCTGTGTTGGGGTCATTACTGTTCCCAGTTTACATAAATAATTTGAATCCAGAATCTCAGTGCAAATTGGCCTAATTTGCAGATGATACCAAATGAGGAGAAGCAGTTCATTGCAATGTTAATATCAAGTCTACTTGTAACACTAATAAAATAACGTTAAACTAAGCAATGGATTCAACAACAATTTAGACAACATTTTTACTGTAACAAAATGCACAAAGAAATTTCACTTAAGTATAATAGAATAAAGGACGACACTTAGCCACATAAGGAGATATCAGGCCTAATCATGAAAAGTTTGGTGAAAGATGTTGGTTTTAAGGAGATTCTTAAAGGAGGAAAGAAAGGTCAGGAGGCTTAGTGGTGTAGGGAGGTGATTCCTGAGGTTGGGGCCAAGGCAATTGAGGGCACAGTGAATCAACAAAATCAGGGATACTCAAGAGTCCAGAATTAGATGAGCACAGATATCTCCGAGGGTTGTGGGGCTGGAGGAGATTATAATATATAATATATGGCCATGGAAGGTTGGGATGAAAATTTAAAATTCAAGACATTGCATGACTAGGAGCCAATGTAGGTAAGGAGTGACAGGGAAATGGTAACTTGCTTGAGGTAAGATATGAGCAGCATATTTGTGATGATCTCAAGAGGATAGAATGGGGTAGACCAGCTAGGTGTGCAGTGGAATGCACTGTATCAGTTGCACTGCACCAATGCAGCAGTTCTGCAGCCTTGGAAAAGCAGTCAGCATAATCAAGGACCCCACGCACCCCGGACATACTCTCTTCCACCTCCTTCCATCAGGAAAAAGGTACAAAAGTCTGAAGTCACGTACCAACCCACTCAGAAGAACAGTTTCTTCCCTGCTGCCGTCAGACTTTTGAATGGACCTACCTTGCACTAAGTTGATCTTTCTCTACACCTTAGCTATGACTGTAACACTACATTCTGCACTCTCTTGTTTCCTTCTCTATGAACAGTATGCTTTGTCTGTATACCGCGCAAGAAACAATACTTTTCACCGTATACTAATACATGTGACAATAATAATTCAAATCAAATCAAATCAGATTTTGGGAAGGGGATGGAAATTGGGGGTGATGGGCCTTGGGGGTTGGGGGGGGGGTGGGGTTGGGACCTGAGGAGGGGTGGGGTTGTTAGACCTCGGGGGGAGGCAGCGGACCTCAGAGGACAATGGGTTGGGTGTAGGGTCAGACCTCGGTGAGGTGTGGGATCAGGTTAGACAGGGAGGTTGGGTCAGACCTTGAGAGGGGCTGGGGATGGGTTGGACCTCGAGTGAGGTTGGGGATGGGTCAGATCTTGGGCAGGGAGTATTGGGATGGGTATGGTAGTGCGGTATTGGAGGGGTCAATGTGGACAGGATTACGATGGATGGTTTATTGGGACGGGTCTGGTACTGGGAGGCTAGGGTTGGGATGGGTCAAGTGTGTGGAGGGTATCGTGTGGGTTCAGGTCTATGGGGGGTAGTAGGGGAGGTTGGGTTGGGCCTATGGGAGGGTTAGGTGGGTGAGGGCAAGTTTGGTTGGGATGCGGCGGATACTGAGGAGATCGGGCTGGCAGGGGAGGAGAATACTGTGAGGGGAATGGTTCGTCAAAGGTGGTGGGAGGAGTCCCATGGGTGATTGGGAGGGGCAGAGTGCTGGTAGGGGGACTCCTTTGCTTGGTTTTGGTTGCAGGGGAGCCCTGTATGTGGGGTTGGGGGGGATATTGATCTGGGTCTGTTACCCAGAGGTTAGAAGAGTGTTTTATTCTTCTAACTTTTGCTTCTATCTTTGTGTAATACAGCTGAAACCATCTGAAGTTTGTGATTTAAGTTGCATTTTTGGATTGGTCCTCATGCTGGGCAGTGATGGGTCCAGTCGAGTAGGGTGGCACAGTGGTTAGCACTGCTGCCTCACAGAGCCAGGGACTTGGGTTCAACTCCCGGCTTGGGTGACAGTTTGTGCGGAGTCTGCACATTCTCCCCATGTCTGCGTGGGTTTCCTGCGGGTGCTCTGGTTTCCCTCTCACAGTCTGAATGACGTGCTGGTTAGGTGCATTGGTCATGTTAAATTCTCCATCAGTTGTACTGGAACAGGCACTGGAGTGTGGCGACTCGGAGATTTTCACAGTAACTTCATTGCAGTGTTAATGTAAGCCTAACTGTGACACTAATAGGGAAACAAACTCCTCCCCAACCAGAAGGGGTCAGTGTAACTACCCCACGTGATAGGCCAGGCCCTTCGTGACGTCATGATCACTCACGTGCCCCATTGTCGCTCCGGCACAAACAACCGGCGGCGGTGAGTGCGCAGGCGCGGGCCGGGCTTGGCTGGGCTGAGTGCGCAGGCGTGGCCCGGGCTGGGCTGAGTGCGCAGCCCGGGTGGTCACACAGCGGCCGGAGATGATGGTGGCCGGTGTTTTGGGTGCCATCTTGTTGGGTTTATTCAGCGAAGGCGCTCTGGGCTCCTCTTCTTCCGCTGGAGGCGGCGGCCTACTGGGAGATGCGGCTTTCCGCCGGAACGACCACCTCTCGCCGGAGCGACCGGGCCCCCCGCCGGCTGGGTGGGACATGTACCGGGCGGATGGGCCTCTGCCCCGCAGGGAGCGGGGAGCCGGCGGCGTGCCGCCTGACTGGCACAGCGCCGCCTCCTGGTGGATGACCTCGGGCCCCGAGCGGCTGGAGCTGAGCGAGAGCTGCCGGCAGCTGCTGCAGGAGTTCGGCCGAAGCGGCGCCGCTCTGATCGTTTGCGTGGCGAGGAACGCGTGGCCGATGCGAATCTGTGAGGAATGCATCCCGCAGTTCTCCAACTTCAAGGAGGCGTTCAGTAACATCTCAGTAGGTGCCTTGGGAGCGAGTGGTTCATCGCCTCAAAGTGATACCAAGTCTCTCTCTGTTCCTTCTTCCTAGTAACCTGTGTGTCTTGAACCGCATCCTCTGCTGCATGTTAATTTGTCCTGTCTTGTTCAAAATGGTCAAAGAATGGATGTGTGTTATAGCCCAGCTTGGCTCCTCCTCAGCTCCCATCTACTCCAGTCCTGATGTGATGGAGCCTTTTCATCCAAGATGCAAATATGCTCATCTTCAGTGGTAAAGAATGAGGTAGTAAACATTGTGACTCATGTCATCAAGATACTGATTACCAGGACTATGTCTGAGGCCTGTATTACACAACAACAGTCCAGTAAATATGTTTGCATTGACTGTTCAAGCAACTTGAGGAAACATTGGCTGCTGAAATCCTCATCTGTGCCTTTGTTTCCTCTAAACCTGACTCTTCCAATGCTCCTAGTCAGCCTCCCGTTTTCCATCTGCCTGCTCCCACATCAAATTGCATTGATTCAAAACTCCGCTGCCAGTGTATCCTAACTCACTTGAGGCCCGTGCTCCCTTTGTTTGTTAACCTCCAATGACTATCCTTTTATACTTTTCCAATTCAATCAAATCAAATCAAATCCAATTCAGAGTCTCAACAAGTTGAGACATTTCTGATCCAGGCTGACAAGACAGGGCAAGCGACCAAACCACCCTGTCCTGGGCCCGATCTACATGAGCCAAGCTGATTGGAGAAGGGGGAGGTTCTTCCTCCAAGACTTGGGCTCATTTGCATCTTAGCCAAAAGGTCGAGCCTTGATTTTAAAATTCTGATCCTTGTTTTCAAATCCCCTCCCTTTCTCTAATATTCTCCAGCCCTACCACCATCTGCTTTTCCAATACTGATGCCCAGTGTGTTGTTGATTTTAATTGCTCCACCATTTGTGATCTTGTCTTTGGCTGCCTAGCCCTTTTTGGAATCCACTCATTAAACCTCTCCACTTCTCTATATTTCCCCCTTCAAGATGCTGAAATCCTCATCTATGCTTTAGTTTCCTCTAAGCTTGACTCAACCCACCTCTTTGACCAAACTTTTGTTCACTTTTGCTAATTTCTCCTTAGTCGTAGAGGTTTACAGCATGTCCATACTCAGCTCAACTTGTCCATACTTGTCCTTTTTAACCCCTAAGCTAGTCCCAATTGCCCACGTTTGGCCCATATCCCTCTATACCCATCTTACCCGTGCAACTGTCTAAATGCTTTTTAAAAGACAATTTATACCCGCCTCTACTACTGTCCCTGGCAGCTTGTTCCAGATACTTGCCACCCTCTGTGAAAAAATTGCCTCTCTGGATCCTTTTGTATCTCTCCCCTCTCACCTTAAACCTATGCTGTCTAGTTTTAGATTCCCTTAAGACTGGAAAAAGATATTGACTATCTAGCTGATCTATGCCCCTCATTATTTTATAGACCTCTATAAGATCACCCCTAAGCCTCCAACGCTCCAGAGAAAAAAGTCCCAGTCTATCCAGCCTCTCCTTATAACTCAAACCACCAAGTCCTGGTAGCATCCCAGTAAATCTTATCTGCATTCTTTCTAGTTTAATATCCTTTCTATAATAGGGTGACCAGAACTGAACACAGTATTCCAAGTGTGGTCTTACCAGTGTCTTGCACAACTTTAACAAGATGTCCCAACTCCTGTATTCAATGTTCTGACCAATGAAACATAGCATACCGAATGCCTCCTTCACCACTCTGTCCACCTGTGACTCCACTTTCAAGGAACTATGAACCTGTACTTCTAGATCTTTGTTCTGTAACTCTCCCCAATGCCCTACCATTAACCGAATAAGTCCTGCCCTGGTTCAGTCTACCAAAATGCATCGCCTTGCATTTATCTAAATTAAACTCCCATCTGCCATTCATCAGCCCACTGGCCCAATTGATCAAGATCCTGTTGCAATCCTAAATAACCTTCTTCACTGTCCACTATGCCACCAATCTTGGTGTCATCTGCAAACTTACTAACCATGCCTACTAAATTCTCATCCAAATCATTAATATAAATGACAAATAACAGTGGACCCAGGACCGATCCCTGAGGCACACCACTGGTCACAGGCCTCAAGTTTGTAGTTCAGTGTCACCTTTTGTTTTGTATTGCTCCTGTGAAGAAGTTTGTTTTATTCAATTAAGGGTGCTATCTAAAAGCATGACGTTGAAGTGGCACGCCAAGTCAACTGTTTAAAAAGTCTGTTGTTAATGAGGAACTTTACCAAATGTCTTCAGTAAGACATTTTGGTAAAGTTCCACGTTAAAAAATACTAATTCAATTTGAAGCTATAGTGATTCAGGACCATATCTGGGTATTTGTAAGAAATTACCTTAAGGCTCGGGCAAAAAGGTACTCGTTAGAAGGGCATTACGGTGCTGGGAGAAGTACTGAGTCAGGTTCTCCTGAACTCATTTTGGCATTGTTGGTGTTTGTAATTTATTCAGTGATTTGGATTCAAATTCAATGTAAATCATTTGTATCTGCGCTTGATAGAAAACTAGGAGGGATCAAAAGGAGGCAGCCCAAATGTGAAGGTGAATGATGGGTGAAATTTATTGCGGGCTAGTGTAAGCAACAACTTGCATTTATAATAATAGCATCTTCAGCATCATAAAATGTGCAAGATGTTTCACAGGAGCACCATTTAAACAGAATTTGACACAAGCCACCTGAAGTAGTAAGATACCAAAAACTTGGTCAGAGATAGGTTTAAAGGAACATCTTAAAGGGGGAGAGGGAGAGACTTAGAAAGGGTACTCCATAAAGGAAGGAAATACCTGGCAACATACAAAATTACAGAAGACCCAGTTGCAATTATTTTTTTGGTTAATTATTTGTGATGTGACAGCCAGCCTGCACACAAGGTTGCACAATATTGATGAAAGAATAGAGGCCTGAGTGATTCAGGCTGGAATGAAATTTAGAGGTATATAGAGTGCCATGAAATAGATTAATTTAGAATACCGTTTTAAACTGGTGGATTAAATGTTGAAAGGTAAATAGCCTAACCGAATGCAAGTTGACTTCATGTTACACAGTAACTGAAACTTGTGTTTTGCTTTTTTTGAATTACAAAATCACACGTAGTGAATTCATATCTTATTCCAGGTGCAGGAAGAATAGAAAATAGTGTTCTGAATGTAGGTGTGACCAGGGGTGAGTGTGATGGCTTTCTCTCGCTCTTAGATTTTTTCTGGTTTTTTTTCTCTGTTAACCAATTTGAAAGGAAATTTAAAGGAGATAAAAAAGCTTGCATTTTAAAAATTAAATGGAATAATTGAGATAAATTGCAAGTAGCATGTGTTTTCAAACATCAGATCTGATAATGTATTGATTAATTACAATCTAGAGTGCATTTTGCTGGCTAGTTTTCTGCTTATAGTGGATGCCAGTATGGAGTATAATAGCTGATATTGTTTGTTGTGATTGGCCACATGACATTATTGACTAACTTCATAGCTCCTGACTGCTGTGCCTGAGAATTTGTGTACCTATTTCTCTCTATCCTGTGACTTTTCAGTCTAAGCCAGCTTATCACTCTAGTGAGTGACTTCCATAATTATTGCTGTTATGTTCAGAGCATATTGATGCCCTGATGTACTGTATTGCAGGGTGGTCTTTAGTAGGTTCTATTTCTCCACGTAGTTCCTTTTATTATCTGTCCTGTGGGATGGTTCAGCAAAGTAGGCGCTAGGGAACAGTAGTTTAATGGGGCCTGTTAGTAGCCTGTATTGTTATGAAAACTTGTGGCTTTTGTCATCCAAACTCAGTCAAAATGTGCTGCAGCTGGAAAGCTAAGTAACCTATCCGTTAACATTTCAATAAACTCCAGTGTTTTCTACTCAGCAAATTATCTGTACGTTTAGGAGTGTCAGATCTTTGGAGTATCTGTGGGCCTTGTGGGAATTACTTATCAGGTTAGCTCAGTAGGCTGGACAGCTGGTTTATGATGCAGAGTGACGGCAACAGCACCAGTTTAATTTGTGTGCCAGCTGAGGTTATTCGTGTCGGCCCACCTTCTTAACCTCGCCTGAGGTGTGGTGATCCTCAGGTTACCAGTCAGCTCTCCCCCTCCAAAAGGGAGAACAGCCTACGGCCATCAGCTGTTGATAAATCTGTCTCCATTAATAATTTTTGCATTGTTTTGCTTGTAGCACCTAGAATTGGTTTAAAAATCTTTGTTAATAAATCCCTTGTTTAATCTCAATAACTCCTTGAATTAGTTTGAGTCAGAATCCATTTCAGCAGTGGGCGTGCTGGGAATTGATGGAGTGTCTTCTGTAGCTCAGTTGGTAGCATGTTTGCCTATGAGGTATGTGGTTCAAGTCCCACTCCGGGGCTTTTGAGTTGGAAAATCAACGTTGACAGTCCAGTGCAGTACGGAGGGACTGAAAGTTTGATACATTTTTTTGCAATATTCATTCTTGAGATGTGGGTGTTGCTGGCTAGGCCAGCATTTATTGCCCATCCCCTTAACTGCCCTTCAGAAGATGATGGTGATCTGCCTCCTTAAAACCCTGCAGTCAATGTGGAGTAGGTACACCTACAGTGCTGATGCAGTGAAGGACTGGCGATATATTTCCAAGTCAGGATGGTGGATAACTTGGAGTGTAACTTCCACGTGTTATCATAGTCGTAACAGGCTACAAGATGAAGGCAGGTAGAGTTGCCGGCAACAATGCACCCCTCCCCAGTGAGCTCAACACATTCTGTGCCCATTTTGAGCAAGGCGTCAGCGAGAGGACGTCATCCTCATCAAGCCTTGGCTGAACCGGTATCCAAGGTCACCATCGCAGGTGTCAGATCAGTCGTCTTGAAAGTTAACACATGGAAAGCTACTGGCCCGGATGGGGAACCGAGACGAGCACTCAGACCTGCGCGGACCAGCTGACGGGAGTATTTGCAAACATTTTAACCTCTTTACACCAATCTGAGGTCCCTATCTGCTTCAGGAAGACAACCATCATCCCTGTCCAAAGAAAAGCCTTAATGACTGTCACCCGGTGGCTCTGATGACACCCATCATTATGAAGTGTTTTGAAAGGTTAGTCATGGCATGAATCAACTCCAGCCTCCCAGATTGCCTGGATCGTTTGCCTATCGCTACAACAGGTCCACAGCAAACGTCATCTCCCTGGCCCTACACTTAACTCTGGAACATCTCGATAACAAAGACACATATCAGACTCCTATTTAATGACTACAGCTCCGCCTTCAACACCATTATTCCTACAAAACTCATCTCCAAACTCCATGGCCTGGGGCTCGGATCCTCCCTCTGCGACTGGATCCTAGACTTCGTAACCTACAGACCACAATCAGTAAGGATGGGCAATGGCACCACCTCCACAATTATCCTCAGCACCAGTGCCCCGCAAGGCTGTGTCCTCAGGCCCTTACTATCATCTATCTCATTCCTGTACTCCATCTCATCATTGTTCGAGATCAATGATGAGATGGAGTACAGGAATGAGATAGAGAATCTGGTGAATTGGTGCAATGACAATCTCTCCATCAATGTCAGTAAAGCGAAGGAAATAGTTACCGACTTTAGAAAATACAGGGTAGATTCAGAAATAATGTTCCCAATGGTGAGGTAGTCCAGAACTGGTGGTCATAGTTTGAGGATAAGGGGTGAACCTTTTAGGATTGAGGTGAGGAGAAATTTCTTCACCCAGAGGGTGATGAATGTGTGGAATTCACTACCACAGAATGTAGTTGAGGCCAAAACATTGTCTGATTTCAAGAAGAAATTAGACATAGCTCTTGGGGCTTAAGGGATCAACGGATATAGGAGGAAGGGAGGGGGATCAGAATGTTGAGTTCAATACATCCATGAAGGGCCAAATGGCCTACTCCTGCTTCTAGTTTTTATATTTCAGTAAGCAAAGTGGAGACGTGCCCCGTCTACATCAACGGAGATGAACTAGAAATGGTGCAGAGCTTCAAGATTCTAGGTGTCCAGATCACCAACAACCTATCCTGGTCCCTCCACGCTGTCTCTATAGTTAAGAAAGCCCACCAACACCTCCACTTTCTCAGGAGATTAAGGAAATTCAGCATGTTCGCTATGACTCACCAATTTTTACAGAAGCACCATAAAAAGCACTCTTTCTGGATGTATCAGAGCTTGGTATGGCTCCTGTTCTGACCAAGATTACAAGAAACTGCGAAGAGTTGTGAACGTAGCCCAGTCCATCAAGCAAACTAACCTCCCATCCATTGACTCTGTCTACACTTCCCACTGCCTCAGAAAAGCAGCCATATTCCCATAATCAAGGATCCTATGCACCCGGACGTACTCTCTTCCACCTTCTTTCATCAGGAAAGAGATACAAAAATCTGAAATCATGCACCAACCTAGTCAAGAACAGCTTCTATGTACTCTACATACGGTATGCTTTGTCTGTATAGACAATTGAACTTCAGATTCTATATTTTCCCTGTTGCACAGATTGCCTATTTCCACCTCCATCACTCACCTTGGCCTGGCTGCTGCTGAAACTTTTAGCCATGTCATTGTCACTTTCAGACAAGACTATTCCAGTATTCTCCAGTCTAGTTTCCAGAATTCCATCCTCATTAAACATCAGCTCATCCAAAGCTGCTGCCTGTATTTTACTCTGCGTCAGACTCACTGACCTATTGCCCGCATCCTCTCTGACCTATGCTGGTTCTAATTTTAAATGCTGTTCCCTTCCTTACCTTGTCTCTCGATATCTCCTTGCCTCCCTGCCCTTCACACTTTCACCCCTGTTCCCCAAAAACAAGGACTCAATTTCTCCAACTCTAGCCTCTTGTACAACTCCCCATTCTTTTTCCCAAAGTTGATTGCTATACCTTCACTGCCAAGGAATTCCACCCTAAATCTCCAATATCTTCATTTACTTTAGGACCTTTCTTAAAATCAATCCTCCTAATTTTTTTTTTAAAAAAAACTGCTTACACATCTGTGAAATTCCTTGGCGCGCTTTTCTATGTTAAAGGCCCTCCTGTACGAGAGTGTTGAGATTTGAGAGAAAATGTGTGCATTTTCTTGTTGCAGATGACTACAATCTGGCACTTATGTGATACAATTGTTACCGTTTACTTTCAACCTTGATTTAGATGTTATTCAGGCTTTTTTGAAAGGTGGCTTTAATAGTAGAGGAATTACCAATGGAGCCAAACATAGGAATTGTCAGTTTCATTCCTGAGCTTTATGATGATGGGATGGTCATTGATGAAGCAGTGAAGATGCTTGGACTGAGAAAGTTCTCCTGTGAAACTCCTTCACTAATGTTGACTGGCCTCAGACCAACACAAACATCTTGTTGTGTCAGGATGATTTCAGCTACTGATTCTCCTGCCCCAACTCCATTCACAGTGTTTGAGTTTCTTGATGCTCTAGTCGGTTAAATGCTGCCTTCGTGTCAAGGGCAGGCTATAGATTCTTTGTCACTTTGAAAGTGATTTGAAAAACACATGGAATTTATGTAGCTCCATTTCTTAATGAAGCTGCAGCCAACAACAGCCCTGACTTTGGTAGTGCCTTGGGACATTTTAACTGTGTTAAAGATGTTATGTAATTGCAAGTTGTTGTTAAGTCAATTAGATGGCACAGTGGTTCAAAATATCACCTAAAGAGGTGCCTTGATGTAGAAACTCATATTTTTTATGGCTGTGGATCCACTCATAGCAATGGTACAATTGCAGCTGTTGAGCTGCCTGTAGTTGGCGTGAATTTTCAAGTGCCAGGATGCACAGACAATACGTGTGACTGCGAAGAAAGGTAATCAGTCTGAAATATTAACACTTTTACTGGAAATGCTGCCTGACCTGTTGAGGGTTTCCAGCATTTTTTGTCCTTTTGGATTTCCAGCAGCTGCAGCATTTTGCTTTAGCTCAGACAATATGGGAAGAACTTCATTTATAAATAGTGTAAGTGTCCTATTTCACAAGGACAGGAAGTGAGGTCTTGCGGAGTATTCTGAATCGAGTTATATTTCTCTATATGATACACATTTAGCAACAACAGTAAACCATATGACCAGTGGACGTATGTAGTTTCAGTTAGGAAGCCACTTTGAGGAATCCATGTTTTGCAATAAAAGCAGTCAGTACATTTGTGCTTCTTGCATTGTAGACGAGCCACTTGTTGTCTGCTGGCAATTTTTGGAGTGTTTTGTATTTCTATGCATAAAAGCTGATTCATTCCAGAGTGCTTTTAACGTTTACTGTGTCCTGCTACATGTTAAGTGATGAATTCCTGTCTACCTGCAATACAGACATATAAATAATGTTTTAATACTTGTTGCAAAACCTAAATAAGCTTTGTCTTGTATTCACCTCACTGTATTCACCTCATTATGTGCATGACTTAATATATATTCCATTGCTGCTGAATCTTTTTGTTAACGGTTATGTCCTGCCCTTTACAGAAGAGTTCAGGGAACGTCAGCTGTTCAAAGCAGCTTTTGGAATTAGACCAGAAACAGATAGTCCTGAACATGTATAACTGTCTGGAAAAAATTTGGACCACCTCCATGTGTGATGGTATGTCTGCTCACTTTGTGTTAAGATATACAAGGTTGATTTTTTTTAATGATTTGTATTGATCTACTGTAAACTTATAGCTATGCTCATTTGTGTCTCTTTTTAAAAATAATGCTAAATGCTTTTGGGTTGCACCATGTTCTATTAAGGGTGTAGATTGAGAGACAATTAAATAAATCCGGAATTAAAATCTGGTACCATTAATGGTAGATTACTGGATTGTATAAAATTCTCTCTGATTTGCTAATGTCTTTTAGGGAACGTGATCTGTCCTGGTCCTACATGTGGCTACACATTTGCAGAAATGTGGTTAACTGTCCTCTAAGATGAAATTGACGCAACTGTGATTGATACCACTCCAGTTTTGTTTAGCAGAACTATATTAATAATGAACTACCCAACATCGACTTAAGTAACAGACGTGACAAATGCACATCCAGTTCATTTAACCCTGGAATGACTTCCTCATTAATACCTGGAAACTTGGGTTAAAATTGGGAGATCTGTCCCACAAAATTAGTCAGATGTAGTCATACTTTTAGAATCATTTGTTTCATCAACGCCACCGCCTCCTATCAATATCCCCCAGCACTTCCTTTCTGACTGAAAAGACAAAAGTGATGGCATACAGTCGGGAGGAAATGACCATGGGAGTCTTCACCATTGATTCCGGACCTCGTGAAGTCTAATGGCATCAGGTCAGATTAGAAAAGAAATTTGCTGCTGATTGCCGCCTGCAAATGATGAATAATTACTCTCCTATATTGAACACTACTTTGAGGAAGGTCGGAAGTCCATAGAACGGACTTTGAGGGAACTTCAATGTTCATCAAGAGTGACATGCAATCGATGCTATTGCTCAAACTGGTAGATCTATCTGTCAGACTGGGTCTGCAGCAGGTGGACTAGAATCATAGAGGTTTACAGCATGTCCATGCTGCCTTTTTTTAAACTCCTAAGCTAATCCCAGTTGCCTGCATTTGGCCCATATCCCTCTATACCCATCTTTTCCATGTAACTATCTAAATGCTTTTTAAAAGACAAAATTGTACCTGCCTCTACTACTACCTCTGGCAGCTTGTTCCAGACACTCACCACCCTCTGTGAAAAAATTGTCCCTCTGGACACTTTTGTATCTCTCCCCTCTCACCTTAAACCTACAGTTTTAGACTCCCCTACCTTTGGGAAAAGATATTGACTATCTAGCTGATCTGTGCCCCTCATTATTTTATAAACCTCTATAAGATCACCCCTCAGCCTCCTACGCTCCAGAGAAAAAAGTCCCAGTCTATCCAACCTTGCCTTATAACTCAAACCATCAAGTCCCGGTTGCATCCTAGTAAATCTTTTCTGCGCTCTTTCTAGTTTAATATCCTTTCTATAATAGGGTGACCAGAACTGCACACTGTATTTCAAATGTTGCCTTACCAATGTCTTGTACAACTTCAACAAGATGTCCCAACTCCTGTATTCAATGTTCTGACCGATGAAACCAAGCATGCCGAATGCTGCCTTCACTACTCTGTCCACCTGTGACTCCACTTTCAAGGAGCTATGAACATGTACCCCTAGGTTCTGTAACTCTCCCCAATGCCCCACCATTAACTGAGTAAGTCCTGCCCTGGTTCAATCTACCAAAATGCATCACCTCGCATTTGTCTAAATTAAACTCCATCTGCCATTCGTCAGCCCACTGGCCCAATTGATCAAGATCCCGTTGCAATCAGAGATAACTTTCTTCACTGTCCACTATGCCACCAATCTTGGTGTCATCTGCAAACTTACTAACCATGCCTCCTATATTCTCATCCAAATCATTAATATAAATGACAAATAACAGAGGACCCAGCACTGATCCCTGAGGTACACCGCTGGTCACAGGCCTCCAGTTTGAAAAGCACCCCTCTACAATCACTCTCTGGCTTCTGTCAAGAAGCCAATTTTGTATCCATTTAGATACCTCACCCTGGATCCTGTGAGATGTAACCTTATGCAACAACCTACGATGCGGTACCTAGTCAAAGGCCTTGCTAAAGTCCATGTAGACAACATCAACTGCACTGCCCTCATCTACCTTCTTGGTTACCCCTTCAAAAAACTCAATTAAATTTGTGAGATATGATTTTCCCCTCTCAAAGCCATGCTGGCTATCCCGAATCAGTCCTTGCAAGTCGAAATGCCTGTAGGTCCTGTGTCTCAAAGTACCTTCCAACAACTTACCCACCACAGATATGAGGCTCACTGGCCTGTAGTTCCCAGGCTTTTCCCTGCAGCCCTTTTTAAACAAAGGCACAACATTTGCCACTCTCCAATCTTCAGGCAGCTCACCCGTGACTATCGATTCAAATATCTCGGCATGGGGACCTGCAATTTCCTCCCTAGCCTCCCACAATGTCCTGGGATACACTTCATCAGGTCCCGGGGATTTATCTACCTTGATGCGCTTTAAGACTTCCAGCACCACCTCCTCTGTGATATGTACACTCCTCAAGACATCACTATTTATTTCCCCAGGTTCCCTAACATCCATGCTTTTCTCAACAGTAAATACTGATGAGAAATATTCATTTAGGATCTCACCCATCTCTTGTGGATCCGCACATAGATGACCTTGTTGATCCTTAAGAGGCCCTATTCTCTCCCTTTATGTATTTGCAGAAGCTCTTTGGATTTTCCTTTGCCTTATCTGCCAAAACAATCTCGTGTCCCCTTTTTGCCTTCCTGATTTCTCTCTCAACTCTACTCCTTGCATCCCCTATACTCTTCAAGGGATCCACTTGATCCCAGCTGCCTATGCACGTCATGTGCCTCTTTGTTCTTCTTGACCAGGGCCTCAATATCCCGAGTCATCCAGGGTTCCTGACTTCTGCCAGCCTTGTCCTTCACTCTAAGAGGAATGTGTTTACCATGAACCCTGGTGAACACATTTTTGAAAGCCTGCCACTTACCAGACATCCCTTTGCCTTCCCACAGACTCCCCAATTAACTTTTGAAAGTCCCTGCCCGATACCATCAAAATTGGCCTTGCCCCAATTTAGAATTTTAACTTTTGGGCCAGACGTAACATTCTCCATAGCTATCTTAAAACTAATAGAATTATGGTCACTGGTCCCAAAGTGATCCCTCACTAACACTTCTGTCACCTGCCCTTCCTTATTTCCCAAGAGGAGGTCAAGTTTTGCCCCCTCTCTAGTCAGGCCATCCACATACTGAATGAGAAATCCCTCCTGAATACACTCAACAAATTTCTCTCCATGAGGGCGTAGAAGGATGGGTTAGTAAATTTGCGGATGACATTAAGGTCTGTGGAGTTGTGGACAGTGCGGAAGGTTGTTGCAGGTTACAGAGGGACATAGATAAGCTGCAGTGCTGGGCTGAGAGGTGGCAAATGGAGTTCAATGCGGAAAAGTGTGAGGTGATTCACTTTGGAAGGAATAACAGGATTACAGAATACTGGGCTAATGGTAAGATACTTGGTAGTGTGGATGAACAGAGAAATCTCGGTGTCCATGTGCATAGATCCCTGAAAGTTGGCACCCAAGTTGAAAGCGTTGTTAAGATGGCGTACGGAGTGTTAGCTTTTATTGGTAGAGGGATTGAGTTTCGGAGCCAGGAGGTCATGTTGCAGCTGTACAAAACTCTGGTGCGGCCGCACTTGGAGTATTGCTTCCAGTTCTGGTCGCCGCATTATAGGAAGGATGTGGATGCATTGGAAAGGGTGCAGAGGAGATTTACTAGGATGTTGCCTGGTATGGTGGGAAGGTCTTATGAGGAAAGACTGAGGGACTTGAGGTTGTTTTCGTTAGAGAGAAGGTCAAGAGGTAACCTAATAGAGGCATACAAGATGATCAGAGGATTAGATAGGGTGGATAGTGAGAGCCTTTTTCCTCGGATGGTGATAGCTAGCACGAGGGGACATAGTTTTAAATTGAGGGGTGATAGATGTAGGACAGATGTCAGAGGTAGGTTCTTCACTGAGAGTAGTAAGGGCGTGGAATCCCCTGCCTGCAGCAGTCTTGGACTCGCCAACATTAAGGGCATTTAAATGGTCATTGGATAAACATATGGATGATATTGGAATAGTGTAGGTTACATGGGCTTTAGATTGGTTTCACAGGTCGGCGCAAAATCGAGGACCGATGGGCCTGTACTGCGCTGTAATGTTCTATGTTCTATCCAACCCTCTAATACTATGGCTGTCTCAGTCAATGTTGGGAAAATTAAAATCTCCCTATTACCACCCTATTTTTTTCTTGGAGCTATCTGTAATCTCCTTACGTATTTGCTCCTCAATTTCCTGCCAACTATTTGGGGGCCTATAGTTCAACCCTATCAAAGTGATTTCCCCCTTCTTACTTCTTAGTTCTACCCATATGGACTCAGTGGGCGAACCCTGAGATATATCCCCTCTCAGTATGGCCGTGATGTTTTACCTAATCAAAAGCTCAACTCCCCCTCCTCTCTTACCTCCTGTTCTATCTTTCTTATAACATCTGTACCCTGGAACATTGAGCTGCCAGAGAGAATTGCAGGTGGGGGAAAACCCATTACCTCATTCTCACCCTGATATAGTCATAGCAGATATACCTTCGTATCAGTCACTGATGGTATCGGTGTCCACGACACAATTCTGGTGGAATCAAAGTCCTGTCTTCACACTGAACCCTTCATTGTGTTGTGTGGCACTACCACTGTGTTAAATGGGGTAGATCAGAATGGATCTAACAGTGCAAATGGGGCGTTCATGAAGCAATGTGGACCATCACTGGCAGAATTGTGTTCCACAGTCTGTAATCTTATAGCTCAGCATATCTCTCACTCCACCAGTATCACAGCCAAACTGATACAATAAGAAGAGAAGAGCAAATTAGGAGCAGCACCAGGTGTACCTAAAAATTAGGTGCCAATCTGGTGAAGCTACAACAGGACTACTTGTATACTGAACAGCAGAAGCAGCATGCTATCGACAGATCAAAGCAATCCCAAACCAATGGATCAGATCCGAACCAATCCTGTCACATCCAGTTGTAAATGGTGGGGAACAATTAAACAACTAATCGTTTTAATATCCCCATCCTCAGGATGGCAGAGCCCAGCATGTTGGTGCAAATGATGAGGCTAAAGCATTTGCTACCATCTTCAGCCTGAAGTACTGAATGGATGATCTGTCTCAGTCTCTTCCTGAAACCCTCAGGAACACACATGCCAATGTTAAGTCAATTCAATTTGCTCCTCATGATATCAAGAAACAACTGAATGCACTGGATAAAAGAAAGATCTGGCCATAGTGCTGAACATTTGTGCTCCAGAATTAGCTACATCCTTAGTCATGTTGCAGTACAGCAACAACACTGGAGTCTACCTGACAAATAGAAAATTGTCCAAGTATGTCCTGTCTGGGGAAAAAGGACAAATTCAACTTGATGAACTGCCACCCCATTTGTCCACTTCAGGCATCAGCAAAGTGATGAAAAGACTTATCGACAATGCTATCAAGCTACACTTACAAAGCAATGAACTGCTTGGCAATGCTCCATTCGGGTACTGCTTCAGATCTCATTAAAGTCTTGGTTCAAAAGTGGAGCAAAGAGCTGAATTCCAGATATGAATGGACTGCCCTTGATATCAAGACAGACCTGGTGTCTCATTTAAGGAACTGTGGCAACACAAATCAATAGAAATCCAGGCAAAACTCAGGCTGAAATCACAAAGGAATCAATTTAATCTGGTGTTGAGAGACATCTTGGTTGTCACCATTGATCAATAACTTAATTGGCCTAGTCACACAAATGTGGCTACAAGATCCGGTCAGAGGCTGGATATTCTGTGGCAAGTGACTCACTTGACTCCCTATCTACAGGGTACAGTTAGGCACATGATGGAATGCTCTCCACTTGCCTGGTTGAATACAGCTCCAACAACATTCAAGAAGCTTGGTGCCATCCAGGAAAAATCAACTTGTTTAATTAGCACATCATTCATCACCTTAAATACTACCTCCACCATTGGTGCACTTGTCTGCACTGTGCATCGACTACAGGATCCCCTCAAGGCTTCTTCAACACCACCTTCCAAACCCACTAACTCTACCACCTAGAATGACAAGGGCAGCTTGACCATGAGAACACCAACACCTGTAAGAAACCTCAAAGCCACACACCATTCTGACTTGTAAATATATTGCTCCTTTTTCATCGCTGGGTCAAAATCCT
Source organism: Mustelus asterias (assembly GCF_964213995.1). Taxonomy (NCBI): domain Eukaryota; kingdom Metazoa; phylum Chordata; class Chondrichthyes; order Carcharhiniformes; family Triakidae; genus Mustelus; species Mustelus asterias. The sequence goes on from NC_135805.1 coordinate 32,732,898, forward strand.
GGAACCCCCTCTCTAAAGCACGGTGGGTTTACTCTCATCCAAATAGACTTTAGCGATTCAGGAAGGTGACTTACCCACCACCACCTCGAGGGCAATAAATGCTAGTGTTGTTGGTGAACCCCACATCAAGTGAATGAATAATGGAAAAAATTATGTGTATGCTAATAATTTTAGTTAAACTTTCATGGGGGAGGGGTGGCGGTGGTCAGATTGTTCATAAATTTGAAGAAAACTTTGATTCTGGATTATTTTACAGCCTGGGCATTGCTTTACTTTTTAACTTTGTCATGTGTTTTTTGATAAAAGTATTAAATGTTTGAAATATTTTCTGCAATTTTAATCTAGGTACAACAGTGCTCAGCTGTTTATATTTACTAACCTCTTATGCCTCTCTTTCCTTCAACAGCCTGTTTAAATAGTAACAGAACAGCACCATCAATGGACACTATAATCTTTATGAAGATGCACAACGATTCTCTGAATTGTTTTCACCATTACTCTTCGGTAACTTGCTTATCAATCACCCTTTGCTCTGCGTGTATCAGTAGAGATTGAAAATGAAAAGAATGTATCAGCAGTCTTATTTTGCAGTAAATTCACATGCTTTCTAAACACAAAAATCAATTAAAATTTTGGAACCCGATGTCACTAACTCGCCTCATTCTTGGGGCAAGATTTTGCATTTAGTATGTCGACATTACAGCATTCAGGCTTCATTTTATTTTCTGGAGCCTGCTCTTTCATTGCATTTCCATTTCTGTTCTTCCCCATCCCCACTGCTATGTATATACATTTATTAGAAGCTTTGTAATGCCACTCTAGAGCATGAGCTGCTTGTTAAGAGTTCTGTTTTTTTTCTACTGCCGCAATCAGACCACAGATCGCAAGCTTATGGTAAGCTAAACTGCAAGGAAAAAAGATTTTTAATGCCTATGAAAATGAGAAAAAATTAGAGCATCCAGAGAAGGGAATGAAACACAAATATTTATAAATTTGTAATGAAGTAACTGTGTCTGTTTTCCTATTCCAGAAAATAAAACTAGACAAAATTCTAAAGGATGCTTTTTTTCATGTTTGGTATTTAAGTTTGTGGTTGTACATTTTAATTAAAGAACAATACAGCACCAAGCCTGCACCGATTCCTAATACTTATTCAGACACATTATTTATTGCCCATATGTGGTTACTATCCCTCTGTTTGCCTTCCATTCATGTGTCTATCAAGATAATGTCTTGAGCATCACTAACGTGCCTGCTTCCACCACCTCCACTGCAGTGTGTTCCAGGCACCCACCACCCTCTATGTGGAAAAACTTTCCCTGCACGTCACCCCTAAATTTTCTCCCCCTCACCTTGAGCCTGTGCCCTCTTATAGTTGACCTTTCCACCCTGGGAAAAAGCCTCTGACTATCCACCCTATCTATGCCTCTCTTAATTTTATAGACCTCTATCTTTCCAGTGAAAACAATCCAAGTTTATCCAACCTCTAACAGTTTTTAGAAGATACTTGTGCTGTTTGTGTCAATGTCAAATGTAATCTATGTCATTAAAAATCTATTTCATTCAATAGGATGAAGCAGAGGTTAGCACTCAAGTATTCAAAGTTAATAATGTATTTCCTGATGTGCAGGGAAGAGTGGTCTTGTTTAGGGAAATAAAAGTTTGGATTTCTTATTAGTTATAGAAAGAAAGGAAACAAAATTATCCAAAATGGGCACCAATGCAATTGATAGCTATTGATTTAATGGACTTGTTGAATAACACAAGCATCTTTAGTGTGATACCTGGATCACTTAAAATGTAGAAACAATGCAACCCAAGAACTGTTAGAAATAGTAGCATTACCCAAGATAATTATGGATGATGAAGGCCATTTGACCCCATCTTAATTCAGTCACACAGAGCGAACCTGACATCCACCCCCTCTCTTGTTTCTTGATGATCTTTAAGGTTTTTGTCTCTAATATTTTATCTACACTAGGGGTCAAAATATATATATATATTCTGTGAGGGCTCTTGAGATTTTCTTGAGTTCCGTTTTGATTCCTTTCTTCTTTTCTTAGAAAATGTAAAATGGCTGCATGTTTGTCTTTAACGCAATCACTGCACCTCGAGTAACCCACAGTTTGTGAAATGCATAACTAATAATGCAAGTCCTTGTGAAATAAAACTGTTCAGAACTAAATTATATAAATAATGTTCATTACCATAGCATCCACAATTTTAATTTTTCCCATACAGTAACACCTGAACTTGTGCAGTCGTAAGCCAGAGATTCCACATTCATTTGAAAGGAATTTATTACCTCTGACTTCAATGTTTTCTGGCTCAGTTAGCTTTGTTGATGGGTATACACAGTTCTCTCTCCTTCTTTGATCCAACCCACCCCTCCCAGCCCTAATCGTGCCACCTCCCTTGACCCGATTCCAGTCACGGCCTCTTTTCACTCTTCCAGTGAAGTAATTGATCATTTCTAGAATGTATTTTAGTCAGGAAGGACTTAATAGCCATTTCAGGCAGGCAGCACTTTCAGTCCATATAACCCACCTGTCCACAGTATTCCCTGGTGCATTACGAGTAAAACTGAATTCCATTTATTGATGAGAGCCTGTCTCGTCTTTGCAATTTAAGGTTGCTGTTTCCACCACCCATGTTAGTAATCTGTTCCACGTACTTAACATCTTTTCAGTTAGCAAATTCCACTTAAATTTTCTATTTCTTGTTTTCCTTAATCTGTTAACATGGTCCCTTGTGCTTAAATTCTGTATACAGCAAGAAAGCTTGGCTGGATCTGATCTTTACAAATTGTTGACACTTTTAGCATATCCCCACTCAGTCTTATCTTTACTATGGAGAAGAGATCCAGGGTGGTCGATCTTTCCTTGTGTTGTTCTGGCGTCTTGGAATTCTGCTGTTCTCTAGTAACTGATTATGAAATGGGGATGCCAAAACTACATTCGGGGTCAAGAAGCACCTGTGTATTAATACTCCAGATACACTGGGTCAAGAAGCACCTGAATATTATATCTACAAATGCTATCTCCAAGCCGCTTAAGTTTTTGCAGTAAGACAAAAGCAAAATATTGCAGATGCTGGAAATGTAAAAGAGAGATGAAATGCTAAGGTCCGATAGCATCGGGTCAATTTCGGAATGATTTTTATCAAATCTGAAAAAAGATAAAAATAAATGTAAACTTTACTAGTCTATATTTCTTGTGAAAAGTCACTTCTACCTGAAACATTAATGCTGTTTTTCTCTGATAGATGCAGCCTGACCTAAGCATTTCCAGCATTTTATTTTTGTTTTTAATTTGCATTTCCGCAGTTTAGGTTGAAGTATCCTATTAAATTAACTTCTGTTCTCCCATATGCTTTCTATTCATAGAACTAATTGTCACGCACCTTTTTCAATCGAGTGGTCAGCAGTGTACCTCTTGGTGTATTTTGGTATTCGAGATGTCTAACGACTAGTTTCAACAGCACTGATTCTTCTACTTCCCTGGTGTTGCTGACACAGTCACCACTACTTTGGCCATCTTGATATATCTAAATGTACTCCATGTCCCTTAATGTTGTTTTCCTTGGGGAGAAGGTGGGATCAGGCTATTGAGTTGGGTGATCAGTCATGATAATGGTGGAGCAGGCTCGAAAAGCCAAATGGCCGCCTCCTTTTCTGTGTTTCCATTATTGGGATTGAGCTATGATTCTGATATTCCCACTATATTGTAATTCTCTACTAACATAACATATTCTAGCTCCGGCATCTTATTTTTAATGCTTTTAGCATGTTTATGGAAACAGCTCATTTGTTTCTCAATGTCTACATATTCTATATCTCACATTCATGTAAGCCCCACACCCTGTTGTTTTTCTACCTTTATGATCTGCCTAATGCTGTTCTGTTATCTTGAATGTATTTGTGACTTGGGCTAACCTGTTGTGCTACAAGTGAAATATAATGATTTGCATTTTTGTTTTTTAGAAACACCAAGATCATGGCAACCGTTCTGATCTTTGCACTAAGTGTAAAGCTTCTTACAATAATTTAACTGAATGGTACAACAAGATGACCAGGTGTATCGATATCATTGATGCAGTAAGTACATTGAAATACCCATCCTCTCAGCAGTGCTGTCAAACCTCAGTAGAAATCTAAACCTACTTTGATGCAAGGGCCACTGACTATATTTGGTTCTTGGTCTAGAGCTTTTTTTCAGCAAGTTGGAACTAACCGAGCAAATAACATTGCGTGTGCTGAATTTATTAAAACAAACACGTAACCAGGGCTGTACAGAGCTTTAATCTAAAAAGGCATGGGGAAGATTTAAGTGAATAAATGGAGATAAATGTTTGATCTAAAGGCCTTCACAGAAGCATAACTTTGTGGTGAACAAGGTTGGGAACCAACCTAAAGTAAGGTTTAAAGTTTATTTATTCGTCACAAGTAGGGCTTACATTAACATTGCAATGAAGTTCCTGTGAAATTCCTCTTTCTATGTTTTGAAAGTACAGACAAGATGGAGAAAGTAGTTGGGGTAACCCTGATGATCAAGGATGTGATGAGATCAGTATTGAAGAAGAATCTTGGCTCAGAAGAACAGGAAATAGAATCAGTAAGGGTAGATATGAGAAATAAAGGTAGCATGACACTGGGAGCTGTTTACTGGCTTCCTAATAGTAATTATGCCATTGGACTGAGTTTTAATCAAGAAGTTAGTGAAGTGCAGGGACATTGATCTTCATATAGACTGGGCAAATCAAATTGGCCAAAGTCGTTTGGAGACAAGTTCATGTAATGCACTTGAGACAGTTTCTGTAAACTAAACGGTCTCTCGAGCTTGCTATTAGGTGAGATGATGGTAGATCTTCCACACCAACTTCACTTTCCTGATCCTCATATCCTTTCATTCACTTACAATTCAAATATCTGTCAACTCTCTCCAATGTACTCCAGCACAGATCATACACGGCCCTCTAAGTGAAGAAACATTTCCTCCCCATAGTCCATAATGGTTGACGACTTATCTATTTCCCCTTAGTTCTAATCTCTCTCCAACCAGAGGAACCAGTCTCTCACCATCTACCCTTTTAAGCTCCCTCATTTTATGCATTTAAAAAAGACCATCTCTCATCCTTCTAAACCACAGAGAATATTGTCCCATTATATGCAATCCTTCCTCATAGGACCATCCTCTGATTTCAGTATTCAATCTAGTGAACCTTAGTTGCATCCCTTCCAAGGTAAGTCTCTAATTCCTTAGAGGCACCAAATTCAACACCATATTCCAGGTATGTTTTTATCAGACTCCTGTACAGTTGCAGCTAGACTTCATATTCTTGTGCTCTTACAATAAAGGTCAACATATTAGCCATCTTAATGTGCAGTTACCCATATTGAAAGTGGTCCTTTGGTTCCAGCATCCTTTGGTAAAAATGTTGGGATGCTGCATTCAAGCTGGTAAAGAATCAGTTCTGCTTTCAAGACCAACTCTTTATTTTGCATTAGCTTTAGAAAATTGTAAGAACCTGCTAAAGGAAAATGTATCATACTTTCTAGAGGTCTCAGTTAATGGAGGCATTCAAGCCTGTGGGTCAGATGATTGTAGGTTAAAGATTGATATTCTAGTACAGTTCTAAAGGAATGTTGCATGTTAAATTTGTTCAGTTGGGTGGGGGAGGGGGGGGTAGTTTATTGACATATTGGCAACGGTGCATTTATTGACTGCCCCTTGTTACTTTAATCATATATGGCTTATTAGGCCAATAAGAGTTTTAACAACACCAGGTTAAAGTCCAACAGGTTTATTTGGTAGCGAATGCCATTAGCTTTCGGAGTGCTGCTCCTTCGTCAGATGGAGTGGATATCCACTCCATCTGACGAAGGAGCAGCTCTCCGAAAGCTAATGGCATTTGCTACCAAATAAACCTGTTGGACTTTAACCTGGTGTTGTTAAAACTTACTGCGTTTACCCCAGTCCAACGCCGGCATCTCCACATCATTATTAGGCCAGTACAGTGGGCATTTGAATTAACAAAATAATGCAAGACTGGTTCCTTGAATTAGATTGAGTTCCAATTTCCATTCAAAGCATGTTAACCCATTGAGTTTCAGTGACAACTAGACAGATTTCCATATTCTGCATCTGCTAATCTACATTATTAGATGTTGCAATCCTTTGGATAAGACGTTACACCAAGATCCTGTCTGTCTATTTTGGAAATTCAGATGAGCATTAAAGATCCATCACAGTGAAGAATTGGGAATTCACCCCAGTGTTCAGAACAACATTCCTGCTCAGACTATCTAGTAATTCTTTTCATTGCTATTTGCGTGGAAAATGGGACCATGGGGGTTGCATTACTATCTTCTAATCTGTGCCACGTTTATTTACATATGGAATCACTGCACTTCAGAAATTATTACTTGTGTCTGTGGAATTTTTTGAGTCATTTTGACTTGATCGGTAAATGTATAAAATGTTTCATTATTAAGTACTTTGAAAAGCTACCCATATGATCATTTACAAAATGTAATTTAGACACAATTTTTGACCTCGGGTTCTTTTGTGTTTTGATGCTTTTCAGATGAACATGACGCAGCGGCTGTGGAGCAAAACCTATAACTGCACTGTCCCCTGTAGCGACACTGTTCCAGTCATTGCGGTATCAACATTTCTTCTTTTCCTACCTGTCATCTTCTATCTCAGCAGCTACCTTCACTCTGAACAGAAGAAAATGAAGCTTATGGAGCGTGAGTACCTGGTTTTCTCGTTGCACTTTTAGATCAGTAAATGAGACAACTAATTATCAGCTGATCATAGAATCACAGAAATCCCACAGTGCAGGGGGCCATTCGGCCCATTTGAGCCTGCATCAACAACAATCTCACTCGGGCCCTATCCCTGTAACCCTTTTATTTATCCTGTTAACACCCCCTCCCGCCCCCCAACGTCACTAAGGGGCAATTTAACATGGCCACTCAACCTATCCCGCACATCTTTGGAATGTGGGAGGAAACCAGAGCACCCGGAGGAAACCCACACAGACAGTGTTCCAAGTGCAGAAATGAACCCGGATCCCTGGCGCTGTGAGGCAGCAGTGCTAACACTTTGCCACCGTGCCGCTAACTGCTATCAAATGTTTACTTGAACTAGAATATTTGACTCAGTCCACACACGAGTGTTATTTTTACATGCCCGGAGAGCATTTCCTCACCGAGATAAAGTAAAATTGGGGTAGGTGTGGAGATTGGCAGGATACTTGCCTAGATAATGAAGGGTCAATTAGGCTTGTTACCAAGTCAGTTGACACTAATAATACGCTGCCCATGCCATAAATCATTTGGCATGGACAATTGCATGGGAGTGAGCAGCTTATTTTTTTTATAAATAGTCTCTTCAAAGGGTGGGAGGGGGAGTTCTATCCTTGGGGGCTGCCCTTTGCTGATCTGGGGGCGGCCCCCTTAGATGGAACCCATCCTTCCTAACTGCTTGCAGCCTGAGTCCCATCCCATCCCTCCCTGCCCAGGACCCGAGACATAGAAAATAGAATCCCTACAGTGCAGAAGGAGGCCATTCAGCCCATCAAGTCTGCACCAACCACAATCCCACCCAGGCCTCCTTCCCGTAACCCCACCTATTTACCCTGCTAATCCCCTGACACTAGGGTCAATTTAGCATGGCCAATCGACCTAACCCACACATCTTTGGACTGTGGGAGGAAACCGGAGCACCCGGACAAAACCCACGCAGACATGGGGAGAACGTGCAAACTCCACACAGATAGTGACCTGGAACCGGAATTGAACCTGGATCCCTGGCGCTGTACGGCAGCAGTGCTAACCACTGTGCCGCCCATATATCTGTTTCTAGGGATCCTTGGGCCTTCCCCTCCTCTTGAAGTCCCAGCAGTGCCCACTAATATGTTCTTGGCGCTGCCAGGCCTGATGGCAGGCAGCTCCTGAGGACGGGACTTCCAAGTGTGGAGTGGAATTCCTACTCCTGTTTAACCTGTTCGGAGAGGACTGTGGATACTCAGTAACTGAGTATATCCGAAGGTGCGATTGATATATTTTTGAGCAGTAAAGGAATCAAGATATTGGTATAGGATGGGAAAGTGAAGTTGCAATGGACAATCAGTTATGATCTTATTGAATGACAGAGCAGGCTGAAGGGGCCATATCCACCTGTTCTTGCTCCTACTTAATGTGTGTTAATGTGGGGGTGGCATGGTGGCACAGTGGTTAGCACTGCTGCCTCACAGCGCCAGGGACTTGGGTTTGATTCCCGGCTTGGGTCACTGTCCGTGTGGAGTTTGCACATTCTCCCTGTGTCTGTGTGTTTCCTCCGGGTGCTCTAGTTTCTTCCCACAGTCCATAGATGTGCACGTTAGGTGGATTGGCCATGCTAAATTCTCCCTTGGTAAACCCAAACAGGTGCCGGAGGGGATATTCACAATAACTTCATTGCAATGTTCATGTAAGCCTACTTGTGACACTAATAAATAAACTTTACTTTTACTATTAAAGTAATGCTATACTAATTTTTAAAAATATTCACCTGTAGCAAAACGTTTGAAGCATTGCAGCAGTGCAGCACGTGTTGAAGACAGACCTTCCTGAACTTCTCCCATTATATAAGAAAAACAAATGACCAGAATCATCATGTGGTGCAGAGATCAAAAGATGAAGCAATGTTAGTGTTAAGAATGTGGTTTTTGCACAATGCATCTTGATGCCTTGTAATTTAAACATTTAAACAGTGTTCAAGAAATTATGTCTGCTGAAAATTTGCACATTGGAAAAATGTTCAGATCATTTTTTTTATGCCTGTACTTGGATTTTGTCAATATTCAGGCAAGTGAGCAGCTTCAGGTTGAATTCAAACTAGATCAAGACTGCTAAAACTATTCACTTTTCTAGCTCATTATTGCCATTTTTCATTTTGCCTCCTGCCATAAGTTTAATTCTGTTAAGGAAAGATTTCGCGCGTGAACCTGATTTTGTTGAACTGCCCCAAGTTTGGGTAGACCCCAACTTTAGATTTAATATTCAGCTGTAATGTTTACATGTTAAGATAAAAATTAAGTGAATTGCAAGTTTTTAAAACTGAACAATTTTGATTTTTTTTTTCTGTTGTTGACTAATTGATAACTTAGAATGGAGCTTTCTGGAACACAGCTGAATTAAAGCATACTGGATGTTGTCCTAGGAAAGGCATCTCTTTTCCTGGTTTGATGTTGCCTTTATATTTTAACCCTGCTGATATCAAGTGATGCACTAATTTTTCAAAGTGTGGTAGATCTGTAGTTGCCTGTGTGACATTTTTTAATTCGGCATTTAAGTTGCTGATTTATTTTTATATTTTGACAGTGTACAGCAATCTGGCATTTAAGTATGTAAATAACATGGTAAAGGTAAATTCAAAAAATCTCTTTAAATTAAAACCAAAATAGAACAGAAGTTCAAACAGGTTAAGAGCACATTTCGCATGTGAGATAAGATATTCTTCTCACACCCATTGTTAAATCCATGCCATGGGTGTCCGGGTAGCAATCTCCATAAAATCCCTGAGATATTTTGAGATGCAATTGAATGCTGTGATTGTCGAGATATTGGAAAATTTCTATGGAAGGCCTTGTGAGCGGGTCTTTCAAATAGGTTGCCTCACCTATTTATCTTGTGTTCTTGCATTAAGTGCTTGTCTGAAAATTATATTTTTAGAATTGTAAAATGGATCAGTTGTGAGCTTGCTTTGGGGACGCAGTGTTTTTGTTTCTGTTTACTATATTTGTGGTTTTTGGATCACTTTTTTTTAAGTAAGAATGATGCATTCCAGTTCTCCTTTTTGTTCACCTGCTGACTTGTAAATGATATGACATTTATGTGTCATTTTCTCCCGTTACATGTAACCTTTAGTTCTTGTGGTTAAAGCTTATGGATTGAAGCAATGAAATATATTACATTTTCAATTAAAGTATTTGGATAATGTTATCCGAGTTTGTTTTTTTTTTCCTTATTAAATGCGCAGAAGTTGGTCTGATGTTTCAAAATAGGACTACGCTAAAAAAAAAACAATCATGCTGTTAAGTGCTGAGAATGCTAGTGAGATTGACATTTCCGGTCAGATCCTGATCTGCCTTTGTGTTCATCGCTAATAGTTTCAGACATTGCAGCGTAGAAGGAGGCTGTTAACCTGCCGGTGATGTCAGTAAATCAACCATAGCTGTCCAACCTCAATAAACGACACGGTTCAGTTTAAGTATCTATTTTGTGTGTGAATCCACATATCCCACTAGTGAAGGTCTGAGCTGGTATCTGGTCCATTCACTCCTTTGAACAGATGAGGGAATAGCACTGGTTACTGGTTTTAAAATGAATTTCTTCTATTGAACAGAACTTAAGAAATTTAACATGACAAACAAAAAAAGCAAACTTTGGAGACTGGCTTTTTAAGCAAGCCAGTCACTACTGTAATGGACTGAACTAGATCTCGAAAACAAACTGAAAACTGGACACACACTTCTATACTATATTTCAATTCTTATCTCGTTATTGGAAATGTTTTTCGCAGTCTCTCTCCGTCTAGAAAACACAATTCTTGCAGCTGCTGCTGTTTGCCTGAATTGAGTACTCTTCAGGAATGCAGTCAATTTTCAGCTAACCTTTAGTCTTCTGGGTTTTAAAATGTAGTCAAGTTAGCAGCTTTTTTTTAAACTTAGCAGAGTTAATTGAAAAGGCAGAAATATCTTAAAATGAAGCCTTTGCATAGACTGAAACAAACAGGGCTAAGTATACATAGGATCTCTCACCTGGGTAATTATATAATTCAATTTTGAAGATATTAGCAGATGTTTAACCATATATCCTCACTTTGTAAACTAAAATGCAGATGTATTATTTGAGATACTTCATAACACTTGAGTAAACAAGTTTTGTAAAGGCTTTGTTCATATATTAAGACCTTGAACAAATACCAAAGTTAAGCATTAGTAGCTATGTTAGCTACATTAGCTCAGGCTAATCTGCTGCAATATTATTAGATGATTGAATTTATTTTCTGTTCTAAGGGTAGCATACCACGAGGTAAAATATCTCAGGATATTGACCCAGTTGATTGCTAATTTCCTTTACAGACCCTGAGAATTTATACAGACTGTCAAAGCTTTTCTCTTGCCTAATCCAAGTTTTTCACCGGCATGGTTCGCCAAATGCTACTCATACTTTTGAATGATGACCCTCGAAGAAGTTCTGGAGTCTCCATCTTCTAATTATTCCAGCAATTAGTAGATAAGGAGTCAAGCAGTTTGCATAACAGGCGTGCAATCTTCTGTACCCAATGCTGCAATATATGGTCCAGGTTGTACAAAATTGGGAAAGAACTCGTGGATTATGGGAACAACCTCTTGATTAATAGGAATAGTGCTGCACATGAATGGTTGTTAAATCCTTTTGTTAAAAGTATAGGCCTGGAGAAAGTCCAGTGATGGCTCATTAGGATGAATAGACTGTTAGTGATATGAGAACCAAATGGTCTTACAGCTATTTTGTCCTAATGCAATTCGGCACAAGTATGCAATTATTTTATAAATGCAAAGTTCCCTCCCTTTTGTGTCAAATCACTCAATGAAATCCCCTGTCTAATTTCATTGTACTGCACCTAGAGACCATTTCCCAGATCTGACAAGTCTTAATTTTGTTTTAAGACCGATATCCTCTTGCATTACGAGTACTCTTATCCTTGTACTTTTGTAATGATGCCTATTAGAACATGGTTTGTAGTTGTGTTCTGCTGTGTTAGTACAGCGAGACCTTGGTATCCTCATGCATCAGTCACTGCAAGTAAGCGCGCAGGTACAGCAGGCAATAAAGAAGGCAAATTGTATGTTGGTCTTCATAGCAAAAGGATTTGAGTATCGGAGTAGGGATGTTTTACTGCAATTGTATAGGGCGTTGGTGAGGCCACACCTGGAGTATTGTGTACAATTTTGGTGTCCTTATCTGAAGGAGGATGTCCTTGCAATAGAGGAAGTACAGTGAAGGTTTACCAGGCTGATTCCTGGGACGGCAGGTCTGTCATGAGAGATTAAGTTGGTTTGGATTATAATCACTGGAGTTTAGAAGAATGAGAGAGGAATTCATAGAAACTTATCAAATTCTAACAGGATTTGATAGGGTAGATTCAGAGAATGTTCCTGATGATGGGGGAGTCCAGAACTAGGGGTCATAGTTTGAGGATAAGGGGTAAGCCTTTTAGGACTGAAGTGAGGAGAAATTTCTTCACCCAGAGAGTGGTGTATCTGTGGAATTCACTATCACAGAGAGTAGTTGAAGCCAAAACATTGTGCGATTTCAAGAAGAAATTAGATATAGCTCTTGGAGCTAAAGGGATCAAGGGATATGGGGAGGAAGATGGGATCAGGTTATTGAATTTGATTATCAAAATGAATGGTGGAGCAGGCTTGAATGGCCGAATGGCTTACTCCTGCTTTTAGTTTCTATGTCATCTTTGTACTCCGTGTTAGTGGTTAACAAAGCTACATTTTGTTTGTGCAGCTATTGAGTTAACATCTTCCTCTTTGTCAGAGCAAGGGCGGCATGGTGGCACAGTGGTTTGCACTACTGCCTCAGCGCCAGGGACCCGGGTTTAATTCCAACCTTGGGTCATTGTCTGTGTGGAGTTTGCACATTCTCTCCGTGTCTGTGTGGGTTTCCTCCAGGTGTTCCGGTTTCCTCCCATAGTATGAAAGACATACTGGTTAGGTTGATTGGCCAGGATAAATTGGCCCTTAGTGTGAGGGGGGATTAGCAGGGTAAATATGTCTGGTTTAGGGCCTGACTGGGATTGTTGTCAGTGCAGGTTTGATGGGTGGAATGGCCTCCTTCTGCAGAGTAGGGTTTCTATGATTCACCAACATATTAGTAGGGAAACCATTACTGATCTTTCCCAGGTCTATTTAATTTAGAAACATTTGTAGGATTTAAATTTATTACTGGCTGTGTGGTACTACATGCCTGTACTAGTTTCCAAGATCAGCTGATTTATCCATTGACCTTCAAGGAGGTGCCAATCTGCGGGATTTGTAATCTGTCTTTTGCATCCCTGAGTGAGTCATTTCAAAACTGGGGGGACAAAGTTGACATATGTGCTGTTACAACTATGACATTTGTAAACTGTTCATTTACATATTCCAGCTTGAAATGAAAGACAAAATAATTTTCTTCACTTTTCCATAGAATAGAATCTCTGCAATATAGAAGGAGACCATTGAGTCTGCACCGACTACAATCCCACCTAGGCCCTATCCTTGCAACCCTACGTAATCTCCCTGACACCAAGGGACAATCTCACCCAGAGCTGTTCCCACAAACCTCCTAACCTACACATCTTGGGACACTAAGGAGCAATTTAGCATAGCCAATCCACCTAATCTGCCCATTGTTGGACTATGGGAGGAAACCAGAGCACCCGAAGGAAACCCACACAGACGTGGGGAGAACACGCAAACCCTTTTATTGTATTTGTTCACAAATACAGGAACTGTTCCTTACCACGTTGTTGCTTTGAATGTAGTATCTATATATTTCTTTCATGGAATGTGAGTGTCATTGGCAAGTCCAGCATTTGTTGCCTATCCCTTATTGCCCTTGAACATAGTAGTGTTGCCACCTTCAACTGTTGGATCTGTCTGGCATGGGTACACCTATTGTGCTGTTAGGGAGCGGGTTCCAAGATTTTGACCCAGTACAGTGACAGAGTCAAGATGGTGTGTGGCTTGGAGCACGATTGCAGGTGGTGATGTAATGCACTTTTACAAGTTATAAATAAAATACTTTGAGTCATGTGATTGGCTCGCCTGGGAAAACACATGGTGCAGGTCAGATGAAGAAAAGGTGAGGAGGGGTGGCCTCATTGAGACTTACAAAATTCTTACAGGGTGTGACAAGCTGGTGAATTCAGGACCAGGGACCATCATCTCAGGATAAGGGATAGGCCATTTAGGACTTAAATGAGGAGGAATTTCCTCAGTCAGAGGATGGTGAGTCTTTGGATATCTCTACCTCAGAGGGCTGTGGCAGTTCAAACATTGAGTATGTTCAAAACAGAAATTCGGCATGTCAGCTACGACTCTCACCAACTTTTACAGATGCACCATAGAAAGCATTCTTTCTGGTTGTATCACTGCTTGGTATGGCTCTGGCTCTGCCCAAGACCGCAAGGAACTGCAATAGGTCGTGAACGTAGCCCAATCCATCACGCAAACCAGCCTCGCATCTATTGACTCTGTCTACACTTCCTACTGCCTCGGCAAAGCAGCCAGCAAAATTAAGGACCCCATGCACCCCGGACATTCTCTCTTCCACCACCTTCCGTCGGGAAAAAGATACAAAAATCTGAGGTCACGTACCAACCCACTTAAGAACAGCTTCTTCCCTGCTGTTGTCTGACTTTTGAATGGACTTACCTTGCATTAAGTTGATCTTTCTCTACACCCTAGCTATGACTAACACTACATTCTGCACGCTCTCATTTTCTTCTCTCTGAACAGTATGCTTTGCCTGTATAGTGCGCAAGAAACAATACTTGTCACAATGTTAATACATGTGACAATAATAAATCAAATCAAATCACACAGAAGTTGATATATTACTCGAGACCAATGACAATAGGAGACATGAAGATTGTGCAGAAAAATGGCATTGAGGTAGATGATCAGCCATGATTAAATTGAATGGCGGAGCGGGCTCGACTGGCCGTATGATCTACTCCTGTTCCGATGTTCCTTTTAGTCAAAGTCGTATTTCAAAGTTGTTGCAGGATTCCCTCAAAGAGGTGACTTTCTACAGGTCACAAATTTATTTGCTTGTAGTCTCTGTTTGGAGGTTGGTTTTCTGTATTAGTTGACTTGAAAAGGAACAGACCCGTAGACCTTACAATGTTACAACCTCCAGCTCCTAAGGCATAAGTGTTGCCCCCTTTCTGCTGCTTCTGTATCTGCAGTTGTGCAGACAGGGCTTAAAGATTAAAAGAGAGACCAAGATGGTGGCATCACCTTGTGGTTTCTCCCAGTCTCCTTTTCCAAATATGGCATTGTGCTTTAGTGGATTAGCCACAACCTGGGCTATTGTTTTC
This sequence comes from Mustelus asterias, assembly GCF_964213995.1. Lineage (NCBI taxonomy): Eukaryota > Metazoa > Chordata > Chondrichthyes > Carcharhiniformes > Triakidae > Mustelus > Mustelus asterias. Next base: position 32,748,029 of record NC_135805.1, read on the forward strand.
AGACATTCACCCTGGGGGTTTGAGACAAAATCAGCTTAGTTTTGGAAGGACCCATTCAAGTCAGGGAAACACCATCTGTATAGTGACAATTCTTAGTCTGCAATGTATCCTTTTGTCCTTTTGAGTTACTGTGGCAGTTTAATCCACAGTCCAAGTCAGGTGGCTTTCAGTGGCCATCTTTTTGCAGCATAAATGTCCGTCAATGAAAGAAAAGTAAGTTCCAGATGATTTCACACTAATTATAGGATGGGCTATGCCTTTACCTGGCTCTACAGAAGGTAAATGGAACGTTGGCCTTTATTGCAAGAAAATGGAGCATAAAGATAGGGAAGTCTTGCTACACTGCAGGATCTTAGTGAAACTGCACCTGGCGTACCATGCACGTTCAGTTTCCTTACTTAAGGAAGGATCTAATTGTAATGGAATTGCATTCAGGAAAGGTTCACTGGGCTGATGCCTGGGTTGAAGGGGTTGTCTTTCAAGGAAAGAATGAGCAAGTTAAGCCTATACTTACTGGAATTTAGAACAATGAAAGGTGATCTTATTGAAGCATAAGATTTTGAGGGGACTTGACAGGGAAGATGCTGAGAGGATGTTTCCCCTTGTGGGGTAGTTTAGAATTAGGGGGCCCAATTTAAAAGTAAGTTGTCCACCAATTATGATGGAAATGAGATGGATTTTCTTCTCTCAGAGGGTTGTTAGACTTTGGGATTCTCTGTCTCAGTGAGCAGTGTAAAGTGGATCATTGAATATATTCAAGGCTGAGTTGGACAGAGTTTTGATCGACAAGGAGGTCAAAGGTCATGGGGACAGACAGGAAAGCGAAGTTAAGGTGACAATCAGATCGGCCATGATCTTATTGAATGGCGGAGCAGGCTCAAGGGGCTGAATGGTCTACTGCTCCTATATCTTATGATCTCACGTAAACCGTCACCTCCAAGTTCCTCTCTAAGTCACAGGCTATCCTGATGGTTGTGTACCACTAGGTTAGAATCCTGACATTACCTAGCCAAAGCAGCTAGAGGAGCATCATTAAAACCTCACATTTGAGAAGATGCCCCAATCTCCACCTTCCCAAGGCAATTAGGAATGCTCACACCCAAAGAACAAAGAAAGAAAATAAGCAGGGATGAGATGTTATTATGACAGGTTTTGAAGCTTTTCTCCCCACCGGGAAAATTAGGGAGAAGCCAAACAGGATTTCCAGATGATGAAAGGTCTTCCAAGAATAAATAGTGGAAACTTATTTCTACCAGTTGGTGAATTAGGTACCAGGGACACAGACTCCGGATTACAATGAGAAGAGCAAAGTTTGAAGAGTTGTTTCCACTGGAGAGTTATAACAACAGAACTACACATAGGTAGAGTGGCCCTCGGTTTTCATGCAGTTTTTTATGCAGAGAGTGGTGGGTGCCTGGAGCGCGCTGCTGGAGGAGGTGGCGGAAGCAAGCACATTAGCAACAATTAAGAGGCATCTGGATGGGTACATGAATAGGGAGGGAATAGCGGGATATGGACCGAGTAAGGCCGTCCCTTTTAAAAAAAAATTTAGTTCGGGCATCATGATCAGCCGGGGCTTGGAGGACCGAAGGGTCTGTTCCTGTGCTGTACTTTTCTTTGTTCTTTGTATTAGGTCAGAGACTAAGCCATCTAAAACAAAATTGATTCAGTAATTGAAAAAGCACAGGGAGCTGAGATTCAAACTGTAAAAGCTGTCAACTGAAAGAACACAGTAAGTGTAGGCTAGATCATGAGGAAGAAAGCGATGTGGAGTGACTTAGGGAGGTAATTCCAGAGCCAAAAGTATGGCTGCCAGTGATGAATGAAACGAGTGTGGATGCTGAAGAGGTCAGAGCTGGGGGAAAGCAGAGCTCTTTCTAATTCATTCATGGGACATGGGCGTCACTGGCTGGCCAGCATTTATTGCCCATCCCTAGTTGCCCGTGAGAAGGTGGTGGTGAGTTGCCTTCTTGAATCGCTGCAGTCCATGTTCTGTGAGTTGACCCACAATGCTGTTAGGGAGGGAATTCCAGGATTTTGACCCAGTGACTGCGAAGGAATGGTGATATATTTCCAAGTCAGGATTGTGAGTGGCTTGGAGGGGAACTTGCAGGTGGTGGTCTTCCCATTTATCTGCTGCCCTTGTCCTTCTAGATGGAAGTGATTGTGGGTTTGGAAGATGCTGTCTTAGGATTTTTGGTGAATTACTGCAGTGCATCTTGTAGATAGTACACACTGCTGCTACTCAGCGTTGGTGGTGGAGGGAGTGGATGTTTGTAGATGTGGTGCCAATCAAGCGGGCTGCTTTATCCTGGATGGTGTCAAGCTTCTTGAGTGTTGTTGGAGCTGCACCCATCCAGGCAAGTGGGGAGTATTCCATCGCACTCCTGACTTGTGCCTTGAAGATGGTGGACAGGCTTTGGGGAGCCAGGAGGTGAGTTACTTGCCACAGTATTCCTAGCCTCTGACCTGCTCTTGTAACCACTGTGTTTATGTGGTGAGTTTCTGGTGAATGGTAACCCCAAGGATGTTGACAGTGGGGGATTCAGTGATGGTTACACCATTGAATGTCAAGGGGCAGTGGTTAGAGTGTCTCTTATTGGTGATGGTCATTGTCTGGCATTTGTGTGATGTGAATGTTACTTGCCACTTGTTAGCCCAAGCTTGGATATTGTCCAGACCTTGTTGCATTTCAACATGGACTGTTTCAGTATCTGATGAGTCACGAATGGTGCTGAGCATTGTGCAATTTGTCAAGGGTGGGGGATGGGAGGTTGGTCAGGAGAAAACTGCAATAGTCTGGTTAAGGGATTTGCCAGCAGCTGGGCTAAAGCAGAGGCCAGAGATGGGCAATGTTATGGAAGTGGAGGTAGGTGATCTTAAGATGTAGGATGTGGGACTGAAAGTTCAGCTCAAATAGGACACCAAGGTTGTGAACAGTCTGTTTTTAATCTGGGACTAGCTGGGGGAGGAGGATGGAATTAGTCGTGTATGGAGTTTGAGTTGGGAATAAAGATGACTTCAGTCTGCTCAGTGTTTAATTGGAGGAAATTAAAGCTCATCCAGGATTGGCTGTTGAACAAGCAGTCTGATAAAATGGCAGTGGAGCAATCAAGGGAGGCGATGGTGTGCAAATTTAAGTGTTCCAGTAGGAACCTTTGGGGCCAAAGTGTTGGCATCTGAACATCCTGCAAATGTAGAAGAAAATTCTGTTTAATGTTCTTTACTGTAGTGGAACAACTTGCAGAAGTGGTGGCAAAGTCTTTGCTGGAACAATGGACTCTGAATGCCTTTTCCTCCTGCTTGCAATAACTTAGGGCAGGCTGCCCAGCTGAAATAAATTATTAATTTATAAGTGGGAAAGTGAGGGCAAAAGCATAGATTATTGCTCTGAAAAAAAAATGACATGCCTTTTTGATTGTTTTGCTGGTTATTACTTCATGGATTACAATTGTTACCCATCATACCATGTATAATAGCATTATGTATATATCCTGCATCATATGATTGCGGGTCCCTGAAAGCCATCATTCATTCCTTCTGCTAAAGCCAGTTAACGTGGTGGGTTTAAGAATGACAGCTTTGATACTGTAAGCAGTTGCTTTTTGAACACGTTCATGTTAAGTAGGTCTGAAAGTCATTACATTACATTTGTAAGTGGTGAAGAAAGCGGCTTTCCTTGCCTTAGTGGCTGCTAAGCCCGAAGAACACATTCATGTGACTTGAAAGAGAAAAGTTCAAACAACAAAGCAACTCAAAGGGAAAATTCATAGTGGACCCTGATAGTTTTGCAGTGAAATATTGTTTTGAGTTCAGCGTATTTTTGTTGGGGGTGGGGGGGAAGGCCAGTTAAGATGCTGTAAACATTACCTTTTGTTCTGTATTTGCAAAAACCCAAAACTATGCAATCAGCTTCCATTGTGTTGGTGTTGCATAACCATTGCTTCAGATCAACCTAGTTAATATCAACCGGGGGTTTAGCTTGTAACAGCACACGGATCTGGAGAACACTTCCTGTAATTAACTATTTAAGCATTTAGTTCGGTGTTGTGCATAGTTGGAAGCAGGGGACACTTATTCCAAGTCCATTCAGCTCATTCTTGGAAGGTTTATTTCAAACACTGGCTGAATATGAGTTTAGAGAGTTCTGATCCGATCACTTTGACAATTAGGGAAGGGTATCCAGGGATATGATGCTAAGGCGGATAAATAGGGCTGCGGTACAGATCTAATTGAATGGGGAAGTAGGCTCAAGCAGACTGAGTTTCCTACTTCTGTTCTAGCAGCCCTACTGAATTCACAATCCCTGAATCACTGCTATCATTTTTTTAGAGTCTGAATTACAACAGATTGCCAATAAATTGATTTCAAAATAAAATGTAAATTGTTTCCTTCGTTCTGACCTCTGACCAATGGCGGCAGGGTGGCACAGTGCCTCACAGCACCAGGGACCCGGGTTCGATTCCTGGCTTGGGTCACTGTCTGTGTGGAGTTTGCACGTTCTCCCCGTGTCTGCGTGGGTTTCCTCCGGGTGCTCCGGTTTCCTCCCAAAGATGTGCGGGTTAGGTTGATTGGCCATGTTAAATTGTCCCTTAGTGTCAGGGGGACTAGCTAGGGTAAATGCATGGGGTTATGGGGATAGGGCCTGGGTGGGATTGTGGTCGGTGCAGACTCGATGGGCCGAATGGCCTCCTTCTGCACTGGAGGATTCTATGATTCTAATAACATAGCAATGCCAGAACATTTAGTATAAGAATAAGGCAATTATCAGGAGGAATCATTCCTAATGTGCTTCTTGGGCAATGTTCCCATCTGTCTAATCTTTTTAAATTTCCATGAAAGAGTTTTGACAGCATTGAGTACCTCTTTCCCAAATGAGAAATTACTTAAATTAATGTGACACTATAAAATGATTTAATGTGACAGCCTCGTGTAGCATAATTAACTTATTAATATTAACTGTGCCAGGAGCTTGCTGTATTATTAAAAGAAAGCGGGATTAACAACTGATCCTTAAATGGCGAGATTAGCAGGAATTTACCAGGGCCCAATTTTTCCAGAAATGTGGCCCAACAGCCATCAGTTAACTCAATAGGTATTGGGGATTGAACTTGAGACCATGGCCGTGATCATGTGCAGATTGCGCTGGGCCAGAGAATCACAGGGAAGGGGCCAAAGCGCTTTTAGCGCCGGGGAGAACCCTCTTTGGGGTTAACTTGGAGATCAGGCTGCTCTTTAAAAAGTGCACCCTTGAACAAACAAAGAACAAAGAAAACTACAGCACAGGAACAGGCCCTTGGGCCCTCCAAGCCTGCACCAAACATGATGCCTACCTAACTAAAACCACATGCACTTGCGAGTCCGTATCCTTCCATTCCCATCCTATTCATGTATTCATCCAGTTGCCCCTTAACTGCCGCTATCGTACCTGCTCCCACCACCTCCCCAGGCAGTGCATTCCAGACATTCACCACCTTCTGTGTAAATAAAACTTACCTCGCACATCTCCTCTAAACTTTTCCCCACACACCTTAAACCCACATCCCCTAGTACTTGACTTTTCTATCCTAGGAAAGAGCATCTGACTATCCACTCTGTCCATGCCACTCATAATCTTATAAACCTCTATCAGGTCACCCCTCAACCTCCGTCGTTCCAGTGAGAACAAACAGAGTTTATCCAACCTCTCCTCATTGCTAATACCCTCCAGACCAGGCAACATCCTGGTAAATCTCTTCTGTACCCTCTCCAAAGCATCCACATCCTTCCGGTAGTGTGGTGACCAGAATTGGACCCTGATCTCTGAGGAGCTGGTTGTACTGACGTCTTTCGGTTCCCATTGCTAAAAAACAATTCTAAGTGTGGGAGAATTCAGTGAAAATCTCCCCAGGCTCCAAAAAAATTTTGAAGTGTGGCTGAATTGGAACTGAATTGCACTGACACTCTCAGCAGGAATCTCACCAGTATGTCCGCTGGGGCCAAGACTTAGAATCTTTTTGGGAGAATTACACTCCTGATGTTACTTACATATTGTCTAATCTAACAATTGTGCTGTTTGAATTAGACTGTCGCTAGGTTAAAATCCTGAAACACCCTTCCTAACAGCACTGTGGGTGTTCCTACAATACATGGACTGCCAGTTCAAGAAGAAGTCTCACAACACCAGATTAAAGTCCAACAGGTTTATTTGGAATCACAAACTTTCACCTGATGAAGGAGCAGCGCTCAGAAAGCTCGTGATACCAAATAGACCTGTTGGACTTTAACCTGGTGTTGTGAGACTTCTTATTGTGCCCACCCCAGTCCATCGCTGGCATCTCCACATCATGGCAATTTAAGAAGGCAGCATACCACCACCTTGTCAAGAACAATTACTGATGGGTAATAAATGCTGGCAGCTTCAGTGGCTTGGCACAGCTGCAGGATGGAAGATGGTCCCATACCCAAGAATCCTCTCTCTGTACGGTGAAATAGCCACAGTCAAATGATGTCCGGGGTACCCAAGGCTCCTCTTCAAGGATGCTTGCAAGCAATGAAATGAAGGCCCTAAACATTGACTATCGCATCTGGGAGTCACTTGCTGGCAAAAGGGAAATGGTGACACCTCCTGTGGGCTGGCAAGCTCTGTCAAACTGACCACTGGCTACAGCAGCTTAGCAACAGGCAGCAACATTGAGAACAACAATCCACAATGTCACTTGACAGCTTCACATGGGGCTCTTGTAACACAACCTGCCTCTCAAGGATTGGTCTTCAGCAAAGGTGCACCAAATGAGGACACCGCACCTAAATGGATTGTTTGCTGCATGCCACTGTGCCACCCCAATGTAGCACAACCAGGTTCAATTCCAGCCTCAGGTCACTGTCCGTGTGAAGTCTGCATGTTCTCCCTGTGTCTGCATGGGTTCCCTCCGGGTGCTCCGGTTTCCTCCCACACTCCAAAGATGTGTGAGTTAGGTGGATTGGCCATGATAAATTGACTGTAACATCAGGGGGATTAGCAGGGTAAATGTGTGGGGTTACGGGAATAGGGCTAGGGTGGGATTATGGTCGGTACAGACTCGATGGGCTCCTTCTGCACTGTAGGGATTCTATGTTTCGCGAAAAAAGGTTGGATCTCATGGGATAAAGGGGGAGGTGGCTAGATGGGTGGAGAACTGGCTTGGTCACAGAAGACAGAGCGTGGTAGTGGAAGGGTCTTTTTCTGGCTGGAGGCCTGTGACTAGTGGTGTTCCGCAGGGCTCTGTATTGGGACCTCTGCTGTTTGTGATTTATATAAACGATCTGGAAGAAGGTGTAACTGGGGTGATCAGTAAGTTTGCGGATGACACAAAATTAGCAGGACTTGCAGATAGTGAGGAGCATTGTCAGAAGCTACAGAAAGATATAGATAGGCTGGAAATTTGGGCAAAGAAATGGCAGATGGAGTTCAATTCTGATAAATGCGAAGTGATGCATTTTGGTAGAAATAATGTAGGGAGGAGCTATACGATAAATGGCAGAACCATAAAGGGTGTAGATACGCAGAGAGACCTGGGTGTGCAAGTCCACAGATCCTTGAAGGTGACGTCACCGGTGGAGAAGGTGGTGAAGAAGGCATATGGCATGCTTGCCTTTATAGGTTGGGGCATAGAGTATAAAAGTTGGGGTCTGATGTTGCAGATGTATAGAACGTTGGTTCGGCCCAATTTGGAATACTGCGTCCAGTTCTGGTCGCCACACTACCAGAAGGACGTGGAGGCTTTGGAGAGAGTACAGAGGAGGTTTACCAGGATGTTGCCTGGTATGGAGGGGCTTAGTTATGAGGAGAGATTGGGTAAACCGGGGTTGTTCTCCCTGGAAAGACGGAGGATGAGGGGAGACTTAATAGAGGTGTATAACATTATGAAAGGCATAGATAGGGTGAACGGTGGGAAGCTTTTCCCAGGTTGGTGGTGACGTTCACGAGGGGTCATAGGTTCAAGGTGAAGGGGGGGAGGTTTAACACAGATATCAGAAGGACATATTTTACACAGAGGGTGGTGGGGGCCTGGAATGTGCTGCCAGGCAAGGTGGTGGAGGCGGACACACTGGGAACATTTAAGACTTATCTAGACAGCCATATGAACGGAGTGGGAATGGAGGGATACAAAAGAATGGTCTAGTTTGGACCAGGGAGCGGCATGGGCTTGGAGGGCCGAAGGGCCTGTTCCTGTGCTGTATTGTTCTTTGTTCTTTCTTCTTGACTCATTTTATGATTCACATCCATCATCCCTTGTAGATGGAAGGATACCAATATCCTTATCAAAGACCCTCATAATTGTGAACATCTCTATTTAACCTTCCCTGCTCTAAGGAGAACAGGCCACCTTCTCAAGTTGTAGTTTGTTACTTTTGAGCAGAGGTGTGCTTCACTTCTGCTACAAGAAAACATATTTCCAAGATGGCACTGGAGTGTGGTGACTTTTTGTGAGCTGTGCCCAGCAAAAAGAAATGTAGTAGAAATTGGGGATAGTACACTTTTGGATGCTGTTGGGGGGGGGGGGGGGGGGGGGGGACACCTTAGCAGGGGTAAGCCATGGTGTACAGGTCACTGGCTCAGGGTCTGTCCTTGTTGCTCAGAAGGGAAGGGGGAGAGGAGTAGAGGATTAATCACTGGGGACTCAATAGTTAAAGGGACGGATAGGAGATTCTGTGGGAACGAGAGAGACTCGTGGTTGGTGTGTTGCCTCCCAGGAGCCAGAGTCCATGATGTCTCAGATCGTGTTTTCGAAATCCTTAAGAGGAGGGGGACCAGCCCCAAGTTGTGGTTCACATAGGCACTCAAGACATAGGTAGGAAAAGGGATGGGGATGTAAGGCAGAAAGTCAGGGAGTTAGGGTGGAAGCTTAGGGCTAGAACAAACAAAGTTGTTATCTCTGGTTTGTTACCCGTGCCACGTGATAGTGAGGAGAGGAATAGGGAGAGAGAGCAGTTGAACACGTGGTTACAGGGATGGGGCAGGAGGGAGGGTTTCAGATACCTGGACAATTGGGGCTCTTTCTGGGGTAGGTGGGACCTCTACAAACAGGATGGTCTGCACTTGAACCAGAGGGGTACCAATATCTTGGGGGGGAAATTTGCTAATGCTCTTCAGGAGGGTTTAAACTAATTCAGCAGGGGGGTGGGTACCTGAATTGTAGCTCCGGTGTACAGGAGGTTGAGAGTAGTGAGGTAATGGATGAGGTTTCAGGGTCGCAGGAGTATACTGGCAGTCAGGAAGGTGGTTTGAAGTGTGTATACTTCAATGCCAGGAGCATCCGGAATAAGGTGGGTGAACTTGCAACATGGGTTGGTACCTGGGATTTTGATGTTGTGGTCATCTCGAAGACATGGATAGAGCCGGGACAGGAATGGTTGTTGCAGGTTCCAGGGTTTAGATGTTTCAATAAGTGCAGGGAAGGTGGTAAAAGAGGGGGAGGTGTGGCATTGTTAGTCAAGGACAGTATTACGGTGGCAGAAAGGACATTTGATGAGGACTCGTCTACTGAGGTAGTTTGGGCTGAGGTTAGAAACAGGAAAGGAGAGGTCACCCTGTTGGGAGTTTTTTATAGAACTCCGAAAAGTTCCAGAGATGTAGAGGAAAGGATTGCAAAGATGATTCTGAAATTAACAGGGTAGTTGTTATGGGGGACTTTAACTTTAGAAATATTGACTGGAAAAGCTATAGTTCGAGTACTTTAGAGGGGTCAGCTTTTGTCCAATGTGTGCAGGAAGGCTTCCTGACACAGTATGTAGATAGACCAACAAGAGGCGAGGCCACATTGGATTTGGTACTGGGTAATGAACCAGGCCAGGTGTTAGATTTGGAGGTAGGTGAGCACTTTGGTGATAGTAACCACAATTCAATTACATTTACCTTAGCAATGGAAAGGGATAGGTATACCGAAGAGCAAGAATTATAGCTGGGGGAAAGGAAATTATGAAGCGATTAGGTGAGATTTAGGTGGCATAGGTTGGGGAAGGAAACTGCAGGGGATGGGCACAATTGTAATGTGGAGTTTGTTCAAGGAACAGCTGCTACGTGTCCTCGATAAATATGTACCTGTCAGGCAGGGAGGAAGCAGACGTGTGAGGGAACCGTGGTTTACTAAAGAGGTCGAATCTCTTGTGAAGAGGAAGGAGACTAATGTTAAGATGAGACGTGAAGGCTCAGTTAGGACGCTTGAGAGTTACAAGTTAGCCAGGAAGGACCTAAAGAAAGAGTTAAGAAGAGCCAGGAGGGGACATGAGAAGTCTTTGGCAGGTAGGATCAAGGAAAACCCTAAAGCTTTTTATAGGTAAGTCAGGAATAAAAGAATGACTAGGGTAAGATTAGGGCCAGTCAAGGACAGTAGTGGGAAGTTGTGCGTGGAGTCTGAAGAGATAGGAGAGGCACTAAATGAATATTTTTCGTTAGTATTCACACAGGAGAGGGACAGTACTGTCGAGGGGAGTACCGAGATGCAGGCTGTTGGACTGAACGGGATTGAGGTTCATAAGGAGGAGGTGTTAGCAATTCTGGAAAGGGTAAAAATAGATAGGTCCCCTGGGCCGGCTGGGATTTATCCTAGGGTTCTCTGGAAGGTTAGAGAGGAGATTGCAAAGCCTTTGGCTTTGATCTTTGTGTCGTCATTGTCTGCAGGAACAGTGTCAGAAGACTGAAAGATAGCAAATGTTGTCCCCTTGTTCAAGAAGGGGAGTAGGGACAACTCTGGTAATTATAGACCGGTGAGCCTTACTTCTGTTGTGGGCAAAGTTTTCGAAAGGATTATAAGAGATAGGATTTATAATCAGGTAGAAAGGAATAATTTGATTAGGGATAGTCAGCACGGTTTTGTGAAGGGTAGGTCGTGCCTCACGAACCTTATTGAGTTCTTTGAGAAGGTGACCAAAGAGGTGGATGAGGGTAAAGCGGTTGATGTGGTGTATATGGATTTCAGCAAAGTGTTTGATAAGGTTCCCATGGTAAGCTATTGCAGAAAATACGGACACATGGGATTGAGGGTGATTTAGTGGTTTGGATCAGGAATTGGCTAGCTGTAAGAAAACAGAGGGTGGTGGTTGATGGGAAATGTTCATCCTGGAGTTCAGTTACTAGTGGTGTACCGCAAGGATCTGTTTTGGGGCCACTGCTGTTTGTCATTTTTATAAATGACCCAGATGAGGGTGTAGAAGGGTGGATTAGTAAATTTGCGGATGACACTAAAGTCGGTGGAGTTGTAGACAGTGCGGAGGGAAGTGGCAGGTTACAGAGGGAGATAGATAAGCTGCAGAGCTGGGCTGAGAGGTGGCAAATGGAGTTTAATGCGGAAAAGTGTGAGGTGATTCACTTTGGAAGGAGTAACAGGAATACAGAGTACTGGGCTAATGGTAAGATACTTGGTAGTGTGGATGAACAGAGGGATCTGGGTGTCCATGTGCATAGATTCCTGAAAGTTGGCACCCAGGTTGATAGGGTTGTTAAGAAGGCGTACGGTGTGTTAGCTTTTATTGGTAGAGGGATTGAGTTTCGGAGCCATGAGGTCATGCTGCAACTGTACAAAACTCTGGTGCGGCCGCACTTGGAGTATTGCGTACAGTTCTGGTCGCCACATTATAGGAAAGATGTGGATGCATTGGAAAGGGTGCAGAGGAGATTTACCAGGATGTTGCCTGGTATGGTGGGAAGATCGTATGAGGAAAGGCTGAGGGACTTGAGGTTGTTTTCACTAGAGAGAAGAAGGTTAAGAGGTGACTTAATAGAGGCATACAAGAGGATTAGAGAGGGTGGATAGTGAGAGCCTTTTTCCTCGGATGGTGATGGCTAACACGAGGGGACATAGCTTTAAATTGAGGGGTGATAGATATAGGACAGATGTCAGAAGTAGGTTCTTTACTCAGAGAGTAGTAAGGGCGAGGAATGCCCTGCCTGCAGCAGTCGTGGACTCGTCAACATTAAGAGCATTCAAATGGTTATTGGATAAACATATGGATGATATTGGAATAGTGTAGATTAGAGGGGCTTTAGATTGGTTTCACTGGTCGGCGCAACATCGAGGGCCGAAGGGCCTGTACTGCGCTGTAATGTTCTATGTTCTATGTTCTAACCCTTTATTTCTATCTTTTACTCTCGTTCTATTCTTTTAAAATTTATTCTAACTCTTTCACACCCTAGCTATGACTGTACATCACATTCTGCACCCTCTCCTTTCTTTCTCTATGAATGGTATGCTTTGTACAGCGCAAGAAACAATACTTTTGACTGTATACTAATACATGTGACAATAATAAATCAAATGTACAGAACTGAAGCAGGGGTGTATTTCATTGAAGCCTACAGTGCAGAAGGAAGCCATTCGGCCCATCGAGTCTGCACCAACCACAATTCCACCCAGGCCCTATCCCCATGCATTTATCCTAGCTAGTGCCCCTGACACTTAAGAGGCAACTTAGCATGGCCAATCCACCTAACCTGCACATCTTTGGACAGTGGGAGGAAACCGGAGCATCTGGAAGAAACCCACGCAGAAACAGGGAGAATGTAATTGAGTCATTGCAACATAGAATCCCTACTGTGCAGAAGGAGGCCATTCAGCCCATCAAGTCTGTACCAACCACAATCCCACCCTAGCCCTATTCCCGTAAACCCACACATTTACCCTGCTAATCCCCCTGACGTTAGGGTCAATTTATCATGGCCAATCCACCTAATCCTTGGAGTGTGGGAGGAAACTGGAGCACCCGGAGGAAACCCACACAGACATGACGAGAACGCCCAGACTTCACACAGATCGTGACCCAAGCCAGGAATCGAACCCTGGTCCCTGGAGCTGTGAGGCAGCAGTGCTAACCACTGTGCCACTGTGGTTTAAGACTTTGTGAAGAAACTTTTAAAAAATCTTTGCCAAATGCATCTTCCTGAAAGTGCTGTACCTTTAATTGGGGATCAGAAAACTATTAGTGAGTCTCATTGTTGAGACTCCACATGCATTCTGATATTAATAACATTGATTCTACAACATCCGTGCAGCAAGCACACCCTGGCATGTGGATCATTTAACTGCCCTAATAAGAGGGCATGTTTAGGTTTTAAACTGCCGCAGCAGATTTTACCAATGAATATGGCGCTTTGTTTCACTGCAATATGCTTTGGATTATTCAGACGCAAAGCTCCCGTGGCTTTACAGCATGTGCAATTGAATAAATGAACTTTCGCTCGTTATATCTGCACAGGTCAAGTTGTGTGGGGCTAGCTTATGGTATTAAGGACTGATTTAAAATGTCCTCTCTTGTGCTCAGCTTTCTATTTCCAAAGCGGCGGTGGGGGCAGGGGTAGGGGTTATTGGTGTAGCAGAGGCTGGGAAATTTCAAACACTGCGGCCCTCAGGCTAAGATCTCATGACAATCTCAGCTGCTGCTGACACCGCAGCTGTTAGATCAGATGTCAAAACCTGCAGCGCCTGACTTTTGTCTGTGTCACGGGCACAGACTCTTCACTGACAATCCGCTCGGCCCTCCCGGTGATAGGAGCTCACTTTACTGAAACGGACACAGAGTACAGCTCTTCCCCAGAGTGGGGGTGGCTGGGCAGGGGGTCCAAGCTGCTGGCAGGAAGGTAGCAGCACTCAGTGCACCATCTGACCTCTCATCACGTCTTCAGACTCTGTGAGGGAGGAAGGTTGAGGAGCGGGAAGCAGCCAAAACAGCAACAGGAGCTGACCTGAAGAGGTCACTAATTGGTGCAGCTCCGCGCCACTCTCCCAATAAGTACCAAACACATTGTCAAGAGGGTATAACTGTATGTGACACCACTTCTCCTCTTCCTTCTCTTGATGTTAGGTCTGCAAAATGCTTTTCTTTGTTCTTTTCAGATTTAAACTGCTTCTAATTATGTATATAAATGAAGGACGAGGAATATTCAAGCAATCCACTGGCTGTCTCACAATTTAAAAATACATCATTGAATCATTGAATTTTACAGCACAACCCATAGTGTCTGCGCCACCCATCAAGCACCTATCTATTCTAATCCTATTTTCCAGCTCCAATGCTATGGTGTTTCAAATAAGAACAAAGAACAGTACAGCACAGGAACAGGTCCTTCGGCCCTCCAAGCCTGCGCCGAATCATGTAGACCAACCACTTATATCCCCCTATTCCCCGTTTATTCATATGTCTATCAAGATAAGTCTTAAATGTGGCTAACATAACTGTCTCAACTACCTCACTTGGCAGTGCATCCCAGGCCCCCATCACCCTCTGTGTAAAAAAACTTCCCCTGCACATCTCCACTGAACCTTTCTCCTCTTATCCTGAACTTGTGCCCCCTTGTAATTATCATTTCTGCCCTGGGAAAAAGCTTCCAACTGTTCACCCTATCTATACCTCTCATAATTTTATAAACTTCTATCAGGTCACCCCTCAGCCTCCGTCGTTCCAGGGAGAAATACTCATCTAAATGCATCTTAAATGTTGTGAGGGTTCCTGCCTCCCCCACTGGCAGTAAGTTCCAGATTCCCACCACCCTTTGGGTGAAAAAGATTTTCCTCAAATATCCTCTAAATTTCCTGCCCCGTACCTTAAACCTGTGCCCCCAAGTTATTGACCCCTCTACAAAGGGGAAATGTTTCTTCCTATCTACGTTATGTCCCTCATAATTTTGTACAACTCAATGAGGTCCGCCCCAGCCTTCTCTGCTCAAAGGAAAACAACCCCAGCCTAGCCAGTCTCTCTTCATAGCCGAAGCGCTTCAGCCCAGACAACAATCTGGTGAATTCCTCTGCAACCCCTCCAGTGCAATCACATCCTTCCTATAGTGTGGTGCCCAGAACTGCACACAGCACTCTAGCTGTAGTCAAACAAACTTTTTATGTGGTTCCACCTTAACCTCCCTGCTCTTATATTCTATGATGGGAAGCACTTCAGCGGTCACGGGCATTCGGCCTCTGATATTCGGGTAAGCGTTCTCCAAGGCGGCCTTCGCGACACACGACAGCGCAGAGTCGCTGAGCAGAAACTGATAGCCAAGTTCCGCACACACGTGGACGGCCTCAACCGGGATATTGGGTTCATGTCACACTATTTGTAACTCCCACAGTTGCGTGGACCTGCAGAGTTTCACTGGCTGTCTTGTCTGGAGACAATACACATCTTTTTAGCCTGTCTTGATGCTCTCTCCACTCACATTGTTTTGTTTCTTAAAGACTTGATTAGTTGTAAGTATTCGCATTCCAACCATTATTCATGTAAATTGAGTCTGTGTCTTTATAAGCTCTGTTTGTGAACAGAATTCCCACTCACCTGAAGAAGGGGCTTAGAGCTCCGAAAGCTTGTGTGGCTTTTGCTACCAAATAAACCTGTTGGACTTTAACCTGGTGTTGTTAAACTTCTTACTTATATTCTATGCCTTGGCTAATAAAGGCAAGTATCCCATATGGCTTCTTAACCACCTTATCAATCTGTTCTTCTGCTTTCAAGGATCTTTGGACATGCACATCAAGGTCCCTCTGGCCCTATGTATTTCCTGGCATCCTATCATTCATTGGGTACTCCATTGACTTTTGGTCCTCCCAAAATGCATCATCTGACACTTTTCAGGGTTAAATTCCATTTGCCACTGTTCTGCTCATCTAACCAGCCCGTCTATATCGTCCTGTAATCTAAGACTTTCCTCCTCGTTATTTACCACACCATCAATTTTCATGCCATCTGCGAACCCACTGCTCATGGCCACACAGTCATGTCAAGATCATTAATATACACTACAAATAGCAAGGGACCCAGCAGCGATCCCTGCAGTACACAGACAGAAGTGTTAGTGAGGGATCGCTTTGGGACCAGTGACCATAATTCTATTAGTTTTAAGATAGCTATAGAGAATGATAGGTCTGTCCCAAAAGTCAAAATTCTAAATTGGGGCAAGGCCAATTTTGATGGTATCAGGCAGGAACTTTCAAAAGTTAATTGGGGGAGTCTGTGGGAAGGCAAAGGGACATCTGGTAAGTGGCATGCTTTCAAAAGGGTTCAGGGTAAACACATTCCTCTTAGAGTGAAGGGCAAGGTTGGCAGAAGTCGGGAACCCTGGATGACTCGGAATAGTGAGGCCCTGGTCAAGAAGAAGAAAGAGGCACATGACATGCATAGGCAGCTGGGATCAAGTGAATCCCTTGAAGAGTATAGGGGGTGTAGGTGTAGAGTTAAGAGAGAAATCAGGAGGGCAAAAAGGGGACACAAAGTTGTTTTGGCAGATAAGGCAAAGGAAAATCCAAAGAGCTTCTACAAATACATAAAGGGCAAAAGAGTAACAAGGGAGAGAGTAGGGCCTCTTAAGGATCAACAAGGTCATCTATGTGTGGATCCACAAGAGATGGGTGAGATCCTAAATGAATATTTCTCATCAGTATTTACTGTTGAGAAAAGCATGGATGTTAGGGAACTTGGGGAAATAAATAGTGATGTCTTGAGGAGTGTACATATTACAGAGAAAGAGTTGCTGGAAGTCTTAAAGCGCATCACGGTAGATAAATCCCCGGGACCTGATGAAGTATATCCCAGGACATTGTGGGAGGCTAGGGAGGAAATTGCGGGTCCCGTAGCCGAGATATTTGAATCATCGATAGTCACAGGTGAGGTGCCCGAAGATTGGAGAGTGGCAAATGTTGTGCCTTTGTTTAAAAAGGGCTGCAGGGAAAAGACTGGGAACTACAGACCAGTGAGCCTCACATCTGTGGTGGGTAAATTGTTGGAAGGTATTTTGAGAGACAGGATCCACAGGCACTTAGAAATGCAAGGACTGATTAGAGACAGTCAGCATAGCTTTGTGAGTGGAAAATCATGTCTCACAAATTTAATTGAGTTTTCTGAAGGGGTAACCAAGAAGGTAGATGAGGGTAGTGCAGTTGATGTTGTCTACATGGACTTTAGCAAGGCCACTGACAAGGTACCACATGGTAGGTTGTTGCATAAAGTTAAATCTCACAGGATCCAGGGTGAGGTATCTAAATGGATACAAAATTGGCTTCTTGACAGAAGCCAGAGGGTGGTTGTAGAGAGTTGTTTTTCAAATTGGAGGCCTGTGACCAGCGGTGTGCCTCAGGGATCAGTGCTGGGCCCACTGTTATTTGTCATTTATATTAATGATTTGGATGAGAATATAGGGGGCATGGTTAGTACGTTTGCAGATGACACCAAGATTGGTGGCATAGTGGACAGTGAAGAAAGTTATCTCCAATTGCAACGGGATCTTGATCAATTGGGCCAGTGGGCTGACGAATGGCAGATGGAGTTTAATTTAGATAAATGCGAGGTGATGCATTTTGGTAGATTAAACCAGGGCAGGACTTACTCAGTTAATGGTAGGGCGTTGGGGAGAGTTACAGAACAAAGAGATCTAGGGGTACATGTTCATAGCTCCTTGAAAGTGGAGTCACAGGTGGACAGAGTGGTGAAGAAGGCATTTAACATATTTGGTTTCATCGGTCAGAACATTGAATACAGGAGTTGGGACGTCTTGTTGAAGTTGTACAAGACATTGATAAGGCCACACTTGGAATACTGTGTGCAATTCTGGCCACCCTATTATAGAAAGGATATTATTAAACTAAAAAGAGTGTAGAAAAGATTTACTAAGGAGAGGCTGAATAGATTGGGACTTTTT
This sequence comes from Mustelus asterias, assembly GCF_964213995.1. Taxonomy (NCBI): domain Eukaryota; kingdom Metazoa; phylum Chordata; class Chondrichthyes; order Carcharhiniformes; family Triakidae; genus Mustelus; species Mustelus asterias. Next base: position 32,765,664 of record NC_135805.1, read on the forward strand.
TCTCTGGAGCGTAGGAGGCTGAGGGGTAACCTTATAGAGGTCTATAAAATAATGAGGGGCATAGACAAGGTAGATAGTCAACATCTTTTCCCAAAGGTAGGGGAGTCTAAAACTAGAGGGCATAGGTTTAAGGTGAGAGGGGAGAGATACAAAAGTGTCCAGAGGGGCAATTGTTTCACACAGAGGGTGGTGAGTGTCTGGAACAAGCTGCCAGAGGTAGTAGTAGAGGCGGGTACAATTTTATCTTTTAAAAAGCATTTAGATAATTACATGGGTACGATGGGTATAGAGGGATATGGGCCAAATGCGGGCAATTGGGATTAGCTTAGGGGTTTTAAAAAAAAGGGCGGCATGGACAAGTTGGGCCGAAGGGCCTGTTTCCATGCTGTAAACCTCTATGACTCTACACCACTGGGCACAGGCTTCCAGTCACAAAAACAAAGTTTAACCACTGCCCGCTGCCACTAAGCCAATTTGCCAAATTGCCCTGGATTCCATGGGCTCTTACGGTTTTGACCAGACTCCCATTCGCAGCCCAGTTCTGCCAAAGCAAAACTGAACTTTTCTTACTTTGCAAAAACGGCACCATTATCTTTCTAGCTTTCTCTATTTCGCTCTCTCTGGCCTTATGCTTAGTTTCAGGAGTAGACCAAATGTTTTGAGCACATTTTTGAGGAAGAGCAAACTAGAGTCCATCTGTATAAAGTAGTTGCCATTAAATCAAATGCAGAATTCAGAAGAAAGTTCTTTCCCTGGTTAAATAGCAGGAATGTGGAATTTGCGGACACAGGGAGTGAATGAGATTGAAACGGCAGCAGGACAGAGGAGGGAAAGGAGGGTTTTCCTCGATGAGGAAGGATTAGGTGAGCATAGACACTGTCATGGACCGGCTGGGCTGAATGGCCAGTTCCTGTTCAGTACCTGGTATGCAATTGTGTGTAACACAGAATCATAGAGACCAGGCCATTCAGCCGATCATGCTTGTGCTGGTTCTTTATCAGATCTCTCCAATTAGTTCCACTTCCTTGCTCTTTCCCTATAGCCATGTAATTTTTTTCTTTATTCTTTTAGGGTATTTGGGTGTCACTGGCAAGGGCATCATTTGTTGCCTGCCCAAAATTGACCTTGACTGAATGACCTGTTAGGCAATATGGGTCAGGAGTCACATGTAGGCCAAACCTGGTAAGGACAGCAGATTTCATACCCCTAAAGGGTATTAGTGAACCAGATGGATTTTGATAACCACTGGCAATAGTTGTCTTGGTTACTCAGGTCAGGGCTGAAATTCTCCCATTGTTGGAGTTGTAGCAGGCGAGAACATTTAGTGGACCATTTAAAGATCCATTGAGCTTGGACGGGAATTTCCAGTCTTGGAGTGTGCGCAGCCAAAGAATCCTGCACTAGATTTCAATTTCAGATTTATTTATCAACTCCACCAGCTGCCATGGGATTAGCCTGGGACTCTGGGTTACTGGCCCAGTGGGATTACCATCACACCATTTCCATCTCCCCTCCTAGTTTCCCTTTTGTAGTTATCATTGTATCTAATTCCACCATCATTTCTGGTTGTGAAATCAGATTGTAGCAATCATTTTTAAAATTCACCCATGAGATGTGGGCATCACAGGCTGGCCCGCATTTATTGCCCATCCCTAATTGCCCTTGGGAAGGTGGTGGTGAGCTGCCTACTTGAACCACTGCAGCCCCAATGGTGTAGGTACATCCACAGTGCTGTTAGGGAGGGAGTTCCTGCATTTTGTCCCAGTGTTTTCAGAATTTATGTCACACTATTTGTAACTCCCACAGTTGCGTGGACCTGCAGAGTTTCACTGGCTGTCTTGTCTGGAGACAATACACACCTTTTTAGCCTGTCTTGATGCTCTCTCCACTCCCATTGTTTTGTTTCTTAAAGACTGGATTAGTTGTAAGTATTCGCATTCCAACCATTATTCATGTAAATTGAGTCTGTGTCTTATAAGTTCTGTTTGTGAACAGAATTCCCACTCACCTGAAGAAGGGGCTCAGAGCCTCGAAAGCTTGTGTGGCTTTTGCTACCAAATAAACCTGTTGGACTTTAACCTGGTGTTGTTAAACTTCTTATTTTGTCCCAGTGACAGTGAAGGAATGACGACATATTTCCAAGTCAGCATGGTGAGTGGCTTGAAAGTGAACTTCCAGGTGTTGGTGTTCCCATATGTCTGCTGCCTTTGTCTTTCTACATGGTAGTGGTTGTGGGTTTGAAAGGTTCTGTCTACGGAGCCCTGGTGAGTTCCTGCAGTAGATGGTACACACTGCTACCACTTTACTTTGGTGATGGAGAGAATGGATGTGTGTGAATGGAGTTCCAATAAAATGGGCTGTTTTGTCCTGGATGATGTTGAGCTTCTTGAGTGTTCTTGGAGCTGCACTCATCCAGGCAAGTGGAGAGTATTCCATCACACTCCTGACGTGAACCTTGTAGATTGTGGACAGGCTTTGGGGAGTCAGGAGATGAGTTACTCTCTCAGGATTCCTTGCCTCTGACCTGCTCTTGTAGCCACAGTATTTATATGGCTGGCTCAGTTCAATTTCTGGTCAATGGTAACCCCCAGGATGTTGATAGTGGGGGATTCAGTGATGGAAATGTCATTGAATGCAGGGGGTATTGGTTAGATTCTCTCTTGTTAGATGGTCATTTCCTGGCACTTATTGCTGTGAATGTTACTTGCTACTTGTCAGCCTGAGCCAAGATAGTAATCATGCTGCATTTAGATATGGGCTGCTTCAGTATTTAAGGAGTTGTGAACGGTACTGAACATTGGATAGTCATCAGCAAACATCCCCACTTCTGAGCTTATGATGAAGGAAAAATCATTGGTGAAATCGTTGATGGTTGGGCCTGGGACACTAGAACAAGAATAAAGAACAGTGCAGTAAGAAGCCTCACAACACCAGGTTAAAGTCCAACAGTTTATTTGGAAATGAGAAAAACAGGTCCAAATAAACCTGTTGGACTTTAATCTGGTGTTGTGAGGCTTCTTACTGTGCCCACCCCAGTCCAACACCGGCATCTCCACATCAAAGAACAGTACAGCAGAGGAACAAGCCATTCAGCCCAGCAAGCCTGTGCCCGCACATGATGCCTTTCTAAACTAAAGATCTTTTGCCTCGACATGGTAGGTATCCTTCTTTTCCCTGCCTATTTATGTATCTGTTAAGATGCCTCTTAACTTTTGCTATTCTATCTGATTCTACCGCCTCCTCTGGTAGTGCATTCCAGGCACTCACAACCATCTGTGTAACAGACTTGCCTCTCACATCTCCTTTAAATTTTCCCCCTTTTACCTTAAACCTATGTCCCCGAGTAACATTTCTACCCAGGAAAAGACTCCGACTATCCATTCTACCCATGTCTCTCATAATTTAATAAACTTCTATCAGGTCGTCCCTCAGCCTCCGACATTCAAGTGAAGCCAAACCAAGTTTGTCCAATCTCTCCTCATAGCTAATACCCTTCTAACCAGGCAACATCCTATAAACCTTTTCTGTACGTTCTCCAAAGCCTCCATAACCCTGAGGAACTCCTGTAGTGATGCCCTGGAACTGAGATGATTGACCTCCAACAACCACAACCATCTTCCTTTGTGCCAGGTATGACTTCAGTTCTGCTCGGGCTCCTTAGTGCCACACTTGGTCAAATGCAGGCTTGATGTCAAAAGCAGTCACTCTCACCTCACCTCCAGAGTTCAGCTTTTTTCTCCATGTTTGAACCAAGGCTGTACTGTGGTCAGAAGCGAACGCTGGCAGAACAGAACTGAGCGTCAGTGAGTAGGTTATTGCTGAGTAACTGCCACTTGATAGCATGGTTGATGACTACTTCCATCGTTTTATTGATAACTGAGAGTAGACTGATGGGGTGGTAATTGGTTTGGTTGGATCTGTTCTGCCTTTTGTGTACAGAACATACCCGGCAAATTTTCCATGTTGTCGGATAGATGCCAGTGTTGTTGCTGTAACAGAACAGCTTGGCTCGGGGCTGGAGCACAAGTCTTCAGTACTATTACCAGTCTATTGTCAGGGCCCATAGTCTTTGCAGTATTCAGTGCCTTCAGCTGGTTCTTGATATCACATGGAGTGAATCGAATTGGCTGGAGGCTGGCATCTGTGATGTTGGGGACCTCCGGAGGAGGCCGAGATGGATCATCCAGTCGGCACTTCTGGCTGAAGATTGTTGTGAATGCTTCAGCCTTATCTTTTGCACTGATGTGCTGGGCTCATCCATCATTGAGGGTGGGGATATTTGTGGAGCCTCCTCCTCCAGTGAGTTGTTTAATTGTCCATTACCAATTATGACTGGATGTGGAGCTTAAGGGGGAGATTCTGCAAGCCTACTAACTCCGATCGCGAATTGCGATGGCCTGGAGAATTGGGAATTTGCGGAAAAGTGGATTTTGAGCCAGGCGCCAAATCCACTCGACCCTCCCAGGCTGTGCTGCTGACTCTGATTTGATTGCTGCACATAGCGGGTGCAAAGCCGATGCATATTTGAAACCGTAAATTTAAATGTAATTAGTAGGCTTGCAACCCGAGTCAAATGGCTCTGGCTATTCACCCACCTCCTCAGCTGGACCTGCAGAGGGCAGGCTTTCATACAGATCTTCACAAGCGAGTCCTGGCATGTTGGACTCTGAGGGTTGAGGAACCACCACCAACCCCTCAGCAATAAGAGACATCCTCCCCCTCCCACACCAGGCAGGCATGAGGTTTATCCGACCTGATCCCTCCACCACCTCCCCCCCACCCCCAGGCCCCATTCCCCCTCAGTCCCCCCACATAGCTCCCCACTTTCTCCCTCAGACTCCTCACTTAGCCTTCCTTCAGGCCAAGTACCTGGGGAGTGCCAATAGCGCAGTGCCCCCGGCCTGGCGCCTTGGGCCCTGTGAGAGCTCGAGGAAGTAAACCCAGTGATCATTTGAGCCTCTGCTCCTGCCAGGCTGCAGAGAGGGTCCCTCAAGGGTACTGGGGGTTGGGTGAGCTCACCCTGGGGGCAAGGGGTTGACCACACCGCTCTCCACCAGGAAGGGGGTGTTGTGGTTGGTCTTCTCCTTTTAGCCCTGGCAGACCTGAAGATTTCAGCAAGCCCTGTGATCAATATCTGCATTCCTGCCTGTCAGCTGTGCAAATTCAGGTGAGTCTCACCTGATAAAGGAGCAGCGCTCCAAAAGCTTGTACTGCCAAATAAACCTGTTGGACTTTAACCTAGTGTTGTGAGACTTCTTACTGTTCTATAACCAAGCCAGTTCTGTATCCATCTAGCCAGCCCACCCCGAATCCCATGTGATTTTAGTTTTTGTACCAGTCTGCCATGTGGGACCTTGTCCAATGCCTTACTAAAGTCCATATAAACTACATCTACAGTCCTTCCCTCATCAATTATCTTTGTCACCTCTTCAAAAAATTCAATCAAATTGGTGAGACATGACCTTCCCCATACAAAACCATGCTGCCTGTCACTAACCAGTTCATTTTCTTCCAAATGTGCATATATCCTGTCCCTCAGTATCTTCTCCAAAAGCTTTCCCATCACTGGTGTCAGGTTCATCGGTCCATAATTTGCTGGATTATTCCTGCTTCCTTTCTTAAACAAGGGAACAACATTGGCTATTCTCCAGTCCTGTGGAACCTCGCCTGTGGTCAAAGAGGATGTGAAGATATCTGTTAAGGCCCCAGCTATTTCTTCTCTTGCCTCCTGCAGTAACCTGGGATAGATCCCATCTGGCCCAGGAGACTTGTCTACCTTAATGCAATTTAGGATACTCAACACTTCCTCCTTCGATAGAGTGACATTCACTAGAGCATTCACACACCTATCCCTGACCTCAACATCTGTTATGTCCTTCTCCTTGGTGAATATTGTTACAAAGTAGTCATTATGGATCCCATTTCCTGTGGCTCCATGCATAACTTCCCTCCATTGTCCTTGAGTGGGCCTACACTTTCCCTTGCTACCCTCTTGCTCCTAATATATGCATAAAAAGCCTTGGGATTCTCCCTGATGTTGTTTGCTAAAGACATTCATGGCCCCTTTTAGCCCTCCTAATTCCACATTTAAGTTCCTTCCTACTTTCACTATACTCCTCAAGGGCTTTGTCAGGTTTTAGATTCCCAGAACTATTGTATGCTTCCTTTTTCCTTTTGACTAAGTTTACAATTTCCCAAATCGTCTTTGGTTCCCAAATTCTGCCATTTCTATCCTTCATTTTTGCGGGGACATGCCTGTCTTGCACTTCAACCAACTGGCCTGTAAAAGCCTCCCATGTGTGGATTTTCCCTCAAATAGCCAATCCCAATCCACATTCTCCAGTTCCTGTCTAATTTGAATGGAATTGACCTTCACCTAATTAAGCACCCTCACCTGAGGGCCACGGTAGCCCAGTGGTTAGCACTGCTGCTTCACAGCTCCAGGGTCCCGGGTTCGATTCCCGGCTCGGGTTACTGTCTGTGTGGAGTTTGCACATTCTCCTCGTGTCTGCGTGGGTTTCCTCCGGGCGCTCCGGTTTCCTCCCACAGTCCAAAGATGTGCAGGTTAGGTTGATTGGCCAGGTTAAAAATTGCCCCTTAGAATCCTAAAATTAGTAAGTTAGAGGGATTAGCGGGTAAATATATGTGAGGGTACGCCTGGGTGGGATTGTGGTCGGTGCAGACTCGATGGGCCGAATGACCTCCTTCTGCACTGTAGGGTTTCTATGATTTCTATGATTATCCATGACTACCCACGATCTTACAGAATTATGGTAGCTAAGCCCAAAATGCTCTCCCACTGAAACATCGATCACCTGGCTCGGCCCATTCCCCAATACCAAGTCTAGTATGGCCCCCTCCCTGGTTGGATTGTCAACATACCGTATCAAAAATCCCTCCTGGTCACATCTAACAAATTGCTCTCCATCCAAGCCTCTGGCCGTAAGGAGGTCCCAGTCAATATAGGGGAAGTTAAAGTCACCCAATATGGGCAACCTACCTTGACAAGATGGGCTCCAAGGATGTTTTGTGTTTTCCATACAGGTACAGGGACTGATTCATGTCTGGACAAGTCTCTGGGAAGCAACTTAAAATGCAAAGAATCTTCCCAGGTGCTGATTACTGCTCTTCTTTATTTCAACTCAAGAGGTTCAGAGTAACAACATAGACTCATGGAATTGGAAATGGAAATAATAGTATGCGGGAGCTATTCATAACCAGGCTGTTGCTGGGGACTTTGTACATTTCTCACTGTGTACCAATTGCTTAGCCCATCAAAGTTTTTTGTGGACAATGGCAACACTGACATTGTGATCTCAAAACTGAAACTGGATAGGAAACACCTTATTAATTCACAAGTACAGCTCAAGTCAGTCAGTTTGGAATGAAGACCACTAAGGGAATGGAAGACAATTCAATCAGGAAAAGAAATGCCCTTGTCCAGAGATTCACCATAGGCAGAGAAGTGGAGTTATCTTTTTCACCTGCAGATTAAATCTTCTCCATAGGGACTCAACCACAATATCGACTGTAAAAGCCAGAAACTTGTTACTGCATGCAGAAATTCACTGAGACTTCATCATCAGAAACATTCCATCTCCATTGCCCTCTGTGAACCAAGAGAGGATCCTCAGGTCTGCAACATTTCTGACCACCATCTCGACAACAAATGGTAACATTGACTTGTTGGATTTTTTCTAAAATTTAAGTGCACCCTACGTCGTTTATAACAAGTGTGTGTATTGTGTATTGTGTAAATGAGTGCTACTGTGAGTACAATGTGTTGAGAAAATAAAAGTTTATTCTTTTAATTTAAAACTTTGAAAAAAAAAACTGTCTTATGGCTGCCATTTAAAGTCACAGCACTAAAGGGGTTAAAATCATAGCATCCCCACAGTGCAAAAGGAGGCCATTCACCCATTGAGTCTGCGCCGACCACAATCCACCCAGGCCCTATTCCTGTAATTGCTCATATTTACCCTGCTAATCCCCCTGATACTAAGGGGCAATTTAGTGTGGCCAATCAACCTAACCCGCACATCTTTAGACTGTGGGAGGAAACCGGAGCACCCGGAGGAAACCCATGCAGACATGGGGAGAATGTGCAAACTCCACACAGACAGTGTCTCGAAGCTGGAATTGAACATGGTTCTTTTTTTTAAGAAAAACACCTTGTTGCAATTAGGTGGAAAAATCCAACCATCACTCCCTGTTCCGTAACACAACAACTAAAAAAACATGATGCATTAATCTGAAATGCCTCTATGCTGGTTTAGTAATTTATTGGTTTTAAGTAAGTTAACATTTCTTGCAGAAAAAGGAACTTCAAGCAAATGTGGGAAGAATCTGTATCTATTATTATTCAGCAAAGTATCTATAAAGCCAATTAAACAATAATATCCTCGTCATTTACTGTAAAAGTCCATTTCACACATATTAATACTTCATGATTTATCTGTTCTGTGGATCTTCCCCAGAACAGCTTACATTGCAACAGGCATTCATTCTAAACTAAAGCTAATTAATCCCTTTTGCCTGTGCTTATTATACTAATCACTAAAGTTATACATTAATCACTCTCGGTTTATATTGTTCCAGTCACGTATTTTCTTTCAAGGACATTCCTTGACATATGGAGCAGAAGAGAACTCACTCCCTTCTTCATGATGTGGAGGTGCCGGCGTTGGACTGGGGTCTCAGAACACCAGGTTAAAGTCCAACAGGTTTATTTGGTAGCTAGCATGAGTTTTCAGAGCACTGCTCCTTCATCAGGTGAGTCAGCAGTACTAACCATTGTGCCACCACGCCGATCATAAAGTACAATAAAGTATGTTTTTGATTAATAATGTGAAATTTTAAGGTGTAGTTCTGTAAGTTATTTACTGTATGTTTGGGTTTGTCCTTAAATCTACATGTCAATTGGTCAAACCAGGTCGGTCAAGGCAGCCTTAGAACCATAGAACCATAGAAAATTACAGCTCAGAAACAGGCCTTTTGGCCCTTCTTGTCTGTGCCGAACCATTTTATGCCTAGTCCCACTGACCTGCACTTGGACCATATCCCTCCACACCCCTCTCATCCATGAACCCGTCCAAGTTTTTCTTAAATGTTAAAAATGACCCCGCATTTACCACTTTATCTGGCAGCTCATTCCACACTCCCACCACTCTCTGCGTGAAGAAGCCCCCCCTAATATTTCCTTTAAACTTTTCTCCTTTCACCCTTAACCCATGCCCTCTGGTCCTTTTCTCCCCTAGCCTCAGCGGAAAAAGCCTGCTTGCATTCACTCTATCTATACCCATCAAAATCTTATACACCTCTATCAAATCTCCCCTCACTCTTCTACGCTCCAGGGAATAAAGTCCCAACCTATTCAATCTCTCTCTGTAACTCAGCTTCTCAAGTCCCGGCAACATCCTTGTGAACCTTCTCTGCACTCTTTCAATCTTATTTACATCCTTCCTGTAACTAGGTGACCAAACTCCTTGAAGAGGAGTTCATAGAATGTATCTGCGATAGCTTCCTTGAACAGTATGTAATGGAACCTACAAGGGAGCAAGTTATCCTAGATCTGGTCCTGTGTAATGTGACAGGAATAATTAATGATCTTACAATTAGGGATCCTCTCAGAAGAAGCGATTACAGTATGGTTGAATTTAAAATACAGATGGAGTGTAAGAAGGTAAAATCCAATACCAGTGTCTTGTGCTTAAACAAAGGAGACTACACTGGGATGAGGGAGGAGTTAGCTAAGGTAGACTGGGAGCAAACATTTTATGGTGGGACAATTGAGGGACAGTGGAGGATTTTCAAAGCGATTTTTCACAGTGCTCAGCAAAAGTATATACCAGTGATAAGGAAGGACTGTAGAAGGAGAGATAATCAGTCATCGATATCTAAGGAAATAAAGGAGGGTATCAAATTGAAAGAAAATGCATACAAAGTGGCAAGGATTAGTGGGAAACTAGAGGATTGGGAAATCTTTAAAGGTCAACAGAAAGCCACAAAAAAAGCTATAAAGAAAAGTAAGATGGATTATGAGAGTAAACTAGTTCAGAATATAAAAACAGATAGCAAAGGTTTCTACAAATATATAAAACAAATAGGAGTGGCTAAAGTAAACATTGGTCCTTCAGAGGACAAGAAGGGGGATGTAATAACTGGGAATGAGGAAATGGCTGAGGCATTGAACAGGTATTTTGTGTCGGTCTTCACAGTGGAATACACAAATAACATGCCAAAAATTGATGACCGGAAGACTATGGCAGGTGAGAACCTAGAAACTATCATTATCACGAAAGAGATAGTGTTGGGCAAGCTAATGGAGCTAAAGGTAGACGAGTTTTCTGGTCCTGATGGAATGCATCCCAGCGTACTAAAAGAGATGGCGGGAGAAATAGCAAATGCACTAGTGGTAATTTACCAAAATTCGCTGGACTCTGGAGTGGTTCCCGCAGATTGGAAAACAGCAAATGTGATGCCACTGTTTAAAAAAGGAGATAGACAAAAGGCGGGTAACTATAGGCCGGTTAGCTTAACTTCTGTAGTAGGGAAAATGCTTGAATCAATCATCAAGGAAGAAATAGCGAGACATCTGGATATAAATTGTCCCTTGGGAAGATGCAGCATGGGTTCATGAAGGGCAGGTCATGTTTGACTAATTTGGTGGAATTCTTTGAGAGCATTATATGAGCTGTGGACAATGGAGAACCTGTAGATGTGGTGTATCTGGATTTCCAGAAGGCATTTGACAAGGTGCCGCACCAAAGGCTGCTGCATAAGATAAAGGTGCACGGTGTTAGGGGTGATGTATTAGCATGGATAGAGGATTGGTTAACTAACAGAAAGCAAAGAGTGGGGGTAAATGGGTGTTTTTCTGGTTGGCGATTAGTGACTAGTGGTGTGCCTCAGGGATCAGTATTGGGACCGCAATTGTTTACAATTTGCATCGATGATTTGGAGTTGGGGACCAAGTGTCATGTGTCAAAATTCGCAGATGACATTAGGATAAATGGCAGAGCAAAGTGTGTAGTGGACGCTGAAAGTCTACAAAGGGATATAGATAGTCTAAGTGAGTGGGCGAGGGTCTGACAGATGGAGTACAATGTTGGTAAATGTGAGGATATCCATTTTGGTAGGAAAAACAGCAAAATAGACTATTATTTAAATGGTAAAAATTTGCAGCATGCTGCTGTGCAGAGGGACCTGGGTGTTCTTGTGCAGGAACCTCAAGGAGCTGGTTTGCAGGTGCAGCAGGTAATTAAGAAGGTGAATGGAATTTTGTCCTTCATTGCCAGAGGGATGGAGTTTAAAAACAGCGAGGTTATGTTGCAGCTGTATAAGGTGCTGGTGAGGCCACACCTGGAGTACTGTGTATAGTTTTGGTCTCCTTACTTGAGAAACGATATACTGGCACTGGAGGGGGTGCAGAGGAGATTCACTAGGTTGATTCCGGAGTTGAGAGGGTTGGCTTATGATGAGAGACTAAGTACACTGGGACTATACTCAATGGAATTCAGAAGAATGAGGGGAGATCTTATAGAAACATATAAGATTATGAAGGGAATAGATAAGATAGAAGCAGGGAAGTTGTTTCCACTGGCGGGTGAAACTAGAACTAGGGGGCATGGCCTCAAAATAAGGGGGAGCAGATTTAGAACTGAGTTGAGGAGGAACTTCTTCACACAAAGGGTTGTGAAACTGTGGAATTCCCTGCCCAGTGAAGCAGTTGAGGCTACCTCATTGAATGTTTTTAAGGCAAGCATAGATAAATTTTTGAACAGTAAAGGAATTAAGGGTTATGGTGAGCGGGCGGGTAAGTGGAGCTGAGTCCACAAAAAGATCAGCCATGATCTGATTGAATGGCAGAGCAGGCTCTAGGGGCCAGATGGCCTACTCCTGCTCCTAGTTCTTATGTTCTTATGTAAATGTTAATGGTCCCTAAGAGGATCTAAAGAACTATTTATTTTATTCATGTTCAGTATAACATGGCAAGGATGAAGAAGAAAAGCACCTCTGTTTTTCTTTTAAAGAAACATATTTTGAGTGCTAAAGTTGTTCGTTTATCCAGGGACCTTATTTTGTTTTTAAACCAGTAGAAGAGAGGTTTTGTTATTGTTAATAAAAAACCCCAATGCTGTAATTGTGTTTCTTTTGTACACAAAGTTCCCCCGCTTGAAGTCAGTCCTCGCAACATTTGGCAGTGAAAAAAATGTACTGAACTTTGTGGCCATCTGGTGGTGGTTCGGCATCAGCTGAGAAAATTGGTTTGAGGTTACATTGTACCGTGGGGTCATATCAGGCTGAGCAGCAGATCCAACAAGCATCAGATTTTAATTAAAACTAATTGTAGGAGCACAAACATCAATTTGCAATAACTATTCTGACTGTGTATTTTTGGAAGCAAGAATACTGTGTCACTGCAGCAGCTGCTGCTTGTTATGGCTCCAGGTTAGCCAATTGGATAGATTTAACCACAGAGTAACATACAGAAGGTTGATCTTTAACAAGCCAGATATTCTATGATTAATCATATTACTGACATTTACTGAATTTACTTGATTGACAAAGCTCCATGACTGTGTCTCCAGGAAGACCTTTCACACTACAGTCAGTATAGTTTTCAGGTCTATTCAAAGGCGATAGATAAATCTTCTGGACTGAATTTTCAGGTTGGCTGGGGTTCGGAGCCCGCTATCTGAAGAATTGGCGGACAAAGGCCGATTTACATTGAAACATACCCTGTCATCACAGGGCCCTGACCAATGGACGGGGAGGGGGGGGGGTACACCAGCCAGAGCACTGGGCATTCCATCAAAGCCTAATTACTCTGCATTTGCTAATAGGCTCAACATATACAAATGAGCTTATCAGCAGGCAATGCAGAGCGAAATCAGACCCTGATTGCTGAGTCTGAAAGAACGAGAAAACATTGGTCTAAATGGTTAACTTCAGATGTGCGCGCACGAACAAAGAAAGGTGGCTCGGCAAGGAGGGAGAGGCTGAGGTTGCTGAGGTTTTACCATTTTTGCAAAAGGAGAGCAAGTTTGTGGCTTGACGCAGAGTAGGCCAACAACCGCGAGGCGTGAGGCAAAATGCCCCAAATCAAGCCTTAGCTATGAGGACATGATGAGTGAAGCAGGAGTTTACTTTGAAGACCCCAGGTGAGCGAAGTGAGTGAAATTATGAGAATGGGAGAGTGTGAGAGGTGGGCGGTGACTGTGAGGGGGCGGAGGTGGAGGGAAAGAGTGTAAGGGCATGGGGGGGAGTAACGTGTATGAGAGAGTTATGACGCCAGGGTGCAGACTTGCAGGGAGGGAGATGTGTGTGAGGGTTAGGTTGCATTTTGGAGGGAGAGTTTGTGATGGGGTTGGGGAGGGTGACTCACCTGATGAAGGAGCAGTGCTCCAAAAGCTCGTGATTCCAAATAAACCTGTTAGACTTTAACCTGGTGTTGTGAGACTTCTTTTGTTTAAGTGAGGGCAAAACCTACGCTGAAGACATCACCATATGGCCTCAAGACTCACACATCGCAATATTGACGAACACATGTTCAGCAGCAGGAAGGAACCTCCCCAATGGAGATATTAAATGGGATACTCAACTTCTTACAGGTAAGTTACTAGTCGATTCCTTCTGGTTGTTCCTATGACTCAACAAGTACTTTGTGTTTCCTATAATTTCCTATAATTCCTATGTTTTAAGTTGCCAAAGTGGACAGAGAGTGGTGTGGCAGACACTGAAGGACTTTTCATTGATGTCGAAGCTTCGACACAAATTAGTTGCTCACAAACTTCAGTGCACCATAGAATCATAGAATCCCTACAGTGCAGATGGAGGCCATTCAGCCCATCGAGTCTGCACCAACCACAATCCCACCCAGGCCCTACCCCCACATATTTTGCCCGTTAATCCCTCTAACCTACGCATCTCAGGACTCTAAGGGGCAATTTTTAACCTGGCCAATCAACCTAACCCGCACATCTTTGGACACCAATAGACATTGGAATGTCTTGCATATCTTGCAGAATGAAGAAAGGCCATGCAGAGCAGGACACAGGCTGCTGGAAGAGGAAGTTAGAGGGCTGAAGAATGGCTCTAAGTAGAGGCCATTTCTACCGGGAGTCCAGGGAACAATTTTCCTTCCTCAAAAGGAACAGTGCGTATGATGTCTGCATTTCAATAAGGATGTCGTGAATGAAATCTGCCACTTGCTGTAGCCATAACTGCAATCTTATATCAGGATGAGGAGCACATTGTATTGGGTGTAAAGGTGACCATGGCAATGGACGTTTATGCATTAGGCTCCTCCCAGGTTGGAGCTGAAGATCGTCACAACATCTTTGCTGTCCACTGTTTCATAAGGAAGGTCTTTATATATTGAGAACTAACTAGAGCGGGCAAACAGCTTTGATGAGATTACGAACTTCCCTATGGCATAGGATGCCGCACACACCTCATTTTACAGACACTGCAAATACCATTCAGTGGAACAAAAAGAGATTCCACTCCCTCAACATCCAGCTGGTACGTGGCCAAGGAGAACAACTCATGCAGCTCAATGCTTGATAACCTAGCAGCAGGTATGATGTCTTCATTCTGTGGCACTCTACAGTATAACCATGCTAAATGAAAGAATGCTTTCTCGGATAAGGGTGACCACCAATGGCTAATGAGTCCAGTATGCAACCTTTGCACGTGGAGCGTGCATACAATGAAAGCCATGCTGTGAAATATGATGGAGCGGATCTTTGGCATGCTTAGACATTTCTTCCGCCACCTAGGCAACTCTGGAGAAGCTGTGCATGACTTGGTAGAGTGGGCACCAAGAGTTATTGTGGTCTGCTGCATGCTGCACAACATTGCCAGTGTGAATAGCAGCCTTTGTCACCGGCTATAAGACAAGCAGCGAGAAGCATGTGGAGGATGAGGCAGAAGAGGAAGAGGAGGGGAGAAGGCAACATAGAGAGCCCCCTCCTGCCTGCGATATCAATGAAGAATTCATCCAGGTGTGATACCAGTAACTCCAATACAACAACAGTTCCACATATTATCCCTCCCTCTGCCACTGATCATTACAATGTCTGCTTGGCCATGATGCAAGAACAAACATCTCAAACCAAATTTATAAATGGAATTATTCCATATTAGATACAGAAATCACCCCTGTGCATTCCCTAATTACCTGTTTTGCATGTTCCTTTGTGTTTCCTACTACTGCGACACAGTACTACTCCAGTGGCTGCTAACTTTCAGTAGAGGAAACTGCAGGTAGCTTTGGAGGATAACCTCGAGTAACTTTGAACAAAACCAGTGTAATTTACTTGAACACCAGCTGTGAACAGTATTGTTTCACTGGGTATTCATGTCTGGGAAAATTATACTGATTCATTACCTCAGCAGTTCATTTGGAATGATGGTACAGTTTCATCAAACAGTCTCATTTCACATTGTTGTCCTTTTCTTTTGCCTGCAGTAGTAAAATACTTCTACTTTTCAATCTCCATTTTGAGATCACATATGATTGTTGAGTCATCTATATTTTTCCTCACATAGCTAATGAGCTGTTTTTGACAATTTTGAAATTTATGTTCAGGTAATTTCAACAACTCAGGAACAGGGTCCAGTCCAGTCAATTTGTCTTGCATCTGTCTCCATACCTGCTCACTTTCCTTATTCACATTGTTGTCCAGTAACTGGTTCTCCTTTCCCACTTTCACTAGTTTTAGACGGATGATCGAGACTTTCGGCTGCTGCATCGCAGACCGAGTAAACCTCAGCTTCTCCTTCTGAACTTATGCCAACTTGAGAGGATTAAGTCTATATGGATATTGTTCAATTGGAACAGCGTTTTCTACGAAGATCTCACACAATTATTTTAGTACTTTCTAGCTTATTCCCACATATATCTCCATATGATTATAACTCTTTCAGGTCATTTTGATTTTCCTCCAGAAGGTAACTCAATAATTTATTCCAATTTCTGATAACTTCCTCATTATCCAATTTAATTTGAGGAATGTCAAATTCAGAATCGTGTGCATTTGGTTCTTCATTTTGTGTTGTAACCACGAATACACCTTACTTCTGCTTTTCTTCCCTATCAAGACACCGTTTGAGCATATTCACATAACACACTCTGTGAATTTTCCTTCTATCTGGCATTCTTATCAAATAATTCACCTTACTCAATTTCCTTTCAATTTGATAAGGCCCACAAAACTTTGCTTTTAAAGGTTCACCTACCATTGGTAGTAATGCTAATGCTATTTCCCTGCTAGTAAAACTACAAATGTTTGATTTTTTATCTGCTTCCTATTTCCTCAGATGCTTTAACACTTTTAAATGCTGTCTAGCTAACTTACCCACTCTATTTAATCTCTCCCATTTGGCTCTGATATAAAAATGTCTAGATGAAGCATTTCTGGAACCAACACTTGTCTCCCTTTAAAGATTACTCTCTGCTGCTTGGGATTCTAAGCTCATTGCAGTCTGTCCAAAATGATTTGAGATTGTCATGAACTTCCTGCATTGTGTTGTTGATAATAACTTGCCACAATGTACTTAACAGGTGATCTTTGGATGTTTCTTTTCTGTGTTGTTCGCACTTATATTGCCTGAAACGCATCTCGCCAATATTACATCTGCCTTCAGCATCTACATCCATACCATCAACATGCTGATCTAAGAAGATGTCTTCTGTCTTCTTTAGGTTAGGTAATCTGTGTCCAATGTAACCATCCGATACCAGATTTATATCATACTCTTTGATTTTAATCAGTAACTGTTGTAATTAAGGCAGTGTGCTGTATTAGGTGTCTTTCCATATCATTTCTAATGGCTTATGATCTGTTTCAACAATAAAACATTTTCTAAAAAGGTAAACCTCATGATTCCAGAGCGCTTTGTGTTAGAGTAGTTAATTAGCTGGTATTGGTGAAAGAATTTTTGAATCAAACACTATTGGTTCTCCTTTAAACATGTTCCAAACCCTTTTGGCAAAGCATCCACTTTCAAAACAATTTCCTGTCCTGGGTCATTGAAGAAGGCAGATTTTCTCAGATAACAATTATTTAAGAACTCGTATTGGTGGTCTTTTTGCCACACAAATGGAACGCCTTTTCTTAGCAGCTCCCATAATGATGATGCTTCCTCAATAAAGCTGGATACATAATGAGCTAAAAAAATTAAATAGACCTAGGCATTGCTGCAAAACTTCTCTTCTTGAGAACATCTATCTTGCTTGGGTCTGGTCAAATCCCAGTGTTAGAATAGATCGAATCAAAGCGTTGATGCGGTTTACATTTATTTTGCACTTTTTGCTACTACAAACAAGACCTTCTCTTCGAGCCATTTCCAGAATTTTGACCCAGCGACAGTGAAGAAAAGGTAGTATAGTTCCAAGTCAGGATGGTGTGTGGCTTGGAGGAAAACTTCCAGGTGGTGATGTTCTCAAGCATCTGATGCTTTTGTCCTATTAGGTATCAAAGGTCCACAATATGGAGATGTGACAATTGGCCTTAGCATAACTGAGAGACATGTAGAAAATGAATCTGAGTTCCTGCTATTAATCACTGTCATTTTGTATTTGTTCATGGGATGTGGGTGACACTGGCTAGGCCAACATTTATTGCCCATCTCTAGTTGCCCTTGAGATGGTGGTGCTGACTTACCTTCTGGAACTACGGCAGTCCATGTGGTGTGAATACACTCATAGTGCTGCTCAGAAGGGGGTTCCAGGATTTTGACCGAGCAACAGTGAAGGAATGGTGATATATTTCAAAGCCAGGATGGTTTATGACTTGGAGGGGAACTTCCAGGTCATCATGTTCTCATGCACGGCTGCCCTTGTCCTTCTAGGTGTTAGAGGTTGCAGGTTTGAAAGATGCTTTAGAAGGAACCTTGGCAAGTTCCTGCAGTGTATGTTGTAGATGGTGCACACTGACTTTGATTTGATTTATTATTGTCAAATGTATTAACATACAGTGAAAAGTATTATTTCTTGCGCGCTATACAGACAAAACATACTGTTCATAGAGAAGGAAATGAGAGAGTGCAGAATGTACTATTATAGTCATAGCTAGGGTGTAGAGAGAGATCAACTTAATACAAGGTAAGTCCATTCAAAAGTCTGACAGCAGCAGGGAAGAAGCTGTTCTTGAGTCGGTTGGTACGTGACCTCAGACTTTTTCCCGGCGGAAGAAGGTGGAAGAGAGAATGTCCGGGGTGCGTGGAGTCCTTAATTATACTGGCTGCTTTGCTGAGGCAGCGGGAAGTATACACAGAGTCAATGGATGGGAGGCTGGTTTGCGTGATGGATTGGGCTACATTCATGACTAATTGTAGTTCCTTGCAGTCTTGGGCAGAGCAGAAGACATTCCAAGCTGTGATACAACCAGAAAGAATACTTTCTATGGTGCATCTGTAAAAGTTGGTGAGAGTCGTAGCTGACATGCCAAATTTCCTTAGTCTTCTGAGAAAGTAGAGGCATTGGTGGGCTTTCTTAATTATAGTGTCAGCATGGGGGGACCAGGACAGGTTGTTGGTGTCACTGCTGTCACTGTTCGTTAGTGGTGAAGGGAGTGGATGTTGAAGGTGGTGGATGGCTACTTTATCCTAGATAGTGTCAAGCTTCTTGACTGTTCTTGGAGGTGCATTCATCCAGGCAAGTGTATTCCATCGCACTCCAGACTTGAAGTGGAGAAGTCGGCGTTGGACTGGGTTGGGCACAGTAAGAAGTCTCACAACACCAGATTGAAGTCCAACAGGTTTATTTGGAATCACGAGTTTTTGAAGCGCTGCTACCCCTTCTACAAATATCCAATCTCTCCACTGCTGATGAAAAGTGGCAGCTGTATGTACCATCTACAAGATGCACTGCAAGAACTTACCAAGGTTCCTTAGGTAGCACCTTCCAAACCCATGACCACTACCATCTTGTAGGACAAGGGTCGCATTTACCTGGGAACACCACCAACTGGAAGTTCCCCTCCAAGTCACTCACCATCCTGACTTGGAAATAAATCACCATTCCTTCACTGTTGCTGTGTCAAAATCCTGGAATCCCCCCCCCCCCGCTGCCCCCCCCCCCCCCCCTCCAACAGCACCGTGGGTGCACCTACACCACCTGGACTGCAGCAGTTCAAGAAGGCAGCTCACCACCACCTTATGAAGGGAAACTAGGGATGGGGACGGGCAATAAATGCCCACATCCAGTAAAATGAATTTTGAATATATGTGTGATAGCCCTCCATCTTGTAAATCGATGGTTTGCGTCCTGGTGGTCAACTCTGTGTGAAGCGTGGTCTGCTGTGGCTCAGGAACCCCATTCTGGCACTGACAGTCTCTGCTGCAGATAGACAATGGGACTGAGAAGATGCACAATTTGCTGGCCTCTGTTTTTGCTGGACTCACTTCTTGGCCAGCCGAGTTCTGCGTTTCTGTTCGTCTCTTCTAACGCTTGTCCAAACGATCAGTCTCCAGGCATCAGGGTCCTATTGTCAGTGCCAATGACTGCCATCTTCATATTTCACTTCCCTGTAGTGGAGGCATGGATACCCTGGGGATCATCACCCAGGAACCAAGTCACCAAATCGAAGGTAGCTGGATAGCCAGCCATCATTCATCTGATGGTAATATGTAATATTGCTTCTGCTATCAATTTCCATATTTTGTTTCCAAAAGAGAAAATACTGGAAAATCTCAGCAGGTCTGGCAGCATTTGTGAGGAAAGAAAAGAGCTGATGTTTCGAGTCCAGGTGACCCTTTGTCAAAGCTTTGTCTTCTCTCCTCCCAGATGCTGCCAGACCTGCTGAGATTTTCCAGCATTTTCTCTTTTTGTTTCAGATTCCAGCATCCGCAGTAATTTGCTTTTATCCATATTTTGTTTAATATGCCCAGAAGAAAGGTAGGGTTCCTCTCTATGTTTCATTACTTAATCAATTATACTCCCCCACCCATTTCTATCTTAAATGTCGTTCTATCTTTAGTGATCTCTTTTTCTGATATCGTGCCCACCATGTTAGTTTCTCTGGTAAATACTGAAGC
Source organism: Mustelus asterias (assembly GCF_964213995.1). Taxonomy (NCBI): domain Eukaryota; kingdom Metazoa; phylum Chordata; class Chondrichthyes; order Carcharhiniformes; family Triakidae; genus Mustelus; species Mustelus asterias. Next base: position 32,785,710 of record NC_135805.1, read on the forward strand.
AAAGTAACTATTCAACATCTCTACCATTTCACCATTCATTACCCATGAGTTAATCTTGTGCTTCCCTGAGTGGGCATATCTGGTGTTGTGAGACTTCTTACTGGGCATATCCATCCATATCTTGGTTTTGTTTGTCTGTGATTTACACATTTGCACATGGACATTGATACACCATTATTGTTCCAGAAAGATCTGGCCCATTAGGCCAAAAGGTTCAAGGCTGCGAACTCCCTGGGTGCTGATGTTGCCAAAAAGCTCCTTCTAGCAGAAAATGACTCACAAGTGGAAATGACTAAAGCAAGACACAGCCAAAACCTGGGAGAGCAACAACTGTTCACTGAGTAGAAACCATGTCATTGAGTAGAGAACTCACAACTGAATGTATTCAAAAATAAACCCTTGGCACAACACTTTAGTGTTTTCAAATAACAATCCAATAGTAATTCAGAGTTGACAACAAAGAACCGAAGTATATTATCAGCACGCAGTTAGCATATTGACCTCCTTCACGCACAAAGAAAGATGATGATAAAATCAAACAGTACTCTAATCTAAGAGAGAAAACACTCACATGATGTTCATACACTTAAACAGTTTAACAGGGTGGTAAATCTGTACTCATAGCAAGAGTTGGACGTTTCTTCAGAAACTCAATTTTTAAATGGTTTTGAACACCAATTAAAATCTACAACAGAAGTTTTGGCACCTGACACAAACTACCATGTTAAACGACTTTCCTATCCAATGCTGTTCCTTTGTGCTCAAGCTGTGAATGTGGTGGTGTGACAAAGTAAGTGGCTGTTGTGAACTGTGTAACTGTTATTACTGAAGAGGAGACCTCTACGTGTAATGCTTAGCAAACACTGCAAAGAAAATGGAATATGTGAGCATGTTCTAAAGACTGTGAAGCTGTTCAGTACTGAGAGCCTACATAATTGCATTGCATTTGTCAAAAAATCTTTTATTCATAAATGAAGCTTTTTCTTCTGATCCAGAGCTTGAGTTTGCAATGTCTTTAGTCTGAGCAAGAAAACGGAACAAAAAATGTCAAATAATTATTTTTATATGCAGCTCTTGGATGTCAATCACACATACGGTAAAAAAATGTTTGTGGTGGACTACAGTTCTTGCTTTGTCCTGTCTGGACCACCGTTGTTGTGTTTGTCGTGCCTGGACACATCCCCTGCCGGCTCCTCCCCTTGTCACCTAGTATAAAGGTGGCTGTTTCCTCCCCCTTGTTCAGTTCGGGTCGGTTATCTGTTAGGATATGCTCCTAGTTCTGTAATGAATAAAAGCCTACAGTTGTATTGGCACACAAGTAGTCTTTTGCCAAATTGATAGCGCTTCAATGTTCACAAAACGTTTCTTATCTGGAAAACAGGCAACCAACAGAGGATGTGCCTTTGATGCCCACAATTGATTCCATTTTCAGACAGTCCTTTAAAAGAGCACCTACCAGTACAGCCTGAAACCATAGACAGGCTGTTTAAATGTGCAACTTGTGGTCCTATGGACCACAATTGTTACTCTAGACAGACTGGTGGAGTGTGCACTGTGAACACTGAGTCTAGTTGTCCTAGGCATTGGACAGCCCAACGAAGGGCCCTTATAAGAAGCCCTGGATACTGCTCCAAACCTGCATGGAAAAATTGCACTTGGCCCAGGGGAACAGGAGTGCTTCTCCTGACCCCTCTAAACTACAGCTGGTCACTCCCAAACTTGTACTTGTGCTCTTCCAAACATGATCGTCTCTACCCCACCCCTCCACCAGGACCAGCCAACTCCTGGTTGACTTTTCATTTCTAAAGCTGCAGTGAAGTGCCCATTTAGCGGCTATGGTTTGCCTGTTAGGTCGACAGCTGATCATGAAAAATATGTCACTGACTTCATAGCCAGTTTATCTCAAATTTAAAAACAACATCCTCCTGCCTCATTGTTCCCCTTGTTCATTCATTCAGTGTCTCTCCAGTTCTTACAGAGTCAGTCCCAATCCTGTGGCTCACTCTTTCATCTAATTTTTTTTCAGCTCCTTTCCCTTTAATCAAGACATTTGCCCTTATTCATTATTACATTGTTGATTAATCACATCAGTGACAGAACCTGTACTTAGCTTGCTTTGAGCTCATTTGTAAGGACCTACTTAATTCTCACCACTGCACAACCTATCTATGAAGTTCAAGGTTAATGTAAGAGAGTGCAATTAGAAATTTGTTTGAAAGGTCACTGCTAATGCTGCTGCAATCTAATACTCCAAGTGGATAAGGTGGTAAAGAAAGCATTTGGGATATTTTCCTTTACTGGACAAGGTATTGAATACTAAAGCAGGGATGCAACTCTGGAACTGTATAAACACTGCTTAGGCGACAGCTAGAATTTTGCACACAATTCTGGTTACCTTATTACAGGAAGGAAATAATTGCTCTGGAGAGCATACAGAGGAGATTTGCAAGAATGTTGCCAGGGTTTGAAAATTGCAGCTATGAGGAAAGTTTTTAGGCTAGAGTTGTTTTCCTTAGAATAGAAGAGGATGAGGGGTGACCTAATTGAATGCACAAAATTATGAGGGGGTCTAGATAGGGGTGAATGCCGATCCCATGTGACTTCACCTTCTTTATCAGCATGCCATGAGGGACCTTGTCAAAGGCCATGTTAGGGGCCATGTAGACAACATCCACCGCCCTGCCCTCATCATCTTTGTCACTTCCTCAAAACACTCAATTAAGTTTGTATGACACGACTTCCCCCACACAAAGCCATGCTGCCTATCACTAATAAGTCAATATTTTGCCAAATGTGAGTAAACCCTGACCCTAAGAATCTTTTCCAATAATTTCCCTACCACTGAAGCAAGGCTCACTGGTCTGTAATTTCACAGATTATCCCTGTTGTCCTTCTTAAACAAAGGAACAACATTGGCTATTCTCCAGTCCTCTGAGACCTCTCCAACGACTAAAGAGAGACCAAGATTTGGTACAAGGCCCCAGCAATTTCTTCCCTCGCCTCCTTCGGTATTCTCAGTAACCACAAGGTAGAATTACAAAGGGAGTCTTTTTGACTTGGGAAATAGTGTAAAATGGGTGACATGGAAGTCTCAGAAATCATTGAAAATTTATGGCACAGAATGAGGCCGCTTGGCGCATCATGTCTGCGCCAGCCGAAAATGAGCCACCCAGCTTAATCCCACTTTTCAGTATTTGGACTGTAGTCCTGCAGGTCAACGCACTTGAGGTGCATATCCAGGCACCTCTAATACCCTTTCGGACAGTAAATTCCAGACTCCGATTACCCTTTAGATGAAAAGAAATCCTAATTTCCTCTCTAATCTTTCTGCAATTCACTTTCAATCTAAGCCCCCTCATTACTGACATCCCTGCTAAAGTAAATAAGCTCTTCCCATCCACTCCTCCAAGGCCTCTCACAAATTTGTACATCTTATTCAAATCTCCCCTCAGCCTCCTCTATTCCAGGGAGAACTAGCCCAGCCCATACAATCTTTCCTCATGCTGTTGTTAACATCCTCTTAAATTTCCTCTGTCCCTCTCCAGTGCAATTGCATCCTTTCTGTAATGAGGTGATCAGAACTGCACACAGCACTCAAGTTGTAGTTTAACTATGATTTATACAGTTCCAGCACAACTTCCCTGCCCTTATATTCTATACCTTGGCTAATAAAGGAAAACGTTCTATATGCCTTCTTAACCATCTTGTTGACCTGTCCAGCTACCCTCAGGGATTTGCAAACATTCACTCCAAGGTCCCCCACTTCCTCTACACCTGTCAGTATTCTCCCATTTATTGTGTAATCCTTTGCCTTGTTTGACCTCCCCAAATGCATCACCTTACACTTCTTTGGGTTGAATTCCATTTGCCACTTTTCTGCCCACCTAACCAGTCCTGCAATCTACAGCTATCCTCCTCATTATCAACCCAAGACTAATTTTTGGGTTGTCTGCAAATTTCTTGATCACGCCTCCTACATTTACATCCAATCTTTTCAAAAATTCATTCAAGGGATGTGGGCTTCGCTGGCTAGGCCAGCATTCATTTCCCAATGTTAAATTTATTATCTGAAGTCAAATTAACACACACACACACACACACACATACAAACACACAGGATAGACTAAGTTATGATGGCATTAAAACCCTTGTGCATGCACACTTTGCAAATATGTAGAAGTATTTTTCTATTATGTAGAATGAATAGAAGAGCAGTGAGTTATTGAGCACAGAGAAAGAGTTGAAATGGTTGGAGAAACAGGCATTCTCACCAGCAAGGACATTGATGAGAACATTTGCTTATCTCAACTTTGAAGAAGCTTTACTAATGCACTTCAAGGCAGCTCGAGCAGAGAACATTCGCACTTCTGGTCCAATCCTGCAAGGAAGGGAAGTCTCCCTGGCACCACATGGACCACATGGAGTTCACCTGCAGCCATGGAAACATATGTGGAGATGGATGATTCCATATGACACATGACAGAACTGACAGGTGATACAATTGTAGATGCAGTACATTCTTCAACTGAGGAGCTCAGGGAAGCCGATGACCCTAAAGAATCCGATGAATGCTCGCTTGCTGGCCTGCCTGTTTCCACAGCTGATGCTTCAAAGGCCGTAGAGATGCTCTGGGATTTTTCATCGCAACAGAAAATGTCTGACTGCATTAACAACAGGGTGGACTGCATTGCCCGTGTCTGGAGACAGCATGCTAGGCACAAATAAATGATCAAGAGTTTCAAGTTTTTAGGTATCCAGATCACCAACAACCTCTCCTGGTCTCCTCATGCCGACGCTATCGTTAAGAAAGCCCACCAATGCCTCTACTTTCTCAGAAGACTAAGGAAATTTGGCACGTCAGCTACAACTCTCACCAACTTTTACAGATGTACCATAGAAAGCATTATTTCTGGTTGTATCACAGCTTGATATGGCTCCTGCTCTGCCCAAGACCGCAAGAAACTGCAAAAGGTCATGAATGTAGCCCAATCCATCACGCAAACCAGCCTCCCATCCATTGACTCTGTCTGCACTTCCCGCTGCCTCGACAAAGCAGCCAGCATAATTAAGGACCCACGCATTCTCTCTTCCACCTTCTTCCTTCAGGAAAAAGATACAAAAGTGTAAGGTCACATACCAACCAACTCAAGAACAGCTTCTTCCCTGCTGCCATCAGACTTTTGAATGGACCTGCCTTGCATTAAGTTGATATTTCTCTGCACCCTAGCTATGACTGTAACACTACATCCTGCAGTCTCTCATTTCCTTCTTTATGGACGGTATACTTTGTCTGTATAGTGCACAACAAACAATACTTTTCACTGTATACTAATACATGTGACAATAATAAATCAAACCAAATCAAGGTTAGAGAGATTTTCTGGAGGCACCTCCTGACAGTTTTGAATGTAAAGTTCAAGCTCTTTACAAGGTTTTATAAAACAAATCATTTATTGGATATGGGCGTCGCTGGCTATTTCTTGCCCATCCCTAATTGCTGTTGAGAAAGCAGTAGCAAGCTGTATTCTTGAACCACTGCAGTCCATGCAGTGTAAATACACCCGTAGTGCTGTTAGGGAGGGATTTCCAGGATTTTGACCCTGCGACAGTGATGGAACAACAATATGTTTCCAAGTCAAAATGGTGAGTGGCTTGAGAGGAACTTGCAGATGGTGGTGTTCCCACATGTCTGCTGCCCTTGTCCTTTGAGATGGTAGTGTTTGTGGGATTGGAAGGCACTGCCTAAAGAGGCTTGGTGAGTATCAAGAGTGAATTTTGTAAATGGTTCACACTGCTACAACTGTGTATTGGAGGTGGAGGGAGTGAATGTTTGTGGATGAGGTGCCAATCAAGCTGGCTGCTTTGTCCTGGATAGTGTCAAGCTTCTTGAGTGCTGTTGGAACTGCAATCATCCAGGCAAGTGGGGAATATTTCATCACACTCCTGACTTGTGCCTCATAGATGTTGGATGGGTTTTGGGGAGACAGGAGACGAGTTACTCGCCACAGGATTCCTAACCTCGGATGTGCTGTTGTAACCATAGTTTTCATATGGCAATTCATTTCATTTTCTGGTTAATGGTAACCCCAGTGTGTTAACAGTGGAGGACTCAGTGGTGGTAATGTGGTGGTCAGTTTCTCTCTTGTTGGACATCGTTATTACCTGGCACTTATGTGATATGAATGCTACTTACCACTTGTCAGCCCAAGTCTGGATATTGTTCAGGTCTTGCTGCATTTGGACATGGACAGATTCAGTATCTGAGGAGTCACGAATGATGCTGAACATTGTGCACTCATCAGCGAACATCCCCACTTGTGACATTAAAATGGAAGGAAGGTAATTAATGAAGCAGCTGAAGATAGTTGGACTTATGACACTGCCCTGAGGAACTGCAGTGATGTCCAGGAGCCGAGATGATTTACCTTCAACAATCACAACCATCTTTTTTTGTGCTAAAGATGACTCCAGCTAGTGGAGAATTTTCCCTTTGATTCCAATTGACTCCGGTTCTGGTAGGACTCCTTGATGCCACACTTGGTCAAATGTTATCTTGATGTCAAGGGCAATCTCACCTATGGAGTTCAGCACTTTTGTCCATGTTTGAACCTGGGCTGTAGCAAGGTCAGGAGCTGAGTAGCCTGGGCAGTTCCCAAACTGAGTATCAGTGACCAGGTTATTTCTAAGCAATAGCATTGTTGGTGATCCCTTCCATCACTTTACCGATGATTGAGAGTAGACTGATGGGTTGGTAATTGGCAAGGTTGGATTTGTCCTGTTTCATATGCACAGGTCATACTTAGGCAATTTCCCACATTGTCAGATAGATGCCAGTGTTGTAGCTGTACTGGAACGGCTTGGCATGAGATGTGGCAAATTCTGGAGCACAAGTCTTCTATACTATTGCTGGAATATTGTCAGGGCCTTCGCAGTATCCAGTGCCTTCAGTCATTTCTTGATATCATGTGGAGTGAATGGAATGCCTGAAGACTGACATTATTGGAGATCTCCGGAGGAGGCCGAGATCGATCGTCCACTTGGCACTTCTGTCTGAAGATTGTTGTGATGTTCTCCAAGAGTCAGTGTTGGGACCCTTGCTCTTGCTGATATATGTTAATGACCTAGACCATGGTGTACAAGGCACAGTTTCAAAATTTGCAATGCTGGATTTCCTCCAGCTGATCTGATTTCCTCCCACAGTCCAAAGGTGTGCAGGTTAGGTGGATTGGCATGGTAAATGCGCTGGCTTATGGGAATAGGGCGGGGAGACAGGGTATGGGCCTGGATAAGATGTTCTTTATGAGAGTCGGTGCAGACTCAATGGGCCGAATGGTCTCCTTCTGCACTGTAGGGATTACATGATATGAAACTTCACAGCAGTCTGAACTGTGAGGAGGATAGTGTAGAACTTCAAAAGGACATAGAGAGTTGGAATGGGTGGCCAGTGGTAAAAGAAGTTGAATGCAGAGAAATGTGAAGTGATTATTTTTGGTAGGATGAGCATGTAGAAACAATACAAAATAAAGCACACAACTCCAAAGGTGGTGCAGGAGCAGAGGGACCAGGATATACATGTGCAAAGGATATTTGAAGATGGCAGGACAGGATGAAAGAGCAGTTAGTAATGGATGTGGTATCCTCAGCTTTATTAGAAATCATAGAAACCCTACAGTGCAGAAACAGGCCATTCGGCCCATCAAGTCTGCACCGACCACAATCCCACCCAGGCCCTACTCCCATATCCCTACATATATTACCCGCTAATCCCTCTAACCTACGTACCTCCGGACACTAAGGGGCAATTTTAGCATGGCCAATCAACCTAACCCGCACATCTTTGGACTGTGGGAGGAAACCGGAGCACCCGGAGGAAACCCACGCAGACACGAGGAGAATGTGCAAACTCCACCCAGACAGTGACCCAGCCGGGAATCGAACCCAGGACCCTGGAGCTGTGAAGCAGCAGTGCTAACCACTGTGCTACCGTGCCGCCAAATTGATAGGGACATAGAGTGCAAGAGCAAGCAGATTATGTTAAACTTGTAAAAGACACCAGCTCAGTCTCAGCTGGCGTATTGTGTACAGTTCTGGGTGCCACACTTTAGGAGCAATGTGGCATTTGACAGAAAAGATTCAGAGTAGATAGAGACAAACTGTTCAAACTTGTGAAAGGATCAAGAAGGAGAGGGCACAGATTTGGAGTAATTGCTAAAAGAAGCAAAAGCAATTAAAAAAACCTTTTTCATGCAGCGAGTGTTTGAGGTCTTTAATGCACTGCCTGAGAGTGTGGTCAAGGCAGGTTCAATCAAAGTATTCAAAATGGAATTAGATTGTTCTCTGAAAAGAAAATGTGCAGGGGAAGAAGACAAGAGAATGGCACTGAGTGAATTGCTCAATTGGAGAGCTAGTACAGACATGATGGGCTGAATGGTCTCTTTCTGTGCTGTAACAATTATGTGATTCTGGGAGATAATAAATATGAATTAGTGAGCCATCAGGTAATGGGGATAAGTTGACAAAGTGGAGTTGAGGATTATCAGGCCAGATCAATCATGATCGAATTGAATGGTGGAGCAGACTCGATGGGCTGAATGGCCTAATTCTTCACCTAAGTCTTATGATCTTACGGTTTGGAAGGTGCTGTGAAGGAGCCTCAGTGAGTTGCTCTGGTATGTCTTGTATATGGTACACACTGCTCCCTCTGTGCATTGGTAAGAGGTCTCACAACACCAGGTTAAAGTCCAACAGGCTTATTTGGAATCACGAGCTTTCGGAGCGCTGTTCCTTCATCAGGTAAGCCTGTGCATTGGTGGTGGAGGGAATGAATGTTTAAGCTGGTGGATTGGGTACCAATCAACTGGGCCGGTTTATCCTGTATAATGTTAAGGATTGTTAGAGCTGCATTCATCCAGGCTGGGGGAGAGTATGCCACCACAATCCTGACCTGTGCCTTGTAGGTGGTGGACAGGTTTTGGGGAGTCGGGAGGTGAGTTACTCTCTGCAGAATTCTCAGACTCTGACCTGCCCTTGTAGCCACAGTATTTATATGGCTGGTCCAGTGCACTTTCTGATCAACGATAAATCCCAGAATGTTGATAGATTTTCATCTCTGCTGGAAACATAAGAATCAGGAGCAGGAATAGGCATATTAACCCCTTGAGCCTGCTTCATCAATTAATACAACCGAGGCTAATCTCAGCTCGGCCTGAACTCCATTTTGCTGAAAACATGTCCGGGTTTTGTGAAATTTACAAAGAGAACAGGTGTGAGGTTAACTGTGATGACTCTTGTGAGGCCCTCCACTGCCAAATATTATGGATTTACTGTCCAGGTTACAGAGAATAAATTAACCACTTGGGTGTGCCGGAGTGTGGTGACTTATTGCGAGCCGTGCCCGGCATACTCTCTAATTCTATCTTTTACTCTCGTTCTATGCTTCTGAAACTCTATTTTCAATCTTTTAAACTCTCTAACAATGCTAAGACAGTAACATTACATTCTGCACCCTCTCCTTTCCTTTTCTACGTATGGTATACATTGTATCTTCATATATGTGACAATGATAAATTAAATCAAAAATAAATATTGCTCGTGCCCAATGAATAAAAGCACATAAATGCAGCAGAGATATCTGGAAATTATACAATTTGAAACAAATGTACACTCATCTCATTCTTGCAAGCATACTTCTCCAATTTCTTCTACGCAAGGTGTTTCCTAAATTTTTTATGGCATTTGGTTTCCCTGGAAGAGAAAAGGACACTCTCACTATGTTAGTGCCATTGCTATGAGTGGCCACTAGGGCATGCACAAGGACAATCTAGGTCCGACACCATTTCAATTTCCCCTCATTCCCTTTCGGGAAGCATTTGGTGTCAGCTCGGGAATTTCCCATGACTCAGACAAGTTCACTGTTGGGAAAATCATTGATGTAGATCTGTATTCTATGTCTTTTGTGCAGCCCTGTGTTCAAGCTGGGATCCACTGTGATACTTTATCACTCCTCCAGGCTCCCTAAGCGAACTGCAACAAGGCTTGAGCTCATCAGTATGTGCGGGAGTGCCATATCCAGACATATGGAGCTTAATGTTTGCTGTTATGGGATTAAGTGTTCCTGTGGTATGAACAAATGAATCATGTATTGAAAATTACAAGTGCAAAACAATAGAGTGCAGCTATTTTCAATTTTTTTCAGATGAATTGGTCTACAGAGACTTGAGTATTAATGCTTTCCCAGGGGCTCTCCATCACTTGAGATTGGCTATTTTGGAATTTGATGTTCTTGGTATGGCATGTAAGGGTTATTTATTTAATTATTTTTCATCCTTGCTGTGCCATTGCCACACATTCCAATACATCAACAGGGACCAATTTGGCAGAATGAGAAAAAGCATTGTAATGTTTAAATGGCAATGGTTTTGATGAATGTCAGATCAAATCCTTGACACAGCTCAGGAAAAATGTTAGGTACTAAATATTCCAGTCATGTTTCTGTCACTTCAATGATATTTTTTCTTACTAGGAGCTTGTCTGTTATACATTCAGACAAATCCATCCATCAGATTCTCAGAGTGTTTTGATACACCCAAATAGAGTAAGGGTTCGTTAGAAATGAAGCATCAACACTGTAGCCCATATTCAGAAGGATGTGGAGGCTTTGGTGAGGGTACAGAAAAGATTTAGCAGGATGTTGCCTGGTATGGAGGGCATCAGCTATGAGGAGAGGTTGGAGAAACTTGGTTTGTTCTCACTGGAACGACGGAGGTTGAGGGGCAACCTGATAGAAGTCTACAAGATTATGAGGGGCATGGACAGAGTGGATAGTCAGAAGCTTTTTCCCAGGGTGGAACAGTCAATTACTAGGGGGCATAGGTTTAAGGTGCGCGGGGCAGGGTTTAAAGGAGATGTACGAGGCAAGTTTTTTATATAGAGGGTGGTGGGTGCCTGGAACTCACTGCCGTGGGAGGTAGTGGAAGCAGATACGAGAGTGACATTTAAGAGGCGTCTTGACAAATACATCAATAGGATGGGAATAGAGGGATACGGTCCCCAGAAGTGTGGGGGTTTTAGTTCAGTAGGGCAGCATAGTCGGTGCAGGCTTGGAGGGCCAAAGGGCCTGTTCCTGTGCTGTAAATTTCTTTGCTCTCTTTGTTCTTTGTTTAATCCCTCTGAGCACAGCCAAATGCTGGGAGTACTGAATTAACCTTATTGTTCATTTGCTGAAATATAAAGCATATCTCTTCTCATGTTGTGTCAATGACAGTGTGTATGGCACCTCTGCTTTCCTTTATTCTCTCGCAGCAGCCATCTCATTTCAAATAAAACATTAAGAAAGCAAGAAATTGAGGAAAGACATCTTGATCATTATCTTATTATGTGCCAGGCTATGTATAAACTGTTCCATTCTGGAGCCTAGCCAATCAATTTAACCTTCTAAGGAAAATTTTGCAAATTTTCTTCATGGTCCTCTGAAGGTAAATTGTCTGCGGCTTTGGAATACTTATCTAATATGACATGTTGCTAAATTATGTGTTGGACCAGTTTATTTCTGTTAATCAACATGTCCAATCATTGCAAAGTAACAATGTGCTGCAAAGCAAGTAACTGTTGAATTATATAAAGTACAAGCGTACAGTGCGCCACTCATATTACAAGTTACACAAGCCTAGTTCTTGTCATATGGAAGAATCATAGAATCCCTACCTGGCCAAAGAGGCCATTCAGCTCATTGAGCCTGCACTGACAACAATCCCACCCTGGCCCTATCCCCATAACCCCTCATATTTATCCTGCCAGTCCCTCTGACGTTAAGGGGCAATTTAGCATGGCCAATCAACCTAACCCGCACATCTTTGGACTGTGGGATGAAACCGGAGCCCTGGAGGAAACCCATGCAGCCACAGGGGGAATGTGCAAACTCCACACAGATAGTGATCCGAGGTCGGAATTGAACCTGGGTCCCTGGTGCTGTGAGGCAGCAGTGCTAACCACTGTGCCACAGTTGCCAACTTTCAGAATTTTGAGATCTTCTTAACTTTCAAACGTTTTTGTGTTTGAATTATGATTCAAGCATTATATTTTATAACAAAATAAATGTGCACTAATTAAAAACAATACCTGGAAAATGTATACTGAAGCCAGAATACAGCATTGATTATATCATTGACTCACAGTTTATGTCAAACTGATGCAATGAAGATATGCCCAATATAAAGCTAGGGATGTTAAGCAGTCTGTCATCTCATGACATCTTATCACAGGTGGCCAACTAATACTCAAGACATTATGGGGTGGACAATTTTATTCATATGGACACAGATGTCAGGAGTACTGGGGCTGGATTTGTTTCTCCCGATGTGGGGCCAAATTGTGTCAGGTGGGCTTTAAAAATGATGGGTGGGATCCAATTCTGGGATTTCCGCTCTCACTCTCGGCAACGGTAATTTTTATCAGTGCAGGAGAAGGGGTGGATCATGAATCCTCAGACAGCTGTTCAACCTTGCTGGTTTCAATATGGGAGTGGGCATTTCAACCTTTCCGCAATTTTCAAGGAGTCAGGTTAGTTTTGAAAGGCGACCTGAATCACACCAGCTCAGAGATGTTGTGAACCATGAGGGAACTATGGTTTGAAGTCAGGAACTGTACAAAAAATGCAAAAGTTGTTGCCTGCTTCACATGTTATAATGAAATGTTGTACCACAGACTCTATATGTTTGTAATACAATGATTGTTGATAGGGCTTTGTAAGAAACCATTCAATTGAATAATCTTATAAGTTTGGAAATATCTTCAGCATTAGAGTATATTATCCATTAGATAAAATGATATTGTGCATTGCACAATCATGCAATTCAGATTTAATTATGTAAAATGTCACCTTTGGTTCCATGTTTCCCTTGAAGTTCAGCTCATCCACCTGTTTGGGTGTTTCAAGGCTTTGACAGATGGCTGAACTTTCACTATCTTTGAAATTCAGCTCAGTCATCAATTTGGCTGTTTCAGAGCCTTGCCCGATAGCTGAGCTTCTGGCTATATTCAAAGGTTTTGTGGACATGGTTGTTCAATGGGAACACATTATGAATTCTTGGCTGAACTTCAAATCCATTAATGTATTCAGCTCAATAGGGATTTTGGACAGGTCTATCAAGGGAAATGTGAGCTTGTTATTTTGACAGATCTATGAGTTGGTCAGAGGATTTTTTAGGAGGATGCTGAAGTGCTGTTTATTTTAACAGATTTATGAGCTTCTCAAAGACTTCCCAATGTTATTATGAAGCCTGTGAGATCTGTATATAGCTGATACTGGGTGAGTGGTCAGGGGGAAGGGGGTGAAAGGAGTATGGGATGTTTGGGGGTAGGGGAAGGGATAGGGTTTGATGGTGGTAGAGGTGTGCAGGTGTATGAAGGATGAAGTGGTGATGGAAGAAGTGGGGGGTGAGGGTTATGGGGTCTCACACTCATCTTCAAAATTAGACAATGTTTCTGTGAATGGAATGTGAATGATTTGCATTGGCTCAATCTTGCAAATGCTTTCCAATCTACCTTCAAGAAGGTTGGAGAAGAAGCACATGAAAGCACACGAGAAAGGCAATTTATCACAAGGTAGGACCTATTGTTACATCCCTGAGTTATGTTATCATAGAATTAGATATTAGGCAGAGTGCCACACTCCATAATGTAAGATGCTTAAACTACTTATGTAAGAAATGAGTACATAATAAATAGGGGCTGAAGTAAGTGTACGGTCTCTCAAGCCTGCTTTGCCATTCAATAAGAAGCTGGTGGAACTTTTATATCAGCTCCACTTTCCCCCTCTTTATGCGCATTCCCCAACTCTGTAACTTCCCCTCTGGTGTCAATGTAAATCCACTCTGTGATGAGAGTGATGAAATCACTGTACCTGAAAGAACATCTAAAGCATGATTGAAACCTGTAATAGATATATCTAAACTCTGGATACAGCACCAAGAGACTTCTCTATAGTACCAAAGGAATAAATTACTAACATTATGGGGTAAGTTTGAAACAAATTGACTTTTCATCTTGGAAGGAAATGGCTGAGAGGTGGCCTGATATTTGTAACTAAAATAGCCATATTAGAGAAAATATAAATCTGGAAAATTACAAATTAAACAAGGAAAGCAGGAGCGAACGGCAAACCTAGGATTGATATCAGGAAATTCTTCACAGAAAATGGGATGGTCTTGTGGATCAAATACCAAAAATGAAAATCTTAGGAACTGTTTAAGAAATAATTGGTTTATGTGAATGGAGAGGTAGAGTGTTTTAAATGGATGAGCTAAAATGGGCTAAATCATTGAATCATAGAATCCCCACAGTTAAACAATACTCAGCCTGGTCGTACTCCTCCCTTCACTTGGAAACTGGCCTGAATGTTGATCTTCTAGCTGATACTCTCTTTTTACAATACATATCGAAGAATGCTGGCTATTCTTTTTGCTTGCTATATAAATAGGGTTCAGAGGTTTCCAAATCTCAAGAGTTGTTGTCTTAACTTTAGTTAAAATTCCTAGATGCTAATTTCCCAAGCTTGGCATCTAGAAGGAGAGAGGCAGCACGATGTGGGGGGTGGGGGGGATGGGGGCATAGGAATTGAATTGAATTGATTTATTTTTGTCACAAGTATTGGGATACAGTGAAAAGTATTGTTCCTTATGAACTGTTACAGTCAAATCATACTGTTCATAGAGTACATTGTGCATGAGTCCTTGTGCATAAGTCGCAAAAACTCAGTCTGCAAGTACAACAGGTGATCAAGAAGGCAAATGGGATGTTGGCATTCATCGCGAGGGGGATAGAATATAAAAGCAGAGAAGTCTTGCTGCATCTGTACAAGGCATTGGTGAGGCCGCAGCTGGAATACTGTGTGCAGTTTTGGTCCCCTTACTTGCGAAAGGATATATTGGCCTTGGAGGGAGTGCAGAGAAGGTTCACCAGGTTGATACCGGAGATGAGGGGTGTAGATTATGAGGAGAGATTGAGCAGATTAGGTTTGTATTCGTTGGAGTTTAGAAGGCTGAGGGGTGATCTTATAGAGGCATATAAGATAATGAAGGGGCTGGATATGGTAGAAGTGGAGAGATTCTTTCCACTTAGAAAGCAAACCAGAACTAGAGGGCACTGCCTCAAAATAAAGGGGGGTCAGTTTCGGACAGAGTTGAGGAGGAACTTCTTCTCTCAGAGGGTGGTGAATCTCAGGAATTCTCTGCCCACTGAAGTGGTGGAGGCTACCTCGTTGAATATGTTTAAGTCACGGATAGATGGATTTCTGATGAGTAGAGGAATTAAGGGTTATGGGGAGCAGGCGGGTAAGTGGAACTGATTCACTTCAGATCAGCCATGATCTTATTGAATGGCGGGGCAGGCTCGAGGGGCTAGATGGCCTACTCCTGTTCCTATTTCTTATGTTCTTATTATGTACATAGGGGAGAAGGAAAGAATAGGATGCAGAATATAGTGTTGCAGTTGCCGATAGGGTGAAGAGAATTTGATTTGATTCATTATTGTCACATGTATTTACAGTGAAAAGTATTGTTTCTTGCGTGCTATACAGACAAAGCATACTGTTCATAGAGAAGGAAACGAGAGAGTGCAGAGTGTAGTGTTACAGTCATAGCCAGGTGTAGAGAAAGATCAACTTAATGCAAGGTAAGTCCATTCAAATGTCTGACGGCAGCAGGGAAGAAGCTGTTCATGAGTCGGTTGATACCTGACCTCAGACTTTTGTTATCTTTTTTCTGATGGAAGAAGGTGGAAGAGGAAACGTTTTTGGTGCAGGGTTCCTTAATTATGCTGGCTGCTTTGCCAAGGCAGTGGGAAGTATAGACAGAGTCAATGGATGGGAGGCTAGTTTGCGTGATGGATTGGGCTACATTCACGACCTTTTGTAGTTCCTTGCGGCCTTGGGCAAAGCAGGAGCCATACCAAGCTGTGATACAACCAGAAAGAATGCTTCCTATGGTGGATCTGTGAAAGTTGGTGAGAGTCGTAGCTGACATGCCAAATTTCCTTAGAAAGATCAGCTTAATGTGTGATAGGACCATTTAAAAGTTTGATGGCTGCAGGGAAGAAGCTGTTCTTGTGTCGGTTGGTACGTGTCCTCAGATTTTTGTATCTTTTTCCCGATGGAAGAAAGAATGTCCGGGGTGTGTGGGGTCCTTGATTATGCTGGCTGCTTTTCCAAGGCAGCGGGAAATGTAGATGAAGTCAATGGATGGGAGGCTGGTCTGTGTGATGGACTGGGTTACCTTCACAACCTTCTGTAGTTTCTTACAGTTTTGGTCAAAGCAGGAGCCAAACCAACACTGCAATGAAATTACTGTGAAAATGCCCTAGTCGTCACACTCCTGTGCCTATTCGGAAACACTAAGGGAGAATTTTAGTGTGGCCAATGCACCTAACTAACCAGCACGTCTTTCGGACTGTGGGTGGAAACCAGAGCACCCGGTGGAAACCCCCACACAGACACGGGAAGGACGTGCAAGACTCCGCACAGACTGTGACCCCCAAGCCGGGAATCGAACCTGGGGGTCCCTGGTGCTGTGAGACTTGGCAGCAGTGCTAACCGTTGTGCCACCCCTTACACAAGCCAGGAGTGGACTTGGGTTTGCCCGCTCCACTCCTGAGCATTGGCTGGCTAAGAATGGAGGCACGTGACTTAACAAGTCCCAGGTTCGCTCACAACAATGGGTGGCAACGACGCGCGGCCGCCCACGTGACACCCGACCCCTCCCCCCCCGCGACACCCGACCCCCCACGTGACACCCAATCCCCGCGCGCGCGGCCCCCCACGTGACACCCAATCCCCCGCGCGCGCGCGCGGCCCCCCACGTGACACCCGACTCCCCCCGCCCCCCCCCCCCACTACACGGGCGGCCGCCGCTGACGTGAGACGTCTCCTCGCTGCCCGCTCGTTGCGCGTGCGCAGTGCCACGTCCGTGCTGGAGTTGGAAGAGCCGAGCCGAGGGCCCGGCAGCCAGCAATGGCCGGCCAGCAGTTCCAGTACGACGATAGCGGCAATACCTCCTTCTACTTCCTCACCTCGTTCGTGGGGCTTCTCGTCATCCCGGCTACTTTTTACCTCTGGCCCAAAGATCAGAACGACGGTGAGTCTTTAGCAGAGAAAGGGGGAGGTTTTTTCTTATGAAATAAAAATGCAATCTGTTTTCCCTATAACAGCAATGAGACACTCTCCTCCCCTCCCCCCCTCTCCCAGTCACACACACTGGGAACATGGGCTCACGCTGCCCGCTCAACACGCTCAGAGTTGCCTCAAGCAAAGCGCATGTTGCGGGGCCTGCTAAATCTGGGGGGGGGGTTACACAACCTTCCCGCACCCCGGGGTGCTGCCTCCCGCACCCCAGGGTGCTGCTGATGCTCCACTCGAACCACTGCCTAAAAGTTTCTGTTCTGATCATCTGTGGCCGTGCCGGTTTCTGAGGTTTTTTGTTCTCTTTAAAAAAAATCAATGTTGTGATGCGTTTATCTGAACGGAAACTTACCAAAATATCGATTTCTTAACTCTTTTTGCCCTCTGCGCAATGATGTTGCAACTTTTATTTTTGAGGGTGAGAGTGGGTGAAGAGATTTGACGTGTTACTGAACAAAATCTTTTCCAGCGGTATTATTATTGGTGCCGACTGCATTGATTGTGCTTGCGTTTTGCCCCACCATATGTTTGTGCCCAGGAGATTCCAGCGGGGCGACATCCGACTTTTCTCTTATCCCGACTTAAATAGATATCAAAATACTTAAGTATTTCAGTGTTGGGAATCTTAATACTACTA
The DNA here is from genome assembly GCF_964213995.1 of Mustelus asterias. Taxonomy (NCBI): domain Eukaryota; kingdom Metazoa; phylum Chordata; class Chondrichthyes; order Carcharhiniformes; family Triakidae; genus Mustelus; species Mustelus asterias. The sequence goes on from NC_135805.1 coordinate 32,803,517, forward strand.
GAAGTACTCAGCAGGTTGGTGAAGAAAAAAAGACAAACTACTCGTTTCTAGTTTGTTGAAAGTTGTACCTAAAATGTTAAGATTACGTTTATCTATATAGATGCTGATGGGCTTTCAATGTTACAAATTTCCTGTAACTGACTAATGGGCTATGATGACATGTGAAACAATTTCTAGGACTTCAATGTGAGAAGAAAGTGTACATGAGAATCAAAGTACAGACAGATTTTGCATTTATTAATAATACTATGGGGATATTTTAATGTGTAATAGCAGATTTGATGCATAGCTCCAGGATTTATGCTAACAAAATCATTATAAATTCAACATAGTTAGTAAATGAAGAAATGAGTGACTATTTTGGGTTATGATTTGAATACTGATGTTGGCCTAATATGACAATGAGTGAATGATTGCACAAGTTGGCTAAATGCCACGATTGGCATCCTTAATATGGTAAAATTCAGATCCAAAATTTCATTTGACTATTCCACCACTGTTTAAAGGAGACAGTACCAAGTCAAAGTCTAGTGTTAAATATATTCTAAATGCACTATTGAAGTTGCTGTCTGCAACTATTAAAGGCGACTTCTGATCTTTTTCCAACTTTAAATCCAGTGACTAAAATGTTCCGAAAAGTCCACTAGTTTATTTAGATCCTCTGCCCCATTCCATTACAAATTCTATATCCTATTGCAATGTCTGCATGGGCACGCAAAACAATTTCATAACTGGTTGAACTGTTGCCTCAAGTCAAAGCCAAGCTCATCTGCAGTTCTGCATGGTTTAGAAATGGTGAATGATGCAGACCTGAAATATTTGTCATGAACGGCATCAAGTAACTTGAGCCTTTTTCATGACCTGTCTCTTTCGACCACATTTAAGTTGTGCAGGTAGATAATCATAAGTCACGGAATCTCAGAAATGCTACTGTGCAGAAAGAAGCTATCTTTGATTTGATTTATTATTGTCACATGTATTAACATAAAGTGAAAAGTATTGCTTCTTGCGCGCTATACAGACAAAACATACCATTCATAGAGAAGGAAACGAGAGAGTGCAGGATGTAGTGTTTCAGTCATAGCTAGGGTGGAGAGAAAGATCAACTTAATATGAGGTGGGTCCATTCAAAAGCCTGATGGCAGCAGGGAAGAAGCTGTTGGTACGTGACCTCAGACTTTTGTATCTTTTTCCCGAAGGAAGAAGGTGGAGGACAGAATGTCCGGGGTGCGTGGGGTCCTTAATTATGCTGGCTGCTTTGCCGAGGCAGCAGGAAGTGTAGACAGTCAATGGATGGGAGGCTGTTTTGCGTGATGGATTGGGCTATATTCAAGACCTTTTGTAGTTCCTTGCGGTCTTGGGCAGAGCAGGAGCCATACCAAGCTGTGATACAACCAGAAAGAATGCTTTCTATGGGTGCATCTGTAAAAGTTTGTGAGAGTTGTGGCTGACATGCCAAATTTCCTTAGTCTTAGTCTTCTGGCCCACTACATCTGCACTGGCTACCCAAATAAGCAATTCCCCAAGTTCTACTGCCTTCTTTCCATAATCCTGCAGATTCTTCCTTTTTAGATAACCATTTAGTTCCCTTTTGAATGCTATGATTGAACCTGCATGCACCTTAAGTACACTGCGTGGAAATTTTTTTTTCTCATCTCTTTTGTCAGTTGCTTTCTGAAGCTTCTCATCCCGGTACCATTTTCATGAATGTTTTCTGCACTTTCTTCAATGCCTTCGCTGTCTTTCTAAAGTGCAGTGTTCAGAACTGGATGCAATCCCCAGATCAGACTGAACTAGTGTCTTATGCAAGTTTAACACAACATCTTTGCTCTTGTACTCTATGGCCTTATTAATAAAGCCTAGAATCCAATGCTTTATTCACCGCTCTGTCAACCTGTCTGGCCACCTTTAATGACTTATACACGTACACCCTTTTTCAAGTTATACCTGTTATTTTGTATAGTTTCTCCATGTTCCTCCCACCAAGAAGAATCACTTAACATTTCTCCACGTTGAACATCATTTGCCACCTGTTTTCCCATTCCATCAACTTGTCTATAACCTTTTGAAGTTCTGCACTATCCTCAGTTCACAATCCTTCCAAGTTTTGTATCATCTGAAAACTTTGATATTGTGTGCTATGCACCAAGGTTTAGTCCGTGAGGCATCACCCTCTGCATCAACTGTGGGACAGGCAAGGAGGCAGGTCCCAAACTTACCTCAACCAGTATGGGAATTGAACCCTGTTAGTATTGTTCTGAACCACATGCTAACCGTCTGGCCAGCTGAGCTAACCTTTAGGTTGTTTGTCTTTATTTTGTTTTAAGAACACAGAATCATCAAGAATTAAAGCCACTATTATGTCCCATACTGTATGCCTGAAGGGAAAAAGTACTTAAGTTTTGAAATAATGCTTCAATTTTGTAGCTTGAATTAAACCGCAACAATTTTATTGAACTTGTTTGCATCCAAGAGAGCTAGAACTGTTCTTTGTAAATTTGAATTCTTGGCAGATGAGTTTGAGTAATATCATAGTTCTACGTTGCATCAAAACTAAAATGGTTAAGCAACTATCTTTGGGCCATTTTGGAAGGCAGTTCCAGTATGTAAATATACACTTGAGCTTATCTTGCATGTGACTGGAATGGTTACTCTTCATGACATACTGAATAAAAAAAATTTTGTGAATCACTGTGCTTGAATTCAGTAGAAACATTCCTACAGATTTCCTTGTATCAAGGTTAGCTTGTTTACCTCCTTGTGTCAATTGCCATATTCAGATGAACACTGGAATTGAAGCAGGGTATTCTTGTCAAGCTCAAGGAAAATGGAGGCTAAAATCCAGCAATATCACCTGTACACTGGGACATAACCCACTAGTTTTTAGGTTTTGGAAAACTTCAAGAGCATTGGGAAATAATCAAGCTCTTGTGCTTAAGCAATTTACATTATAAGTTTCTATCTGGTCTGCAATTGCTAAATTTTATTTAAAAATCTTTCCGAGACTGCTTAATGATCTATTTATATTTTTTCAGATATTAACAATAGCTAATCTGGTGGATTACATGCCCAAATTGAAGAATTTCATAGTATGTGAAAGATCTTGGGGAATTATATTGCTGGTAGAATCCAGTGTACCACTGATTCTGTGATCACATGACTTCCCTGTTAGCAGCAACCCGTCTTTGTATAGCATTCTCTTCATATCATCCTGTTTGGTGTCCATCTCCATGCCTGTTTTTTTATATTATTTTTAACTTGTGACTCCTGATATTTACCTGGATCCGTTCTTTTCATTTTCTTAAACTTTAAAACAGCAATTCAGTCACATTTTCCAACAGTAATAAACACAACTTCTTTTCTTAACTTAAATTCCATCACCAGATTCTTCGAACTACACAATATTGCTGTAAAGCTTCTCAAAGTGTGGGGCACAACCCTACAAAGACAAGATCTTGGATTCATGAGCTCTGAGGCAGTAATGGCTGCCATTGACTTCCAACTGAATGCTGAACGTTGCAGGCCCCTTTAAATCCTCAGGGTTTTTATTCTGTTGGGCACTGTGTAATGGGCAAATCTTTGAGGCCTGATTGCTGCTGCAAAAGAAACCTGTGAAAAGGTAGGTTTCCTTTTTTAAAAAAATCCCTAAAGCTTAAACTTCTATCATGCTGAACTCCATCCCAAGGACTCTCCCAGTTTAAGGCATTAAAATGGGGTCAGACCAGGAGAAAGTTTGGGAAGCATTGTTTCCTGCTTTTTACAGCGATAGTACAACCACTTGGTTTAGACTTTCCTTCTGCCCATGTAACCCCATACTACCTTTGACATTTTTACTGTGGCTAGGCACATTGATTCATATGCTATAAACTATCCCAGCCTGTTGCTACTCATTTTTGAATCAATGTCATGGGGTTTGCATACTTATTTCAGAGCTCATACTCCAAAATCGAGACTACACTTCAGTATGGTATTGAAGAAGTGCTGCACTATGCAGGTGTCATCCTTCAGATGAGATATTTTGCTTTCTCAAGTCAAAAAAATCAGATGGCACTAATCAAAGAGGAAAGATGTCCTGGTTAGCATTTATCTTTCAACCAACAACAGCGATGGATGATCTGATCATTTATTTTCATGATGTGGAGATGCTGGCGTTGGACTGGGGTAAACACAGTAAGAAGTTTAACAACACCAGGTTAAAGTCCAACAGGTTTATTTGGTAGCAAAAGCCACACAAGCTTTCGGAGCTCTAAGCCCCTTCTTCAGGTGAGTGGGAATTCTGTTCACAAACAGAGCTTATAAAGACACAGACTCAATTTACATGAATAATGGTTGGAATGCGAATACTTACAACTAATCAAGTCTTTAAGAAACAAAACAATGGGAGTGGAGAGAGCATGAAGACAGGCTAAAAAGATGTGTATTGTCTCCAGACAAGACAGCCAGTGGACCTGCAGAGTTTCACTGGCTGTCTTGTCTGGAGACAATACACATCTTTTTAGCCTGTCTTGATGTTCTCTCCACTCCCATTGTTTTGTTTCTTAAAGACTTGATTAGTTGTAAGTATTCGCATTCCAACCATTATTCATGTAAATTGAGTCTGTGTCTTTATAAGCTCTGTTTGTGAACAGAATTCCCACTCACCTGAAGAAGGGGCTTAGAGCTCCGAAAGCTTGTGTGGTTTTTGCTACCAAATAAACCTGTTGGACTTTAACCTGGTGTTGTTAAACTTCTTACTGCATTTATTTTCAGGCAGTTTGTGGGAACTTGATGTCTGTAAATTGGCTGCCTTGATTTCTTTTCATTACAGCAGTGACTACATTTCAAAATACTTCATTGGTTGTAAAGCACTGAGTAATTTTGAGGCAGTGAAAAGTGCTATATCAATGCAGGTCTGTCTTTTGGAAACCTTCTCTATCTTTATGATACTTTGCTTGCTGTACAATTTCTTCCTTCTCTTGATTTCTTGAACATTGAGTTGTGCCTTCCACCCGTTGACTTTGTTACATAAAAAGACATAAGGATTCATCATTATTTTCCTCTTCATTCAATATTATTTGCAAACTTGAACATTTTGCATATTCTGTCCTTGTCCTGATTTTGTTAATGTTGGTATCTATTAATGCATGACAACAATTGTTAAGGCAAATAGGATATTAGGATAAGTAGATTGCTGTAGACCCCAGGCTCAAATACTGAGACCACATTGCATTGTTGTGATTATAGTTGGTTTTGCCCATCATATTTAAGAAAAAGCTGTGAAGCTATAAATCAGTGGCTACTCAGTGGAAGTAGACTTGAGTCAGTATTTTGCCCTTCTGTCTTTAAGGACTAACTTCCTTTTGGGATACAGTTTTGTAGTCACCAGCAGCTCTCGGGATCGCTGCCTGATATATCCTGGAGTGTTAGTATCTATAAGCTGTTTGATTGTGAGGAAGAAACTTTGTTGTAATCCAGCAACCTTTCCGCACCTGATCATTCACATAGATGTATTTTCCAGCAGGGTGTCAGGATAATAATCAAGTTCTTTTTATTCTTGATGTGGAGATGCCGGCGTTGGATTGGGGTGGGCACAGTAAGAAGGTTAAAGTCCAACAGGTTTATTTGGAATCGCAAGCTTTCGGAGTGCTGCTCCTTCATCAGGTGAGTGTTTATTCTTGGGTTGTGGGATTTGATGGCAAGATGAGCATTTGTTACCCATCCCTAATTGCCTTTGAAAGTGTCTTTAGAAGGCAGGTAAGAGTTAACCATATTGGTGTGGCTCTGAAGTCCCATGCAGGCCATACTGGCTAAGAATGGGAGATTTCCCTCCTAAAAGGACACCAGTGAACTAGATGAGTTTTTACAACAATCGGTGATGGTTTCATGGTCACCATTTACTGGACTAGTTTTCAATCCCAGATTTTATTCATTGAATTTAAATTCAATCAGATGCTGTGGTGGATTTTGAACCTGTGTTCCCAGAGCATCAGCCTGGACCTCTGGTTTACTAGTCCAGGGATATTACAAATATGACACCACCTCCCACTAAAGTGGGATCTTTCCTGCTGTCAGCACAGGGCACTTTCTCTGCCAATGTTGAAGAGGAGGAAAGAGCAATAGAGGTTAAAATGCCTGTTGGGTGTCCTCGAAGTTTTCCTAGCAGCTGGTTTCACAATGCATTTGATTTATACTCAGGGCTGGTCTCAATTCCTTTGCTACAGTTGCATGGCCCAAGGAGATCAAGAAAAGCATGCAATATATTTAATTAAATCTGTGGATCACGATATGGAATTGTGTATGGATCACAAATACCAACATTTTGTGAGCATTTTCCTGTGATGTTGGACAGACATTAACTATTTGTAAGCTGTGTAATATTATGCTTCTTAGAAGTGTTTATTGACCAATCTTTGTAAATGAAGCCTATGATTGGACTTAGTTTAGGAATGTGGTATTTAAGCTATGAAGGAATGTCACAAACTTGGCTTTAGTAATCAACGGCATGATTTTTAAATATTCTAAGGCAGGGTTTCCCAAACTTTTTTGGTAATGGAACCCTTTGGACTTCCCAAGTGTACTGATGAACCCCTGAGAGAAATTATATTGAGTTAAACCACAAAAAATGGATTGCTTTTGCGCAATAGGTACAAGCATACAAATACTTATTTATAAAATGCCTATTTCTTACATATTTATTATGATTAAAAATGTTTCTTAACCTTTGCCATTTTTAATGGGAGGAGTGAGGCTGCTTCTTTTGTTCACAAGTTTATTTAATATTAGGACTGATGCTGGAGAGCTGGATTCTCATCCAACACGTTCTGACCTCAAATGCCTTTCTGTCTCTCTAACACATGCATACTCACCTCCCTCCCCCTCTCACACACATGCGGGGCCAAATTGCCTCCTTTGCTCCCCCCATCTGCTTTCTCCTTGCTTTCACTCGAAGAAGTCTCATAACACCAGGAGTGGAGAGAGGGATCATCGATCGACAGTTCCGATGCACCACAGCAAAAAACTGTACCAACCTCCTCAGAAGATAAATGTGGGACTTAGCTGACAGAGTACCCTTTGTACAGTACTTCCCCTGAGCGGAGAAGCTATGACATCTTCTTTGGAGCCTTCAACATGTCATCAATGAAGACTGGCATCTCGCCAGGGCCATCCCCACACCCCCACTACTTGCCTTCAAATAACTGTGCAACCTCAAGCAGACCATTGTTCACAGCAAGCTACCCAGCCTTCAGGAGAACAGTGACCACAACCCCACCACAGCAACCTCTGCAAGACGTGCCGGATCATCGGCACGGATGCCACCATCACATATAAGAACATCATCCATCAGGTACATGGTACATACTCATGCGACTACCTCATACACTGGAGGAATGGTACGTTGGCGAGACCACGCAGACGCTACGACAATGGACAAACTGACACTGTTCGACAGTCACCAGGCAGGACTGTTCCCTTCCTGTCGGGGAACACTTCAGCAATCAAGGGCATTCTGCCTCTGATCTTTGTGTAAGCGTTCTCCAAGGCAGCCTTCAAGACACACGACAACGCAGAATCGCCGAGCAGAAACTGATAGCCAAGCTCCGCACACATGACGGCCTCAACCAGGATCTTGTGTTCATCTCACACTACGTGTAACTGCCACCATTTTGCCTGGGCTTGCAAAATCCTACTAACTGTCCTGGCTTGAGACAATTCACACCTCTTTAACCTGTATTGATCCTTCTCAGTCGCATTGTCTGTACCTGTAAAGACTCGCATTCCAGCCATTATATTGCAATTGAGTCTTTGTCTATATAACCCATTTGTGAACCTAACTTTCCACTCGCCTGATGAAGGAGCAGTACTCCGAAAGCTCGTGATACCAAATAAACCTGTTGGACTTTAACTTGTTGTGAGACTTCTTACTGTGTCGACCCCAGTCCAATGACGGCATCTCCACATCATGCTTTCACTCTGGCCTGTACTATTGAGGTCTTAATTTCCCATTGTCTATAGCTTGTCCAATCAGAGGCTGGCTTCTCATTGCATTGGCTGCTGATAGGCTCAGCAGTGAGTCTGTCGGCGGCCAATGCAGGGTGAAACTAGCCTTTGATTGGACAAGCTGCTTTACAGCATTTTTCAAGTGTTATACATCAGTCTGGCTTACCATGGAACCCAGTTTGGGAAGCCCTGCTCTAAAACAACTTGGAAACAGCAGTATTAACAGTTTGTGTCTGAAATAGCGTTTGAGCTTTTGAGAGATGTACAATTTTCTTTATCGAATATGGAAACTCCATTTTTGATTTTTGTTTTTTTCCCTCTTCCTGCCATTGGGTTCTTACTTTGCCCAGTCCTTTCCTAAATGCTTTCCTACTACACTGTGATTCCATGTGTGCAAGGTGACTTCCAGTGCTACACTCTGCCATCGTTCAAAGATGCAGCTTGATAGTGAGGTTGACAAGTCACTTGACCACTGGGTTGTTTCTGTGCTTAGCCAGTATTCGCCCAAGCGCTGCTTCAGCTAATGAATATTAAAAGTAACTAAAATGTTGTATGCGCCCCTGCACTCGAGCCCAACGGCTTGCCAGTTGTTAATTGCATAAACAAGCTGATATATTGGAACTGCCACGAAACATGTTAATTTCTGAAGACTAGTTTAGTAATTGAAGTGCCCTTCCTTCTATTTCTAGTAAGTCTAATGAGGATTCTTGCTATCATGTTACCTTGTTTCGGAGGTGGGATGTGATAACAGCAAAATCCAACATTCATGTTCAAAACCACCAGTTGATGTCCAGAGAGGTGTGATTTACAGGGAAATGAGTAAATAGATGCTTAATTTATTGTGGTGCAAAATGGTTTGTTAAAACTTCAAATGCCTTGAGGTTTTCTTTATGGTAATGATGAACACATCACCACAATTGGGCGGCATGGACAAGTTGGGCCGAAGGGCCTGTTTCCATGCTGTAAACCTCTATGACTCTAATTGCCTGTGGTGTAAATGGCGATCATGCTATGCTTGGGTTTTTGGCTGGTTTCAGTGTATGTAGAGTGAATGTAATGAGATCTAAACAGTCCTATCAGATTTATTTGAGGCAATTTATTTGGGTAGATCACAATTGGTTCCATTACATCTGGTTTCCAGCTGTTCTCAGTCAGGCAGCATCTGTGGAATGATTATATTTCATTTTGACCTTTTATCAGAACTGATTGTTCCCAGTTTTAAATAAACTTCTGGAATAGTTAATAACTGTTCAACTTTAATTGGTACTAAAGAGGACAGTAAGAACAAACTTGTTGGGTGTTGAACAAGATTAGAAGGAAGGTGAAATAGACAGCTGATGCGGTGTTCACTTTGAAAATAAACACAAATATTTATCTGATCAGAAATTTCAGGCTAAAATTCTGGAACCTAAGTTATTGAGTACTGTGTGCACCAGTATGTGTGTTGGAAACATATTCACAAAAATGCAAGGGGGGGGGGGGGTTTGATATTTACATTGCAGTATGCACCAGCTCTTTTCAGATTTTAAAAAGTTGTCCACGGGTAAGATATTAGAATCTTGGATTCTGTCTGGACTTTGAAGTTTGGGTCATGTAACCACAGGGTGAAGTACTGGTGGTTACGGGTTTGTTTTGGGGGTGCTAGCAGCAGTACAGTTTAAAGTGTGGAAGACGAGGCTTGTGTGGTGAAGTCTAAACACTGGCATGGACCACTTGGGCTGAAAAACTTGTCTATTTTGCAAATATTTGGCAATTATGTAATGCTTTAAGGAGTTTTATCACAGCACTATATTTACCTGGCCTTTGAAATAAATAGGACCTGTGGCAGTATTTGCTACAAGTGCTGTTGGGATTGTTGTCTGAAAAATGCGAAGGTGGTTGTAGATGTTGCTTGAATTTCGGTTTAATGCCAATATTATCTTCACTACCTTTACTTAGCTTTAGATATTCTCATTTTTTGTATTCTTTTTCCTTTTATCTTGGCCCACTGATGTTGTAGATTTTGGTTTTTCATCAGAAGCAGAGGGCCATCAACTCTCATGTCTGTAGAGTTTTTAAAAAGTGAACCGTGATGCATTGCTCTAGATTGGTTGCTTTTGGCATGTGCCACGATGTGATGCACCACCCGCAAAGATGTTTGATATAAAGATTGTTGCACGGCCTCAGTTTCATCATGAAGTTCATCCACTCACCTGACAGGAACTAAAATGCAGGTAATGCAATCACTCTGGCAAAAAATTTGTCGAAGAAAACTTTGTAAAAAAGTTTTTTTTAAAATCAAAGGATCTTTATTGCATACAAAAGCTTGTCATTAGTTTACTGTGGTGACAGGCATTTGGCCTAACCAGTCCATTTTGGTGTCTGTCCTCCATAGGAACACATGTCCATATTCCTTTTGCACTATAGTTTTTTGTCCTTTCCTTTAACTGTCCATCTAACCTATGTGAGGTTACGGGAATAGGATCTGGGTGGGATTGAGATCGATGTAGATTCAATGGGCCTCATAGAAAGATGCACTACAGTGCAGCAGGAGGCCATGATTCTATTAGACTTCAGTTTCAAATACTAACTCTGGCAATAGAGTTTCTCAGTTTTAAAAATATTTTCCTCCTCGCTGTTCTAAATTGTACATTCAATCTTGTATTTATATCCCCTTGTTCTAGATTCCCCATAACTTGCAATATCTGATATTTTATGTCCCATCATTTTGTCATCTTGATCTGCTTGCGCCAGTGGAAATAGTTACAATTCTTCAATTCTTGAATTTATATTTCCTTCCACCAAGCAGCGATTTATGAAGCTGTACTGTATCCTCTCTCTCGCCTCAACAGAAAACAGTAGCATAGTGGTGATATCACAGGACTCCTTGTCTGGAGGCCTGAGCTAATGCTCTGGAGACATGAATTCTCATCACAACAGTTGCATTGATTAATTAAATTAACCTGGAATATAAAGCTAGTCTCAGTAAGGATGACAGTGCCAGATTAACATAAAAACTAATCTTGTTCATGAATGTCCTTAAGGGAGGGAAATCTGACTCAAAGCAAATTACTGTGGATGCTGATCTGAAACAAAAACAGAAAATGCTGGAAAATCTCAGCAGGTTTGACAGCATCTGTGGAGAGAATAGACCTAATGTTTTGAATCTGGATGGCTCTGATGAGCATACCTTACAGGCAGTCTCCAATTTCTGGGTATGTCCTGTCCCACCGGCAGGACAGAATCACCAAAGGTGATGACAAAGTGGTGTATAGTTGAGAGGGAGTGACCCTAGAAGTCCTCAGCATTGACTCTGCACCCCATGAAGCCTCATCTTATCAGGTCAAACATGGACAAGGAAACCTAATGCTGATTACCACTTCCTGCCCTTTCTCAGCTGATGATTCAGTATTCCTCCATTTGAACACCGCTTGGGAGAAACATTGAGGGTGGCAAGAGCACAGAATGTGCTCTGGGTGAGGGCTTCAGTGTCCACCAACAAGAGTGATTGAGTAGCATCACTACTTACCAAGCTAGTTGAGTCCTGAAGGAGATATCTGTGTCAGGTGGTGTGAGCCAACACACAGGGAAAAGCGATTAAGAAAGGAAAGATAGATTATGAAACTAAACTAGCTCAAAATATAAAAAATGATAGTAAAAGTTTTTACAAGTATATAAAAAGGAATAGAGTGGCTAGAGTGAATGTTGGACCCTTGGAAGATGAGAGGGGGGATTTAATAGTGGAAAACGAGGAAATGGCTGAGACTTTAAATAAGTTCTTTGTGTCGGTCTTCACGGTGGAAGACACAAATAGTTTGCCGAATATTGGGCGGCACGGTAGCACAGTGGTTAGCACTGCTGCTTCACAGCTCCAGGGACCTGGGTTCGATTCCCGGCTTGGGTCACTGTCTGTGTGGAGTTTGCACATTCTCCTCGTGTCTGCGTGGGTTTCCTCCGGGTGCTCCGGTTTCCTCCCACAGTCCAAAGATGTGCGGATTAGGTTGATTGGCCATGCTAAAATTGCCCCATAGATGTGTAGGTTAGAGGGATTAGCGGGTAAATATGTAGGGATGTAGGGCCTGGGTGGGATTGTGGTCGGTGCAGACTCGATGAGCCGAATGGCCTCCTTCTGCATTGTAGGGTTTCTATTCTATTCTATTCTATTCTATTAGAGATCGAGAGTTGGTGGGAGGGGAGGTCCTTAATACAATTACTGTTACTAAGGAGGTGGTGCTTGGTAGACTAATAGGACTGAAGGTAGACAAGTCCCCGGGCCCGGATGGAATGCATCCCAGGGTACTGAAAGAAATGGCTGAGGTAATAGCAGATGCGTTAGTAGTAATTTATCAAAATTCGCTGGACTCTGGGGTAGTGCCGGCTGACTGGAAAACAGCTACTGTTACGCCGCTGTTTTAAAAAAGGAAGTAGACAAAAGGCAGGTAACTACAGGCCGGTTAGCTTAACGTCCGTAGTTGGGAAGATGCTAGAGTCCATTATTAAAGAGGAAATAACAGAGCACCTGAATAAGAATGGTTCGATCAAGCAGACACAGCATGGATTCATGAAGGGAAAGTCGTGTTTGACGAATCTACTGGACTTTTATGAAGATGTCACTAGTGCGGTTGACAGAGGGGAACCGGTGGTGTTTTTAGATTTCCAGAAGGCGTTCGATAAGGTGCCTCACAAAAGGTTGCTACAGAAGATTGGGGTACACGGAGTTAGGGGTAAGGTGTTGGCGTGGATTGGGGATTGGCTATCTAACAGGAAGCAGAGAGTTGGGATAAATGGGTGCTTTTCTGGTTGGCAGTTGGTGACCAGTGGCGTGCCACAGGGATCGGTGCTGGGGCCTCAATTGTTTACCATTTACATAGATGATCTGGAGGAGGGGACTGAATGTAGGGTATTCAAGTTTGCTGATGACACGAAGGTGAGTGGGAAAGCGAATTGCGTGGAGGACCCGGAAAGTCTGCAGAGAGATTTGGATAGGCTGAGCGAGTGGGCGAGGATCTGGCAGATGGAATATAACATTAGCAAATGTGAGGTTATCCACTTTGGAAGAAATAATAGTAAATTGGAATATTATTTAAATGGAGAAAAATTACATCGTGCGACTGTGCAGAGGACCTGGGGGTCCTTGTGCACGAATCGCAAAAACTCAGTCTGCAGGTGCAGCAGGTGATCAAGAAGGTGAATGGAATGTTGGCCTTTATCGCAAGGGGGATAGAATATAAAAGCAGGGAGGTCTTGCTGCAACTGTACAAGGCACTGGTGAGGCCGCAACTGGAGTACTGTGTGCAGTTTTGGTCCCCTTATTTGCGAAAGGATGTGTTGGCCTTGGAGGGAGTGCAGAGAAGGTTCACCAGGTTGATACCGGAGATGAGGGGTGTGGCTTATGAGGAGAGATTAAACAGATTGGGTCTGTACTCGTTGGAGTTTAGAAGGATGAGGGGTGATCTTATAGAGACCTATAAGATGATGAAGGGGCTGGATAGGGTAGAGGTGGAGAGATTCTTTCCACTTAGAAGGGAAACCAGAACTAGAGGGCACAGCCTCAAAATAAGGGGGGGCCGGTTCAGAACAGAGTTGAGGGGGAACTTCTTCTCTCAGAGGGTAGTGAATCTCTGGAATTCTCTGCCCATTGAAGTGGTGGAGGCTTCCTCGTTGAATATGTTTAAATCACGGGTAGATAGTTTTCTGATCGATAAGGGAATTAGGGGTTATGGGGAGCAGGCGGGTAAGTGGAACTGATTCGCTTCAGATCAGCCATAATCTTGTTGAATGGCGGGGCAGGCTCGAAGGGCCAGATGGCCTACTCCTCCTATTTCTTATGTTCTTATGTTCTTTTCACCCTCACCAATCTACCTGTTGCAGATGCATTTGAGCATGATAGTATTGGTAGGGGTTGCTTGCAACACAGTGCTTGGGGAGATAAAGTCTAATTGTCACACTGAGGGCACCATCTATTGTGTGGCATTACGATGTGCTAAATGGGCTAGATTCAGAACAGATATAGAAGCTCAGAACTAAGCAAACGTGGCACTGTGGGCCATCAACAGCAGAATTGTTTTCAAACACAATCTGTGACCTCATGGCCTGGCTTTTCCCTCAATTCACCATTGACACCAAACCAGGGGATTAACCCTAGTTCAGTGGAGTGTAGGAGACTGTGCCAGGAGCAGCACTAAAATGAGATCAACCTGTTGAAGATGCAATACAGAATACTTGCATGCCAAACGGAGGAAGCTTAAATGCTGAGCAATCCCATAACCAATGGATCTGATCAAAGCTCTGCAATTCCCCCACAATCCCCCACTATCAGCATCCTGGTATTAACGTTGATCAGAAACTGAACTGGGACAACCATATAAATACTGGCTACAAGAGTCGTCTTGTTCTGCAGCATGTATCTCACCGTTTGACTCCCCAAAGCCTATCCACCATCAACAAGGCACATGTCAGGAATGTGATGGAATACTCACCACTTGCCTGTGTGACTGCAGCTCCAACAACACAAGTTTGATGCCATCCAGGACAAAACAATCCACTTGATTGGCATGCCTTCTGCCTCTTACCACAAGAGGCACAGTTGCAGCAGTGTATACCATACCAAGGCACCTTCTACAGCATTTTTCAAGCCCTACCATCTAGTAGGACAAACTGCAGCAGACACATGGGGACACCACCTCCTGCAAGTGCTCCTCCAAGGCATCTCAACTTGAAACTATATTGCCCCACACTCCCTGGGTCAAAACCCTGGAACTTCCTAACAGCTTTGTGGGAGTACCCGCACCCGATGGACTGAGTGATTCAAGAAGACTACTTTCTCAAGGGCAATTAGGGATGGGTAACAAATGCTGGCATTGCCAGCTGACATCCACATCCTATGAAAGAATTAAAGAAAACTAAGAAGGCTGATTTCTTCCTGTAAATTCATCCTATTTCATCTGCAGAGACCCTCATTCATGCCTTTGTTACTTCTCGACGACCATTCCAATGCACTGGTGATTAACCTCTTGCATTCTACCCTCTTCAGACTTGATGTCATCCAAAATCGGCTCTCCATGTCTCATACCAAGTCCCAATTACTCTTGCTCCGTGTCTGCTAACATCCCAGTTAAACAGTGCCTTGATTTTAAAATTCTCGCCCTTATTTTCAAATCCCTCCATGGCCACGCCTCTCCCTCTAGTAATCTCCAATTCCACAACTCTTTCCCCCCCCCGGGATACCTGCACTCCAATTCTAGCCTCATGAATGTTCTCCATTTAAAGCACTCACCTTGGCCCTGCACTCTCGAATTCCCTCCCTATACCTTCCTTGATTTCCTGCTTTCAAACATTCCTTAAAACCTACCTCTTTGGCCAAGCTTTTGGTTATCTGACATAACTCCTCCTTTGGTTCGGTGTCATAATGTTCCTGTGAATTGTCTTGGGATGCTTTATTACATTACAGGTACATCAATACACGTAGCTGTAAAAAAGGATCCTGAGGAGAGAGTTGTTGAAACTTTGCTTGTGGCTTAATGGATTTGTTACTTTTGGCCCAGTATTGATATTCCACTCGAATTAGTCTAGTTGCATTCTTCTGTTGGGGTCAATAGACTACAGTACCTTTATTTATGAGTGGAAGAAAATTGATGTTTTGATTTAATCTACTTTAAGACATGCATATGTTTTGGGGACGGCATCTTGTAGACCAGAAGGTGCGCAGTGTTGATCTACACATTGGAACTATTTTGCTTTGTATATTGAATGATTGCCATTTCCGGCTTGTAGTTAGTCAAATACACTAACCTCTCCTAGAATGTTTGGTGCCAAGTCGCTTTAGGATTTCAGAATTTTCCACATTGTGGAAGGATGCTAAAATATCTAAACACAAGCATATGAACCAGGAAACACCATAAATATAAATATTTACCTGAAACAGAAAACATTAGACGAGAACTAGGGCACACTTTTAAAAAAAAAAATTCCCATTTAAGATGACAGTGAGAACTTTTTTCCTAAGGGTTGGGAATCTGTGGAATTCTGTTCCCCAGAAAGCGTTGGATGCAGAGTCACTGAATATTTTTAAGGCAGGGGTAGATGACTCCCTTGTTAGTCAAAAATCTTAAGGGTCTTAGGAGATGACAGGAAAGTGGAGTTGAGGCCACAATCAACTTAGCCATGATCTTATTGAATGGCAGAGCAGGCTGAAGGGAGGGAGAATTGTCAACTCCAAATTATGTAATATAAAGCAGTAGTAAAATTGATCAATCCAAATACTAAATCTTCATGTTTCTGTCCTTCAAGTTCTGCGCTAAAATGATGCTGATGTTGACAGTACTTGCCTGTGCTCAAAAATCTGGACAACTGGTGTTTCCAAACAATAGATTTTCAGGCTGGCAAAATTAATATAAAGACAAAAGAGCTGGTAGTTTTCACCCCTATGTGGCTTTTGCTTTAGGGTATGCATGAGTATCTCTCTTGCCCCTCTTACTAGACCCTGTTTTGTGCCAGCTAGGAGACAGACCAGAATGGTGACAGGTTTTACAGTCATTTTTAATGCATTTAATGTTCTCCTGTATTTAATCAGCAAACCACTTAACTTGGCATCTGCAAAACAATCAGACCCTCTGCACGTGAAATGTGATGTGAATATCCACACTCTTCAATTTATCCAGCTGAAATTCAAATTTGTGTGAACTGGTTAAGAAGAATGAGATGTATATTTTAACTAACTTTTATTGAATAACGCCTGGTTTTTACAGTGAATTTTTTTAGTTTAACAACAGTGAAGAAATATAGATTTGCATTAATATAGTGCCTTTCACAATTTCAGAACATTCTAAATACTTTACAGCCAATTAAGTACTTTCGAAATACAGAAAACAGATCACAGCAAGCTCTCACAAACAACATTGTGATAATAACCAGATATTTTTATACTATTTGTGGGATGATTGGCTAGATCCCCTTCAGAATAGTGCTTTGGTATTATATTCACCTGAGAGGCAGATTGGGCCTCAGTTTCATGTCTTATCTGGAATACCACACCTCCGACAGTGGAACACTCCTTCAGTACACACTGGAATGTCAACCTCATTGTGCTCACTGGGACTTGAACCTGCAATCTTTGAATCCGGGGCAAGAGTGCTACCAACTGGACGGCAGCTAACACTATGTAATATGTATATTGCAATGGATAACCATGTTATCTTGTCCCCACAGATTAAGTTGTGTTTAAAGTTCAAGCTCTTTTTTTTGCTTTTATTTAGATCAGAAGATTGCTTTATTCATAAAGTATGTTTTTTGAGAACTGATAACAGTTGAGGCCTAGGACCCTGGGGTACTTATAGACTTTGGGTCATTGAGATTTTTGACATGAGGTTGAGATTTACATTTGCCTGAAAACAGCATGAAACATTGCCTTAATGCAATTATGAACATTTTGTGAACTTAAATGTATTAAATGCTTGGGAGAATAAACACTAATTGAAGATCCAAAGTAAAGGTAAGTGTCTGAAAACCAGATGTTTTTAAAATGTCATGAAGTTTAATGGAGCAAAATACAAAAAAATTAACTTAGCTGGACAGTTTAGCTCAGTGTTGGAATAATTATCTGTTTTGTCACTTGTCCACCGGTTTATTCCTGTGCTCCAAGCGACCCTTGACCCCCTACCTTCAGCCCACAGAACCTGATATCCGACAAGATCCAAAATCTGGCACAGCCTCAGTTCCAAGGTTGTTGGTTTTGAGATGCTGTTACCTGTACAGTGGTATTCATAAGCTCACTGATTACGTAAGATGTCCTTCAGAATTGAAAGCTGCAATTTTCACACAGGGTGGCTTTCAAGTTCACTGCAATATGATGGAGAATACCGTTGATGTTCAGCTACATGCTGGATATAAAATCTGTTCCATAATGACAGACTTTAAACGAGCATTAATCTTCAGTGAATATTTTTTATTCATCCATGGGACATGGATGGGTCAGTATTTATTGTCCATCCCTAATTGCCCTTGAACTGAGCGGCTTGTCATTTAGAGGGCAGTTGAGAGTCACCGACATTGCTGTGTGTCTGGAGTCACGTGTAGGCCAGACCAGGTAAGGACGGCAGATTTCCTTAAAGGGTTTTTCTGACAATCAACAATGGTCTCATGGTCATCAGTAGATCCTTAATTCCAGATTTTTTAAATTGAATTCAAATTCCACCATCTTCCACGGTGGGATTCGAATCCAGGTCCCCAGAACATTAGCTGAGTTTCTGGATTAATAGTCTAGCGATAATACCACTAGGCCATCGCCTCCCATGATGCCAGCAGTAGAATTTACCTGCAAATGAGTGCAGAACCTCAGCCTGTTCAAGTTACCTTTTACGAGGATAAAAAGGTTAATTTTCACGATTATAGGCATTGCTAACAAGGCCAGCATTTATTCTCACTAATTGCACTTGAAAATGATGGTGAGCTGCTGCCTTGAATTGCAATCTAAGAATTCCAAGACATTCTACACTGTTTTGACAAATCTATGTAGGACTGCAGTACTATATCAACTTCCTGGTGTAGTTAGTTCACTTCTGCCTTTCATACGGAAGCAAATAGAATTGGAACAGCAGATCTAGTGACAGTAATCGTCAGGTACTGCATAGGTCCCCAATAACATCCTGACGATAGAAATTAAGACTTGTGTTCCAGAACTAGCCATATATCCATGTCCCTCCCAAGCTGCCCCAGTACAGTCACAACACTGGAATCTATCCAGCAATGTGGCCTAGGTGTATGCTGCACACAAAAAACAGGACAAATCCAGTCTGGCCAATTGCTGCCCATCAATTGACACTCAATCAGCAAAGTGATGGAAGGTGACATTAACAATGCTGTCAAGCATCACTTATTCAGCA
Source organism: Mustelus asterias (assembly GCF_964213995.1). Classification (NCBI taxonomy): domain Eukaryota; kingdom Metazoa; phylum Chordata; class Chondrichthyes; order Carcharhiniformes; family Triakidae; genus Mustelus; species Mustelus asterias. Next base: position 32,822,353 of record NC_135805.1, read on the forward strand.
ACCAGCTACTCGTTGCTCGGTTTGTGTTCTGCTAGGGCCACATGGCTCCAGGCAAATTGGAGTTCCAGCCCAAACATGAACTAAAGATCTGAATGTGAGGTGAGAATGACTGCCCTTGATATCAAGGGAGCATTTCACAATGCGGTATCAAGGAACCTTGGCAGTATTAAAATCAACGGGAATCCAGAGGAAAACTCCATTGGTTGGAGTCACACCAAGCACAAAGGAAGATGGTTGTGGTTGTTGGAGATCAATCATCTTCGTCCTCGGATGTTGCTACAAAAGTTCCTCAGGGTAATGCCCGTAGGCTTAACCATCTTCAGCTGCTTCATCAATGACCTTCCCTCTATCATATGATCAGCAAGCGGGATATTTGCTGAATGTTCATTACAATTCATGACTTGTACTAAAGTAATGTGTCTAACCTGGACAATATTCAAGCTTGGACTGTAAGTGACAAGTAACATTCACACCACACAAGTGACAGGCAATGATCATTCCTAACAAGTGAGAATTTTATCATCGTACCTCTCTCAATTAACTAGGGACTGAGAACAGCAAGCCATGTAAATACAGTAACTACGTGAGTTGGTAGCTCATCTATCTCTACAAGTTACAAGTCAGGAGTGTGATTCTCTACTTGCCTGCGTGAGTGCAACTGCAACAACACTCAAGAAGCTTGATGCCATCCAGGACAAAGCAACCCACTTCATCCACTACCTTGAACATTCATTTCCTCCGCCAATGATAATGTGTACCATCTACAAGATGTACCAAAGGTGGTCGTTGCTTCTCTGCATCTGCAGCCCTTGTGCTTCCAGATGAGAGCTTTCTTTGGTTTGGATGGTGCCTTGCGCAGCAAAAAAAATTCATTTGAACCCTCGCCTCCTTCAAAAGCTCCTTCCAAACCTTTGACCTTTACTATCCAGAAGAACAGGAGCAGAAATTGCATGGGACCACCACCACCACCAAGTTCCCCTCTAAGCCGCACATCATCTTGACTTGGAACTATATGGTTTTCCTTCACTGTCGCAGAGACAAAATCCTGGAACAGCAGTGTGGGTGTACCTACAATGCATGGACTGTAGAGGTTTGCGAAGGTGGCTTAACACCACCATCTCGAGAGTAGTTGGCTAAGAGCATTAAAGGCTGGCTTAGTCGGCAACTCGCACATCTTTAAAAAGACACAACAGGAATAGAAATGGCCGAACTGCTGTTATTCTGGACACTGATCATTTACAGTATTGACTAAGTGGATAGCTGTTCCTGAGGTGTGAGGATCCGTTTGAAAGAAAGGAATTCACCAGCTTGTAGTAGTTATAAGGACTAGACGAATCCTGATTTTAAAAAAAAAATTAGATGCTCAATTCATATTCGGCAAGGGTGAAAAGTGGGATGTACTTCAGACATTTTCAAAAAATGGTCGAATGTTTTGTCTTCTCTGTTTACAGCATTGCAGGTATAACAATCAAAGCAAATTCACAGAAGCTCTAATTACTCCCTTGCCTTCGCTTGGGGAAATAAATCATGATTTCAGTTAGCAACTAGAAAGGCCATGCAACAGGAATCTTGCTTGAACAAACTGGTAATGTGCTTCAGACTTCCAACTATTTGATGGTTCTGAGAATCTCTTACTGATTCTGGTGTGCAAATTTAAAATGAAAGCAAGGAACTTCAATTGTTCCAAAGATTGTGTGTACATTTGAGCCTGGTATCAGGTGCATTGATAGCACTCATAGAACAGTACAGCACAGAACAGGCCCTTCGGCCCACGATGTTGTGCCGAGCTTTATCTGAAACCAAGATCAAGCTATCCCACTCCCTATCATCCTGGTGTGCTCCATGTGCCTATCCAATAACCGCTTAAATGTTCCTAAAGTGTCTGACTCCACTATCACTGTAGGCAGTCCATTCCACACCCCAACCATTCTCTCTGCGTAAAGAACCTACCTCTGATATCCTTCCTGTATCTCCCACCACGAACCCTATAGTTATGCCCCCTTGTAATAGCTCCATCCACACGAGGAAATAGTCTTTGAACGTTCACTCTATCTATCCCCTTCATCATTTTATAAACCTCTATTAAGTCTCCCCTCAGCCTCTTCCGCTCCAGAGAGAACAGCCCTAGCTCCCTCAACCTTTCCTCATAAGACCTACCCTCCAAACCAGGCAGCATCCTGGTAAATCTCCTCTGCACTCTTTCCAGCGCTTCCACATCCTTCTTATAGTGAGGTGACCAGAACTGCACACAATATTCCAAATGTGGCCTCAGCAAGGTCCTGTACAGTTGCAGCATAACCCCACGGCTCTTAAACTCCAACCCCCTGTTAATAAAAGCTAACACACTATAGGCCTTCACAGCTCTATCCACTTGAGTGGCAACCTTTAGAGATCTGTGGATATGGACCCCAAGATCTCTCTGTTCCTCCACAGTCTTCAGAACCCTACCTTTGACCCTGTAATCCACAATTAAATTAGTCCTACCAAAATGAATCACCTCACATTTATCAGGGTTAAACTCCATGCCTCCAAGTTAGAAGGTTAAGGGTTGAAGTCCCACTGCAGAGTCTTGACCATATACAACCCGTAACCACATAATTGAGGCTGATGTTCCTCCAGTTCACAGCATATAAATTGACCATAAAAGCTTCCAGAAGCTTTTGAGTATACATTTGAACTGCTGGTTGAAATGGGAAACAAAACATAAGCATCGGAAATTCACATTAATGCAGCAGTTTGAATTAATTGTATAATCTATGCATTTTTGATGCAGAGAGATCATCAGGTTTATTGAGTCACTTTGGCTATGGTATCATCGTAAGGATCCCACTCTGGACCAGATTTGGCACTTTCATTTTCGGAATAATCTCTCCACAAACAAATCATCTTCCTCCCAATTTACAGAACTGAATATTCTGCATTTTTTTTGAACCATCTGATGACACTTGTGCTTCCCATGATTTGATAATGAAACACACAACATCAAGCATTTTGCGTATTTCCACTTTGAAGGTTTATTCTTCTGTTAACCAACCTGTTCCATTCACTGTCAACATGATCATTTATTGGCTTGTTGAGGCATACGTACAAAGGTTGAACTATGTATGTTGGACACTCTATAGTTGCATTATGGCTGATATTTCTATGCTGCTACTTCTTGATCTCAGCAGTTGTATGGGTTCTGAACATGTCCTACACTAATAAGCTGCATTTTTTTAGGAAGACCACAGACATCTGTTCCACACAATCGACCCATAACTTCACCCCATCTTATCCTCCATTGTCATCGACAAGCACAAAAGAGGGAGCTTGATATTCTGCATGTTTTTACGTTTGGAAGGTATCATTGGTCCATCAGTCGTGAAGCTAGTATCACCATGAATCATGTCATTTTCACAAGAACTGTTTGAGTCTTTCCATTCTAGCTTGGCTGCTGGACATTTCGAAATCCACGGTGCTTCATCCATGTTGCCAGTGTGATACAATGGGACTGTTGTCTGTCTGTCTGAAGAGGCCACTGGAAACGTAGTTTTCGCATTCAGTCTCCTGGTGGTCCCTGAGTGATCTTGGTCTTCATTTGCAACAATAGATTGTTTTGTTCCATAAAGCAACTACACCATCTAGCCATTGGTTTGAAATCTTTGTGGGAGTCAGGATTTGTTATGGCAAGCAAGTGCGCATATGCACATTGCATTTCTGGTGATGTAACTGTGACCGTTTTCAAGGACCCATTCCGATACATGCTTCTCGAAGATCAGACCACTGGCTAAAACTTGTTCTAATGGCTCATTTGGTCATGGGCATCTTCAGGGTGTGCTTCTTGCATCATTTTTTTCACTAACACTGAATTCCCTTGGTGCAGCAGAGATATTTGACAAGTTATCAAATATAATTACTTTCAGCTTAAAAGCAACTTTATATTGTAAAAGCATGTTTTTAGCATTGAGAAAATAGGATCATATTGTATGCTGCGATCTGCAGTAACCTAATGTTGAACACAATTCCTTGCCACAACTGTGGAGGACTGGGGAAGGCTGCTGGCCAGTATTGATCCCTCAACCAACGACAACTTGAAAGGAAAAAGTAGCTGTTCTCGTTGTTGTTTGTGAGATGCACTACATTTCTTGCTTTGCAGCAGTGCCATTTCAAAAACTACATCATTGGCTGTTAAATGTCTTAGAAGCTCTGAGATGGTGCAAGGTACTATATAAATGCATGTTCTTAATCTATTGAGTGCATGACTTTAGGATGTAATGTTTAAAACCAAAAGCTGATTCAGTACATTTGTTGTTTTTGCCACTGAGCTTTTATGCTTTTGACTTGCAACAAAATCACCTCTGATCTTGCCTGTGCTGGAATGATAATTAGCTTTGGAACATGATGCTCAGTTTTGGGTGGCAGGACATTGGTTTGGTACCCTGTATTTCTATGGTCCAGACTCTAGTTGTATCAAGTGGTGGAGGTTGGAGGACACTCAAATCAGAGGTTTAAAAAAAAAGGAACAGAGCCAATGAATTTGTTGCTAACTCCCATCTGATCAAAAGTTATGAAGAAGTCCAAGATCTGAGGAACCAAGATTTCTTCTGGAAATATTACCAACAAAAAAATCATGCTGGGCAGGATGCTTAGAGTCAGGTTTAAATGTCGCAGGGTATGAAGCTTGAATCTGTTGCCTGCTCGCTGCCTTGGTTGAGAATTTGGGTCTGAAAGGAATTTTATTTTGTGTACAGACAAGTAACGTTCTCTTTTATTCCTTAACAGAGGAACGCAGGATAAAGACGTTGGGAAAAGTGCATAGAAATTGCTTATGGTACCGGTTGCGGTCAGGAAAATCGGGACACAGTGCAATTCCCACGCTAAAGTAAGTATTTTGTTTTCAGTCTTTTAACTCTCAAAACCATCTTCTGTAAGAGACGGTCAGATATTGTCTGACTCAAAAATTATGGTCCAGTTGCAAATGCTTAATAGGTTGTGTGAGCCTAGAGAATCCAGAAAAATCAACTACATGAAATTCAGTAGCTGCAGTGAGAGTTAGCAAGACTGTCATTTGGAAAGCTACATCACTGAAATCTCTGAATCATCCATTCGAGTTGCAAACATTAACTTGAATGTAGAGCGGCCAAAGTCTGTCTTTCAAAAATTAGCATTAACAATGGTATAGATCTCTGGTAGGAGAATTGGGGTGAGAGGGGAAGAAGCGGGGAAATGAGAGGATTCAAGAAAGTAGTTCACAAGTCAATATTGATACTGACTTCTTTGTCATTGTTTCTGGGCTCGTGCCAGTCCTGCACAAGATATCCCAACAATGTCATTAATATACAGTTTTGAAAACAGTGCAAACTGAATCTTTTTCAGTGCATTCTTCCCAAAATATATACTGTAGTGGAGCTGGCACTCTTGATTAATAAGGAACCTTCAGCAGTGAATATGTCAACGTGATTCTGGACGGAAAGAAGATGGATAAATATTTTATCCTACTTTGTAGACCTAATTTCAAGTGATATATCAGCTGGATGCATTTTTCATTCCTATGTATTTATTCACACCATATTTAAGATAATTCGGTTATGGTAACGTGTGACTCGATGTTTTGTGTGATTAACGTGATGGCCACCTGCCTCGTTGACACTAACTTCTGAGCACATGTGCCCAGCTGTTATGTCTCAACCTTCACTCCTCTGGCTCTGGTTTACTTCTCACTATTCGAAGGCCTGTTCTTCTGTTGTCCTGTTCTATGGAACTTTCTGCCTAAACTACTCTGTCTGCTCTACCTCTCCCTTCTTCGAAAGCCTGGTTAAAATCCTTTTCTCTGTGGTGTGTTCAGTTTCCCATTTAATCATTCACTCTGAGGTCTCTTCTAAAGTGGTCTGAGAGATGCATGTAAGCAAGGATACTATAAATTTGAAAATTGGAATGTTGATGTCCATACTGAAGAATTAATTATGGCTATTTCAAATTTAGTGGAGTTACTCTAAATAGATTAGACTGGGGAGTGTTACATGAAACATGTATGCTTAAGTGATGTTTCATTTGAATATTTCAGAAAGCACAAATATATTATTTCAGTTTACAAAATGTGATATTTAAGTATTCAATTTTGAACATGCGTTTAATTGACCGACCGTACTATCCAGCAGGGATGGAGTTCCTGGATTTCATAGAAATCATAGAAACCCTACAGTGCTGAAGGAGGCCATTCGGCCCATCGAGTCTGCACCGACCACAATCCCACCCAGGCTCTACCCCCCACATATTTACCCGCTAATCCCTCTAACCTACACATCTCAGGACTCTAAGGGGCAATTTTTAACCTGGCCAATCAACCTAACTCGCACATCTTTGGACTGTGGGAGGAAACCGGAGCACCCGGAGGAAACCCACGCAGACACGAGGAGAATGTGCAAACTCCACACAGGCAGTGACCCGAGCCGGGAATCGAACCCGGGACCCTGGAGCTGTGAAGCAGCAGTGCGAACCACTGTGCTACCGTGCCGCCCTCAATTTAATGGGTGTTTTTCTGGTTGGCGATTAGTGGTGTGCTTCAGGATCAGTGTTGGGACTGCAATTGTTTACAATTTACATAGATGATTTGTAATTGGGGATCTAGTGTAGTGTGTCAGAGATGAGTGGTAGGAATAACCGCAAAATGGACTATTATTTAAATGGTAAAAAATTGAAGGATGCTGCTGTGCAGAGAGACTTGAGTGTCCTTGTGCATGAAACCCAAAACGTTGGTTTGCAGGTAATTAAGAAGGCAAATGGAATTTTGTCCTTTATTGCTAGAGGGATGGAGTTTAAAAAGTGAGGTTATGTTGCAGCTGTATAAGGTGCTGGTGAGGCCACACCTGGAGTACTGTGTACAGTTTTGGTCTCCTTACTTGAGAAAGGATATACTGGCACTGAAGGGGGTGCAGAGGAGATTCATTAGGTTGATTCCGGAGTTGAGAGAGTTGGCTTATGAGGAGAGACTGAGTGGACTGGGACTATACTCATTGGAATTTAGAAGAATGACGGGGGAGATCTTATAGAAAGATAAAATTATGAAGGGAATAGATAAGATAGAAGCAGGAAGCTTGTTTCCACTGGCGGATGAAACAAGAACTAGAGGGCATAGCCCAAATTCTGCTCCCCCTTATTTTGAGGCTGACTTGAGGAGGAACTCCTTCACCTAAAGGGTTGTGAATCTGTGGAATTCCCTGCTCTGTAAAGCAGTTGAGGCTACCTCGTTGAATGTTTTTAAGGCAAAGCTAGATTTTGAACAGTAAAGGAATTAAGGGTTATGGTGAGCGGGTGGGTAAGTGGAGCTGAGTCCATGAAAAGATCAGCCATGATCTTATTGAATGGCAGAGCAGGCTCGAGGAGCCAGATGGCCTCCTGGGCCAATCAAGTTTTGCAACTGCTTTTTTTCCTCTAAATAGGACACCCTCTTTCTGTAACCTAGCACAGTGGTTCCCAAACTTTGACATCCTGCGAACCCCCCTCAAAAATGCCAAATTTTGTGAACCCCCTCCTAAGAATAAATATTTACAAGGATTTCTCCCTTAGCTGAGTATAAATTATAAAAGCAGTGATCTTGGAATATAAAATTTGTTTTTCTTATGACTCTTTATTGCACAATATTAATTATAACATTATGATTATCATCTTCCAAGATTTCATTTTCGTAACTCATATCACTTCAATTAAGCCAGGACTTGTAATTAAACTGGACATTTCAATCTACTCTGTGTGATGGGTGCGGTTGCTCTGATTTACATAGCTCATGGAAATCTGGAACCACTGAAGAACGATCAAGCCTTAGGTCTGGTTTGACATTGACTACATCCATGAACCCAGGGATGGGGTTATTTTAATATTCAAATGGAGTGTTTCCTGTAAACTAGCCAGTTGGTGCCAGGGCGCACCCTGGGAACTTCTGAACTTTTGAACAAAGGAGCAGTATACAACAGGATTATTTCTCCTGCAAAATGCACTAAGTGAAGAATAGCTACCTCATACAAATTAGATGCACAAAATCAAACCTAGTTACTAAACAGAATTACTAGACCCAGGTGTAATTGTTGGGGGAATGGCTCAATCATTTTCATTCTGTCCAGATTATCACCCCTAAATGGAGCCTTTAAATATTGGGCGTGAGGGCACATGTCAGTTGAGATGTAATAAAGGTATCTTTGATTTTCTACCAGCAAGATCAGCAGCACCCTACCCTTCCGACAGGCAAAAGTCTTCCCCAGTCCTTTGACGATGTGTTGACTGTCTGGGGGAGGACTCTGAGAAGAAATCCAAGAGAAGTAAAGCACCCAACTGAGATGATTGACCTCCAACAACCACAACCATCATCCTTTATGCTAGGTATGTCTCTAACAGGAGAGTTTTCTCCCTGAATCCCATTGACTCCAGTTTTGCCACGGCTCCTTGATGTCAAGGGCTGTCACCCTCCCCTCGCCTCTGGAATTCCAATCGGTATTCCTCCGTGTTGAACACCACTAGAAGGAAACACTGAGGGTGACTAAGGCACAGAATGGACCCAGGGTGATGGACTTCAACGTTCATCACCAAGAGTGGCTTGGTAGCACCATCGCAGACCGAGCTGGTCAAGTTCTAAAGGATATAGCTGCTAGGCTGGGTCCACAGTAGCTCGCAAGAGAACCAACAAGAGGAAAAAACTTACTTGCCCTCATCCTCCAACATGCTGCAGATGCATCTGTTAATGAAAATATTGATTGGAGTGACCATTGCAGTCCTTGTCTTCACATTGCGGATGCCTTCCATCATGTAACACCAGCACTATGCTAAATGGGATAGATGTCAAATAGATCTTGCAACTCAAAACTGGACATCTATGAAATGCAGTAGTATTGTACACAAATGCCATCTATAACGTCATGGCTTGCCATGTTCACCAATCTACAATTGCCACAGGGGATTAAACCTGGTTCAATGAAGAATGCAGAAGGGCATGCTAGGAGCAGCACGAGGCATACCTAAAAATGAGTTGTCAACCTGGTGAAGCTCCAACAAAGGACTGCATAGACACAAAACGGCATAAGCAGTGTGCAATAGACAGAGCTAAGTGATCCCACAGGCAATTGATCAGATCCATGTCCTGCCACATCCAGTCACGAATGGTGGTGGACAATTAAAAATTTTTGTTGGAGGAGGACGCTTGACACCACCAATGATGGGGAAGCTCAACAGTTCAATGCAAAATCAAGGCTGAAGCATTTGCAATAATCTTCAACCTGAAGTGCCCAGTGGATGATCCACCTTAGCCTCCTCCTGAGGTCCCCAGCATCACATGCCAGTCTTCCGCCAATTCCATTCACTCCCCATGATATCAAAAAACAGCTGATTATTTTTTAAAAATCAATCATGGCACATGGGTGTTGCTGGCTGGCCAGCATTTATTACCCATCCCTAGTTGCCCTTGTTCAGAGGGCAGTTGAGAGTCAACCACATTGCTATGGCTCCAGAGTCACATGTAGGCCAGACCAAGTAATGAAGGCAGATTTCCTTCCCTAAAGGACATTAATGAACCAGACAGGTTTTTCTGACAATTGACACTGGTTTCATGGTAATCAGTAGATTCTTAATTCCAGATATTTTTTATTGAATTCAAATCCCACCATCTACCGTAGTGGGATTTGAACCCAGATCCCCTGAACATTAGCTGAGCTTTTGGATTAATAGGCTAGGGATAATTCCACTAGGACATCACCTCCCCATGGCACTGGACATTGCAAAGGTTATGGGCCCTGAACATTCCAGCAATGGTACTGAAGACTTCTGTTCCAGAATTAACTGTGCCCTTAGCCAAGTTGTTCCAGCTACAATGCTGGCATCTGCCTGGCAATATAGAAACTGCCGAGGTATGTCCTGTTGACAAAATGCAGAACAAATCCAACCTGGCCAGTTCCCACTCCATCAGTCTACTCTTGATCATCAGCAATGTGATGGAAGGGGTCCTTGACAGTGCTGTCAGTCAGCACTTATTCAGCAATAACCTGCTCATTGATGCTCAGTTCAGGTTTCACCAGGGCCAATCAGTGTCTGACTTCATTAGAGCTTTAGACCAAACATGGACAAAAGAGCTGAACTCCAGCGGTGAGGTTAGTGAGAGCCTGTAATACCAATTGCAAGTTAATGATGAGGTTAATTATTACCAGATAATGAACGGAAGAGACAGCGTGTGAGTGTCATTACACCGGAGAATCTTACAAGAGTAGGCAAAGTTAATAATAGGATACGCTGGCTTTGTATCCGGTGCGTAGAATTTGGAATAAAATGGAGTGAGTTAACAGTGCAAGTAGAGACAACAGGATGGTTGTGAGGAAACCAGGTTTGGAAGTTGAATATCCAAGGGTACTCAGTGTTTCGGAAGGAAAAGGAGGTGGTGTAGCTTTGTTAATGAAGGAAGGGATTAGTGCTGTTGTGAGAAATAATATTGCCACTGGAGATCAGATGTAGAATCAATCTGGGTAGGAATAAAAAATCCCTGGTGGAAGTAATCTATCGGTCCCCTAATAGTAGTTTCATAGGACATAGCATAACCCAGGAAATACCAGGGGCTTGTAAGAATGTTATGGTAATCATCAGTGATTTTAATATACATAAAGACTGAATTAATCAAATTGACAAGGATAGCCTAAAGGGAGAGTTCATTGAGCGTATTAGAGATTGTTTCTTGGAATAAGATGTTGTCGAACCAACCAGGGAGCAGGCTGTTTTGGATTACATATTGTGTAATGAGATGGGATTAATTAATGATCTTGTAGTAAAGGATCCTCTAGGGAAGAGTGATCAGTGAATGCTTGAATTTCAAATTAGTTTCTGGCCAATAAACGAATCGCAAACTGGTATTCTGGTGTTAAACCAAGGTAATTACATATACGTGAGGACAGATTTGGCCTTCGTGGACTGAGCAGAAAGACTACAAGGGAAGACAGATGATGAACAGTAGCAGATATTTAAGGAGATATTCAATTCCTCCCAACTAAAATATATTCCAGAGAGAAATAAATACTGTAAATGGGGGAATATGCATCCGTGGTAAGCAAGGAGGTTAAATATAACTTAAAGATGAAAACTAAGGCATGCCATATTGCAAAGGTCAGTGGCAGGCTGGAGGATTGGGAAACTAAAGACCAACATACGGTTACGAAAAAAGCAAAAAATAAATAATGAAAAATCTAGCGCAAAATAAAAAGATTGCAAAAGGTTGTATAAGTATATAAAAAGGAAGAGAGTAGCTAAAATCAATGTTGGTCTCTACACTACATCAGTTTTGAGCCTTGGTTTTCAATGTGGCGAACACCAGAACGAGTTTGTATACAGAACTCCCACTTATCTGACGAATGAGCAGCGCTCCGAAAGCTAGTGGCTTTTGCTACCAAAAAAACCTGTTGGACTTTAACCTGGTGTTGTGAGACTTCTTATTGTGTTTACCCCAGTCCAATGCCGGCATCTCCACACCATGAACACCAGAACCATAGGTTCTCTTAACAGGCAAAAGGAGGAACTTAAAAACAATTGCCGTCACTAGGTGAAAAGTACTGAGCAAGCTATTGGGATTAAAGGCAGACAAGGCCCCATGGCCTAATCACCTACATCTTAGGGTCCTAATGAAAGTGGCATTGGAGGTAATGGATCTGTTGGTGACAATATTCCAAAAGTCCCTGGATTCTGGAAAGTTCTGTTTGTGAACAGAATTCCCACTCACCTGAAGAAGGGGCTCAGAGCCTCGAAAGCTTGTGTGGCTTTTGCTACCAAATAAACCTGTTGGACTTTAACCTGGTGTTGTTAAACTTCTTACTGTGTTTACCCCAGTCCAACGCCGGCATCTCCACATTCTGGAAAGGTTCCAGTGGATTGGAAAAAGGCTAATATGGCGCCTCCATTCAAAGAGGGAGAAAGGCATAAAGTACGAAACTATAGACCAGTTAGTTTGACTTCTGTCGTTGGGAAACTGTTGGAATTCATTATTAAGGAAGTAGTAACAGGACATTTGGGAAGTCAAAATGCAATCCTTCAGAATCAGCATGGCTTTATGAAGGGTAAATTGTGTTTTACTAATTTGCTGGAGTTCTTTGAAGATGTAACGAGCAACGTGGGTAATGGAGTTCCTGTCGATGTAATGTACATCTTCAGCTGCTTCATCGTTAGGTCAGAAGTGGGATGTTTGCCGATGATTGCACGATGTTCAGTATCATTTGCGACTGAAGCAGTCCATGTCCAAATACAGTCAGACCGGGATAAGATCCAAGCCTGGGCTGACAAGTGGTAAGTAACATTCACCTCATTCAAGTGCGGGGCAATGCCATCTCCAACGAGAGAATCTAACCATTGCCCCTTGACATTCAATGGCATCACCATTGCTGAATCCCCCACTATCAGCATCCTGGAGGTTATCATTGACCAGAAACTGAACTGGACTAGTCGCATAAATACTGTGGCTACCAGAGCAGGTCAAAGGCTCGAAAATCTTGCGGTGAGTAGCTTGCCTCCTGTCTCCCAAAGCCTATCCATTATTTACAAAGCACAAGTCAGGAATGTAATGGAATAATCTCCACTTGCCTGGATGAGTGCAGCTCCAACTACACTCAAGAAGCTTGACACCATCCAAGGCACAGCATCGCTTGATTGCTGCCTCTTCCACAAACATTCACCACCGAACAGTGGCAGTTGTGTGTATGATCTACAAGATGCACTGCAGGAGCTCCAAGGCCTCTTCGGCAACACCTTCCAAACCCATCCATCTAGAAGGACAAGAGTAGCAGACACATGGGAACACCACCACCTGGAAGGTGCCCTCCAAGTCACTCTCAGTATTAGAATTCTATCACCATTGCTTCACTATTGCTGGGCCAAAATCCTGGAATTCTCTCCCCAAGAGCACTGTGGGTGCACCGACACCTCAGGGCTGCAGCGGTTCAAGAAAGCAGCTCACCACACCTCTGAAGGGCAACTAGGGATGGGCAGCAAATGTTGGTCTATGCCAGTGGCAGTCACATCTCATAAAATAATTTTTAAAATCTCACGGGATTACAGGTAATATATTGGATAAAAGCTGCGGATGTTGGAATCTGAAACGAAAAGAGAAAAGCTGGAAAATCTCAGCAAGTTTGCTAGCATCTGTAAAGAGAGAAAAGAGCTGACGTTTCGAGCCCAGATGATCCTTTGTCAAAGCTTTGACAAAGGGTAATATATTAGCTTGGACAGAGGATTGGCTAACCCAAAGCAGACTGGGGATAAGTGAGTCTTTTTCTGGTTGGTAAGCTGTAACTAGCGTGTCACGGTTCAGTTTTCATAAAATCATAGAATACCTACAGTACAGAAGGAGGCTATTTGGCCCATCGATTCTGCAGCAACTCTTTGACAGAACATTTTACCAAGGCTATAACCCTGTACTTATCCCGCTAACCCACACATCTTGGGATATTAAGGAATAATTTAGCATGGCCAATCAATCTAACCTGCGCATCTTGGGTGGGCCTCAACTATTTACAATCTATATTAATGGCCTAATTTGGAATTGGGGCCTGGGTGGGATTGTGGTCGGTGCAGACTTGCTGGGCCAAATGGCTGCCTCCTACACTGTAGGATTCTATGATTCTATGACTTGGATGCAGGGTTTAGAATGTACAATAGTCTAATTTGCAAACGACACTGAAATAGGTAGCAAATCAAAGCAAGTTGTGATGAGGAAGTAAATTTACAAATGGATGTGGATAGATTAGGCAAGTGGGCCAAAATTATGGCTGTTGGAATTTGACATGGGTAAATGTGAGGTTACTCATTTTGATCAGAGGAATAAAAAGGCAACTTATTATCTAAATGGAAAGAAACTTAAAAATGCTTTGGCACAGAGGGATCGAGGTGTCCTCATGCATGAATCACAAATTTAGAATAAAAGTCAGGAAGTGCTGTTCTAATTGTATAGGGCATTGGTGAGACCATTTTGATTCCTTTACTTGAGTAAGGATGTAAATGTATTGGAGGATGTTATATGAAGGTTCACTAGATTGATTCCAGGCATGAAGGACTTGTCTTATGAAGAGAGAGTGAGCAGTTTGGGGCTTGTATTCTCTGGAGTTTAGAAGGATGAGAGGAGATCTTGAGGTACATAAGATGCCAAAGGGGATTGACAGGGTAGATGTAGAGTAGCTGTTTCCCCTTGCTAGACACTCTAGAATGAGAGGCTGTAGTTTAGGTTAAGGGGTGGCAGATTCAAAACCGAAATGTGGAATTACTTCACTCGTGAATCTGGAATTCTCTACCCCAGAGTGTAGTGAATGCCAGAACACTGAACACATTTCAGAAAGAGATAGGTTTTTAATTTGTAGGGGAATGAAGGGTTATGAGGAGTCGCTAGGAAGTTGGAAATGAGGCCGAGATGAGATCAGCCATGATCATCTTGAATGGCAGACAGGCTCGAGTGGCTGAATTACTTACTCCTGCTCCTGGTTTTCATGTTAAGGTCAGAAATGAGGATGTTCGTTGATGCTTGCGCACAGTTCAACACTATTTGTGACACCTCGGATAGTGAAGCAGTCTGTGACCATGTGCAGGAAGACCTGGCAAGGCTTGGACTCAAAAGTGGCAAGTAACATTCAAGCCAGGGAACGACCATCTCCAAGAGAGAATCCAACCATCTCTCCTTTATATTCAATGGCATTACCATTGCAGAGTGTCATCCAGAATGGGATAAAACAATGCACTGCATCGGGCTCACCAACCCCCACCTTTTATTTTTCATGGGACGTAGGCAATGCTGGTTAGATCAGCATTTTTATTGTCCATCTCCAATTGTTTTTTTCCTGCATGTTCCACAATAGTTGCATCTCTAAATTTACTAGACCCTTCTGGAACATATGTCCCCTAATCACCACTTTTGACAATTGGCCTTTGGATATGCATCATGATCACTCAGCCTATCGCCATCAACATCCTGGGGGTTACTTTTGATCAGAAACTGAACTGGAACAGCCATATAAATACTGTAGCTACAAGATCAGGTCCGAAGCTGGGAATTGTTTTGAAGACTAGCTCACCATCTGACTCCAAGCATTTGCAGCATTTACAAGACACAAGTGAGGATTGTGATTGAATGCTCTCCAGTTGGCTGGATGAGTGTAGTTCCAACAGCAGTCGAAGCACAGCATTATCCAGCACAAAGCAGCTCATTTGATTGGCACCCCATCCATCACCTTCAATATTCAATTCCTCCACTACTGACACACAATGTAGCAATGTGTACCATTTGCAAAATGCGCTGCATGCTGCTTCCACAGCATCTTCCAAGTCTGCGACCTCTACACCTAGAAGGACAAGGGCAGGAGATGCACGGGGATGCCATGACCTACAGGTTCCCCTCCAAGCCTCCCTGACTTGGAACTATATAGCCATTTGCAAGGTCAAAATCCTGGAACTCCCTCCCTAACAGCACTCTGGGTATAACTACACCACATGGACTGCAGTGGTTCAAGAAGCCAGCTCACCACCGCTACATCGAGAGCAATTAGGGCTGGGCACTAAAAATGCAGGCTTAGCCAGTGTTGCCTATGTCCAGTGAAAAATAAAAGGTGATGGCAATCCACCTCTTGAAATGCTGCAGTCTATTCTTTTACCCCGTTCTGCCAGTTCATGGATCTCAGTTTTTGGTCGTCATTTTGAACATTTAACCAATATTTAAAGTTTTTGATGGCTTTTCCTGCACGACCCACTATTGCTGCATCTCTCAGTTCACCTGACCCTTCTGGAACAGATGTCACCCAAATCGCCCTTTTCAACAATTGGTCTTTGGAGGTGATGACCATATACTGTGCATCATGACCACTCAGCCTACTATCATCAAGCCCTAATGATTGTATTCTGTTCCTCAGGATGGTCATCGCAAAACATGAGTATGTGAGTGCCACGTCGAATTCTATGAGCTGGTCAGATTCTGAGAATTTGTAATCAGTCCAGATTAGCTGCGAGAACCATAGAAAAGCTACAGCTCAGTAAGAGGTAGCCTTGCAGGTTGCAGCACTTCAGGTCCAGATTGAGGTACCTTTTCAATGAGTTGAGAATTTCTGCCTCCACCATTAAACC
Source organism: Mustelus asterias (assembly GCF_964213995.1). Lineage (NCBI taxonomy): Eukaryota > Metazoa > Chordata > Chondrichthyes > Carcharhiniformes > Triakidae > Mustelus > Mustelus asterias. The sequence continues at coordinate 32,838,445 of NC_135805.1, forward strand.
AGACAGTGAATTCCAGGTACCCACCATCTCTGAGTGAGGAGGTTTTCCCTCATGCCTCCTCTAATCCTTCTGTCGATCACCTAAAACCTGTGCCTCCTAGTAATTGACCTCTTTGTTAGGGGAAAGAAGGTATTCCTGTCTACTCTATAGAGTAAGAAGTTTAACAACACCAGGTTAAAGTCCAACAGGTTTATTTGGTAGCAAAAGCCACACAAGCTTTCGGAGCTCTAAGCCTCTTCAGGTGAGTGGGAATTCTGTTCACAAACAGAGCTTAAAAGGACACAGACTCAATTTACATGAATAATGGTTGGAATGCGAATACTTACAGCTAATCAAGTCTTTAAGAAACAAAACAATGTGAGTGGAGAGAGCATCAAGACAGGCTAAAAAGATGTGTATTGTCTCCAGACAAGACAGCCAGTGAAACTCTGCAGGTCCACGCAACTGTGGGGGTTACAAATAGTGTGACATGAACCCAATATCCCGGTTGAGGCCGTCCTCGTGTGTGCGGAACTTGGCTATCAGTTTCTGCTCAGCGACTCTGCGCTGTCGTGTGTCGCGAAGGCCGCCTTGGAGAACGCTTACCCGAATATCAGAGGCCGAATGCCCGTGACCGCTGAAGTGCTCCCCAACAGGAAGAGAACAGTCTTGCCTGGTGATTGTCGAGCGGTGTTCATTCATCCGTTGTCGCAGCGTCTGCATAGTTTCCCCAATGTACCATGCCTCGGGACATCCTTTCTTGCAGCATATCAGGTAGACAACGTTGGCCGAGTTGCAAGAGTATGTACCGTGTACCTGGTGGATGGTGTTCTCACGTGAGATGATGGCATCTGTGTCGATGATCCGGCACGTCTTGCAGAGGTTGCTGTGGCAGGGTTGTGTGGTGTCATGGTCACTGTTCTCCTGAAGGCTGGGTAGTTTGCTGCGGACAATGGTCTGTTTGAGGTTGTGCGGTTGTTTGAAGGCAAGAAGTGGGGGTGTGGGGATGGCCTTGGCGAGATGTTCGTCTTCATCAATGACATGTTGAAGGCTCCGGAGGAGATGCCGTAGCTTCTCCGCTCCGGGGAAGTACTGGACAACGAAGGGTACTCTGTCCACTGTGTCCCGTGTTTGTCTTCTGAGGAGGTCGGTGCGGTTTTTCGCTGTGGCGCGTTGGAACTGTTGATCAATGAGTCTAGCGCCATATCCTGTTCTTATGAGGGCATCTTTCAGCGTCTGGAGGTGTCTGTTGCGATCCTCCTCATCCGAGCAGATCCTGTGTATACGGAGGGCTTGTCCGTAGGGGATGGCTTCTTTAACGTGTTTAGGGTGGAAGCTGGAGAAGTGGAGCATCGTGAGGTTATCCGTGGGCTTGCGGTACAGTGAGGTGCTGAGGTGATACTCTATAGGACATACTCTATAGAGGCCCTTCATAATCTTACACATCTCAATTAAGTCACCCCTCCGTCTCCTCTGCTTCAAAGAAAACATTCCCAACCGATCCAACCTTTCCTCATAGCTGTAATTTTCAAACCCTGGCAACATTCTTATAAATCCCTGTTCCCTCTCCAGAGCAGTTATGTCCTTCCTGTAATGTGGTGACCAGACCTATACAATTCCAGCTGTGGCCGAATCAGAGTTATATACAGTTACGGTATTATACGCCACCTTTTGTACTCCATACCTTGTCCAATAAATGAAAGCATTCCATTTACTTCCTTGACCATCCTAACCATTTGCCCTGCACCTTCAGGGATTGTGGACATGCACTCCAAGGTCGCTCACTTCTACTCTTCCCAATATGCTTTTGATCACGTATGTAAAGAGCAAGAGGGTAGCCAGGGAAAGGGTTGGCCCGCTCAAGGAAAGTGGAGGGAATCTATGCATAGAACCAGAGGAAATGGGTGAGATACTGAATGAATACTTTGCCTCAGTATTCACCAAAGAGAGGGACTTGATGGATGAAGAGCCTAGGGTAGGGTGTGTAGATATTCTGGGTAACATTGATATCAGAAAGGTGGTGGTAATGGGTATCTTAAAAAGCATTAAAGTAGATAAGTCCCCAGGGCCTGATGGGATACATCCATGAAAACTGATGGAGGAAAGGGTGGAAATTGCTGAGGCCTTCACAGAAATCTTTGTATCCTCATTGGCTGCAGGTGAAGTTCTAGAGGACTGGAGGATGGCCAATGTTGTTCCATTGTTTAATAAGGGCAGCAGGGATAATCCAGGAAATTATAGGCCAGAGAGCCTTACGTCAGTGGGAGGGAAATTATTGGAAAAGATTCTTAGGGGACAGGATTTACTCATATTTGGAAACAAATGGACTTATTAGTGATAGACAGCATGGTTTTGTGAAGGTCATGCCTCACTAACTTGATGGAGTTTTTCAAGGAAGTGACGAAGATGATAGATGAGGGAAAGGCAGTGGATGTTGTATACATGGACTTCAGTAAAGCCTTTGATAAGGTACCTTATGGTAGACTGGTACGAAAGGTGAAGTCACATGGGATCAGAGGAGAGCTGACAAGATGGATACAGAACTGGCTTGGCCATAGAAGACAGAGGGTAGCAGTAGAGGGGTGATTTTCTGAATGGAAGGCTGTGACTAGCAGTGTTCCACAGGGATCAGTTCTGGGACCTTTTGTTGTTCGTAGTATACGTAAATAATTTGGAGGAAAACGTAACTGGTCTGATTAGTAACTTCACAGATGACACAAAAATTGATGGAGTTGCGATTGGTGAAGAGGATTGTCAGAGAATACAGCAAGATATAGACCGGTTGGAGACTTGGGCAGAGAAATAGCAGATGAAGTTTAATCTGGACAAGTGTCAGATAATGCACTTTGGAAGGTCCAATGTATGTAGGAATTATACAGTAAATGGTAGAACCCTTCGGTGTATTGACAGGCAGAGAGATCTGGGCGTACATGTCCACCGATCACCAAGTGGCAACGCAGGTAGATAAGGTCAAGAAAGCATACAGCATGCTTGCCTTCATCGGTCGGGGCATTGAGTATAAACATTGGCAGGTCATGCTGCAGCTGTACAGAACCTTAGTTAGGCCTCATTTAGAATATTGTGCACAATTCTGGTCGCCACACTGACAGAAGGATGTGGATGCTTTGGAGAGGGTACAGAAGAGGTTTACCAGGATGTTGCCTGGTCTGGAGGTGAGGAGAGGTTGGATAAACTCGGTTCGTTCTCACTGGAACGGCAGAGGTTGAGGGGTAACCTGATGGAGGTTTACAAGATTGAGTGGCATGGAAAGAGTGGATAGTCAGATGTTCTTTCCTAGGGTAGAAAAGTCAAGTACTAGGGGACGTAGGTTTAAGGTGCGTGGGGAAAAGTTGAGGAGATGTGCGAGGCATGTTTTTTTACAGAGGGTGGTGAATGGCTGGGATGCGCTGCCCAGGGAGGTGATGGGAGCAGGTATGATAGCGGAATTTAAGGGGCAACTAGACTAATACATGAATAGAATGAGAATGAAAGGATACGGACTTTGTAAGTGCATACGGTTTTAGTTTAGGCAGGCATGATCAGCGCAGGCTTGGAGGGCCGAAGGCCTGTTCCTGTGCTGTACTTTTCTTTGTACTTTTCTCTTTTTTTGTGTACCATTGCTCTGTTTGTCTTTTCCAAATGCATCACCTCACACTTCTCTGGATTGAATTCCATTTGCCACTTTTTCATCGACTCAACCAAACAATTGATATTCTGCATTTGACAGCTATCTTCACAATCACCGATACGCCCAATTCTTGTGTTTGCAAATATATATCGTGCCTTTTTGTTAATTTATGGGACATGGGGGTTGCGCTGGCTGGCCAGCATTTATTGCCCATCCCTAGTTGCCCTTGAACTGAGTGGCTTGCTAGGCCATTTGAGGGCAGTTGAGAGTCAACCACATTGATGTGGCTCTGGAATCACACACAAGCCAGACCAGGTAAGGATGGTAGATTTCCTTCCCTGAAGGACATCAGTGAACCAAATGAGTTTTTCTGGGAATTGACAGTGGTTTAATGGTTATCATTAGATTCTTAATTCCAAATTATTTTAATTTAATTCAAATTCCACCATCTGCTATGGCAGTATTCGAACCAGGGTCCCCATAACATTAGCTGAGTTTCTGGATTAATCTAGTGATACTACTAGGCCATTGTGTTCATGTCCAAATCACTAATATACTGAACAAAAGCTAGGGACTTAACACTAAACCCTCTGGAAACTGCTTTCCAATCACAAAAGCATCCATCGATCATTACTCCTTTCCTTTCACTGAGCCAATTTTGGATCTAACTTGTTACATTCTCCCATATCCCAAGGCTTTTACTTTTCTGACCAGTCTTCCATGTGGAACCTTGTCAAATGCCTTACTAAAATAATACAGGCAACATCTACCCTTACCAATTCTCCTCGTTACTTCCTCAAGAAATTTGGTTAAATTAGTGAGACACAGCCATCCCACAAAACCATGCTGACTATCGTCAGGAACAATCCGTTCCTTTCTAAATGACAAGTTTATCCTGCCTCTCAGAATTTTTTCTAATAATTTATCCACTGCCAAAGTCAAACTGATAGTGTTTTCATGGAATATTGTCCCATTTCAAAGCAACTCTTCTCTTTGACCAGATACATAGAATATACAGCACAGAAACAGGCCATTGGCCTCGACAGATGCTTTTGATCCATGAGTCTCCTCCCATTCCATCCAACTCCTCTTCCCCCTTTTAGATTATCTTTCTATTTCCTTTTTTCATACTTATCTGGATTTTCCTGCGGGATCAACCCAATTTTAAAAATCTACATTGGGTCAGCTCTAAACCTCTCAAGAGAAACATTCAACCCATTCAATATTACCCGCTGGCTGTAATCTCTCAGTGCTTTGTTAGGATTTTTAGTTGCTCTTCTGAAGTGCTAAGCAGCTTTTAATGATTTGTTCAACATATACTTTGCCCATCCAGTTTATTTTACTTGTGATTCAGTTTTTTTTAAATGGGGTATTTCATCACATTTATCTATGTTCAAAGTCAATTGCAATTTAAGTGCCCAGTCTGTAATTTTTCGAATGTCCATTGCAATCTTGTTCAGTTTCACATCATCTGCAAACTCTGACTGTTTGGTGTAACTGGGTATCAATGTAAATTATGAATAACAATGGTGCCAGCACTGAATCTTGGAGAATTCCACTTTCTACCTTCCTCTAACCTGAATAGCTACCCTATACCACTACTGTGTTTTCTTTTTAACCGATTTTCTACTCGTTCAGTTATTTGTCCCCGACTTAACATATCTGTTGAAATCAGTCTACCATGTGATACCTTATTGAAGGTCTTTTGAAAATCCAATTACATGATGTGTATTTCCCTTGTCAACTTTTTCCATTATCTTTTCAAAAGGTTTTTTCAGGTTAGTTAAGCATGTTAGCCTTTCAAAATTCATGCTGAGTTTTATTATATTTTATGTCTCGAGATATTCTTTTGTCACTTAGTGCAGATTTCAGTACCTTTCCCACCTTTGATATTAAGCTGACTGTCCTGAATTCTATCTTCCATTGTCTGTAAATCTGACACAATCATCTCTTCCATTGAATAGTGCCTCTGCTATCCTCTCCCTAGTTTCCTTGACTATGCATGGTTGCATTCAGCCTGGAGCTGGGATGTGAACCTTTTAGTTTTGCTTGTTTATGATTTTTTTTCCCCTGTTTTTCTGTTGCAACTGTTTTTTTAAGTACTTATGCAAACATATGAATTAAGAGCAGAAGTAGGCCATTCAATAAGAACATAAGAACATAAGAAATAGGAGCAGGAGTAGGCCATCTAGCCCCTCGAGCCTGCCCCGCCATTCAATAAGATCATGGCTGATCTGAAGTGGATCAGTTCCACTTACCCGTCTGATTCCTATAACCCCTAATTCCCTTACCGATCAGGAATCCATCTATCTGTGATTTAAACATATTCAACGAGGTAGTCTCCACCACTTCAGTGGGCAGAGAATTCCAGAGATTCACCACCCTCTGAGAGAAGAAGTTCCTCCTCAACTCTGTCCTAAACTGACCCTCCTTTATTTTGAGGCTGTACCCTCTAGTTCTAGTTTCCTTTATAAGTGGAAAGAATCTCTCCACTTCTACCCTATCCAGCCCCTTCATTATCTTATAGGTCTCTATAATATCCCCCCTCAGCCTTTAAATTCCAACGAGTACAAACCCAATCTGCTCAGTCTCTCATAATCAACACCCTCATCTCTGGTATCAACCTGGTGAACCTTCTCTGCACCCCCTCCAAGGCCAATATATCCTTCCGCAAATAAGGGGACCAATACTGCACACAGTATTCCAGCTGCGGCCTCACCAATGCCCTGTACAGATGCAGCAAGACATCTCTGCTTTTATATTCTATCCCCCTTGCGATGTAGGCCAACATCCCATTTGCCTTCTTGATCACCTGTTGCAGCTGCAGACTGGGTTTTTGCGTCTCATGCACAAGGACACCCAGGTCCCTCTGCACAGCAGCATGTTGTAATTTTTTTCCATTTAGATAATCCAATTTGCTATTATTTCTTGCAAAGTGAATAACCTCGCATTTGTTAACGTTATACTCCATCTGCCAGATCCTCGCCCACTCACTCAGCCTGTCCAAATCTCTGCAGACCTTCTACGCCCTCCACACGATTCACTTTTCCACTTATCTTTGTGTCATCTGCAAACTTTGTTACCCTACACTCAGTCCCCTCCTCCAGATCGTCTATATAAATGGTAAATAGTTGAGGCCCCAGTACCGATCCCTGCGGCACGCCACTAGTTACCATCCGCCAACCAGAAAAGCATCCATTTATTCCGACTCTCTGCTTCCTGTCGGATAGCCAATCCCCAATCCACGCTAACACCCTACCCCCAACTCTGTGTGACCCAATCTTCTTCAGCAACCATTTGTGAGGCACCTTATCAAACGCCTTTTGGAAATCCAAAAACACCGCATCCACCGGTTCCCCTCCGTCAACCACACTAGTCACATCTTCATACAAATCCAAGTTCGTCAAGCACGACTTTCCCCTCATGAGTCCATGCTGCGTTTGCTTTATCGAACCATTCTTATCCAGATGGCCTGCTATTTCTTCTTTAACGATGGATTCCAGCATTTTCCCAACTACAGACGTTAAGCTAACCGGCCTGTAGTTACCCGCCTTTTGTCTATTTCCTTTTTTTAAACAGTGGCGTAACATTAGCCGTTTTCCAATCCGCCGGCACTACCCCAGAATCCACCGAATTTTGATAAATAACCACTAACGCATCCTCTATTACCTCTGACATTTCTTTCAGTACCCTAGGATGCATTCCATCTGGGCCCGGGGACTTGTCCACCTTCAGTCCCGTTAGTCTCCCAGCACTGCCTCCCTGGTAACATTAATTGTATCGAGTACCTTTCCTCCTACCAACCCTCTATCGTTAATATTCGGTAAACTATTTGTGTCTTCCACCGTGAAGACCGACACAAAAAACTTATTTAAAGTTTCAGCCATTTCCTCATTTCCCACTATTAAATCCCCCCCCCCCCCCCCCTGTCCTCCAAGGGTCCAACATTCACTCTTGCCACTCTATTCCTTTTTATATATTTGTAAAAGCTTTTACTATCATTTTTTATATTTGGAGCTAACCTAGCTTCATAACCTATCTTTCCTTTTTTTAATCGCTTTCTTAGTCGTTCAGTGGCTGTTCCAATTGTGGCCTCAACTCTCCACTTTCCTTCCTGTCCCTTGGTTCCTTTAGATTCTTGATTGACAAGGGAGTCAATATACCTTTGCCTTGAAAATATTTAATGACCCTTTTTCACTGCTCTGGGGAAGAGAGTTGCACCCTCGAGGAAAAAACAATCCTCATCCCCACCTTTATTTTTAAACTGTCCTCTAGATCTAGTCTCTCCCACAAGGGGAAACATCCTTTCAGCATCCACCATGTCAGGTCCCCTCAGATACTTGTATGTTTCAATAAGAAGTCCTTTCAATCTTCTAAACTTCAATTGGTACAGACCTACCCTGTCCAACCTGTACTCTCAAAATAACCCCTCCATTTTAGGCATCAGTTGAGCCCTGTAAGCATTGTAAGAACACAATTCCCTTTTTCACTTTTCACCATTTAATGTTCCTGAAAGAACATTTGAAAAGAACTAGACTGGTTGTGAAACACTTTGGGACAGGCTGGAGTTGAAAGTTCCTATATAAGTGCAAGTCCTCCTTTGATTTCTTCCTACCAGTGTATTTGGGATTGCTTGAAATTTTCCACAAGTAATATTCTTTAGCTGCTACTCATCTTGTAGATTTGCATTTATTTCCTCCTCTAATCCCCGTCCACTATTTAGTAGGTTATTAAATATTCCTTTTAGGTTGATGGATCTCTTAACTTTTAACTCTAAATGTATTCAGTATCTATTACTGCTAATTACATCCTTTTTTTTCTCTACTGCCATTGTTATCTTTAACTATTCCAGCTAGTTTACCTCCCCAACTTCCTTATCTTTCTAAATGTATTCTGTCCTGCTCTAGTTAATTGCCAGATCTATTCTCTATATAGCCATGTTTGTCAGCTTTGCTATACCCCAATCCTCATTACAAATTATTTCTTCCAATTTATTCACCTTGTTTTGAATACCATTACTGTACCAAGAGTATTGTTTTTAATTTACCTTCATGCTCTGTGATTTTAATCAGTATCTGGTCATTTATGTAATGTTTATTTCCTTCAGTTTCTCCTTGCTGACTTCTCCTTTGTTTAAAGTCTTATTTGCAACCCTGGTTATCGCTTCCATTAGGATTAGGTTTAGTCTGTTCTGGTGCCACCCCACCCCCGTTCCAGAGTTACAGCCAGTGCTCCATCAAATTGGGTTTTTCCTTTCCATCCCATTCTTCTAGCCGCTTCCTAATCTACTTGTTCCAAGCCATTTTGCATATAGTTTGGGCTGTAATCCTGAGATTATTACCTGTGAGCCTCTGCTGTTCAATTCATCTAACTCCTGATACTCTGTTAGGGTCTCTTTCTTTGTTGTTAGTTCTGACATGGTCTGGATGGGGATATAACACCAGTATCTCAACACCATCTAGGTCAGTGCAGCTTGCTTGATCAATACTCCAGCCTTGAGACTTGCATATCCATCACTGTCAGCCCATGGGCTGTGTTATATATGACCTGCAGGGTACAATGCAGAAATTCACAAGGTTACTTTAACAGCATTATCTTCCTCTGGGATCTCTGTCACCAAGAGTAGCGACGTCATGGGAATATCATCACAACCCAATTTCCTCTAAGTTGCACAATACCCTGACTTGGATGTAAATAGTTTATTTGGTTCCGAGTCTTGTAATTCCCTACCTAACACTATTGTGGGAGCAACATCAGCGGTTCATGGAGAAAGCCCACCATTACCTCGTTGGGGCCACTAGGAGTAAATGCAGCCGTACTAATGAAAACCATGTCCGAAGAACAAAAATTGTTTTCTTGAAGAGGATTTGAAAGTGTAGGCAAATTTTCTAATTATTTGTTTTCTTTTTAAACAGAAAAATAGGGCTGATTTCCGGATGGATACTACTCTGCTGCCTTTTATACAAAGTTTCAATAATAGAAAACAGAGAGAAAGAATATAATCCATATGAAGTGCTTGGAGTCGACCCTGTAAGTAACTATAAATTTGTTTTCAGTCAGGAAGCGGTAATATGTGATATTCCTATGACAGTGGCTTCTCTTGTGAACCCTTTCCCCAGTTCTGTATCTTGTGCACTATTTTATGACCTAGAAGACATGGAAAATGTAATTTCCTGTCCTAAATTGCACTGTGACTGGCAGGAATAGGAAGATATCCAATAAAGACTGGTACCCAATAGGAATTGCATTAGCTCAGTTTGCTGTCTGATTTCTCTTCTAGTGGGCAATGTGCTGAGGTCAGGAGCACTGCCTGCCGCCTCCTGGGCACATCAAAGGCTAAGGAATCATGACATATGGCAACTACTAGTGAAACCGCGTCCTACCTGGGCGGCACGGTAGCACAGTGGTTAGCACTGCTGCTTCACAGCTCCAGGGTCCAGGGTTCGATTCCCGGCTCGGGTCACTGTCTGTGTGGAGTTTGCACATTCTCCTCGTGTCTGCGTGGGTTTCCTCCGGGTGCTCCGGTTTCCTCCCACAGTCCAAAGATGTGCGGGTTAGGTTGATTGGCCAGGTTAAAAATTGCCCCTTAGAGTCCTGGGATGCGTAGGTTAGAGGGATTAGCGGGTAAAATATGTGGGGTGGGATTGTGGTTGGTGCAGACTCGATGGGCCGAATGGCCTCCTTCTGCACTGTAGGGCTTCTACCTATTGTGGCACAATGCGCTGTTGTGGCTTGGTATCTGAGAATGCCAACAAATTCTTTATCTGCTTAGTGGATGTGCAGGAGTGCATGTTCTCAGCCCTGGTAGTCCTTGCCAGTATGTCACAGGGAGATTTACAGAAGAGTTACTTAAAGTAGATTGCTATTGAATATAAAACCGACTACCCAGGTACCTTTTGATAATGGCTAACCTAAGGTTAGCTTTTCCTTTAAGAATGTACAATATTAAGATTATTATTAAAAATGGACACAGAAGGAATAATTTTCCTGAAGCAATCTAAATGTTTTTGGCAGTCCTAGTGAGGTTAGAAACGGTGCTTGGAAATGATTCTTTGGATTTGTGCTGTATTGTCTTTTGAAGTGGGGTGAGATAGTGATCTCAGTTTAATTTGCAGCCGTACCCAGCTGAATTTGGTTGTATCAGAACATTTAGCAGTTTGGGTAACCAGATATGGGGCTGAACCTTAAGTTTTGGTTGTGTATTATATGACGCATATTTTTTTCAGTAAACTGAAACGGGCTCAGATTTTCATCTGGGAATTTATAACGTGGCATGCAAAGTTTTAACAGGTGGCATGGAACTAAGGGGTGGATGAAGTTCATGTGTCGAGGAAAGGTACTGGACTTTTGTGGAGTTAAACTATGCAGGTTTGTTATAAATGTTATCCTGCTGCTTATTTTCTAGGATTTGATAAAGCTGCAGCATTGAGAAGTGAGCAACGCTTTGTGTAGCACTTTGTCGCAGTGGAGAAAGATCTCAAAGTGCTTTGCATAAATTAGTTTTTTGAAATGCAACCAGTGACTGCCACGTAGACACGGAAGCCAGTTTATTACAAATCTGCGAAATGAGCTTCTGTCTTCATTTGTGACATTACAAAGACGATTTCCACTTCCATAATACCACCTGATTTTGCCCTTTCTCTGCTTGTCTGCTACTGAAGCCCCTTTGTTACCTCTAGACTCAATTTATACCAACACTCTTGGTTGGGTCTCCCGCATTCTACTATCCATAAACTTGAGGTCATCCAAAACTTGGCTGCTCAATTCATAACTCTGGCCTCTTGTGCATCTGCAATTTTAATTGCTGCATCATTGATGGCTGTGACTTCAGTTGCCAACATGTCTCACACCTCAATTTCTTCCTTTAAGACTCAGCTTAAAACCTCTCTGTTTAACCAAACTTTTAATCATCTGACCTAATATCTCCTTGCGTCTTTGCGAAGCATCTTAGGACATTTCATTGTATTAAAGGCTACATAGATAAAAGTTGTTGATGCGATGTTGAATGTTTAGGAACGTAGGAATGTCTATCTGAACAAGTAGATACAGTCTTGGTTTGACATCATGTCCAGGAATGGGCTTTGTACAGTCTTTGCCATCTCTATAGTGACTAGCATAATGTAATGAAACAGTAGTAGTACAGCGTTGTACTAATACAACAAACTTTAATTGCAGGAGTTTTTAAAATGTAATTGTCAGCTTTGTAGCATTGCAATTCTTGATCCAAGTTAATGAACGGTACTTCCAATAATTATGGAATGCAAAGTTCATCTCCAAAAGTATGTTGACCTGTGTCCAAACTGATTCTTTAATTTTATTTGTGTTGGAAAAGAAATGGAGAATACGTTTTCCCATAGTTAACTGGTGTGTATTTATTTCTTCCTAACTCAGGGAGCATCTGTATCAGAAATCAAAAAACAGTATCGACAGTTGTCGCTCAAACATCATCCAGATAAAGGAGGCGATGAAGTCCTATTTATGCGGATTGCAAAAGCCTATGCTGCGTGAGTATTAGCATCTTCAGTAATAGAAATCAAGACTAGGAAAGGAAACTGCAGTTTGTTTTGTCCTTCAACTTAATTTTAAATTATATGTTCTTGAATTGTGGGCAGCGCGAGCTAGACTACATTTAACTACCCAGCCCTGGTATCCCTAAAAAGATATTGTAGTCTTTTTTTTCCCCTCTCTAGCTGAGTCACTTGTAGACCGGACTGGATAGATCCCTTTCCCTGAGCCACACAATCCTCAGTCATTTTCTCCAGTGAAATCGATGACCTATCGGATCTATTGAATTCCGTTTCACAACTTGCTGAGCTAAGATTTGGGTTCGCCCTCTTAACTGCTATTTCCATTTGATAACCAGGGCCCTGCCAAAATGGTGGTTGAACTCTTGGACATTGTGTATTGATTTTGCATTTTGTTTTGCATTTGACTGTTAACCCAAGATGTTTAACCTCTTGTGAAGAAGTTCACTATACCTGCTAAACTGGGCACCATATCTGGCATTACTTGTAATATTATTAACATGCTTATTGGCTGTGGTGATAACATTTTAACCATGGTCTCCCAACTATGGTGGCTGAATATCTCCCAATTTTATTCTAAGAAAGAGGTTCCAGGATTTCGTCATTTTGGGAATTGCATTCTTCCATAAGCATGTTTATTTTCTATGAAAGCTGGTAAATGGACTAATAGCACCTCCTTTAATGGGCCAAGTATGTTTACTACCAGTGAAAATCCAGAGTAATTTGTCCATTAAATTGCATTTCCCTTCCTCCCTATTTAGCTGTTGGATTAACATTAATAGATTATTGCAGTTTCTGGCCTCTGGTTGGGTCTGATCATGTTTTTGTTAAATTTTAACTGAAGTATGCCTTTAAGACTTGTGGCTGTGTAATTTAATGATATACAGTTGCTGCTCTATCAGTATACAACAACAAATGTTTTATTATACTCAACTTCTGTTGACCTTGTGCTTAAATAATCTCCGTACAAGGTACTGGATTTGCTGTACTAACTAAAAGCAACTGCAACCAGTTGTAGTACGTGTTCATTGGGTCAAAAGATTAAAACTTGGAAATTAATTAACAGTTGCACTTCACATCAAAGCATATATCTTAAACATTTGTTATTCCTCTGCTCAAGTGGTTGTTATCTGGTTGTTTTACCCCTCCCTATCACAATAACCTCCAACAGCCCTACAGCCCTTGCGTATATGCACTCTAATTCTGGCCTCTCGTGTATTCCCAATTTTAATTGCTGCCTTCAGCTATTTGCCCTAAGCTTGGAAATCCCCCACAAATAATTCCATCCTCTTTCTTTATCTGTCAGGTTTTTGGTCAAGCTCCCTAAATCTCAGAAATATAGAAAATAGGAGGACTAGGCCATTTGGTCCTTCAAACCTGCTGTGTCGTTCAGTATGATCATGGCTAATCCTCTAACTCAACACTATAATCCTGTGCTCTCCCCATACCCCTTAACACTTCTAGAGTCTCAATGTATCTATATCCTTAAATATATTGTGATTGTGTACTGCACGATCGCACAGTGGTTAGCACTGCTGCCTCACAGCACCAGGGACCCGGGTTCAATTTCCAGCTTGGGTCACTGTCTGTGTGGAGTTTGCACGTTCTCCCAATGTCATAGAAACATCGAAACATAGAAGATAGAAACAGGAGGAGGCCATTTGGCCCTTCAAGCCTGCTCTGCCATTCATTACGATCGTGGCTGATCATCCAACTCAATAGCCTAATCCTGCTTTTTTCCCCGTAACCACGTGTTTGCGGGGGTTTCCTCCAAGTGCTCCGGTTTCCTCCCACAGTCCAAAGATGTGCAGGCTAGGTGAATTGGCCATGCTAAATTCTCCCTCAGGATACCCGAACAGGCGCCGGAGTGTGGCAACTAGGTGATTTTCACAGTAACTTCATAGCAGTGTGAATGTAAGCCTACCTGTGATTAATAAACAAAAGAAAATTAATTGGTATTATATAATACTGAATATAATACTAATTATTCAATATTATAATACTGTATAGCATTCTGTGGTAGAGAATTCCATAAGTTCACCACCCTCTGATAAAAAGGTTTCTCCTATCCTCAATCCTAAATGCCCTATCCCATATCCTGAGACAGTAATCCTTTGTTCTCGAGACTCTATCCAGAGGAAACAACATCCCTGCATTTAGTCTGCCCAGCCCTGTCAATTTTATATGTTTCCATTAGATCCCCTCTCATTGTTCTAAACTCCAGTGAATACAGATCCCATCGACCCAACCCCTCCTCATACAACAATCCTGCTATCAGCCTAGTGAACCTTTGCTGCACTCCCTCCACATATCCTTTGAGATTAGGAGACCAAAACTGCACACAATATTCCAGGTGTGGCCTCACCAAGGCCGTGTACAGCTGCAGTTCGACATCCTTGCTCCTGTACTCAGTTCCTCTTGCAATGAAGGCCAGAATACCATTTAGTTTCTTTATGCGATTTGTTAAGTTTTGTTTGATAATGCTCCTGTGAAGCACTTTGGGACATTTTACTCTGTTTAATCTGCTAAGTAAATAAAAGTTGTTTCCTTTTGCAGCTTTGTCTGAAATCTTGCGCCGCTTTCCATGTCTCTAATCGCATTTCAGCTTCACATTGCTAGACTTCTTGACATCAAATTTTGAATTTTAATATAGTTAATTCTTGTCTTCCAGTTTAACAGATGAGGAGTCTCGCAAAAATTGGGAAGAATATGGTAATCCAGATGGTCCACAAGGTACTTTGCCATCCTTAAGGGATCTACCTTTCTTGGCAATTCATACTTGAAAAATTCACTTCAGTTTGCTTCCCGCCCCAAATAATCATCCAGTCCCATCGTAGACTGCTTTTGTACATGTGTTCAGTTGCTGGTTGTGCAGTACTTTTGACGAAGGGATTGAACATAGAAACCCTACAGTGCAGAAAGAGGCCATTTGGCCCATCGAGTCTGCACCGACCACAATCCCACCCAAGCCCTACCCCCTTATCCCTACATATTTACCAGCTAATCCCTCTAACCTACGCATCTCAGGACACTAAGGGGCAATTTTAGCATAACCAATCAACCTAACCTGCACATCTTTGGACTGTGGGAGGAAACCGGAGCACCCGGAGGAAACCCACGCAGACACGAGGAGAATGTGCAAACTCCACACAGACAGTGACCCAAGCTGGGAATTGAACCCTGGTCCCTGGAGCTGTGAAGCAGCAGTGCTAACCACTGTGCTACCGTGCCGCCCGATTGGGAAGAGTGACTTTCCTGCTAGGCATTTAAGAATGTTTTCGTTCTTCAGGGGTGGTTGTTGGTGCTGGCAGTTGAGCACTGGAGTACTAGTTTATTTATTACATAACCATAGTCAGGTATGGCAAACCCAGATGTGTAGCAATTTGGCTACACTGTAACCCAAACCTCTAGATCCCTTGCAACTAGACCAGAGTGACATTCTTTCCATTTCCTAAACTGACCTTAATCTCAGAATTATTACAGTACAGAAGGAGTCATTCAGCCCATCGTGTTTGTACCAAATTAACAATTCACTTAGTGCCATTCTCCCTGTAACCCAGCACGTTCTTCTCTGATAACAGTCCTAATTCCCTTTTGAAAATGCTTCAACTGAACTTGCCTCTCAGGCAGTGAGTTCCAAAAAAGTTTTATCTTGTGTTGCTTTTGCAGCTTTTACCATTAAATTACCATTAAATCTGTGCCCCCTCATTCTTGATCCTTTCATGCTGGGGAACAGTTGCTCCAAATCTACTTGGTACAGACCCCACATGATTTTGATTACTTCTATTAGATGTCTTCTCAGCTGGATGTTCTTCAAGGAAAACAGTGCTAACCTCTCCAATTTATCTTTATAATTGAAGTTCCTCATCCTAGGCACCATTCACGTGATTCTTTCCTGCACTTCAATGCCTTTACATCCTTCCTAAAGTGCAGCCTCCGAAGCTGGACTCAATCTCCAGTTAAGGTTGCACCAGTGCCCTATGCAAGTGCAACATAACCGTCTTGCTCTTAATAAGCATTCAAGAAGGGAAACATAGGTCAAAAACTAACATCTGTATTAGCTGATTTACAAATGCCTGAAAATTTGAATAGTCTTGTCAATTTCAGGTTTTATATTAATTTTAAACACACTTGCAAAATAACTAATGGATTTGCACTTTATTTCTCCCCTTAGGTGGTTACTATCCAGTTATTTTGACCCTACCAATCACAGCAACTTCCTCTTGCACGCTATGCACCTATTAATAAAGCCCAGTTTACTGTATGCTTTATTAACTGCACTGTCAATCTGTCCTGCCACATTCAATGACTCATGCACAGACACGCCCAACTCCCTTGACTCTTGCACCCCATTTAGAGGTTTGCTCTTTATATTGTATCTCCATGTTGTTCCTTCACATTTCTCAGCATTGACCTTCATCTGCAACTTGTCCGTCCATTCCATCAACTTGTCGACGTCCTTTTGAAGTTCTACACAATTCTCACGGAAACTTCCAAGTTTTGTATCATCCAATCTTTGAAATTATGCCCTCAGAGAACTCCATCACACCCTCTTCCAACCCAAATATCATCTAATTATTATACCCTTTTTCCTATCGTTCATCCAATTTCATATCCACGTTGCTACTGTCCCTTTTATTTCATAATTTTGCTCAAGTCTGTTGTGTAGCAGTGTATCGAATGCCCTTTAGAAGCACACATCAACACCACACCAATATATTGCCCTCATTTAACTCTGTTAAACACTATTTTCCCGTAGGAAATCCATCCTGGCTTTCTTTAATTAACCCACATTCATACGAGACAACTACTAATTTTGTCCTGACTTATCGTCTCTAGAAGTTTTCCCACCACTGAAATTAAACTGACTGGTCTGTAGTTGCTGGGCTTAGGAGGAAAGGTTGGACAGGATGAGCCTGTATTCACTGGAGTTTAGAAGATTGAGAGGTAATCTTGTTGAAGCATATAAGATCCTAAGGGGATTTGACAAGGTGGATGCTGAAAAGATGTTTCCCCATATGGGAGAGACTAGATTTAGGGGCAAAATTAACTATGTGGAGTTTCTGATTTAAGACAGAAATAAGAAGGGTCGTGAATCTTTGGAACTCTTCCCTGGAGAGTGATGGAACTAGGGTCTATGAATATCTTTAAGGCAGAGGTCAATAGATTCTTGACTAGCAAGGGAATGAAAGGTTATTGCAGATTGGCAGAATGTGTAGTTGAGGCCACAATCAGATCAGTCATGATCTTATTAAATGGTGGAGCAGGCTCAATAGGCCAAATGGCCTACTCTGCCTAATTCATATATTCATAGTAACCCTGATTTAGACTTTATTTCTTTCTCCCTTACTACAACTATTTACCTGTTATTCCTTATTCTACTGTTAACCCAGTATTCCGTGCACTTTGGTATTCCTCTGTGATATTATCTCTTGGTTTTCACACCCCTGCCAATTTAGTTTAAACCCTCAGGCTTGCCTAAATGACATTGCCCTAGAAATACTGATCTGGAGTACAACTGCTCAGATTCCAGTCGCATAGGACACTGTCAATGCAAAAATAGAGAAAACTTTCATCATATCATTTTGGGCTAGAGATTTCAACCTACAACACACGGGCTACTTCCCCCAATTAGTAAAAGCATAAAAAGTAAGGAGCTAATTGTGTCACAAATTGGGAGGTTGCAAGTGAATACTCATGAATTCCTAAAGTAAGTTAGTGATCTCAGCTCTTTCAGACATCAAAACGTACTAGGCTTTTCTTCTGTCCTTTGTGCTCAAGTATGTATTGTGTGATATACAACTATCCGTATGGGGAACTGCCCTGCAATGAATTGGGAGTACCTAAAGTTTAATATTTAGTTGCTGCAGTAGATTTTCACACAGCTGGTGCATTGGAGATGATGGCGGCTTTTGTCATCTGCCTTTTTTGAAAGGAGACTCCCAAGAAATGGAAAATACAAGAAAGATGGTCCAACAGCAGCATCCTCTCCCCAGCCAACATGAGGCAAAACCAGCACTGTTTGGCAGTGTATGCCGTTTATATGCCTGACTCCAGACTCCCCTTGAGCAACTGCTTTACTTGGAGCTCGGCTGTGGCAGGAAAGTGGAAATGTTTTAGGGATGACTTCAAAGGATCCTTGAGGTCAAACATTGCCAATACATGGAAATCTCTGTCCCATGACTGACTAAAATAGAGAAGGTTAATTTGGGGAAGGCACCAAACATTGAGAAATTCCTTTTCCCCCCCTCATCGAGACAACGGATAGTGTGTCCAAACCTATAAACCCTTCAAGCACCACCTTTGCACCCATATGGCAGAATCTGCTGATCTCTCATTAGATTTATCAGCCATCAGTGTTGAACCGGTGTGGACATAAGCCATTCTTGATTCTGAGGAACTGCCCAAGAATAATAAATAGATCTTTTGATTCTTTTGAGCTGTCAGTGACAAACTGAGTAAAAATTAACCCCTTGCGTGGGGGTCTCAATTTTCTGTGATCCATACCCAGACAAGTTATTGGGTGCTTTGTATGTCCTGATTAAATAACAGCTCCCTTGTTTTCTATTTCAGCTACAACTTTTGGCATTGCTCTCCCATCATGGATTGTAGACCAGAAGAATTCCATGCTGGTAGGTTGTAAGTCCAGTAGCAGTGCGAGAGCATCAATAACTCATTCCCATCTGTAAAATGGTATAGCAGAATTATGGGTGCTCTTGTTGAAGCTTTTATTCAGTGATAAATACTGTAAAATAAACCAGTTAAGATCAGAGGACATAAACAGTGGGAACTGGCTAACAGACATTTATTGCTTTCAGACTGTAAAGACTTGAATGTGGTTTTCCCCTTGTTGTTTTGAGAATTAATATACATCTGTCAATTAAAGCTCCAAGTGTTTTGAAGAGCCCAATTTTCATCTTGCTGCAAGATCTCTGGCACAGACTCTGAACCAAGATATGTGCCTTTAGTGAGCATCTCATTAGAAGCATTGTGCGCTCACTGCACAAGGTGACAGAAATTCAATTTAGTTAAATGCTTTTAAAATACCTTTGTCTTATGTTGGCGCATTTAAGTAATAGGAGCCCAGAGCCTTTAGTTGTAACCAAATAGTGAGGACCCAGATCCCTCCCTCCATTTCAGGCTTGTAGATGTGCCTTTTAAATCCCTGTTGTTGTAATAATTTATGATGTGGAGATGCTTGCAAGATAATGGTTGGAATGTGAGTCTTTACAGGTAATCAAGTCTTTACAGGTACAGATAATGCGAGTGGAGAGAGGGATAAACACAAGTTGAAGAAGTGAGAATTGTCTCAATCCAGGACAGTTAGTAGTTGAGTCTGTCTATATATGCCCTGTTTGTGAACCCAACTCTCCACTCACCTGATGAAGGAGCAGCGCTCCAAAAGCTTGTGATACCAAATAAACCTGTTGGACTTTAACCTGGTGTTGTGAGATTTCTTCTTGTGATTATTTAGCATAGTAAACTGAGTTAACATCTTCCAGCACATTAAAAATTAACTTTTCTACCTTTGTTAAATTTTGCAGGTCTTGGCTGTGTACGGATTTGCATTCATGGTGATTCTTCCGGTTGTTGTGGTGAGTCTTTAGCTTCAGTTTGAAAATCACGAGCATGTATTCATAGTTTGTTATTGTGTGCTTGGATGATTTGCACAAGCCCATAGATCCAAAGCTAGACTATCTCGTGCAATCCGCACTTGCTCTTTTGTTGCAGTCTTTTCATGGTAGACCTGCATGCAGCAATAAACTTGAAATGTCTTTTATTTTTCTCCATTTATAAAGGGAACGTGGTGGTATCGTTCTGTTCGATACAGTGGTGACCAGATTCTTATTCATACAACACAGCTATACATGCATTTTATGAATAGAACTCCCAATATGAACATGAAACGTAAGTGATTAAGTTAAACATATTTAACAGCTTTGATTTCTTGCATTGTTAGCTGTTCTTTGAGCCACCTTCATGTTAAGTACAAGTGATTACAAGTCCCAGATACTCAAAACTGGTGCAGTTATATTACCAAATTGCTTCTGTGTTCTATAATTTTTATTTGTTGACACTTTTCCCGTTCCCCTCATTATTTGAAGCTAGTTTATGCTTTTAGGTCTCCATGCATCAGGTGCAAGGAGAAATTATGTTCTTGAATCCCTAGTCCTCTCTTTATCCACTTTTCAGCATCTTTCTATTGAATGTAAATACCAATTCATTTTTCCTTCCAAATAGCATTAGTTTACAACGGTGTGTAGGTGAGCTTTCTCATCGTCTGTAGATAACTGTTCTTGATTGCTTATTCAACACTAAGCAGAACCGGAAAAGCCTGTAAGAGCATGCAGATTAACAGGGGAGCAAAATCTTGTGAATATTGCACATCAGCAATAAAAACAAAAATGTTGGGTCCACTTAGCAGATCAGGTAGCATCCGTGGAGAGAGAAAGAGTTAAAGCTTCAGGTTGATGACCTTTCGGGTTAACAGGATAGACAGTTGGGTAAGTGTGAGTGAATGAATTGGAAGAAGATAAGGAATGGATATACATATTCACCGGCTCGATACGTGGGATGCAAAGTATAGTCATGAGGAGAGATTTGAGATACAAAACTTATTCCCATAGAGTAGAAAGATCCGAGAGGAGATTCAAAGATTTTAAACCCCTCCCCACTCCCCATTTTCTGGTCAGAGAAATAGGGGAATACTTTCATTTGGATGCAGAATAGAAATGAGAGGTCAACAGTTTAAAGCTGTTGCTACGCATCGGGGAGGAAGAGGAGAGATTCCTTAATGCAGAGACTTTAGAATATATGGAATGTATTGTCATGAAGGTGCATTTAAGGTAGAGACTATTCCATGCTTTAATGGAAAATTAGCTAATATTTGAAGTAGAGAATGATTCAGGCAGTGGGATTCATTTTGGGGTTGATTAAGTAAAAGAAATGCAATAGCCATGTTGGCGTTTTGAGTGTCTCATGGTCTTGTGGTTTAAGATACATTCTGTGGTTTAGGCACATCAAGTGTGAAATGGTTTTCCTTTTGCTTTTGAGTTTGGTATTTCCCTAACCATTCTGTCCCCATCCCTTTGACTTTGAGAGACCGGATAAGTTCTGAGATATCTTATTTTCTCTTCACTTGATAGGTCTCATAATGGTATTGACGGCTGCCTTTGAGTTTGATCCACGCAGTAACAAAGAAGCAGTCATGAGACCAACAGACAATGTTGAAATACCTCAGGTAAGATTAGTTGTCAATGCCGGAGCATGATAGCATGTGGTTTTGTGCTTGCGATTCTCCCAACATCCCCCAAACCACAAGGTAGTAAGATTCTAGACTTGAAGAAAGTATTTGGGTGATGGATTGGAAGAACCTCTCAACAAAGTGGTGAATGGAAAGGCAAGCTAATCTTCTATGGGGGAGGGACAGTCAGTGGGCCAGTTGAAATGGAGATTTTCACACAGCACAATTGGAAAAAATGGCAAAGCATCACTACTACATTTTAACAATGCATCTCAGCTTTGGCTTCTGAAAACTGGTCCCTATTTGTGGCATTTCCATTTTCTACTTGGGTCGTTGGTCACTGTCTTGATACTGACATGGAATGCTTTGCTGTGCTGTGGATCTGTGGCTGGTAGGAATTAGACTGACACTGCCCAGAGAGAGAGAGAAGTTCATTCCATCTGCCCAGATTGAATTCCAGTCTGGATTATATCAAGGCCGGGTCCCAATGTAAAAATAACACTCTTGTTAAATCCCTCATATAGATTATCATTCAAGTAAGATTCATAATGCAATGTTAAAGGTATATTTTACATTTGTAAAACGTGGGTCGCTTTTATTTCTTGTTCAGTAAAGATTCATTCTATTACAGGGGAAAAAAACCATATGTTTTTCTCTCATGGCAGCTTATTCGAGAACTTGGTAATGTTAATGAGAAGAAGAAGGAGCTTCCATTTTGTTTACCATACAGCGTAAAGTCCAGAGTTCTGCTCCTTGCCCATCTTTCCAGGCTGGATATTTCTCAAACACTTGAAGAAGGTACAAGCAATTCATAAAATTGAATGGAAAAATAGGGTGGGGCAGAGGAAGGGAAAGTGAAGCACTTTTAATTTGCTTACTGAAATGAAAAGATTCTCAATTGTACGTCTATGCAAAAGCTTCAGTTCACAACGTGTTAGACTTATGTGTAGGTTTCATTTTTTTTGTCCAACTTTAATTTTTGCTTGAAGTTTTGTTTGGAGATCAGTTTGCTGATGCGGTTAATTTCTAATTACTCCCAGACATAGTTAGTAATATATTATGATTAATAGTTGAGAAAGCAAACTATAGCAAACACTTGACTTTTACCATTTAATTATGAAAAAAATCTTGGAAGTTAACTGTTAATTTTAAAGTCACTACATCCTGAATCGGTGCTGCAAACTTTGGCAAAACAATTGAATTGTGTACTTTGTAAAATGAATGAATAATTATGAAGCCAGTAGATCCCTGGAGTTTCTCAAGTTGGAGGATATGCTATTTTATAATAATGTAGTACTTTGTAACACACAAGGTTCATGATTGCTGGCTCTTTCCAAATAGCATAAAGTAGCTTCCCTTGCTACTAAAGAAGAGTTGTGTTTTGTTGTGTCCTGCCCCATTAAATACAACCGCACCATATCAAGAATATGAAAATTTCCTGAATGTAGAAGCTAACAGTTATGGTACCTGCTAGAAGTCAGTTGCATATTTACAAAAGTAGAATCCTCCATGGATGAGTGTAATTGTTTATTTTTTCCATCAAAATATATCTCTTGATGTTCGGGTGGGAACCTGGTGCAGTTTTATTAATACGGCTGAAAATGGGTTTATCACCAAAAGAAAACAAAAATACATTAGTGCCTCACCCTCCTGTGAGTAGCCTGATTTTAAAATACTAAAAATAGTTGAGAGAACTAGGCTGCGCCATTTAACAATTTCATTGGTATTCACTTGTCAATTTGTTTGTAAATTAAAAATTTATCAGGTGAAAACGCTTGTGGCCAGATTTGTTGGTGGGGCTAAATTTGGCAAACTGAATTTTAAACCAGGATAAGTCTGTTTCATGCAATCATTTGAGTGTTTGGGGCATAACTCGTTTCAATTTTAAATTCTCTTTGGCACTCGATTTGTGCAGAGATATAGAACATAGAACATAGAACATAGAACATTACAGCGCAGAACAGGCCCTTCGGCCCACGATGTTGCACCGACCAGTTTAAAAAAAAAAACTGTGACCCTCCAACCTAAACCAATTTCTTTTCGTCCATGAACCTATCTACGGATCTCTTAAACGCCCCCAAACTAGGCGCATTTACTACTGATGCTGGCAGGGCATTCCAATCCCTCACCACCCTCTGGGTAAAGAACCTACCCCTGACATCGGTTCTATAACTACCCCCCCTCAATTTAAAGCCATGCCCCCTCGTGCTGGATTTCTCCATCAGAGGAAAAAGGCTATCACTATCCACCCTATCTAAACCTCTAATCATCTTATATGTTTCAATAAGATCCCCTCTTAGCCGCCGCCTTTCCAGCGAAAACAATCCCAAATCCCTCAGCCTCTCCTCATAGGATCTCCCCTCCATACCAGGCAACATCCTGGTAAACCTCCTCTGCACCCTCTCCAAAGCCTCCACATCCTTCCTGTAATGTGGGGACCAGAACTGCACACAGTACTCCAAGTGCGGCCGCACCAGAGTTGTGTACAGTTGCAACATAACGCTACGACTCCTAAATTCAATCCCCCTACCAATAAACGCCAAGACACCATATGCCTTCTTAACAACCTTATCTACTTGATTCCCAACTTTCAGGGATCTATGCACACATACACCTAGATCCCTCTGCTCCTCCACACTATTCAAAGTCCTCCCGTTAGCCCTATACTCAACACATCTGTTATTCCTACCAAAGTGAATTACCTCACACTTCTCCGCATTAAACTCCATCCGCCACCTCTCGGCCCAACTTTGCAACCTGTCTAAGTCTTCCTGCAAACTCCGACACCCTTCCTCACTGTCTACCACACCACCGACTTTGGTGTCATCAGCAAATTTGCTAATCCACCCAACTATACCCTCATCCAGATCATTAATAAATATTACAAACAGCAGTGGTCCCAAAACAGATCCCTGAGGTACACCACTTGTAACCGCACTCCATGATGAATATTTACTATCAACCACCACCCTCTGTTTCCTATCCGCTAGCCAATTCCTGATCCAATTTCCTAGATCACCCCCAATCCCATACATCTGCATTTTCTGCAGAAGCCTACCATGGTGAACCTTATCAAACGCCTTACTAAAATCCATATATACCACGTCCACTGCCTTGCCCCCATCCACCTCCTTGGTCACTTTCTCAAAAAACTCAATAAGGTTAGTAAGGCACAACCTACCTGCCACAAAACCATGCTGACTATCACCTATCAATTCATTACTCTCCAAATAACTATAAATCCTATCCCTTATAATTTTTTCCAACATCTTGCCGACAACAGAAGTGAGACTCACCGGTCTATAATTCCCGGGGAAGTCTCTGTTCCCCTTCTTAAACAATGGGACAACATTCGCTAACCTCCAATCTTCTGGTACTATACCAGAGGCCAACGACGACCTGAAGATCAGAGCCAGAGGCTCTGCAATCACTTCTCTTGCCTCCCAGAGAATCCTTGGATAAATCCCATCCGGACCAGGGGATTTATCTATTTTCAGACCCTCCAGAATATCCTGCACATCCTCCTTATCAACTGTAATACTGTCTATTCTACTCCCTTGCAACCCAGTGTCCTCCTCAGCTATATTCATATTCATATGACTATGAAACACGCAGAAACTCTACTTCACGATTTCCTAACTGTTATAGAGTCATAGAGGTTTACAGCATGGAAACAGGCCCTTCGGCCCAACTTGTCCACGCCGCCCAATTGTGGTGATGTATTCATCATTACCATAAAGAAAATCTCAAGGCATTTGATGAACTCCCTTTCGGAAAGTGCTCTTAAATAGGCACCCCCTGAGTTTAATTAGAGATTAATTGCTCAGCGAAGCTTCTCAAGGTTGACAGTTTCTTGTATATTCCCAATTTTTCCTCTTGAAATGCCAGATTATACTTTTTCTTTTTTGACCAGCACAGGCAGGATGGGCTGAATGGCGCCTTTTTGTGCCATAATATTTCAGTGGCTCTGTTATCCAGGACAGAAACCAACAGGAAATGACTGGCGGCACGGTAGCACAGTGGTTAGCACTGCTGCTTCACAGCTCCAGGGTCCCGGGTTCGATTCCCGGCTCGGGTCACTGTCTGTGTGGAGTTTGCACATTCTCCTCGTGTCTGCGTGGGTTTCCTCCGGGTGCTCCGGTTTCCTCCCACAGTCCAAAGATGTGCGGGTTAGGTTGATTGGCTAGGTTAAAAAAAAAATTGCCCCTTAGAGCCCTGGGATGCGTAGGTTAGAGGGATTAGTGGGTAAAATATGTGGGGGTAGGGCCTGGGTGGGATTGTGGTCGGTGCAGACTCGATGGGCTGAATGGCCTCCTTCTGCACTGTAGGGTTTCTATGATTTCTATGCTTAAGTAACATTAATATTCCTGTTTCTTGAGATATTTGAATTATGCGCTGCCAAGTAGGGTGGTGGAGGCAGACACGCTGACATCATTTAAGACTTACCTGGATAGTCACATGAGGAGCCTGGGAATGGAGGGATACAAACGATTGGTCTAGTTGGACCAAGGAGCGGCTCAGGCTTGGAGGGCCAAAGGGCCTGTTTCCTGTGCTGTACTGTTCTTTGTAATCGGGAACAAATGCAGCATGCTTCGCATGTATGATGGACATTCTAAATACAAGACTTATTAAATGGATAGTCATTGTTGAAATGTCTACATTGCTACAGAAATTAACTACTTAATCATCGGTTTATGCTGTTATTAGATCCTATGTTGCCATGTATTCTTCACATCTTTCCTGATTTAGTCATGCCCAACCTGTCCACCTCTTTGTTATATTCCTGTTGCAACTGTAACAGAAGTTGCTTCAATTTGCCATCAGTGCTGTAAATTACCCTTCCCAACTAACACGTTAGTCTCAAATCACATTTAATTTTGCCTGCAGTGCCAGCATTCTCAATCACATCTCCTGAAATTCTCAAAGCTTACTTAGCTGGATGTGCTTGCAGATTTTTCTACTGTAAATATTAGTAATACTGAGTCAGAAGGGCATCAATTCAAGGTCCAGAGACTTAAGCACATAATCCAGGCTGACTGTTCAGTCTATCATGAAGGACTACTGCACTGTCAGAGGTGTGTTATTTCTGATCGGAAGATAAATTGAGGCACCATCTGTCCTAAAAGATTTTGGCACCATTAGGTGGGGAAACAAAAAGCAGGGGCATTGGTCTGGGAAATATTTACCCCTCAACCAACATGATCAGAAAACAACTTAAAAAAAAAAAAAATCCCTTCATTTGTCTCCTTGCCAATCCTGTGTAACCCTCTATTACAGCAAGTGACAGTACTACATTAAAATAGTACTTAATTGGCTCAGAAGCTAGTTGGGATATCCTAAGAATGTGCAAGGTAGAAATTATGTGCACAAACTTTCAAACATTGTTCAAATTTAATTGATGAGAGTTCTTCTCGTAGTCTTATTTGGTGTCACAGTAGTTAGTGCCAGGGACCCGGGTTCAAATGGAGTTTGCACGCTCTCCCCATGTCTGCATGGGTTTCCTCCGGGTACTCTGGTTTCCTCCCAAAGATGTACAGGTTCTGTGAATGATAAATTTCCCCTTAGTGTCCCAAGATGTGTAGGCTAGGTGGATTAACCAATTAGAAATATTGGGGATAGGGTGGGCGGGGCGAGATGCTGACTCAAAGGGTTGAATGGCCTCCTTCTGCATTTTAGTTGGGAGAAAGTAAATGGGACCGCTTGATTTTCTTCTGCTGTACTTGTGATAGTTGTTTCGAAGAGATAATTGAGAATTAGTACTAATCAGCATAATTATTTTCTTTACTACAAGATTATTGGTTTGTTATACGGAAATGTCCTACCCTCCTTCAGGAAATGATTAACGTTGGCTGCCAGCTGACTATGATGGCCAATACCCGAGGTGGTACGTAATTTTTAATGTTACTAAACAGTAAGTAAAAGTAATTCCACTTTTATTAAGGAGAAATATACAAGAAAGGGAGGAAAAGAAGCAACGTTGATTTTGGGTTTAATGTGAGTTTTATTTGAGGTTTTTTTTCATGTTTTATATCTGTTTTCAAGCTACTTGAATTAAAATCTGTGTTGACTTTGATTAGGAATCCATGCTCCCCGTTTGGAGTCCATTGAGAACTGTATGAAGCTCTCTCAGATGTTAGTGCAGAGTCTGTGGGAGTCTAAATCTCCTCTGCTTCAGCTTCCACTATTTGAAGAGGAACACCTGAAATACTGTTTGTCTAAAAAGGTAATAAGTTGTGTTTATGATTGGTAAGTACCTACTTGGAAATGGAGTTGTCGATTATAGAGAGGTATATAAACATATATTCCATGAATTGCTTCTGGATCCAGGAATTATCTTTCAGCAAAGTTTCCATAGTTAAAGCATAGTGGCACACAGTGGTTAACACTGCTGCCTCGCAGCGCCAGGGACCCAGGTTCAGTTCTGGCCTTGGGTAATTAGTATGGAGTTTGTTCATTCTCCCCGTGTCTGCATGGGTTTCCTCCAGGTGCTCTGATTTCCTCCCACAGTCAAAAATGTGTGGATAATGTGGATTGGCCATGCTACATTACCTCTTAGTGTCAGAGTGATTCCAGAGTAAATGGGGTTACGGGGATAGAGCCTGGGTGGGATTGTTGTTGGTGCAGGCTTGATGAGCCAAATGGCGGCCTCCTGCATTGTAGGGATTCTATGACAGTGAATTGCTAGATTATCATCGGCAGGGGGGGTGTCTTAGAAATTTTTTAAAACTCTGGGGTAATGGGAGATTTTTGTTGGGGTTGGTCATATAACTTTGTGATGCGCTTTTGAAAACAAAGTTTGTGAAGATCTTCTGAAGAATCTGGGTGAAATTTGTAAAAACAAGGAGCAAATAATTCTGCGCCCCCTTTTTAAATTTCAGTTTGCAAACTTTGTTCATGTAACTCAGTGTTGCCACAAGAATTGTTCTTTTTTGACTTCTGTTACCATAAGACCATTTAGGCCATTCGGGCCTATTGAGTCTGCTCCGCCATTCAATCATGGCTGATATGATTCTCATCCCCATTCTCCTGCCTTTTCCCCGTAACCCTTGAATTCCTTATTGATTAAGAACCTATCTGTCTCTGTCTTAAAGACACTCAATGACCTGGCCTGCACAGCTCTCTGTGGCAGAGTTCCACAGATTCACCATCCTCTGGTTGAAGAAATTCCTGCTCATAGTTTTAAAGGAGCGTTCCTTCACTCTGGGTTGTGCCCTCAAGTTCTAGTCTCTCCCACTAATGGAAACATCATCTCCACGTCCACTCTATCTAGGCCTCTCGGTATTCTGTAAGACAATGCAATTTATTTTCAATTTAAATGTCAATAATGCAGTTTTTTAACTAATTACCTTTATTGTAATGACTTGTGTATAAAGTGATTATAAAGTGTTTGTAGGTTGTGTAACTTTTTGTGCATTAAACACTTAAATGTCCTTCAAAAAATGAAGGTGAATTTTGAAGCTGTCACAAGCAATTTCTTGAATTAATAACTTTGTGCAAAGCAAAACTGTTTGGTGTATTTATTTTGATTAAAAATTATTCAGGTGCATCTGACTGGCTAGAAATTTCATTGCTCAAACTTCAGTCTGAAATTACACAAGAATACCTGAAGCATACAGACTCAACTGGCGTGTGTTCTTTCCATATTAGCTTTTCGTATGCTCCCTGCATGAACACTGCATGTTGTTTCAACAAACATCAAGGAACAAGCCTTAATTACGTTGGTTGGATCAGTTTGCAAAATTTCTGCCTTGAGAGCATTCCCTTCACTCACTTTGTTCACTTTCATTGTTTGACTAATGTCTCACCGTCACAGGTTGCAAAAGTGCTTTGAGAAGGCAGTTAAAATAGTCTTTGTGCTTTGCTCTAATATTGATCTAGTTCTTGCTGCTGCTAAGATCTCAGTGCAGAGTAGTGTTGGGTGTGGAAATCTTCCATTTGAGCTGTATTCCGCACGGGTGCGCACACACATTGTAGATTCAGGGTTGTATCACAACAGCATATCAGCACTATTAAAGCACGTCAATCTAAATGAAATTTTTTTTTTTGCAATATATTTGTGGCACCAATACATATTGGTGACGGCGCTCATTTATATTTGCAGTTACCCCTAATTTATGAAAATGTGTGAAATCTGTTTCTCTTGCCTCCACAACCAGTACAAAGTCCGGACAATTCAGGATCTGGTTAGCATGAAAGACGCTGATCGTCGTAATATGTTGCGTTTCCTGAGTGAGGAGAAATATGATGAGGTCATAGCAGTACTTGGGAACTTCCCTCATGTTAGCATGGAGATAAAATTACAAGGTATGGAACAACATTTCAGGAATGGTCTATTGATGTGAGCATGCAAGACTATTGTGGGAATTGCATATGTGTTGTTAAGTCTGACAGAATAAGTTGGTTCATGCTTTCAGGTGTTGCAGGGTCCCACCCAAAACTGAA
The DNA here is from genome assembly GCF_964213995.1 of Mustelus asterias. Lineage (NCBI taxonomy): Eukaryota > Metazoa > Chordata > Chondrichthyes > Carcharhiniformes > Triakidae > Mustelus > Mustelus asterias. The sequence continues at coordinate 32,868,263 of NC_135805.1, forward strand.
CTGTTTGTTTCTTCTGTGAATTTTATGCTATGCTAATGTTGGTGCTGAGGAATTAAAGTCTTTGTTTACGGCACCTTGTGTCAGGACCAAGCACTCCCCGGTTAGTCATATCTTTGTTAGGTACAGAGGAAAGCCACTACTCTGGAGAACAATAGTTCTGCACCCCAATCTCAGAAGAGCACTTTTATTGCATTAATGTGGCATTCCCCACATCAAGCATCATGTTACCATTTGGAGAGAGGGCTGATTAATGCTCAGTTCACAGCTTGTGCTGAGTTGAGACTGACAGACTGATTTTGTGTAAAGCTCTAGCTTTCACCGGCTGAACTAGAATATTGTTCGTTTTAAATTAAGTGCTTTTGGGATGGAGTATTAAAAGCGGATTGAGACTGTCCAATTCATTTTACATGGAAGGCAAATTACTCTGGATACTGGAATCTGAAACAAAAACGGAAAATGCTGGAAGATCTCCTGTCAGACCTGCTGAGATTTTCCAGCATTTTTCTATTTGTGTTTCATTTTGCCTAGCAAGAATTGCTGAAGACCCATCCATACTCCATCCTATTCATCAGCGTTCCATCAAATGCTGTATTGTCCACTTAAGAGCAATCGCTGGATTAATTTTGAAAAGTTGTGCTAAGCTTTATTTGTAGATTGATGTCACGATTAGGGGCGGCATGGTGGAACAGTGGTTAGCACCGCAGCCTCACAACGCCATGGACCTGGGTTCGATTCCCGGCTTGGGACACTGTCTGTGTGGAGTTTGCACGTTCTCCCCGTGTCTGCATGCTTTTCCTCCCATTCTCCAAAGATGTGCGACTCAAGTTGATTAGCCATATTCGGTGAGGTGCCTAAAGATTGGAGGGTGGCAAATGTTGTGCCTTTGTTTAAAAAGGGCTGCAGGGAAAAGCCTGGGAACTACAGGCCAGTGAGCCTCACATCTGTGGTGGGTAAATTGTTGGAAGGTATTTTGAGAGACAGGATCTACAGGCATTTAGAGACACAAGGACTGATTAGGGACTGTCAGCATGGCTTTCTGAGTGGAAAATCATGTGTCTCAAATTTGAGTTTTTTGAAGGGGTAACCAAGAAGGTAGATGACAGCAGTGCAGTTGATGTTATCTACATGGACTTTAGCAAGGCCTTTGACAAGGTACCGCATAGTAGGTTGTTGCATAAGGTTAAATCTCACAGGATTCAGGGTGAGGTACCTAAATGGATACAAAATTGGCTTCTTGACAGAAGCCAGAGGGTGGCTGTAGAGAGTTGTTTTTCAAATTGGAGGCCTGTGACCAGCGGTGTGCCTCAGGGATCAGTGCTGGGTCCACTGTTGTTTGTCATTTATATGAATGATTTGGATGAGAATCTCGGAGGCATGGTTAGTAAGTTTGCAGATGACACGAAGATTGGTGGCATAGTGGACAGTGAAGAAAGTTATCTCCAATTGCAACGGAATCTTGATCAATTGGGCCAGTGGGCTGAATAATGGCAGATGGAGTTTAATTTAGATAAATGCGAGGTGATGCATTTTGGTAGATTGAACCCAGGGCAGGACTTACTCAGTTAATGGTAGGGCGTTGGGGAGAGTTACAGAACAAAGAGATCTAGGGGTACATGTTCATAGCTCCTTGAAAGTGGAGTCACAGGTGGACAGAGTGGTGAAGAAGGCATTTGGCATGCTTGGTTTCATCGGTCAGAACATTGAATACAGGAGTTGGAATGTCTTGTTGAAGTTGAACAAGACATTGGTATGGCCACACTTGGAATACTGTGTGCAATTCTGGTCACCCTATTATAGAAAGGATATTATTAAACTAGAAAGAGTGCAGAAAAGATTTCCTAGGATGCTACCGGGACTTGATGGATTGAGTTATAAGGAGAGGCTGGATAGACTGGGACTTTTTTCTCTGGAGCGTAGGAGGCTGAGGGGTGATCTTATAGAGGTCTATAAAATAATGAGGGGCTCAGATCTGCTAGATAGTCAATATCTTTTCCCAAAGGTAGGGAAGTCTAAAACCAGAGGGCATAGGTTTAAGGTGAGAGGGGAGAGATACAAAAGTGTCCAGAGGGGCAATTCTTTCACAGGGTAGTGAGTGTCTGGAACAAGTTGCCAGAGGTAGTAGTAGAGGCGGGTACAATTTTATCTTTTAAAAAGCATTTAGATAGTTACATGGGTATGATGGGTATAGAGGGATATGGGTCAAATGGAGGCATTTGGGATTATCTTGGGGGTTTAAAAAAAAAGGGTGGCATGGACAAGTTGGGCCGAAGGGCCTGTTTCCATGCTGTAAACCTCTATGACTCTGTTTAATTGCCCCTTAGTGTCAGGGGCACTAGCTAGGGGTTATATTGGGCTATGGGGATAGGGTCTGGGTGGGATTGTGGTTGGTGCAGACTCGATGGGCCAAATGGCCACCTCCTGCACTATGTCACGTTTACAATTGATGTATAGTGTGAATGGAGAGTCGTCTTTCCACAGACTGTGTTCTCTAACTTGAGCCATTACCTACTTTATTTTGGTGTTTTACACACATTTTGCCTCTGTTATTAGAATAATATGAGATCATCATTGAGAATAGATGCATGTTGCTGGGTAGAGTTATGCTGTACTGAATTTTTTTAAACATGCACTATTGTAACCCTCAGTTAGTGATTTCTCCTGTATTCTATTCCCTTAAGTCTAGCATTCTGAAACTACAATTTGGATGTAGAAAAAAAAATTTCAAGTCCTAACCTGCTGAACACGTCTGCAATCTAAGGAATTTTCTAACACTTAGTGTATGAGGTGCTTGGCCACAGGCAAGGACAGGAAAAGTCCACCCTATTGAGCAGAGCTGAGACCTCTTTCCTTTTAATTGAGAGGATGTTTTGGGATGGGGTGATCATGGAAACAAATTGTAAATATCTATAAACATTGTGTTTTGTTCTTCATAGTTCTGGATGATGAGGACAGCAGTAACATAACTGCAGGATCAATTGTCACTGTCACTGTGACACTTCACAGGGGGGATATGGCTGTAAGTAGCAGTAATTTATTTGGGAACACTTGTTTATCCCCTCTCGCTCTGGTTTAATATTTCCTCACCTGGCACTTGTGTCAAATTTTGTTTCATAATGCTTGTAAAACACCTTGGAGTGTTTCATTAGGTTAAAGGTACAATATAAATTTTAGTTATTACTGGAAATGTGAACAGCAAGATTCTTTGACGTAGTTAACAGGAAAAGTATGTTCTTTAAAAGTTCATCAGCTGGAAAGATATCTGTTTTTCCTTTGTACCTAAAGTTACTTCACCCCTCTCTTCCACCAATGCAGACACTGCTTTTAGCACTCCCAATTCGCAACTTAAATTGCCTTTTCTGTTATTAATTGAAAGAAACACGTGCAATTGCATAGTGCTTTTCATGACCAGCAGATACTTTGGTGCTTCACAACTAAGGAAGTACGTTTTTTGAACTGTAGTCACTGTTGTAGGAATTGTGGCAGCAGATTTGTGCACAGCAAGTTCCCATGACCATCAGTGAGATAATGACCATTGTTTGTGATTGTTGTTTGAGGGATAAATATTGACCACGGCACTAGGGATAGTTCTCCTTACCTCTGAAATAATAACGTGGGATCATTCATCCCACCAAGAGGTCAGAAGGGACCTGGCTAATATCTCATCAGAAAGACAGCGCGCACACAGTACTGCACCTTTTGCCCAAGTCTTGGTGTGGGTTGTGAACCCGAACTTGTGATTCGGAGTCGAGAACACTATCAGCTGACTCATCGTTTTGTTTGATTTGACTTATTACTTCACGTATTTATATACAGTGGAAAATAATGTTTCTTATGTGCTATACAGACAAAACATAATAGAGTACATAGAGAAGGAAAGGAGGGTACAGAATGTAGTGTTACAGTCATGGTTAGGGTGCAGAGAAAGATCAGCTCAATATATGGTAGGCCCATTCAGAAGTCTGATGGCAGCAGGGAAGAAGCTGTTCTTGAGTCTTAGAATCTTAGAAACCCTACAGCACTGAAAGAGGCCATTTGGCCCATCGAGTCTGCACCGTCCACAATCCCACCCAGACCCTACCCCCATATCCCTACATATTTTACCCACTAACCCCTCTAACCTACGCATCCCAGGACACTAAGGGCAATTTTAGCATGGCCAATCAACCTAACCCGCACACCTTTGGACTGTGGGAGGAAACCGGAGCACCCAGAGGAAACCCACGCAGACACGAGGAGAATGTGCAAACTCCACACAGACAGTGACCCAAGCCGGGAATCGAACCCAGGTCCCTGGAGCGGTGAAGCAGCAGTGCTAACCACTGTGCTACCGTGACGCCCACGGTAGCACAGTGGTTAGCACTGCTGCTTCACAGAGTCGGTTGGTACATGATCTCAGACTTTTGAATCTTGTTCCCTATGGGGGAAGGTGGAAGAGAGAATGTCCAGGGTGCATGGGGTCCTTGCTGGCTGCTTTTCCGACGCAACGGGGAGTGTAGACAGAGTCAATGCATGGGAGGCAGGTTTGAGTGATGGACTGGGCTACGTTCACAACCCTTTGTAGTTTCATGCGGTCTTGATCAGAGCAGGAGCCATACCAAGCTGTGATACAACCAGAAAGGATGCTTTCTGTGGTGCATCTGTAAAAATTAGTGAGAGTCATAGTGGACATGCCAAATTTCCTTATCCTCCTAAGAAAGTGGACACGTTGGTGGGCTGTCTTAACTATAGTGTTAATGTGACTGATACATATTGACTGAGAATATTCTTGTCTCAAAACAATTTTTAATTCCGATGCAAATTAATTACTGGGTGTTTAAAGTAAAAAGAAAAATCTGTGGAATATGTTAAATGTATGATGGTGACTTTTTTCTGTCATGTCTTTTACATAGTGTTTTTTCATGGCATTCCTTACATGTGTAGTTAGTTAAAGCCTGAGTGAAGTTTTTATAGAATCCCCACGGTGTAGAAGGAGGCCATTCGGCCCATCTAATCTGCACCAACTCTCGGACAGAGCATCTTACCCAGGCTCTATCCTGTAACTCCACATATTTGCCCTGCTATTTCCCCTAACCTATATGACTTGGTACACTAAGGAGCAATTTAGCATGGCCAAATCAACCTAACCCGCACATCTTTGGACTGTGGGACGAAACCGGAGCACCCCGAGCAAACCCACACAGGCACTGGGGGGAGTACAAACTCCACAGGCGGTCACCTAAGGCTGGAATTGAACCTGGGTACCAGGTGCTGTGAGGCAGCAGTGCTCCCACTATGCCACTCTTATTGATTTGTAATGTTTATGACAGTCGATTCAATTAAGTAGCTGTAGTTTCAACTTGATTTGGGTGATAGTCCTTGCCCTGTGTCAAAAAGGTTTGGGTTCCAATCCCAATCGAGGATTCAAGCACATAATTTAAATTGGCGTTTCGGTGCAGTACTGCGGGAATGCTGCAGTGACAGATGTTGTATACTCGGGTGGCCATAAAGATCTCGTGGCACTATTCAAGCAAGGGAATTCTCTTTATACCAGCCAACATTTATCCCTTAACCAGTGCAGCAAAACAGAATAGTTAATTATTATTTCTTTGTGCCACCTTGCTAAACCTTCCAGTTTAGCTGATACACTTCAAAATAATTGGCTGCAAAGTGCTTTGGGACATCCTGAGAATGTAAGGGCGCTTTATCATAGTTTACAAGAACAAAATACAAGTTTGTCCACTTCCTTATTGTCATGTGCCTGTCGCACACGTTTTTAAAAAGTTGAACTGCCTTCAATCTTTTGACTTCTAAAGTATTCATGATACCCAAGCTATCTATTAAAATAAGTGAGCTGCGCAATCAAAGTTTACTTAGCATTGAGTGGAACAAGTTAATATTTTATTTGAATACTTGAACTCTTCTTTTCCAAAAGGCTATCTTTGAAAAGGAACAAGAACAAAGTGCCTGTATAAATGAAGACCAGGAAACTGATGACATAGTAAGTTTAAACGGTAAACTAAATTTCTAGCCAATCGCACCCTGAATGAAAATTGTATCCATGGTAGTTTTTAAAAGGACAGTACAAAATGGTCATTACAGAAAGTACAGTGATATTCAAATTTTCTACATGGATATGTTGCACTCGTAAGGTTCTTCAATACAATTGTGATGCATGTTATATTTACTGTATACATTCAATGTAAAATTAATATACCATAAAGAGAAAATGAATTCTGTTTTTCCTTCCTGTGATTTGCTTCTACTGTTGTCAAATTTGTTTTAAACATAAAGAATGTTTAAATAGATTACTGTCTTCACAAAGCAAAAGATGTTAAGCTTTGGCCTGTGAATAAATTTGTATCCTATTGGCCTTTGTTAGCACAGCTGATGACAATTAGGGAACATTAAATGGACTAAAGAAGAATTATTTACAGAAACGAAACAGTTGTGTTTAACTTTTGTGCCCATGGATGATGACGATTAGCTCTTCAATATTCTAATGGTTTGGTATTTAATTGTAAGCTACGCAGCATCCTGTACTAAAACTTTTTCCTAGTTAATATTTTTACTGTGCCTAATGCACTGATGATTGAGATGATTTATTACCACTTTTTACTTTTCTATAGCAAGGAACTGGTGGAGCTAAAAGCAAAAAGAAAGCCTGGCAGAAGAATAAAGGAGCCAAAAAACCTGCTAAATCCAAGAAAAAGAAACAAGCCAAAAAGAAGGGAGCAACACAGCAGCAGCAGCCAGCAGAGCAACAAAAGCAGAAACAGAAGCATAGTCAAGCCAACGGCTCAGTCGTGGCAGGCAATGTATGAAATATTGCTATTACTTTATATCACTAAAACATACCTGAACTGTTTGGGAATTTGTAAAGAGGGTAAAGCTTGTATGAGCCCAAATAGAGAAGAGTACATGTCCAAGGGACACCTCTGAGTTTTGGCCATGCTTTTAGGCAGACACTTTATGTATTTGGCTGTAGCTTTGAATCAGGGTCTGGATACAACACGACAGGAGTTCCAACAGAAGGCAGAGTCTACTCTCGCCTTTGTAATTATGTTCCCACCAATGAGCCTGGAACTTGAGTCATACTCGCTCAGCTCTGGGTAGCAGGATTGTGAATGCAGTTTGCAGAGCTGTAGGGGAAGACTGTTTTGCGCCATGTGAGCAGGCAAAGTGTTCAGTTCCTTTTATGTTATCGATAGTTGGAAATAGAAGCGGGAAATCAAAAAATGCAGATGCATTCTGCATAAGAAAATCTACAAAAATGATGCAGTGATTATTTAATGTACAGATTTTATAGTTACGGGTGACAACTGAAAAGGTGCGTAAATAAATGGACTAAGGTTTATATGTAGATATGTGCTTGCCTGGAACACTATCAAGGTGCAGGTACAACATGACAGCACGATTGAATAGAAATATGTATAACTTAGTGCCGTAAGAAGATTAACAACACCAGGTTAAAGTCCAACAGGTTTATTTGGTAGCGAAAGCCACACAAACTTTCGGAGCTCCAAGCCCCTTCTTCAGGTGAGTGGGAATTTTGTTCACAAACAGGGCGTATAAAGCCACAAACTCAATTTACATGAATAATGGTTGGAATGCGAATACTTACAGCTAATCAAGTCTTTAAGATACAAACAACGTGAGTGGAGAGAGCATCAAGACAGGCTAAAGAGATGTGTATTGTCTCCAGACAAGGCAGCCAGTGAAACTCTGCAGGTCCAGGCAAGCTGTGGGGGTTACAAATAGTGTGACATGAACCCAATATCCCGGTTGAGGCCGTCCTCGTGTGTGCGGAACTTGGGTCCTGCAGAGTTTCACTGGTTGTCTTGTCTGGAGACAATACACATCTTTTTAGCCTGTCTTGATGCTCTCTCCACTCACGTTGTTTGTATCTTAAAGACTTGATTAGCTGTAAGTATTCGCATTCCAACCATTATTCATGTAAATTGAGTCTGTGTCTTTATATGCCCTGTTTGTGAACAGAATTCCCACTCACCTGAAGAAGGGGCTTGGAGCTCCGAAAGCTTGTATGGCTTTTGCTACCAAATAAACCTGTTGGACTTTAACCTGGTGTTGTTAAACTTCTTACTGTGTTTACCCCAGTCCAACGCCGGCATCTCCACATCATAACTTAGTGCCAGCAGAATACCATAGAATCACCTCTAGAAAATTACTTCAAGTTAATTATCTGTTCTGTTCTGAATAAATCTGCTAAAGATGGATTAATATTTTGATCAAGATTGTTGGAATTATTATTCCTCAGCCATTGCAGCCCTCAGACTTGAGACAGCTCAGTCCCATTGGACCTTATTTGCTGGTTTGCCTTGTTTGAATTTTGAGAGCCTAGGGGCTAGGACAGAGTTGCTTCTTGGGTTTTTCTACCAATGAAGCAAAGCACAGTCTCAAGACTCAGATTTGTTAGTACCGGCTGCTTGGGATGTGCACAAATTAACAGAAGCATGGATTTGAGCTGTGTATGTGGACCTTGATGTATGAAGACAAAAGTTTTGGACACCCACTTTAATTTATACAGCTCTCGATTGAGTTGTCGATGTTGAGCTCTGTCTTTTTGGACCAGATGTACGAGCTATGAACATCTGGGCTGAGTTATTGTTAAGGCACATCAGATTTTAGTGACCAGAAACACACACACTGTCGGGTTTGTTCCACTTGTGGTTTAATTTCAGTGAATCATTTTTACCTGACCGTGGGAATGTGGATTTCAGAGCTGCACTGTTTTCTAATGTAGAGAACACTTACACGCCTGTTGTAGTGCATCAATTCTAATCATTGCCATGGATTGGATTTGACACCATGTTCAGGCACGTTTGATTCTGAATGCACTGGGATAACAGTGACTCTAGGACTTGTTGCTGGGTCTTGCTGCCCTTTCCTGTAAATGATGGCCCATGTCAATCTAAAAGTTGCCAAAGCATCCCGCCAAACTATTAAATTACACGAACTTGTTGACTGTTCTAATGATTTGGGTGTATAAATTATGAACTTGTCGATGCCTCGCATGATGTAGCAATCAACTTGTTAAAAATTATAATTAAACCTGGGCGGAGGCAGGAAGTAGCTTTCACCAATCCCAAGGAAATAGCAAGTACTTGTAGGTTAGTTGAAGTCAGCTGCTTTAGTCAATGTTCTGTATAGGATAGTGTGTGTTTAGCAAGATAGAAATTAGTGGAAAGTCCACTAGATGGCAACATTGCACTTTATCTGGTGTTTCTAACTGAAGTATACAATAGCGGCAAGCAACTGGAGGTTCACTGCCTGTTGCCATCTTCAGGTAAGGTGAAATATTCATTTGATTGTAATAGGAATTCAATTCTAATCCAGTTACCTCCCTTTTGAAATCTGCCTCCTTGATTCAAAATGATTTCCAGTAATCATCGAAAGCCATGCAAAATAATTTTGAAATATTGTGGTGGTGAGGTTGCATCACATCGCTAATTAATAATTTTTTAGTACGTTGGCTGGAACTAAATTTGCACCATTCATCAATTGAGTAATATCTCTGAAACCTTGGATCGTGGGTTTTCAGACCTATTCTTTCTTTTGTGTTTGTTACCGGAAACTTTACCTCCTCCCATATAGTATAAATTTTATAAAAAGTACAGATAAGTGGACCCAATCTCTACATGTGGGCTGACTTGATCTGAAATTTATCTCCTGTACTAAGGAAATATTAGCGGAGTTTAGAACGGGAAGAGTTGGATGGAGCAAACTGGATGAAGGCTCTCTTCACAATCCTACATTCTTCTAAGGATTTATGAAGTAAACACGGACCCTCTTCTGTTTATTCTGACAAATAATGCTGGCACAGTTCTCAAAATGAGAGCTACTTTCTCAACTGTTCTATTGGCAACATGCCAGTTGTTTTGACCTGACTTGAAAGGGCCCTGGGCAAGTCTACATAACTGTGGATTTTCAACACTTTATCTGAAATTTTATCATGCAAAAAACAAGTATATGTAACCAAAACAAGAAAGATAGACAGCATTATTTAAGATTGAAGAACAAAACATCATGTGGCAGGTACATTGTCACACATGCAGGTGTGAAGAGTAGGGTGAAAGATCGTAATGTTTGTTTTACATGTGCTAGTGTCCCGGGATGCATAGGTTAGAGGGATTAGCGAGGTAAATATGTGGGGTTACAGGGATAGGGTCTGGGTGGGATTGTTGTCCCACAGATTTGATGGACCAGCATTTTCTTGTCAGAATAAACAGAAGAGGGTTCATGTTTACTTCAAAAATCCTTAAGAATGTAGGATTGTGAAGAGAGCCTTCACCTAGTTTGCTCCATCCAACTCTCCCCGTTCTAAACTCTGCTAGTATTTCCTTAGTACTAATTAACAGCAGGAGATAAATTTCAAATCAGTGTAAAACAGTGTTTTATACAAATGGGCTGGGGCAGGAAAGACAACTGGTAAATTCATTGCTATTCCCATTGAAAAACTATGGAATTAAAATCTTTTTCTCCTTCAGCATAAGTTTTTAGTCTTGTTTTATTTTACAGTTTCCAGCTCTACAGCCTCTCGTCCAGCATAGAGAGAAGCACAAATATGTAATTTTTGTGATACAGATTGATATTTTAAATCTTCTTCAATCCAGGATCCAGCAAATCGGGACGAGGATGAGGATGATTTATCAGATAAAGGGAGTGATTCTGAGGAAGAGACAACCAACAAAGATTCCCAAAGTGAGAAGGATGATGATAGTGACAAAGAAACAGAACATGAAGAGAAGGACGATGAGGCAGTGAGTACATTTTGACTGCAGTTAAACCAAAGTACCATTATTTAGCAGTTAAATAAATGTTCATTTCATTCTTAAGATTTGAACAAATTGTGAGAGAACCAAATCAGTTGTTTTTGTTTTAATTGACTAATATTTTGCAGTGGTGCCCATTCAGCTCTACAGGGTTTTTGATCTAGTATTTGCATGTGCCTGTAATTTGTGGCATGAATATAGCAGCGTGAAGTTTATGCTTGGAATTACTCAAAGCGCAAACTCCTAATTGTATATCTTTCTGAAATAGGAAAACTTCCCAATGTGCTTCATGCAAGTATAATCAGAAATAAATAAGCAAGCCTCACCAACCCAAAAAAGGTGCTAAAATGGATAAATGAGGAAGGCGGGGCTTTTGAATTTGTTTTCATTTGAGTTTAGAAAATGGAGGGTTTTTAATTCATTCATGGGATGTGGACATCACTGGCAAGGCCAGTGTACATTGCCCATCGCTAATTATCTTTGAGAATGTGGTAGTTAGCTGCTCCCTTGAACCATTCCATTTCATCGCTGAATTCCCCATTATCAAGATCCTGGGGTTGCTGACCATTGACCCGAAATTGAACTCAACCAGCCTTAGGAATACGGAGGGGATGGGGGAGAGCTGTTTATTTGAACTCCAGTTGAAATTAGTGCAGCATGTAACGTGAATTTTCTGAAGGTAATTCAAGCCCTTCCCCCCCCCCCACAAAAGAAATCTGAAATTCTAATTATATATATTAAATGATCTTTTATCACTGAAGTAACTTTTCATTAATGCTTATACCTGCATTGAAAAGGATCCAAAGACAAACGGCGGTTTCCATTTCCAGGGAGTGTTATTTTACATTCTTCCAGTTTTATTTCTGACAGTGAAATTTTATTGTATTCTCACTCTCGCTACAAAGTTGTGGAAATATTTCAAATTGCAATAAAATGGGAGAGAGGAAAGTCGATGTATTTTTTCAAATTCGATCAATAATTGATTTGCGGAATAAGTTATTTAGGGTGTTCATTTCAGTGAATTGTATGCATTAGGGGTGTCCGACCTTTTCATGTGTGGGGCCACATTACAATTTCTTTCTCATGAGAATATTTTGGGAAGGTGAAATTTATCTCGCTATTAATCAAAACTACAAAATGTGTATTTTTATGACTCGTTTTAAATGGGAAGACAATCCTTCTCGTCACAATGTCGACCACTGATCTAATGCAATATCTCGCAATGTAGCTGTTACGGCTACACCAAGGTGGTTCCTAAATGACCTGACGCTGAAATAGCTGCCTTTCATACCTGTGATACCTATGCAGAATATCAAAGAGGACACTATTAGTTGACTGTTCCCACACCTTCAGCAGTCAGCTTTCCTCTCAACACCCCCCCCACCCCCCCATGCGCACACGCGCCCACACACACACATACACACCCCAAACAGGCAACTTCTCCCTCAACTTCCCCACCGTCTTTTGACACCCTGCCCAAGGCTGAAAAATGAGGCACAGATTCAAAAAGCAGACTTCCTTTTGGCTAATTTCCATCTCTGGGTAAACAATTCAAAGAGCAAAGTTAAAGTTTATTTATTAGTCACTAGTAGGCTTACATTAACACTGCAATGAAATTACTGTGAAAATTCACTAGTTGCCACACTCCGGCACCTGTTCGGGTACACTGAGGGAGAACTTAGCATTGCTAGTTCACCTAACCTGCACGTTTTTGGACTGTGGGAGGAAACTGGAGCACCCGGAGGAAACCCACACAGACACAGGGAGAACGTGCAACCTCTCCACAGCCAGTGACCCAAGCCGGGAATCGAACCCGGGTCCCTGGCACTGTGAGGCAGCAGTGCTAACCATTGTGTCAGTGTGCTCAAGTCAAAACTGGATGGGGCTGAGGGGAGGGTCTGGTTTTGAGATCTGGTTTTGGGATACTGCTGAGCTCAGTTGCCATTTTTGGCTCCAAAGCTTTTAGTTTTGAAATGCGACCCCGATGAGTAAGAAAAGATGGACCAGCTCAGACTGAGCATCACCACTTCCCACCTTCCCAGTGCCTGTTGCTTAATCATCGACTGTTTCTCTTCTGCTCTCACTAGGAGCAGCAGGGAAACAGCCTGAGATTGGAGGAGCACCACTTTCAGAATCTGTCATTTTCACTTTGCTGTATTTTGATCAATGATCTATGGGCTGGATGCAAATCTTTGGGCTGGATTCAGGTCTGGGATGTTGGGTGACCCTGGTAAAGGTGATTTCAGGAAACAAATAGACATTTTTATGGAGTGAGATTGGGAGGTTTTAATGAGACAGGATGTAAATGGGTTAGGGTTCGAGCACCATATGCTGGCACGGCTGAATGGTCATTTCCTGATTCTAAAATTGTACTAAACCTTGGTCAGAGAGAGTGTTGGTGTTTTCTCGTGGCTTGTTCTTGGGTCTAGACAGATGGTAATGGAATACAGTTGGACTCGGAGTCCCTGTTTGGAAAGGGGATAATCAACCAGGTACAAACCTGTTGGACAGTGTCTATGCAACGGATATGGATAATGACGGGTGAGTCAGCTGTAGTATTTCCTGTGGCTGAAAGTCCTGCCATCACTTGGAGAGATGGTAGAAAGTTATTGTACTAGAACTGTATCCCAGTTAGGATTTGATTGTTTCCAAAGAGGAGTAAATTACAACATCCACACCTTCCATCACCTACGCAGAGTGACAGCAATGTCTACTGTCTACACTGTAGCAACTTGCCAAGACTCTTTTATCAGCACCTTCAAAACCTGCAACCTCTACCATCTAGAAGGACAAGGGCAGCAAATGCATGGGAACACCACTACCTGCAAGGTGCCTTCCAAGTCACTCGCCATCCTAATTTGGAACTATATCGCCATTCTTTCACTGTCGCTGGGTCAAAATCAGTATACCTACATCACATGGACTGTAGCGTTTCAAGAAGGCTGCTCACCACCACCTTCTGAAGAGAAATTAAGCTGAGTAATAAATGCTGGTCTAACTGATGATGCCCACATCCGTGAATTATTTTTAAAAATCTGTCACCAAATCCCAATAGTCAGCCAACATAACTTTAATGTGATAAATGTCCCGTGTTGCTGCACAGCATCATAATGTACAGTGTAACACAGCCATGAAAGGATTTGTTAGGTTAGATGGCCAAAAGCTTGGCTAAAGAGGTAGATTTTAAGGAGTGCCTTAGAGGAGGGAAGTGCAGTGTAGAAAGGATATTCAGAATTTGGGGCATGGACAACTGAAGGCAGGACCACCCTTGTGGAATGACTAGAATCAGGGATGCACCAGAGACTGAAATTAGGGAAGCAAATATATCATAGAATCCCTACAGTGCAGAACGAGGCCATTTGGCTCATTGGAAACAATCCCACCCAGGCCCTATCCCCATAACCTCATATATTTACCCTACTAATTCCCCTGACACTAAGGGGCAATTTACCATTGCCAAACCACCTAACCTGCACATCTTTGGATTGTGGGAAGAAACCGAAGGAAACCCACTCGGACATGGGGAGAACATGCAAACTCCACAGTCACCCAAGGCTGGAATTGAACCTGGGTCCCTGGCACTGAGAGACAGCAGTGCTAACCACTGTGCCACCGTGCTGCCTATATCTCAGGGTTGTGGAACTGGAGATGATTACAGATAGGGAGGGGCAAGGCCAAGGAGGAATTTATAAACCAAGATGTAAATATTAAAATCAAGACATCGCCTGACCAGGAGCCAGTGTAGGTCGCTGAGCATGGGGGTGAAAGTGGAGTGAGACTTGTACATATCAAGAACCATAGAATCCCTACATTGCAGAAAGAGGTCACCCAACTCACCGAGTCTGCACCAACTCTCTGAAAGAATATCCCACCGAGGCCCTCCCCTCCACCCTATCCCTGAAACCCTGTGCATTCACCATGGCTGATCCCCCTAACCTACACACATTTGGACACTTAGAGACAATTTAGCATGGTCAATCCACCTACTTATTTTTGGACTGTGGGAGGAAACCAGAGCACCCAGAGGAAACTCACTCAGACACTGGGAGAAAACTCCCCACAGTCACCCAAGGCTGGAATCAAACCTGGATTCCTGGTGCTGTGAGGCAACAGTGCTAACCACTGTGCCACCTTGCCACCCTGCATTAAGACAGTGGCAGCAAAATTTTGAATGATCTCCAGGCTTATGGAAGGTAAAATGTGGGAGACCAGCCAGGGGTGCATTGGGATTGTCAAATCTAGAAGTAACAAATGCATTCTTGCTAACTATCATTGGCTCCCTGTCCCCCAAACCTCTCATTTTTGATTTCCCTGTCTCCCCTCCCTGTGCCTAACCTCAGCACCATCATTCAAACTGTTCATTCTTCAGACTGCAATCTCTTGTGCTTTCTATCCCCTTCTCCCAACAATTGATCTTTCTCCACCTTTTCTTAATGCCTTCCTTAATGTCCACCTCATAAACTTGACCCTGGAAAGGACCTGCAGCAATGGCTGTGAATAGGAATTCACACCCTACTTAGTGAAGATTTCCTGTGTATAACTTCATCTTTGCCTCTGAAAAAAAGGTACTAATAGCAGTGATCAAGATGGAAATGAATACCAGTAAGTGTTTATAGAAGGACGTTGTTTCCCTGTGTATTTCATTTCCGTGCCTTTCAGTTAATTTTTTTGAAGTCTTTAATGAATAGATTGTCAAAAGACTTGACTCCAAATCTGGTAAAATATCTTCAGTGCCTTCCCTCCAAATCTTCTCCTGAGTCACCATGCTAGCGCAGCACCAGCCAGCTGCTCCTGAAAGGTGGAACGGGATTGAGTTCTCCCGGTTTGCTGAATCTGCTATCAGCTGTTGGGAAACTGAATGCACATCTCCGTTTGAGGAGGTTTGTTCACTGATCCGTGTGAAGTTGCAAGACTAACTTATCGTTGTTCTTTTCAGCTGGGAGGAAAAGTGAACATTTATAGACTTGAATGACTAGACCAATGATTAAAATCCGCACGTTATCCATTTAGCAGGTGAAAATTATGATTTTTTAATGCATTTCTTTTCAAACAGGAGTGGGAAGCACTACAGCAAAGTATCCAAAGAAGAGAGCGGGCCCTACTTGAAACCAAATCAAAGATTACCCACCCAGTTCATACTCTATACTTTCCTGAGGTACGTGTAAAGTCTGTGCTAATCATCTGTATGGTGTATGATGTTCAAATGCTGAGGTCTGACTGCACTATTTGAATACAGATACATCCGTATTGGAGGTAGGTTGGGGGGGGGGGGGGGGGGAGGGGGGAGAATCTCCATCTCACCAGAGTGATGGTGCAAACCGCCCCCACGTTTTTGGCAGTTAAAGTCACAGGAGGACAAAACAAGTCAATGAGACTGGAGAGTTCACGCCAGTTTTCTCATTACCAAATGCTTGTAAGATTCTGCCCAGCAAGTTCCGAGCTTTACCACTTGCTGCATAAAAAATGTTCTTCCTCACATCTGCAGCTCTAGCCCAAAACTTTATATCTAGTCCTTGTACCATCAGCTCATGAGATCAACCTTTCTTTGTCTACCTTAACTAAACTGGTCATGAACCTGTACACTGCTTATCGAATTTCCCCACAATCTACTTTGCTTCAAGGAGGATATCAGCATTTCTGTTGCACTGACATTGTGATCCCGAAGTTGTACTGAGGATCCCAGTCCCCTAAGAGCTTGAGTTATACAGTAAACATTTCTTTGTGACAGGAAAAACAAGAATGGTGGTGGCTTTACATCGCAGACAGGAAAGAACATGCATTAATATCAATGCCATATCATGTATGTACTCTTCAAGACGAGGAGGAGGTAAACAGTTTAATTTTTTTTAAAAAGCTGACTGCATTGAATACTTTATAACATAAAGTCAAATTATGTGGGTCTCAGTGGATTCTACTCAGTAATATTGATACCAGATTTATAGAGACTAGTGTTCATCTTTCTTTGCTTTTTTAACATGTACAACTTAACATAAATTGCATAGATGTAACATCTCAGTTCATTGACAGATTTTTAACTTCAAAGCGTTGTTTTGTTAGTTTGCTCTAATTTCATGATATGAGGATGGAGTGTAGGAGGAATGAGGGGGGACAGTTTTGAGCACTGGCGATTTAGAAAACTTTTAAGCATAAAATTTGACTGTGAAGCTTTGGCTTTACTTTTAACCTTTAAACTCCAGCATAGAAACCTAGAAAACATTTAATTTTTTAATAACGCTTTGTGGCATCATTTATATCTACACAAAATGGATTTGTTTTATTTCTTGAGCTGATGTTTTAATGCTTGGCAAGTGTTCATTGAATTAAATACTGTTGTACCATTAATTGCTTTCATTAATTTTAAACATAGCTGATCCAGGTATAGTATTAAGCAATGAAAGATGAAAATTGGCTTATGTCCCTCATGGAAGTATGGGACACTAAATATGGATTGTTAAGTCCTACACTTGTAAACATAATGGTTCTCCAGAGTTTTCTTTAACCTTCTCTCATTTATCTTCCAGATTGAATTGAAATTCTCTGCACCATATAAACCTGGCAATTACCAATACTCTGTGATCCTGAGGTCTGACTCTTACATGGGTTTAGATCTCATCAGGCCTTTAAAGGTAAAAGAAATTTATATTCCCGCCTTTCTGTCGCTACTTGTCTCTGCGCAATAGACAATTTCTGTGCAGCTTCTGTTCTACCTGGTAGATTAACTCCATCAGAGTTGAGCAGTCATGGGATGCCTTCCTGGAGCCTGGGTTAGCAGAGAGGCCAAGTCATCTGCAGCTACCATGCAGTGGCCTACAACCATTGCTTGAAATTGATTACATCTCCTTGCAGGCACCCTGTGACACTGACCTGTAAAATCAGTATCACAGAGACCACTACTCCTGACAACCAGCATAGAAGGCTGTTCCTTGTACTGAAGTCTGTACACTCTCAACCTTGAACATAACATTAGAAAAAGGAGCAGGAATAGACCAGATGGCTCTTTGAGGCCGTTCTGCCATTCAGTGGAATCATAGATAATCTTCTACCTCAACTGTTCTTTTTTGCTTGCTCCCTGTATCCCTGGATTTCCTGAGAAACCAGAAATCTACCCATCCCAGCCTTGATCATAGCCAACAATGCAACTTGTACAACCCTCTTGGTAAGAGAATTATGAAGTATCACAGCCCTCAAAAGAAATTTTACCTCGTTTCTGTCCTAAATAATCAACTCCTTCTCTTGAGGTTGTTCCCCAGCTATTGAAGATTCCCCAGCCACCAAAAACAATATCTGCCTATCTTGTCAAGGCTCTTTAGGATCTTGTCTGTTTCAAGGATACCGTGTCTCATTCTTCTAAACCCGAGAGAACCTAGACACAATTCACTCTTTTCTCATAGGATAATCCTCTTATCTCATGAACCAATCTCGTAAATCTTTGCTGATGCATACAATGCAAGTTTATCCTCCTTTAGCTAAGGAGGCCAAAACTGCATACATTCTTCCAGTTGCAATCTCACCAAAGCCCTGTACAATTGTAGCGAGACTTGTCAATTCCTTTGCAGTAAAGGCCAACATACAATTTGCCCTTCTACTTGCCTGCAGTAGCTGCACGCTAACTTTGTGTTCCTTAGCTAAGATTGGATTGAGATTACTTTTTGAGAGTGCAGTCTTGCAAAACGTTTGACTCCCTTTTATAAAGTTCAGTTTTAATTAGCATCATTCTTTTGAATTTCACTTGTCCATAATCTTCTGCTCCCACTAACCATCTCCTTAGCCCATCCAAATATGCATCTGTCTCTGCTAATGAACTGTTCTGGGCAAACAGGTTCCAGGAAAACTGGGTGAGCTCTTTTTGCATATTCCCAGTGATGTTGGCGAATATTGAGGAAAATGTTCTGCATCAATTAGAACTGGAAAATGTTATAAATTGACAAAGAACAGGGAAGTTCAGAAGATATTAATAGTATTGAACAAATGGGTAAATATTTCAAGAGTGGGAAAGCACTCCGAGTCTGTAAGTGAGAGAAATAATTTATTGATTGTCAGGGTTTACTTTCTGAATCCAACCTAGGAGTGGAAATAGAGGTGCTGGATGAATGTATTGAGTTAGGGGAGAACTGGATGTTTAGAATAGTCCTGGGCTTTATAGAATTATTGATTGCTGAGGGGGAAGGAAGTTTTCACCATGGAAGTAACAATTATACTTCCTAGAGCTCGCTTTGACAATGAAGAAGCTCCATGGGGCGGCACGATGGCACAGTGGTTAGCACTGCTGCTTCACAGCGCCAGGGATCCGGGTTCAATTCCTGGCTTGAGTCACTGTCTGTGTGGAGTTTGCATGTTCTCCCCGTGTCTGCGTGGGTTTTCTCCGGGTGCTCCAGTTTCCTCCTACATTCTGAAAGACGTGCTGGTTAGGTGCATTGACCCGAACAGGTGCCGGACTGTGGCAACTAGGGGAATTTCATAGTAACTTCATTGCAGTGTTAATGTAAGCCTTACTTGTGACTAATAAATAAACTTTATATGAGGCTAGAGGAGATGAGGCGAACACTGGATGGACTAGGGATCAGCCATCGAAACTAAGTGTAAAAACAGGAAATGTTGGAAATACTCAGCCCAGGCAGCATCTTGAGAGAAAAGCAGAGTTTGCTTTTCAGACCTTCTGTCAGAAGCCAAGGGTTGAGTGATGTGAAAAAACTGCCTTCGAAGCATTGCAAGAAACGAGATTTTGAAGATCTGGAGGAGAGCAGAAAATAAGTTCAGATGTTCAATCTGAAAGAATTTGCAACATACTGGTCTTCACTTCAGACCTGTAACACAGAAGCATCGTTTGGTTGTCTCCAACAACAAAGTAAATAGTTTCCTTATTTCTCATCACTCTTCTGCATAAGCTGTAAGGACAACAAGTTTTCAGTTGTTAAAATTTGTCGAGTACAATATGCTCTGTTTTTCTTCCAGAGAAGATGACGAAATTCAACAATTCGGGTATATTCAGAGGGTTAATTAGTAATCATGAACTTGAAGTGAGATATGCCATCTGAATTTTAGCTGGAATTTGTAATGTGACTTGCTGGAAGATATTTTTTAAACTGGGAGTTACCTGGTATTATTTGACTGAGTGGAGAGAGGGGAGAGGGTCAGAGTAACTGATTAATTTTATTCTTCAAAAGGAGGTGAAATTCTCCGAGAATTGAATTAACCTCAAATCTCAAAAAAAAAACCCTTTTTCACTTCAAGGTTACTTATTACTTTAAAAATTGCTCCTAATTGACAAATGACAGTTTATCTGCAGTGCTTTGTATACGATGAGTTTCTGCTTGCATAATTTTGTTCATTTTTCTATTCAGTTTGAAGTCCAGGAGGCGAAGCAGGTACCAGAAACTCATCCACAGTGGGATATTCCAGAGACGGAAGAGGAGGAGGAGGATCAGGAAGACAGTGAGGGAATTGAGGACAGTGAAGAGGAGGAAGAAGATAATGATTAAAGCTATTTACAGACTACTTTTTCAACAACCACCACCATGGGGGAGGAAAATGTTGCACACAGTTCCAACAACTGCTATTCTGATTAACTTTAACCATGTACAAGAGAAAAATGGGGGAAGAAAAGGAACATGGTAACCAGTCAGTGTCAGTAATTTCAGCAATTGGCTGTGCGGTTTTTGAAAAATGTGACTGTGACATGCACTCTAAAGCACAGGGGTTCAGTTGTCTGACACAGCAGCGTGCCACCTTTCATCAGAGTATTCTTGAAGCGGCTTAAATCATGTGTGAAAAATGGGGGAATTGTTGGTTTCTAAATCATTTGGTTCTTTCTTTTTCCATTTCTTCCCTCCTCAAATTTATGAATAGATTTTTCATTACAGGAAAAAGCGCAGCTCAGAGCCGAATTGTATCCTGTACTAAACTAATGCCTCTGGAAATGCATTGGGACCATGTTTTGAAGTTTTATTCAGTGTTCAACCACAGGGTCGGGATAAACTGATGGATGATTGACTTTATTGCAATTGTTAACAGATCTAAGGAGTTTGAGCTTTAGTTAATATGAATTAGCAAGAACTTTTTAATCAATAATACATGAACTACCATTTAATTCATTGACAGGTCAGTTTGGAGGAAAAAAAAAACTCTGTTGTATACATTTCTGCTACTTTTGTTTACATGAAATTATAAATGGGAAATATATCCGTCTATATTCTTTGTATTTAAAATAGTTGCAAATAAAATGGCAAACGTTTTTAAAATGTAAAAATGTTATTTTGTAGTTTTGTCCACAGCAGCAGTTGATCTACAATGATGAGCTATCACGTACAGGCAAACTGTATACCATCCAGATGTGCAGAGAGGACTAATAAAATCAAGGAACCGCTATGCTAATAAACCTGTTTGAAATAGTGTACATTACAGTTTTGTTGCTTTCTGTGCATTTTGTGTACAATTTTTAGTGTTTCATTTTTGGTATTTCATAATTATTGACCCCAATTACATTCGCTGCAGCATCAGGACAAGAGTTGTGCTGATTGATCAAGTGATCTAAGCTCATGTAGCTGGTCATTGAATCAGACAGTCTTGGTGATGAAGGGGTGGGGGAGACATTGTGTATTGGTATATCTCATTGACCCTTTTATGATGCCTTCAATTTTAGTCCTTTTCTTGCCCTCTTTGATATTGTGTTTATTTTCCACTGGCAAAAGAACAAGAGGGGGGATTAATACTTTTTATGCAGTTATTACAATCTTGAATGCACTGTCTGAAAGGGTGATAGAAGCAGATTTTGAGAACTTTGAAAAACAAGTTGATTAGTTGCTTGAAAAGAGAATTGCAGAGTTATGGGGAAGGAGCTGGGGACTGGATCTAATTAGATGACTTTCAAAGAGTGTACAGAAGCATAATGGGCTGAATAGCCTTTTTGGGCTCTTGGGTTCCGTAGCCCTCTTCCAAAATAAAAAAAACCAGTAACATTATCCCTGCTTTGCCTAGATGATAGAATGTGGGAAACAGGGACATGGTTTCTTTCACCAAAAACTATTTTGAGATATAGAATAGCTTGGGTCATGATAGCACATCAATTATTTTGAATTTTCCAGAAACCATGTTGGTTGCAATGATTTTCTGGTACTTGAAATCTAATCCTTGGATCCAATAGCTCTGAATGTTTATTTCCTTCAAGTGCCCATCCAATTTCCTTTAAAAATCATTGATTGTTTCCACGTCCAATGCCTTGAGGGCAGAATGTTTAGTTCATTACCACATTCTTCACAATTCGCAAGCATCTCTTGTCCAAAATCTTTAATGTATATCTCCTAGTCCTTGTACCATCAGCTAATGGGAAGAGATTTTTCTTGTCTGCCACATCTAAGCTTGTACACTTGTAAACTTTGACTACATCACCCCTCAATCACCTTTACTTCAAGGAGAACAATTGTTTGCCTCAATTTTGTTGCTCCTTCAAGGATGTAACTAGTAGAGTTGATGAGGGGAGCCAGTGGATGTGGTTTATTTGGACTTTCAAAAGGCTTTGACAAAGTCCCACATAAGAGATTAGCGTGTAAAATTAAAGCACGTGGGATCAGGGTAGTGTATTGAGATGGGTAGAAAACTGGTTGGCAGACAGGAAACAAAGAACAAGAATAAACGGGCCTTTTTCCAAATGGCAGGCAGTGACTAATGGGGTACTGCGGGGATCAGTGAGGGGACCCCATCAATTCACTATATAAATGATTTTAGATGAGGGAACGAAATGTAATATCTCCAAATTTGCAGATGACACAGCTGGGTGAGCTGTGAGGAAGATGTAGTGCTCCTTCAATGTGATTTCAAGAAGAAATTAGATGGGGATCAAGGGATATGGGGGGAGGGAGGGATCAAGTTATTGAATTTGATGATCAGCCATGATAATGAATGGAGGCGCAAGCTTGAAGTGCCGAATAGCCTACTGCTTCTAGTTTCTGTTTCTACTTGGACAAGTTGAGTGAATGGGCAAATGAATGGCAGATGCAGTATCATTTGAATAAATGTGAGGTTATCCACTTTGGTAGCAAAAATGGGAAGGCAGTTGCTATCTGGCTGTAAATTGAGAGAGGGGAATGTGCAATGAGATCTGGATGTCCTTGTACACCAGTCACTAAAGGTAAGCATACAAGTACAGCAGGCAGTAAAAATGGCAAATGGTATGTTGGCCTTAATAGAGGATTTGAGTACAGGAGCAGGGATGTCTTAATGCAATTATACAGGGCCTTGGTGAGGCCACACCTGGAATATTGTGTCAGTTTTGTTATCAGAGGAGGGATACTCTTACCCTAAAGGGATTGTAGAGAAGGTTTATCAGACTTTCCTGGGATGGCGGGACTGGCGTACGAGGAGAGAGTGTCAGTTAGGATTGTATTTGCTGGAGATAAAGAATGAGGGGGGGATCTCATAGAAATAGGTCAAGACAGGGTAGATGCAAGAAGGATGGTGGGGCTGTCCAGAACCAGGAGTCACAGTCTGACGATACAGGTAGACTGTTTAGGACAGAGATTAGGAGAAATGCTTTCACTCAGTGTGGCCAGCCTGTAGAATTCACTGCCACAAAATAGTTGAGGCTGAAACATTGTATGTTTTCAAGAAGCAGTTAGTTATAGCACTTGAGGTGAAGGGATCAAAGGATCTGGAGGGAAGGTGGGATCAGTGTATGTTGGATGATTAGCCATGATCATGATGAATGGTGGAGCAGACTCAAAGGGCTGAATGGCTTCCCATTTTCTAGGTTTCTAACCAGCCTTTTATGTGGTATCATAAGCTTTCCTAAATTCATCCATTGCATTGCCATCATCAACCTGTACTTCACCAGTCTTATTTTCCATTTCACCCCCTTCCCACCCCCCAACCTATTACATTTGACTTAGTTTTTATGTGAAGCATTCACCTGACCTGCCTCATGCACCTTTTTTGTTTCATCTTAATCTCCATATCCCTAATGATCAAAGGGTTGCTGTTTTTGGCTCCCTAACTTTCCACACTTAGAATGAACCCAGCCAGTACATGTAGCTCTCTTAAAGCTCACCCATTTTTTCATTACAGTTTTCCTGTTCGTATCAGTGCTGGGACCCATATATAAATGATTTCGATGAGGGAACCCTGGTAAAATGATCCCCTCGTCCCTCGCCCTTTTCCAATTTAGGAGTTCCAGTTTAGATTGTCCCTTGCTCTTCTCTCTCGCTAATCTAAAGCTTATGATACAATGATCATCCTTAGCCTCCCACAGTGTTCTCCCACAGACTTGGTCCACTTGGCCCACCTTGCTTCCTAGCACCAGATCCAGCAACGCCTCCTTTCTGGTTGGGCTGAGAACATACTGTTCAAGGAAGTTTTCCTGAACACTTCAGAAATCCTCCTCCCCCCCCCCCCCCCCCCCAACTCCTTGCCCTTTACTCTAACATTACCCCGATCAATATTTGGATAATGATGGGCCCCAGTATTATCATTTTATAGATTTTTGGTCTAAAAAATAGCATTTATTATGAGGGGAGGTTTGGTGGCCACTTTCCAGGAGTGTTGTTCTCAGACAGTTGCAAGGAGTTATACAACCGTGATGTGTAGAATCATCGTATTTTACAGCACAAGAAACTATTTGTGTATCTGCCCAGGCTCTGAGACGTGGCCACTTCATTTGCCTGCTCGTTTCCATACCTTTTAAATGTTTCTTCTAATATTTCTTTTTAAAAAGCTATTGTGCATTTTCTTCCAGCACTTCCAGTTGGTAATCCATTTTCTAATAACCTGTGTGTAAAACAAAAATAAACTTTTAATCTCCATTTGTTCTTCAGATTTTAAATGTATTCCCTGCCTCCATAACCAGCAGAGTAGTTTTCTTGCTAAATCTCAATTTTGAACAACTTTTATCAGATCTCTTTCTAAAACCGTTCGGTTTCTCCTTACAAATAAAACCCCTCAACCTGATCCCTTGTATGAAACTTATGATGTCCACCCACTCATGCTGTGGGGAAGTACTTCATACCAATTCACTCTTGCAGCCTAGTTAATATTGGAAAGTTCATTATGGTGAAATGTAGGAGCAAGCCTCCACTGTATTATCACCCGCCAGTGAATTTGCACTATCCCATTTGACCACCTTGTTTGGCACAGTGGTTAGCGCTGCTGCCTCAGTCCTAGGGACCTGGGTTCGAGTCCCGGCTTGGGTCATTGTCTGTGCGGAGTCTGCACATTCTCCCTGTGTTTGTGTGGGTTTCCTCTGGGTGCTCTGGTTTCCTCCCACAGTCCAAAGATATGCAGGTTAAGTGCATTGGCCTTGTTAAATACTCGGTGTACCTGAACAGGCCCTGGACTGTGGTGACTAGGGGATTTTCACAGTAACTTCGTTAGTGTGAATGTAAGCCTACTTATGACTAAGAAATAAACTTTAAGTCATGCTTTATAGAAAATGGCTAGCAAATAGTGCACTACCTTGAATTTGGTTTAGATCTTAACTGTTGAGCAAATGGTGAATCTATTTGGATGGGGGAAGTGAAGCATGCATTTGATCTTATTTGGGGTACATGATACGTACCAGAAATGTTGGGGAACACGGTTTAGTGAGAGGGAGGAACTGACAGAAATGGTGTTGAGGAAATCCCCAAGGCCCAATAATCCCAGAATACTTAAAAGAAGTGGCCCTTGAAATAGTGGATGTGTTGGTGGTCATTTTCCAATGTTCTATAAACTCTGGAACAGTTCCTATAGCTTGGAGGGGAACGAGTGTAACTCCACTATTCAAAAAAGGGAGGTAGAGAGAAAATAGGGAATTGTAGACCAATCAGCCTTGCGTTGATTATGGGCAAAATGCTAGAGTTCATTATAGAAGATTTAATAGCAGAGCACTTGGAAAACAGTGGCAGGATTGGACAGAGTCAGCATAGATTAGCAAAAGGCAAATCACGCTTGACAAAGTCTACCGGAATTCACCGAGGATGTAACCAGTAGAGTTGATGAGGCAGAGCCAGTGGATATGGTTTGTTTAGAACATAGAACATTACAGCGCAGTACAGGCCCTTCGGCCCTCGATGTTGCGCCGACCAGTGGTACCAATCTAAAGCCCCTCTACACTATTCCAATATCATCCATATGTTTATCCAATAACCACTTGAACGCTCTCAATGTTGACGAGTCCACCACTGCTGCAGGCAGGGCATTCCACGCCCTTACTACTCTCGGAGTAAAGAACCTACCTCTAACATCTGTCCTATATCTCTCACCCCTCAATTTAAAGCTATGTCCCCTTGTGCTAGCCAACACCATCCAAGGAAAAAGGCTCTCACTATCCACCCTATCTAATCCTCTGATCATCTTGTATGCCTCTATTAAGTCACCTCTTAACCTCTCTAACGAAAACAACCTCAAGCCCCTCAGCCTTTCCTCATACAATTTTCCCACCATACCAGGCAACATCCTGGTAAATCTCCTCTGCACCCTTTCCAACACTTCCACATCTTTCCTATAATACGGCGACCAGAACTGTACGCAAAACTCCAAATGCGGCCGCACCAGAGTTTTGTACAGTTGTAGCATGACCTCCTGGCTCTGAAACTCAATCCCTCTACCAATAAAAGCTAACACACCGTACACCTTCTTATCAACCCTATCAACCTGGGTGCCAACTTGCAGGGATCTATGCACATGGTCCCACTTCAGAGATTAGTGTGTAAAATTAAAACGCATGGCATTGGGGGTTGTGTATTAAAATGAATAGAGAACTAGTTGGCAGACAGGAAATAGAGTAGGAATAAAAAGATCTTTTTCCAAGTGGCAGGCAGTGACTATTGGGATCTTGCAAGGATCAGTGCTTGGACCCCAGCTATTCACAATGTATATTAATGACTTAGATGAAGGAACTAAATGTAATATCTTCAGATTTGCAGATGACACAAAGCTGGTTGGGAGGATGAGCTGTGAGGAGGATGTAGAGATGTTTCAGCGTGATTTGGACAAGTTGAGTGAATGGGTAAATGCATAGCAGATGCAGTATAATGTGAGATTATCCACTTTGACAGAAAAATCAGGAAGACGTTATTGTGTGAATGGATATAGATGATGTGCAACGAAACCTGGATGTCTACACCAGTTGCTGAAGGTAAGCATGCAGGTGAAGCAGATGGGAAAGAAGGCAAATGTCATGTTGACCTTCATAGCGAGAGGATTTGAGTGCAGGAGCAGGGATGTCTTGCTGCAGTTATACAGGCCTTCATAAGGCCACACCTGGAGTATTGTGTGCAGTTTTGGTCTTATCTGAGGAAGGATGTTCTTGCTATAGAGGGAGTGCAGCGAAGGTTTACCAGGCTGATTTCTGGGATAACAACACTGACATGACGAGAGATTGAGTCGGTTTGGATTATATTTGCTGGAGTTTAGACGAATGAGAAGGGATCTCAAAGCAATCTATAAAATTCTAATAACACCAGACAAGGTAGATGCAGGAAGGATGTTCCCAATGGTGGGGGAGTCCAGAACCAGATGCCACAG
Organism: Mustelus asterias; assembly: GCF_964213995.1. Lineage (NCBI taxonomy): Eukaryota > Metazoa > Chordata > Chondrichthyes > Carcharhiniformes > Triakidae > Mustelus > Mustelus asterias. Next base: position 32,895,523 of record NC_135805.1, read on the forward strand.
TCTGAGGATACGGGACTGAGATGAGGAGAAACTTCTTCACTCAGAGTGGGCGGCTTGTGGAATTCTCTACGGTAAAAAGCTGCTGAGGCCAAAACATTGTATGTTTTCAAGAAGGAGTTAAGACTAAGTCTTGGGGCTAAAGGGATCAAAGTATATGGGGGAAACCAGGAACAGGTTAGTGAGTCAGATGGTCAGCCGTGATTATAATGAATAGTATAGCAGGCTTGAAGGGCCGAATTACCTACTCCCATTTTCTATGTCTATGGTTTTATGATAATTGGTTTATTTCTTTGTTCAGCGTTCAACCAGAGTTAGGATAAACCAATGGATGATTGACTTTACTGCAAATGTTAATTAACTGAAAGAGTTGGAGTTTCAGTGGGAATTTAATTAAAACTGCAGTCTATTAATTTGTGCTGAATGCATTTAAATTATAATAACCACCAAAATACTCAAAATCTAAGGTTGTATAGGGCATCTAAAGGCTATTTCAGGAAGTATTTGCTTGTACAATGGAATGTGATGTGAGAAAACTTTCAGCGCAAGTGGCTTGACTCTGGAATGCACTGCCTGGAAGTGTAGTGGAGGCAGGTTCAATCGAGACGTTCAAAAGGGCATTAGATCATAGAATCCCTACCATGCAGAAGGAGGCCATTTGGCCCATCGAGTCTGCACCGACAACAATTCCACCCAGGCCCTATTCCCACAACTCGTCACATTTACCCTGCTAATCCTCCTGATACTAAGGGGCAATTTAGCAGAGCCAATCAACCTAACCCACACATCCTTGGACTGTGGGAGGAAGCCAGAGCCCCCAGAGGAAACCTACGCAGACACGGGAAGAATGTCCAAATTCCACACAGGCAGTGACCCGAGGACAGATTTAAACCCGGATCCCTGGAGCTGTGAGACAGCAGTGCTAACCACCGTGCCACCCCAGATGATTGTTTGTATTCAAATAATGTTCACAGGTACGGGGATAAGGCAGAAGAATGGAATTAAGTCAATTTGGAGAGCCAGTGCAGATGCAATGGGCCGAATAGCCCCCTTCTGCGCCATAACAATTCTGTAATTGTGTGGTATGTTTAATGGTTAGGACCAGGAAAGAATAGAAACAGAAAAACTACAGCACAAACAGGCCCTTCGGCCCACAAGTTGTGCCGAACACATCCCTACCTTCGAGACCTACCTATAACCCTCCATCCTATTAAGCTCCATGTACTCATCCAGGAGTCTCTTAAAAGACCCTATTGAGTTTGCCTCCACCACCACTGACAGCAGTCGATTCCACTCGCCCACCACCCCATGCATTTGAGTGTTGAGTGAATGTTGAGGATTGGAGTCAATTCGAAGAAGGATACATTAGAAATGGTAATTTCCAGAGCCTGAGTTCAAGTGTCAAAAGGACCACCTTTACCTGTCCCTATTGTCTGAAATCGATCAGTGTTTTAAATTTCAAAATGTTAACACCAGGATGAAAATTAACGCCACTTAGTGTCTTGCTGAATGACAGTTTCATAAAAGTAACTGAAAAAGCAACCAAGACTGTTGTGTAATACAATCCAGTGACTTGTTGCCGTCTCTGATTCTAGATGGGCCATCAGTGGAGAGAATGGAAATTATATGATACATTTAAGGGAAAAGAATTTGGAAGATGTCACCTCAATACTTTTCATCTAACTGAAGGGTGAACTCCATAAGTGAGTGCCGATGTTTTTCCCATTGTTGACTGAGTCAGGAACTTGGAGATTAAGGTGTAATTACTGACTCTGGTTTCGTTAGTAACTTTTCGATTAAAGCAGGCATTCTTACACTTTTCATTTAGAGAGATATCTCACCCTGAAGTTTGTTTCCACAGTGATGATATTGCGCCGGAGCATGGGGACGTCTTGTGAGTTGTGCCCAGCATACCCTCTATCTTTTACTCTCATTCCATGCTTTTAAAACTCTATTCTAACTCTTTTCTTTCTCTACACCCTAGCTGTGACTGTAACACTTAATTCTGCACCCTCTTCTTTCCTTCTCTATGTTGGTATGCTTTGTCTGTAAAGTGTGCAAGAAACAGTACTTTTTCACGGTATACTAATACATATGACAATAAATCAGATCAAATCAAAAACAAGTCACATGCACACTTCTACCTGTGTTAGGAAGGAGTTTGAGAAGAGTTGACTATCTTTTTTGATAAACGCTGTAGAAGCTTTCACCTCAGAAGGCCATCTCAATATCCCTGCGGAATCACTACTATTGCATTAAACAGCTGCTGAATGTTTCTAATAAAGTGAAATTTTAATTCGTTTATACAGACCCACATAAAATTTCTTTAAATGGGGTGTGGAGTGAGTGAAATCTTAGGGTACCACTCATCTGGCTCTGTCGCTACATATGTCACTACTACTTTTATGAAATGTCACTAGACATTTAACCATCGCCCTTTTGTTTATTTTTAAATGACGTTCAGCAGGAGTTATTTTCCAATTCAAACTAAAGATTCACACCTGAAACTTTACATTTTCAATTCTCTCCACAGATGCTGCCTGACCTACTGAACATTTTCAGGGTTTTTAAAAAAAATATCACATTTCCTGAATCTGTGTTTAATTTCCTAACCCCTCAAGTTCTTTAATATCTGCGACTCCTCAGCCTTTGGATACATCCGTGACAATCCAAGCTGCATATGTTCCACAGCCACAATGTACTTGTCAGATGCATTTTTAATATTATATCCTGAATATATATTGTAAATAAAAGAGATTGCATTTTTCACCAATTAACTGCATGGATGGGTTAAAAAAAAGTCTACTTTTGCTATGTTGCACTGTGCAAAAAGTAAATGCCAAGCACTGTATAATGGCTATCTATTATATGCTACCTGTATAATCCTAGCTGTTACACACAGGGCACACTACCTGTGTAATATACCATGTATAGAGCACCATACTCTAATTGCACTGTCCCGCAGACCCACACGCTGTGTGCAGCAGAGGAGAGGCACGATGGCACAGTGGTTAGCACTGCTGCCTCACAGCGTGAGGGACCTGGTTTCGATTCCCAGCTCGGGTCACTGTCTGTGTGGAGTTTTCCCATTCTCCCCGTGTCTGCATGGGTTTCCTCCGGGTGCTCCGGTTTCCTCCCACAGTCCAAAGATGTGAGGGCTAGATGGATTGGCCGTGCTAAATTGCCCCTTAGTGTCAGGGAGACTAGCTAGGGTAAATGCATGGGGTTATGGGGATAGGGCCTGAGTGGGATTGTGGTCGGTGCGGACTCGATGGACTGAATGGCCTCCTTTTGCGTTGTAGGGATTCTATGATAGGGAGTTGCTGCCACCTACCTTCTATAAACCACAAACCCTTAAGCAGCAAAACATGGCGGTAAGAAATGGGAGTATGCAGCGCTGAAGTAAGTACCCTGCAATTATTTCCAATAAACTAAAGCACATCCAAAAAGATGCCATCATTTGCTTTGTCATTTTGCATCCCATTCAGCTTCACTGACTCTGCATTCTCCCCCCTCCCGCCCCCTTATTGCTAACATGTACAGCAAAACAGTAAACTCGTCAGGTAACCGTGTCGTCCTCATTTCCATCCTCGCCTGTTATAGTCAGTATTGTTATTTTAAATAAGGCAGGGGGACAGTGACAGCAGAGCTTTGTCTTCAGGTTCTGAATTGACCCAAGTGGTTGCTAAATGGAACAGCGAGAGACCAGCACTGAGGCAGGTGGGCCCATCCCATGCATGTTGTGGATTTTTTTAGAATGACTACATGAATAAGAGTTAAGTAGATCTGACACAAAGAGGCGTGGTGAACTCATTCCTCATGTCCCCGTGTGGATCTCACAATATTCGAGATTAGAATATCCCCTCCCCCCCCCCCCCCCCGAAAACTGGAGTTTGCACACTCTCCCCGTGTCTGCGTGGGTTTCCTCCGGGTGCTCCGGTTTCCTCCCACAGTCCAAAGGTGTGCGGGTTAGGTTGATTAGTCATGCAAAATTGCTCCTTCGTGTGAGGAGGATTAGCAGGATAAAATAAGTGGTGTTACAGGGATAGGTCTGGGTGGGACTGTTGTCGGTGCAGGCTCGATGGGCTGAATGGCCTCCTTCTGCACTGTAGGGTTTCTATGATTCTATGAAAAAAAGAAACAAGCCCTTTAGAAAAAGGCAGCAACTTCTAAACTTGGTTTTTCATGCGGCACAACCTGGTAGGTTAAATTTATGATTTCCGATTAGCATTTAGCACCGGCTGACCTGCCCATAAATTACATTTAAATTCATTTATTTTGGTCCATAATCCACCAATTTCTCCTGTGCAGTTTAGCACTTTATTAAATAGTCTGCAATTATACCCCAGAACTTGACACAGAAGCTTCATTTAATTGTGCAATGGAGATGTCTGTTGGTCCATGGTAAACAATAAGTGATGATGTAACCATGTTAGTAGCTGACCTCAATGCCTGGAGGCCATCATAAATCAGCCGTATTAATCTAAACTTGGATTATTTTCCACAATGAAATAATTAAACAATTGTGGTTTACCTAGTTGGTATAATTAAGCATTTAACTGTTGCCATCAATCATAGTTCATCCGCACCTGATGAAGGGGCAGCGCTCCAAAAGCTCCTGATTCCAAATAAACCTGTTGGACTTTAACCTGGTGTTGTGAGACTTCTTACTGTGCCCACCCCAGTCCAACGCCGGTATCTCCACATCAGTTCATCCTGGCATCCAAACACCCATGTTAATTTTATACCTCAGGGGATGTTCAGTTTTATTTTCATAGATGGAAGTATGCCACCCATACCACTGCTGACTTTCAGTAAGTTCAATTCGTGGAGCCAACCTGTATCACAGTTTTAAAGGATTTGCTTGCTTTTGCTTCCCTGTTTGATTTTGAGGCATTTGCTTTTATATCACATGCTACATTGGATCTCAGGTCAACAGACTGGGCAGAGGAGCTGCTAACAGGCCTATATCGCTGCACAAGATTTTATAACAACCACAACTTACATTTATATACCACTTCAGAATAATAAAAAGCACCATGACGTTCCACAGGAGAGATTATTAGGAAAATCTGACAGGCACCTAAAGAGATATTAGGGATGGTTGAAGAGGTAGATTTTTAAGATTGACTTAAAGGAGGAGAGAGACTGGTGAAGTCTCGGGAGGGAATTCCTGAGCCTACGGCCCCCAGACAAATAAAGACACAGCCCCAGTGGTGGAACTAATAATATCTACAATGCACAGGAAGCCAGAATTGAGTGAGGGCAGAGATCTCAGAAGTTTGTAGAGCTGGAGAAGGTTACGGGGATAGAAGGGGAGTGAAGTCACAGGGGGGATTTGAACACAACAATGAGAATGTTTAAATTAAGGCATTGCTGGACCAGGAGCCAATGTAGGTAGGTGAGCCTTGGAGTGATTGGTGAAAGTTAAAATCAGGACAGTTACAGCACAGGAGGCCAGTCAGCCAATTGTGTCTGTGCCAGCTCTGGAAGAAACCATTCACTTGGTGCATAGAGTTAGGGCACAGGCAGCAGTGTTTGAATGAGCTCTGGTTTAGTGAGGGTGGTGGACAGGAGGCCAGCCAGGAGAGCATTAGAATTGTTGAGTCTGGAGTGAACAGGAGCAAGGATGAGAGTCAGATGGGCCGACACGGAATCTGTTTTGCAAAGGGACCCCTCTGCACCAGTCTCCTGCCTTTTCTCGCAAACTCTGATTTTAATGCAGGGACATGTTGAAAGCAGATGCAAAGGAACCACATTCCTATGTTTACATAACTGTTTTGCTACCAAATAAACCTGTTGGACTTTAACCTGGTGTTGTGAGACTTCTTACTGTACATAACTGAAACCAGCCCTCTCAATCCTACAGCAGAATTGTAGAACCACATTTTCATTAGTCTACATGGAATCTGTGCCACTTGAACTGTGGTGTACAGCTGATGGAGTGAAACAAAACACCTCATGACTGGTTATTAGAAAGTGTGCAAGAGCCTTTTAGATTGAATCTTCGGATTTTCTTCCATGTGGGGAAGTGCTTGTTGTCCATTCAGCTGAAATTGGTATACACTTTGAAAATCTTGAGTATGAATGCATCCGTCTCCCACATTCATTCCATGATGTACTGATTGCCTACGGCTATACTGGTCTGAAAATGCCTGGTCTACAATCAAACCACGGAAAGCGACTGGTCCGGATGGGGTACCCGGACAAGCACTCAGACCCTGCGCGGACCAGCTGGTGCGGGTATTCGCAGACATCTTCAACCTCTTGTTACACCAATCTGAGGTCCCCGTCTGCTTCAAGAAGACGACAATCATCCCGGTATCAAAGAAAAGTTAGGCAGCATGCCTTAATGACTATCGTCTGGTGACTCTGACATCCATCATTATGAAGTGCTTCGAAGGGTTAGTCATGGCACGAATCAATTCTGGTCTCCCAGATTGCCTGGATCCATTACAGTTCACCGACCGCTGTTATAGGTCCACAGCAGACATCATCTCGCTGGCCCTACACTCAATCCTGGAACACCTAGACAACAAAGACTATGTCCTATTTATTGACGATAGCTCAGCCTTCAACACCATTATTCCTATGAAACTCATCTCCAAACTCAGTGGCCTGGGGCTCGGCTTCCCCCTCTGTGACTAGATCCTAGGCTTCCTAACCCACAGACTGCAATCAGTAAGGATAGGCAACAACACTTCCTCCATAATTTTCCTCAACACCAGTGCCCCACAAGGCTGTGTCCTTAGCCCCCTACTATACTCCTTATACACCTCTGACTGTATGGCCAAATTCCCCTCCAATTCGATTTTCAAGTTTGCTGATGACATCACCGTAGTGGGTCGGATCTCAAACAATGATGAGACAGAGTACAGGAAAGAGATAGAGAATCTGGTGAACTGGTGCGATGACAACTCCCTCAATGTCAGTAAAAAGGAGATAGTCATCAACTTCAGGAAGCGTAGTGGAGGACTTGTCCCTGTCTACATCAATGGGGATGAAGTGGAAATGGTCAACAGCTTCAAGGTTCTAGGTGTCTAGATCACCAATACCCTGTCCTGGTCCCTCCACGCCGACGCTATAGTTAAGAAAGCCCACCAATGCCTCTACTTTCTCACGAGGTGAAGGAAATTTGGCATATCTGCAATGACTCTCATCAAATTTTACAGAGGCACCATAGAAAGCATTCTTTCTGGTTGTATCACAGCTTGGTATGGCTCCTGCTTTGTCCAAGACCGCAAGAAACTACAAAGGGTCGTGAATGAAGCCAGTCCATCATGCAAACCAGTCCCCCGTCCACTGACCCTGTCTACGCTTCCAGCTGCCTCAGAAAAGCAGCCAGCATAATCAAGAACCCCAAGCACCCAGGACATACTCTGGAATTTTCCAACAACTTGCAAAACAATTTAGTTTGTGAGTAGAATATGTATTAAAGACCAGGAGAATTTTACCTATAGCTGGGATCTTGAACTTGCGCTCTGCATCCACGGGATTGGTTGTGGGGGCGCAAGATCCAGTGAAACCTGGAAAATATCCAATTTTCCCCGTCCCTTCCAGCGACAGAATCAGGTTCACATCCATAATGGCCGTGAACCTGATTTCAATACATTTGAATAAATTTACATATAGTTATATACCCCTCACACCAGATCTTCTCCCTCACCAGATATTCATTCCTCGCTGACATGATGACACCTCAGTGAAGTTTACAACAGTTCATCTAGACGTGAATCTGTCATGGGGATCCCCCCCCCAGGGGGTGCAAAGGTCAGTATAACCCTGGGGCAGAGGGACATGGCCAGGCAGTGCCCTGGCAATGACCCCAGCAGAGGTTGGAACTGCCAGGTTGGCAGTGACAACCTGCCAGTGCCAACCTGGCAGCGTCAACTTGTGTCAGGGAGCAGTGCCACACAAAGCCTCATGTGTGGGGACTCATCTATTTGTGGTGGCGGGGGGAGAGCAGACACGGGGAGGAATGGGGATTCTGGGGTGGGGTGGGAATGTGTCAGGTATGATTGGGGGAGTGCATGGGGTATTCTGGGATAATATGGAGGGGGAGAGGCCACGGATGCCTCTATGGTGGAGGAGGGGAGAGCTACATTTGTTTGTAATCAGGGCACCCTTTTAAAAGGGCGATCTGATCTCAATGGAGCCAGTTCCAGGCTCTAAGAGTCCCAACCCCATCAGACCAATGGTTCAAACCCCGCACACTCCATTTTTTTGGAGTTAAAGGGCCAAGATCTGGAGAGAAAAGTGGCCAGTGGAGCTGGAGAGTTCCATGCCAGTTTTCTCAGCAGAGCTGACACTCTGCCAAGTTCTCGTTAGATTCCATCTTATATCCCATTTTGAAGTTGATATTTGTCTGCCCAATTGCAATCTGTAAAAGTAAAATCGAGATTCTAAATTTTTGTCCCATGTCAGACAAGCCCAATTTCTCATATTGCCAAACTGTAACTATGAAAGGGCAAATAATAATGTTATCAGGTGTGGGTCTACCCAGTCTGCACTGAGCAATTGCTGTGTAAATTTAAAAATGGAGTAAAGAAAAAAAATGAAGAAGATCAAGCGTCAGGTCAAACCCAAGATGGGATGCAATGCTTTATCTTGTCGGCTTGGATCTTGTTTTTCTCTCTTGTGGGGACCATGAATTGGATTCCATTTGAATTTGGATTTTGGAGCAAGCAAGGAGATGGATTCAGGCTTGCCCAGTCCACTCAGTGTATTAGCTTTGTAACTTTGAGAATGGAGTATTTTTTTAAATTGAAATAGGTATAGGTGTGTAGTGTTCCTGCTGAATGGAGAAACGCAAATGTGGTGCAAAATAGTGGAAAATAGAAGAGTGGAAAAAAGAGGTAAACATGATTGTAAAAAAGGAAAAATAGTTTGTCTCAGTGGGATATTCAAAGTATCAAGAACACCATCCATGAGAGAGGAAGGGTTCCTCACTCAAGGGGTTGAAAATTATAGAATCATAGATAGAGTCATAGAGGTTTACAGCATGGAAACAGGCCCTTCAGCCCAACTTGTCCATACCGTCCTTTTTTTAACCGGTAAGCTAGTTCCAATTGGCCGATATAGCTCTATACCCATCTTACCCATTTAACTGTCTAAATGCTTTTTAAAAGACAAAATTGTACCCGCCTCTCCTACTACCTCTGGCAGTTTGTTCCAGACACTCACCACTCTCTGTGTGAAAATAATTGCCCCTCTGGACCCTTTTGTATCTCTCCCCTCTCACCTTAAACCTATGCCCTCTAGTTTTAGACTCCCCGACCTTTGGGAAAAGATGTTGACTATCTTAGCTGTTCTATGCCCCTCATTATTTTATAGACCTCTATAAGATCATGTTTGTACATTGCCAAGTGATTATGCCTGTTTCATTTCATGTGGTTGGATGCCACATATACAAAACACATTCAGGCCTTTTTTTCATTTGGATATGAAAGATATTGAAAGTTGACATTAATTATTTTTTATGCACCTCACATCATGTTGACCCCATTGGAATACATTTTGTTTAGTAATTCTCAACGGGAGGAAGAGAGCCTACAACGTAAGATGAAGAGGACGATCATTTCAAAAAAGTAGCAGTGATTTACATAATTAAGCATCACTCATGTCAGTTATTTATTGGCGTTTTGGTCTGGGAAGCAGCAACCATTTATCATCTATTCCTGTATAGAAGGAAGGCAACTACCCAGACCCAGTGAGAAAAGTGTTGAAGCCTATATATTTGGATTGCACACTGCATTAGCCTGCGCTGAAAAGGTATAGTGGTACTCTGTTCCTTCATGTAGCTATAGGAGGAAAAATGGAAATATTATTCATCTTCAGAAGATCAGGCTAATTAATTCTGCCAATTTGTTTTTTAAATTAAAACATGGGCATCGCTGGTGTAATGTCTTCTGGCTTTTAAAATAAAAAATAATCACGTTGGACTCAAAATGCTGGATCTGCATTGAGTGTATTTCTTATAGCTCTTCATGTGGATACAGTTCCCCTCAGCACTTTACTGCAGTGCGGCGGTAAAATGTGGAATCCTGGGATATATTCACACAACAATTAGTGCTGAGCTTTTTGGGAAATAATATAATCAAGAGGCTGACAGAGCCAGCATTTATTCATAGAATCCCTACAGTACAGAAGGAGGCCATTCAGCCCATTGAATCGGCACCGACCACAATCCCACCCAGGCCCTATTCCCACAACCCCGCATATTTTATCTTGCTAATCCCCCTGACACTAACGGACAATTTTAGCATGGTCAATCAACCTAACCCACACAGCTTTGGACTGTGGGAGGAAACCGGAGCACCCGGAGGAAACCCACGGGAGAATGTGCAAACTCCACACAGACAGTGACCTGAGGCCGGAATTGAACCTGGGACCCTGGCGCTGTGAGGCAGCAGTGCTACCCACTGTGCCACCGTGCCATCCCTTGCTTGCCTATCCCAAATTGCACTTGAGGAGATGGTGGTGAATCACTTAGAACCATAGAACCATAGAAAATTACAGCTCAGAAACAGGCCTTTTGGCCCTTCTTGTTTGTGCCGAACCATTTTTTGCCTAGTCCCACTGACCTGCACTTGGACCATATCCCTCCACACCCCTCTCATCCATGAACCTGTCCAAGTTTTTCTTAAATGCTAAAAGTGACCCCGCATTTACCACTTTATCCGGCAGCTCATTCCACACTCCCACCACTCTCTGCGTGAAGAAGCCCCCCCTAATATTCCCTTTAAACTTTTCTCCTTTCACCCTTAACCCATGCCCTCTGGTTTTTTTCTCCCCTAGCCTCAGTGGAAAAAGCCTGCTTGCATTCACTCTATCTATACCCATACTGTTTGAACCGCAGCAGTCCACATGATACACTCACAGTGCTGTTCAGGAGGGAGTTCCAAGACTTTAACCCAGCGACAGTGAAGGAACAGTGATATAGTTCCAAGTCAAGATGGTTTGTGATTTGGAGGGGAACTTGCGGGTGACCAATGCATTGGCTGCCTTTGTCCTTTGAGGTGGCAGAGGTCGCTGCTTTGGAAGGTGTTGTTGAAGAATTCTTGGTGAGTTGCTGCAGTGCATCTTGTAGATGGTAGACATGGCTGTCACTGCATCAGTGATGGAGGGAGCGTATGTTTAAGATGGTGGTTAGGGTGGCAATCAAGTGGACTGCTTTGCTTGGATGGTGTTGAGCTTCTTGAGTGTTGTTGGAGCTGCACACAAGAGTTAGGAGCAGGAATGGCCATTCATCCCCTCAATGCTCTGCCATTCATTAAGATCACGGCTGATCTGATTGTGACCTCAACTCCAAATTCCTGTCTGTCCCCCCAGAATCCTTGACTCCTTTGCCAATCAAAAATCTATCGAACTCAGTCATAAATATATTCTTTGAAACAGAATTCTGACAACCCTCTGGGAGAAAAAAATTGTCTCCATATCTGTTTTAAATGGGAGACCCCTGATTTTCATACTGTGAATCCACGGCAGCCGTGTGTACCATCAAAACATGCCCTGCAGGAACTCACCAAGGCTCCTTAGGCAGCACCTTCCAAACCCACGACCATTACCATCCAGAAGGGCAAGAGCAGCAGATATCTGGGAACACCACCACCTGGAAGTCATTCACCATCCTGACTTGGAAGCATATTGCCGTTCCTTCACTGTCACTGGGTCCAAATCTTGTCACTCTCACCCTAACAGCACTGTGGGTGTACCTACACCACAAGGACTGCAGCAGGTCAAGGAGGCAGCTCACCACCACCTTCTCAAGGGAAATTAGGGATGTGCAATAAATGCTGTCCTAGCCAGCGCTGGCCAAATCTGGTAAATTAATGTTAAAAAATAAGGGGAAACGTAATCCTGTAACATCCTCCCTGTCAAATCCCCTCAGAATATGTTTAAATCACATTCCTGCATTTCATCACACTCAGCCCAGCCTCGGGACACCCTATTGGACTGACTGGCAGATACATCGGATAAAAGCAACAGAATGACACTGATTCGCCCCCAACTTCCATCCTTGCTGATGGTGGAAAGGTTTTGAGGAGTTAGGGGATGTTACTCACCACAGAACTCCCAACCCCTGAACTGCTCTTGTAGCCACAGTATTTATGTGGCTGGTCCAGTTGTTTCATTTAATGATAATCCCCAGGATCTTGATTGTAGGGAATTCAGTGATGGTAATGTTATTGGATGTCAAGGAGAGACGATGAGATCCTCTCTTGTTCAAGGTGGTCATTGCCTGGCACTTGTGTGGTGCGAATGTTACATGTCACTTCTCAGCCCAAGCCTGAATATTGTCGAGATCTTGCTGTATATGAACACTGGCTGCATGTGGGGAGGCAAAAATGAAACTGAACACAATGTAATTGTCAGCGAGCATCGCCACTTCTGACTGAGATGGAGGGAAGGTCATTGATGAAGCAGCTGAAGCTGGTTGGACCTAGGACACTATCCAGAGGAACTCCTGGAGTTGAGATGACTGACCCACAACCACAACGTCCTCCTTTGTGCCAGGCATGAGTCCAGCCAGTGAGAGATTTTCCCTCTGATTCCCATTGATTTCAATTATAACTGGGCTCCATGATGGCACGCTCAATCAAATGCTGCCTTAATGTCAAGGGCTTTCACTCTCACCTCATCTCTGCTCGATATTTCTTTGATGTTTGGACAAAGCCTGTCTTGAGGTCTGGAGTGCGTGGCCTTCGTGGAGCTCAAACTGAGCGCTGGTGAGTAGGATATTGCTGAGCAAGTTCTGCTTGATAGCACAGTCTGTGACACCATCCATCACTTTTTTGATGATTGAGATTAGACTGATGGCAATTGGGTAGGTTTGGATTTGTTCTGCTTTTTGTGGAAAGGACAAATCTGGGCAATTTTCCACATTGTTGGGTAGATGTCAATGTTGTAACGGTACTGGAACAATTTGGTTAATGACTAGTTCTGGGATACAGACCTTTAACACTACTGCCGGGATGTTATTGGCCCATAGAGTTGGTGTGCGCCGTGCCTAGCTGTTTCTTGATATCACGTGGAGTGAATCAAATTGATGGAAGACTGACATCTATGACCCTAGGGACCTCAGCAGGAGGCAGTGAAGGATCATCCACTCGCACCTCTGGCTGATATTAGTTGCAAATATTTCAACCTTGTCCTTAGCACTAATGTGCGGAGCTCCACTATTATTCAGGAATCTGCTGCTCCCCTTAAATTTTTCATTGTCCCCCACCATTCATAACTGGATGTGGCAGGACTGCAGATATTTCATCTGATCTGCTGGTTGTGGGGTTGCTTAGCTCTGTCTAACGCATGCCGCTCCCACTGTTTAATGTGCATGTAATCTTATGGCCTGCGCCTCCTCAATTTTCGCCCTCACTTTCTTCAGTGTCAGTGCATCTCATCCAGTTCGGGTACCTTCTCAAACCCTCCTCTTTCGCCATGACCTGGGCAGCATCTTCTTCCTTGGATGCAAAGTTTTCATCTTGTACCTCAACAACGCCCCCTGCCTCCATGTATGAATCTTTTTTGTTCACTAATCAGCTCCAGTCTTCCTCTCATCAGCCTTTCACCAGTCTATAATTCTTGCACTTCTCCGTAATTTCCTTGCAAATTTGTTCCTCTGCATTTTTCCCATTAGTTTATGGCTCAGAGACTGTGCAACTCATTGTGCCTTTTTCGTTCCTTACCTCTAACCAAACTGATTCTGTCCTTGACCCCTCTCCAGCAACACAATGTTCTTCGTAATCAATACCATTATCCCTCCTCTTTTCCTTCTTTTTCTACTTTCCTAAACACCTTGCATCCAGGAATATTTAATACTCAGTCCTGCCTTCCTTCCAGCCAGGTCTCTGTTATCACTGCAGCATTATATTTCATTATGTGATTATCTGCAGCTCACCAATCTTATTCACATACATGCACTGTAACCCTGATTTAGACTTTATTACTTTTCCTCTTATCCCAGCTAATGCCTTACTATTTGGTACAGATGTGGACCATGATCACTAGCTATTTACCTTCCTCCCTTAGGGTGCTCTGCAGCCCTTCAGTGACATCCTTGACCCTGGTGTCAAAGAGGCAACACATGCTCCTGGGTTCTGCAGCCCCAGGAATGCCCATCTGTTCCCCCAATTATTGAATCATCTATCGCTATTGTTCTTCCAACCTTCTTCATGCTCCTTGTACAGCTGAACCACCCACGGTGCTGAGGATCTGGCTCTGGTTGCACTCCCCAGATGAACCATCACTTTCATCAGTATTCTGAACTGAGTATGGGTGGCACGGTGGCACAGTGGTTAGCACCACTTCCTCACAGCGTCAGGAACCCGGGTTCGATTCCCGACTTGGGTCATTGTCTCTGTGCTGAGTTTGCACGTTTTTCTTGTGTCTGCGTGGGTTTCCTCCGGGTGCTCCGGTTTCCTCCCACAGTCCGAAAGATGGGCTGGTTAGGTACATTGCCCGTGTTAAATCCTCCCTCAGTGTACCCGAACAGGTGTGGCGACTAGGGGATTTTCACAGTAACTTCATTGCAGTGTTAATGTAAGCCTACTTGTGACACTAATAAATAAACTTAAACTAGAGTACTGGTTGGAGAGTGAGATGCACTCAGGGAAATTTTGTGCTACATGCCTGGTCATTCTTGTCTGCTTGGGGTCACCCATTCGCTCTCCATTTGTTAAATTGCAGGATGACTACATCCAGAAATGTGCTCATCACAAAGCTCTCAACTTTTCGCATGTGCCACAGTAAAACCAGCTGCTGCTCAAGCTCTGAAACCTGGAGCTCGAGCTGCTGTAACTGATGATATTTCCTGCACTTTCCACATGGAAGCGGATGTGCTCTCCATGGGTCCGAGTTTTACTTATTATCTAGATTGTAATTTACTGAGAATTTAGAAGTTTAGTGTTACTGTCCCTTGATATTTAATTATAACTTTATCTTCTCGATCTGATTGATTAAGCAGTGTTTGCTAAATCTAACATTGCCTGCAGATATTAGTCTCTTACTTTCTATTCAATCAATTTAGATTAAATTAAAAACTTACCAGAATACTCATGAGTCCCACATGATTACTTCACCTCACTTCATTTCTGGATCAGTCCAATCCACAGCTCAAGCTGCTCATTTCCTGTTTTTATTGAATCAACCAATCACTTACTTGCTTCCCTGTGAAGGCACACTCAGATTTTCTTTGATTGGGGGAGCTCCGCTCTTTATACTGCCACCACTCCCATTGTGTTCCACTGTCCTCTCTCTCATTGTGTTCCCACTGTCCCCACTCTCATTGTGTCCCCACTGTCCCCATTCTCATTATGTTCCACTGTCCTCTCTCTCATTGTGTTCCCACTGTCCCCACTCTCATTGTGTCCCCACTATCCCCATTCTCATTGTGTTCCCACTGACCCCACTCTCAATGTGTTCCCACTGTCGCCGCTCTCAATGTGTTCCGCTGTCCCCACTCCCATTGTGTTCCCACTGTCCCCATTCTCATTGTGTCCCCACTATCCCCATTCTCATTGTGTTCCACTGTCACCATTCTCATTGTGTCCCCACTATCCCCATTCTCATTGTGTTCCCACTGACCCCTCTCTCAATGTGTTCCATTGTCCCCTCTCTCAATGTGTTCCACTGTCACCACTCTCAATGTGTTCCATTGTCCCCTCTCTCAATGTATTCCCACTGTCCCCACTCTCATTGTATTCCCATTGTCCCCATTCTCATTGTGTTCCCACTGTCACCACTCTCAGTGTGTTCCCATTGTCCCCAATCTCAATGTGTTCCCACTGTCGCCGCGCTCAATGTGCTCCCACTGTCGCCGCTCTCAATGTGTTCCGCTGTCCCCACTCTCATTGTGTCCCCACTGTCCCCACTCTCATTGTGTTCCACTGTCACCACTCTCAATGTGTTCCCACTGTCCCCACTCTCAATGTGTTCCCACTGACCCCACTCTCATTGTGTTCCCACTGTCCCCACTCTCATTGTGTTCCACTATCCTCACTCTCAATGTGTTCCCCCACTGTCTCCACTCTCAATGTGTTCCCACTGTCCCCACTCTCAATGTGTTCCCACTGTCACCACTCTCAATGTGTTCCCACTGTCACCACTCTCATTGTGTTCCACTATCCTCACTCTCAATGTGTTCCCACTGTCCCCACTCTCAATGTGTTCCCACTGTCGCCGCTCTCAATGTGTTCCGCTGTCCCCACTCTCATTGTGTTCCCACTGTCGCCGCTCTCAATGTGTTCCGCTGTCCCCACTCTCATTGTGTTCCCACTGACCCCACTCTCATTGTGTTCCCACTGACCCCACTCTCATTGTGTTCTCACTGTCCCCACTCTCATTGTGTTCCACTATCCTCACTCTCAATGTGTTCCCCCACTGTCCCCACTCTCAATGTGTTCCCACTGTCCCCACTCTCAATGTGTTCCCACTGTCCCCACTCTCAATGTGTTCCCACTGACCCCACTCTCAATGTGTTCCCACTGACCCCACTCTCTCAATGTGTTCCCACTGACCCCACTCTCATTGTATTCCCACTGCTGTCATAGAATCATAGAATTCCTACAATGCAGGAGGAAGCCATTCGGCCCATTGAGCCTGCACTGACAACAATCCCACCCAGGCCCTATCCTCATAACCCCATATATTTGCCCTGATGATCCACATATCTACCCTGCTAGTCCTCCTGACACTAAGTGTCAATTTAGCATGGCCAATCCACCTAACCCGCACATCTTTGGACTGTGGGAGGAAACCGGAGCACCCAGAGGAAACCCACTTAGACACGGGGAGAACATGCAAACTCCACACAGTCACCCGAGGCCGGAATCGAACCCGGGTCCTTGGCGCTGTGAGGCAGCAGTGCTGACCACTGTGCCACCGTGCCATATATTATCACTCCCATTGTTTCCCCCTGTCCCCACTTTTGTGTTCTCACTGCTGCCGCTCTCACTGTCCCCAATCTCAAAGTGTTCCCACTGTCTCCACTCTCATTGTGTTCCCACTGTCTCCACTCCCATTGTGTTCCCACTGCTGTCACTCCCGTTGTGTTCCCACTGCTGTCACTCTCATTGCGTTCCCACTGCTGTCACTCTCATTGTGTTCCCACTGTTGTCACTCTCATTGTGTTCCCACTGCTGTCATTCCCATTGTGTTCCCACTGCTGTCACTGTCAATGTGTTCCCACTGCTGTCACTCTCATTGTGTTCCCACTGTTGTCACTCTCATTGTGTTCCCACTGTTGTCACTCTCATTGTGTTCCCACTGTTGTCACTCTCATTGTGTTCCCACTGCTGGTCTCACTCTTCTTAATGCTAATTTTGGCACAAGACCCAAGTGAACTTTGAAAGGTGTAATGTGGTTGTTTTCAATGCCTATGTCAGTAGACAATGGAATCATAGTGATTTGAAGAAATGGGTGTGTTTCCGAACATTTCAGAGAGCAGTTAACAGTCAACTACATTGCTGTGGGTCTGGAGTTATATGTCACATATGTCTGTAAAACAAGACCAGATAAGAATGTCAGATCGCCCTCTCTAAAGAGCATTAGTGAACCAGATGGGTTTTTACAACAATTCTGTAGTTTCAAGGTCTCTGAAACTAGCTTTTTATTATAGACTTACGTAATTAATTGAATTTAAATCTCTCCAGCTGCTGTACTTGAGCTCATGCTTCGAAAGTGTTTGTCTAGGCCCTTGGATTACCAGTCCAATAACATAACCACTGTGCTACTGTTCCCATAGTTAGGGAGGTTATAATTCAGAATTGGAAGTCATAGGTTGTTCTAGTCAATTGGTATTTACAGGACAGCATCCTATCCCTTTGAAGTAACAAGATATGAAATTCCTTGAACCCATCTGATATCATCTTTCCACAATCGAAACACTAAAAGTTTATTTATTAGTCACAAGTAAGGCTCACATTAACACTGCAATGAAGTTACTGTGAAATTCCCTTAGTTGCCACACTCCGGCGCCTGTTCAGGTCAATGCACCTAACCAGCACGTATTTCAGACTGTGGGAGGAAATCGGAGCACCCGGAAGAAACCCACGCAAACACGGGGAGAAGGCGCAAACTCCACACAGACAGTGACCCAACCCAGGAATTGAACCCAGGTTCCTGGTGCTGTGAGGCAGCAGTGCTAGCCACTGTGCCGCCCACTAGTTAATCTGAAAGCCTTTCAAACTGTTAATTGTGCTTTGTGCAAAGCAAAATGTTCTGGTGTATTTTTATTTTATTATTTCATAGGACGTGGTCTTCATTAGATACGCCAGTATATGTTGTTCATCCCTAATTTCCCTTGAAAAGGTCATGGTGTAGGTACACCCACAGTGCTGTTAGGAAGGAAGTTCCAGGAATTTGACCCAGTGACAGTGAAGGGATAATGATACAAAGAACAAAGAACAATACAGCCCAGGAACAAGCCCTTCAGCCCTCCAAGCCCGCACCGCTCCCTGGTCCAAACTAGACCATTCTTTTGTATCCCTCCATTCCCACTCCGTTCATGTGGCTATCTAGATAAGTCTTAAACGTTCCCAGTGTGTCCGCCTCCACCACCTTGCCCGGCAGCGCATTCCAGGCCCCCACCACCCTCTGTGTAAAATACGTCTTTCTGATATCTGTGTTAAACCTCCCCTCCCTCACCTTGAACCTATGACCCCTCGTGAACGTCACCACCGACCTGGGAAAAAGCTTCCTACCGTTCACCTTATCTATGCCTTTCATAATTTTATACACTTCTATTAGGTCACCCCTCATCCTCCGTCTTTCCAGTGAGAACAACCCCAGTTTACCCAATCTCTCCTCATAACTAAGCCCTTCCATACCAGGCAACATCCTGGTAAACCTCCTCTGCACTCTCTCTAAAGCCTCCACGTCCTTCTGGTAGTGTGGCGACCAGAACTGGGCGCAGTATTCCAAATGCGGCCGAACCAACGTTCTATACAACTGCAACATCAGACCTCAACTTTTATACTCTATGCCCCGTCCTATAAAGGCAAGAATGCCATATGCCTTATTCACTACCTTCTCCACCTGTGACGTCACCTTCAAGGATCTGTGGACTTGCACACCCAGGTCCCTCTGCGTATCTACACCCTTTATGGATCTGCCATTTATCGTATAGCTCCCCCCTATGTTAGTTCTACCAAAATGCATCACTTCGCATTTATCTGGATTGAACTCCATCTGCCATTTCTTTGCCCAAATTTCCAGCCTATCTATATCCTTCTGTAGCCTCTGACAATGTTCCTCACTATCTGCAAGTCCTGCCATTTTTGTGTCGTCCGCAAACTTACTGATCACCCCAGTTACACCTTCTTCCAGATCGTTTATATAAATCACAAACAGCAGAGGTCCCAATACAGAGCCCTGCGGAACACCACTAGTCACAGGCATCCAGCCGGAAAAAGACCCTTCCACTACCACCCTCTGTCTTCTGTGACCAAGCCAGTTCTCCACCCATCTAGCCACCTCCCCCTTTATCCCATGAGATCCAACATTTTGCACCAACCTACCATGAGGGACTTTGTCAAATGCTTTACTAAAGTCCACATAGACGACATCCACGGCCCTTCCCTCGTCAACCATTCTAGTCACTTCTTCAAAAAATTCCACCAGGTTAGTGAGGCAGGACTATGATGACATAGTTCCAAGTCAGGATTGGTGTGTGGCTTGGAGGGGAACTTGCAGATGGTGTTCCCCCATGTCTGATGCCTTTGTCCTTCTAGTTGTTACAGGCCATAGGGTTGGAAGGTGTTACTGAAGGAGCCTTGGTGAATTGCCCCACTGTGAACCTGTGGTGGAGGGAGTGAATGTTTAAGATGATGGATGGGGTGCCAATCAAGTGGGCTGCTTTACCCAAGACTGTGTTGAGCTTCTTGAGTGATGCACACTTCCAGGCAAGTGCAGAACATTCCATCATGTTCCTGACTTGTGTCTTGTTAATGGTGGACAGATTTTGGGGAGTCAGGGGTGAGTTATTCTCTTCAGAATTTCCAGCCTCTGACATGCTTTTGTCGACACTTAATTTGTGGGCTATTTCTGTTAAGTTTCTGGTGAATTTCACCCCCAGTATTTTGATAGTGGGGATTCATTAATAGTAATGTTGTTGCATGTCAAGGGCAGGTGATTAGACTCTTTCTTGCTGGAGATGGTCATTACCTCGTATATGTGTATGGTCTTGTTGAACGTGGACAGGGACTGTTTCAGTATCTGAGGCATCAGGAATGGTACTGAACATTGTGCAATCATCGGTGAACATTCCTACGTTTGTCTTTATGATGGAGGGAAGATCATTGATGAAGGTGGTTGGGCCTCAGACAATGCCCAAAGAATTCCTGCAGTAATGTTCTGGTGCTGTTATGATTGACCATCAACAAACACAGCCATCTTCCTTTGAGCCGGGTATGATTGCAATGAGTGGAAAGCTTTCTCCTGGACTCTCATTGACATCAGTTTTGCTAGGGCTTTGTGATGCCACACTTAGTCAAATGTGGCCTTGATGTCACTCTCACCTCACGTCTTGAGTTCAGCTCTTTTGTTCATGTTTGAACCAAGGCTGTAATGAGGTCAGGAGCTGAGTGGCCCTGACAGAATCCAAATTGGGCATCACTGAGCAGGTTATTGCTGAGCAATGTGCCGCTTAAAGCACTGGCGATGACCTCTTCCATCACTTTGTGATGATCGAGAGTTGACTGATGGGCCAATAATTATGCTAAGCCTTAAATTGGAATTATGTCCTCTTGTTCTTCAGTTGTGGTATGTCTGGCCACAGGACGACTCGGAGACAAGCTCAAACATACTCTTATCCAATACTCACACAGTTTAATTCAAAGGTAACTGGTGAATGACTGGAGCAGGCACACTGCCTCATGTTTTTTCCTCCCCATAACTGAGTTTAATTGTGGAACATCTAGTGCCAGCACAACTGAGATCAGTTAATTCAGGACAGAAAATGCTGGAAATATTCAGCAGGTCAGGCAGTATGTGTGGAGAGAAACAGAATGTACATCTCAGCTCAATAAACAGAATTAATGTCTCAGGTCAATAAACTTTCACCAGAATCCTTCTGATGATGGGTCATCAAAACTCAAAACATTGCCTGAAACTTTACAACGCACTGGGGCTGGGATGGCAGGTGGGGGAGGGGGTCATTAAACAGGCGCTAAGTCAATGGCGTCATCCCTACTGCCTATCAACCCTGTCTGCCATCACTGCACTTTTACCAGCGGTGGGGCAGACGTCTGGTGGCCCACTCAATGGTAGAAACATTTATTTATCTTTCTTTCTTTCACAGGATATGAGCATTGCCGGCTAGGCCAGCATTTATTGCCCATTTCTAATTGCCCTTGAGAAGGTAGTGCTGAGCTGCCTTGAACTGCTGCAGTCCACGTGGTGTAGGAACACCCAGAGTTCTGTTACGGAGAGAGTTCCAGGATTTTAACCCAATGGGAATGAAGGAACGGGGAGATAGTTCCAAGTAGGGTGGCACGTGTCTTCGAGGAGAACTTGCAGGTGGTGGTGTTTCCGTGCACCTGCTGCCCTTGTCCCTCTAGGTGGTAGGTTGCAGAAGGAGCCTTGGTGAGTTGCTGCAGAACATCTTCTAGATGGTACACACTGCTGCCAGTGTGCAATCAGTGGTGAAGGGATTGAATGTTGAAGGTACTGGGTGGGCTGCTTTGTCCTGGATGGTGTCAAGCTTCTTGAGTATTGCTGGAGCTTCACTCATCCAGGCAAATGGAGAGTATTCCACCACACTCCTGACTTTAGCCTTGCTGATAGTGAACAGACTTTGAGGAGTCAGGAGATGAGTTACTCACCTGCTCTTGTAGCCACAGTATTTATATGACTGGTCCAGTTCCATTTCTGGTCAATGGTAACCCCAGGATGTTGATAGTGGTGGATTCAGCGATGGTAATGCCATTGAATGGTAGGGGGAGATGGATTGATTCTGTCTGGTTGGAGATGGTCACTGCCTGGCACTTGTGTGGCACAAATGTTGATTGAAGCCTTTAGGTTGGGGTAGGCTGGTGTAAACTGACCACCCTTCAAGCTAGAGGTCGAGAAGTTGGGCTGGATGGAGGAGAGCCTTCTTTTCAGGACCCCCTGCATCCATCAGAGGCCCTGCCCCACAAATCATTCCCCCCCCCCCCCACCACCCCCACCACCGACGTTTCGCTTTTTGTTGGGACCCGCCAGTGTGGTCCAAGAGAGACCCTGGACTTCATTCCCATCCGGGACGTTTTCCCCGGTGACTCGCTGTCATCCCAGCAGTGGCCACCACTCCTGGTGGTGCCAGTCATTTGATTGGCTGGCAGCACTTGAAGGCGGGACTCTTTCCTCTAACAAGTCTCCCATCATGCCAAATAATGGTCCGATGGTGGTTAAATATCTATGGATTGTGCTGTCCAAGCGGGGCCAGCTAAAATCCAGCCCATTAACTCTGTTCCTTCTGAGATGCTTTTTGAGCGGCTGAGTTATTCCCGGCATTTTATGTTTTTATTTCAGACTCTCTCCTAGCAGTTTAAATGTCTTTCTGATGACAGCTGGTATTCTGTCTGCTTTAAGCTATCTGAGATTCAATCCCTGGCATTGTGACAGCAATGAAAGCAAATTTCAGTCAGATTTAGGGTTAAACAGCGGTTTGGGTGATAAAGTCTCAGAATACTGCTGCAGGGTATATAGTGTCCTGAATGTATACACAGATAACTTCAAGTTTCCATCAGTCAGGAGCACACAGCATGTACCACGTATAAAATACTTAACATTCCCTATGTATCACCTTATTCTTAGTACTGTGGTGTGACATGTCCTTTATGTGTTTTCAATGTCAGCACTGAATAAAAACCTTTTTCCTAATTTAAAAAAAGTCATGATAAAGTTGATGTATCATTTTAATCTGCAAATCTTGACATATAATTAGACACTGAGTTCTGAGTATCTGCCTCATATTTCAGTCCCAGGATTTTTAAGTAAAGGGGTTTTTTTTTTCTCTGCTTTTTTCAATTAAAGTTCTGTTGCTGGTGGCGTAATATAATTTTTCTAGTTTAAAGCTTTCCGTTGTAATTTGACAAAGGATGAATGGAGCTGTGCATTTTAAATCATTGCGAAATGCTCAATATTTAATAGGATTAATGTCTCACTGTCCCTAAGCAAAAGCAAGCAGTTTGCACGTGCCGAGGTAATTAACCGTCAAAATTAAGGGCACAAAAAACATTTCTAGGTTAGATTTTCTGATGGGAACTCTGCCTCTATGATCAGCAAGCTGGCTGGATCAATCTTGAATTCCAAGCGAAAGAGGGATTATGGGGATACTGCAGCAAGGCGGAGTTTAGGTAGAAAATCAGCCGTGGTCTTAGTGAATGACAGAGCAGACTCACAGGACTGAATGGTTTGCTCCTGCCCCTATTTCGTATGTCATTATGCTCCTATATCCGAGGGAATGGGCGATTAGGAGGCATGAATTTTTAAGACCAGTCCGAAAGACAGCCTTATGTTTTCTGCTGCTGCAGTTCCTGGAGTATTGTGCACAGTTTTGGTTCGCTGGTTTGAGGAAAGATGCAGTGGCATTGGAGGCAGTTCAGAAAAGGTTCACTAGATTGATTCCAGAGATGAGGGGTTTGTTGTATGAAGAGAGATTGAACAGTTTAGGCCCTATACTCTCTGGAATTTAGAAGAATGAGGGGAGATCAAATTGAGGTATATAAGATGATAAAAGGTATGGATAAAGTAGATGTGGAGCGGATGCTTCCTCTTGTGGGTAATTCTAGGACGAGAGGTCATAGTCTTAGGATAAGGAGTAGCAAATTGAAAACAGAGTTGAGGAGAAACTACTTCTCCCAAAGGGTTGTGAATCTGTGGAATTCGCTACCCCAAAGTGCGATGGATGCTGGGACAGTGAGTAAATTTAAGGAGGAGTTAGACAGATTTTTAATTGGTAATGGGTTGAAGGGTTATGGGGAGAAGGCAGGAAAATGGGGATGAGGAGCATATCAGCCATGATCGAATGGCAGAGCAGACTCGATGGGCCGAATGGCCTAATTCCGCTCCTATATCTTATGAACTTACGATCTTTGCTCCTACAAACTCAAAAAAAAGTGAATTGGCAACATGTACCATCCTTGAGAGTTACAAATGGAGAATGCACAGGAGCTGAATACAGTTAGTGGAAGTGAGCCAATGATTTGATTTGATCTGATTTATTAGTGTCACATATATTAGTATAGAGTGAAAAGTATTGTTTCTTGCTGCTATACAGACAAAACATACCGTTCATAGAGAAGGAAACGAGAGAGTGCAGAATGTAGTGTTACAGTCATAGCTAGGGTGTAGAGAAAGATCAATTTATTGCAAAGTAGGTCCATTCAAAAGTCTGACAGCAGCAGGGAAGAAGCTGTTCTTGAGTCAGTTGGTGTCCTCAGACTTTTGTATCTTTTTCCCGAAGGAAGAAGGTGGAAGAGAGAATGTCCGGGATGCGTGAGGTCCTTAATTATGCTGGCTGCTTTCCCGAGGCAGCGGGAAGTGTAGACAGAGTCAATGGATGGGAGGCTGGTTTGCATGATGGATTGGGCTACATTCACGACCTTTTTAGTTTCTTGCAGTCTTGGGCAGAACAGGAGCCATACCAAGCTGTGAAACAACAGAAAGAATGCTTTCTATGGTGCATCTGTAAAAGTTGGTGAGAGTCGTAACTGACATGCCAAATTTCCTTAGTCTTCTGAGAAAGTAGAGGCGTTGGTGAGCTTTCTTAACTATAGTGTCAGCATGGGGGGATCAGGACAGCTTGTTGGTGATCTGGACACCTAAAAACATGAAGCTCTCAACCCTTTCTACTTCGTCCCCGTTGATGTAGACAAGGGCATATTCCCCTCTACACTTCTTGAAGTCGATGACAATCTCTTTCGTTTTGTTGACATTGAGGGAGAGATTATTGTTGCCGCACCAGTTCACCAGATACTCTATCTCATTCATGTACTCTGAGGTACAATGAGGTGACCTATGCCTCAGCAGAACTGAACACCTTTCAGGGAGGTTAACTAGAGCTGCAAGGGAGGGCTGAATCTTACATGGTGGTGAATTGGAGAAATGATGTGGAGACGCCGGCGTTGGACTGGGGTAAACACAGTAAGAGTTTTAACAACACCAGGTTAAAATCTAGATCTTTATTAGCTGAGTTTATATACTTGTGTAAACCTGTTGGACTTTAACCTGGTGTTGTTAAAACTCTTACTGAATTGGAGAAAGCCAGAGAGTGGGCTGAGCTGACATCCCACAAATAAATAAACACAGAAGCATGACTGTATTTGGTCAGAGTTTGCAATTAGATATTCCTGTATGTAAAAATTGTCAGGAGAGATGGGAAAGGAAGAATTGGAGGAGGGTTAGCAGTGTCAATTAAAAATAGGTTCTTACAGTTTAGCCCCCAGTCAACAGTTCTTTGAAATTAAGCTGTACATATTAACTAGGTTATCCTTCGAATCTGTTTTTTTGGTGTAGAATTACACAAACTCAGCTCATAAAGATCTAGATTTTAACTATTTGCAGTGTAGAGTAAAAATACTAAAATAAAAGCACAATACTGCGAATGCTAGAAATCTGAAATAAAAACAGAAAGTGCTGGAAAAACTCAGCAGGCCTGGCAGCGTCTGTGGAGAGAGAAAGAGAGTTAACGTTTTGAGTCAAGTATGGTTCTTCTTCCAAAGAAGAACCATGTTGGACCCCTTTCTCTCTCCACACATGCTTTCAGACCTGCTGAGTTTTTCCAGCATGTTCTGTTTTTATTATAGTTAAAATACAAAGTTTTAAAGAGTTTACCACCCCACATTCTGGGAATTGAAATCAGGAGTTCCAAATTCTAGTAAGTTTGATTACATTTACCAATCAAGAGAGCCAAGACAAAACATGTGGTCATCTCTGGTACGTTACCGGTACCACGTGATAGCGAGTTGAGGAACAGGGAGAGAGTGCAGTTAAACATGTGGTTCCAGGGATGGTGTAGGAGGGTGGGTTTCAGATACGCGGATAATTGGAACACATTCTGGGGAAGGTGGGACCTGTACAAACAGGACGGGGTGCACCTGAACCGGAGGGGCACCAATATCCTCGGAGGGAAATTTGCTACGGCTCTTCAGGGGGGTTTAAACTAATTTGTCAGGGGAGTGGGAAAAGGAGTTGTAGTCCAGAAGTCAGTGTTGAGGGTGGTGAGGTATTGGGGAAGGTATCAAGGTCAAGGGTGGGTACCGGTAGACAGGAAGGTGGGTTGAAGTGTGTCTACTTCAATGCAAGGAGCATCCGGAACAAAGTGGATGAACTTGGGGCGTGGATTGATACTTGGGACTACGATGTTGTGGCCATTACGGAGACATGGGTAGAACAAGGACAGGAATGGTTGTTGGACGTTCCGGGGTATAGATGTTTCAGTAAGTGTAGGGAAGCTGGTAAAAGAGGTGGAGGAGTGGCATTGTTAATCAAGGATAGTCTAACGGCTGCGGAAAGGCACTTCGAGGGGGATCTGCACACTGAGGTAATATGGGCTGAAGTTAGAAATAGGAAAGGAGCGGTCACGATGTTAGGAGTTTACTATAGGCCCCCAAATAGTAATAGAGATGTGGAGGAAGAAATTGCTAAGCAGATTATGGATATGTGTGGGGGTCACAGGGTAGTTGTCATGGGGGACTTTAACTTTCCAAATATTGATTGGAACCTTTGTAGGTCGAATAGTTCGGATGGGGCAGTTTTTGTGCAGTGTGTGCAGGAGGGTTTCCTGACACAATATGTGGATAGGCTGACAAGAGGTGAGGCTACATTGGATTTGGTACTGGGAAATGAACCGGGCCAAGTGTTAGATTTGGTTGTGGGAGAGCACTTTGGAGATAGTGACCACAATTCAGTGTCTTTTGTTATTGCAATGGAGAGGGATAGGGTTGTACGGCAAGGCAAGGTTTACAATTGGGGGAGAGGTAATTATGATGCGATTAGGCAAGAATTAGGGGCATAAGATGGGAACAGAAACTGTCAGGGAAAGGCACTAATGAAAAGTGGAACTTTTTCAAGGAACAAATACTGGGTGTCCTTGATAGGTATGTCCCTGTCAGGCAGGGAGGAAATGGCCGAGTGAGGGAACCATGGTTCACGAAAGAGGTGGAATGTCTTGTGAAAAGGAAGAGGGAAGCTTATGTAGGGATGAGGAAACAAGGTTCAGATGGCTCGATTGAGGGTTACAAGTTAGCAAGTAATGAGCTGAAAAAGGGGCTTAGGAGAGCTAGGAGGGGACATGAGAAGTCCTTGGCGGGTCGGATCAAGGAAAACCCCAAGGCTTTTTACTCTTATGTGAGGAATAAAAGAATGACCAGGGTGAGGTTAGGGCCGGTCAAGGACAGTAGCGGGAACTTGTGTATGGAGTCAGTAGAGATAGGCGAGGTGATGAATGAATACTTTTCTTCAGTGTTCACCAAGGAGAGGGGCCATGTTTTTTGAGGAAGAGAAGGTGTTACAGGCTAATAGACTGGAGGAAATAGTTGTTCGGAGGGAGGATGTACTGGCAGTTTTGAATAAACTGAAGGTCGATAAGTCCCCTGGGTCTGATGAAATATATCCTAGGATTCTTTGGGAGGCAAGGGATGAGATTCCAGAGCCTTTGGCTTTGATCTTTGGGTCCTCGCTGTCCACGGGGATGGTGCCAGAGGACTGGAGAGTGGCGAATGTTGTTCCTCTGTTTAAGAAAGGGAATAGAAATGACCCTTGTAATTATAGACCGGTTAGTCTTACTTTGGTGGTTGGTAAATTGATGGAAAAGGTCCTTAGGGATGGGATTTAGAAAGATGCGGATTAATCCGGGATAGTCAGCACGGATTCGTGAAGGGCAAGTCGTGCCTCATAAATTTGATTGAATTGTTTGAGGAGGTAACTAAGTGTGTTGATGAAGGTAGGGCAGTTGATGTCATATACATGGATTTTAGTAAGGCGTTTGATAAGGTCCCCCATGGTCGGCTTATGATGAAAGTAAGGAGGTGTGGGATAGAGGGAAAGTTGGCAGATTGGATAGGTAATTGGCGATCTGATCGAAGACAGAGGGTGGTGGTGGATGGAAAATTTTCAGACTGGAGGCAGCTTGCTAGCGGAATGCCGCAGGGATCAGTGCTTGGTCCTCTGCTCTTTGTGATTTTTATTAATGACTTAGAGGAGGGGGCTGAAGGGTGGATCAGTAAATTTGCTGATGACACCAAGATTGGTGGAGTAGTGGATGAGGTGGAGGGCTGTTGTAGGCTGCAAAGAGACATAGATAGGATGCAAAGCTGGGCTGAAAAATGGCAAATGGAGTTTAACCCTGATAAATGTGAGGTGATTCATTTTGGTAGGACTAATTTAAATGTGGATTACAGGGTCAAAGGTAGGGTTCTGAAGACTGTGGAGGAACAGAGAGATCTTGGGGTCCATATCCACAGATCTCTAAAGGTTGCCACTCAAGTGGATAGAGCTGTGAAGAAGACCTATAGTGTGTTAGCTTTTATTAACAGGGGGTTGGAGTTTAAGAGCCGTGGGGTTATGCTGCAACTGTACAGGACCTTGGTGAGACCACATTTGGAATATTGTGTGCAGTTCTGGTCACCTCACTCTAAGAAGGATGTGGAAGCGCTGGAAAGAGTGCAGAGGAGATTTACCAGGATGCTGCCTGGTTTGGAGGGTAGGTCTTATGAGGAAAGGTTGAGGGAGCGGAGGAGGCTGAGGGGAGACTTAATAGAGGTTTATAAAATGATGAAGGGGATAGATAGAGTGAACGTTCAAAGACTATTTCCTCAGGTGGATGGAGCTATTACAAGGGGGCATAACTATAGGGTTCGTGGTGGGAGATATAGGAAGGATAGGTTCTTTACGCAGAGAGTGGTTGGGGTGTGGAATGGACTGCCTGCAGTGATAGTGGAGTCTGACACTTTAGGAACATTTAAGCGGTTATTGGATAGGCACATGGAGCACACCAGGATGATATGGAGTGGGATAGCTTGAACTTGGTTTCAGATAAAGCTCGGCACAACATCGTGGGCCGAAGGGCCTGTTCTGTGCTGTACTGTTCTATGTTCTATGTTCAATCACAATATTCTGTATAAGTTGGATCCATGTGGTAGAGAAACACAGAATAGGTGGACAGTTATTCCAAGTGGGATTGGCAACTGGATGTATCAGTGGCAGCAGAGATTACATCGTCTAATACCAGAGTGGCAGGAAATAACTAATGGATTCAACGACCATTGTTGAAACCTTTGCTCATTACATTGCCTATCAACATCTTTGAAGCAGGATAGCAAACTACAAAAAAATGGAACCGTGGTGATGATACGAATGTAGAGAGAGGGTTGCAAGAACAAGCTCATAAATTGGGAGAGTGCTTTCCACAGATTGGGAAGCAGCACCTTAACTTCAATGGCTACACGTACGAAATGATATGAAGGGAGGATCATAAGCAAAGTAGTATGACTTTACTGGCTGCAAAAAGGAGATGTGAAAATATTGGACCATTCAATCTACACAGTGTACAGCTCTGGTGAAGAAAGTATAGAGGATTTTGGGTTGTGTGGCATGTGGAATCGATCACAAATTACAGTCATATAGGTTTACAGCATGGAAACAGGCCCTTCGACCCAACTTGTCCATGCCACCCACCTTCTACCACTAAGCTAGTCCCAATTGTCTGCCTTTGGCCCATATCCCTCGATACCTATCTTACCCATGTAACTGTCTAAATGCTTTTTAAAAGACAAATTTGCACCCGCCTCTACTACTGCCTCTGGCAGCCCGTTCCAGAAACTCACCACCCCCTGAGTGAAATAATTTCCCCTCCGGACCCTTTTGTATCGCTCCCCTCTCACCTTAAACCTATGCCCTCTGGTTTTAGACTCCCCTACCGTTGAGAATAGATGTTGAATTTCTATCTGATCTATGCACCTCATTATTTTATAGACCTCTAAAAGTTCACCCCATTGTTCAGCCTTTTCAGAGCATTAATACATAGTATCAGTCTGATTCGGGTCACCGTAGGAAGAACATCACGGCACTAGAAAAGTTACAGCAAAGGCATGCCCATCTAACAGCTGGAAGCAGACAACAAAGCTACAAGGAGAGACTATGGGCCCGATTTTACGGGCGCGAAATTGCGGTAAAGTTGGGCGTCGGGCCTTTAACGCGGTGCACACCCGATTCCTAGCAGAGCGCGGCTTTACCAACACCCAATTCGGGCGCGGGCCCGAATGCATGCATTTAAATCGACTTAATGAAGCGCGCGCCCAACTCTACCACCAAATCCCACTTTACCACCGTGCGGCCCAATGCACGTCCGCGTTTTTAACGACCTGGTAAATAAAAGTCGGAAGCCGGCGCTTCCTCAGTGAGGGTTGGCGAGGAGGTAGGTGCGTTGCGTTTGGAGGCTCCCCGGTACTTACGTGTGTCTTGAGTTGCGGCCATTCCACTGTCCCGGCGTCTCTGCGAGTGTGTGGGGGGCAGGGGGGGCTGTTGCTGTGCACGAACTCCGATGTCCATGTGGCAGCACGGACCTCAGGTCCTGCAGTGCAGCTGGGTCCTAGCACTGCAGTTCACTTCAGGCTGAAGGCTGAAGATGTGCACACAGTGCAGATAGCACTGCTGCAGCCTTCCAATGTTACCAGGGGCTGTGACTGTGTGCAGCATGTGGCTGGGGGGGCTGTGGGGCATGGGGGGGCTGTGACTGTGTGCAGCATGTGGCTGGGGGGGGGGGGGGCATGGGGGGGCTGTGACTGTGTGCAGCATGTGGCTGGGGGGGGGGGGCTGGGGAGACTGGGGGGCATGGGGGGGTGGATGGACTTGGGAGAATCTTACAAACTGCAAATAATGTAGCATCCTCTTTGTGCTGCCTAATTATCTATGGGAAAGGTAATTAAACTACAGTGTCCCAGTGAGCAATTAGTGACCTGTATAATACATTTGTGGTCTGTAACTGGATTGTTGATGCTCAAATGTTCAGAGTCCTGTGGTAAACTTGGCAGAATTGTCCCCATGGTGGAACTTGGTTGGAAATAAGATTCAAGGAGATTACTACATCTGGGAAATTAACCATAGTGAAAAGACGCTTTTATTGGCAAATCTTCTCTCACATTCCATGGCAGATGTGCCCCTACTATGAATGTGACTTGCATGGGCAACGTTGGGTGCAGTTATTCTGCCTCTGGAGCAGCCTTGGATCCTTTGTCATCTTGTTTTCATCTGAACATTGCACAGAATTAGAGGAATCCCCTTTGGAAGATAATGCCAAAGTTATAATCGCAGGGACTAAAAAGCTTCTTTTCACTATGGTTGATTTCCCAGATGTAGTAATCTCCTTGAAACTTATTTCCAACCAAGTTCCACCATGGGGACAATTCTGCCAAGTTCACCACAGGACTCTCAACATTTGATCACCAACAATCCAGTTACAGACCACAAATGCATAATACAGGTCACTAATTGCTCACTGGGACACTGTAGTTTAATTACCTTTCCCATAGATAATTAGGCAGCACAAAGAAGATGCTACATTATTTGCAGTTTACAATATTCTCCCAAGTCCAGCCATCCCCCCATCTCTGCTCTCTCTGCTGTTTTGTATTTTGCGCCCGGGCACGCTGCTTCGGATTTTTTTCGAACTGGCAACTCAGATCGGTCCGCCAGCGCTAAGCACCGCCGACAGCGCGCATTGGGCCGGAGCCGGCAAAACGCGTATGGGCGCGCTGCAAAGAGGATTCCGGGCTCGGATCCGTATTACGCCCGGATCCCGCCCGTAGGCTCCGATTGGTAAAATCGGGCCCTATGTCGGGTTTGTTTACACCAGAGAAGGCAGAAGGGATTTTACTGAGGTATTTAAGATTCTTAAGGGTTGACAAGTTAAACTTTAGAAAGTATTTACCTTAAAATTACAAAGAGCTATGGGATGAAGTACGGAAAAGGTCAGATTCAAGTGTGAGGTGAATATTTGGAATTGATTACCCAAGGAAGTGATTAAGATTGATAACATCAGTTATTTCATATGGGAATTGGACGTGCATTTGGCAAAGGGAGCTGAGTTTTGATTTTCATCTCTGGAGTTGGGCAAGCAGACCAAGATGCGATTTCCTGCTCCTGTCCCCTGTTATATTCCTGATTTTAATACCATAAAGAGAACATATCACCACCAGGTCCAAATAATCAGATCTAACTGAAATAAATAAATCAGAAGATTTGTAACACATTAAATAAAACCTGGATCAAGAATACAGATGGCCAAGAAATTGCAACTTAATCTTAATGTTGATAATAATAAAATAATGCCAAGATTTGCAATTCATTGGCTCCTTCAATTTGCTTAGATTTGATTAGAAGTTGATATGAATGCTGGACATTTAATCATATGGAAAACAATGTTTAAGCTACAAACGTTTAAAACAACAGCACAAACGTTGCAAAAATAACAAGTGATAATGTTGACAGTAGTGAAAGGTTTAATATTGATGGTGTTATACATATAGGAAATACTGAAATAATTGGTGGACTGAGCATTTATCTCTGCGTCCAATGTTGACAGATGTTGCCAGCACCTAAAATTATGCCACTAATATTGTGGGGATGTTTACAGCAATGAAGATCTATGCATGGAAATGTTGGGAATGTTGACATCAATAAACATATTCAGTGGTTAGAAATTTTCACAACACTGAATATATTAGAAAAATTGTTAAAGGGAAGGACTTGGATGTGGACATTGCTCGTTAATTGAAAGTTTCCAGTCACAGAATCATAGAGTCCTTACAGTGCAGAAGGAGGCCATTCGGCCCATCGAGTCTGCACCGACCACAATCCCACCCAGGCCCTATCCCCGTAACCCACTTATTTACCCTGCTAATTTCCCTGACACTAAGGGTGAATTTAGCATGGCCAATTAACCTAACCCGCACATCTTTGGACTGTGGGAGGAAACTGGAGCACCCGGAGGAAACCCATGCTGACACGGGGAGAATGTGCAAACTCCACACAGACAGTCACCCGAGGCCGGAATTGAACCCGGGTCCCTGGCGCTGTGAGGCAGCAGTGCTAACCACCGTGCCATTGTGCTGCCCATATGAAGTTGTTACCAACAACTTAATCAAATTATCAGAATTACTTTGAGGGCATTTGACTAAATTGGAAGAAGCCTATACTTGGAAAATTGTGAATGTGGCTCTGGGCACTATGCCTTCAAAAATGTATTGAAATGCCACAAAGTGTTCATAGAAGAGCATCAATAATGATTTGGACTTTTTTTAAAATCTTGGGCTGAGTGTAGCTGGCTAGGCCAGCATTTATTGCCCATTTCTAATTGCCCTTGAGCAGGTGGTGCTGAACTGTCTTGGACCACTGCAGACCACTGTCTTGGGGCGGGGGGGTGTTGGGGGGGATTAGTCAGGTGGTGAGGGCTAGTCAGGTCAAGTTGGGTGTCAGCGGGGTAGCTGGATGTTAGGGTGGAGTGGGGAGGTAGAAGAGGGATTGGAGGGTCTGTATGAGTGTCTGGGGAGTCCGTTGTGTAGTTACCCAGGTATTAGGCAGGGTTTTAATCAACCAAACTTTTCTTGGGTAACTAATAAGTCGGAACTCTCCGAAACTTCTGAATCAAACTCAGCATTGGAACTTTATTGGAGTGTCTCGGGAGCAGGAGAATTGCTACTCAGAAATACGTAGCTTCCTGGGCAATTCCCACAGAGTTGTTGCACAGGGACTTCTGAGGGGTCCTGTAGTGTATGTCCCATCTCCAACTATCCAGAGACTGGAATATCCGCGTTAATATTTCCAATTCAGGATGATGTGTACTTTGGAAGGGAGCCTGCAGTTTTTTGTGTCCCATGTGGCTACCGAAGGATCCTTGAGAAATTGCAGTGATGCTTCCTGTGGGTGGTACACATTGAAGCCTCTGTGTACTGATGGTGAAGGGGGTAAATATTTAAGCTGATGGATGGGATGCCAGCTGCTTCGTCCTGAATGGACCCCAGTGTCTGGAATGTTGTCGGAGCTGCACTTATCCAGGCAAGTGGAGGGTTTTCAATCATGCACCTGGCTCATACCTTGAAATTGGTGGACATGCTTTGGAGAGTCGGGAGGTGAATTACCCACTGGACAATTCTCAGTCTCTGACCTGCTATTGTAGCCACACTATTTACGTGGCTGGTCCAGTGAATGTGTAGCAAAGCTTCTCAACAAAAACAGTTGATAGTTTGTTAATTAATTCCATCAAAGTTTGGATAGCTATCTAGTCGGATTGAAGGCTTTGAAGTTAAGTATTGACAGAGATACCCATACATTTCACGAGCCCCAGTGATGTGGGTAGAGGGAGGGAATAATATTTCTAATCTAGGAAGCAAGGTGTATGTGCAGGAACGGGTGAACACTCTGACCTTCTGCCTCCTTTTGAGATCAGAGTGTATTTATGTGAGAAGTCTCATCAAGAGTTTTGGCAGAGAATCCATGATTGTCTGTGAAAGGAGATGTGTGATGGGGATTACTCTTCCACGCAGCCTTACGTTTTCAACTTGGTTAACGAAGTGACTTCTGGAACTCAGTGTACTGAACACCACTGGCTTCTGTTCCATGTAAGATGGGGGAAAACAATGAGCAATTTAACATTTTTATTTAGGACAGTTATACCAAAATGATATCACCCCAGTTATATTAGGTGAAATGAAATGCAGTCTATGGCATGTAATCATTTACCAGTGTCTGTTGCTGATAAATTCTCAAGTGAGCCATATTCAAACCTGCTGAGCTTAAATAAAATAAATATTACATTTTCTGGATAAAGAGCAGACAGAAAATGTATTAATCACCCTGAAATATCCTGAAGCCCGTGCTTAGCATGTCTTAGAATGACTCTTCCCCCAGGAAAAAAAACGTACCTGTCAAATATACTCTCCTTTGTCCTCAATCCCCTGAAGCTGTTATCTTGTTAAGTCTCAATCTGACATTTCAGGATTGGGACCACATCTTGTGCTTCTCGCATTAATTCTTTAAATCTCGCAATGACCTTTTAGAATGAAATGGAAAAATTAACAAACTTACCGAAATCCATTTAAAAAGCCAATATTTTAACTTAATTGCTGAATGTTAAGGCATTGGATATTAGTTACATAACATTTCCTGCTCTATGTTCTGGCTGTGGTTACATCGCCATGGTAAGCTTGTACGCTGCAGCTATCACGCACCCTGTTTTTCACAATGTTAGCCCTTGACATGAGTGGTGCGGTGGCACAGTGGTTAGCACTGGTGCATCACAGCGCCAGTGACCCGTGTTCAGTTCCAGCCTCGGGTCACTGTCTGTGTGGAGTTTGCACATTCTCCCCGTGTCTGCGTGGGTTTCCTCCGGGTGCTCCGGTTTCCTCCCACAGTCCAAAGACGTGCTGGTTAGGCGGATTGGCCATGCTAAATTGACCCTAGTGTCAGGGATTAACAGGGGTAAATATGTGGGTTTATGGGAATAGGCCTTGGGTGGGATCGTGGTTGGTGCAGACTCGATGGGCTGAATGGCCTCCTTCTGCACTGTAGGGATTCTAGTCTGTGATAAATGAAGAATATACCGGATTAATGAAAAGGAAAAGTTTGTCGAATTACAGTGAAAGCTGAACAGTTTGAGCGGAGAAGGCCTTTTCATTTCCAGACAAGTGAACTTCAGAACAGTAAAGTAAACACAAACTACTGCGGATGCTGGAGGTTTGAACTGAAGACAGGAAAAACTCAGCAGGTCCGGCAGTATCTGTGGAGAGAGAAGTGGAATCATAGCCGCGATTCTCCCAAAGTGATGAATTGGCAGGAAAACTGTTCCAGATCCCGACTGTTTTGTCAGTTCAGCTCCTCACCCGAATCTCCCCAGTCTGTGCACTGCAGAGGTCCCAGTCGTGAATATCATTAAAAACCCGGACGATGGGGCCTATTCACGTTGGAGTCTGACAGTTCTGGAACTCTGCGCACGCGCAGTGGCTCCGATCTGTCGGCCTTCCCGTTTGCTGCACAGCTCAATCACTGGCCAACCCGGGACCCCCGCAGTGCTGCCCCTCCAGCCCCTCCATGGCCCGATCGCGGCCCCCACAACAATTCCCGGGCCAGCCCTGACCACCCCCCCCCCCCCCCCCCCCCGGAGCGCCCCGATGCACAACTCACCCCCCCCCCAGCAGTGGCGATCCCACCACCCCCCTCACCCTGGCAGACCCCCCCCCCCACTGACCCCTCCCCAGAGTGAGACCCGCCCCCAGAAGAAGGCCCCCCCAGCAGACCACCCCAGCCCACCCCAATCGCTGCCCTCCCTCCATCCCAGACCAATCTTGTCTGCAGAGTGGCAGCGGGACCCCCCCACCCCTACTGATCACCCCTAGGCCCTGCCCACAGTAGGCTCTGCCCTCTTGGCACTGCCCGATGCCTGATGGGCAGTGCCAAGGTGCTCCCTGAGCATGGGCATTTTGCCCCTTGGACACTACCAGGAAGCCCAGGCCCAGAGGGCATCATCCCCCCACCACCTGACTCTCTGGGGGGCCCCGATTGCCCCCCCTTCATTCCAGGGGGCTCTCCCGCTAGTTCCCCGAATATGGGGAGCTAGTCTGAACCCCGCCGGAATGAGGTACTCCTGGCGGGGTGGGAGATTCAATCGGGACCTGAAAGTTCCCGATAATCACATTTAAAACATATTTTAAATACATTTAAAAAAGATTCAAATTACTCACCTGCCTTCCCGTCAGTTTCCAGCGTGGTCTGACTGGCGACTGTTTGTCGTCTCTGGGAGATGCCCATGTGTTCCCGGTACAAGGCCGGCGACGCGCATCTCCCACCGCGATTCGCCAGAAAAGTTGTGGGTCGCGATGGGACAATCGCGGCCAACATTTCGAGTCTGCAGGATTTTCCTTCCGAACTGAAGAGAAAGCAGGAGTGCGATGGGTTTTATGTTGTTGAAAAAGCTTTGTAGTGGAGCAAAGGAGAAAGTCAGGGATGGGTTAGAGGGCAGGGGAGATTAACTGACAAAAGGTATCACGGAACCAAAGACACAGAGAGTGGTAATGAGAGTATGAAAGAGACAAGGATTAAATAATAAATCTCCCTCTTGTTCTTGATCCTTTCACGAGTGGGAATAGTTTCCCCCTATCTACTCTGCTCATGATTTTGAATGTCGCTATCAAATCTCCTCTTGGCTTTCTCTCCTCCAAGGAAAACAGTCTCAACTTCTCCAATCTATTTTCACAACTGAAGTTCCTCATCACTGGGACCGTGAATCTTCTCTGCACTCTCTCCAATGCCTTCACACTTTTCTTAAAATGCAATGTCCAGCGTTAGACGCGGTACTCCAGCTAAGGCAGGACTGGTGCCTTATACATTCAGCATAACCTCCTTGCTCTTCTACTCTCTGCCTCTACTAATAAAGCCTAGGGTTGTGTATGCTTTATTAAGCACTCTCTACCCAGGCCCATGTTACAGAACTGCAGAATACTGATGAAAGGCTTGATGAAACTGAGGAGAGAGTTTTTACTGTGGAAGATGCCACTTCCTCGGTAGAAGCTCATTTATAGTGTATTAGAAAGCACCTGTTCATAATGTCGGAGCATCCAGATGACTTAGAAAACTGAAACCAGTGGGAAAATGTTCAGATTATCAGTTTACCAAAAGGAGCTGAGGGAAAGTTCCCAGTTAATTTCTTTGAGAGCTGACTATCACAATTTCTTAACGTAGAAACGAAAACTGGGTGCATTAAACTGGAAAGGACACCCCGCTTAATTGCTCTGAGGCCCAGGGTCAAACAACGACCCCGGCCCATAGTGTATGCATTTCCATAACTCCAAAGATTGCCAAAAAGTGATGGAGGCAGCTGGACGAAGTGAGGCCTCTTGACGAAGTGGGGCCTTACTCTCTGATGGATCGAAGGTCTCTTCCCATCAGGATTTTTCAGTGGCGATACATCAGAGACGCAAGGGTTTTACGAAGTTAGAGGATGACTGAAGGCCATCGGAGCACAATACGCTCTACTGTACCCAGCCTTACCAAGGGTGACATTCAGCAAGTCTACAAAAACATTCAACACCCTGTCTAAAGCTTTCGTGAACTCTGTGGAAGGCAATGATTCAGGTCCTTCAGCTGAATGACATTATTAACAGGTTGCAGTTGACCATAACATTTGAACTTCATCCTTTTCTATTATATTCTTTTATTTTTACTTGTACTTATCATTCTGACTGAGATGATCTGGTAACTGAGCACCACAGCACCTGTTGTCATTAAGAAATGATGGGACTCGTACATAACTTTGATGAATAATATTCTCGAGTGTGTTTTTTTCTATTCGAGGAATACACTTTGCAGGTTGTACGATACTCGAGCCGTATAAGAAATGTCTTTCTTTTTTATATTGCACATTCTCCCCGTGTCTGCGTGGGTTTTCTCCGGGAGCTCCAGTTTCCTCGCACAGTCCAAAGATGTGCAGGTTAGATTGATTGGCCATGCTAAATTGACCCTAGTGTCAGGGATTAGTAGAGTAAATATGTGGGGTTACGGGAATAGGGCCTGGGTGGGATTGTTGTCGGTGCAGACTCGATGGGCCGAATGACCTCCTTCTGTACTGTAGGGATTCTATGGATTCTATATATATACTTGTAATAACTTTGTACATATTATCTGTCTCCTCTCTTATTATGTTAAATATGAGTGGCGCCACTGCCAGGAGATGGATGTGTGACTTCAGCCTTAATAGGTGAGGTCAGATTACAGAGATGGCACCTCATTCTTTTGGTCTTTATATTACATTTCAATTCTTCTTTCCTGAAGAGCGTGGCTCCTTCTTATATATATGGAATATGTGTGTGTTTAGTCAAACAAGGCCTTGCATTCGGTGAAGATTAAAAACCCTGAAGATTAGGATTATTTATGATTGTTTGTTCTGTTGTTTAAAATAGGTTCTGTGTTCTCTCTTTATTTTGGGTTTAGAGAATCGTTAGTTGGTAACTAGTGTTTCTGTAAGGGTACAGACAAGTCTAATTTACCGGAAAACGGCTATATAATATGTCACAGGCGTTTCTTGCACAGCTGGGGTGTAGGAGGAGAGTTTTGGTGCAAAGCTGAGAAAGTCAGTTTCGGGTAAAAGGCCAACTTTCTTTTTATCAATATCCGACATGCTATTCTTCTCAAGCAATGACAGCAGCTACACTGAAACTCTGCCCTTGGAATGTACAGGAGATACATCATCCTATTAAATGAGAAAGATTCTGTCTTTTCTCAAAAAGGAGAAAGTTGATATAGCCCTGATACAAGAGACTCATTTAGATGACAAAAAACATTTGAAATTGAAGCAGGATTGGGTCGGAGAAGTGGGGGAGGATTCTCCCACTCCGCCTAGCGCAACGGTCGGGCATGCGTAGGATTCGGCGCACATCTCCCTGCGCCAGATCGCGGTGGAGGGGGGAGGGGTTTGAGGGGGGAGGCAGCACTGCGGGGGCCCCGGGCTGGCTAGTAAATGGGAGGCTGACAGTTCGGGACCACCGCGCTTGTACAGAGGCCCATTGGTTTCAGCCTCCCAGGCGGGAATAGCCCCCCCCTCCTCCCCCGAAATCTAATGATATTCCCGCTGGTGGCCTCTGCATTGCACAGAGTCTGGGAGATTCTAGTGTGAACTCCCGCCGAAAAAAAAAACAGCGTGAATTACTCCAGTTTTCCTGCAAATTCAATTTTTGGGAGAATTCCGCCTGTGGTTCCTGCTTCATGTTTGAATCGTGGCCGAGGGGTCGCAATTTTGATTAATAAAAACCTTCCATTTAGACTTGAAAACTGGGTGAAGGATAAAGGAGGAAGAAATCAATGGACTCGATGGGCTGAATGGCCTCCTTCTGCACTGTGGAATTCTATGATTCTGTGATATGTGATTATCAAAGGAATACTGCATGGGGGAAGTATTTTGATAATGAATGTTTATAATCCTCCAAATTATTCTCCTGATTTGGTTACTAAAGTCTTTATGGATTTTGCTGAAGCAGCATTGACAAATTATTTTATATGAAGGAACTTCAGCTGCCACCTAAATCCTTTGATTGACAAGTTTCCTCTCGCTAGGAATCCACCTACTCAACTAATGTCTGTATGTGATGAATTGGGATATTTGGACATTTGGAGAACATTGCATGCTCAGGATAAAGAGATTTCCTTCTTCTCTGATCCTCACCAATGTAATATCAGAATTGATTATTTCTTTCAAGCTAAAACCAATATTACACTCGGTGGTTTCCTGCTCTGTGGGTAGTCATGTGATCTCTGATTATGCTTCTGTCTTCTTGGAATTTTTCTCTTTTTTCGAACTCCCAACAATTTCTGAAGATCAAAAGTTGACCTTAAATGCTCCCATTTCTAAAGAGGAAATATCATCAGCATTGAAAGATCTGGGTAAAGCTTCGGGAACCTGATGGTTTTGGAAATGCATTTTATAAGGAATTCAAAGATATGCTGATACAACCTTTGATAGATACACATACCCATTCACTTGCAGTAGGATAGCTACCTCAGTCTCTTAGAAAAGAAAGTATTTCTTTAATTTTGAAGACAGGCAAAAGTCCCTTTAATAGACCAGTCTCACTTTTAAATGTAGATCTCTGAAACTACAATTTAAAATACTGATGTTGCGGCGAGAAAATAATCTTCCTTTAATTATCCAGGGTGATCAGACTGGGCTTATAAAAGCCTCAGACTTGGCAAAATTTGTTTTATAACCTGAGAAGTAACCAAACCGATCAATAATGTCAATAATAGCAGGAACAGAAATTTCAGTCTTAGACAAAGATACTAACACATCATTAGCGTATAATGTAATCTTATGCTGCTCTCCACCAATAGCCAAACCTAAATACCAAAGGGGTCTGTCTCATTGCCTCAGCTAACGGCTCGATAAAACTTGAAAACAACAACTGGGATAGAGGGTAACCCTGCCTGATCCCCCACTGAAGACAATGTCAGGAGATTATGAAATATCATTCAGGTTTCTCAAAAACAGGCGATGGACAGCTTGCTGCTTTCATTGGACACGGAGAAAGCACTTGACCAGGTGGAGTGGAACTATTTATTTTACACATGGCAGATAAATTTGGACTGGGCAGGGATTATTAAATGGACACAAATGCTTTATATTTCCAAATGCTTTTATTTCCAAATTGATATAGTTCTTTTTTTGTAAATTTTATATTCCTTGCAGCACTTTGAGTCAACAAGGAATCTAATGCTATTCAGACTGCATTAATTTCATTCATGGCTGGGATGAAATGGCTAGGATTTGTACCATACTCACTCACTGTTTTTGGCCAGTTTTATTTCCACCTGATGCTGCCATTCCTGCATCTTATGCTTTCTGTTGGTCATAGATGAAATTACCCATCCTTTTGCAAAAACCCACTTGCAGCAGTTCTCACGAGCAGTTATTGAGCTAATAATTTTAGTCTTCAGTGGGGGATCAGGCAGGGTTACCCTCCATCCCCGTTGGAGAATAAGAGTAGGGACATCTTGCTGCACCTGAACAAAGTGCTGGTGAGACTACATCTGGAGTACTGTGAGCCGTTTTGATCCCGTTATTTAAAGAAAAATATTATTTTATTGGAGGCAGTTCAGAGAAGGCTCACTAGGATGATTCCTGGTATGGAGGGATTGTCTTATGAGGAAAGGTTAAATGGGTTGGGATTCTACTCATTGGTATTTAGAAGAATGAGAGGTGATCTCGTTGAAACCTATAGGATTCGTAAGGAGTTTGACAGGATAAATACTGAGAGGATGTTTCCCCTCATGGGAGGATCTCAGACCAGAGGACATAGTCTCAAAATAAAGGAGCGTCAATTTAAGACTGAGATGAGGAGCAATTTCTTCTCTAAGAGGGTTGTGAGTCTTTGAAACTCCTTGCCACAGAGAGCTGTGGGGTAGAGACCTTGTGTATATTTAAAGCTGAGATAGATTTTTGATCAGTAAGGGAATCAAAAGTTATGGGGAAGGGGCAGGAAAGTGGACCTGAGGAATGTTGGATCAGCCATGATCCTATTGAATGGAGGAGTAGGCTTGAGGGGCCGAATGGCCTACTCCTGTTCCTATTTCTTATGGTCTTATGGTCTAAAACAACTTTGCATCTAGTACCAGTGCCTCCCCTATTAAAAACAAATCGCTGTTCACAGAACTAAGGTGATTAATTAGTAAGTTTTATGATTTGTTATGGGGAGATGGTAGTGTAGTCGTTGGGGATCTGTTTAGCTTAGATGGCTGGATAGCTGGTTAGTGATTTAGGGCAATCCCAACAGCACGGGATCAATTCCCGTATTTGTTGAGATTATTCATGAAGGCCCACGTTCTTAATCTTGCCCTTCGCCTGAAGTGCAGTGGTCCTTCGGTTAAATTGCTACCAGTCAGCTCGCCCCCCTCAAAGGGGACAGCAACCTATGCTCATCTGGAACTATGGTGACTTTACCTATGTTCTAGATCCAATACAGATATGCAAGAGGTACTGCGGATTTGGGAAAGGGATTGCACGGTGAATATTGATGAAGAAATCTGGGGAGGTTATTCGGGAGAATGCAAATAAAATTTCTGTGTGTAATAGAACGACGGTGATTCAATTAAAAATTCTACATTGTTTGCATGTTGCACCAAGTTTAAGACATCTGATGGATTTTGCCATATCTTCACTGTGTCAAAAAAGTAAATTCATAATAGGGGACTATACTCACTGGGTGGGATTTTCCAGCCGAGCTCACCCCAAAGCCAGAAAATCCCGAGGTCAACGAACTTTGCATGGTCCGTGTCCCGCCCACTACGATTCCCGTGGTGAGTGGGACAGGAAAATTCCAGCCACCATGTCTAGTCTTATATGAAAATTTTAAAAAATTGGTCAAGTATACTTAAAGAGCTAGAAAAATATGGTAAAATGCCAGTGTTTTTCCTCAGTTTCCATTTTGTAATTTTCTAAGACTGCAAGGAATATTTGTCAAACCAGTAGAGAAAATGCTGGCAAATCTCAGCAGGTCTGGCAGCATCTGTAAGGAGAGAAAAGAGCTGACGTTTCGAGTCCAGACGACCCTTTGTCAAAGGAATATTTGTCGCCCGTTCTGCCACTTGCCTTTAGCCATTACCAGAATGTTCCTTGGTTATGGAGAAGGAAATTGGATGGGTTTCCATTGGAAGTTCCTCGTGTGTGGATACTGAGTGACGGCAGACCATCAGACCAAACTCAATCCTTTGCCTCCCCCCTCCTCGGTGTTCCACCCTGCCATTGTTCATTGAGGGGCTGGAACAAGTATAAAAGCTCTCGGGCTGTACAAATCAGAAAATGTTTAATGTAATGTAAATGCAATCTGCAGCGCAAGTGGAGTGAGGCACCCCAGAGTGCTTGGTGCTATATTTAACCAAATTGATCTGCATTGCATTATGTGAACTGCCACACTTTGAGTTGTGCTGTAATGTACCTTTATAGAATAAAGTATCTTCTTGGAAAAATAAATTGCAGGCTGACAATGTCATAACAACACTAGGTTTGATTCCTCGTCCTGGCTGAACTAACTGCACAGTTTAGGAAAAATGAAGAGCTTTGGGACAGATTTTCCAGTTAATTAATGCATGGGCTCCACTATTATCATGTGATCCTTGCTGCCCGGTTTTCCTCCATGCACCGCACCCAGTTATCCATTGCATCCAAGCACAATAACCCTCTGCCTTATTTTCCTATTTTCACTGCACCCCTTTGTTCCTGAAGGTGTTGACCTCTTGATGGTTTTGTGGGTGCTGGTCACTCTCTGATGCATTGGCCAAGTATCCG
Source organism: Mustelus asterias (assembly GCF_964213995.1). NCBI lineage: Eukaryota > Metazoa > Chordata > Chondrichthyes > Carcharhiniformes > Triakidae > Mustelus > Mustelus asterias. Next base: position 32,939,321 of record NC_135805.1, read on the forward strand.
TTCTCCGTGTGTGAGCATTTGTGGCAGGGAGGGGCAGGTAGGGAGGGGGTGGCGGGGTAAGGCAATTTATTGAGCTTGGTCTGCCGTCACTCAGCACCCACACACTGGAATGATCTAGAATCATAGAATCCCTACAGAGCAGAAGGAAGCCATTCGGCCCGTCAAGCTTGCACCGATAACAATCCCACCCAAGCCCTATACTCATAATGCCACTAATTACCCTGCTAATCCCCCTGACAATAAAGAGCAATCAACCTAACTTGCACATCTTTGGAATGTGGGAGGAAACCGGAGCACCCGGAGGAAACCCATGCAGACACGGGGAGAACATGCAAACTCCACACAGACAGTGACCCGAGGCCAGAATTGAACCTGGATCTCTGGCACTGTGAGGCAGCAGTGCTAACCACTGTACTACCATGCCACCTCAGATCTGGACTGGGAAACCCACCCAATTTCCTCCTTCATAAACAGGGAACAATTTGACTAATGTTAACACCCCTACATTCCTGATGGTAATAGCAAAAGGCAAGTTGCAGAGCGGGCGACAAATATTCCTTGCAGCCTTAGGAAAAATACAAATAGCTGCGTGCTGGCCTTTTGCTGCTGTTTGCTAAGCCCAAAGGGGGAGAAGGTTAAAAAGGGGCAGGAAGGGAATCCCATTGTGCAGGCAAATGAACCAACAGTTGGACCATTGCAGGATGGCTGCTGAGGCAGAAATAGACCATAGAACATAGAACAGTACAGCACAGAACAGGCCCTTCGGCCCACGATGTTGTGCCGAGCTTTATCTGAAACCAAGATCAAGCTATCCCACTCCCTATCATCCTGGTGTGCTCCATGTGCCTATCCAATAACCGCTTAAATGTTTCTAAAGTGTCTGACTCCACTATCACTGCAGGCAGTCCATTCCACACCCCAACCACTCTCTGCGTAAAGAACCTACCTCTGATATCCGTCCTGTAACTCCCACCACGAACCCTATAGTTATGCCCCCTTGTAATAGCTCCATCCACCTGAGGAAATAGTCTTTGAACGTTCACTCTATCTATCCCCTTCATCATTTTATACACCTCTATTAAGTCTCCCCTCAGCCTCCTCCGCTCCAGAGAGAATAGCCCTAGCTCCCTCAACCTTTCCTCATATGACCTACCCTCCAAACCAGGCAGCATCCTGGTAAATCTCCTCTGCACTCCTTCCAGCGCTTCCACATCCTTCCTATAGTGAGGTGACCAGAACTGCACACAATATTCCAAATGTGGTCTCACCAAGGTCCTGTACAGTTGCAGCATAACCCCACGGCTCTTAAACTCCAACCCCCTGTTAATAAAAGCTAACACACTACAGGCCTTCTTCACAGCTCTATCCACTTGAGTGGCAACCTTTAGAGATCTGTGGATATGGACCCCAAGATCTCTCTGTTCCTCCACAGTCTTCAGAACCCTACCTTTGACCCTGTAATCCACATTTAAATTTGTCCTACCAAAATGAATCACCTCACATTTATCAGGGTTAAACTCCATTTGCCATTTTTCAGACCAGCTTTGCATCCTATCTATGTCTCTTTGCAGCCTACAACAGCCCTCCACCTCATCCACTACTCCACCAATCTTGGTGTCATCAGCAAATTTACTGATCCACCCTTCAGCCCCCTCCTCTAAGTCATTAATAAAAATCACAAAGAGCAGAGGACCAAGCACTGATCCCTGCGGCACACCGCTAGCAACCTGCCTCCAATCCGAAAATTTTCCATCGACCACCACCCTCTGTCTTCGGTCAGACAGCCAGTTGCCTATCCAATCGGCCAACTTTCCCTCTATCCCACACCTCCTCACTTTCATCATAAGCCGACCATGGGGGACCTTATCAAACGCCTTACTAAAATCCATGTATATGACATCAACTGCCCTACCTTCATCAACACACTTAGTTACCTCCTCAAAAAATTCTATCAAATTTGTGAGGCACGACTTGCCCTTCACGAATCCGTGCTGACTATCTCGGATTAATCCGCATCTTTCTAAATGGTCGTAAATCCCATCCCTAAGGACCCTTTCCATCAATTTACCAACCACCGAAGTAAGACTAACCGGTCTATAATTACCAGGGTCATTTCTATTCCCTTTCTTAAACAGAGGAACAACATTCGCCATTCTCCAGTCCTCTGGCACCATCCCCGTGGACAGCGAGGACCCAAAGATCAACGCCAAAGGCTCTGCAATCTCATCCCTTGCCTCCCAAAGAATCCTAGGATACATTTCATCAGGCCCAGGGGACTTATCGACCTTCAGTTTATTCAAAACTGCCAAGACATCCTCCCTCCGAACATCTATTTCCTCCAGCCTATTAGCCTGTAACACCTTCTCTTCCTCAAAAACATGGCCCCTCTCCTTGGTGAACACTGAAGAAAAGTATTCATTCATCACCTCGCCTATCTCTACTGACTCCATACACAAGTTCCCACTACTGTCCTTGACCGGCCCTAACCTCACCCTGGTCATTCTTTTATTCCTCACATAAGAGTAAAAAGCCTTGGGGTTTTCCTTGATCCGACCCGCCAAGGACTTCTCATGTCCCCTCCTAGCTCTCCTAAGCCCCTTTTTCAGCTCATTCCTTGCTAACTTGTAACCCTCAATCGAGCCATCTGAACCTTGTTTCCTCATCCCGACATAAGCTTCCCTCTTCCTTTTCACAAGACATTCCACCTCTTTTGTGAACCATGGTTCCCTCACTCGGCCATTTCCTCCCTGCCTGACAGGAACATACCTATCAAGGACATCCAGTATTTGTTCCTTGAAAAAATTCCACTTTTAATTAGTTCCTTTCTCTGACAGTTTCTGTTCCCAACTTATGCCCCCTAATTCTTGCCTAATCGCATCATAATTACCCCTCCCCCAATTGTAAACCTTGCCCTGCCGTACGGCCCTATCCCTCTCCATTGCAATAACAAAAGACACCGAATTGTGGTCACTATCTCCAAATTGCTCTCCCACAACCAAATCTAACACTTGGCCCGGTTCATTTCCCAGTACCAAATCCAATGTGGCCTCACCTCTAGTCGGCCCATCCACATATTGTGTCAGGAAACCCTCCCGCACACACTGCACAAAAACTGCCCCATCCAAACTATTTGACCTACAAAGGTTCCAATCAATATTTGGAAAGTTAAAGTCCCCCATGACAACTACCCTGTGACCCCCACACATATCCATAATCTGCTTAGCAATTTCTTCCTCCACATCTCTATTACTATTTGGGGGCCTATAGTAAACTCCTAGCAACGTGACCGCTCCTTTCCTATTTCTAACTTCAGCCCATATTACCTCAGTGTGCAGATCCCCCACGAAGTGCCTTTCCGCAGCCGTTAAACTATCCTTGATTAACAATGCCACTCCTCCACCTCTTTTACCAGCTTCCCTACACTTAGTGAAACATCTATACCCCGGAACGTCCAACAACCATTCCTGTCCTTGTTCTACCCACGTCTCCGTAATCTTGCACTATGAGGAGAGTGGTCCTTTCCCAGGGCGGCACAGTGGTTAGCACTGCTGCCTCACAGCGCCAGGGACATGGGTTCAATTCCGGCCTCGGGTTACTGTTTGTGTGGAGTTTGCACATCCTCCCCGTGTCTGCGTGGGTTTCCTCCGGGTACTCCAGTTTCCTCCCACAGTCCAAAGATGTGCGGGTAAGGTTGATTGGCCATGCTAAATTGTCCCTTAGTGTCAAGGGGATTAGCAGGGTAAATATATGGGGTTACGGGGATAGGGCCTGGGAGGGATTGTGGTCGATGCAGACTCGATGGGCCGAATGGCCTCCTTCTGCACTGTAGGAATTATATGATTTTGTCGCCCTGTGGCATTATCCCCAGAGCTTGCCCAGACCGAAGTGGAGGGAAATTAGAGGCCACAGCTCACTATTCCTGATTCTGTGCCAACCCAATATCGCACATTAATTGTAGGTGATCCTGCAGCAGATGGTACAGCTCCGAATCTGACTCTTGCTTAAATATAACAGTTGTTTCCATGTAGGTACTTCAGGGCATACAGAAATGACTGGTGACAACTTGGCACAAGTATTCAGGCTATGCTGATCCACGTCCTATCTTCTTTCCCTGGTACTGCTTCAAGTATGATGTGCTACAATTGGAGTAATTCTAAAGAGTGACCCAGAATTACAGTTAATCAAACACTCGCAAATTGTTTTTATCTTGTTGGATCCACTGTCACAGTCTCCCTTGTGAACAGGACCCCTCCACATGCACTGACCCACTGTCAAAGGGAGCTTTTTGGGACCTGTGTCTGCAGATGTGAAGCCACACCCTGACTGGTATCCCTCTATTGCTCCTTCTTATCTCCCAAAAAAATGAAGATACAGCGTGCTTCCTATGGGAAAATCCATCGCAGCCTAGCGGCAGTTGCTGGAGACATAGGACATCGAGGCGATGCCCCCATCGCCACTTTCACAGAGCTAAGTAGCTGGAGAAAAACAGAATGCTTTTTTTCCAAAATAACTATTTGACTGGGTTCTATAAACGGACTTCACGTTCAGCTCAGCACCTATCACACCGACATCCACTGCTTTTTGATATCAATAAGATTGAGTGCCCTGTGTGTACAAATTCTTTGCAGGATGTCTCTCCCAGTACTTCCACCCACTACATTCCAATATCCGAACAAAGCCCTTGCTTCTTTCAAACGGTGCTTCGTCCCTCTCTAAACTCCACCACGCCCCCACCCCACCCCCACCTCACCCCACCCCCACCTCACCCCACCCCCACCCCCCCAACCCTCAACCCACCTCAACCCTACCACCCCCACCCCACCCCCACCCCACCCCCAACCCACCCCCACCTCACCCCACCCCCACCCCCCCAACCCTCAACCCACCTCAACCCTACCACCCCCACCCCACCCCCACCCCACCCGCAACCTACCCCCACCTCACCCCACCCCCACCCCCCCAACCCTCAACCCACCCTCACCACCCCAGCCCACCCCAACCCTACCCCCACCTCACCCCACCCCCACCACCCCAGCCCACCCCCTACTCCTCCACCTCACCCCCAACCCATCCCCCACCCCCCCAACCCACCTCACCCCCACCATCCCCATCCCACCCCCACCCCACCCCCCCACCTCACGCCACCCCCAACCCTCAACCCACCCTCACCACCCCAGCCCACCCCAACCCTACCCACACCTCACCCCATCCCCCAACTCATCCCACCCCAACCCTACCCACCACCCCACCCCCCCCCATTCTCATCATCCCACCCCCATCACCCCCCCACCCTCGCTGCCCCCACCACCCCCACTCCCACCGTCCTGCGCTTCCCCACTGCCCCCCATGCTCACCACCCCCACCACCCCACCATCCTGCACCGCACCCCCCCCCCCACTGCCACCACCACCCCCACTGCCCACCCACCCCACCCCTCAACCTATGCCTGTAATTGGGGTGACCCTGATTGCAAAATCTACCCCACGTTGCTCTCTTTTTCTCAGTGGTCTGATGGCTAGAAATCTAATCTAATCTAATCTGAACAAGCTGAAACTTCCTCGTGTGACACTAATATATTAGTAATGCGTGATGCTGACTGCACCATTTAATCAGGAGCTTGTAATATTTTTTTTATGAGCGAATAACGTGACAGAGTATTTAATGAATCATTTAATTAATCAGTAGGTTATTTGATTAGAACGGTTAGGGGACCACCTCCTTTCAATCTTATGACTTCCAGAGGTGATATCGTGAGTGCTATAATGCTTTTTGCTGCACTATAATACGTGACAGGACATAATGAGGTGCGTTTACATACAGTATCAGGTTACTCATTGGAACACTGTTAGAAATATCAGGAAGTGCAATTCATACCAGTTAGAGCAACTGAGATTCTTTTAAATCAGCCTTTCTAAATTAATATTGTAAGCATCTATCCTTAAGGTTAACTCTAGGTTTTGGATGCAAACAGGTTAATCTATCTTTAATTGGTTTATTAACTCACATTCAATCAGCCTCACTTTTCACTGACCACGGGGAGAAATTAAATAATTGTGCCACCAGCGTATGTCAGGACATCTGCAAGAATCTTTGCTTTGGACACTGATGTACCAGAAAATATAACATAGCATAGGATTTCCCAAACTCCAGGACTCACCCAGCAGTCCCATAGTAGGTGTGTAGGTGTGTGTGAGAGAGAGAGGTGTGTGTGTGAGGTGAGTGTGTGAGAGAGATGACTGTGTGTATGTGTGTGTGAGAGAGAGAGAGACGTGTGTGTGATAGGTGAGTGCGTGTGTGAGAGAGACATGTGTGTGAGAGGTGAGTGAGATTGTGTGTGTGAGAGGTTTGTGTGTGAAGGAGGTGAGTGTGTGCGTGTGTGAGAGACGTCTGTATGTGTATGTGTGTCTGTGTGTCTGTGTGTGTGTGTGTGTATGAGAGAGAGAGAGAGGTTGAGTGTGTGTGTGGGAGAGGGAGGTGGTTGTGTTTGTGCATGTGTGAGAGAGGTGAGTACATGAGGTGTTTGAGTGGGAGAGAAAGGCGAGTGTGTAAGGTGTGTGTGTGGGAGAGAGAGATGTGTGTGTGTATGCGCAGGAGGTGAGTGTGTGTGGGAGAGAGAGACGAGAGTGTGTGTGAGAGAGGCGAGAGTGTGTAGAGCGGCAAGTGTGTGAGAGCGGTGGGAGTGTGTGAGAGGCGAGAGTGTGTGAGAGGCGAGAGTGTGTGAGAGAGGCGAGAGTGTGTGAGAGAGTCGAGAGTGTGTGAGAGAGTCGAGTGTGTGTGAGAGAATCGAGTGTGTGTGTGTCAGAGGCGAGAGTGTGTGAGAGGCGAGTGTGTGTGAGAGTCGAGTGTGTGTGTCAGGGGCGAGAGTGTGTGAGAGAGGCGAGAGTGTGTGAGAGAGTCGAGTGTGTGTGAGAGAGTCGAGTGTGGGTGTCAGAGGCGAGAGTGTGTGAGAGGCGAGAGTGTGTGAGAGTCGAGTGTGTGTGTCAGAGGCGAGAGTGTGTGAGAGAGGTGAGAGAAGCGAGAGTGTGAGAGAGTCGAGTGTGTGTGTCAGAGGCGAGAGTGTGTGAGAGAGTCGAGAGTGTGTGAGAGAGTCGAGTGTGTGTGAGAGAGTCGAGTGTGGGTGTCAGAGGCGAGAGTGTGTGAGAGGCGAGAGTGTGTGAGAGTCGAGTGTGCGTGTCAGAGGCGAGAGTGTGTGAGAGAGGTGAGAGAGGTGAGTGTGTGAGAGAGGTGAAAGTGTGTGAGAGAGGCGAGAGTGTGTGTCAGAGGTGAAAGTGTGTGAGAGAGGCGAGAGTGTGTGAGAGAAGCGAGAGTGTGTGAGAAAGGCGAGAGTGTGTGAGAGAGTCGAGTTTGTGTGTCAGAGGTGAGAGTGTGTGAGAGAGGCGAGAGTGTGTGAGAGAGGCGAGAGTGTGTGAGAGAGTCGAGTGTGTGTGAGAGTCGAGTGTGGGTGTCAGAGGCGAGAGTGTGTGAGAGTCGAGTTTGTGTGAGAGGTGAGAGTGTGTGAGAGAGGCGAGAGTGTGTGAGAGTCGAGTGTGTGTGAGAGAGTCGAGAGTGTGTGAGAGAGGCGAGAGTGTGTGAGAGTCGAGTGTGTGTGTCAGAGGCGAGAGTGTGTGAGAGAGGCGAGAGTGTGTGAGAGGCGAGAGTGTGAGAGAGTCGAGTGTGTGTGTCAGAGGCGAGAGTGTGTGAGAGAGTCGAGAGTGTGTGAGAGAGGCGAGAGTGTGTGAGAGTCGAGTGTGTGTGTCAGAGGCGAGAGTGTGTGAGAGAGTCGAGTGTGTGTGAGAGGTTGAGAGTGTGTGAGAGAGGCGAGAGTGTGTGAGAGAGGCGAGAGGTGTGAGAGTCGAGTGTGTGTGAGAGAGTCGAGAGTGTGTGAGAGAGGCGAGAGTGTGTGAGAGTCGAGTGTGTGTGAGAGAGGCGAGAGTGTGTGAGAGAGGCGAGAGTGTGTGAGAGAGGCGAGAGTGTGTGAGAGAGGCGAGAGTGTGTGAGAGAGGTGAGAGAGGTGAGTGTGTGTGTGTGAGAGAGGCGAGAGTGTGTGAGAGAGGTGAGAGAGGTGAGTGTGTGTGTGTGAGAGAGATGAGAGTGTTTGAGAGAGGTGAGAGAGGTGAGTGTGTGTGTGTGAGAGAGATGAGAGTGTGTGAGAGAGGTGAGAGAGGTGAGTGTGTGTGTGTGAGAGAGTCGAGAGTGTGTGAGAGAGGCGAGAGGTGTGAGAGTCGAGTGTGTGTGAGAGAGTCGAGAGTGTGTGAGAGTCGAGTGTGTGTGTCAGAGGCGAGAGTGTGTGAGAGAGGCGAGAGTGTGTGAGAGAGGTGAGTGTGTGTGTGTGAGAGAGATGAGAGTGTGTGAGAGAGGCGAGAGTGTGTGAGAGTCGAGTGTGTGTGTGAGAGTCGAGTGTGTGTGAGAGAGGTGAGAGTGTGTGAGAGGTGAGAGTGTGTGAGAGGTGAGAGTGTGTGAGAGGTGAGAGTGTGTGAGAGAGATGAGAGTGTGTGAGAGAGGTGAGAGTGTGTGAGAGTCGAGTGTGTGTGAGAGAGGCGAGAGTGTGTGAGAGAGGTGAGAGTGTGTGAGAGAGGTGAGAGAGGTGAGTGTGTGTGTGTGAGAGAGGCGAGAGTGTGTGAGAGAGGCGAGAGTGTGTGAGAGAGGTGAGAGAGGTGAGTGTGTGTGTGTGAGAGAGGTGAGAGTGTGTGAGAGTTGAGTGTGTGTGAGAGAGGCGAGAGTGTGTGAGAGAGGCGAGAGGTGTGAGAGTCGAGTTTGTGTGAGAGAGTCGAGAGTGTGTGAGAGTCGAGTGTGTGTGAGAGAGGCGAGAGTGTGTGAGAGAGGTGAGAGTGTGTGAGAGAGGCGAGAGTGTGTGAGAGAGGTGAGAGTGTGTGAGAGAGGCGAGAGTGTGTGAGAGAGGTGAGAGTGTGTGAGAGAGGTGAGAGTGTGTGAGAGAGGCGAGAGTGTGTGAGAGAGGCGAGAGTGTGTGAGAGAGGCGAGAGTGTGTGAGAGTCGAGTGTGTGTGAGAGAGGCGAGAGTGTGTGAGAGAGGTGAGAGTGTGTGAGAGAGGCGAGAGTGTGTGAGAGAGGTGAGTGTGTGAGAGAGGTGAGAGTGTGTGAGAGAGGCGAGAGTGTGTGAGAGAGGCGAGTGTGTGTGAGAGAGGCGAGTGTGTGTGAGAGAGGTGAGAGTGTGTGAGAGAGGTGAGAGTGTGTGAGAGAGGTGAGAGTGTGTGAGAGAGGTGAGAGTGTGTGAGAGAGGTGAGAGTGTGTGAGAGAGGCGAGAGTGTGTGAGAGAGGCGAGAGTGTGTGAGAGAGGCGAGAGTGTGTGAGAGAGGCGAGAGTGTGTGAGAGAGGTGAGAGTGTGTGAGAGAGGCGAGAGTGTGTGAGAGAGGCGAGAGTGTGTGAGAGAGGCGAGTGTGTGTGAGAGAGGCGAGAGTGTGTGAGAGAGGCGAGAGTGTGTGAGAGAGGCGAGAGTGTGTGAGAGAGGTGAGAGTGTGTGAGAGAGGCGAGAGTGTGTGAGAGAGGCGAGAGTGTGTGAGAGTCGAGTATGTGTGTCAGAGGCGAGAGTGTGTGAGAGAGGTGAGAGAGGCGAGAGTGTGTGAGAGAGGTGAGAGAGGTGAGTGTGTGTGTGTGAGAGAGGCGAGAGTGTGTGAGAGAGGCGAGAGAGGTGAGTGTGTGTGAGAGAGGCGAGAGTGTGTGAGAGAGGTGAGAGAGGTGAGTGTGTGTGTGTGAGAGAGGCGAGAGTGTGTGAGAGAGGCGAGAGTGTGTGAGAGAGGTGAGAGAGGTGAGTGTGTGTGAGAGAGGCGAGAGTGTGTGAGAGAGGTGAGAGAGGTGAGTGTGTGTGTGTGAGAGAGGCGAGAGTGTGTGAGAGGCGAGTGTGTGTGAGAGAGGTGAGAGAGGTGAGTGTGTGTGTGTGAGAGAGGCGAGAGTGTGTGAGAGAGGTGAGAGAGGTGAGTGTGTGTGTGAGAGAGGCGGGAGTGTGTGAGAGAGGTGAGAGAGGTGAGTGTGTGTGAGAGAGGCGAGAGTCTGTGAGAGAGGTGAGAGAGGTGAGTGTGTGTGTGTGAGAGAGGCGAGAGTGTGTGAGAGAGGCGAGAGTGTGTGAGAGTCGAGTGTGTGAGAGAGGCGAGAGTGTGTGAGAGAGGCGAGAGTGTGTGAGAGAGGCGAGAGTGTGTGAGAGAGGTGAGAGTGTGTGAGAGAGGTGAGAGAGGTGAGTGTGTGTGTGTGAGAGAGGTGAGAGAGGTGAGTGTGTGTGTGTGAGAGAGGCGAGAGTGTGTGAGAGAGGCGAGATGGTGTGAGAGGCGAGTGTGTGTGAGAGAGGTGAGAGTGTGTGAGAGAGGTGAGAGAGGTGAGTGTGTGTGTGTGAGAGAGGTGAGAGTGTGTGAGAGAGGCGAGAGTGTGTGAGAGTCGAGTGTGTGTGAGAGAGGTGAGAATGTGTGAGAGGTGAGAGTGTGTGTCAGAGGCGAGAGTGTGTGAGAGAGGCGAGAGTGTGTGAGAGAGGCGAGAGTGTGTGAGAGTTGAGTGTGTGTGTCAGAGGCGAGAGTGTGTGAGAGAGGCGAGAGTGTGTGAGAGAGGCGAAAGTGTGTGAGAGAGGCGAGAGTGTGTGAGAGAGGTGAGAGTGTGTGAGAGAGGTGAGAGAGGTGAGTGTGTGTGTGTGAGAGAGGCGAGAATGTGTGAGAGAGGTGAGTGTGTGTGTGTGAGAGAGGCGAGAATGTGTGAGAGAGGCGAGAGTGTGTGAGAGAGGTGAGAGTGCGTGAGAGAGTCGAGTGTGTGTGAGAGAGGTGAGAGTGTGTGAGAGAGGTGAGAGTGTGTGAGAGAGGTGAGAGAGGTGAGTGTGTGTGAGAGTTGAGTGTGTGTGTCAGAGGCGAGAGTGTGTGAGAGAGGCGAGAGTGTGTGAGAGAGGTGAGAGTGTGTGAGAGAGGTGAGTGTGTGTGAGAGAGGTGAGAGAGGTGAGAGAGGTGAGTGTGTGTGTGTGAGAGAGGTGAGAGTGTGTGAGAGTTGAGTGTGTGTGTCAGAGGCGAGAGTGTGTGAGAGAGGCGAGAGTGTGTGAGAGAGGTGAGAGTGTGTGAGAGAGGTGAGAGAGGTGAGTGTGTGTGTGTGAGAGAGGCGAGAGTGTGTGAGAGAGGTGAGAGAGGTGAGTGTGTGTGTGTGAGAGAGATGAGTGTGTGTGAGAGAGGTGAGAGAGGTGAGTGTGTGTGTGTGAGAGAGGTGAGAGTGTGTGAGAGTTGAGTGTGTGTGTCAGAGGCGAGAGTGTGTGAGAGAGGCGAGAGTGTGTGAGAGAGGTGAGAGAGGTGAGTGTGTGTGTGTGAGAGAGGCGAGAGTGTGTGAGAGAGTCGAGTGTGTGTGAGAGAGGTGAGAGTGTGTGAGAGAGGTGAGAGAGGTGAGTGTGTGTGTGTGAGAGAGGCGAGAGTGTGTGAGAGAGTCGAGTGTGTGTGAGAGAGGTGAGAGTGTGTGAGAGAGGTGAGAGTGTGTGAGAGAGGTGAGTGTGTGTGAGAGAGGTGAGTGTGTGTGAGAGAGGTGAGAGAGGTGTGTGTGTGTGTGTGAGAGAGGCGAGAGTGTGTGAGAGAGGTGAGAGTGTGTGAGAGTTGAGTGTGTGTGTCAGAGGCGAGAGTGTGTGAGAGAGGCGAGAGTGTGTGTGAGAGGTGAGAGAGGTGAGTGTGTGTGTGTGAGAGAGGCGAGAGTGTGTGAGAGAGTCGAGTGTGTGTGTCAGAGGCGAGAGTGTGTGAGAGAGGTGAGAGTGTGTGTGTGAGAGAGGCGAGAGTGTGTGAGAGAGGTGAGAGTGTGTGAGAGTTGAGTGTGTGTGTCAGAGGTGAGAGTGTGTGAGAGAGGCGAGAGTGTGTGAGAGAGGTGAGAGTGTGTGAGAGAGGTGAGAGAGGTGAGTGTGTGTGTGTGAGAGAGGCGAGAGTGTGTGAGAGAGGTGAGAGTGTGTGAGAGTTGAGTGTGTGTGTCAGAGGTGAGAGTGTGTGAGAGAGGCGAGAGTGTGTGAGAGAGGTGAGAGTGTGTGAGAGAGGTGAGAGAGGTGAGTGTGTGTGTGTGAGAGAGGCGAGAGTGTGTGAGAGAGGTGAGAGAGGTGAGTGTGTGTGTGTGAGAGAGATGAGTGTGTGTGAGAGAGGTGAGAGAGGTGAGTGTGTGTGTGTGAGAGAGGTGAGAGTGTGTGAGAGTTGAGTGTGTGTGTCAGAGGCGAGAGTGTGTGAGAGAGGCGAGAGTGTGTGAGAGAGGTGAGAGAGGTGAGTGTGTGTGTGTGAGAGAGGCGAGAGTGTGTGAGAGAGTCGAGTGTGTGTGAGAGAGGTGAGAGTGTGTGAGAGAGGTGAGAGAGGTGAGTGTGTGTGTGTGAGAGAGGCGAGAGTGTGTGAGAGAGTCGAGTGTGTGTGAGAGAGGTGAGAGTGTGTGAGAGAGGTGAGAGTGTGTGAGAGAGGTGAGTGTGTGTGAGAGAGGTGAGTGTGTGTGAGAGAGGTGAGAGAGGTGTGTGTGTGTGTGTGAGAGAGGCGAGAGTGTGTGAGAGAGGTGAGAGTGTGTGAGAGTTGAGTGTGTGTGTCAGAGGCGAGAGTGTGTGAGAGAGGCGAGAGTGTGTGTGAGAGGTGAGAGAGGTGAGTGTGTGTGTGTGAGAGAGGCGAGAGTGTGTGAGAGAGTCGAGTGTGTGTGTCAGAGGCGAGAGTGTGTGAGAGAGGTGAGAGTGTGTGTGTGAGAGAGGCGAGAGTGTGTGAGAGAGGTGAGAGTGTGTGAGAGTTGAGTGTGTGTGTCAGAGGTGAGAGTGTGTGAGAGAGGCGAGAGTGTGTGAGAGAGGTGAGAGTGTGTGAGAGAGGTGAGAGAGGTGAGTGTGTGTGTGTGAGAGAGGCGAGAGTGTGTGAGAGAGGTGAGAGTGTGTGAGAGTTGAGTGTGTGTGTCAGAGGTGAGAGTGTGTGAGAGAGGCGAGAGTGTGTGAGAGAGGTGAGAGTGTGTGAGAGAGGTGAGAGAGGTGAGTGTGTGTGTGTGAGAGAGGCGAGAGTGTGTGAGAGAGTCGAGTGTGTGTGAGAGAGGTGAGAGAGGTGAGTGTGTGTGTGTGAGAGAGGCGAGAGTGTGTGAGAGAGGTGAGAGAGGTGAGTGTGTGTGTGTGAGAGAGGCGAGAGTGTGTGAGAGAGTCGAGTGTGTGTGAGAGAGGTGAGAGTGTGTGAGAGAGGCGAGAGTGTGTGAGAGAGTCGAGTGTGTGTGAGAGAGGTGAGAGTGTGTGAGAGAGGCGAGAGTGTGTGAGAGAGTCGAGTGTGTGTGAGAGAGGCGAGAGTGTGTGAGAGAGTCGAGTGTGTGTGAGAGAGGTGAGAGTGTGTGAGAGAGGCGAGAGTGTGTGAGAGAGTCGAGTGTGTGTGAGAGAGGTGAGTGTGTGTGAGAGAGGTGAGAGAGGTGAGTGTGTGTGAGAGAGTCGAGTGTGTGTGAGAGAGGCGAGAGTGTGTGAGAGAGTCGAGTGTGTGTGAGAGAGGCGAGAGTGTGTGAGAGAGTCGAGTGTGTGTGAGAGAGGTGAGTGTGTGTGAGAGAGGTGAGTGTGTGTGAGAGAGGTGAGAGAGGTGAGTGTGTGTGTGTGAGAGAGGTGAGAGTGTGTGAGAGTTGAGTGTGTGTGTCAGAGGCGAGAGTGTGTGAGAGAGGCGAGAGTGTGTGAGAGAGGTGAGAGTGTGTGAGAGAGGTGAGAGAGGTGAGTGTGTGTGTGTGAGAGAGGCGAGAGTGTGTGAGAGAGTCGAGTGTGTGTGAGAGAGGTGAGAGTGTGTGAGAGAGGTGAGAGAGGTGAGTGTGTGTGTGTGAGAGAGGCGAGAGTGTGTGAGAGAGTCGAGTGTGTGTGAGAGAGGTGAGAGTGTGAGAGAGGTGAATGTGTGTGTGTGAGAGAGGCGAGAGTGTGTGAGAGAGGTGAGTGTGTGTTTGCTTCTTTTGGGTGTGTGTGTGTGTGCACGTGCATCTGAAATGAGAATCTTGCTCTTCAGCAACAGTTCCAGTATTAAATGAATTTGTGAGCAAAAGGTCAGAATTACTTCACTCATTAAAAATGGCAAAAAATAGGTAAGACATGGAAGTATTTGTTGAGAACTTTTTAATCATAATAAATCAATACATGTAAGTAATAGGAAATATTTTCATAAATGTGTTTTTACCAATTGTGCATTATTAATCAACTTCTTGTTGTTTAAGTCTTCAATATAATAAGAATATTTCTTAGGGGTTCCATCAGTAGAGGTCTAAAGGGTTCCGTGGCTGGAAAAGTTTGGGAAACCCTGAATATTGGTTAGGTTACTGGATTAGCAATCCGGAGAGAGAAATCCATCATGGCAATTCAAAAATTTGAATTCAATGTAAGAATAAATAAATCTGTAAATAAAAATCTTTTATCAGTGAACATGCCTGTGGTTGATCACATCACTTGTGCAATACTTTTACATATTAATCTGCTGTAAAGTCAGGAAAATAGACAAATTATACCCTCAAAAAATTAAAATGCACACCTTTCAAATGTCACACAGAGAGTGGACATTTGCTGCCATCTCTGACGCTGAATTTCACATTTATTTGTCTCTGTGTCATTCATTCTTTGACAACATTTAGACCTCCATTTCTTGCAGGCATTTCAACTGAGACAAATACCAGAAAGAGACAGATTCCAGTATGGTGCCACCCTACTACTTCAGGCAGGTAAAATAAAACAATTTACATTGAGCAGGCTTGTACAACCTTCTCGGGGAGGGGGCCACATTTTTATTGTCTTCTCACTCATGAGGCCATTGATGACATTTTGGTAAGATTAGGTTTCATAAACATTAAACATGAATTTCAAAAATATCAATGTCAAAGCAATAAATTTCAAAAAGGGGTAATTAATAAAAATGCCAAATAAAATGTGCCAAGTAGATAAGCATATTCAAGAATAAAACCTTTATACACACACACACACACACATGCACACATACACGCATACACACACACACACACGCACACACACACACTGCTTGCTAACCTGCTCACTGTTCCCCTGACCTTCCAGCTTACTCAGATTTGTCCTGTTTTTTGTGAACAGGGCATTCCTGGGCAACTTTTCACATTGTCGGGTAGATGTCAGTGTTGTAGCTGTACTGGAACTGCTTGATTAAGGGTACGGCTAGATCTGGAGTATGCCTTCAGCCGGGATTTTGTCAGGGCTCGTAAAAGCCTTTGCATTATCCAATTCCTTCAACCATTTTTTGATATCATGTGGGGTGATTCATTTGGCTGAAAGTTGCATCTAAGATTTTGGGGAGTTCAGGACGAGACATCGCAGTGTCTACAGCTGTGCCTCCAGCTCAAAGACTCTGAGCTGGAACTCTTCAAGCCACAGATGTGTTTGTCCTGGATCACACTGGTGTCCAGGAGCTCCCACATTCTGTAGTCGCAACACGCCACCTTCTTTATTATGTGTCAGTTAATTATGTTAACTAGACATTTGGTGCTAGGTAATTGTGTTATTCTTTATATGTGTAAGTTAATTAATTTAGCTTAATTAGTAAATCTCACTACTCCCAATAACCTTTACTACTGCTATTAGTACATAGGAATCAAGTAAAAAAAGAAACAAAGAAATCAAAGCGAGGGCATGAAAAAAATTAGTAAGCAAGATTAAGGAAAACACAAAGATGTTTTACCAATATATAAAGAGCAAAAGGACAGTTAAGGGAAAAGTGGACCAATCAGAGATGAAAAAGGAAACTTGTGTGAAGATGCAGAGGATATGGGAAGGGTTTTAAATGAATATTTTGTCTCCATATTCACTGAGGAAAGGGACGATGCGGAAATAATAATCCAAGAAGAGCTGTGTGAAATATTGGATAAAATAATCAGAACGAGAGAGGAAGTATGAGAGGAGTTGGAATCCTTGAAAGTGGAAAGGTTGCCAGGGCCAGATGGCTTGTTCCCTAGGATGTTGAAGCAGGTGAGAGAGGAAATTTCCAATCACAGGTGAGGTGCCGATGGACTGGAGGAAAGGCAACGAGGTTCAGTTGTTTAAAAAAGGTACAAAATAAATTATAGGCCAATTAGTCTCAGTTTGGTAGTGGGCAAATTGTTAGAATCAATCCTGAGAGATCGGATAAACTCATTTAGAAAGGCATGGACTAGTCAGGGATAGTCAGCATGGCTTCGTTAAGGAAAGATCATGCCTTACAAATTAGGTTGAATTCTTTGAGGAAATGAGTAAAAGTCCATGGGATACAGGGTAATGTGGCAAATTGGATCCAAAGTTGGTTTAGTAACAGAAACAAAAGGTAATGATCGGATGGCTGCCGTTGCAAATGGAAAGCTGTTTCAAGTGGCGTACTGCAGGGCTCGGTGTGGGAAACCTGCTGTTTCCTTTTATATATCTATATACGATTTGGACTTGAACATGTGGGGTATGATTGGGGCGACACAAAAATTGGCTGTGTTGTGGATAGTGTAGAGGAAAGCTGTAAGCTCCAAAATGATATACATGGGTTGGTGGAGAGGGCATGAAAGTGGCAGATGGAGTTCGACTCTGCTAAGTGTGAGGTATTGCACTTAGGGAGGTCAAACAGTAAAAGGGAATACACAATAAATGGGAATATACCGAGAGGGGTAGATGAACTGAGAGATCTACGTGTGCAAGTGCACAGGTCCCTAAAGCTAGCAGTACAGGTAGATAAGGTTGTAAAGAAGGCATATGGAATGATCTCCTTCATTGGAAGAGAATGCAAAAGTAGGGATATAATAATGAAACTGTATAAGACACTGGTGAGGTCACAACTGGAGTATTGTGTGTAGTTCTGGTCAGCGCACAACAGAAAGGACATAATTGCTCTGGAGAGAATGCAGAGAAGATTTACTAGAATGTTGCCAGGGCTGGAGAAATATGGCTACGAGGAGAGATTGGAGGGGTTGGGTTTTTTTCCTCTTGGTGCAGAGAAGGCTGAGAGGTGACATGATTCAGGTGTACAAAATTGTGAGGGGTCGGTAGAGAATAGACAGAAGTTCAAAAACTATTGATTCAAGCCAAGTGGCAGAAATATTCAAGGGGATATTGGGAAAAATGTTTTACACAGAGGACAAGATGGGCCAAATGGCCCCCTTTTGTGCTGTATCATTTCAATGGTTCCATAATGCAACCAATAAAACCTTATAATTATGGTGGTCCATCTGGTTTTGCTCTTATTAGGTCCTTCTGTAGCAGTTTGAGGTAACTGAGTAGCTTGTAGGCTATCTCAGAGAGCAGATCAGAGTTAACCTCAAGTCTGTGGACCTGGAGTCACAGACTCAGTAAACCAGACTGAGTAAGGATTACATTTCCTTATCTAAAAGACATTAGTGAAACAGATTTTGATGGTATCAGGCAGGAACTTTCAAAAGTTAATTGGGGAGTCTGTGGGAAGGAAAAGGAACGTCTGGTAAGTGGCACGCTTTTAAAAGTGTGTTAACCAGGGTTCAGGGTAAACACATTCCTCTTAGAGTGAAGGGCAAGGCTGGCAGAAGTCAGGAACCCTGGATAACTCGGGATATTGAGGCCCTGGTCAAGAAGAAGAAAGAGGCACGTGACATGCATAGGCAGCTGGGATCAAGTGAAGCTCTTGAAGAGTATAGGGGGTGTGGGAGTAGAGTTAAGAGAGAAATCAGGAGGGCAAAAAGGGGACACGAGATTGTTTTGGCAGATAAGGCAAAGGAGAATCCAAAGAGCTTCTACAAATACATAAAGGGCAAAAGAGTAACAAGGGAGAGAGTAGGACCTCTTAAGGATCAACAAGATAATCTATGTAATCTCACCCATCCACAGGAGATGGGTGAGATCCTAAATGAATATTTCTCATCAGTATTTACTGTTGAGAAAAGCATGGATGTTAGGGAACTTGGGGAATTAAATATTGATGTCTTGAGGAGTGTACATATTACAGAGAAGGAGGTGCTGGAAGTCTTAAAGCACATCAAGGTAGATAAATCCCCGGGACCTGATGAGGTTTATCCCAGGACGTTGTGGGAGGCTAGGGAGGAAATTGCGGGTCCCCTAGCCGAGATATTTGAATCATCGATAGTCACGGGTGAGGTGCCTGAAGATTGGAGAGTGGCAAATGTTGTGTCTTTGTTTAAAAAGGGCTGCAGGGAAAAGCCTGGGAACTACAGGCCAGTGAGCCTCACATCTGTGGTGGGTAAATTGTTGGAAGGTATTTTGGGAGACAGGATCTACAGGCATTTAGAGAGGCAAGGACTGATTAGGGACAGTCAGCATGGCTTTGTGAGTGGAAAATCATGTCTCACAAATTTAATTGAGTTTTTTGAAGGGGAAACCAAGAAGGTAGATGAGGGCAGTGCAGTTGATGTTGTCTACATGGACTTTAGCAAGGCCTTTGACAAGGTACCACATGGTAGGTTGTTGCATAAAGTTAAATCTCACGGGATCCAGGGTGAGCTATCGAAATGGATACAAAATTGGCTTCTTGACAGAAGCCAGAGGGTGGTTGTAGAGAGTTGTTTTTCAAACAGGAGGCCTGTGACCAGCGGTGTGCCTCAGGGATCAGTGCTGGGCCCACTGTTATTTGTCATTTATATTAATGATTTGGATGAGAATATAGGGAGCATGGTTAGTAATTTTGCAGATGACACCAAGATTGGTGGCATGGTGGACAGTGAGGAAGGTTATGTCCAATTTATTTGACAAAGTCCCTCATGGTAGGCTAGTGAAAAAGGTTGGATCCCATGGGATAAAGGGGGAGGTGGCTAGATGGGTGGAGAACTGGCTTGGTCATAGAAGACAGAGGGTGGTAGTGGAAGGGTCTTTTTCCAGCTGGAGGCCTGTGACTAGTGGTGTACCGCAGGGCTCTGTATTGGGACCTCTGCTGTTTGTGATTTATATAAATGATCTGGAAGAAGGAGTAACTGGGGTGATCAGTAAGTTTGCGGACGACACAAAACTGGCAGGACTTGCAGATAGTGAGGAACATTGTCAGAGGCTACAGAAGGATATAGATAGGCTGGAAATTTGGGCAAGGAAATGGCAGATGGAGTTCAATCCTGATAAATGTGAAGTGATGCATTTTGGTGGGAATAATGTAGGGAGGAGCTACACGATAAATGGAAGAACCATAAAGAGTGTAGAGACGCAGAGGGACCTGGGTGTGCAAGTCCACAGATCTTTGAAGGTGACGTCACAGGTGGAGAAGGTGGTGAAGAAGGCATATGGCATGCTTGCCTTTATAGGACGGGGCATAGAGTACAAAAGTTGGGGTCTGATGTTGCAGATGTATAGAACGTTGGTTCGGCCGCATTTGGAATACTGCGTCCAGTTCTGGTCGCCACACTACCAGAAGGACGTGGAGGCTTTGGAGAGAGTACAGAGGAGGTTTACCAGGATGTTGCCTGGTATGGAGGGGCTTGGTTATGAGGAGAGATTGGGGAAACTGGGGATGTTCTCCTTGGAAAGACGGAGGATGAGGGGAGACTTAATAGAGGTGTATAAAATTATGAAAGGCATAGATAGGGTGAACGGTGGGAAGCTTTTCCCCGGGTCGGTGGTGACGTTCACGAGGGGTCATAGGTTCAAGGTGAAGGGGGGGAGGTTTAACACAGATATCAGAAGGACATATTTCACACAGAGGGTCGTGGGGGCCTGGAATGTGTTGCCGGGCAAGGTGGTGGAGGCGGACACACTGGGAACGTTTAAGACTTATCTAGACAGCTATATGAACGGAGTGGGAATGGAGGGATACAAAAGAGTGGTCTAGTGTGGACCAGGGAGCGGCGCGGGCTAATTGTTCCTGGTTTCTCGTTTCAAGGCTTCATTCTATGATCATCTTGCTGGTGCCAGTACAGAGTGAGACTGCGGATAGTTGGGAACCTGTCTCGGGGGCAGGGAATTCATATGGTGTTCGTGGAAGTGGAAATGACTAGGGTTGGGAAGCATTTTCCGATCAGGGCCATTGTGATCTCCTGGACTCGTTTCGATCGCCTCAGGGGGTCGGAGAGGAATTTCCCAGATTTTTTTTTTTCCCATATTGGCCCTGGGGTTTTTCACTCTGGGTTTTCGCCTCTCCCTGGAAATCACATGGTCTGGAATGGGGGGGTGGGGGTGAGTTAATAGGTTGTAATGAACAAAGCATCGTAGCTGTGAGGGACAGCTCGGTGGATAGGATATTGGTATGTAGATAGGCTGGAAAATTGGGCGGGGATCCTGGATTCAGGATTCAATCCTGGACCGGGGAGCGGCGCGGGCTTGGAGGGCCGAAGGGCCTGTTCCTGTGCTGTATTGTTCTTTGTTCTTTGTTCTTTGCAGCGGGATCTTGATCAATTGGGCCAGTGGGCTGACGAATGGCAGATGGAGTTTAATTTAGACAAATGCAAGGTAATGCATTTTGGTAGATTGAACCAGGGCAGGACTTACTCAGTTAATGGTAGGGCGTTGGGGAGAGTTACAGAACAAAGAGATCTAGGGGTACATGTTCATAGCTCCTTGAAAGTGGAGTCACAGGTGGACAGAGTGGTGAAGAAGGCATTCGGCATGCTTGGTTTCATCAGTCAGAACATTGAATTCAGGAGTTGGAATGTCTTGTTGAAGTTGAACAAGACATTGATAAGGCCACACTTGGAATACTGTGTGCAATTCTGGTCACCCTATTTTAGAAAGGATATTATTAAACTAGAAAGAGTGCAGAAAAGATTTACTAGGATGCCACCGGGACTTGATGGATTGAGATATAAGGAGAGGCTGGATAGACTGGGACTTTTTTCTCTGGAGCGTAGGAGGCTGAGGGGTGACCTTATAGAGGTCTATAAAATAATGAGGGGCATAGATAAGGTAGATAGTCAATATCTTTTCCCAAAGGTAGGGGAGTCTAAAACTAGAGGGCACAGGTTTAAGGTGAGAGGGGAGAGATGCAAAAGTGTCCAGAGGGGCAATTTTTTCACACAGAGGGTGGTGAGTGTCTGGAACAAGCTGCCAGAGGTAGTAGTAGAGACGGGTACAATTTTATCTTTTAAAAAGCATTTATATAGTTACATGGGTACGATGTGTATAGAGGGATATGGACCAAATGCGGGCAATTGGGATTAGCTTAGGGGTTTAAAAAAAGTAAGGGCGGCATGGACAAGTTGTGCCGAAGGGCCTGTTTCCATGCTGTAAAGCTCTAAGACTCTGTGACTCTATGAGATAGATTTTGACAACAGTCCGATAATTTCAGGATCACCACTTCTGAAACTAGCTTTTTATTCCAGATTTATTTAATTGAATTTAACTTTACACAGAATTTTAATTCTCTGGTGCATTAACACAGGCTTCTACATCACTAATCCAGTATTTTCACCACTATGCTACCATTCCCTATGTAATATAAATCTATGTAATTCCATGTAATGGAGACAAGTTGACTGAAGTGTAGAATGGCTTCATGTGCAGAATGAGTACAAAACCAAAGTGTGAGTTTGAATGAAACAAACCAGGACATTTGAACAATTTGTGCAAATGCACATAGCGTGCTTCCATCTGGAGAGTCGGTATGTAACGCGCTCTCGCCGACTCTCAGAAGCCTAGTGACATTTCACGCTCATTTGTGCTCTGATTGGCAGTGTGTGGAAGTCCAGCCTTGGTGAGCTGCTTGCCAATCAGATCAGCCTTAAAGTGGCCACTTAAGGGCCTTTGTAAGGGAAAGGGAGGGTTTCCTGCCAGAGGCACTGCTTGCCCAACCTGGGTTGGAGCAGGCGGGATCCCGTCCATGCAATTTTACACATTCCCCCCCCCCCCACCCTGCCTCAGAACCTGCCTGGAGGAAGATAAGATTCTGTCCATTGTGTCAATAGTGCATGATTTAGACCAGACACACAAAACAACAGGAGAATAAGGAAGCAACACTATCTCCTCTATTGTAAAAGAAGGAAGGTTTTGTTTAATTTCTCTTTAACTATTTTTCTCTTTGATTTATAATTTGTATCTGAAACTTACAGGAGAAATGACAGTAGTTGGTGTTACTTGCTTAGAAAATATTGTACTTTTAATTTATCATTGTGATTTTTGTTATCAGTTATGTTGTGCCAAGGAGAGGTGAATTGAAGTTGTGTACTTCTCTGCCAAGGTTTTGAATTTGATTTCAGATTTATCGTGGTCGCAACAGTTCTGGTCAACTGCAAAATTGTAAGTGTCTCTGAAAAGTAATCAGACCTAGTCTGTGGATTGTGATTTTAGCTAATATTTTATCAGTGTTCATTGACAGGAGAAGGTTATTTAGCACATTGAACATCACAGTTATTGCAGAGTAACTACACTCAGTAGATGGACTTATAGGATATGCATTAGGTGGAGTTGCTTTTATTTTGTGCGTCAGTGCAATTGCAGCTGATTTAGACCTAG
Organism: Mustelus asterias; assembly: GCF_964213995.1. Lineage (NCBI taxonomy): Eukaryota > Metazoa > Chordata > Chondrichthyes > Carcharhiniformes > Triakidae > Mustelus > Mustelus asterias. The sequence goes on from NC_135805.1 coordinate 32,961,596, forward strand.
TTTGTGTGAGAAGAATTACACTCTGTTAGGTAGCATTCACTCAGGTCAAGAGAGTTTGATAGAACTGGCTTCCAAATTGCAGATCTTTCACTGAACGTACCTGTTAACTGTGGCTCAGTGTTAGCATTCCTGCCTCTGTGCTTGGAATCAAGTCCCACTCCAGCGATTTGAGGTTAACACTTCAGTGAAGTACTGAGGCAATGTTTCACTGTCGGAGATGCTACTTTTCAGATGTGTTAAACCGAGATCTCGTGTGTCCTGTCAGGTGGATGCAAAAGATCTCACAGCAGTGTTGGGTGGCATGGTGGCACAGTGGTTAGCACTGCTGCCTCACAGCGCCAGGGACCCGGGTTCGATTCCCGGCTTGGGTCACTGTCTGTGTGGAATTTGCACGTTCTCCCTGTGTTTACGTGGGTTTCCTCCGGGTGCTCTGGTTTCCTCCCACAGTCTGAAAGACGTGCTGGTTAGGTGCATTGACCTGAACAGGCGCCGGAGTGTGGCGACTAGGGGAATTTCACAATAACTTCATTGCAGTGTTAAAGTAAGCCTTACTTGTGACTAATAAATAAACTTTAAACTTTATTTTGAAGATGAACAGGGAGTTATCCCCGAGTCCTCACCAATATTTATTCCCAAATCAACAGGTTATCTGTCCATTAACACATTGTTGTTTGTGGGAGTTTGCCTTGTGTAAATTGGCTGCCAATTTCCCTATGTTATAGCATTGACTATGGCACAGTGACACAGTGGTTAGCACTGCTGCCTCACAGCACCAGGGACCCGGGTTCGATTCCTGGCTTGGGTCACTGTCTGTGTGGAGTCTGGACTTCCTCCCCGTGTCTGCTTGGGTTTCCTCCGGGTGCTCCCGTTTCCTCCCACTGTCCAAAGATGGTTAGGTGCATTGGCCATGCTAAATTGCCCCTTAGTGTCCCAAGATGTGTAGGTTAGGTGGATTAGCAGGGTAAATACATGAGGTTACAGGGATAGGACGGGGAGTCATCCTCGGTAAGATGCTCTGTCGGCAAGTCAGTGCAGACTCAATGGGCCAAATGGCCCTCTTCTGCACTGTAGGGATACTATGATTCTATACTTTATGGTCTTTATTGGGACAATCTGAGGCCAAGAACGGATCTGTATTAATGCAAATTCTTAATTTTGTTTTGTTAACTGTGATTTGGAAATCTAGAGTCAGGAGTCAACCCTTGAACTGCACTTGCTAGGATGTGGCCTTGGAGAATATAATGTGTGGAGGTAAGTATAAAATTTCCTCAGGGGGTTGAGGGGGGGTGGGGGGTGCTGCTGGTTTCCTGCCATAGCTCCAACAGACAACTGGTGTAACCCTCCAGAAAATGGGGATAGCCCATCTTCTCCTTTGGATGATGAACATCACCCTTCAGGGACCCGACCTTTCAGTGAAGCTGGTGTCTTGAATGAGTGCAGCTGCATTCATTTCCACAAGGGCACACATGGGCTCCATGAGTGAGGTCCAGGCCATACAAACAGCCTGGATGCCCTCATCCAGCCTGACCAAAACAACAGAAAATAAATTGCAGACTGATAATACATTGAAGTGAAGATTCACTCCCCCCACCACCATCACCATGTTATTTCTGTGAAGGGCTCTGGAGCCCACATGTGAACTGATATTGAAAATAAATGGACAACATGCAGTTCAGTTACTGGAGCAGTGCTTGAAAGGAAATCCTTACCAAGTAAATCCTGTTGTTTTTTCAGAGTCCTCTGGCTATCTCGTCTCTCGAGCTGTAATGATTTATGTAATATAACATTATATTGATTCATGACTTTAATCTGCAAACACAGCAATGTGTAGTGAGCATTTGTTTATATTTATTTTCATTTAGTGTTTTATTGACATGTTGGTACCATGCGCTGGGGATGTTTGCATGTTATTTATGGAAAACTTCAATTTAATTGCTTCAAAGTGCATTTCTTACAGGAGCTATGGGAATACAGTGTTATGTACTTAAGGTCTACAGTTACATATGTTGTAAAGGAGGACATTCTTTAGTCTGCGTCCGTTTGCCACATTTTCTGGTCCTAACTTTTGGTGAGAATCTGCTCATGACAAAACCACATTTTTGGAAATTAAACATAGGAATCTGTGATTTATTGCACCTTAATTTTAATTGGTGAAAAATCACAGCTTCTCCGGCATTGTTTCCCAGTCCATGCTCCCAGCGGATCTAATTGTGCAATGGGCTGGAGTATGTTTTCTCCATGGTGTAACACCTGTAACATGAAAGATGCAGTGCAAGTGCACGTGGTCCATCACCAGGTCTTTGTTATCCACTTGCCACCTTGTCCTGCTAGAGAGAGGGCAGAATGTCAGTGATATGCTTGCCATAGCTTAATAGCTGGAGGTACGAGGAGAACTATGAGAGGTGGGTGTGAGACTGGGATCAGTGAAAGATATGAAAAGGTACATTAATGTTAACCACGAGTCCTGAATGCTAGGGACTGTTGAAGGGTGAGTGATGGGGGTGTGGTGCATTGACAAGTGGAAGGGTTTGGGTGGTATGTGAGTAGGAGATGTCATGTGATGATGCTTTCACTGACCCATATGAGATTATTAAACTTCTTGTGGCTCGATTACATAGGAACCATAGAAACAGGAGTAGGTAATTTAGTTCCTGCCGTCAGATCCTCAGGGCCAGGCTCCCGGAATTGACTTCCATCGTAACGTGTTTCCACCCCCTTCGGGGGGGGTTTTTGGCCTACAGGCCCTCTGCAGAAATATTGCCTTCCTCCCCTCCTCCACCTCTGTGAAGTGTAGAGCTCTCTGTTACAATCCCACTTGGTGTTACTACTGGACGGGAAGGTCCCAGAATGAAACTTTGGCTCAGAGAACTAACATTTTATTTTTTTTCAGATGACATGGAGGAACAGAGTCACAGGCTGCCAATTAGCTTTTATCAACCAGAAATAACATTTATTAAACATGAAAAGTTTGACTGTAACACAATCCTCTTTCACTCCCATTGATCTTCACAGATTTACATAGATTTGAAGGAAATTTGAAGGAACCACTGTTCTGAAACGCAGTGGTAGATGCCACTCAATCGATCTCCTGTGGATTTCTCCTCAAATTCCCCCCAGATGATTGTCACACAAATATTTCCAAACTCCACTCTCAAAAAGGCATGTTTTAAAATCTTATTTCAAATAATGCCTTCCTTAAAAGCAAAATACTGCAGGTGCTGGAATTTGAAACAAAAACAGAAAATGCCAGAAAATCTCAGCACGTCTGACAGCATCTGTGGAGAGAGAATAGAGCCAACGTTTCGAGTCTGGATGAGCCTTTGTAGCAGCAGTGTGTACCATCTACAAGATGCATGGCAGCAACTCACCAAGCCTCTTTAGCCAGCACTTTCCAAAGCAGTGATCTCTGCCATGTGATATCAGGTGCATGGGAACACCACCGCCTGCCTGTTTCCCTCCAATCCACGTACCATCCTGACTTGGAAATATATTGCTATTCCTTCACTGTTATTGGGTTAAAAGTCTGGAGCTCCCTCCCCAACAGCACTGTGGGTGTACCTACACCACATGGACTGCAATGGTTCAAGTAGTCAGCTCACCACTGCCTTCTCAAGGGCAGTTAGGTATGGGCAACAATGCCTACAACCCATGAAAGGATATGAAGAAAGGTGGCAGGGTGATGGCCAGGAAAGGTCATATGTGAAAGGAGTGTTGAAAGCTAACCGTAACTCTTCTTAAGAAGCAACTGCTTAGTTAATTTGGTGCTCTTTATTTTCAGTTATTTTCACAGCGTGCTCTTGTAATTGGTTTTAGTCTTGTACTCAACTCATCAACAACTTTAAGATTGGACTTAAACTCGAAGCAAAGGACCCTCATAATTCCATACCAACATGCATTGCCAGTGTTGTGGCTGTCACTGGGGTGAGACTGTGGTTACGGCTGGATGGGAGTGACAATAGAAATGACTTCTGGAGAATGGTGGATTCGCCCGACATTCAAACAATTGGAAGCTGCGAGCAAAGTGGTGAAAGTTTGCAGCCTCCCTTAGGTAGGAAGACTCAATGATGGCCAAGGTCCCTCACTGCTTAGCTATTCATTTTCTTCTGCCAATTACTTTTATTCACTGCTTAGGTGCAAAATAACCATCCACCGGGTACTTTACAGACATGTGGGGTAGGATTTGCCATCGGGGTTGGATCCCGATCTTGGCATTAAATGTGAATCCAATGCTGGACTGTGTTGGGAGCAGTAACCCGACATTGATTTTTTGCAGATTTGGATGATCAATGGCTCACTGTCCAGTTACGGATGATGGCTGGGCTCTCGAAACTGGAAGGCCAATAGAAGTTGCAGCCTCCCATTGCAGGTAAGGGAGAGAGAGAGAGAGGATGTCACCATCTTGAGGTGGCCTCTCAGCATTTTTAACATATTTGAAATTAAATATGGTCACAGCTGCCGGTACATGGATCCTGGGGCGCTACCCCGCCCACTGCTGGGAAGCTGCCCTGCTCCTGAGTCGATCTTTGATCTATTGTCTTAACTGGCCTTTCCATTGCCATAACAACGTCATCGCTGCTCGCAGTCTGGTAGCCGTTTCTTGCTTGATCCAACAAAGAACAAAGAACAGTACAGCACAGGAAACAGGCCTTTCGGCCCTCCAAGCCTGTGCCGCTCCTTGGTCCAACTAGACCATTTGTTTGTATCCCTCCATTCCCAGGCTGCTCACCTGAGGAAAATGGCTGAGAGTTGGGACCACGTGGGGAATTGGCACGTTAGTTTACATCAGGAAATTGCACACTTGCCAGCCTCCATCCACTCCTACATCAATGAAAAAATCTCTATTGTTCTGAGCTGAGTGTGAAGGCGATCAATTTGACCTTTTTGCAAGAGTGAATTGGCAGCTTGCTTTAAATCTCCTCACATTTCTACTTCCAATCACTTAAATAAAAATCAACAGAGATATAAAATGGGTTGTAATTCGCCACGGACCATTTTACATTCGCACGCTCCACCCCCACTCCCCCGCGCCTGAAGACTGCACAAGCACCTGGATTGATCTGACTGTATTTTACTCTCGACCCTCTCCCGCCTTTTATTTTCTCTGTTCCTTTCTGTACTCACTCACACTGATGAATAATTCTACAGGTGCCAATCATTCTGGCAAGGTGCCCAGCTGGAAATTCTTCATGTACAAATTTAGAACAGGCACATTCTCCGCAGGGCAATTGTGGCTTGATGAACCCCTATTCTAGCTTTTAGTTGATTCAAACATCCTCCTCTACACTCTGTTCTTGCTGAGGTTTGCAATTCCTATTTGTGTATAAAGAAAAATGTCAAGATGATTAAACTGCTGGTGACAATTTAGATGCAGTTAATTGGATTTTTGTTAATTAGATGTTTAGCTAATCCATCCTTTTGTACTTATTAAGTCCTTTTATGCTGTTTTAGCCATTGATTCAGATATAAAACCCCATGCATGTTATTTTCTATGTGTGACATTCAGCGCCTGCTGTTACCCCAAGTATTGAATTTGATGCCGAACATTGCTCCAACATGTACCTGCACACCAAAGTGAGATGAACAGTAATATTCCCAGCCTGATGTGGTGGGACACTGATCTAGCTTTTGGGACCTATTTTACCATTTTGATTCTAAGTGCTGGGCGGACTTGAAACTGTGAGTGTTTCAGATCCAACTTTTAGACCCGTTCTCAGGCGCCCCCATACGCACTCTGCCTGAAAAAATATCAGCGATTCCGAATCGTGCTGCACAAACCAAGCCTGTGAGTGGGGCTTAATGCACCCGAAACCCTGCAGCTCCGATCGGCGCCTCCAACTGCGCATGCGCAGAAAAAGAAATGATAGAATGCAGCTCCCCTGCCACATCGCCTCCGACCCCCACAGCCATTACCACACCCCCACAACATTACTGACCCCCTCATACCCCCCATCCCCTCTGCCACCCAGACAGATCACAGACCCCTCCCCCTTCCCCTCACCGATTTTAGGCAGAGTGGCAGCAGACCCCCCGACCCCCTCACTGATCTCAGGCAGAGTGGCAGCGGGCCCCACTTTCCCCCCTCCGCAATCTCAAGCAGAGAGCCGATGGACGCTCAGTACTTACCTCCTCACTAACTGGAACGCCCAAATCAGACTTCTGTGGTGTGTGTCCGATTCTGGATGGGAGAACACGGTGGTAAAAGGGGAAGTGCCGGTAAGGTTGGGCGTGCAGCCCATTAAGTCAAATTAAATGCATGCAAATGCATTTAAATGACTCTCGCGCCCATTTCGGGCACCGTTCCAATCGTGGCCATTTTTGGGCCTTGCTAAAGGGGGAACCGGCGCGGAGGCGGGCGCGGATCACGCCTGACTTTACCAGGTTTTCACGCCCGAAAACGGGAGCAACGCGATGGTAAAATCGGGCCCATTGTGTCAACACCCGTGGAGGTTTGCTGTCTGATCAGCACACTCTGTGGCACATGCGAGCAGAAGTTGAAACAATGAGGCACTTTATCAATCAGAGTGACAAAATCTCACAGAGGCACACAGATTCTTAAATTATAAACTGCAAATTGTGAGCTAGACTTAAATCAAGGCCAAAAAAATGGGAAAATATGCTGGGGTTGAAAGGGAAATATGACAGGCAGCCGGAAAAAGTGAGAACGTTTTTAAAAATTTAACAAAAAAAACCTCAAACACGAATTAATTTCTGAAGGAATGAAACTGCACAGCTGCAAAGTCAAATGATTCGGGTCAGAGACAGTTGCTGGAATTTTACTGCCTCCCCCTCCCGAGTCTCACACGTTCCCGCCCGAGGCTAACGGAGAATGCCGTTCTGCGAGCCTCGCCCAGGGCGGTCGTGCCGGTAAAATTCCGGCAAGTAATTGTAATTGTTCATGGCATTAAAAATCCTCTCGCATCCAAGTGCGTCAGTCCTAATGTTAACTTTCTCTGCCATGTCTGGTAAGTAAGAAGTCTCACACCAGGTTAAAGTCCAACAGGCTTATTTGGTTTCACGAGCTTTCGGAGCGCTGCTCGTTCACCAGGTGAGTGGAGAGTTGGGTTTACAAACACGGCCTATATATAATCACAGGTTAAAGAGGTGTGAATTGTCTCAAGCCAGGATGGTTAGTAGGATTTTCAAAGCCCAGGCCAGCTGTAGGGGGGAATTTTACCATTTTGAGTCTAAGGGCCGGATCTGGGCGTCAAATAGATCCGGGTCTGGAATCCTCTTTGCAGCGCGCCCATATGCGTTTTGCCGGCTCCAGTCCGATCCGCACTGTGGGCGGGGCTTAGCGCTGGCAGACCGATCGGAGCTCTGAACTACACATGCGCAGTTCGAAAAAAATCTGACAGCGCGCCCGGGCGCGGAAGAATAAGCAGAAAGCGGAGAGAGCGGCTCTCTGACGTTCAGCCTCTGGTCGGGGGGGGGGTGGGAGGGGAGGGGGTGTGACCGATCATCCCCTGGTGGGGGGGGGGGGGGGGGGGTGAGGAGGAGAGGGGGAGTGACGTATCATCCCCTGGGAGGGGAGGGGGGGGGAGGAGGAGGAGAGGGGGTATGACGTATCATCCCCTGGGGGGCAGGGGGGGGGAGGGAGGAGAGGGGGTGTGACGTCTCATCCTCTGGTCGGGGGGGGGTTCCACTGCCTGTCTGCGGCCGATCCCTCCTGGCACCATCACTGGTACACTACCAGCCACAGATGACTCTTCCCTGCAGGTGCGAGAGAGCGGGAGAGATGGCTGTGGCTGGTAATTACCAGTGATGGTGCCAGGAGGGATCGGCCACAGACAGGCAGCGGAACCCCCCCCGACCAGAGGATGAGACGTCACACCCCCTCCCCTCTCAACCCCCCCCCCCCCCCCAGGGGATGAGACGTCACACCCCCTCTCCCCTCCCCTGCCCCAGGGGATGGGACGTCACACCCCCTCTTCTCCTCCCACCCCCCTCCCACCCCGACCAGACGATGACGTGGGTCAGAGAGCCGTTGCAGTCTCTGACCGCGCTCTTCGGAGGCTGCAGCGGCGACTTCAAACTTTTATTTTGCAGGTCGGTAACAACGCGGACGCAGAACGGGCCGGAAGACGGTAAAGTGGGATTTGGTGGTAGAGTTGGGCGCGCGGTTCATTAAGTCGATTTAAATGCATGCAAATGCCCAACTTTTCTGCGATTTTGGGCCCGAAAACGTGCGCAAAGTTTTGGTAAAATCAGGCCAGTAGAGTGACATGAACCCAAGATCCCAGTTGAGGCCGTCCTCATGCGTGCGGAACCTGGCTATCAGTTTTTGTTTGGCGATTCTGCGTTGTCATGTAAGTCCAGTGAGTGCAGCAACTTCAACTCCCTTCTACTGATTCCATTGTCCAGTCTCTCAGCCAGACACTGTTATAGTGCAGCTTGTAGTGGAGCATGGTAACTGATGACAGCTTCTGTGTTTCACGGCACATTTGTATAGACTGTGGAAGTTGCTGTCCAATTTACTCCACTCTGCTCATATACTCACCATCATTCGCAATGCAAAATCCGGACCAATGTATTTGATGATAAAAGCAAATAATGAGGAATTAAAGGGATTATTAACAATTAACTGTATACTAATGGGAGGGGAAGCGGGGAGTACATCTGGCTGGATGGGTGGCATCCCTGTGGCACACCACTCATTACATTTTGCCAACAAGAAAAAGACCCATTCATGCCTACCCTATGTTTTGTTATTTGCAATAACCTTAGATGTAGCACCTTATGAAATGCTTTCTGGAAATCTAAGTACAGAACTTCCACTAGTTCCCCTTTATTCACAGCACGTGACTCCTTCAAATAACTGCAATGAAGTGGATAAATGTGAATTCCTTTTCAAAAAACCATGTTGAATTTGCTTGATTATCTTGATTGTTTCCAAATGCTCTATTACAGAGTCATAGAGGTTTACAGCACGGAAACAGGCCCTTCAGCCCAACTTGTCCATGCGACCCTTTTTTTTTAAACCCCTAAACTAATCCCAATTGCCCGCATTTGGCCCATATCCCTCTATATCCAACTTATCCATGTAACTATCTAAATGCTTTTTAAAAGACAACGTTGCACCCGCCTCTACTACTACCTCTGGCAGCTTGTTCCAGACACTCACCATCCTCTGTGTGAAACAATTGCCCCTCTGGACACTTTTGTATCTCTCCCCTCTCACCTTAAATCTATGCCCTCTAGTTTTAGACTCCCCTACTTTTGGGAAAAGATATTGACTATCTAGTCAATCTACCAAAATGCATCACCTCGCATTTGTCTAAATTAAACTCCATCTGTCATTCATCAGCCCACTGGCCCAATTGATCAAGATCCCGTTGCAATCGGAGATAACTTTCTTCACTGTCCACTATGCCACCAATCTTGATGTCATCTGCAAACTTACTAACCATGCCTCCTATATTCTCATCCAAATCATTAATATAAATGACAAATAACAGTGGACCCAGCACTAATCCCTGAGGCACACCGCTGGTCACAGGCTTCCAGTTTGAAAAACAACCCTCTACAACCACCCTCTGGCTTCTGTCAAGAAGCCAATTTTGTATCCATTTAGATACTTCACCCTGGATCCTGTGAGATTTAACCTTATGCAACAACCTACCATGCGGTATCTTGTCAAAGGTATTATAATGTCTTTAATAATCGCTTCTAACATTTTCCCTTGTTTTTATTCATCCATGGGACATGGGCGTCATTGGCTGGTCAGCATTTATTGCCCATCCCTAGTTGCCTGAGAATTGAGAGTCAACCACATTGCTGTGGCTCTGGAGTCACATGTAGGCCAGCCCAGGTAAGCATGACAGATTTCCTTCCCTAAAGAACATTAGTGAACCGGATGGGTTTTTCCGACAATCGACAATGGTTTCATGCTCATCAGTAGATTTTCTTTTTATTGAATTCAAATTCTACCATCTGCCGTGGCAGGATTTGAACCTGGGTCCTCAGAACATTAGCTGAGTTTCTGGATTAAAAGTCTAGTGATTATACCATATTATTCAAAAAGGGAGGGAGGCATCTGCCATTACCTCCACTATGGCAGATGTCTCCCTCCCTTTTTGAATACATTCACTATTTTCCAATTTAACAAAACCTTCCCCATATCTAGGGAATTTTGGAAAATTAAAACCATTGCATTAGCTATCTCCCAGCCATTTCTTTTAAGACCCTAGGATGAAGTCCATCAGGACCCTGGGACTTGTCAACCCAAGCTCCAAGAATTTGCTCAGTACCACGTCTCTGGTGATTGTGATTTTCTGAAGTTTCTTACTCTTCCATTTCCAGATATGTAACTTTTTCTGGGATGTTAGTTGTATCCTCTATAGTGAAGACCAATGAAAAATATTTGTTCAATTCATCTGCCATCTCCCTATTTTCCAGTCTCACTTTCATAGGACCAGCCCTCATTTTGTTAACTCTTTTTTAAAATATGTTTTTATATTTCTAGCTAGATTTCTATTATACTCTAATCTTCCCCTCCTTATTAATCTTTAAGTCACTTAGTCCAAAACGACTGGGACTGATGCAGTCACGTTTATATGATACAGTCATATACTATATAAACCTTTATGTTGGAGAAACGAGCACTAATGAACTGGGAATGTGCCCCCTATGACCGATAACCTTGTTAACAAATTGCCATCTGAAGCAAACCGCTTGAGGATGCATAATTTCTGGGAAACAGTGGTTTAAACATTAATAATACTAAACATGAAAAATGTAACCTATTGACTCTTGAAATGACCCTTCCTTCTCCAAGGTGAATTAATAATTAATAACAAGTTGATGATGATTACTATGTGGTGACCTCCATGGCCTCTTATTGACCTCATTGTGTGTTGTATGATAGGATTGCAAAGCTGATGCTTACCAATTTAACACAGGAAAGAGCCTCAGCAATAGCCTATAATTCAATGCAACACTACACTATTGTAATTTTTGTGAGGCTTGGGTACTTTTCTCAGAATTTTCTGATCCTTCCCTTTATCACATATGTTCCCCTCCATCCTTCTCCGTCAAACAATCTTAAGGTGATGCCACCAATATTTTCAGCAAGGCTACAAGGGAGCATGGTGGCACATAGAAAACTGCAAAGCCAGGTACACGGAGGTCATGATGCATTTAATGGCAGGAACGCATTAGAATTCTTTTCCTTCTGTTTCCCCCTTGTCAGCTGGCTATATCAACAGGCTGGCTGGCTGTCAAGTGGTAAAATTACTGACGCAGCTAGGGACATCTGAACATATGAAATAGGAGCAGAAGTAGGCCATTCAGCCCTCTGAGCCTGCTCCATCATTGGATAAGATCATGGCTGATCATTCCTATTTACCCCAATAATCTTTGTTTCTTTTCCCAAACAAGAATTTGTTTACCTCCACCTTAAAAATATTCAACAACCCTGCCTCTATCGCCTCCTGAGGCAGAGAGTTCCAAAGTCGCACAACTCTCTAAGAGAAAGAAATTGTCCATCTCTCTGACTTTTAGACCACCCATAATTCTAAAACTTTGGGGATGGTCTGTGGAAATTGGGAGGCTGCAGAGAGTGAGATATCGGAACTCTTGGGGGGAAGAGTGCGGGAAATTGGGACTGGAGTCTGGGGGAGGTTTTCAATTGCACATGGGGAGAGAGATGTTGTGATCAGCAGAAGGATTCCCGAGGGGGCAGGGAGCATTGCTGCACCTCCTTGGCCCACAGAGGTGCTGAAAAAGGTACTCAAATTCTTGAACCATCATCTCCCACCTCTCTTTTACAGCCGGTTACCTAGGAAACCCGTGAGGCAACAGTCAAATTTAAATCGAGCTCTCAGTTTTGCTGTGGGAGTCTTGTTTAAGTGTGCCAATGATGTTTCCTACCTCTCTGTGATGGGAAACGTGCATGATACAAATGTTACTGCTGTAAAAACTTTAACCGGTTCATAGGTGGCAAGTTGGGTGGCATTCCTGATTTAAAATATTTAACACACCGTCACAAACTTTTGCACACCCCTTGTGTGATACCAAGGCCAAAAATCTAATTTCTGAATTCATTGTTAAGGGTCACATGTAAGTAATGGTTACTGGGTGATGTAAGGGATGAATTGACCAGGGGTGGAATTGTATCCCAGTGACAAAGTCAGTGGCCAGGATTTTCCTGCCCCGCCGTTGGGGATGCAGCAGCCAGCAAAATGTGCATTGACTTGCAGCAGGATCAGACAATCCTGGCTGTGGGCAGGGCCGGAAAACCCACCCAAACTCATTAGGAGAGTACGGGAGGAAAATGAAGAGCACATAAGTGGCTGGTGGGGTGGGGGTGGGATTTGTCAAAACCTGTTCCTGGCGGTTGCCTTTAAGTCATGGCCAGATGCTGACAGCAGCCGTCTCTATGGCTGGTAACGAGACCTGCACTAGCGTGGGCTCCCTACTCCTGAGGTGGTTCAGGTACTTCTTCACAACTCTGTCCTGCACTTTTTCTTTATAAGATACAGGCCCTCTTTTCTCGTTCTGATCCCAGGGTCCCAGCTGGGACCATTTCCAAAGTTCCTCACATGAACCTGGTCGCCAGTTTTGAACATTCTTTCTGTTTTGGCAGATTCATAATTTTTCTTCTGGTTCTCTTGTTGGAACTCCACCCTCCCCGCCAGGTTTGGGAACAGGAAGCTTAGTTACGTCCAAAGCCGCTATCCCGTTAACAATTCTGTTGGGGCGATTCCTGTTGTCATGTGAATAGAAATCGTGCCAGTTTGCTCTCTATGGATGCTATGGGTTGTTTCTTCATGCTGAGAATACCCGTTCAGCCAACCCATTTGATGCTGGGTAATAGGGTGCTGCTCTAATGCGTCTGTTGCCGTTAGAAAGCAAGAAGGTCTGAAACTTGATGCTAGTAAAGGCAGTGCCATTGTCAGAAGCCAAGACGTCTGATATCCTTTGCATTAAGAAACTTTGTCGTAGATTCTCAGTTGTAGCATGGGAGATGTTGGAGCTCATGCAATGTACCTCCAAACATCTGGAGTGTGCGCCCACCATGTTAAAAACATGGAACCCATTAAAGGCTTGGCAAAGTCCACATGCACTCACAGCCAAAGCCTGCCAGGCCAATCCCTTAGATGTAGGGAAGCTTGGGGGTGGTTTGGTTCTCCTGGCATGAATAACAGTGTCTGATCAAGTCTGTAATGTCTGCATCAAGGCCAGGCCACCATACTTAGCTCCTAGCTAGCATTTTGATTTTCGATACTCTAGGATGGCCATGGTGTAATTCCATGAGTATTGGATGCCGCCCTGGACGAGGAACAACTATGCGGGGATCCCAGAGAATTATACCATCCTCAACACTGAGCTCATCTTTCTTCACCAGGTAGGGTTTCATTTCATTTGAGGGTTGTCCTCTGAATCCGCCATTCAGAATCATGTATTTTAATTCAGATAGGATTTGATCCTTTTGTGTCCAGGCATTGATTTGCCTTGCAGACACTGGCAGAGTCCACAAACTTATTAATCAGACCACCTACATTCTCCTCCAATGTAAATATATTACAAACAACAGGGGCCCCAGCACTGATCCCTGCGGAACACCACTGATCGCAGATCATCAGTCAGAGAAACACCCTTTCACCGCTACTCTCTGTCTTCTATAACCTAGATGTGGAGATGCCGGCGTTGGACTGGGGTAAACACAGTAAGAAGTTTAACAACACCAGGTTAAAGTCCAACAGGTTTGTGAACAGAATTCCCACTCACCTGAAGAAGGGGCTCAGAGCCTCGAAAGCTTGTGTGGCTTTTGCTACCAAATAAACCTGTTGGACTTTAACCTGGTGTTGTTAAACTTCTTACTGTTCTATAACCTAGCCAGTTCTGTATCCATCTTACCAGCTCACCACGTATACTTTGTGATTTCAACTTCTGTTTCAGCCTGCCATGAGGGACCTTGTTAAAGTCCTTGCTAAAGTCCATGTAGACAACATCCACTGCCCTGTCCTCATCAATCATCTTGGTCACTTCCTATGCAGGTTGCCTTCGTTTGTTTGCGCTGCTGCTACTTTAAATAGAATTTCAGTCCAGGGTACTGAGCTGTGTGCAGGGCTAAGGTATCAATCACTTGTCTAAAGACTAGGAGGTTCTTGCTACCAATTGTTCAAAGTGGTAGCAACTTGCCTATCAAGCTGCATCACAGTTTGAGTCCAAATGTTTAACGGTAAGGCAGAGTGAGCACAGAGGAGGAAAGAAAAGGAAACAAATCCTGCATTCCAGACCCCACTACCTCCTGTGGGACATCTTGTCTCATGGGGAGGCAGTGACGCACTGGTATTGTCACTGGACTAGTAAACATTCTTCCTGGGGAGCGCTGCTCTTGACAACATGCCTGCAATGTACATCTGTTTACCCTGCTTGTCCAGATATCTTTGTAAACAAAGTAACATTCTTTGCAGACACTTTGAAGTAGATAGTAGCGGTTTGTGAAAAATGCTTTGAAGAAGCTTGTGGTTTGACTGCACTGTTATTTTTTTCTCTCTCAAGCTGGGACTGATGAAAATACCCACAAATAAAAACAATAACCAGGCACTCTCTCTCAATCTGAGCATGGCGTCATTCCGTTTGCGCCAGTGCCCTGAATGCAAAGGTGACTGGTCATCCTTATTGCATCAGAGTTACTCCCAGACCCATCTCGCTGGCTTCACACTACAAGCTGACTTCCTCGGTGACATAGTACTGGCATTGTCATCACAAGTTCTTTGATTTCCACGTACGCTGCTTCTTGTTCTGGGTGAAGACCTTTCGCCATCAATATGTGACCTATGTACTTCAGGCATCTTCAGTTGCACTTTCTCTTGTTCAGCTTCAGGTTGATCTGGCGAGCTGTCTCCAGCAGTTATACTAAATTCTGGTCATGCTCAGCTCTGGCTTTTTCCAATGTGTCTCCACATCCAAGGGCTAGTAGATCACCTACAATGGCTTCCAGTCCAGGAGGATCACTGACTATCTCATGCTGTCTGTGTTGTGATCTTCTGGAGCCTTGGAAAAGCCAAATGACAAGAACAATCATTTGTATTTCCCAAACAGCGTCCAGACAGTCATTCGAAAACTACTGCTTTCATCCAGCTACCCTTGCCTGTAACCATCCTTCGCATCAAGAATAGGAAAGATCTTTGCCTTGGCAAGTTGTGGCAACATTTTTTCAATGGTTGGTATGTGGTAGTGAGATCTCTTTTAAAGTTTTATTTATATCATAGAACCATAGAACCATAGAAAATTACAGCTCAGAAACAGGCCTTTTGGCCCTTCTTGTCTGTGCCGAACCATTTTTTGCCTAGTCCCACTGACCTGCACTTGGACCATATCCCTCCACACCCCTCTCATCCATGAACCCTTCCAAGTTTTTCTTAAATGTTAAAAGTGACCCCGCATTTACCACTTTATCCGGCAGCTCATTCCACACTCCCACCACTCTCTGCGTGAAGAAGCCCCCACTAATATTCCCTTTAAACTTTTCTCCTTTCACCCTTAACCCATGCCCTCTGGTTTTTTTCTCCCCTAGCCTCAGTGGAAAAAGCCTGCTTGCATTCACTCTATCTATACCCATCAAAATCTTATACACCTCTATCAAATCTCCCCTCAATCTTCTACGCTCCAGGGAATAAAAGTCCCAACCTATTCAATCTCTCTCTGTAACTCAGCTTCTCAAGTCCCGGCAACATCCTTGTGAACCTTCTCTGCACTCTTTCAACCTTATTTACATCCTTCCTGTAACTAGGTGACCAAAACTGTACACAATACTCCAAATTCGGCCTCACCAATGCCTTATATAATCTTACCATAACACTCCAACTTTTATACTCGATACTCCGATTTATAAAGGCCAATGTACCAAAGGCACTCTTTACGACCCTATCCACCTGTGACGTCACTTTTGGGGAATTCTGTACCTGTATTCCCAGATCCCTCTGTTCAACTGCACTCTTCAGAGTCCTACCATTTACCCTGTACGTTCTACTTTGGTTTGTCCTTCCAATGTGCAATATCTCACACTTGTCTGCGTTAAATTCCATTTGCCATTTTTCAGCCCATTTTTCTAGTTGGTCCAAATCCCTCTGCAAGCTTTGAAAACCTTCCTCACTGTCCACTACACCTCCAATCTTTGTATCATCAGCAAACTTGCTGATCCAATTTACCACATTATCATCCAGATCATTGATGTAGATGACAAACAACAATGGACCCAACACCGATCCCTGCAGCACACCACTAGTCACAGGCCTCCACTCAGAGAAGCAATCCTCCACAACCACTCTCTGGCTTCTTCCATTGAGCCAGTGTCTAATCCATTTTACTACCTCCCCATGTGTACCTAGCGACTGAACCTTCCTAACTAACCTCCCATGAGGGACCTTGTCAAAGGCCTTGCTGAAATCCAGGTAGACAACATCCACCACCTTCCCTTCATCCACTTTCCTGGTAACCTCCTCGAAAAACTCTAATAGATTGGTCAAACATGACCTACCACGCACAAAGCCATGTTGACTCTCCCTAATAAGTCCCTGTCTATCCAAATATTTGTAGATCCTATCCCTCATCACACCTTCCAATAGCTTGCCCACCACCGACGTCAAACTTACTGGCCTATAATTTCCCGGATTTCTTTTGGAACCTTTTTTAAACAACGGAACAACATGAGCCACCCTCCAATCATCCGGCACCTCCCCCGTGAATACTGACATTTTAAATATGTCTGCCAGGGCCCCTGCAAGTTCAACACTAGCTTCCCTCAAGGTCCTGGGAATACCCTGTCCGGTCCTGGGGATTTATCCACTCTGATTTGCCTCAGGACAGCGAGCACCTCTTCCCCTTTAATCTGTAAAGGTTCCATGACCTCCCTACCTGTTTGCCCTATTTCTGTAGACTCCATGCCTGTTTCCTCAGTAAATACGGATGCAAAAAAACCATTTAGTATCTCCCCCATCTCTTTTGGTTCCATACACAGTCTACCACTCTGGTCTTCAAGAGGACCAATTTTATCCCTCACTATCCTTTTGCCCCTAACATACCTATAGAAGCTCTTTGGATTTTCCTTCACTCTGTCTGCCAAAGCAACCTCATGTCTTCTTTTAATCCTCCTGATTTCCCTCTTAAGTAGCTTCTTGCACTTTTTATACTCCTCGAGCATCTGATCTGTTCCTTGCTGCCTGTACATTTCATACAACTTTCTCTTCCTCTTAATCAGTGTTACAATATTTATACCCTCTGGGTCCAAGCATACCCTCAGCTTTCCAAGTTGTTTCACTGCTATCATACTGCTAATTCAGTCTGTAGGAGTTGTCACTTGCTTGATTACTCTCTTCTTTTCCAGCTCTTCTATCTTGTTTTTTAGGCTTGACTTGAGGGCAGCTGGAATTCTTCTCAGCAGATACAGAATTGCTCTTACACTCTCATCTATTTCTAGATGACATTCTCCTGGCTGATATGCCAACCCTGTAAACACATCTTTGTCGCCCTCTGGGATCTGTCCTGCTGTCAGTGGTTTTGTGTGCCGTGGCATGTTGTGAATCGCTGTTGGCACAGTAGACTGAGATGAATGGTCGTTGTGTCCCATCGATAGTCTGCAACTCCAGATCTTCATTCTTTCCATTGCACTGGGCTCTCAGTCTAATTTGTCCTCACAGTACGAGTCTTGTGCCATCATATAGCCTCAGTCCTGCTATTGAGGGCTTCATTTTTGGGTCATCAAGGTGAGTCACTTCACACAGATTTATGCAGGTCATTATGTAGCATGACGCACCTATACCTATCTCAGGCTTCTTATTCACTTGATACTTTCCCTCTGCAGTCATCATAGAGTCATAGAGGTTTACAGCATGGAAACAGGCCCTTCGGCCCAAGTTGTCCATGTCGTCCAGTTTTTACCACCAAGCTAGTCCCAATTACCTGCATTTGGCCCATATCCCTCTATACCCATCTTACCCATGTAACTGTCTAAATGCTTTTTAAAAGACAAAATTGTACCCGCCTCTACTACTACCTCTGGCAGCTTGTTCCAGACACTCGCCACCCTCTGTGTGAACAAATTGCCCCTCTGGACCCTTTTGTATCTCTCCCCTCTCACCTTAACCCTATGCCCTCTAGTTTTAGACTCCCCTACCATTAGGAAAAGATATTGACTATCTATCTTATCTATGCCCCTCATTATTTTATAGACCTCTATAAGATCATCCCTCAGCCTCCTACGCTCCAGGGAAAAAAGTCCCAGTCTATCCAGCCTTTCCTTATAACCCAAACCATCATGTCCCGGTAGCATCCTGGCAAATCTTTTCTGCATTCTTTGTGGTTTAGTAATATGTAGTGTAACAGTCACAAACCATTTGTCATCTATCGACTTGACTGAAACAACCTGTTGTACGGTATGTAGTTCTTCAGCAGACTCTCATGCTGATAACTCTCCAGTGGCCATTTCTATAGGCTTGTTTTGCTATTTGCACATCAAACACTTGTGTGCAAAAATGATTCTGCTTCTTGCAGTTAAAATACTGCTTTCACCTTGCTGGGCAATCATTCTTTTCCTTTGTATGCTGTCCGCCACAGTATTTATATTTGGCCTGAAATGTCTTCCAGCATAATGTAACACCTGGTCTGCTGTGCAAAACATATACTCGAGCTGGCATTTCACAATTTCTGCATTTTGACGCACATTTCACTTTCCTGAGTTTCAGTTTCTCACCTTTCAGTAGACTTGCGCTCACCTTGCAAACCTAAGACAAATCTATCTTCAATCAGGTCATCTTTTAGCTGCCTGAATTTGCAGTTCAATGGTCTAATTTTCATCCTGAGCTCTAGTGTTGAACAGATAGCGTTCATATGTAATATTCAAATGGGGTTCAAAATGTGCATTCAATGTATTCAAAATCTCTGCCATCTGTTTTCTTTGCTTCTGCCACTGCATTTTAGGTTTAAGGTCAGCTACACTTCTTCAGCGTGTTCTCAGTGAGAGGTTTTATTGAATGGATGAGAAATGGCAGCCTAGGTTAGCTTGCCTCATTGGCAGAGTCACATGGCTATGACAAGCTGGGTAGTGCACTTAGCAAAGATTGCATTTCTAAAACCTAAACAGTGGGGGATGGATCGCCAATCAAGCAGACTGATTTGTCCTGGATGGTGCGAAGCTTCTTGAGTGCTGTTGGAGATGCACCCATCCAGACAAGTGGGGAGTATTCCATCACACTCCTGACTAATGCCTTGTCAATGGTGGACAGGCTTTGGGGAGTCAGGAGGTGAGTTATTCATTTCTGCAGGAAACAACTCTGATTTCAGATTTATTTTTTAAAAAGGTTACTGGTCTCGATTGAGATTGTATCAAAGATGAAAAGAGAGGTTAAGGAGGGAATTCCAGAGCTTAATATCCGTGGCAGCTGAAGGGACAGCCATCAACAGTGGAATGGTTAAAACTGGGGGGGGGGGGGGCTGCTGAAAAACCAAAATTGGAGGATCACGGTTTAACTGAAAAGATTGTGTGGCTGGAAGAGGTTATAGAGTTAGTGAGGGGTGAGGCCATGGAGAGATTTCAATACAAGGGTGAGAACGTTAAAATCAAGGCTTTGCTTGACGGGGAGACAGGGTCTACGTCAACAAGCACAAGGACAATGGGCGAATAGGACTTGGTAGAATCAGTAGAACAGGTAGTAGAATTTTGCATCATCTTGAGATAACGTGGCGTAGAATGGAAGAGGCTGACCAGGATTACATTAAAATGCTCAAGTCAAGAAGTAACAAAGGCAGCAGCTGAGCTGAGGTAGGGGTGGGGATGAGCGATGTTGCAGAGATAAAAATAGGTGGTCTCAATGATGGCATGGCAATGTGGTCAGAAGCTTCTCTTGGGGTCATATACAAAATGTTGCAAGTAGTCCGGTTGCTCTCTAAATGTTGCGAGGGAGAGGGTTGGAGTTGGGGCGGCACGGTAGCACAGTGGTTAGCACTGCTGCTTCACAGCGTCAGGGATCTGGGTTTGATTCCCGGGTCACTGTCTGTGTGGAATTTGCACGTTCTCCCCGTGTCTGCGTGGGTTTCCTCCGGGTTCTCCGGTTTCCTCCCACAAGACGTGCTGGTTAAGTGCATTGACCCGAACAGGCGCCGGCGTGTGGCGACGAGGGGAATTTCACAGTAACTTCATGCAGTGTTAATGTAAGCCTCACTTCTGACTAATCAATAAACTTTAATGGTGAGAGAATGGAGTATGGAGCGGGTGTCAAAAACAATGGCTTTGATCTTCTGAATGTTTGGTTGGAGGAAACTTCTGTCCAATACTGGACAGCTCGCTACTGAAATAATGTCATATTGGTTCAGTACATAAAGGCCGGTACACTTTCTTTGTGTTTTCAAGGGTTTAGACTCAGTGACCGAAATTCTCCCAAAAAAGTTCTACGTGTCAAATTTGCATGAAAACTGGAGTAAATCACGTTGGTTTTTTCAGTGGGAGTTCAGAGAAGAATGTCCCACACTCTGTGCACTGCAGAGGCCACCAGCGTGAATATCATTAGAAATCAGTGGGTGGGACCTGTTCCCACTGGAGAGGCTGGCAGCATAGTGCATGCACAGATCTGTCAGTGCCGAGATCGCCACATGCGCAATAGCCCCACACTGCCGGCCTCCCGATCACTGGCCAGCCCAGCGATCCCTGCATTGCTTGCCCTCCGATCCCCCCACAGCCTGATTTCTGACCCCTCGACCATTCCTCGGCCCAGCCCTGAACCTCCCCCTTCTGGCCCGCCCCGATGTGCCGACCCCTCCCACCCCCCCCAACACAGGCTGACCCCTCACCCAGCCCAGCCTGATCGCTGGCCTCCCTACCTTCCCCCACCGATCTTGTCTACGGAGTGGCAGTGGGACCCCCCACCCCTACTGATCGCCCTGCCCCCTTGGTACTGCCCCATGCTCGATGGGCAGTGCCAAGTTGTCCTCTGGGCATTGGCACTTTGCCCCTTGGGCAGTGCCGGGGGCACAGGTTGGCACTGCCAAGGTACCAATGCCCAGGGGGCACCACCCCCCACCGCCTGACCCTCTGGGGGGGCCCAGGTTGCCAGCCCCTTCACTCCAGCAGGTTTGGGCCACTAGTTCCCTGTTAGTGGGGAGCTACTGTAAACCCCATTGGAATGAACCACTCCTGGCGGGGAGGGACATGCTCGCGGGCCCAGAGACCTCTGTCCCAGGCTCACTAGTTACATTTAAACTATATTAAAATGGATATTTAAATTGTTTTGGCGTCTCCCCACTGATTTCTGGCATGGAGGCGCCAAAACAATTTAAATATCCATTTTAATATAAATTAGCGCAGCAGGAGGGGAGAATTGCCCCCAGTGCTTCCTATTGGTCAATGTTTCTTCTGAAAACTCAAAGTGGAGCAGAAATGGCACCAGCAAGAATTTTTCTTAAGGTATGGGGCACGATTCCCACCCTGCCACCCCCCCCCCCCGCCCCCCCCAGCCCAAGCCCGCTGTGATGGTGGAGTAGCATAGCGGGGTGGGAAATTTGGTGGGAGGCTAAAAGCGCGAATCGCACTCAGCGTCAGGCCAGTGGCGATCCTCCCAGGCCATTTTTACTGATGTAAAGAGATCCCTAGTTTAATAAAATATATGTTGATCTCTTGTTGATCATTATATTTGTGTTTTATTTTCACCTGAGTTTTTTATATTCAACACATTGTGGATCTGCCACACCTACCAGACAACACAAGCATGTGAATTTAAAGTTTACCTTGTGCCCAGGTAAAGCATGAGGTTGATTTAAATATTAATGTGCTGATTTAAATGCTGTTACTGAGCCTGAGACACAATAATCTGGGCTAATTTAGCTCTTCAGCCTTACCAAGGGGTCCTCATTGGCGAGGATCACAGATGGTCCCCATTAGTGGGGACCAGATGTGAAGGCCTCGCTGGTGGGGCCGGAGGCCATTGAGGCCCCCTGGGTGATTGGGGGCGGGAGGGGTCTGTGCCACTTGGGCAGTGCCACCCTGACAGTGCCAGCTTGGCACCTGGCATTGCCCACCAGGCACTGGGCAGTGCCAAGGGGCAGGGCCTCAGGGGAGTGGATCCAGATTGTGGTGGAGCCGGATGGGGGAGGGTCGGGAGAGTTCAGTAGGAGGGGAGGGAACGAGGGGGGGGACTCTGCATCAGGGTGGGGGCTAATGATATTGCCAGTGATCGGGAGTCGAGGCCGTCGATCAGGAGCCCGGGCCACCAATTGGGAGTCGGGGCCAGCAATCGGAGACCAGCGATTGGGAGGAAGGGATCCATGGGGGTAGTACATGGTGACTGGGGAGGGGTTTGCTGGGGGAGGGTGGTGATTGGGGGTAGGGTCTGTGGGAGGGATGGTGATTGGGGTGTTTGTGGGGGAAGTGGCAATCGGGGGGGGGGGGGATCTAAGTGGAGGGTTGGCGATCGGGAGGGTTCCATGGGGGGGGGGGTTCTGTTGGGGGGTCGATGATGAGGGAGTGGTGATCAGGGGCAGACCATGGGTGACAGGGGGCTCTGGGGGGTGGGTCCATGCGTTCGATGTTCCTGAGGGTGTTGACAAGTGCCTGGGTGTCTGCAGCTGGCTTCCCCGGCGAGCCTAGGCTCCCCCCCCCGCAACACTCCACCGGTGTAAAACTCCCTCCTGCCAAATAAATTGACAGAGTATGGGGAAAATTGCATGGGGCAGCTCGCTGAAAAACCGAATGAAACACTCCGGTTTTCAGACTTTTGTGAGACGTAGAATTTCTTTGGGAAAATTCCACGCGTGATTTCTCATGTTCTCGCAAGGCAGATATTACTCAGCTCTAAAGCATGTCATTCCACTGATCCTGTGACACTGTTACTGCAGACAAGGCCTTCATCCTGTTTGTGAGACCTTTCCGTGCACAAAATGGCTGCCACTTTTTCCAAATGTAACAACAGTGACTCAACTTCAGAATGACTTTATTGGTTTATTTATTGACGCATGCTGAGATCGTTAAAGATGTGGCATGAATTCAAGTTTGTTCTTTCTCAAAGATTCTGGCATGGGAGGGACTCATGTTTGGGATTCACCACATGCAAAGTTAGTGGTGTCCAGGAAGCTATTAATCTGCCAGTAAAGTAGAAAGCATTTTCTGCTCATACGTTCTGTACAAAAAACTCACAGGCAACCCTCCTCAACCCCATGGTGCACTGGCCCGGAACTAACAGGATTCTCTAGTGTCTGAAGTAGCAAAACAAATAGAAGGAAATATATCAATGGGTAAATATACTGCCTGACTTAGACTCTAGGGTTGAGAAATTGGGGAGAACACAGTAAGCATGGAAATATTAAATTGGGGGTGTCAGAGGATTAGAGGTCAGCTCAGACAAGGCATATCTGTGAGTGAGATTTAGTGCATGGAGTGGTACTAGGCGGCCTTTGGGATGATTGTGAAGGAATGACGATATAGTTCCAAGTCAGGATGGTGAGTGACTTGGAGGGGATCTTGCATGTCAGGTGTTCCCATACATCTGCTGCCCTTGTCCTTCTAGGTGGTAGAGGTTGCAGGCTTGCAATTGGCAATTGTTGTGTAATTGATTGGACTCTACCTGAACTGGGTACATTTAATGTTGTTAGCAAGACACTAAAGAGGTAGAAAGGTTCCAGTCCCCAGCACTAACATCCAACAACCCAAGGAAAGGAGAATTAAAGCCAAGGTTTTCTTTCTCAGTATCAGCTACATAACATTGCACTTTTCACCCATTTAGGAACATTTGACTCCTCCTGAGAACCACTTCAAAGCGGGAATGAAGCTGGAGACAGTGGACAAACAAAAAACCCATTTCATTTGCCCAGCTATCATTAGGCAGGTGAGAGGAAATGAAATTCTGATAACCTTCAATGGATGGAAAGGGGCCTTTGATGACTGGTGTCGCTATGATTCTAGAGATATCTTCCCCATTGGATGGTGTGAACTGACCGGTGACAACCTGCAGCAACCCGGTACAAACGGCAATCCGCTTCGTCGAAACCAAATGGCCGGTTGGTGTGCTCGTATGCAGAGTGTAATGTGAGTTAATGGGGAATAAAAACAGAAGATACTGGAAAGAATCAGCAGGTCTGGCAGCATCTGTAGAGAAAGAAGCAGAGTTAACGTTTCTCTCTCCACAGATGAAGATGGACCTGCTAAGTCTTTCCAGCATTTCCTGTTTTTACTTTAGATTTCCAGCAGTATTTTGGCTTTTATTTTTGTGAGTTAATGGGAACTCCCTTCAATTTTGCAAAATGTTTCTGCTAAAATTTGCCTCAGCTTTTCCTTTGCCTTCCTTTTGATTTTGATTTGATTTATTATTGTCACATGTATTAACATACAGTGAAAAGTATTGTTTCTTGCGCGCTATACAGAAAAAACACACCGTTCAGAGAGAAGGAAAGGAGAGAGTGCAGAATGTAGTGTTACAGTCATAGCTAGGGTGTAGAGAAAGATCAACTTAATGCGAGATAGGTCCATTCAAAAGTCTGATGGCAGCAGGGAAGAAACTGTTCTTGATTGGTACGTGACCTCAGACTTTTGTATCTTTTTCCCGATGGAAGAAGGTGGAAGAGAGGATGTCCGGGGTGTGTGGGGTCCTTAATTATGCTGGCTGCTTTGCCGAGGCAGAGGGAAGTATAGACAGAGTCAATGGATGGGAGGCTGGTTTGCGTGATGGATTGGGCTACATTCACGACCTTAGCCACCGGAGTTAGCTTGTAACAGTTTAGAAAGGTGTGCCACACCCTCTAATGGATGGGACATGCATTGATGTGCCTGATAGTTTTATAGGAACATCGGAATTAGGAGCAAGAGTAGGCAGATCAGCCCTTCGAGCCCACTCTGCCGTTCTATATAATCATGGCTGATCTCCATCTCATCCTAACTCCACTTCCCTGCCTTTTCCACGTAGACCTTTATCTTACTTTTCTTTTTGTATATTCTTCATTTTGCTTCTATTTGAAACATTCTGAAGCTAAAGGCAACACATTCAACTATATTAACATCTTAGTGATAGCTTTCAATGTTTGCGTGCTCCATTTTCAAAAGGTTTCACATGAGAGTATTCACCATATAATCAGTCTCCTATTCAAATAATTGGACAGGAGGTTCAATACATCAATAGCTCAAGATAAGCAGGTAATATTAAAACTTAGCAGCAATTAACTGTTCACATGCCTGAACAAAATCGTGCATAAAATCACGCAGTTGGAAAGATGAACATTGAAAGTTATTGCTGAGATGGCTGCTGCTGGTAAACCAGTGATTCCCAAAGGGTGCGGCGCGCCACACTGGTGCGGCGAGAGAGGATGGCAAGTGTGGCGGGAAGATTCAAGGACAATTAAAGAAACATTTAAACATGGTTTAAACAAGCATTGTTTTATACTTTCTGGATGTCCCATGATCATATTATAAAGTAGTTGTGTTCTATGTTATGAATCAAGCACTGCTAGGAATTGTTTTTTTTTGTTTTTGAATGTATTTTTTAATCAATAAAAAATTTGGTGTGGCGCGAGCAAATTTTTATTCCGAAAGTGTGGCCCAGTGAAAAAAGTTTGGGAACCACTGTGATAAGCAATGCTGAGAATATGAAATCTTGATCTGTTCCTTTTTGAGATAGCTTGCTCTTTCTCTAGCTTTCTCCATTCCCTCCATCACACTCTCACTCTAGGTAGTTTTCTACAGTTTTGATAAAAGTCATTAAATGAGCACAAAATTAATGTCAGCATCTTACATCCAATTGTGGGCTATCTCAGACCTCCAGAAAAAGAAAGTTAGGAATGAGTAACTTCAGTGTCCTTTTCATATAAACTCTGAAAATATTCTTGTGCAGATTGGGCGATGAGAGTCATATTTTGCTCTGGGGTTAAATGCTTTCTATTCATAGATTTTAATGGCACACAATCAAAGTGGTAGGCACACGTACTTTTGCTAAAGCCCAATTCATGCAACATGATCATGTTATTGCAAAGTAGCAAGTCTCAGAGCAACTGTACTAATCAGTATAAACACTGCTCATGCAGCTAATGAGCAACTTAACCTGATTAAACTGATGAAAAGTTTGCTACTGCAGCTGTGGAGTGCATAATATTTCGAAGAAGTAGCTTAGTGACACCATCATCAAATTTGCTTCATTGAACCAATCTGATGAGATCCTTGTAGACCGCGCCATAGAGAAACGTGTGAACCTTCTTCGGTCTGATGGATGGACTGCAAGCATGTGCTGAAAGACAGTTGCATTTGATCCTGGGGTTGGCTGTTGTCACTGTGTCAACCAGGCAGGAGGCTTAGAATAAAGATCACAGAATTATAGAGTCTACAGCACAGAAATAAACCATTTGGTCCAACCGATCTTTGTCAGTATTTATACTCCATGCGAACCTGCTCCCACCCCTCTTCATCCAATTCTATCAGCATATCCTACTCCTGGGAAAACAGTACCAAGGTAAAATCAAGAATACTGTGGTGAAGTCACAGCACAGACCAAATACGGAGATGAAGTTAGGCATTTTTTACAGGGATATGTAAAGAAAATCTGTACTCACAAAAGAGATGTTGAGGAAGAAGTAGCACAGAAATGACTACAAGTGAAAATACCAAGCTCGTGCGAGGTACACTACACAAGGCTGAATCATGAAGAGAATGCATTATAGGAAGGAATTTCCAGTGGTTTATTCACCTGTCCGAATCTGCATTGTTATTAGGTTTAAATGCTTAACTTACCCATATTAGGAGGCAAAGAATTGGAACAAGTACTGGACTCCCTCAGGTGAAGACTTTAACTGTTCGGGAAGTGAGAATTATGTGATTTTTAGGATGCGACATTGTCAAATACCTGAGCGCCTTGGATGATTATGCAGACCAAGTGATGTATGTATTCAACAAATTGCACCATATGTTATATCAACATGTCCAGATACACTGCCCGGTTCTTAATGGGCTCGTGTAATGACAATACTACAGCTAAATGGATAAGCATGTTTATGTGCTCACAATGTCCCATCTGCTGTTTTCATCACAGATCAAGGAGAACACGGTGACATTCAGTACACAGACACAGAGGAACAATCATCCGTGAATCATCCTTTAAACACACATGAATTAAGTAAAAGGAGAGAGGAATTTAGTGACAAATAGATAGTCAAGCGGATGAGGAAGCAGAGGGAGAAACACCTCCTGGTGAGGAAGATGTAGCCTTAGTGAACCTTCTTTCTAATGGAATGTGTTACATTGATTGTGTTGAGCAGTTGCTTGTTTCCATGTCAGTGTCTGGGGGTCTGTTTGTATTCGACGAACTGCAGTCTCTCATTGAGCAGAGAGCAGCAGCAGTGATGCTTTCAGTTATATGGACCACAGAGACAACATTAGGAACATCTCTTGTGAATACTTCCATTGCTGCTGTGGGTATTTGGGGTCCAAACTCCAAGAAACCGAACAGCTCAACTTCAATTTTCTTGAAAATTGAGAACCACATGGGGAGATTGTGAGCTCTCGTAGATAGTAAGTGTTTTGTGTTCATGCAGGTCAATAGCCTTTGAGAAGATATGTTCTTGATGGCTGCACTCACATTAGCAGACGTTCCGTGTCAAGACTTTTCCCTACGTCAGTGACCATAGGTGCCACATCCAGAAGCAATGAGTTCCCATAAGCACTGAAACAGGAAGCAATGCGAGCCAGAGCTACAACTTGCTGAATTTCTGTTTGCCAATCAATCAGCAAGGGGAGCGTTTAGGAGTAGGGCACATCAAGAAGGTTTATGCAGAGAAGTTCAAGGATCGCGGTCTACAAACACACATTGGATAGACAAGAACTGAAATAGTGAAAGCAATTATTGAATCATTAATATTTCTTGCAGTGTGACATTGTGCACAAAAGAAAGCAGAACTTGTATACAAATTGAAATACTTGTAACTCTGAGGAACAATGAAAGAGGCAAAGAAACTATCATGATCCCAGTACATAGTGATAGGAGACTTCCGCAGGAAAACTGGATGGTGAGACCCTCACGCTCCAGAGTCACTAGATGCTTTGCTGCCGATGTCTTTGTGCAGCATCATCATCCTGGTCTTTCATGGTTTGTGTTGTTCCTCATTCAAGTCCATGGTGAAATGCCTATTCATTCTGATTTGATTTGATTTGATTTGTTATTGCCACATGTATTAGTATACAGTGAAAAGTATTGTTTCTTGCGCACTAAACAGACAAAGCATACTGTACATAGAGAATGAAAGGATAGAGTGCAGAATGTAGTGTTACAGTCATAGCTAGGGTGTAGAGAAAGATCAACTTAATGCAAGGTAGGTCTATTCAAAGGTCTGATGGCAGCAGGGAAGAAGCTGTTCTTGAGTCGATTGACACATGACTTCAGACGTTCGTATATTTTTCCCAACTTAAGAGGGTGGAAGAGAGAATGTCTGGGGTGCGTGGAGTCCTTAATTATGCTGGCTGCTTTGCCGAGGCAGCGAGAAGTGCAGACAGAGTCAATGGATGGGAGGCTGGTTTGCGCGATGGATTGGGCTACATTCACGAGCTTTTGTAGTTTCTTGTGGTCTTGGGCAGAGCAGGAGTCATACCAAGCTGTGATACAACCAGAAATAATGCTTTCTATGGTGCATTTGTACCTATATTATTCATAACAATTACATCCATCCTGTTGTGATATGGTTGATCTCATTTACTCATATTTAAAACCTAGTTAAATATTTTCTCCAGCTAGAACAATATGTTGTGTGTTCAGTGATGGCCACTGAAAATTCTGGATTCTATCACTTGTCATTATAATTCCTTCCTGATTCTGTGCTCTTATTTATCATGCTGACATGGGTGATCTAGTAATTGAGCCCTACAGTGAACTATAGATTTGATATCTGGGGGGGATAGAGGTGTTTATAGGCTGGGTGACATGTTCAGTGGTGCTTCCGTGTTATCTTTTGAGCAACTATGTCAACAATTTGATATCCCAAAGTATTTAGGAGACTTTATCCTTAATAAGACATCTTTAACTTGATGCTAATATCTCAACGGTGAAAAGAATCCACGAAAACTAAGCAATTAATCAGTTTTATGAAACTTTATGTTCTAGATCCTGTGTGAATAAACTAGAGACTTTGCGGTCTTGGGAGAAAGACTTTACAGTGAGTATTGTTGAGGAGATTTGGGACAATATATGGGAAAATGCCAACAGAATCTCAGTCTGTAATTGAATGGGGGGAGACTCAGCTTAAAATATTTCACAATCCGCATATAGCACCAAGCTTAAAACACAGGATGGACCCTACCATACCCTTGCTGTACCAAAAGTTCAAAGTAGCCAGGGGAGACTGCACACAGTGTTTGGTCCTCTGTCAAGGTTAAATCCTACTGATCTGGCATACTGAAAGAGCTTGAGAAGATATTTGACGTGGCCTTAGAATTTGATCCTTTGTTTTTAATTCTGCGGCTCTCAGAACTCCCACCCGCCTGACGAAGGAACAGCCTGTTCCAAAAGCTAGTGGCTTTTGCTACCAAATAAACCTGTTGGACTTTAACCTGGTGTTGTTAGGCTTCTTACTGTGTTTACCCCAGTCCAACGTCGGCATCTCCACATCATAACTAGTAGAAGACAGAGAGTTGGGATGAGGGCATTGTCAGGATGGCAACTTGCAACTAGTAGACTGCCATTGGGATCACTATTGGGGTCACCACAATTATTTACAATATATTGTAATGACTTGGACGAGAGAAGTGAATGTACTATAGGTGGGAAGGCAAGTGGTGAGGGTGACAGAAAGAGGCGCATTTTCCCGTTTTGCCCGCCACGGGAATTGTAGCGGACAAGGGGCGGACCATGGAAAGGTTCATTAACCTTGGGCGGGATTTTCCGGCTTCGGGGTGAGCATGGCTGGAAAGTCCCACCCAAAGAGTCGACAGATAAATATAGACTGTTTAAGTGAGTGGGCAAAAGCTTGGCAGATGGGATATAATGTGGAAAAATGTGACGTTATGCACTTTGGTAGGAAGAATAAAGGGGCTGAATATTATCCAAATGGAGAAAGACTGCAGAAAGCTGCAGCACAGAGGGATTTGGGGTCCTGTTGCATAAATCACAGAAAGTTAGCATGCAAATTCAGCAGGTACTAGGAAAGGCAAAATTAATTTTGGCCTTTATTTCAAAGGGAATTGAGTATAAAAATAGGGAAGTTGCTAAAACAATATTAGACATTTGTTAGACCACACCTGGAATACTGTGGACAGTTTTGGTTCCCTGATTCAAGGAAAGATATACTGGCATGAAGGCAGTCCAGAGAAGGTTCACTCGGTTGATCCCCAGTATAGAGGGATTTTCTTATGAATAGAGTTGGGCCTGTATACATTGGAGTTTAGAAAAATGAGAGGTGACCTTATTGAGGCATATAAGATTCTCAGGGGGCTTAACAGGGTAGATGCTGAGAGGTTGTTTCCCCTTGTGGGAGAGTCTAGGACCAAAGGACATAATCTCAGAGTAGGGGGTCACCTATTTAAGACAGAGATGAGGAGGAATTTCTACTCTCAGAGGGTAGTGAATCTGTGGAATTCTTTACTGCAGAGGTCTGTAGAGGTCGGGTTGCTAAGTATGTTCAAGGCTGAAATAGACAGATTTTTAATCAGAGCGGAATCAGAGGTTATGGGGATAAGGTGGGAAAGTGGAGTTGAGGATTATCACAGCAAATCAGTCATGATCTCATTCAACGGCAGAGCAGACTCATTGGGCCGAATGGACTACTTCTGCTCCCATCTCTTATGGTCTCCCCAAGGCCTTAATTCACCCATCTGCTTTACTTACCACTCCTGCTAGGGCATGGAGTTGGCAGAGTGACCATCAGCCATGGATTAAACAGGTAACCAACGACAAGCCAGTTTTTCAAAGAGTTGTGCCTCATTTGAAAGCATTATGGATACTTTTGGAGATACCTGCACCCATGTATCTATGTTCATTCACCCATACACCTATTAATATTCAGCACTGACTGTTGTTTTCCTTATATCCCCCCTCCTTCAGTAAATAATGCATGAGTTTGTTTCAGATTGACGATTAACAAAGACTTGACAGTTTTTAACATGCCAGGGTTTTGTTCTTGTTGTGTTTCTGGCACACCTGCACCTTTTGTCAAACTTAACACGCATGAAAATGTGGCCTTGTGTATATGTAACTCCTGCCTACTCTTCGTCTACAGCATCAAAGGCTGTCTCCTCTACTCACTACATTAACGCAAACCCGTGTTCCTGCTTAACAGTTATATAATTAAAGAACAAAGCTGCTTAGAAAGCTCTGAGCAAGTTTTTATGCTTCAGTTCTGGCAGGAGGCTGTAGCAGCTGAATGCTGGTTACAAAACAGTTGCTTAGTTATGTTGATCTGCTTATTAAACCCAAGGAAAAGAAATATATTTTTAAAGACTTTCTGGAAAATTGTTGGAGCAGAGCATCAAATAAGAACATAAAATTACATTGTATACTGCGATGCTGCATATGAATTTTTATAAAGACCTGCACTTCAGGCAGTTAAAAATAATATATGTGAACCTTGCAATAGTTCCATAATTCTAGGCAGTTTAAAAACAAAGTTCTCAAAGATCACATTGAACATATTTGCAGAGAGAATAATTATGAAAGCTATAGGCTTGTATCTGCATCACCATTTTGTTCCCTCCACCTCCAAAGCAATTCCTTACAAGTTGCCTCAGAATAGTTTACTGGTCAATTTTTCTACAGGTGGGTAGATGTAGTAGTTAAAGTTGCTCATGCATTAAAGTTTCACTTCCCACTAATGAATCTGAAAACATTGAACATGCTGTAAATACTAATGGGTTTTTAGCTGCCTATCAGATCCTCGGATTGGTTGATTGGTCGCTTTTCAAGGTTTTCTGAAGCTTGGTGTTATTCTGTGCAGTTTCAAACCAATGCTTTGCATGTTGGCTCTCATAACGAGCTAAAGATAAGACCCGGGTGTGGGAGAAACTAGTGGTGGCACATTGGTTAGGACTGCTGCCTCACAGCGCCAGAGACCCAGCTTCGATTCCCGACTTGGGTCACTGTCTGTGCGGAGTCTGCACGTTCTCCCCGTGTCTGTGTGGGTTTCCTCTGGGTGCTCCTGTTTCCTCCCACAGTCACAAAGATGCGCTGGTTAGGTGCATTGGCCATGCTAAATTCTTTCTCTCTGTACACGAACAGGTGTTGGAGTATGGTGACTAGGGGATTTTCACAGTAACTTCATTGCAGTGTTAATGTAGGCCTACTTGTGACACTAATAAATAAACTTTAGAACTCTCATTTTAGCCCTTAATCCAGCATAAACAGCACCCAATCCTCTTTCCAATCCAGTCTACGTTACTTTTATCTTGTCTGCACTGGAAGTAATCACAAGTTGAGGTCAATTGTACGTAGCCTGTGTGATCCTTATAGCTCAGACACGCTTTAAAATGCAGGAATCTAACAACATATATTGTCCTCTCTCTTTTGATTGCCAGCTGACAGATACCCTGACAGTTCTAAAAGCGATTTTAAGACAACTTCCCTGCAGGGCCTGCTGTTTCATTTTCTTTCTTCCTGAGTTAGGATAGTTAACTAAGTCTGTAGTTGCGAGCCCTGTCAGGGATGAGTATCCTGGAAGCACCAGCCCCCAGGAACATCTCAGAGCTCAAGGCCTTTCTTGGGCTAGTCAACTACTATAGGCAGTTCCTCCCACATCTATCAACATTGCTGGTATGTATTATTGAAGAAATGTACCATTGAAGAAATGACAGAGGTGGTGCAGGAAAACATAACAAAACAAACACTTTAATCATTGTGCCTGTTGGTACATTTTGACCCCATTGAAAATTTGGTTCTCACTTGTGATGCTTCCCTTTATGGGGTGGGAGCTGTGTTATCCTGTAGGATGGATGATGGGTCAGAGAGACCCATTGGATATGTATTAAGTACCTTTCAGAAACGGAAAAGGGGTATTCTCAAATTGAATAGGCCTAGCCAAAGCAATTCTCCACTTGCGTCTGCTAGAATACAACAATGGACATGGGCGGCTTATGAGTACACTTCTGAACACAGGCCAGGGCACACATAGCCCATGCAGACACCCAAGTCATCTTCCATTACCAGAAAGCGCACCATGTCCTCTAGTACCTCAAGAGATTGTAATGGCCTGAAACTTTTTGGATACGTTGCCTGTGACAGCACAATAGATAAAGTTCTGGACCAATTGAGACACACAATTATCAAGAATCAAAAACATGATACTGCAAGGTTGGCGGAATGTAAGAACTACGGAACTGGTGGAACTTTATCAAATGGCAAAAGATTAAGCTTTGACAAAGGGTCATCTAGACTCAAAACGTCAGCTCATTTCTCTCCTTACAGATGCTGCCATACTGACTGAGATTTTCCAGCGTTTTCTCTTTTGGAAAAGATTAACTCAGTTGTGAGGATGATGCATCTCTCCAGATGTGCGGTTGAGTTTTCACTCCAGATTTTTGGACACTCAGGAAGTCAGAGGGCCTGCTTTGCACCATCACTCTGGCAGGGTGAGCCTGACATAAACATGGACATGGGGACCCTCACACAAGCATCAAAGTACTCCACCACCGACCTACCACGCAAGTATCGGAACACTCCCCCCACCCCCGAGCAAGTAGTGGGGCATGCCCATCCCCTCACCACCATAAGGGGGACTCAATGGGGTTCCCCAGAGGGTCTGCCCCGGCAGCACTAACCTGGCAGTGCCAGGGCACTAGACTTAGCTGTGCACCTCCAGTGTGGTCGTGAAAAACAGTAGTTAAATTCACATTGGCGTGACATCGTGCTGGCTGGGTGGGACGATGCGGCGAGGGCAGAAGTAGTGGCATTAGGCCCTATAATTAGATGTAAATTTTTTGCAAAATATGCTAATCTGGTTTGAGCCCTTCCTGGGTGTGACCCTGATGGTGTAATTGGGGGGTCAATCTGAAACTGAAATCTTGTGGCCGCAAATCCTGCTTTTGGACTCACAGAGTCATAGAGGTTTACAGCATAGAAACAGGCCCTTCGGCCCAACTTGTCCATGCCACCCTTTTTCTTTAGCCATTAAGCTAGTCCCAGTTGCCCGCGTTTGGCCCATATCCCTCTATACCCATCTTACCCATGTAACTGTCTATTAAAAGTCAAAATTGTACCCGTCTCTACTACTACCTCTGGCAGCTTTTCCCAGACACTCACCACCCTGTGTGTGAAAAATTGCCCCTCTGGACCCTTTTGTATCTCTTGCCTCTCACCTTAAACCTATGCCCTCTAGTTTTAGACTCCCCTACCTTTGGGAAAAGATGTTGCCTATCTACCTTATCTATGCTCCTTATAGACCTCTATAAGATCACCCCTAAATCTCCTACACTGCAGTGAAAAAAGTCCCTGTCTATCCAGCCTCTGCTTATAACTCAAACCATCAAGTCCCAGTAGCATACTAGTAAATCTTTTCTGCACTCTTTCCAGTTTAATAGTATCCTTTCTATAATAGGGTAACCAAAACTGTTATGAGATTTGTGAGATCTGACTCTTGTGAGATTTAATGGCTCTGAGAGGATTTGTGCCCACTGTCACCGTTCCCGATGACACTGCTGGGACTGGGAAGCTGCTGTTCATTATAATTCCAGCCATTAATTCAAATCATGATATAACTGTGCTCCCAGCACTGAAACCGTGGGACATTGCTTTCTGTCTTCCAAAATTATAAAACCCACACTTTATTCCGATTCTTTGTTTCTAATTTTAAATTTTTAACATTTAGTAGGGACAGCATGATGGCACAGTGGTTAGCACTGCTGCCTCCCAGCGCCAGGGACCTGGGTTCGATTCCTGGCTTGGGTCACTGTCTGTGCGGAGTCTGCACATTCTCCCCGTGTCTGCGTGGGTTTCCTCCCGGTGCTCCAGTTTCTTCCCACATTCTGAAAGACGTGCTGGTTAGGTGCATTGACCCGAACAGACGGGACTGTGGCGACGAGGGGAATTTCACTGTCACTTCATTGCAGTGTTAATGTAAGCCTTACTTGTGACTAATAAATAAACATTAACTTTGGCCAATTTGTTATCCATTCAGCTATTTGTTTCCTGTCTCCATGGGCCATAACTTGTGTCTGGGACCACCATGCAAAAAAAAGATTGATAAGGATGGTACAGGAATCAGTTTTGAATGGGCTCTGGGTCGGTGAAACCGCTGCAGTTGCCCACGTTCAGGGGAGAGATGGAAATTGGCATGGCTCCTTGCCAAGAATGCTGGCCGGGGTTCTCCCAAAAAATTCCAAATTTGAGTAAAAATTGGAGTAGCTCCCACTGGTTTTTTTGGCGGGATTTTCAAAATGAATCTCCCACACACTGAGCATTACAGAGTGTCCTAGCGAGATTCATGATGAAAATCCATGGGCAGGGCCTATTCCCACTGGAGAGGCCGGCAGCATAGCGCTGAGCGGGCCACTGCGTGTGCGCCGATCTGTCAGCGCTGAGACCGGTGCATGGCCCTATCTGCCGGCCTCCGATTGCTGGCCGGATCGATCGCTGGCCAGCTCCATGACCCCGCAATGCTGGCCGTGCAAGCCCCCCACCATCTGATCGCTGGCCCCCCCGGACGTGCCTGGTCCAGCACCCCCACCACACCTCCACCCAGCCTGCCTCAATCACCCCGACCTCCCCCACCAACCCCATCCCACCTCACCCCCCCCCCACCTCCCCCACCCAGCCTGCCTCGATCTCCACCGCTGACAGTCCCGACCTCCCCCCCCCCTCCCCCCCTCCTCACTTATCCCCTACCTCCTGGGAGGCCTCCCATGGCCTCCCTTCACTCCAGTGGTGACAGGCAGCCAGTTCCCAGTTAGTGGGGAGCAGTTGTAAACCCCGCTGGAGTGAATGCTAGTGGGGTTGGAGACTTCAGTCCCGGGCCCGCTAATCACATTCAAATGGCGATTAGAATATTTAAATCAATTCGGTGCTGATTTCCGGCACGGAGTTGACGGTGCTGGAAATCTGGCCCCCAGAGACAGATGGAGGTCGTGGCTTCCAGCGGGAAGCCCCCGAAACAGCCTCCGCTGATGTCCTCTGGCCCGCAGCAGAGCAGGCTGGGAGAATCGCCCCCCCAGCATGTTTGGCATTCTGACTGAATAAGAGAAAGTTATTATTTTTCTTTCACTTAAAAATTAATAGTCTTGGCTAATGCATTTGATCCTTTTGCAAAGCGGCCCTTTACATTTAACTCCCTCCGTGACATAGTAAAAGATTTGTATTTAATTCTGGGTTGACAGGTCAGTTTGTAATGCTGATATTTAGATATTCCACCTGTTGTTCTTGCACAATTGCCTTTCCAGTGGAGAACAACATCTGACAGGAAGAGGAAAGGAAATGTTACATGGAGGTTGCTCCCCTGGATCAGATTTGGTACATCTAACTTTTGGCATCGCCTTAACCAGAAGACCTGTTTTATGTCAGTCAAAAGATGCAGTCGGGGGGAAGGCCAACAGGGACATGAAGGAGGGAAAAAAAATCCTTCCATTTCTAAAAAGAGTCTTCAAAGACTTGAGTTGGATGCGATATTCATTTAATTTCTGGCGAATGAGTTCACAAACCTAAAGTACTTCTGAATTATTGACTAATGAGCACTAATTGGGAATCCATGGTTAGTGGTAGCACATTAAAAAAACGCACTTTTTTGAAGTGAACATTGAATTTGAATTTATCAAAAGCAAATGATAAAATGGGCAACGTTCACCGTTATATTCGTAATGTAGCAATTGATTTTTATCGCTCGCAATTTTCAGGCAGGATGTGTTGTAGCCGCAAATCTGATTATTTTTTATTGATTAAGCTCAAGCTTGCTGTGATAAATACAAAAATGCATGGTATTTCTTTGCACTTGTCCTGCACCAATTTGAGATGATTTAACAATGATAGAATCTTACAGCACAGAAGGAGGCCATTGTGGCTGGGCCACCTTATCACTTTTTCAAATTTTTTTCCCACCTGTATTTCAAAAGCTCTTGTAGATTCTGCTTCCACCACTGTTTCTATAATGAGTCCATTCCATGTCTTAATAACTCACTGCACTGTATATCTTTTATAAATCTCAACGTCTACCTTCATGGGGGCGGCACGGTGGCACAGTGGTTAGCACTGCTGCCTCACAGCGCCCGAGTTCAATTCCCGGCTTGGGTCACTATCCGTGTGGAGTTTGCACGTTCTCCCCGTGTCTGCGTGGGTTTCCTTCCGGTGCTCCGGTTTCCTCCCACAGTCCGAAAGGCGTGCTGGTTAGGTGCATTGACGTGAATAGGTGCCAGAGTGTGGCAACTAGGGGAATTTCACAGCAACTTCATTGCAGTCCTAATGTAAGCGTTACTTGTGATTAATAAATAAACTGTGACTTTCCATTCTTTGGGTAAAGATCAGTGGAAATAATTTCTCTTATTTGTCTTTTAGAATTAAACACTTTAGTTCATCTCTTCAGTCAGATTTGAGAACAATGAATGCCAAATCAATCTCCAATTCCACCTCCCTCTTTACCTCTGGGTGATCGACTATTGTCTGGTGGTTACCTTTCAGGGTAACTCAACGCTGGTCTTGAATCAATCTCCAGGTCACTCTGTAATGTCCCATTTCTTCCTTCTTTATGCAGTTTAATAAATTCTCACCCTATCCGTGTTTTCCTCTGTCAGGAGACGTGGACAAAACGCAGACCCATCAATCTTCCCCAGAACCCTGCTCACCTCTCTCAGTCTGTGTGGGTTAAACCTGACACTTCATTCTTCCACACAACCCACATGAAAAGGAGAAAAACGCAAAACTGACTCATTTATCTAATCTACGGTGTGATTTTATGGGTCGTGGATTCAAAGTCATCAGTTTTCCTAGATCCATGTTATCCTTTGTCTGGGACATGGACCAAATTAAATACCCTTCTTCCTAAGCCAGTGCACCAGGGTGAGGTCGAGATTCACTGTGTCAGGAATTCCGAGAGTTGAATTTATGCACTCGCTGGTTGCATTGTACTTACACCATTGCACTGCAGTAGCTGTCTGGCTGAGTCAATCAGAGCAAAAAAAAACTCTTCTCATAAAAAAAAGCTATGGGGGCCAATTTTAGACTCCATTATGGCTCATAAATTGGCACACACGGGGCAGAATATAGTTGAAAATGGACAGAGATCAGTGATGCTGGATTTCCACACATTTAGCATCTGGAAATTTCTAGTTGGGATTATTCCTGGTGACTGAAGCTCCCTCCAGTGATAGGTGGCAGCTTCATTATAATATCATGTGGGCAAAGAATGTTGTTTGGCAGTCTTGATGCCAGAACTTATACAGCTGCTTAATTTCACCCATATAAACTGAGGATCCAGAGTTGCTGGACTGTGTTTTGCTATACTAAGCAACGTAGAGACAACCAACAAGGTATAATTGCAGTTTTATAATGCTAATTTCTCCCCTATCAGTTGCTGATTTTTCTGTTATTTTCAATTTATTTATTTGGTTAATTTATTTATTAGTCACAAGTAGGCTTACATTAACACTGCAATGAAGTTACTGTGAAAATCCCCTAATGTGTGTGAAAGGAGATTTTCTCTTATTTGGATAAGGAAGAAAACAAATGCAGGTATATCATAAGTGGACTGTGCATTCCCTTCCAACTGATACATAGGTGAACATTCCTGTACTTTAGTTAGTGAGGAACAATGCACGCAGAGGCAATGATTCACATGTGGCAAACAGATCTGCAGCCAAGCTACAGGGCAGGAGCAGCATTGGCAGCCAACGCAGCATTGGACTCATTTTTATTTCTGGTTCATTCCAGGCAGCGATAGGGGATACAAGTAATATCAGTTAAGCTTCAATCTGCACACGTGTAAAGCAAGTGACACAGAGCATAGCATCATAATTCCAAAGGACATCTAGCAGCAGCAAGAGAGGATCCCGGTAATTTCCAAAGAGCAAGATTTTTTCAAAGTCAAAGGGTGCAATCTTACGATCTCGTCCTGCCTGACTTTCAGCAGGGTGAGGTGGGAAGATCAGGCGGGAGGCAAAAAATCAGAAACCTGCCCGGTTTTTTGCCTCCCCCGATCGTACCTGCCCTGTTTTGCCGGCAAAACCGGTGTGGGCGTGAAGCCGATGTAAATGTCATTAACAAGTCCTGGACACTATCGTCCAGGCTCACCTACCTTGACTACCTCGCCAGTCGAGGTTATCCCTGGCGAGAATCATGACAGGTCTCCACCAGTGGAGACCAGATATGATGGGCTCACTGGGGCGATTTGAGACTGTTGAAGACCCGGGCAGTGTCCATGGGGCAGTGCCAGCCTGGCATTGCCCATCTAGAACCCTGGCACTGCCCACCTGGCATTGCCCTCTGGGCACCTTGGCATTGCCCACAGGGCACCATAACTGTGCCAGGGTAGTGCCAAAGGGGGTGGGACCTCAGTGGGGGCAGAGCCTATGGGGTGGAGCAATGACAGGGAGTGGAGGGAATGGGAACTCCACAGGGCTGGGAGGGAATGGGAACTCCACAGGGCTGGGAGGGAATGGGAACTCCACAGGGCTGGGAGGGAATGGGAACTCCACAGGGCTGGGAGGGAATGGGAACTCCACAGGGCTGGGAGGGAATGGGAACGCCATAAGGCTGGGAGGGAGGGAACTCCACAGGGCTGGGAGGGAGGGAACTCTGCCTGGATGGGGGGGAGGGGAGAACTCTGCTGGAGAGGTGATCAGCAGCATGGGAGCTGTTCCGAGGTGCATGTGGCAGTAGGGGGGATGGGGTGGCAGGAAATCTCCCAGTACACTGGGAGATTGGGGCGCCTGCGCGATGGCACCCCCTAGAGCTCAGCAGCCAGCTTCCCGGGCAAGCTCAGGCTCCACCTTCCCCCACCTTTGCTGGCCAGAATTGCATCCTGGCTCTCTCTTTGCACTAATTGCCATAAGATTGCATTTTCAAACTTGCCCAAAAAACATGTCTGAAACTCTCCCATTTTCTCGCTTGTTCGGTGCTTAGGATTTTTTTGGTAAGGTCGCACCTTAAATAACATTAATTGCCACAAGCACATGCAACAGAATCCGAGAATAGAAGTACACACTTGGTCCATTGCACCTTGTATGGTCCATTGCACCTTGTAAGAGCTTCCATATTCTTTACCATTCCCCATAGTCATTGAGATTTCTCTTTTTCAAATGTTTGTCCATTACTGCTTTAAAAGCTATTATGGATACTGCTTGCATCGCTGTTCTTTGTGGGGTTTTCCATGTTCTAATAACTATCTGTGCATTAAACCCTTTGATAATTTGGTGATGATTTTAAGTTGATACCCTCATTTGGGACTCATCAATCAGTGGAGATAGTTTTTCCCAATAGTAGAGGCTTCATAAACTACAAAGGGAAAGTTTCCAATGACAAATATCCAATTTGTCTGTGATCAGGATCTTACAGGTGAATGCCCATTTTTCTGACACTAACCACAATACCTTTATCCTACGGCAATCCAACATGCTTACATTAGTTTACCAGAATTGATCATTGTACAGCATCTACGTCAACCTAACAAAGGTTTTCTCAATTGGGTGCAATGAAAGCCATCACCGAGTGTGGTGACCGTGATGTGGAGATGCCGGCGTTGGACTGGGGTGGACACAGTAAGAAGTCTCACAACACCAGGATAAAGCCCAACAGGTTTATTTGGTATCACGAGCTTTCGGAGCGCTGCTCCTTCATCAGGTGAGTGTGGTGAAGCATTGATTCAGAAGCTCTTTTATTGAGGGTGACTTCACATGGTCACAACTGCATCCTTAGAAAGCCCACAACCAATGTACTTTCACCTGCATTGTTTTTTCTTCCTGTTACATAAGCCACTTACATTTGCACACAATACAACCAGTCGCCAACAT
This sequence comes from Mustelus asterias, assembly GCF_964213995.1. Classification (NCBI taxonomy): domain Eukaryota; kingdom Metazoa; phylum Chordata; class Chondrichthyes; order Carcharhiniformes; family Triakidae; genus Mustelus; species Mustelus asterias. The sequence goes on from NC_135805.1 coordinate 33,002,463, forward strand.
GTATTTCCCTGTATTTAATCATTCTGTTCTATTCCTGGTTGCTGCCCATTGCTGACATTGTGTGACTAATGTGATCGTGTGGTATTTGAGGTGGCTGTCTGCATTGCAGTTTGCCCCATTGTCCCTGCTCTCAGGAAGAGAAAAACATTAGCCAGTGTTCTTGCTCCTGATTGCTTTCCTGCAACAAAACAATGTCACGTGTGCAGCGAGACTGATCACTAGATTGAAGTCTTCCATAACTTGCCCCACGACCAGTAGAAGCCCTCCCGTCAACCCTCCCACCGCCACCAGCATGAGTTGTTCAAGTGACAAGACGTTTAGGGAATGGGATGGGGAGGACCTGGGTATAACTTTATATTTCTACAGCACTGTCACTCAGGCCAGGTGTCAAAGGTTAGCACTAATACATTGGGTCCAATATCACGTAACTCAACCCATCTTCCTTGATATAATTATAACCTTCTTTATTTACAAAGATAGGACACGTGAATTAAATGCCATCAATTGGGGTGGTGGAAGGTCGCAGTCAAATATTTTACAAAGATTGCATTTGTAGGTTACATTGTAACAGCATCTCTTACTTCCCTGATAGGACAGTGCTCCGACACTGAGAATGGTTAAATATGGAGTGCCATATGTAGCTCTAAAATGTCCCTGTTAAGGTTCACAAGGTCAATATTAAGTCGGCGTTAAGGGTTTTTCTTCCCATGCTGAACAGCTGCCTCTCAAGTGTTGATTCTCACCATTTTGGTTACTCTGATGCGGCAATCTGATAGGCACTGGCTCAGCCCGCTCCGCTTGCAACTTTCTGTGAACCTTCGAGGGAATCTTGTCGCTCGTTTAACCCCGCAGCGCTGCCCACTGTTGTGTGAGCCTGTGAAGATGTGTTGCCACACATTAAGCTTCCCATATGTGAATGGGAGGGCAAGTTATGCTAGTGACAGACGGTGGAGTGCTGACTTGACATTTTCAGTGTGGTTTCCATGGAAACAGTGGGGGAGGTCCAAATAGGGTAGCCTGAAAGAGTAACACTAGAAAAATGCCTGATTGAGAACCATTGTGTTTCAAGTAGCATGAAACAGCGTGCTTCAGCATACATTAAAACACCAGGAGAGAGTTGCAGAAAAAAATACAATAATTTGGAATTCCACGTTATCCCATCTCAAGCCATAAGGAAATAAAGGATGCAGCATGCACAACGTTTTATCTTGTATTAATTCACAGCCACAAACCTGATTTATTTTTTGTGGCTTGTGTTCTCCACTGTTTTCTTTATTTGACATTTTTTTCAAAAATGTGTTTTTTTTCTCTCTCTTGACAGTGTGTTTCCTTGTTGAGCTGATTGAGAGGAAGGAAGATATACCGCATTCAGACTTCATTTTCTGCATGTAATATGTTTTTTTTTCTTTTCTGAAAGCACAGGGTTGGTTGGTTTCCGGACATGATGTGGTTTAAGCTGTCATCGTAATGGAAATTCACTGTTGTAGCCATGGCAAATCGAGTTTCTGCTCTGCCCTGAATGCATTAGTTTAATGAGATGTTTGCAGCTGGAACACTAGGGCTGCTGGAGCCTTAGTTTACAACGAGAAGCATTGCAAAGATGGGTTTTGCCAGTTTATTGTGCCTGTGCAATAAGTATGTTGCTGCCTCGGCCACTTTAGAGGTTTAATGGTGTAGTCTAGCTAACCAGGTAATAAGGACTAGTGAATGGTTTGTCTGCATGGTTGTAATTCTTGGCTTAAAAAGTAGTGGTTTAGTATGATAAGGCATACAAGCAGATTTTGTTCTACTGTATGTCATTCAAGTACATATGTTACTGAAATGTATGGGTAAATTGCATTATAAAGCTGGGCTTGTTTGATGGATTTACATCTATATATTGTATGTAATAGTGCAAACTTACAAAAGGAATGTCTCAATATAAGAATGAGAGGATAGAAATCTATCACATACCACAAAAATTTGCAAAAATTCACAGCGAATATTTTTAGATATCTTTTTCCCTGTCATTTGATTTCCTCTCTCTCTCTTTTTGTCACCTGTTCTTCTAGTCGCTATCCTGAAGAACGTTGCTACTCCCTCGCCACCACAATCTGAAGAGAGTGAAATGCAGTCTGCAATGAAAGTGGCTTCAGAACACACGCCAGGACGAAGAGGAAGGAAACCAGGAAGAAAACGGAGACAGGAGCTCCTTCAGTCAGCTTTCAAACTGGCTGTACAGAATGTCGTGGCAGCTCCATCCAAAATTGTCTTACCATTGAAAATACCCAAAAAGAGAGGACCAAAACCTGGAAGCAAGGTAAATATGATTGAGTTTCTACAAAACAGCAGCTTTACGCTGCCTCTGAAGTGTGGAGGATGCACCGTACATGTGCAAACTGCCTGAGTATGTAAAGTCACGCAAGCATGTATCAAGAAGAACTGTCACCTAAACTGACAAGTTCCAATCTCCTTTTTACGCAAACCAGAAATGACACAGATTGTTGTTGTGCCCAGGCCCACACAATTTAAATTTAAATAAGTTTCCAAGATATGTTGAGACCCATCCATTACTTTTGCAAACCAGCAGAATCAAGGTGTAATCTGTGATTTGCATGGATTATACCAAAGGATTACACATGCATTTCATGGGATGACCCAGTTGATTCAAAAACTGTGATGAGGTTGCTAAATTGTAATCGAATGGTTGTTTTATTCCTTGTGTTAGGATGAGGAATTCATGGCAAATATAATGTTCTCAATCATGATTGAATGCTATAATCATAATAATAATTTTCTTAACATGGTTTGTTCAATACTTAAGTAAGAATCTTACTTGTAACGCATTGAGTTGCACGTCGGATTCCCCCCGACCCCTATAAAGGGTTCAAAAACGGAATTTCTAATGCAACATGAATGAATAACTGAAATGATAGTTTTCCAGTAACTTCAGTTCACCAAGAATCTAAATAAAAAGCGAACATGACAGCAGAGGGCAGAGACTTTGTGAGGTTTGCCAGGATTAGCCATGACTATGCTAAACCTGTTAATATTTTTTCTCCATTCTGTGTTTGCATATTAATGATCTCTCTCATACTTGTTACTAAGGAAACAGGGTATTTTAATTTTCAGAGACTTTCAACCTTAACCATTCCACCGTGTTTCTGCAACAACCAAAAAAAAAACATAAAAGCTTTCAGTGTAACACAGAAAACAGGTATTTAGGTTTTGTTTGATTACTGTGACTTGTTAAAGAAATGCCTCACCATACCACCTTGCATTATAAACTTCATTGATAGAAAAGCCAAGGAAAACAGACAGTTTGTCTGTGGATGAAACTGCACATTGGCGTCACAGAGGAAGATTTTCCCTATGTGTTATTTATGAAGGACGTGCTTGTAAATTTGCCACAAATAGCAAACACAACAAATTTCCCCTACATGTTTACTCTGTCCAAGGTTTGCATCCAGGTAAAAGGAACATGCCCTTTTTGAGGACGGTGTTGAGAATGATTAATAAATTAAACATTAAACCTCACATTATTTTTACCACTGGTGCCCCTCAGCCTTCCTCAGTTTTGAAATTAAATGAAAAGTAGAAAATGACATGAGTACATTATGAACCCAAATCAAAATATCTGGATATAGCTGTGTCCGCATTTTTTTTCCATTGGAAGATTTAAAATGAGGTGCTTTTTCTAAAATGTATTTTCCACCAATTTTCAAGAAGCAAAATTCCAGTCGACAAACAACACTGAAATGGAGAGAGGCGAAATGAATGTAACGCTGTAGCCGTGTTCCAGTGAAGCATCCTGCTTCTCTAATCTAATAAAAACGACCGTTGCAAAAAAATATTGCAGTAGTTAGCCATTTTTTAAAAAAAAATATCAATTGACTTTAAGCAAAGGGTGTGAAAAAGAAGTTGGAGCTAGAGTGGACCTCTTTGTTGTCCAGGAAACGGTGTAACCCCGACATTGAAGACAGTGCGTACTTTTTGCAACAGCTATTTCTAAAAACAGCTCTCCACATAATATTTAGAGCACAGCTCACGTGCAATTTGTGGAAGATTCTCAGTGCTTAATGAAAATAGGTTGTACAGCTTTCGTAAACAAACAACGCATCGTTTTATTTTGTTCATTAAATCAGCGCCCACACCCCATGAAAGAATAATTTCAAAGGCTTTTTTTTCTCACTGTTTCCTCCTTTCAGTTTTATTTCACCGTTTTATGGTGGTTTCTTTTCCACCAGATCTGCCAACATGGGGCAAACCCTCAACATGACTTTCCAGTTGTGAATCAACTACATACTTGAGATGCTGCCTCACACTTAAAAGCAAGCTGTGTCTCTCACACCAGTCACAGGGGACAGTCAGCCAATGATACAGCCTGGCTTTACTGTCCTATTACTGCTCTTATGGCTGCTTCCAGTAGCTGATTTTCTTCGGTTGTTGGAAGAGTGACTGATCACAGATTATTGGAAGAAAAGCTTCCAGAAAACGTATCAGAAATCATGTCCTAGAAGTGAACTCATACAGGCTTGCTAACAGGGCTGAGTTTTTAAACTCGAACTCGATTGGTACTTATATTTTAATGATTTAACTGGCTGTCAACTATTTTTGTCCATTAAAAATGATATCAGAGTTGGGAGGTGGCTTGGCAGCACTCTTTAATGTACCATGTGTGGAATTCTTTTTTTATTCTTTCATGGAATGTGGGAATTGCTGGCTGGGCCATGACTTGTTGCCTATCCTTAAATTGCTCTTGAGAAGGTGATGGTGAGCCGCCTTCTTGATTCTCTGCAGTCTATGTGGTGTAGATACACTCACAGAAGTCTTAGGAAGGCGATTCAAGGGTTTTGGACCAGTGACAGTGAAATAATTGTGATATAGTTACAAATTGGGACGGTGTGTGATTTGGATGGCAACTTACAGGTGATGGTGTTCCCATAGATCTGCTGCCCTTCCAGATGGCAGAGGTCACAGGTTTGGAAGGTGCAGTTGAAAGAGCCTTGGCGAGTTTCTGTAGTGCATCTTGTAAATGTTCCACACTGCGGTGGAGGGAGTGAATATTGAAGTTGATGGAGGAAGTCTTGGATGGTGTTAAAATTCTTGCATGTGGTTGCAGCTGCATTAATCCAAACAAGTTGAGGATATTCCATCTTGTTCCTGATTTGTGCCATGTGGACTGGCTTTGGGGAGTCAGGAGATGAATTACTCACCACAGAATTCCCAGCCTCTGATCTGCTCTTGTAGCCACAGTATTTACATAGCTATCCCATTTATGTTACTGGTCAATGGTAACCTCCATTCAGTGATGGTAATGTCATTGAATGTCCAGGAGAGATGGTTAGATTCTCTCTTGTTGGAGATGGACATTGCTTGACACTTTTGTGGCACAAATGTTTTTTTGCCACTTATCACCCCAAGCCTGAATATTATCCAAGCCTTGCTGCATATGGACACAGACTGCTTCAGTACCCAAGGAGTCGTGAATGGTGCTGAACATTGTGCAATTATCAGTGAACATCCCCACTTCTGACTTTATGATGGAAGCAAGTCATTGATGAAGCAGCTGAAGATGGTTGGGCATAGGACACTACCCTGAAGAACTCTGCATTGATGCCCTGGAACTGAGATGATTGACTTCCGACCACCACAACCATTTTCTTTTGTGCTAGGTATGACTCCAAACAGTGGTGAGTTTTTCCCCCAATTCTCATTGACTCCAGTTTTGCGAGGGCTCCTTGATGCTACACTTGGCCAAACGCTGCCTTGATTTCAAGAGCAATCAAATTCACTTCTTGAGTTCAGCTCCATTGTCTATGTTTGGATCAAGGTTGTAATGAGGTCAGGATCTGGGTGGCCTTATGGTTGAGCAGGTTATTTCTGTATAAGTGACACTTGATAGCTCTGTCAATTCTATCAATTGGTTGATTATCAATAGTTGACAGATGGGTTGATCTGGACAATTTTCCACATTGTCAGGTAGATAGAAACATAGTGTGATGTCGCAAGTGGTTGGGCAACAATATAGCTGGGGTTTAGAGAGAAAGTTCACAGCAATTTGCCTAGTGCAAATAATACACACAGGAATCCAAAATCCTCCTCGCTTCCACCCTAAGGCTTCCGACGTTTATTGTTGCTCAGTGATCTACTTAAATAGTGTACCTAAGAGCTTGCAGCTGAACCTCATCTCCGAGATTAATGTGGAAGTGCTTCCGGGTTGAAGGTTGCCAGTTCCTTCTGGGATTTTCGGTGGCCCTCTTGCATGAGGCTTGGTTTTACTCAGCAGCCATGTTGAGTGAGGGGTTGAGTGAGTGACGAGACGTGATTTAGAAAGTGGAGGAGTGAGTATCGGAAATACTACATCTCCAGCACCTGGCCCATTGTTAATCATAGAGTCATAGAGATTTCCAGCATGCAAATAGGCCCTTCGGCCCAACTTGTCCATGCCACCCTTTTTTTTAAACCATGAAGCTAGCCCCAATTGCCCGCGTTTGGCCCATATCCCTCTATACCCATCTTACCCATGTAACTGTCAAAGCGGCTTTTAAAAGACAAAATTTTACCCGCCTCTACTACTACCTCTGGCAGCTTGTTCCAGACCACCGTCTGTGTGAAAGAATTGCCCCTCTGGACCCTTTTGCATCTCTCCCCTCTCACCTTAATCCTATGCCTTCTAGTTTTAAACTCCCCTACCTTTGAGAAAAGATATTGACTATCTAGCTGATCTATGCCCCTCATTATTTTATAGACTGCTATAAGATCACCCCTCAGCCTCCTACGCTCCAGAGAAAAAAGTCTCAGTCTATCCAGCCTCTCCTTATAACTCAAACCATCAAGTTAGCATCCTAGTAAATCTTTTCTGCACTCTTTCTTGTTTAATAATAGAACATAGAACATAGAACATTACAGCGCAGTACAGGCCCTTCGGCCCTCGATGTTGCGCCAACCAGTGGGACCAATCTAAAGCCCCTCTAATCTACACTATTCCAATATCATCCATATGTTTATCCAATAACCATTTGAATGCTCTTAATGTTGACGAGTCCACTACTGCTGCAGGCATGGCATTCCACGCCCTTACTACTCTCTGTGTAAAGAACCTACCTCTAACATCTGTCCTATATCTCTCACCCCTCAATTTAAAGCTATGTCCCCTCGTGCTAGCCAACACCATCCGAGGAAAAAGGCTCTCACTATCCACCCTATCTAATCCTCTGATCATCTTGTATGCCTCTATTAAGTCACCTCTTAACCTTCTTCTCTCTAACGAAAACAACCTCAAGCCCCTCAGCCTTTCCTCATACGATTTTCCCACCATACCAGGCAACATCCTGGTAAATCTCCTCTGCACCCTTTCCAACACTTCCACATCTTCCCTATAATACGGCGACCAGAACTGTACGCAATACTCCAAATGCGGCCGTACCAGAGTTTTGTACAGTTGCAGCATGACCTCCTGGCTCCGAAACTCAATCCCTCTACCAATAAAAGCTAACACACCGTATGCCTTCTTAACAACCCTATCAACCTGGGTGCCAACTTTCAGGGATCTATGCACATGGACACCCAGATCCCTCTGTTCATCCACACTACTAAGTATCTTACCATTAGCCCAGTACTCTGTATTCCTGTTACTCCTTCCAAAGTGAATCACCTCACACTTTTCCACATTAAACTCCATTTGCCACCTCTCAGCCCAGCTCTGCAGCTTATCTATGTCCCTCTGTAACCTGCCACTTCCCTCCGCACTGTCTACAACTCCACCGACTTTAGTGTCATCCGCAAATTTACTAATCCATCCTTCCACACCCTCATCCAGGTCATTAATAAAAATGACAAACAGCAGTGGCCCCAAAACAGATCCTTGTGGTACACCACTAGTAACTGAACTCCAGGATGAATATTTCCCATCAACCACCACCCTTTGTTTTCTTACAGCTAGCCAATTCCTGATCCAAACCACTAAATCACCCTCAATCCCATGTGTCCGTATTTTCTGCAAAAGCTTGCCATGGGGAACCTTATCAAACGCTTTGCTGAAATCCATATACACCACATCAACCGCTTTACCCTCATCCACCTCTTTGGTCACCTTCTCAAAGAACTCAATAAGGTTTGTGAGGCACGACCTACCCTTCACAAAACTGTGCTGACTATCCCTAATCAAATTATTCCTTTCTAGGTGATTATAAATCCTATCTCTTATAATCCTTTCCAATACTTTGCCCACAACAGAAGTAAGGCTCACCGGTCTATAATTACCAGGGTTGTCCCTACTCCCCAAAGGCTTTCTATAATAGGGTGACCAGAACTGCACACAGTATTCCAAGTGTGGCCTTACCAATGTCTTGTACAACTTCAACAAGACGTCCCAACTCCTGTATTCAAAGTTCTGACCAATGAAACCAAGCATGCTGAATGCCTTCTTCCCCACTCTGTCCACCTGTGACTCCACTTTCAAGGAGCTATGAACCTGTACCCCTAGATCTCTTTGTTCTATAACTCTCCTCAACACCCTACCATTAACTGTCCTGTCCTGGTTCGATCTAGCAAAATGTATCACCTCGCATTTATCTAAATTAAACTCCATTTGCCATTCGTCAGCCCACTGGCCCAATTGATCAAGATCCTGTTGCAATCCTAGATAACCTTCTTTACTGTCCACTATGTCACCAATCTTGGTGTCATCTGCAAACTTACTAACCATGCCTCCTAAACTTACTAAGAAGTCTCACAACCTGCTGTTGTGAGACTTCTTACTGTGTTCACCCCAGTCCAACGCCGGCATCTCCACATCATGACTACCATCCTAAACTTACTAACTCCTAAATTCTCATCCAAATCATTAATATAAATGACGATCGGGGGCGGGGGAGGGATGTTCGAGGTGGTGATCGGAGGGATGGATGCAATTGTTGGGTGGTGGGTGGGGGGTGGAGGTGAGTGGGTGCAATCGGCCTGGGCAGCGATTTGGGGGGAGCAGTGTCTGGGGGTGCTGTGACAGATCTGCCAGTAAACTGTGTACAGTTTCCCTAATGGTCCCTAACAGGAATTTAACACTGTAGAATTGTGAAATGGACACACCACACTCCGTTTCATATTGATTTACCCTGTTGTTTCATATAAACATTGTAGCGAATAGATTCAGGGAATGGAAAAAGATTTTAAATTGCAAGAACAGGGTAGAATCTCTGCTAAATGATCCATTTATTCAGATCTGTTTTGTACCCCTTTCCAGAACCGTGGGAAACATCTGTTGTCAAATTCCACCAATTAGGAAGTAATCTTTTATCCTTTGTCTCCTAGCTCTCAAATATTACCAAATTGTAGAAATGCTTTCAAACCACACCACAGAGCAGCAGATTGAGAATTTTGTTTCAAATTATTAACTTTCTAATATCATGCCACACAGCTGATTAATTGCTGATTAATTCTGAGACCGGGCTAGAGTAGAATATACAGCATCACTGAATGATTTATCCTAATCTGATAAGCAGAGTTACGTCATGACGTCCTGTATATGAGTTCGATCCCAAACAAATGGTGACCATAACAATTTTATGCTTTGTGAATGACCAAGGCACATTCTCACATGTTGAATATAATCTTTATAATTGTAGACAGCACAGTGACACAGTGCTTAGCACTGCTGCCTCACAGCTCCAGGGACCCAGGTGACTGTGTGGAATTTGCATGTTCTCCCCATGTTGGTGTGGGTTTACTCCGTGTGCTCTGGTTTCCTTCCACATTTCAAAGATGTGTGAGTTCGGTGGATTGGCCATGCTAAATTGATCCTTAGTGTCGGGGGATTAGCAGAATAAATATGTGGGGTTACGATTTGGGATTGGATTTGGGTGGATTGTTGTTGCTACAGGCTTGATGGGCCGAATGGTCTCCTTCTGCACTGTAGAGATTCTATTCTATGTAAATTGGATCTCATTGGTCATAGAGTCATAGAGGTTTACAGCATGGAAACAGGCCCTTCGCCCCAAATTTCGGCCCATGCCATCCTTTTTTCTTAAACCCCTAAACTAATCCCAATTGCCCTCATTTGGCCCATATCCCTCTATACCCATCTTATGCATGTAACTATCTAAATGCTTCTTAAAAGACAAAATTGTACCCGCCTCTACTACTACCTCTGGCAGCTTGTTCCAGACACTCACCACTCCCTGTGTGAAAAAATTGCCCCTCTGGACACTTTTGTATCTCTCCCCTCTCACCTTAAACCTATGCCCTCTAGTTTTAGACTCCCCTACCTTTGGGAAAAGATATTGACTATCTAGCTGATCTGTGCCCCTAATTATTTTATAGACTTCTATAAAATTACCCCTCAGCCCCCTTACGCTCCAGAGAAAAAAGTCCCAGTCTATCCAGCCTCTCATAACTCAAACCATCAAGTCCCAGTAGCATCCTAGTAAATCTTTTCTGCACTCTTTCTAGTTTAATAATATCCTTTCTATAATAGGGTGACCAGAACTGCACACAGTATTCCAAGTGTGGCCTTACCAATGTCTTGTACAACTTCAACAAGACGTCCCAACTCCTGTATTCAATGTTCTGACCGATGAAACCAAGCATGCCGAATGCCTTCTTCATCACTCTGTCCACCTGTGACTCCACTTTCAAGGAGCTATGAACATGTACCCCTAGATCTCTTTGTTCTGTAACTCTCCCCAACGCCCTACCATTAACTGAGTAAGTCCTGCCCTGGTTCAATCTACCAAAATGCATCACCTCGCATTTGTCTAAATTAAACTCCATCTGCCATTCATCAGCCCACTGGCCCAATTGATCAAGATGCCTTTGCAATTGGAGATAACTTTCTTCACTGGCCACTATGCCACTAATTTTGGTGTCATCTGCAAACTTACTAACCATGTCTCCTATATTCTCATCCAAATCATTAATATAAATGACAAATAACAGTGGACCTAGCACTGATCCCTGAGGCACACCACTGTCCACAGGCCTCCAGTTTGAAAAACAACCCTCTACAGCCACCCTCTGGCTTCTGTCAAGAAGCCAATTTTGTATCCATTAAGATACCTCACCCTGGATCCCATGAGATTTAACCTTATGCAACAACCTATCATGCAGTACCTTGTCAAAGGTCTTGCTAAAGTCCATGTAGACAACATCAACTGCACTGCCTTCATCTACCTTCTTGGTTACCCCTTCAAAAAACTCAATCAAATTTGTGAGACACGATTTTCCACTCACAAAGCCATGCTGACCGTCCCTAATCAGTCCTTGCATCTCTAAATGCCTGTGGATCCTATCTCTCAAAATACCTTCCAATAACTTACCCACCACAGATATGAGGCTCACTGGCCTGTGGTTCCCAGGCTTTTCCCTGAAGCTCTTTTTAAACAAAGGCACAACATTTGCCACTCTCCAATCTTCAGGCACCTCATCCGTGACTATCGATGATTCAAATATCTCGGCTAGGGGACCCGCAATTTCCTCCCTAGCCTCCCACAATGTCCTGGGATACACTTCATCAGGTCCCGGGGATTTATTTACCTTGATGTGCTTTAAGACTTCCAGCACCTCCTTCTCTGTAATATGTACACTCCTCAAGACATCACCATTTATTTCCCCAAGTTCCCTAACATCCATGCTTTTCTCAATAGTAAATACTGATGAGAAATATTCATTTAGGATCTCACCCATCTCTTGTGGATCCACACATAGATGACCTTGTTGATCCTTAAGAGGTCCTACTCTCTCCCTTGTTACTCTTTTGCCCTTTATGTATTTGGAGAAGCTCTTTGGATTCTCCTTTGCCTTATCTGCCAAAACAATCTCGTTTTAGTTTTTTTTGCATAGTTAGTAGACCTGGGCTAATTGGCTTTTAGGGCTATGGGTATTTTGAATTGTAATTGGCTGCTGCTGACAAATTGCGGCCTCAGCCCTGAAGTGGTCTTGTCCACCTCCGCTTTTGGGAGGCTGCAGCAAGATCCCAGCCACTGCCATAAAATCCAGGCCTGTAAGTATGTAACTGCAGCTGAACAAGCTGGTCTAACTGTCAGCAAAAAGCAATTTATTGTTTCATTAGCATTATTTCTAATGTGGATTTTGAAAGGAGTTCACTGGCTATAAAACACTTTCCAACGTCCTGAAGTTGTGGAAGGAACCACATGATTACAAGTTCATTCTTTTCAGTTACCTGCTCCTTCACAAGTCAACGATGAAATCTTCACAAATTGCAGGCAAAGGTAAGCAGAATATCATTTTGGAAAGTTTCACCAGTCATTTCAAATTCTCTCTTGTTATGGCAGAGGAAGCCCCGAATTCCACAAAATCCTCCACCCATCTCGCCCACCTTAAGTACTCCGGAGCCAGACACCAGCACCGTCCCCCAGGATGCAGCGACTGTACCCAGCTCAGCGATTTCCCAAGCATTGACAGGTAGGAGGAGAAACAAACTGATAACTATGGGGTGCCAAGGACAATGTAAGGAATGGGATCGATTTCAGACGACATTACGATTAATTCACAGCCGCTGTGACAATCATAGTTCAGGAATAAATCCATTGTATCATAAACTGGAACTGGTTCGACCAACTGGTACAATCAATTCGCTAAACAGGCAGCGCATGACTTTGCTGGAAGAATCTGGATGGGTTTTAATTGAGAACAAACCTGATCGGTTTACTCATCCATTCCATTCTGGTACTTTACTGGGGGTGGCATGGGTGGCACAGTGCCAGGGACCCGGCTTGGGTCACTGTCTGTGTGGAATATGCACATTCTCCCCGTGTCTGCTTGGGTTTCCTTCGGGTGCTCCGGTTTCCTCCCACATTCTGAAAGACGTGCTGGTTAGGTGCATTGACCCAAACCGGCGCCGGACTGTGGCGACTAGGGGATTTTCACAGTAACTTCATTGCACTGTTAATGTAAGCCTTACTTGTGACTAATAAATACAACTTTAACCTTTAACTTTAACTTTTTAAACTTTAACTTTAAAACTTTAAAAACTTTAAATAAAAACTTCAACTCTCTGCTTTGGGAATTAGTAAAGTGCTCACCCACAGTCAGTTTGTGAGAGATAGGCTGCTAAGTGCATGGTTTAAAAAAATATTCTTGAGATGTGGATGACATTGGCAAGGTATTATTTATTGTTCAAGCTTTATTGCTCCGAGTGCATTAAGAGTCGTCATTTGGTACAACTGAATGGCTTGCTAGGCCTTTCAGAGGCTAGTTGGTCTGGACTCATATGTATCCACAATGAGTAAGAGATGGCAGATTTCCTTCCCAAAAGTGAACCATTTGGGTTTTTAACTAAAATCCAATAGTTTCATGGTCACCACTATTGGACTCACCTGATGAAGGAGCAGCGCTCCGAAAGCTCGTGATTCCAAATAAACCTGTTGGACTTTAACCTGGTGTTGTGAGACTTCTTACTGTGCCCACCCCAGTCCAACACTGGCATCTCCACATCACAATTATTGGGACTAACTTTCAATTCCAGATTTTTAAGTGATTGAATTTAAATTGCACCAGCTTCCCTGGTGGCATTTGAACCTGTATCCCCAGAGCCTTAGCCTGGGCTTCCCTCTTAACCTGTGTCCCCCTCGGTATACAAGGTGCCCTGCAGCAATTCATCAAGGCTCCTTCAACTTTCCAAACCTGTGACCTCTACCACCAAGAAGGACAAGGGCAGTAGATGCATGAGAACACCACCACTTGGAGGTTCCCCCGCAAGCTATATACCATCGTGACTTGGAACTATGGGCCAGATTCTCTGACCTTGCCCACAGCTGGGATTCTCCAGTCCCCCTGCTGTGCGCGGAGATTTGGCTGAGCACCATCCTCGCTGGCAGCAGTGGTGGGGAGTGAACGGCCAGAGAATTCCAGCCTATATCACTGTTCCTTCGGCTGTTGCAAGATCAAAATCTTGGAACTAATTCCTAACAGCATATGCCAAGGTTTACCTACAACACATGGATTGTCGCAGTTCAAGAAGCTGGCTCACCACCATCTTCCCAAGGACAATTGGGGATGGACAAGAAATGCTAACATCCCATGAAAATTTTTTTAAAAAGAGTCAACCAGATTGTGTGGAATTGGAGTCATGTAAACCAGATCAATTAAGCCACTTCGTTGAATGACATAAATGAACGAGTTGAATTTCTGTAACAATTCTGCTAATTTCATGGTCTTTTTCTGATATAAACCCAACAATTATATTGAATATGTCATAATTTTACCACCTAACTTGGATTTGAAGTTACGTGATGGAATTTAATAGCCACACGGGTGGATCCTTCCACCAGCTGGGGAACTGGTGACTAGCTCATCACAGCTATTCCAGGAGGGATTTAATCCCATTCAGACACTATGCTCGGGGCGGCACAGTGGTTAGCACTGTTGCCTCACAGTGCCAGGGACCCAGGTTCGATCCCCAGCTTGGGACACTATCTGTGTGGAGTTTGCACGTTCTCCCCATGTCTGTGTGGGTTTCCTCTGGGTGCTCCGGTTTCCTCCCACAGTCCAAAGATGTGCAGGTTAGGTGGATTTGCCATGCTAAATTATCCCTCAGTGTCAGGAGGACTAACTAGGGTAAATGCATGGGGTTATGGGGATAAGGCCTGGGTGGGATTGTGGTCAGTGCAGATTCGATGGGCCGAATGGTCTCCTTCTGCACTGTTGGATTCTATGATTCTATGCTAGCTGCCCTTGAGGTTTCTGACTCCTACAGGGAGAGTTTCCCATCTGTGAGGACTGTTGGCCAGCAGAGGTCCAGCAGTCATTGCTGGTACTGCAGTAAATGGGTAAAGTCACCATAGTCCCAGATGACCATAGGCTGCTCTCCTCTTTGAGGGGGAGAGCTCACTGATGATTTTAACCTGATAATCACCACACATAGGCAAGAGGCAAGATCGAGAATGCGGGCCACTCAGCCGGTACAGGAATTGAACCAGCGCTGTTGACGTCAGTCTGTATAACAAACCAACCATCCAGCCAACTGTGCTAACCACACTGTAGCAGCCCCTTGGAGGAGGATTGTCACTGGAACCTCAGAATCGAGGTAAGTGGGGCAGGATAGCCAAGCCCCAGTCAGGCAGGCCCTGGTGGGGTGGGTCAAGGGTAGGTTGGTGTAAAGGTCAAATCTGGCTTCCCACAATCCTTCCCTTGCTGCCAACAGGGCCCTCCATTGGGCACAGAGTGTCAGAGAAGGTGGAATCACCTCTCTCCCCCACAACAGACTGCAGGCATGTCTGCCAAGGTTTACCTGTCAGCTTGCCCACATGATGTGGTCTCCGCTCGCTGCTGGTTGAATACCAGTAGCAGCTGGATGAGACCCTTAAGTGGCTATTTAAGGACTTAGAATCATAGAAGAATCATAGAAACCCTACAGTGCAGAAGGAGGCCATTCGGCCCATCGAGTCTGCACCGACCACAATCCCACCCAGGCCCTACCCCCACATATTTTACCCGCTAATCCCTCTAACCTACACATCCCAGGACTCTAAGGGGCAATTTTTTAACCTGGCCAATCAACCTAACCCGCACATCTTTGGACTGTGGGAGGAAACCGGAGCACCCGGAGGAAACCCACGCAGACACGAGGAGAATGTGCAAACTCCACACAGACAGTGACCCGAGCCGGGAATCAAACCCGGGACCCTGGAGCTGTGAAGCAGCAGTGCTAACCACTGTGCTACCGTGCCGCCTCAATTGGCTTCTGGACGGGAAGGCCAATCTATCCCCTCCAGAGTCCTCCACCCTCATTAAATGACAGCCCACATCTCCTAGCCTGCTCTCAGGTGAAGCATTAAATTGCACTCATCATCATTACATCGATAGCCTAAACATGAACCAATGCTACAGTATCTCTTGTAATGAACCAATGCTACAGTATCCCTTGTAATGAACCAATGCTACAGTATCCCTTGTAATGAACCAATGCTACAATATCCCTCGTAATGAACCAATGCTGGAGTGTCCTTTGTAATGAACCAATGCTACAGTATCCCTTGTAATGAACCAATGCTAGAGTGTCCCTTGTAATGAACCAATGCTACAGTATCCCTTGTAATGAACCAATGCTACAATATCCCTCGTAATGAACTAATGCTACAGTATCTCTTGTAATGAACCAATGCTACAGTATCTCTTGTAATGAACCAATGCTACAGTATCCCTTGTAATGAACCAATGCTAGAGTGTCCCTTGTAATGAACCAATGCTAGAATGTCCCTTGTAATGAACCAATGCTAGAGTGTCCCTTGTAATGAACCAAAGCTACAGTATCTCTTGTAATGAACCAATGCTACAGTATCCCTTGTAATGAACCAATGCTAGAGTGTCCCTTGTAATGAACCAATGCTAGAGTGTCCCTTGTAATGAGCCAATGCTACAGTATCTCTTGTAATGAACCAATGCTACAGTATCTCTTGTAATGAACCAATGCTACAGTATCCCTCATAATGAACCAATGCTAGAGTGTCCCTTGTAGTGAACCAATGCTACAGTATCCCTCATAATGAACCAATGCTAGAGTGTCCCTTGTAATGAACCAATGCTAGAGTGTCCCTTGTAATGAACCAATGCTAGAGTGTCCCTTGTAATGAACCAATGCTACAGTATCCCTTGTAATGAACCAATGCTAAAGTGTCCCTTGTAATGAACGAATGCTAGAGTGTCCCTTGTAATGAACCAATGCTGCAATATCCCTTGTAATGAACCAATGCTAGAGTGTCCCTTGTAATGAACCAATGCTAGAGTGTCCCTTGTAATGAACGAATGCTAGAGTGTCCCTAGTAATGAACCAATGCTACAGTATCCCTTGTAATGAACCAATGCTAGAGTGTCCCTTGTAATGAACCAATGCTAGAATGTCCCTTGTAATGAACCAATGCTAGAGTGTCCCTTGTAATGAACCAAAGCTACAGTATCTCTTGTAATGAACCAATGCTACAGTATCCCTTGTAATGAACCAATGCTAGAGTGTCCCTTGTAATGAACCAATGCTAGAGTGTCCCTTGTAATGAGCCAATGCTACAGTATCTCTTGTAATGAACCAATGCTACAGTATCTCTTGTAATGAACCAATGCTACAGTATCCCTCATAATGAACCAATGCTAGAGTGTCCCTTGTAGTGAACCAATGCTACAGTATCCCTCATAATGAACCAATGCTAGAGTGTCCCTTGTAATGAACCAATGCTAGAGTGTCCCTTGTAATGAACCAATGCTAGAGTGTCCCTTGTAATGAACCAATGCTACAGTATCCCTTGTAATGAACCAATGCTAAAGTGTCCCTTGTAATGAACGAATGCTAGAGTGTCCCTTGTAATGAACCAATGCTGCAATATCCCTTGTAATGAACCAATGCTAGAGTGTCCCTTGTAATGAACCAATGCTAGAGTGTCCCTTGTAATGAACGAATGCTAGAGTGTCCCTAGTAATGAACCAATGCTACAATATCCCTTGTAATGAACCAATGCTAGAGTGTCCCTTGTAATGAACCAATGCTACAATATCCCTCGTAATGCACCAATGCTAGAATGTCCCTTGTAATGAACCAATGCTACAGTATCCCTTGTAATGAACCAATGCTGGAGTGTCCCTTGTAATGAACCAATGCTGGAGTGTCCCTTGTAATGAACCAATGCTACAGTATTCCTTGTAATGAACCAATGCTAGAGTGTCCCTTGTAATGAGCCAATCCTACAGTATCTCTTGTAATGAACCAATGCTACAGTATCTCTTGTAATGACCCAATGCTACAGTATCCCTCGTAATGAACCAATGCTCAAGTGTCCCTTGTAATGAACCAATGCTACAGTATCCCTTGTAATGACCCAATGCTAGAGTGTCCCTTGTAATGAACCAATGCTAGAGTGTCCCTTGTAATGAACCAATGCTACAGTATCCCTTGTAATGAACCAATGCTACAGTATCTCTTGGAATGACATTACAATTGTGCAGGACATACAAAGTGCATAGCCATGGACAGAATTCTAAGTCCTGTGATGGAGGTGGAAGTGGGGAATGTTTCCCGCGGCAGAGGCCAGTGGGAAACCATGCCATATCTTCATGCACCTGGGGGTTTAGTGCAATATTCCATGGTGGGGTGGACATGATGGTGTATGTCCCACCATCATATCTGGGTGCCATATTGAAAAGGTGCCCAACATCACTGACCCACCATTGATGAAAGGAGATGCACTTCCTGGAAAAGAAGATGGACCTCTTGGAACATTCAGACTGGAAGATGAACCTCCTCGATGTCACTGAACCTGGAAGATCCACCTGTAGATGCTCCCACCTCCTGCTGTGGTGTTCCGGGGTCCAGGGCTTCTCGCAACCTCCATCCTGAACTCTGGAGGCATCTCCAGGCATTGTTCAACTGAGTACCAACTTCTGCACACCCACATTGTTCCAAATGTGTTCTGGACTGGCATGTTTTCCCGCTGATGTCTCAGAGAATCGGGTATGGGTAGAAGATTCCGATTGGGCCTTCATCTACATCCCACTAGCTGGATGTAAGTCAGTTTAACATTGGCCTCCAGTAAGTTTCCTTATCCACAATGGCAGGCACCAATGGAAGATTCCGTGGGAAATTACGCCAGCATTAAAGTAATTTTTGGACACTTGTTGAATTCTCCCAGTAGGCACGGAGGAGGCCCTTAAGTGACCATTAATTGGGATCAATTAGCCCTTTGTGAGTGGGCTGCCTGACATCTCACCCATGAGGAGAATCTAACATCAGGATAGCGCAGGGTAAAGTAAGCAATGGTGCCACCAACAACTCCTCAGATACTGAAGCAGTCCGTGCCCATATGCAGAAAGACCTGGACAACATTCAGCCTTAGGCTGAAAAGTGGCAAGTCACATTTGCAACATACAAGTGCTGGGCAATGACCATCTCTCACAAGAGAGAATCCAATCATGTTCCCTTGCTATTCAATGGCATGACCATCACTGAATCCCCTATTCTCAACATGCAGCCGTTTACCATTGGCCAAAAATTGGTCTGGACCAGCTGTATAAATACCGTGTAAGAGCAGGTCAGAAGCTGGGAACTTTGTGGTGAGTAACTCACCTCCTGACTCTCCAAAGCCTGTTGAGCATTTTCAAGGCACATGTGAGGAGTATGATGGAATAATCTTCATTTTCATGGATGAATGCGTCTCCATCAACACTCAGGAAACTCAATACCATCCAGGACAATGCAGCCCATTTGATTGGTGCCCCATCCTTTACTGTCACCACTGGCCCACAGTGACAGCCATATGCACCATCTATAAGATGCACTGCAAAAACTCACCAAGGCTCCTTTTGACAGCACTGTCCAAACACTTGACTTCTACCATCTCAAAGGTCAAGTGAAGCAGGTACACAGGAACATCACCACCTGCAAGTTCTCCTCCAAGCGACACGCCATCCTTGCTTGGAACTATACCACCATTGCTTCACTGTTGCTGGGTCAAAATCCTGGAATTCCCACCCTGACAGCACTGTGGGTTTAAATACGCCACATGGACTGTAGCGATTCAAGAAGACAGTGTTTTCTTGAAATGATACTTGAAACTTGTACATCTGATGTGCACCACCACCTTCACAAGGACAATTCATCACGAGCAACAATTCCCTGTGAAATAATTATTAAAAATCCCGCCATTCCCATTGCCTTTCAAAAGTGCCGAGAGATTTTTTTCTAGTGATTGTTAATCAAAGATTCAGTTTTATTGTTCAATTCAACCTCCATGACAGTGTCCATGGTACACGAGCCTTGCTTTGCTTCTTTGATGTCCACAGCAGTGAGGCAGTTGGCCGTACCAATCTCCTCCTCTAACTTTCCCCCACTGTCCAGCTCGATGGAGATGTGGCAAGAGTCCTCTCCTCTCTTGTCTTGTCTAGACCAGGACATTTTTAACAATAGCTCACCTCTGCTTGGAATCCCCCTAATATCTATCCTCAGTCCCCTCCTCTTCCTTGTCTATACACTGTCCCTTGGCAACATCATTTGCAAACACAGGGTCAGTATATATATATATATATTATATGTATATATATGCCACCAGGCCCTACCTCCACCACTTTTCTTTGTGCCACGACTATTTTATTGCTGTCAGATTGCCAATTTTGCGTCTTGGATGAGTAACAATTTCCATCCAAGCATCTAGAAGATCAAAGTCAATGTTGTCAGAAGCCAATATAAATTCTGCTTTGGGCCAGTGTGATGTATTCCTGACCATGTTCCCGATCAGGCCATTTCAGGGGAGCAACCAATTAGGCTCATTAAGAGTCCCGTTAAGGGCAGTTAAAGGAGACTGACTGGGATTTTCCAGTTAGCCTCCAGTGTTTGAAGTGACACTGCAAGGATTGACTGCCTGGAGGTTGTTTCCCAGTAGCATGGAAGATGATGGTGTAATAGTAATAAGATCATAAGACATAGGAGCAGAATGAGGCCATTCGGCCCATCGAGTCTGCTCCGCCATTCAACCATGGCTGATATTTTTCTCATCCCCATTCTCCTGCCTTTTCCTCATAATCCCAGACCCCCTTGTTAATCAAGAACCTATCTATCTCTGTCTTAAAGACATTCAATGACCTGGCCTCCACAGCCTTCTGCGGGAAGGAGTTTCACAGATTCACCACTCTCTGGCTGAAGAAATTCCTCCTCACCTCTATTTTAAAGGATCGTCCCTTTAGCCTGAGGTTGTGCCCTCTAGTTCTAGTTTTTCCTACTGGCGGAAACATCCTCTCCACGTCCACTCTATCCAGGCCTCGCAGTATCCTGCAAGTTTCAATAAGATCCCCCCCTCATCCTTCTAAACCCCAACGAGTACAGACCCAGAGTCTTCAACCGTTCCTTATACGACAAGCTCTTCATTCCAGGGATCATTCTTTTGAACCTCCTCTGGACGCTTTCCAAGGCCAACACATCCTTCCTTAAATATGGGGCCCAAAACTGCTCACAATACTCCAAATGGGGTCTGACCAGAGCCTTATACAGCCTCAGAAGTACATCCCTGCTCTTGTATTCTAGCCCTTTCGACATGAATGCTAACATTGCATTTGCCTTTCTAACTGCCAACTGAACCTGCATGTTAACCTTAAGAGAATCTTGAACAAGGACTCCCAAATTCCTTTGTGTTTCTGATTTCCTAAGCATTTCCCATTTAGAAAATAGTCTATGACTCAATTTTTCCTTCCAAAGCGCATGGCTGTAACACTTTTCCACATTGTATTCCATATGCCACTTTTTTGCCCACTCTCCTAACCTTTCCAAGTCCTTCTGCAGCCTCCCTGCTTCCTCAATACTACCTGTCCCTCTACATATCTTTGTATCATCTGCAAACTTAGCAACAGTGCCTTCAGTTTCTTCTTCCAAATCGTTAATGTATATTGTGAAAGTGTCCCTGGATTAGTAATCCTGAGACCCAGGCTAATCCTCGCAGCTGGTGGAATTTAATTTCTGGAATTGAAAGCTAGTCTCAGTAATGTTGACCATGAAATCATTGTTGCTTGCTATAAAAACCCACATGATTCGATAATAGGGAAGGAAATCTCCTGTTCATACCGGGGTTGGCCGATGTGTGACTCCAGATCCACAGCAATGTGGTTGACTCTTGCTGTACTCTGAAATGACCTGGCATGCCACTCAGTTCAAGGGCAATTTCCATGGACAAAAAATGCAGGCTCACACCTCATTAAAGAATTCAAAAATAGACTGGGGGTTCAGTGCTCCAGGGGGGCCTAAATTCCTTCCCTACCTACCTGGCTGCAGGTTCAGCAAAGGTTGCCTGGAGAGAATTTCCACCTCCTTCTTCAGTATCAACAACCTCTCTCCCACCTTTAATTGGACAGGGAATCTGTTTCCATGCCAATTATGGGAGCACCCTGGCCAATATCCCAATGAGTGACTGTTTTCCCCAGGAACAATCTCAGCTCCTGTTATCCCCCACGAACAGTCCCACCTCCTGTTTTCCCCCACGAACACGGTTACACAGTGGTTAGCACTGCTGCCTCACAGCGCCAGGGACCTGGGTTCAATTCCCGGCTTGGGTCACTGTCTATGCAGAGTCTGCATGTTCTCCCCGTGTCTGCGTGGGTTCCCTCCGGGTGCTCCGGTTTCCTCCCACAGTCTGATAGACATGCTGGTTAGGAGCATTGGCCATGCTAAATTGTGATTTGATTTGATTTATTATTGTCACATGTATTAGTATACAGTGAAAAGTATTGTTTCTTGCGCACTATTCAGACAAAGCATACCGTTCATAGAGAAAGAAATGAGAGAGTGCAGAATGTGGTGTTACAGCCATAGCTAGGGTGCAGGGAAAGATCAACTCAATGCAAGGTAAGTCCATTCAGAAGTCTGATGGCAGCAGGGAAGAAGCTGTTCTTGAGTTGGTTGGTATGTGACCTCGACGGAAGAAGGTGGAAGAGAGAATGTCTGGAATGTGTGGGCTCCTTAATTATGCTGGCTGCTTTGCCGAGGCAGCGGGAAGTGTAGACAGTGTGAATGGATGGGAGGCTGGATTGCGTGATGGATTGGGCTACATTCACGACCTTTTGTTGTTCCTTGCGGTCTTGGGCAGAGCAGGAGCCATACCAAGCTGTGATACAACCAGAAAGAATGCTTTCTATGGTGCATCAGCAAATGTTGGTGAGAGTCGCAGCTGACATGCCAAATTTCCTTAGCCTTCTGAGAAAGTAGAGGTGTTGGTGGGCTTTCTTAACTATAGTGTTGGCATGGGGGGAGGTTGTGGCAATAGGGATTTTCACAGATTGCAGTGTTAATGTAAGCCTACTTGTGACACAAATACATAAACTTAAACTTAGGAACAGTCTCAGATCCTGTTTCCTGCCCCAAAGTGTAAATTAAGCATATTTTGTTTGACTTTGAGCTGAGCTCCATATCCCAGGTCCTCTCCATCACTGAGGCAGCTTCCTTCCATCTCTGTTTATCTCTCCCCATTTTCTAACCTCCTCCCTTATCAAACAAAACATGTGTACTCACTTTTATCATCTCCAAATTTATTTATTTCCCTTGTTTGGCTTCATCATAAACCCCAGTTTTTTCCAAAATGCAGAAATCCAGACCCTTCCCGCACAAAGTGCCTTTCCCATGTGCCAACTTGAACCAGTGTCACAACTCTGGGCTGAAGTTTAGACCCTGAAGGGGGTGGGCATGGAATTTCACGTTGCCAGCCAGCTTGCTGATTCCTTCACTCCATCCTGCCCCGCACCAGGACAAGTCAGCTCAACCAATTAAAGCTCTGTTAAGGCCCATTTTTGGAAGCTGATTAGGATTTTCCAGACAGCGTCCAGGTCCCTGGAGGTGGCAGAGATCAGCTCGGGGCAGCAATTGGCCAACGCAGCGAAAATCCCAATCACTGATGTGATTTGAACCTGACTGCAGAAGCCCATAGGGAAAATCCGGTCCTCCAGTCAAAACATCCTCGGTTAATGGCGCAGGAACTTAAATACATAATCTTAACTCACATTTAAATTCAGTATTCAGGGAGTGCCATCTTTCAGATAATGTGTAAAATCAGAAAAGTTCCCATGGCATTACATAGAAATATACATAGAAACTAGCAGCAGGAGTAGGCCATTCTGCCCTACAAGCCTGTACCGTCATTCATTATGATCATGGCTGATCATCAAATTCAATACCTTTATTCTGTCTTCCCCCATATGCCTTGATCCCTTTAGACCCAAGCTATATCTAATTTCTTTTTGAAATCACACCATGTTTTGGCCTCAACTACTTTCTGTGGTAGTGAATTCCACACATTCACCACTCTCTGGGTGAAGAAATTTCTCCTCACCTCAGTCCTAAAAAGGCTTACCCCTTACCCTCAAACTATGACCCGTAGTTCTGGACTCCCCCATCGGGCACATTCTCTCCGAATCTACCTGTGTAATCCTGTTAGAATTTTTAAAATTTCTATGAGATCCTCTCTCAGTCTACTAAACTCCAATGAATATAATCCTAACCGACTTAGTCCCTCCTGATTCGACAGTCCTGTCATCCCAGGAATCAGCCTGATAAACCATCGCTGCATTCCCTCTATAGCAAGGACACCAAAACTGCACGCAATTCTCCAGGTGTGGCCTCACCAACAATTGCAGTAAAATATCCCTATCCCTATACTCAAATCCTCTTGCTATGAAGGCCAACATACCATTTGCCTCTTTACTGCCGGCTGTACCTGTGCATCTACTTTCAGCGACTGATGCATGAGACACCAAGGTCTCGTTGAGTATCCACCCATTCAAATAATAATCTGCCTTCCTATTTTTGTTGTGGATAACCTCACATTTATCAATAATATACTGCATTTGCCATGCATACGCCCACCCACTCAGCCTGTCCAAATCACACTGAAGCATCGCTGCATCCTCCTCACTGCTCACCCTCCCACCCAACTTTGTATCATCTGCAAATTTGGAGATAATACATTTGCTTCCTTCATCCAAATCATTAATATGTAATGTGAACAGTTGGAACACAAAGAGGAGCTTGTCTATTCACAAAGTATTTGCCTATATTTATCCCTCAAAGAACAACTCAAAAAGCAGATTATCTAGTTATTTTTGTCATCACAAGATGTTAGGTTTTGTGCGACATGAGACAATATAAACAAAATCTTAAAGAGGGTGCAGTAACAGAGAGAGCTGCAGATGTACACATTCAATGTACATCTTTGAAGATTTTGAAAAAGTTTTAAAGTTTATTTATTAGTGTTATAAGTAGGCTTACATTAACACTGCAATGTAATTACTGTGAAAATCCGCTAGTCGCCACACTCCGGCGTCTGTTTGGGTACACTGAGGGAGAACTTAGCATGGCCGATGCACCTAACCTGAAAGATGTGCTGGTTAGGTGCATTGACCCGAACAGACGCCGGAGTGTGGCGGCTAAGGGAATTTCACAGTGACTTCATTGCGGTGTTAATGTAAGCCTTACTTGTGACTAATAATAAACTTTAACTTAACCAGCACATCTTTCGGACTGTGGGAGGAAACTGGAGCACCTGGAGGAAACCCACGCAGACACGGGGAGAACGTGCAAACTCCACACAGACGGTGACCCAAGCCGGGAATCAAACCCGGGTCCCTGGCGCTGTGAGGCAGCAGTGCTAACCACTGTGCCACCCAGATGGCAGGACTGTGAGTGGGTAGCATACTAAATTACAACATCGCTACGGGATATTGCATCGGAGACCACTTGGGAAGGCCGATGTCTTCTCCAGTTCATTTCAAATTTATGTAATACTAATGTCAAGCCTTATTGAGACAGATAGAATCATTTACAAACCAGTAGATTTCTTGCTGCATAGGGAAAGTCATGGGCAAATACACTGTTTGGGTGAATAGAGGCTAGGGACTGAGAAATGATTGAAAAAGAGCGCACGGATTGTAACTCAGTCCTCACCTTAAAGTTACACATTCTGATTTTTGTAACAACCTACGGTTTGGAAGCAAAATGTGTGGCAACTGAACAAGTGTAGAATTGATTGGACTACAGGGGTTTCTTTACCACAGGTTGAAGAGGTGAGAGACCACAAACAGGTAATACAGAATGACAAATTTATGTAGGCAGTACCCTTTGGAAATGTAGACGTAGAAATTGGTAATAAAAAATAGTTGACACAAAATGATGACGACAGGAATAATGGTTTTAGGAAATTGGATATATGAAGTGGAGAAGGCTCTTCAGGCCCTTGAGTCATTTCTCCACACTATCCTCACAGCCTTTGATGTCTTTACTGTCTAGAAATATATCCAATGGCTGATCGTCCACAGCTTTCTGGGGTAAAGAATTCCAAAGATTTAACTACACCCTGAGGGAAGAAATTCTTCCTCATCTCAGTCCTAAATGACCCTCTTTTTCTAGACTGCTTCCCTTGGTTCCACAGCCCCAGGCAGGGGAAACATCCTTCCTGCATCTACCTTGTCGAGCCCTGTAAGAATTTTGTAGGTTTCCATGTGATTGCCTCTCATTCATCTGAACTGTAACAAATACAGGACCAGTCTACTCAATCTCTCCTCATAGGACAATCTTGTTATCCCAGGAATCAGGTGAACTTTTGTTGCACTCCCTCTATGGCAAGGAAATTCTTCCTATATATACTCCAGGCGGAGGAGTCTCACCAAGGCTCAGTACAAGAGTTGCAGCTAGACATCTTTATTCCTGTACTCAAACCCTCTTGCAAATAAAGGCCAATATCCCATTTGCCTTTCTGATTGCTAACTGCACCTTCATGCTAGATTTTAGTGACTCACGAACAAGGTGATCCAGATCCCTTTGGACATTGACATTTTCCAATCTTTCCCTCTTTAAAAAATAGGTTTTACCCACCAAAGTGGATAACCTCACATTTCTCCACATTACATTTAATCTGCAATGTTCTTGCCCACTCAACCTGTCTAAATCCCCTTGAAGCATCTTTGCATCCTCCTCATGGTTTATATTCCTACCTAGTTTTGTGTAATAAGCAAAGTTGGAAATATTAAATTTGGCCCCCACACCCAAATCATTGATATAGATTGGGTAAAGTTGGGGCCCAAGCACTGATTGATCCTTACACCCCACTTGTCACAGCCTGCCAACATGACAATGACCCATTTACTCTGTTTGCTGTCTGGTAACCAATTCTCAATCCATGCCAGTGTATTACCTCAATCCCATGTGCTCTAATTTTGTTTACTAACCTCTTGAGTTAGGTGGTGAAGAAGACATATGGTATGCTTGCCTTTATAGGATGGGGTATAGAGTATAAAAGCTGGAGTCTGATGATGCAGCTGTATAGAACACTGGTTAGGCCACATTTGGAGTACTGCGTCCAGTTCTGGTCGCCGCACTACCAGAAGGACGTGGAGGCTTTAGAGAGAGTGCAGAGAAGGTTTACCAGGATGTTGCCTGGTGTGGAGGATCTTAGCTATGAGGAGAGATTGGGTAAACTGGGGTTGTTCTCCCTGGAAAGACGGAGAATGAGGGGAGATCTAATAGAGGTGTACAAGATTATGAAGGGGATAGATGGGTGAACGGTGGGAAGCTTTTTCCCAGATCAGAAGTGACGATCACGAGGGGTCACGGGCTCAAGGTGAGAGGGGTGAAGTATAACTCAGATATTAGAGGGATGTTTTTTACACAGAGGGTGGTGGGGGCCTGGAATGTGCTGCCAAGTAGGGTGGTGGAGGCAGACACGCTGACATCGTTTAAGACTTACCTGGATAGTCACATGAGCAGCCTGGGAATGGAGGGATACAAACGATTGGTCTAGCTGGACCAAGGAGCGGTACAGGCTTGGAGGGCCGAAGGGCCTGTTTCCTGTGCTGTACTGTTCTTTGTTCTTTGAGTTGGACCTTATTGAAAGCCTTCCGAAAATCCAAATATACCACATTCACTGGTTCTCCCTCATCTATTCTGCTAGTTGCACCCTCAGAAACACTGCTGCAAGTTTGTCAATTGTGATTTCCCTTTCATAAATCCATGTTGACCTTGCCCAATCCTACCATTATTTCCTAAGTGTTCACTTAGCACATCCTTTATAAAAGATTCTAACATTTTCCACACTCTTGATGTCAGGTTAACAGGTTCCCTGTTTTCTCTCTCCCTCCTTTCTTAAATAAATGGGGTTACATTTGCCACCTTCCAATCTGCAGGAGCAATTTCAGAATATATAGAATTTTGGAAGATGCATGCACCAGTGCATCGATTAAGCCATCTCTTTCTGCGGTTTGGGGCCGAGGTCCAGGGGATTTAGAACAAAGGACAAAGAAAATTACAGCCCAGGAACAGGCCCTTCAGCCCTCCAAGCCTGCACCGACCAAAAGCCTACTGCACCTGGCATTCCTAGACAGTCTCCCATCCATGTATTAACCAGGCCTGAGTCTGCTTAGCTTCCGAGATCAGGCGAGATCGGGTGTTTTCAGACTAGTATGGCCGTAGGCAACTACTTTAACTACTTTCAACTCATTAATTTCTCCAATTAATTCACTACTTTTTTACTCATGCGAGTCTTTTCAGTTCCTTGGTCCTGCTAAGCCTTTGATTCTCCAGCTATTTTAGCAGCGTTTTTTTTTGTATCTTCCTCCAAGAAGACAGACACAAATGCCAGAATTTTACTGGCACGCCCAGCCCCGAGGCTCGTAAGATTGCCGATCTGCGAGAATCGGGGCGGGCATGCCGGTAAAATCAGGGCCAAAGGCTGGGATTTTCTGGGTGTTCATGCCTGCAGAATGTTCTGGTCCCGCTGACGTTGCAACCCTGCCACAGGTCTCTCAGTGGTAGGAAGTCCCATTGACAGCGGTGGAACCAGAAGATCCAGCTGCCGGTGAAAGTCTCCCACCATGAGAAACACGCCACAGGGAGGCCAGAAAATAGCCTCCAAAGTATTTGGTTAGTTTCTCTGCCATTTCCTTATTTCCCATTATAAATTCTCCTTTCCTAGCCTGTAGTGGGCCCATATTTGTCTTTGTTAATCTTTTTCTTTTCACATACCTATAGAAACTTTTATAGTCCACCTTTATTTTCTCACAAATTTACTCTCGTACTTGTATTTTTCTTTCTCAGTTTCTTGGTCCTCCTTTGCTGAATTCTAAAAAGCTCCCTCAGGCACACTGCTTTTTTGGCAACTTTATAAGCTTCTTCCTTTGATCTAATACAATCTTTGACTTCTCTAGTTAGCCACGGTTGTACCACTTTTCTTGTTGACTGTTTGTGCCTCAAAGGAATATATAATAAACTATCTATTAACCCTGAGATTATTGACTTTAAAGTCTTGCTTTTTGATCTCTTTACTAACTCTCTAAAATTTGCTTTCAGGACCTCATCTTTCTTTCTAGCTATGTAGTTGGTATTAATGCGGACCACAATCTCTCGTTGTTCGCCACCCCCTCATAACAAAAAAATCTGGAATTAAAAAATTAACAATGAAACCATTGCTGATTGATGTAAAAACCCATCTGGTTCACTAATGTCCTTTAGGGAAGGAAATCTGTCACCTTACCCAGTCTAGCCTACATGTCATCCATTGCAATGTGCTTGTCTCTTAAAATGTCCTCTGAACAAGGGCAATTAGGGATGGGTGATAAATGCAGGGTTAACCAGCAATGCCCACATCCCATGAACGGGTAATATAACAAATATGAACGTCCTGCAGCCACTCGGTAACATCTTTGACCCTGGCACTAGGGAGGCAACAAACCATCCTGGAGTCACATCTATGGCTGCAGAAACGCTTGCCAGTTCCCCTAAGTATTAAATCCCCTATTGCTCTTCTATTCTCCTTCCTCCTCTTCTGTGCAGCCGTGCCACCTGTGATGCCACTGGTCTGCCTGTGGCTGCATACACCAGTATTCAAAGCAGAAAACCAGATAGTGAGTCAGATGGACTCAGGACAATCCTGCACTACCTGCCTGGTCCAACTAGACAGACTGATGGTCACCTATTCCCTTTCTGCCTGTACTCTCTTAACCTGTGGTGTGACCACCTCCCTAAATGTAGTTCTCAGCCTTGTGGATATGTCACTCCAGCCAACACTTCCTGCACATGGGGTCATCCAGAGAATGGAGGGGTCCACAACCTTCCACACATTACAGGAAGGACTATCCACCCGGCTGAGCTGTCATGCCATGCCTTAACTTACAGACTTTTTATTATAAACTGGAAACTAGATATATAGGAACCACTGCACCTAACAAGCTTTACCACTGCTAATAAACCTTACTACTAATAACAAAATCTTACAATTATTGCTAAATTACACCAGCTTTGAAAGATAAGTGAGCATAAATCTCCCCAATCAAGCACTTACTGTGACAACAGATTTCTCACTCACCTGATGAAGGAGCAGCGCTCCGAAAGCTCGTGCTACCAAATAAACTTGTTGGACTTTAACCTGGTGTTGTGAGACTACTTAAAGATTTCTCAGCATGCAGGTGCTCAACAGTCTTGAGTTGCTGGCTCTTTGCAACTACTGTCCACATTTCTTCAGACTCAAAGTAAACTACTTACATGAGCATTACCCCTTCCCTCACTGCATTCAATTTCCTCACTCTCCAAATTCCCCAGTTCACACTCTGTGATCACATCACTCAGTTACCAGCTGCTAGCTCTGTGCTTGCTTACTTCATGCACTTAGCAAGACCACCCCTACTTATACTGGCTGAAATTCCACAGAGATGGGTTGACACTGTTGGCTAGACTAGAGAATGTAGAAAGAAAGAAACCCTACAGTACAGAAAGAGGCCATTCGGCCCATCGAGTCTGCACTGACCACAATCCCACCCAGGCCCTACCACCATATCCCTATATATTTTACCCACTAATCCCTCTAATCTACACATCCCAGGACACTAAGGGGCAATTTTAGCATGGCCAATCAACCTAACCCGCACATCTTTGGACTGTGGGGGGAAACCGGAGCACCCGGAGGAAACCCACGCAGACACAAGGAGAATGTGCAAACTCCACACAGACAGTGACCCAAGGCGGGAATCGAACCCAGGTCCCTGGAGCTGTGAAGCAGCAGTGCTAACCACTGTGCTACTGTGCCGCCCGACTGTGCTGTGCTCGCTTTAATGTAGTGGCAGTGGTGTAGTGGTATTGTCATTGGGCTAGTAATCCAGATTCCCAGGGCAATGATCTGGGGACCTGGGTTTGAATCCCATCACGGCAGGTGGCGAAATTTAAAATTCATTTAAAATCTGGAATTAACAGTCTAATGATGACCACAAAACCATTGTTGATTGTCATAAAACCCCATCTGGTTCACTAATATCCTTTCGGGAAGGAAATCTGCTATCCTTACCTGGTCTGGCCTACATTTGATTCCAGACCCACAGAAGTGACTCTTACCTGTCCTCAGGGATGGGCAATAAATGCTGGCCCAGCCAGCGACACCCACATCCCATGAACTAATTTTAAAAAAAAACTAGCTCCTAATTAACTAACTGCAGCTGCCTCTCCTGAGGGGAGTTTGTTTATCCTTAGCTAAAACGTAAAGAACCTTAACTTCAACAGTAAATTGTAGTTAAATTTGAAATGCAAACTAGACGACCATTGAGAAGGAGATTTAACCCTTAAAAAATTTTCTCACTCACCAAATTCCCAAGCTCACACTCTGTGCCTAGCTGTGCTCTATGACCAGTTGCGATCTTCTTGCTTGCTTTATTGAAAGGAATTGTGCAGACATAAAACTTAATAGATAAGATTAGGTATAGAAGCAATCAGGAACAGAATAAACACTGATGCAAATAACCAGTAAATGAATAATATTTGAATTAATCCGGAGAAGTTTAAAGTTACTCTTTAGAATATACATTGTCCACACTCTAAGAATACATGAGTCTCTGGATGAGAAACATTTCCATTGACTTCCTGCTGTTATAACATGCATGGACAATGAAATTCTGGTTCATTGTACAGCCCAGTTGCAAATAAACTGAACTAAAGATCACAGGAAAAACCCACAGCTTTCATATAATCACGGGGACTCCCAAAGACAAGCTTCACTACCCAAGATCAAAGACGCTATACAAAGAGCTGTCACTTAGCATAATCAGCAAATTGACACATATTACCTGAGCCTCACATCCATGGAGGACTTGCATTATTTTGAATTTTTAGAACAAAGCACCCTCCACTTAGCTGGTAAATGACTAGATCAATCAATTTGACCTGTTATCCTACAGTCTCCAAGTTTAGTGAAGAAATACAATTTCCATATCAAACCTTGCTATTTCAAAACAGTAAATAATCTATAAGATGAAAATTTTCCTTGTTGAAGCAGAGAACGCCACTGGAGAAAAATTGATGATACTTGACTGTTGTGCAAAGCTAACCAAAGGAGGTGCAAGCAGCAGAATTGTTCATACAATCTGACAACAGCTCCTTTTCCAGATAAATACTGTACAGTGTTCTCCTCCTAATTCAAAGTTGCTTTACTCAAACATACAAGCATACTAATTAGGAGCAGGAGTAGGCTATTCGACTCTTCAAACCTGCATCGCCATTTCCTGATAATTAATTTTTCAGTGCTATCAATTAACATGATGTGGAGATGCGGGCATTGGACTGGGGGTGGGCACAGTAAGAAGTCTCACAGTACCAGGTTAAAGTCCAGTAGGTTTATTTAGAATCACAAGCTTTTGGAGCGCTGCTCCTTCGCTGCTCTCACCCGATGAAGGAGCAACGCTTGGAAAGCTCGTGACTCCAAATAAATCTGTTGGACTTTAACCTGGTGTTGTGAGACTTCTTACTGTGTCAATTACCATGACTTACCTCGCTAGAAAAATTGATGAGAAAACGTGAGGCTTTCTTGCCCATTTTACACTGTAACCTCATGGTCCGGCATATCCGCCATTCTATCATTACCATCAAACCAGGGGAATCGACCCTGGTTCAATGAAGAGTGCAGGAGGGCATGCCAGGAGCAACACCAGGCATACCTAAAAATGAGGTATCCACCTGGTGAAGCTACAACCCAGGACTACTTGCGTTCCATACAGCATAGGCAACATGCGATAGGCAGAGCTAAGAAATTCCACAACCAACAAATGAAATCGGAGCTCTGCAGGCCTGCCGACCTAGTTGTGAATGGTAGTGGACAATTAAACAACAGCTGAAGGCAGGGTGCACCACAAATATCCCCATTCTCAATGATGGAGGTGCCAAGAACATCAGTGCAAAAGATAAGGCTGAAGCATCTGCAACAATCTCCAGCCAGAAGTGTTAAGTTGATGATCCATCTTGGCCTCCCGCTGAGATCCCCAGCATCATTGATGCCTGTCTTCAGCCAATTCGATTCACTCCAAATTATATCAAGCAATGGCCCTGACAACATTCTGGCAGTAGTAATGAAGACATGTGTTTCAGAACTAGCTGTGCCCGAGCCAAGCTGTAACATTTTCATTAATCACTGTCCTCTCAATATGCAAGATGCACTGCAGCAATTCACCAAATCTCTTTAAACAGCGCCTTCCAAACCCATGACCTCTACCATCAAGAAGAACTAGGGCAGCAGACGCATGGGTTCACCATGACCTGAAAATTCCCCTCCAAACCACATGTCATTGTGACTTGGAATATATCAGCTTTACCTCACTGTTGCTGGGTCAAAATCCTGGAACGTGTCCCCTAACAGCACTATGGGTGTACCTACTGTGGTGAACCATTGTTGGTTCCCACCAGGTAGTGCTGAGCCAGGGTCTGGCCAGTACTATGAGTCTGTATATATGTTACTGTTGGGGTTAGGGTTGGGCTGTTCTACATGTTACTGTTGGGGTTAGGGTTGGGCTGTTCTACCTGTAATATAGTTCTTATGGTACATCCCAGTCGGGCTCCGCCTCCTGGGAGAGGTATAAAGGTCACTGCTCTGTCTGGGACCCTTTAGTCTGGGATCGTGTATTATATATGGTAGCTCTATTGTTGTAGTCAATAAAAGCCTTTATTTCCCCGAGTACCTCTAGCCTCGTGAGTTATTTCGCGCATCAATTTTATTGACTACAATTGAACTCTCTTCGTTGAAAAAAAAACGACACAGAGAACATGGAGCAAATGCTTAAACCCGAACGGCTTACGTTGGACCCACGTGCGGCGGGCGCCTCGAACACCTTCGACCACTGGTTGAAATGCTTTCAGGATTATCGCGAAGCCTCCGCAGCGGTCACCACCGACGCCAACAGACTCCAGGTCCTCCACGCGAGGGTAAGCGACGCTGTATATTTAGCGATCCGTGGGGCCACCGACTACAAAGGGGCCCTCGAGCTTCTTAAGAAGCGCTACATTAAACCGCCAAACGAGATACATGCTCGATATCTCTTAGCCACTCGACGGCGGCAGCCCGGCGAAATGACGGAACAGTACGTGTGCGAGCTTCAACAGCTAGCCAGAGTCTGCAACTGCAAGGCAGTGTCGGCAGACCAGTACATGAACGACCTCGCTCGAGATGCGTTCGTGGCGGGAATCGGCTCGTCGTACATCCACCTTCGGCTGTTGGAGCAAGGTAACCTCGACCTCACTAAATCCATAGAGTTAGCTGACGCTCTAGAAACGGCCTCCAAAAGTCTGGCGATGTACCCCGACGACCACGTGGAGACAGCGTGGCAGGGGCAGTCGCAGACTCCACTTCATTCAGCGGGACTGAAAAACAGCGTGATTGCATTCCCACCCTCGGGCCTGACGACGGCAGCAGCTCCAGGCGGCCCGCGGTGTTACTTCTGTGGGGGAGTGAAGCACCCTCGGCAGCGATGTCCCGCTAAAGCGGTGTTGTGCTCCGCCTGCGGCAAGAAGGGGCATTATTCGAAAGTATGCCGATCCAAACTTCCATCCAGGAACAGCAGTGCGGCGTGTGACTCCCCGGAGCCGGTTTCCTCGTCGCCGGCATCGTCAAGGGCTTCTTCCACGTGCGAGGCCAGGACGTCGCCATTCCAGACGACGGAGTCGCAAGAGACGCGCGACCACCAGGGGCCGCAGGTTTTGGCGCCATCGCCCACGTGCGACCTATGGGGGCAGCCATTTTGGTCGGCACCGACTGCGAATGACCAGCAGGGGTCGTCATCATCCATCTCAGCTGCCTGCAGTGGCGCCCACGAACCAACGGTGGCGTCGATCATCCTGGACCAGGCAAAGCCTCACAGACTCGACAAGTCCATGATGGACATACAGGTAAACAAACGCACGATTTATTGTCTGTTTGACAGCGGGAGCACGGAGAGCTTCATTCACCCAGACGCCGTGAAGCGGTGTGGCCTCCGGATTCAGCCTGTCAAGCAGATAATTTCGATGGCGTCAAGGTCCCGGTTTGTCACCGTGCTAGGGAGTTGCGTGGTAAATCTGACGGTGCAGGGCACGGTTTACGAGAGCTTCAAGCTCCTCGTGTTACCGCACCTTTGCGTGCCAATACTCCTAGGACTAGATTTCATGGTCCACTTGAAGAGTGTAACCCTACAGTACGGTGGGCCACTCCCTCTGCTTTCAGTGGGAGACTCGCAGCCTCTAAATTGCCCAACGCGCTCCATCTGTAGCCTCTCGACGCTTAAGATTACCACACCCTCTTTATTCCAGAATCTCGTGCCAGGCTGCAAGCCCATTGCGACTAAGAGCAGGCGTTACAGCGCTGAGGATCGGATCTTCATTCGATCTGAGGTTCAGCGGCTCCTCAAGGAAGGGATCATACAACCTAGCGCTAGTCCTTGGAGAGCGCAGGTCGTGGTGGTCAAGAGTGGGAACAAACCCCGGATGGTCATAGACTATAGTCAGACCATTAACAGATACACGCAGCTGGATGCGTATCCCCTCCCGCGCATATCTGACATGGTCAACCAGATTGCGCAGTACCGGGTGTTCTCCACCATCGACCTAAAGTCTGCTTACCACCAGCTCCCCATTCGCCCAGAGGACCGACAATACACGGCTTTTGAGGCGGATGGTCGCTTGTACCATTTTCTAAGGGTTCCTTTTGGTGTCACGAATGGGGTCTCGGTCTTCCAGCATGCTATGGACCGAATGGTGGACCATAACGGACTGCGGGCTACCTTCCCGTACCTGGATAATGTCACCATCTGCGGCCATGACCAGCAGGAACACGATGCCAACCTTCTTAGATTCCTACGCACTGCATCTCGCCTGAAACTGACCTACAACAGGGAGAAGTGTGTATTTC
Source organism: Mustelus asterias (assembly GCF_964213995.1). Classification (NCBI taxonomy): domain Eukaryota; kingdom Metazoa; phylum Chordata; class Chondrichthyes; order Carcharhiniformes; family Triakidae; genus Mustelus; species Mustelus asterias. Next base: position 33,038,090 of record NC_135805.1, read on the forward strand.
GCACGTGCCGCCTAGCTATCCTCGGATACGTGGTGGAAAATGGGGTCATTGGCCCTGATCCTGATTAGCTACACGATATTTTCCCCATATTGGCCCTGGGGTTTTCACTCTGGGTTTTCGCCTCTCCCTGGAGATCACATGGTCTGGAATGGGGGGGTGGGGGTGAGTTACTAGGTTGTGATGAACAAAGCATCGTAGTTGTGAGGGACAGCTCGATGGATAGGATATTAGTATGTAGATAGGCTGGAAAATTGGGTGGGGATCCTGGATTCAGGATTCAATCCTGGACCGGGGAGCGGCGCGGGCTTGGAGGGCCGAAGGGCCTGTTCCTGTGCTGTATTGTTCTTTGTTCTTTGTTCTTTGATCCAGACCGTATGCGTCCCCTCCTCGAACTTCCCCTGCCCACTAGCGTAAAAGCACTGAGAAGATGCTTAGGCTTCTTCTCTTACTACGCACAGTGGGTTCCCAATTACGCGGACAAAGCCCGTCCGCTCATCAAGTCTACCTCTTTTCCCCTAGCACCAGAGGCTCGTTTGGCCTTTGAAAAACTAAAAGCCGACATCGCGAAAGCCACGATGCACGCTATCAATGAGTCCATCCCCTTCCAGGTGGAGAGCGATGCATCTGATTTCGCCCTGGCCGCCACACTTAACCAGGCGGGCAGGCCCGTCGCCTTTTTCTCTCGCACCCTCCAAGGCCCCGAAATTCGACATTCAGCGGTGGAAAAGGAGGCCCAGGCCATTGTGGAGGCCGTCCGGCATTGGCACCATTACTTGGCGGGTAAACGGTTCACTCTGTTCACGGACCAGCGGTCCGTGGCGTTCATGTTCAATAACACGTTACGGGGCAAGATCAAGAACGATAAGATCTTGAGGTGGAGAATCGAACTCTCCACCTATAATTACGACATCATGTATCGTCCAGGGAAACTCAACGAGCCCTCGGATGCCCTGTCGCGTGGAACATGTGCTAGTATGCAGGAGAATCGATTGCAGGCTCTCCACAATGACCTCTGCCATCCGGGGGTCATTCGGCTCTACCACTTCATAAAAGCCCGGAATCTACCCTACTCGGTGGAGGATGTCAGGTCCATAACCAGAAGCTGCCGGGTATGCGCGGAATGCAAACCGCACTTTTACCGACCTGACAGGGCACAACTCGTTAAGGCCACTTGTCCCTTCGAAAGACTGAGTGTGGATTTTAAGGGCCCCCTTCCCTCGACAGATCGGAACGTGTACTTCCTCAATGTGGTTGATGAGTACTCACGATTCCCTTTTGTCATTCCCTGTTCTGATATGACCGCTGCCACGGTTATCAAGGCATTTCGTGATCTTTTCACCCTGTTCGGTTACCCCTGTTACATCCACAGCGATAGGGGCTCGTCGTTCATGAGCGATGACTTGAGGCAATACCTGCTCTCATATGGGATTGCCTCTAGTAGAACCACGAGCTACAACCCAAGGGGTAACGGACAGGTCGAACGAGAGAATGCTACAGTCTGGAAGGCTGTCTTACTGGCGTTGAGGTCTAAAGGTCTTCCAGTCTCCCATTGGCAAGAGGTACTCCCTGATGCGCTCCACTCCATACGCTCACTCCTGTGTACGGCAACCAACGCTACTCCCCATGAGAGACTGTTTTCATTCCCTCGGAAGTCTTCCTCTGGGACCTCATTACCGTCTTGGTTGACGTACTCAGGACCTGTCCTCCTGCGGCGACATGTTAGGACCCGCAAGTCTGACCCTTTAGAACATAGAACATAGAACATTACAGCGCAGAACAGGCCCTTCGGCCCACGATGTTGCACCGACCAGTTAAAAAAAAAAACTGTGACCCTCCAACCTAAACCTATTTCTTTTCGTCCATGAACCTATCTACGGATCTCTTAAACGCCCCCAAACTAGGCGCATTTACTACTGATGCTGGCAGGGCATTCCAATCCCTCACCACCCTCTGGGTAAAGAACCTACCCCTGACATCGGTTCTATAACTACCCCCCCTCAATTTAAAGCCATGCCCCCTCGTGCTGGATTTCTCCATCAGAGGAAAAAGGCTATCACTATCCACCCTATCTAAACCTCTAATCATCTTATATGTTTCAATAAGATCCCCTCTCAGCCGCCGCCTTTCCAGCGAAAACAATCCCAAATCCCTCAGCCTCTCCTCATAGGATCTCCCCTCCATACCAGGCAACATCCTGGTAAACCTCCTCTGCACCCTCTCCAAAGCCTCCACATCCTTCCTGTAATGTGGGGACCAGAACTGCACACAGTACTCCAAGTGCGGCCGCACCAGAGTTGTGTACAGTTGCAACATAACGCTACGACTCCTAAATTCAATCCCCCTACCAATAAACGCCAAGACACCATATGCCTTCTTAACAACCTTATCTACTTGATTCCCAACTTTCAGGGATCTATGCACACATACACCTAGATCCCTCTGCTCCTCCACACTATTCAAAGTCCTCCCGTTAGCCCTATACTCAACACATCTGTTATTCCTACCAAAGTGAATTACCTCACACTTCTCCGCATTAAACTCCATCCGCCACCTCTCGGCCCAACTTTGCAACCTGTCTAAGTCTTCCTGCAAACTACGACACCCTTCCTCACTGTCTACCACACCACCGACTTTGGTGTCATCAGCAAATTTGCTAATCCACCCAACTATACCCTCATCCAGATCATTAATAAATATTACAAACAGCAGTGGCCCCAAAACAGATCCCTGAGGTACACCACTTGTAACCGCACTCCATGATGAATATTTACTATCAACCACCACCCTCTGTTTCCTATCCGCTAGCCAATTCCTGATCCAATTTCCTAGATCACCCCCAATCCCATACATCTGCATTTTCTGCAGAAGCCTACCATGGTGAACCTTATCAAACGCCTTACTAAAATCCATATATACCACGTCCACTGCCTTGCCCCCATCCACCTCCTTGGTCACTTTCTCAAAAAACTCAATAAGGTTAGTAAGGCACGACCTACCTGCCACAAAACCATGCTGACTATCACCTATCAATTCATTACTCTCCAAATAACTATAAATCCTATCCCTTATAATTTTTTCCAACATCTTGCCGACAACAGAAGTTTGGTTGAACAGGTCCATCTCCTCCACGCCAACCCTCAGTATGCCTATGTGGCATACCCTGACAGGCGAGTGGACACGGTCTTGATTCGAGACCTGGCGCCAGCAGGGGGCTTGGAAACCCCTGTCGCTCCCATACCTCCTGTTAGAGACCCCCCAACTATTGTTTCCCCTCCTGACATGGTGCGGGCAGCATCGGGACCATCACTTAACCCTTTTACTCCCGTGTACAGCTTGCCTGAGTCCAGGAGATGGTCACCACTTCATGGCGTGCCCGAGTTCAGCGGATTGTCACCACCTCGGGGTCTACTGGCCCGTGAGACATTGGAGGAGCCGTTGGACACTGCCTTGGGGAGAACGCCACCGCGAGTGCCTACACCGGTGTCATCGCCGGTGTTGAGGAGGTCACAACGATGGTGCGGTCCCCCAGAGCGTCTGAACTTATAGACTGATGAACAATTGTTCTGTGTTTGTACCCCGCCGGCCTTTGTTTTCAAAGGAGGGGTGAATGTGGTGAACCATTGTTGGTTCCCACCAGGTAGTGCTGAGCCAGGGTCTGGCCAGTACTATGAGTCTGTATATATGTTACTGTTGGGGTTAGGGTTGGGCTGTTCTATACGTTACTGTTGGGGTTAGGGTTGGGCTGTTCTACCTGTAATATAGTTCTTATGGTACATCCCAGTCGGGCTCCGCCTCCTGGGAGAGGTATAAAGGTCACTGCTCTGTCTGGGACCCTTTAGTCTGGGATCGTGTATTATATATGGTAGCTCTATTGTTGTAGTCAATAAAAGCCTTTATTTCCCCGAGTACCTCTAGCCTCGTGAGTTATATCGTGCACCACCTACGTCACATGGACTGCTCACCATCATCTCTTCTTTGGGATGAGCAATAAAAATGCTGGCTTCGCAGAGATGCGTACATCCCATGAAGTAATAAGAAAAAGATCAGTGCTGAAGCCTCAACTATTTACAATCTCCATTAGTGACTTGGATGAAAGGACCAAATATATGGTAGCTAAATTTGCTGAAGACATAAAGATAGGTAGGACAGGGAGTTGTGAGGAAGACACAAGGAGGCTTCAATGTGCGATAGATAGGTTAAGTGAAATTAGGCTACTGGAGTATAATATGTGAAAATATGAGCTTGTCCACTTTGGCAGGAAGAATAGAAATATTACTTACAGAGAGAGATTCCAGAATGCTGTGGTGCAGCCTAAACATGCCGGTGAAACCGGCTCCAGAGCCCCCCTTCCTCCAGCGGCAGCATATGCTTCCCCCACACCGGCACAGGTTGCCCACCATGATGTGGAGATGCCGGCGTTGGACTGGGGTAAACACAGTAAGAAGTCTCACAACACCAGGTTAAAGTCCAACAGGTTTATTTGGTAGCAAAAGTCACTAGCTTTCGGAGCGCTGCTCCTTCGTCAGGTGAGTGGGAGTTCTGTTCACAAACAGGGCATAAGTTGGAGCCGGCAGTTTGCGGTGTCGATGCAGTGCTCCGAAAGCTCCGGTGGCACAGTGGTTAGCACTGCTGCCTCACAGCGTCAGGGACCCGGGTTCAATTCTAGCCTTGGGTCACTGTCTGTGTGGTTTGCACGTTCTCCCGGTGTCTGTGTCGATTTCCTCCTTGGGCTACCATGCCACCCAAATCTTCAACTCCCTTGTTAGACAAGATTCTTTTTAATTCAGCCTTTAAAATATTCAATGACCCTGCACCACTGCTCTCTGGGGACGTGAGTTCCAAATACTCACAACCCTCTGAGAGATAACATTTTCTCCTAATCTCCATGCTAAATGGGACATCCTTTATTTTTAAACTGTGTTCCTTAGTTCGAGTCTCACCCACAAGGGGAAAGATCCTTTCAGCATACACCCTGTCAGTCCCCCGGGTGCTCCGATTTCCTCCCACAGTCCAAAGATATGCGGGTTAGGTGGATTGGCAATGCTAAACTGACCCTAGTGTCAGGGGGATTAGCAGGGTAAATATATGGGGTTGTAGGGAATAGGGCCTGGGTGAGATTGTGGTCAGTGCAGACTCGATGGGCCGAATGGCCTCCTTCTACACTGTAAGGATTCTATGATTCCAAAATTATACGGGGTAGGCAGGAAAGTAAAATTGAGACCACAATCAGAGCAGCCATGATCTTATCAAATGGCTGAGGTCCTTCAGGAAAAGAATGGTCTACAGCCGCTCCAAATTCAGATGTTTCCTTTCATTCATTCGTGGGACATGGGCATTGCTGGCTGGCCAGCATTTATTGCCCATCCCTAGTTGCCCTTGAGAAGGTGGTGGTGAGCTGTTCGTATGTAGTTAAGAACAAGATGCCGGTTTTGCAACTCTAATGGTTGCAGAATGGTTAGTAACTCGTGGCATTTGCCAATTCAAAGAGTAGTTCTTTGTTACCAGAAGTTGTTGGCTGATTTGCGCATTAGTAACACTTTGCATCTCATTCAGATGTTCTGGAAGCATTTGTTGCTTAGCACATGAAATGCTCTACAGCACAGAATTCATACAAAGAATTCATTTGGTGATAAAAATAACTCTTGTGGAAATAGTGGGGTTTTTTTCTAAACAATGCTGCTATGGAATGAAGCGTATTGCATCATTAATTTTTGATCATATTAAAGCTATAGGGAGATCAGTTAGGGTCAAAGTAATTGTGAATGAACACAAATTTGTAGAGTTTTAAATATAATTATATATATATATGCATCGTACCTATAATAGGAGTCAGTTTCTTACTGCATGCCCCCTGCAGTGCTCCTTGCACACCAAGAAAACATATCAGAAAGCTACTGTGCATGATTTTTAAGCCTTTAAATTACCTTGATGAAATACTCTGCGCAGCGGGGGGCATTTGAATTTCTGAATTCCTGGTAGCTGAATGTTCCTGCTGCTACTGTGAAGTTAGATAAATTACATATAATGCTATTGGATTGTGAGTTCTCAGCTGAAGTACATATTTTAATGCAAATCAAAACATCAGAACTGAACTTCATACTTGTTAATGTCTGTGCTTTATTTTACACATCATCTGGAATTGGATATAAAACTCATAAAGAAGTTATTATGGATTATTGTGTATAACTTGCTAGAACCTCACAGCAGCAAAAGTTGGAACAACTAAGAAAACTAACTCTTTCAATCTTAGCTTTGATGCTACAGAATAGAAATGACAACACAGGAGGCCATTTTTTCAAAGTCAAAGTTAATTTATTAGGCACAAGTGAGGCTTACATTAACACTGTAATGAAGTCACTGTGAAATTCCCCTAGTCGCCACACTCTGGCACCTGTTTCAGGTCAATGCACCTAACCAGCACATCTTTCAGATTGTGGGAGGAAACCAGAGCACCCGGAGAAAACCCACACAGACATGGGGAGAACGTGCAGACTCCGCACAGACAGTGACCCGAGCCGGGAATTGAACCCAGGTACCTGGAGCTGTGAGGCAGCAGTGCTAACCACTGTGCCACCATGCTGCTTCATTGGGCATTTGGCCCATTGCATTTATACTGGTGTCAGTTGTTCAACTGGAGCTATATACTTTAACTCCATTTCTAGTCTTTTTCCTGTATCCTTTCATGTTTATCATTTTAAAATATTTATCCAATTCCCTTTTAGTTTATACTGTGATCTCTGTCTCAATATCCACCTGTTGTTATGCATTCCATCTCTCATTCCTGGCCTCATTCTACTGCATCTTTGCAATCTGCTTTTAATGGCTCTAATATCTTTCTACAATGGTGGTTAATGGTTGTGTTGTTGGATCAGTAACCTAGAACCTGAACAAATATTTCTGAAAAATTTTGCTTTAATCCCATCATGAGAGGCTTTGAATTTCAATTCAATTTAAAAACAAACGTGAATATTTTGATTTGATTTGATTTATTATTGTCACATGTATTAACATACAATGAAAAGTATTGTTTCTTGCGCTATACAGACAAAGCATACCGTTCATAGAGAAGGAAACGATGGAATAATTCAAGGAGTAATTCAATGATCCTACACTTGAACCATAGCAAGATTTATCACACAGAAGGAGACATAGGGCGGGATTTTCCAGCCTCGCCCTCCCCGTGACTGGAAATTCCCGCCCAAGGTGTACAGACCTTTTAACGGTCCGTCAAATTGTCCATCCTGCCCACGACAGGAATGGGCGATTTACCCCATAGTGTCCATTCCAGCTGAAAAAGAGCTATCCAGCCTAATCCCACCTTCCAGCTCCTGGTCCACAACCCTGTAGATTACTCTCAAGTCATTGGGCATAGTCAACATGGATTTATGAATGCAAAATCATGTTTGATGAAGCTGTTGGGAGTTTTTTGAGAATGTTGCTTGCAGAAGAAGCCATTTGGCTTTTGCTTCCAGTCAGAGATGGAGATCCATCAAAGATGCCAAAAGACGGTACCGGACCAAGCTCAAGTCCCAGCCTAGCCACACCGACCCCTGCCGACTATGGCAAGGTCTGCAAGACATAACAGGCTACAAGATGAAGGCATCTAAAATTGCTGGCTCCAACGCACCCCTCCCTGATGAGCTCAATGCATTTTATGCCCATTTTGAGCAAGAAGTTAGCAAGAGACGCCCTCTACCCCAAAAGCCTCGGACGAACCTATATCCGAGGTCACCATCGCAGACGTCAGAGCAGCCTTCTCGAAAGCCAACCCACGGAAAGCGACTGGCCCGGATGGGGTACCCAGACGAGCACTCAGATCCTGCGCGGACCAGCTGACGGGGGTATTCACGGACAGCTTTAACCTCTCTTTACACCAAACTAAGATGACCATCATCCTGGTACCAAAGAAAAACCAAGCAGCGGGCTTTAATGACCATCGGCCGGTGGCTCTGACATCCATCGTTATGAAGTGCTTCGAAAGATTAGTCATGGCACGAATCAACTCCAGCCTCCCGGACTACCTGGATTCAGGACAGTTTGCCTACCGCTGCACCAGGTCCACAGCAGATGCCATCTCCCTGGCCCTCCACTAAACCCTGGAACACCGAGATAACGAAGACACCTATGCCAGACTCCTATTTATTGACTACAGTTCAGCCTTCAACACCATTATTCCCACGAAACTCATCTCCAAACTGCATGGCCTGTGGCTCCTCCCTCTGCGACTGGATCCTCAACTTCCTAACCTACAGACTGTAATCAGTAAGGATAGGCAACAACACCTCCTCCACGATCATCCTCAACACCGGTGCTACACAAGGCTAAGTCCTCAGCCCCCTACTATACTCCTTATACACCTGTGATTGTGTGGCCACATTCCGCTCCAACTCCATTTTCAAGTTTGCTGATGACACCACCATAGTGGGTCGGAGCTTAAACAATGACGAGACACATTACAGGAAAGAGATGGAGAATCTGGTGAACTTGTGCAACAATAATCTCTCCCTCAATGTTAACAAAATGAAGGAAATACTCATCAACTTCAGGAAGCATAGTGGAGAACGTGCCCCTGTCTACATCAATGGGGACGAAGTGAAAATAGTCGAAAGCTTCAAATTTAAACATAAGAACATAAGAACTAGGAGCAGGAGTAGGCCATCAGGCCCCACGGGCCTGCTCCGCCATTCAATAAGATCGTGACTGATCTTTTCGTGGACTCCACTTACCCGCCCGCTCACCATAACCCTTAATTCCTTTACTGTTCAAAAATGTATCTATACTTGCCTTAAAAAAATTCTATGAGGTAGCTTCAACTGCTTCACTGGGCAGGGAATTCCACAGATTCACAACCCTTTGTGTGAAGAAGTTCCTCCTCAACTCAGTCCTAAATCTGCTTCCCCTTATTTTGAGGCTATGCCCTCTAGATCTAGTTTCAGCCGCCAGTGGAAACAACTTCCCTGCTTCTATCCTATCTAGGTGTTTCTAGTTTCTAGGTGTCCAGATCATCAACAACCTGTCCTGGTCCCTCCATGCTGACGCTATAGTCAAGAAAGCCCACCAACACCTCTACTTTCTCAGGAGGCTAAGGAAATTTGGCATGTCAGCTACGACTCTTACCAACTTTTACAGATGCACCAAAGAAAGCATTCTTTCTGGTTGTATCACAGCTTGGTATGGCTCCTGCTCTGTCCAAGACTGCAAAAAACTACGGAGGGTCATGAACGATGCCCACTCCATCACGTAAACCAGTCTCCCATCTATTGACACTGTCTACATTTCTCAATGTCTTGGAAAAGCAGCCAGCATAGTCAAGGACCCCACGCACCCGGACATTCTCTCTTTCACCTTCTTCCATCGGGAAAAAGATACAAAAGTCTGAGGACACGTACCAACTGACTGAAGGACAGCTGCTTCCCTGCTACAATCAGACTCTTGAATGGACCTACCTCGTATTAAGTTGATCTTTCTCTACCCCCAGCTATGACTGTAACACTACATTCTGTACTCTCTCGTTTCCTTCTCTATGTACGGTATGCTTTGTCTGTATAGCGCACAAGAAACAATACTTTTCACTATGTTAATACATGTGACAATAATAAATCAAATCAAATCAAAGAGTTGATAAAGGGGATGTAGCATACTTGGATTTTCAGCAGGCTTTCAATAATATTCCCCACAGGAGGTTGGTTAGTAAAATAGAAGCACATTGGAGAGGAGGTAATATACTGGCATGGGTTAACGATTGGTTAACATGCAGAAAACAAAGAGTAGGAATGAAAGGGTCATTCTTACATTGGCAGGCTGTGAGTAGTGCGGTGCCACAGACATCAGTACTCGGGCATCAGCTGTTCACAATAAATATCAATGGTTTAGATATGGGGAGCAAATGTAATGGGTGGGATTTTTCCATCCCGCTGCGCTGCTCGAGTAGTGTAGAGGGGTGGAGAATATGAGTGAGAGGCAGAAAATCATGGTTTGTGCCTTCACATAGAATAGAATCGAATGGCAGAAGAAGCCATTCGGCCCATCGAGTCTGTACCGACACTCTGACAGAGTACCTTACCTCAGCCCTCTCCCTCACCTTATCCCAGTAACCCATTTCCCATGGCTAATTCATCGAACCTACAAATCTTGGGGCATTAAGGGGCAACTTAGCATGGCCAATCCATCTAACCTGCACATTTTTGGACTGTGGGAGGAAACCGGAGCACCCGGAGGAAACTCGGGGAGAACGTACAAACTCCACACAGTCACTGAAGGCTGGAATTGAACCCGGGTCCCTGGCATGGTGAGGCAGCAGTGCTAGCCACTGTGCCACTGTGCCACCCACTTCAACTTTCTTAGTACCACAAAATTCTCTCAGCCGCCGACAAATCTCATCCTCAATTTCTTCCCCGATTAGATGGTCTAGAGTTTATGGCCAATACAATGAACAGATCCATTCTTATATTGCAATCTAGACAGAATTGCTCTGAGTATATCAAACCTCAACTTCCAAAGGATTTTCTTTCCTGATCCTGCTTTATGTTATCTCTATTTTTACTGAAAATTTAATGGTGGGAGTTGTTACTTCGCGGTCTTGGCCTGGCTTGTTTCAAGTTCCTGCCTCACAATTTAACTTTAATTTCTCTTTAAGGTTTACTTCTGAGGCCTTGCACAATCTCATACTGTACCCCTGAGTCATTTGTATCTTTCCTCCCCTTTTCATATCCTCCTGATTTTACTGCTTACAACTTATTTGCCCTTGCATTGTACTTAACATTTCCCTGTTTGTACTAAGATTTTGTCCTCTTCTCCTCACTGCTCTATTTTCCTTCTGAGAGAGGACATTTAATTTGAGTGAAGCCCATCACACATATAGAGCTTCCTCCATGTCACAGGATTTGCCAATGCCATAGAAATCTGAGGACAGCTTTTTTACCCTATCTGTCACTCCCATGTGTTGATCTCCCAGTATTTCTGCCTTTCACAGGATGTAACTTTGATATTATTACCGTGGAGAAGACCTGCTTTGTTGTCTAAGACCCAACTCCAGCAGGATATGGATAGGCTGGAAAATTGGGCAGAGAAATGTCAGATGGAATTTAATCCAGACAAACAAATTTTAAAAGTTTATTTATTAGTCACAAGAAAGGCTTACACTAACATTGCAATGAAGTTACTGTGAAAATCCCCTAGTCGCCACAGTCTGTCAGCTGTTTGGGTCAATGCACCGAACCAGCACATCTTTCAGACTGTGTGAGGAAACCGCAGCACCCAGACACGGGGAGAACATGCAAACTCCACACAGAGAGTGACCCGAGCTGGGAATTAAACCCGGATCCCTGGCGCTGTGATGCAGCAGTGCTAACCACTGTGCCACCGTGTGTGAGGTGATGCATTTTTGTAGATCCAATTCAGATGAGAGCTATAAAATAAATGGCAGAACCATCAGGAGCATAAACACACAGAGAGATCTCCGGGAGTACAGCTCCACAGATCCATAAAAGTGGCAGCACAGGTGGAAAAGGTGGTGAAGAAAGCATATGGCATATGGCCAGGGCATTGAGTATAAAAGCTGGCTAATTATGTTACAGTTATATAAAACGTTGGTTAGGCCACATTTGGAATACTGTGTCCGATTCTGGTCACCACACTATTAGAAGGACATGGAGGCTTTGGAGAGAGTGCAGAAAAGGTTTACCAGGAAGTTGTCTGGTATGGAGGGTATTAGTTATGAGGAGAGATTGAATAAACTAGGATTGTTCTCCATGGAAAGGCAGAAGCTGAGGAGTGGCCTGATAGAAGTTTATAAAATTATAAGAGGTATAGATAGGGTGAACAGTTGGAAGCTTTTTCCCAGGTCAGAAATGACAATTACAAGGGGGCACAAGTTCAAGGCAAGGGGGGAAAGGTTCAGTGGAGATGTGCTGGGGAAGTTTTTTACACAGAGGGTGGTGGGGGCCTGGGATGCACTGCCAAGTGAGGTGGTTGAGGCAGACATTAGCGACATTTAAGACTTATCTGAATAGATACATAAACAAATGGAGAATAGAGGGATACAGGCGATTGGTCTAGATAGGACAAAGTGATCAGCGCAAGCTTGGAGGGCCAGAGGGCCTGTTCCAGTGCTGTACTGTTCTTTGTTCCACAGCTTCCAGTGGAAGATCCTAGTCTTTCTTATGCTGTTAGCTCTACTACAAACCACAACTTCCAGTTACTCACACTCCTCTTCTCGAATCTCCAGCCATTCTGTTACGTTCCTTACCCTCGCAGCTAGGAGAGGACAGACTGTATGGGATTCCTGATCTTCGTGGCAAAAACGGTCATCTCTCCATCTTTAAAAAAAATTCCCTCCAACTACTATTTACCTTCAATCCTACCTCATAGCTGTCGTTTTACTTTGTTAGCTTTTCACCATTTGTCTTTCCCCTTGTGCAGTTTACTTGATTTCTCTTACCTCAGCATACTAATTTCAACATAGATATCACTTTCAAAACAACCAATCAATCAATCAAAATTGCAACCAGCCCCTTAGACCTAATTAATCGCTAATATCTTGGTCAGGTCAGAGAAGTTGGGCCTTGCAAAAAAACCTTACAATTCAACCACCCTAGCAGTAAAAATATCAGTAGATATAATTTAGTACACACTCTAACTCAAACTAAGCTCTAATCACTTGACTGCTCTTTCATGATGCTGCGTATGATATATCAATGGATACTTCATCACTTAATATAAAAAGCATTATTCTGCTGCTGGACTGCAGTAGTTTTAACTTCTTGTGTCTCTCTACGGCCTCACAAACATTGTACCTTCCTGAGGTCAGTTAGAAACCGCCTGTTCTTGGCAGATCCTCGAACAATTTGGAGCGAAGATTGGTAATATTTATAGAATGATGTATTCGTCTGCTGGTAAAGGTTGCGATTGTGTTGATGGATGTGTAACAACAGTGAGGTGTCACGAGGCAGAAGGTTGGCCCATAGCAGCAGATTGTTAGATGTAATTCTCCCAACGCCGAGCTCTGCACTGATCAGACAACTGGAGATGAACCTGCCTTGCAGCTTGTGCAGTGGGTAGAAAATCGAGTAAACTATAAATCAGGACTGTAAACTAGCACCTGATATTCAGATGAGTGCACATATTACACACTGTGATCTGACCTCTCATCCCAACGTTAGCTGTTAGATGCCCAAGACAAACACAAACTCCCATTGCTCGCAAAGCTAAGTGCACAATTTATAAAATTGTGCAAATGTCTTTTTATTTGTATACAAAATAATGCACATAAAAATATTGAAAATATAAACCAGATGAAATATGTATATCTGCAAGTTCATCTTCTGCAGCGTTGCAACATGGATTTAAAAATATCCCGTTTTTAAAAAATATTTAGTTCAAAGCTATAACACAAAACCAGATGTCCAATTACATTCCAGCGGTGTCCATTGCTGCATAATGATGTAATTATAAGCTCTTAATCACTGCAATGTTTGCGTGATCCGTAGTTTATTGCTGCTTTCTGATGACTCCATTCAGCATTTGTGTGATGAACATGTAATTCCCTCTTTGCACCCCCACTGCTGCCTCCCCCCTGCCACCTAAAGACCGGCATGATAGAAATTACACACTTCCTACACATTCCCAAAGATGCTAAATTAGCAATAAGTCACTAAGTAAATGTGCCGCATGGTGTCATATTTATTCACACAGATTAGGAAGTTCCTAACTGTCTAACTCTGTGCTGAGCTCTGAGCAGTGGAGATGGGGACCATAATAGGGGAGGGTGAGGCAACAGACAACTTCATTGTCTGAAATCCAAAAAAATGATCAGCCAGAGCTCATGCTGCTGACCATTGTCAAGTGGCGCCTTCCAGACAATCTGGATATTTGAGTTAAAACAGAATTACATGAAGATATGAACGAGAAGGGTCATCCATCTCATTCTCCAAGAAAGAATTCTCATCATAGCCTCTACTCCTTTGATAATCCCATGATTTCATTGCCTTCTGGAATTTCATTGCGTGTGATCTGCCTTTGTGAAGTACATCTTTTTGACTTTAATTCTAAATTTGCCTCCTGCTAATTTGAGCCTGTTCTGCATCGTCTTAATGTCATAGTTTGACTTGAAGTCGCATTCCGGGATTCCATAGCATTTTCTATATTATGCATTATCTTACAACCCCTTTTAAATATCCTCCTTTTGAGATGGAGAGGTCCAGTTAAAGTTAAAGTATATTTATGTCACAAGTAAGGCTTACGTTAACACTGCAATAAAGTTACTGTGAAATTCCTGGTAACTGTTGTGAAGAATCCGCTTTGTCGTTCTACTCTGTAACATTTACCAGGCTTGAAAGTCTCGATCGAGTCTTGGTGACCCTATGGTTGTAAATAGCTTGAAAACTTGCTCAGTAGTGGTCACATAGGCAAAGTGCCGGAATATGGTTGGCTCCAGTGGACTGTATCTGAGTATAATCATTACCTTTAGGAGAGAAGAAAACTGGGAAGAGGATAGGGGACACCTTTAAACTTCTAAAATAATAAAGGAATGTATCACAAGAGTTCATGCTGTCCAACATTGCAATACAAAGTATACAGTGTGTAAACATACAAATGCTGCAGTATGTCCTGAAAACAACAGAAATTTACACCCTCCACTGTTTGACTTATTGGAATCAATGCTGCCAGATTGCTCACAGGATCAGCAATGAAAATGAATGTTAGTAACATGTTGCAATTGTCTGACAACAACAGATAATTTGGATTTACTATGAACATGGGTGCATGAGGGATTGGTTTGGGTGTATAAGGTGAAGCGGAACACCGGATAGTGAACGTGGCATGAATGGAGGTGATCGAGTTCATGATTGTCTTTCCACTAGGATAGTTTGTGGACCACTTCTTATCATTATGGGTTTTTTTTCCAAACAGTCTTTGGTTATCTTGATAAAAGCAAATTACTGTGGATGTTGGAATCTGAAACCAAAAGAGAAAATGCTGGAAAATCTCAGCAGGTCTGGCAGCATCTGTAAGGAGAGAAAAGAACTGACGTTTCGAGTCCAGATAACCCTTTGTCAAAGCCTTGATAAAGGGTCGTCTCGACTCGAAACATCAGCTCTTTTCTCTCCTTACAGGTGCTTCCAGACCTGCTGAGATTTTCCAGCATTTTCTCTTTTGGTTTGGTTATCTGAAACTTTGCTACTGGAGCTCTGAGATAGCAACATTTCAGTGGAGACTTGTAACTTTGGGGTACTGCTTTCTGATTCTCACACCCCTTATGTCCTACTCCTTAGTAGAGAGTCATAGAAGTATACAGCACAGAAAAATGCCCTTTGGCCCATCATATCTGTGCCAGTAGAGCGAGGCACCTGTTTTTTCTAGTAGTTGTGTTTGTTGTGGCTTTTATATAAGCAAAATACAGTAGATGATGGAAATCTGTGGGAGAGGAGTGGGGTTGTATTGGGGCAAACTAAGGAAACCAAAATAACAGAAGTGGGGGGGAGGGCAGATCAAGATGGAGGACAGAGTTCACAGTCCAAAGTTGTTGAACTGATTGTTAAGTCCAGAAGGCTGTACGTGCCTAACTGGAAGATGAGATGCTGTTCCTCCAGTTTGTGTTGGGCTTCACTGGAGAATTGCAGCAGGCCAAGGACAGACATGTGAGCGTGAGAGCAAGACGCTGAGTTGAAATGGCAAGTGACAGGAAGGTTGGGGTTATGCTTGCGGTTGGGCAAAGGTGTTCCCCAAAGCGGCCACCCAGTCTGCGTTTAGTCTCCCCAGTGTAGAGGAGATTATATTGGGAGCAGCGAAGACAGGAAACCAAATTGAAGGAGGTGTAAGTGAATCACTGCTTCACCTGAAAGGAGTGTTTGGGGCCTTGGACAGTGAGAAGGGAGGAAGTAAAAGGGCAGGTTTTGTATCTTCTACGGCTGCATGGGAAGGTGCCTTGGGAAAGGCAGGAGGGGTTGTGGTGATGGAGGAGTGCGCCAGGGAGTGGTCCCTGTGGAATGCTGACAGTGGGGTGGTGTGGGGAAGATGTGTTTAGTGGTGGCTGGAGTGGGCAGAAATGGCGGAGGATGATAATTTGGATGTGGAGGGTGGTGGGGTGAAAAGTGAGGATAAGAGGTACCTTGTCATGGTTTTGTGAGGGCGGGAAAGGGGTGCGGGTAGAAGCACAGGAGATTGGTCGGACACAGTTGAGTGCCCTGTCAAATATAGGGAGGGGGAGATGGGGGGAGGGTGTGGGTGGAACCTCGGTTAAGGAAAAAAGTAGACGTGGCTGAAGCACTGTTTTCGAAGGTGGCATCGACAGAGCAGATTCAGAGAAACTGGAAGAATGGGATGGAGTCAATATTCAAGCTGAGTTAACTCCTCCCACCACCACCACATTTGAATGTTCTTTCCCCACTCCACCTGAATTCATATGGGATTTCCTTTCCTACCCATCCTAAAGCAAAATTCCCAGCTTCCATCTCTTCTCTTATCCTTTCCTGTCCCTCTGCTCCTAATTGTAGTTCATTGCTCTTTCCGTTCACTGCCTTCTCTCCTCATTGCCATTTATTTCCCTCTCTCCTTCTTTGCCTTTTATTTGTCTCCCTCCTTCATTAACTGCTTCCCTCTTTCCTTCATTGCTGTCCACTTGCATCCTTCCAAATGATGCCCATCTCCTTTTGCATTGCCATTGATCTCCTTCTCCGCTCCAAGGATAGGGGAGTCTAAAACTAGAGGGCACAGGTTTAAAGTGAGTGGGGAGAGATACAAAAGTGTCCAGAGGGGCAATTTTTTCACACAGAGGGTGGTGAGTGTCTGGAACGAGCTGCCAGAGGTAGTAGTAGAGGCGGTACAATTTTGTCTTTTAAAAAGCGGTTAGACAGTTACATGGGTAAAATGGGTATAGAGGGATATGAGCCAAATGCGTGCAATTGGGACTAGCTTCGGGGTTAAAAAAAAGGGGTGGCATGGACAAGTTGGGCCGAAGGGCCTGTTTCCATGCTGTAAACCTCTATGACTCTATGACTCTAATTGTCCTGGCTTGAGACAATTCACACCTCTTTAACCTGTGCTTAACCCTCGCTCCACTCACATTGCCTGCACCTGTAAAGACTTGATTACCTGTTAATACTCGCATTCCAACCATTATCTTGTAATTGAGTCTGAGTCTATATATGCCCTGTTTGTGAACCCAACTCTTCACTCACCTGATGAAGGAGCAGTGCTCCGAAAGCTCGTGCTACCAAATAAACCTGTTGGACTTCAACCTGGTGTTGTGAGACTTTTTACTGTGCGAGTCACTCCTGTAAGTGGTTCAAATGTCTTCATGTTCTTCGAACTGGATATTTAAGTCTTTTGCACACGACCCCACATGCACCACTCCAAAGGTGACCAACAATAATAAGACAAGCCCAACTATAAATGGTTACGCTGTCTAATTCCGCAGTAAGTGAATGCACACAGTCTGATAGGGTTCATTCAGTCAGTACAATTTGTCTTTGCTTGATGATAGAAAATAAATAAAATGCTACATTTCACCATAACAATTCTGTTCTCTTGTTGGACTCAAACAAAATAACGTCTATCTACTTTCCTGCATGCCAACCTTCTGGGTCAGCCTGAATTTATTCTCACTGCTTTCTGTTTATAGATCTACAGTGAATGTTCCTGTCTCGGTTTATACCTCATAAAAGAAAGGCCTACATCCGATAAATTCTGCTCAGCACTCGGCACCAGAGATCACCCAATATCCTGGTGTTTATCGAGTTCCTAAGGCGGGCTAATGAATCACTTTTTATTTACAGTCTTAGGGGAAACAACTTCAATACCAAATGCATTTTTGTTATAACCACCTTTCGTTTCTCTGTCCTTTTCAAAGTCTGTGTGAATGCACTTTAATTTTAAGAAAACGCAGCTAAATCAACCTCCCTGTAAATTTTGCTATCAAAAATGGAAAAAAAAATTCAAACCATGACTGATGTCCCTTAATATCTGGAGAGGATTGTAAATCCGGCGATAGCTGAACAAAAGGTTTGTGTTAGTAACCAAATTCAGGAGGCATCAAATGGAGAGGACCAATGGAGCTGGAAGACTGGCTCCTCTGGTATATTAGAGGCAGACACATACCAGGAGATTGACAATCGGGGAAGTTCTTTACATGCACTCTAAGGTGGTAAATCCAAAGCAGAATTGTTGCATTAGTCAAGCCAGATGGTGGTAACCTCGCTATCTGACCTTGCTGAGAACAAGAGGAAAACTCACAAACTTCCAGCACCTTTCCATAGCTCCGAGTCCCAAGTACAAGAACCAGCTACACGTACACAGAAATATTTAGCTACGTTTGCCGATTTTCCATTTTGTTTACCTCAGTCATAGAGAAGGTTGTTAACATTTAAAATGTTAAATATTTGTACAAACCGGAATATTGTAAACATTTACATCTCATTCCCTTTCTGGGCAAAGAGGTTTGAACCTATGGGGATGTAACACTGCCACTGTCAGTATAGCCGGGATGAAATGATGGTGAAGGCAGGACTGGACAGGAGCAACAGGAGGTCAGTGAGCGCAAGGGTCATGGGTGAATAGGACTTGGCTTCATTTAAAGAAATACAAAAACTAAGAAAGAGAGAATCAGCACATCCTCAAATTGCCCCCAACTTGTCTGTGGCCTTTGAAGTCTCAGCACTTTTTTTTGTAATAGTAAATGTGAAGCCAATCTGTATGTGGAGATGCCAGCGTTGGACTGGGGTAAACACAGTAAGGAGTCTAACAACACCAGGTTAAAGTCCAACAGGTTTATTTGGTAGCAAACACCACTAGCTTTCTCTTGGAGTCAGCTTTGTAACGCCCTCTTTCGTTACAAAACTGACTCCAAGAGAAAGCTAGTAGCATTTGCTACCAAATAAACCTGTTGGACTTTAACCTGGTGTTGTTAGACTCCTTTACTGAGCCAATCTGTACCCAGCAAGCTGCAAAAAACAGCAATGCGATAATGATCAGGTAATCTGCTTTTCAGCGTAGTTGACTGAATGGAAAATATTGTAAGAAGTCTCACAACACCAGGTTGAAGTCCAACAGGTTTATTTGGTAGCAAATACCATAAGCTTTCGGAGCGCAGCCCCTTCGTCAGATGGAGTGAAAATCTGTTCTCCAACAGTGCACAGAGACACAACATCAAGTTACAGAATACTAATTAGAATGCAAATCTCTACAGCCAGCCAGGTCTTAAAGGTACAGATAATGTGGGTGGAGGGAACATTAAACACAGGTTAAAGAGATGTGTATTGTCTCCAGACAGAACAGCTAGTAAGATTCTGCAAGATCAGGAGGCAAGCTGTGGGGGTTACTGATAATATGACATAAATCCAACATCCCGGTTTAGGCCGCCCTCATGTGTGCGGAACTTGGCTATCAGTTTCTGCTCAGCGACTCTGCGCTGTCGTGTGTCGTGAAGGCCGCCTTGGAGAACGCTTACCTGAAGATCCAAGGCTGAATGCCCGTGACTGCTGAAGTGCTCCCCCACAGGAAGAGAACAGTCCAACGCCGGCATCTCCACATCATGGAAAATATTGGCCAGGATACCTGAGAAAACTCCTTTGCTCCACTTTGAATAATGCCATGATATTTTTAATGCATAGGTTTAATATCTCAATGATAGAGGGCACTTCCAACATTATGGTTTGGGTGCCCTTCTAACCTATGTAAAATCTAGCAGGATCAGCACTGGAGGTGACCAGTGGGTACATTCCAGTATGGACAGAAGGATATGCTCCCTCCCCAGGTACCTTTGATTCGTAATATCAGTCTCCGTGTAGGTCTCTATCCACTCTGCTGCTATTTTATTCTAGTAGTCTGCAATTCACCGTAACTGACCAGTTTCAGTCTGCCCTTTTAAATGGTTGAGTCCTTTGAAATTAAGCTGCATTCAAAAGATCAGTGATCCTATTGCTATGGACACAGAAGGATGCATGCTATTTGTCAACTGTGACTTAGAGAAGCGGTCTGTGGGATTGATTTGTAATGGTTTTAAAGTACAGGAATGAAATAGCCAGAATTATAGAAATATTAAACTCCTGAAGCTTAACGGAATTGACATTTACCTTTTTACAGATTGTTCATAAGAACAAAAGAAGAAATTCCTCTCTCATCCACTTCCCCATTTTCTCCACTCCCTCTCCACTCTCTCTGCCTCTCCATCCTCCCCTTTCATCCCTTCTTTCCTTTATCCTCCCTCCCTTCTCCCTCTCTTTCTCTATCCTTCTCTCTCCCTTTTCTCTCCTCTCTCCTCTGCCTCCACTCTCCGGGTGAGATTTTCCAGCCGCGCTTGCCCCAAGTCCGGAAAATCCCGCCAGAGGTCAATGGGCCTTTGTATGGTCATGTCCTGTCCGCTACAATTCCTGCGGCGGGTGGGATGGGAAAATTCCGCCCTCCGTCTTCTTTCTATCTTCTCTCCCCATTACTGCTCCCTGTTAGATACTGAATCATGGGTGATACTTCCATACATCCCAGACACCCTTTGGTATTGTGCCCAGGTGGCATGGTCATGTATAAGCCCAGGATTTTAAAATCAGAAGTTATTGTTTAGTGACAGTGATCCTGGCTGACTTTATAACCTCTCGCCCTCCTTCACATAGCCAGGGCTGCTGAGGCAAATGTTAATCAACATGGTTTTGTGATAGGGAAATTCTATTTGACTAATTTATTAATGCCTTTTGAGGAAGTAACTAATGTGTATAAAGTGAAACCTGCGTGTGTGGTGTACTTAGACTTCCAGAAGGCGTTTGACAAAGTGTTACATTACGCACTCCAGACATTCTCTCTTCCACCTTCTTCCGTCGGGAAAAAGATACAAAAGTCAGGGGTCACATACCAACCGACTCAAGAAAAGCTTCTTCCCAGCTGCTGTCAGACTTTTGAACGGACCTAACTTGCATTAAGTTGATCTTCCTTTACACCCTGGCTCTGACTGTAACACTACATTCTGCACTCACTCGTTTCCTTCTCAATGAACAGTATGCTCTGTCTGTATAGCGCGCAAGAAACCGTATTTTTCACTGTATGTTAATACGTGTGACAATAAATCAAATCAAAAAATCAAATCAAAATGTCACTGCACAAAGTAAGAGTTCATAGTGTAGCGGTAACATATTAGCAGGGACGGAGGATTGGTTGGCTAACAGCAAACAGAGAGTAGGCATAAATGAGTCATTTTAGGGTTAGAAAGATGTAATGAGTGGAGTGCCACAGGGATCAATGCTGCAGCCTCAATTATTTACAATTTATATCAATGTTTTGGATGAACAGACCAAACGTATAGCTGCTAAATTTGCTGATGCCGCAAATATTGGCAGGAAAGTAAATTGTGAAGAGGACATTAGGGATCTGCAAAAGAATATAGACAGGTTAAGTGAATGGGCAAAAAATTGACAGATGGATTATAATGTAGAAAAGTGTGAACTTGTCCACTTTGGCAGGAAGAGTAGAAAAGTAATACATTATTTAAATGGACAGAGATTGCAGAACTCTGCAGTACTGATGAATCTGGGTGTTCCAGTACATGAATCAGGAGAAGTTACTATGCAGATGCAGCAAGTGATTAGGAAATGGAATATAAAAGTAGGGATACTTTGCTACAATTGTATGGGGCTTTGGTGAGATCATATCTGGAGTATTGTTGTTTTGATCTCCTTATTTAAGAAAGGATATAATTGCATTAGAAGCTGTGCGGAGAAGGCTCAGACGACTGATCTTGCGATGAGGGGGTTATCTTATGAGGAAAGGTTAGACAGGTTGAGCATGTTCTAGAGGAGTTTAGAATAAGGGGTGAGCATGTATCCATCGGAGTTCAGAATAACAGGTGATCTTATTGAAACATATAAGACCCTGAAGGGCGTGGCAGGGTGGATGCTGAAAGGATGTTTCGCCTTGTGGGAGAGACTAAAACGAGGAGGCACAGTTTCAAAATAAGCACCCTCTCATTGAAGACAGAGATGAAGAGAATTTCTTTTCTCTCAGAGTATCGTGTTTCTACATAGAACATAGAACAGTACAGCACAGAACAGGCTCTTCGGCCCATGATGTTGTGTCGAGCTTTATCTGAAACCAAGATCAAGCTATCCCACTCCCTATCATCCTGGTGTGCTCCATGTGCCTATCCAATAACCGCTTAAATGTTCCTAAAGTGTCTGACTCCACTATCACTGCAGGCAGTCCATTCCACACCCCAACCACTCTCTGCGTAAAGAACCTACCTCTGATATCCTTCCTGTATCTCCCACCACGAAATATCTTCCCCAGAGAATAGAGCCAATGTCATTGAATATTTTTTAGATTCTTAACTAAAAACGGAATCCAAGATTTTTTTGGGGGTAAGCAGGATAGTGGCATCGAGGTCATGATCCTATTGAAAGACAGAGCAGTGGAAAGGGGCCAAATGGCCTATTTCTGCTCCTAATTCATATGTTCATTTGTAGGCTCTCGCCACTGAAAATGCTGATTAGTTTTAAACCAGGTATATAAATTGGCTCCTCATCTGGTAGATTAATCTTTTTCTCTGCTCCGGGCATTGACTTTTTATTAAATTAATCAATGCTTTAAAACTACTCCCTGTCACCATCTCGTGAGGTCCCCCGCCCTCTCATTCCACCTCTAATTTTGCCTTCCCATTGTACTGCCCAATTATTCCCTATCCCGGCTAGTTTTCAGTCCCTGATGGTGAGTGTTGTTGATCTCAGGTTTTGCAATGATGGTCTAGATTGACCAACCTCTGATTTTCCTGACATTTCGCCGTGGCAGCAGGGATGAATTTAGGAACCGAGCACCCAGCCAGGGAGCACCAGACGCAGTGTCAATTCATCACTGCGCCATCTGGTTTAAAATGCTGCTTAGCCAGAGCTGCTACCACACATTTCTGTCACAGGAGGAAACTTTGAGATGCTAGTGGAGTTAGAGTCAAGGGGACATAACCGTAAGATGAGAACGAGGATGTTCAGAGGTGATGTCATTATAAAAAAGGCAGTGAAATCTGGAACTTTCTTTCTCCATGAAGTTGAATCAAGATTAATTGAAAATTTCAAAACTGAAGTTGATTGGTAAGAGTATTAAAGGTTACAAAATCTAGGTGGCTTAATGGATTTATGATACAGATGAGCCTAATCTAATTCACTGACTGGCTTGGATTTCTCTTCCTCGGGTTTTGATTTGATTTGATTTATTATTGTCACATGTATTAGTATACAGTAAAAAGTATTGTTTCTTGCGAGCTGCACAGACAAAGCATACTGTCCAAAGAGAAGGAAAGGAGAGAGTGCAGAATGTAGTGTTACAGTCATAGCTAGGGTGTAGAGAAAGATCAACTTAATGCAAGGTAGGTCCATTCAAAAGTCTGATGGCAGCAGGGAAGAAGCTGATCTTGAGTCGGTTGGTACGAGACCTCAGACTTTTGTATCTTTTTCCCGATGGAAGAAGGTGGAAGAGAGAATGTCCAGGATGCGTGGGGTCCTTAATTATGCTGGCTGCTTTGCCGAGGCAGCGGGAAGTGTAGACAGTCAATGGATGGGAGGCTGGTTTGCGTGAAGGATTGGGCTACATTCACGACCTTTTGTAGTTCCTTGCGGTCTTGGGCAGAGCAGGAATCATACCAAGCTGTGATATAACCAGAAAGAATGCTTTCTATGGTGCATCTGTAAAATTTGGTGAGAGTCATAGCTGACCTGCCAAATTTCCTTAGTCTTCTGAGAAAGTTTCTAAGTACCGTCAGGCAATTGAATCCACCAGTTGCCAATATTGCTTAAAAGTAATGCCAGGTGACAAAAAAATAAATTATACTGACTCTATCTCTGCAAATACACCAACTTTAAAATTAACTTCACCACATCCTGATTGTCCTTCGTATCACACTGCCTCTGCCTTTTAATCTGTTTACAATTTTATCAAACCTTACAATCAAACTGTTTAACAAACAACCAATGTGCTAACAACCCAATGTGTTTTTACACATAGGAGGGAGAGAGTGAGAGCGAGAGCAAATTGGTGTAAAGTAAATCAGATTAGAGAGTTAAATGTGCAGCTCGGAGAAGCGGGTTCTGATCTGTGGGACATTGGCACCAATACTAGGCCGGTCTTGACCTGAACCGTGCTGGACTGAGTATTCTGGCAAGTGGTATAACTCGGACGGTAGAAAGGGCTTTAGATTGAATAGTAGGGGAAAGGGATCAAGTTTGAGAAGACGTGATAAGTTAAATGGACAAGACAAAAGAGGAAGCGAGGAATAAGAGAAATGGTGATCAGAGCATGGTAGGAAGTGACAAGAGTGCACAAACCTAAGAGTCGATAGCAGGTAAGGGTAGCGGCTACAAACAAATTAAAAGGACAGAATTTTCACAATAACTTCATTCCAGTGTTAATGTAAGCCTACTGATGACTTGTACTTGCAATAAATAAACTTTAAAACTTTAAATGCTCCAAATCTGAATGGATGTAACATTCATAATAAAACAGATGAATTGACAGCACAAATAGAAATAAATATACATTATCTGACAGCCACTACAGGGACTTGGCTGCAAGATGACAAAGACCTGAATATTCAAACTTACATGACATTTTGGAAGGATGAGAAGCGAGGAAAATGTGGAGGGGTAGCTCTGTTAATTAAGGGTGACATTGGTACAATGGAGAGAGATGACCTTATGGAATCAGTTTGGGTATAGATTAGAAATGGTAAAGGTAAGAAGTCACTTCTGGGGAATGGTTTATAGGTCTTCTAACAGTAACTGCATTGTAGGACTGTGTATACATGAAGAAATAATGGGGGCTTGTGAGAAAGGTACAGTGAGTGATAATCATGGGTGATTTTAATCTACTTATCAATTGGACAAATCAGATTGGCCAGGTAGCCTGGATGGTGATGAGTTCATAGAATGTTTTTGGGATAGTTTCTGAGAGCAGCACGGTTTAGCACTAGCCAGAGAGCAAGCTATACTCAATCTGATATGTGCAATGAATCAGGATTAATTAAATACCAAAAGAGAAAATGCTGGACAATCTCAGCAGGTCTGGCAGCATCTGTAAGGAGAAAAAAGAGCTGATGTTTCAAGTTCAGACAACCCTTTGTCAAAGCTTTGCTTGCAGATGCTGCCAGACCTGCTAAGATTTTCCAGCATGTTCTCTTTTGGTTTCCGATTCCAGCGTCCGCAATAATTTGCTTCCATCCAGAATTAATTAAGTATCACGTGGTGAAGGTGCCTCAAGATAGCAGTGATCATAATATTATTGAATTTAATATTCAATTGAGGGAGAGAGCAGTGGATCTCAGACTAGTGTTCTGAACTTAAATAAAGGCAATTATGAGGGCATGAAGATTGAACTGACTAAAGTCAACTGATAATTAGGTTAAGGGAGAGGTCAGTAGTGATGAGGAAGGAGATATTTCAGAATACTCAAAAAAGGTACATTCCAGTAAGAAAGAAAGACTCTTAAGGGAGGACACATCATCTATGGCTAACTAAAGAAGTTAAAGATAGTATCAAATTGAAAGAAAAAGCACATAATTCTGCAGAGATGAGTGGCAGGTCAGAAGATTGAACAGAATATAAAGGACAGCAAATAATAACTAAAAGATTAATAAGAAATTAGAGTATAACAGAAAGATAGCTAGAAATATAAATCATAAAATCCCGACAGTGCAGAAGGAGGCCATTTGGCTCATCGAGTCTGCACCAACTTACCATCTTACCCAGGCCTTATCCCTGTAACCCCATGTATTTATCCCACTAATTCCCCCTAACCTATACACCTTGGGACACCAAGGGGCAATTTTAGCATGGCCAATCCACCGAACCTGCACATCTTTGGACTGTAGGAGGAAACCCACGCAGATGTGGGGAGAATGTGCAATCTCCACTCAGACAATGACCCAAGGCTGGAATCGAAACAGGGTTCCTGGCGCTGTGAGGCAGCAGTGCCGCCCCCTGTGTCACTGTGCTGTCAGATAGCAAGATTTTTAATAGGTATTTGAAAAGGAAAATAGAAAATAAAATGACCGTTGGATTTCTAGAAAGTGAGAATGGGGAATTAATATTGGGAAATGAGAAAATGGCGGATGAATTGAACTGATGTTTTGCATCTATTTTCACTATGGAGGATACAAGTAACATCCCAGAAAAATGGAGGTTAAATGGAGGGAGGAAAACTTAGTATCAATTAGTAACAAGTATCAGGGAAAGGGTATTAAGAAAATTATTAGAACTAAAAGCTAAAAAGTCACCAGGTTCTGATGGATTTCATCCTAGGGTCTTAAAAGAAGTAACTGCTGAGATTGTAAATGCATTGGTTTTCATTTTCCAAAATTCCATAGATTCAGGAAAGGTCCTATCAGATTGGAAAATAGCAAATATGAATCCTCTCTCAAGAAAGGGACAAGACAGATGGCAGGAAACTACAGTCCAGTTAGCTTAACATCTGTTGTAGAGAAATTGCTGTGACGTGGGGAAATTACTGGCATCTGTTACTAACGAGGATAGAGCAGGGCACTTAGAAAATCCCAATGCGTTCAAGGAGAATCAATGTGGTTTTGTGAAAGGGAAATCACGTTTGACTAATTTTTTGAGTGATTTGAGTATGTACGGCATTGTGGCACAGTGGTTAGTGCTGCTGCCTCACAATGCCAGAGAGACCCAGGTTCGATTCCTGGCTTGGGTCACTGTCTGTGCGGAGTTTGCATGTTCTCCCCGTGTCTGCGTGGGTTCCCTCTGGGTGCTCTGGCTTCCTCCCACAGTCCAAAAGACGTGCTGGTTAGGTGCATTGGCCATGCTAAATTCTATCTCAGTGTACCCGAACAGGCGCCAGAGTGTGGCGACTAGGGGATTTTCACAATAACTTAATTGCAGTGTTAATGTAAGCTTACTTGGGACACTAATACTTAAACTTTAAGCAAGTAACAAGCAATGTGGATTAAGGGGAGCTTGTGGATACGCTGTACTTAGATTTCCAGAAAGAATTTTAAAAAGGTGCTACAAGGTTCCTGTGAAAAATAATGGTACATGGTGTACGGGGCAAGTTATTAGTGTGAATAGAGGATTGGTTGACAAACGGAAAGCGGAGAGTAGGAACAAGTGGTAATTTTCGATTGGCAAGAGGTAACGAGAGTGGTATGGTTGCTAAATTTGCTGATGACACAAAGATAGGCAGGAAAGTAAGTTGTGAAGTGGACATAAGGAATCTGCAAAGGGACATAGATAGGTTGTGAGTGGGGAAAAATTTGGCAGATAGCGTATAATGTGGGGAAAACATGAACTTGTCCATTTTAGCAGGAAGAATAGAAAAGCAGCATGTTATTTAAATGGAGAGAGCATGCAGAACTCTGAGGTACGGGGGGATGTGTGTGTCTTGGTACAGGAATCACAAAATGTTAATCTGCAGGTACAGCAACTGATTAGGAAGGCGAATGAAATGTTGTCTTTCAATGCAAGGGGAATGGAATATGAAAGTAGGGGTCTTTTGCTACAGTTGTACATAGTCTTGGTGGTATCACCACGTGATACTTAATTAATTCTGGATGGAAGCAAATTATTGCGGACGCTGGAATCGGAAACCAAAAGAGAACATGCTGGAAAATCTTAGCAGGTCTGGCAGCACTTTTGCTACAGTTGTACATATCTGGAGTACAGAGTACAGCTTTGGTCTCCATTTTTAAGAAAGGATATATAACCCGACCACAGAAAGTTCACTTGACTGATACCCGAGGTTGGGGGCCGAAGTGTACCTTCCAAAGAAAGGTTGGGCAGGCTGTGCCTGTATCCATTGGAGTTTAGAAGATTAAGAGGTGATCTCATTGAAACATATAATATCCTGAGGCGACTTGACAGGGTGAATGCTGAAAGGATGTTTCCCCTGATGGGAGAGACTAGAACTGGGGAACACAGTTTAAAAATAAGAACTCTCCCATTTAAGGTGGAGATAAGAAGAAATTTATTTCTCTCAAAGGGTTGTGAATCTTTGCAACTCTCTTTCCCAGAGAGGAGTGGAAGCAAGGTCAATTAATATTTTTTAAGACAGAGGTAGATAGATTCCTGACTAACAAGGGGGTCAAAAAGTTATGGGGATAGGTAGAATGTGGAATGAAGCCACAAGCAGATCAGCCATGATCTTATTGAATGGAGAAACAGACCTGAGGGGCTGAATGGCCTGCTGCTGTTCCCAATTCATATGTTCCTATGAATGAGAAAGAGAGAGAGAGAGAACTACCCGAGAAGGGACACTCCAAACAGGTATTGCAACAGTAATAGTCGCTTAGTGAGGCCATCAGGATGGAACTGTTCACTGCCCTCTTGATGTGGCTTAGCATTTTAATTGCGACACATTCTGCCTTGCAGGCTGAAAACAAGCGATGTAGTTTCCTGTGCTAGAAATTAGTGGAACAAAAAAAAAGTGGAAAGCTGTCCAAATGAGATGCTTGCCCAGTTAAATAACAAAAAAAGCAGTATTGAGACTAAACCAATCTAATATTTATCCTGTCAATAGTAACTATCTTAAGATGCATAGGACATAAGATCATACAAAAACATGCTCAGATCCATGGAGATGATATATGTTTAATGCTAGTTGCCCAGTATAAGTAGCTGGCCGTGAGACTCATGGATTATGTGAGCAGTGGGTAGTGTACTGCCTTTAAAAAAGATAAATATCCTCCAGTACATAACAGGAAGAAAAAATTGATGGAAATCCAAAGGAACAGATATTCGGAAGAATGAACAAGAAGTTGGTGAAAGAGATGTATTTAATCAGGCTCTTAGAAGAGGAGAGGTTGGTCAAAAGGTTTTGGGAGAGAAATCCAGGGTGAGGCTTAAATGGCTGAAGGGCAGAGGGAGCAAGAGGAATGAGTAAGTTGTCAGAGATTATAAAGTATTTGGATCAGATAAGGTTGTTTGTAGATAGAGAGAAGATTATTGAGATAGAGAGGGACAATGCCAATGGCAGACTTAAACATAAGCATTGGAGTTTTAAATTTAAGATTTTGGGGGTATTGGGAGCCAATGTTGATCAGCAAGGACAGGGTCGATGAACAGCAGAGTTTTGGTTGAGTTGAACTTCACAGAAGACAGAATATGGCATTGAGTTAGTCAAATCTGTAGATCACAAAGGCATGGATGAGGGTTTGAGTGGCAGATGGGATCAGGCAGAGGCCACAGAGAGTGATGTTCCAGAGATGGAAGTAAGCAGAAGTTGTGTTGGATAAGTTACAGGGTCAGAAACTCAGCCCAGAGTGAGAAGACAGGTTCAGCTTGGCAGAGGGATATTATGGGTGTATCGAGTGTGCAATTGGGTTTAGAATGGTTTAGTCATAATGTTTGGCTTGCAGGATATAGTAGTTGATACAAGACTGGATGCCAGACCAATCTGACATCACAAAAGCAGTGAGGAGCAGCGATGGAAGAGTAGAGCTGGGTGCCATGTGGAAGCTAGCATCATGGCTTCAGGTGATGAGGTGAAATGATAATGATGCTGAGAAGCCATTGGTAAAGTTGCTCTGGTTATGATCAGATAAATAGGAGTGAGATGTAGTGGGGGCAATTCCACTGAGCAGATGAAAGCTCGTACCTGAAAATAGCTGAACAACTATGTCAAAGGTTCCAGAGAGATAGAGGAGGTTGCGGAGGGATAATGTACCGTGGACAGAGAGAATGCCATTTGTGACTTGGTTCTGTGAGAGGGGCAGAAACCAGATTGGAGAGATTCAAACAGGGAGCGGCAGGCGAGATGAGTATGGATTTGAAAGGCGGAAACTTTTCAAAGGAATTTGGAGAACAAAATGAATTTAAAGGTGGGACAACATTTTTCAAGGGCAGAAGGGTTGAGGGTGTTTTATTAAGAAGGGGAGTGCTGGCAGTGGTCTAAAATGGGATGGGTTAGTATATCAGGCAGGGGACCCGTTTACAATGTTCATTAGCATGGAGAAAGGAATTTGTTTGGTCCATAGTTTAGTGGAAATGGGCCAAGAAAATGAGACTTGTGTTTCATGGACAAGATAAGATCAGAGAGGGTGTGGAAAATTGGAGAATTCTGGGTTCAGAGCGAGGGTAGCGTGGGGGCGGTGGGCGGTGGACAGTGGCTGGGGAAAGGTGACTTGTGGGACAAAGGGAAAGTACAGAAGTTATTGTAACTGTTACGATTGGGATGGGAGGAGTGCACAGTTTATCTAACCCCACCACTCCACAGGTCACACCTTTAGTTTAAAAGTTTAATTCAATCACCAAAATGGAAGCCAGTGTTAGATCCAGAATAATAGAGACTTTAACAGGTTTCTTTCAATAAACTCGGAATAATTGATTTATTATAAAACAAAACTTATTTTTCTCAAAATAAGTTGGAAGAACTGGTTAACACATGGCTGTGATCTGGAAGTGTAACTATCTAATTATGTATCTGATGCGCATCAATTGGACACGAGGCACAAAGCTTCGGTAAAAGAAGGCTTTTATTAACTAACAATGGAACTATCAGAACTTTAACACACTATCCCAGACTGAAGGGGTCCCGCCCGAGCAGGGGGTCTTATACCTCTCCCAGGAGGCGGAGCCCGACTGGGATGTGCCACAACAGTAACAACCACAGGTGTATCAATCCCACCCTAGCCCAACAACAACATTAGAACAACCCAACAACAACATTAGAACAATCCCACAGTGGGAACCAACGATGGTTCACCACAGTATCACATTTAAAATTCCCCAGCACACATACACACGCACATGAATAAACAAAGGGTAAATAAACAAGGTCTCTGCAGTGATGGGTGGTTGAAGAAAAGGCTTTATGAAAACAATGGATAAAGTTTGCAGGGTTTAGATGCTGTTCTGGAGCTCCTTGTGTTAAGACAGATCACTTGTCCCAGTCGATGTCTGGAATCTCTTACCAATGGAGCTTCGGCGAGGATGAGACGGATCAGTCCTTCTTGTCTTAGCCTCTCGGGTTTCTAAATACAGGCGTGACCCACTGAGATGAGGATTCCTAGCTGGATACTGACAATCACACTGTATTTTAGCCAAGGCAAGGAGAGCAGGAGCAGGGCAGCTTTTCCACCTCTCAATTAATTCCCAACTGAGTTCAAAACAACAAGTTCAAAACCTAAAGCTCATCTCCGTCTGGCAATTTCCAGTAAATGACTAGGGCCCCTGCCTTTAAAAGTTTCATTTTTTTCCAGCCATTAACATAACTACTGTTCAAATAAGCAAATAGCTCTCCTCCTCAAGTGCCATGCTGGCCAGGGGATTTCTTGGAAAATGCTTGCTCACTCATAGTCCACGTGGACATGAGAACTTTAAAAAAAACCCCAAGTGTCCAAATAATGTAGTGTCTTTCCATATTTTAAAAGAAAATACAGTTCTTGGTTTCCCAACATAACATCCAAATGGATGGTCTATATTGGTGCCAAAAAAAATTCAGCCACATGATACAGCTTCTCCCATCAATTTTATGTCATTAAAATGAGACGCTTTATTATGTCGTTGGAGGAATCTGTTTTTTTTAATCTAGTTATCTGCATGTTTGACTGTCCTTCACCCTGTATTTACTATGGAGAGCTGTACAGGCTGCATCGTTAAGTATGTTCGAGGCTGAAATAACAGATTTTTCATCAGTAAGGGAATCAAGGGTCATGGGGATAAGGTGGGAAAGTCAAGTTGAGGATTATATCAGATCAGTCATGATCTCATTGAATGGTGGGGTGGACATGATTGGCCGGCAGCACGGTGGCACTGTGGTTACCACTGCTGCCTCAAAGTGCCAGGAACCTGGGTTCAATTCCCGCCTCGGGCCACTGTCTGTGTGGAGCTTGCATGTTCTCCCCGTGTCTGCGTGGGTTTCCTCCGGGTGCTCCGGTTTCCTCCCACACTCCAAAGATGTGCGGGTTAGGTTAATTGGCCATGCTAAATTCACCCTAGTGTTAGGGGATTAGCAGGGTAAATATGTGGGGTTACGAGGATAGGGTCTGGGTGGGATTGTGGTCGGTGCAGACTCGATGGGCCACATGGCCTCCTTCTGCACTGTAGGGATTCTATGATTCTATGAATGGCCTAATTCTGCTCCTACATCTTATGGTCTTTAGTTGACTGTCTATCAATCTATCAATCCATCAATCCATCAGTTTTGCAAAGTATCTGTCGCAGTTTCTGAATAACACTTGAAAAAAGGAACATAAATCAAAGATTTCATTCTATAAGAGAACTCCCCTCCCCCACAACAGAAGATATCTTCAATTGAAGCCTGAAATTGGTAGTTGCTACTTCTGACCTGCTGGTGAGAGCTTGGCTGTTCTTTCTTGTAGCCTTGAAGGGACAGTCAAAATTAAACATTGCTGTACTTGAGCAGAGGAATAATACATTGGATGTAATCTTGGAAACCCACTGTGAGCATTTCCACAGGACATCTAATGGTATTCAAATGGATAAGTTTTTAGCGACTGTGATGAGGAGTATGTCTTTTTAAAAAGAAATGCAGGAGATTGTTGGTTTCCCGCATGTTGCCGTCCCTGTAAACCTATGGATAGAAATGTGAGGTTTTGTTGCATTTTTAAATAAGTCTTGTCTTATCATGTAAGTACAGAGGAGACAGGTTGCCCATCGTTGTGAGTGTTCTATGTATTTTAATTAAAAATATTTTTAATGTCAGCCATGGTTCAGTTGGTAGCACTCCCATCTCTGAGTCAGAAAGTCATGGGTTCAAGTTCCCACTCCAGGGCTAGAGCACAAAAGTACAGATTGGCAGTGCAGTATTGAGGGGGTGCTGCTCTGTTGGAGGTGGCAGTTTTGGTTGAAACTTTAAACTGAGGCCCATTCTGCTCTCTTGGGTGGGCATAAAAAATCGCGTGACAGTATTTTGAAGAAGAGCAGAAAAAGTTATGGTTAATTTCCTAACCAGCATTTACACACTTATCCTTCAATCAGTACGACAAAAACAGATAATCTGGTCATTCACACATTGTGGAATATTGCTGTGCACAAATTGGCTGTTGTGTTTCGTACATTATGACAGTGATTACAGTTCAGAAGTAATCCCTTGGTTGGATAATGCTTTTGGATAAGCTGTGGTCATGGAAGATGCTATAGAAATGCAAGTCTTTCTTTTTTATTTACCCATAGACATGTCATTTTCAGAGTAAAGTCATAGTAAGGTGTCTTCCTTATTTAGGCTAACAGGTGCTTTATTACATCTCAAGCTCATCTCATGTCAGATTCCCCCTCAAGTACAGGATGTGGTGGTGAGGTTAACGCATATGTCAACAACGTCATATTGTCAGCAACAGGGGCGAGGTGACTGCTGCAGTTTACGTGGTCCACCCACATTGATGATATCAGGGTAGCAGGTGTATCTTCAACAGAAAATATTCTAAAACCATTTCAAAGCTTTTGAAAAAAGCGATTTGAGTTATAACCCTGTTTCTTCCTTTTCCTTCTCGAGATACATAACACCAAATTCAGATCAGTACCTGCAGTATTTAAGGTCAAAAATGGGCCAAATGACTGTGTTCACTCACTCTTGCTGGAGACTTTCTTGGTGAAGGTGTTAGAGCACAGTTTATGGTTACCATTGATCAAAAACTGAACTGGATCAGCCATGCAAGAAGAGCAGAGCTGGGAATTCTGCAGCTAGTAACTCACCTCCTGACTCCCCAGAGCCTGTCCACGAGGTACAAAGCAGGAATGTCATGGAATACCCTCCACTTGCGAACAACACTCAAAGCTTAACACCATCCAGGACAAAGTAGTCTGGTTGACTGTTACGCTATCCAACACCTTAAACATTCGTTCCCTCCATCACCAATGCATGGTGGCAGCAGCGTGTACCATCTACAAGATGCACTGCGTCAACTTACCAAGGCTCCTTTGACAGCATCTTCCAAACCACAACCTCTATCACCCGGAAGGACAAAGGCAGCAGTCACTATGGCTGTGATTTAGTGGCTGCGCTCGCTGCAGACACAAGTCCCATAATGGCCGCTAAATCTCGCGAGTGGCCAAAAACAGGATGTGCGCGAAGGAGATTTTTGAATGTGATCTTCCCAGCCCCCATGTGATCATGCGATCAAGTTCATGCCCAGGAAGGATGTGCGCCTAATTGGCATATTTTAGAATATATTTTAATATCATCATCGGGCTTAAAGCAGCTACTTGTGTCGGCTGAGGGAGCCCCATTTGGGCGGTTCCCCTTCTGAGTGGTGAGGGGGTTCCCCCGATACCTGTGAGGGGGGGTGGGGTGGTGTTGGTCCGATGCCCGTGAGGGGGGAAGAGGGGTGGGAGGGGAGTGGGTCAGATGCTTGGGAGTGGGGTTGGATCCGATGCCTGTGAGGAGGGGGGGTGACCTAGAAGTCCGTATGGTGGTGGGGGCTCACCCCGATGCTTGTGGGAGAGTCCTCTCTGACCCGGCCTTGCCAGCTCTATCAGATCCTGCCCCGTGATGGCACAAACCATACCCCCCCGATTCTCTGCGCACTGAGTGCCAGAAAATCTGAGTGAAAACTTGGCTGTGCATCTGGAAAGATACGCACCAGTTTTCAGTCCGAAGCTGACGCTCTGACAAATTTGGGAAAATTCCGCCTATTTGAACACCACTACCTGCAAATTGCCCTCCAAGCTACACACCATCCTGACTGAGAAATATATCGCCATTCCTCCATTGTCGCTGGGTCAAAATACTGGAATGCCCACCCTAACAGCACTTTGGGTGTACCTACACCACATGGACTCCAGAGGTTCAAAAAGGCAGCTCACCATCACCTTTTCAAGGATAATTTCGGATGGGCAAAAAGTGCTGGCCGAGCTATCAAAGCCCACATTGTGTGAAAGAATAAATCATTAAAAAATGAATTTCAAAATGGTAGAATGAGCTCTTGTACATCTAACAGTGAATATTCAGAAATACTGCACTTTATAAATTGTAATTATCTTCTTCATTGATCCTCTCCCACTCTTTCTCTGCTGTATCAAATGACTCCTTATTGGATTACAATCCATGGACTTTGGGTGCTTTTCTGGTACCATTATTATTCATGTGTATCTTCCCTTTTAATTTGAAATTGTGTGCCTTGGTTTTAGACTCCCCAACCAGGAGAAACATCTTACCTGCATCCATCATGTCTATCCCTTTTAAGTATTTTGTAGGTTTCAACGAGATCTCCTCTCATTAAAAACTCTAGATAATACAGGCCTAGTTTCCCAAACACCCTTCATAGGACAGACCTGCCTTCCCAGGAATAAGTCTGGTGAACCTCCAATGCACTCCCTCCATGTCAATAATATCCTTCCTAAGGTAAGGGGACTAAAACTGGACACAGTACTCCAGATGTGACCTAATGAAGGTTTTATACAATTGAAGCAAGACTTTGCTACTGGTGTATTCAAATCCTCTTGTGATAAAGGCTAACAATTAGCTTTCCTAATTGTTTGCTGCACCTGCATGTTATCTTTCAGTGACTTAGTTGCGATGACACCCAGGTCCCTTTGTACATCTACACTTTCTAATCTCTCACCATTTAGGGAATACGCAAACGTCTTTTAGATATCTAAGTATACTAAATCTACTGGATCTCCTTTATCTACCCAACCAGTTACATCCTGCAAAACTCCAGTAAAATTCTCAAACACGATTCCCCTTTCGTAAAACCATGTTGACTTTGTTTCATCATATTGTGATTTTCTGAGTACATTGTTGAGACTTCCTTAAAAATAGATTCCAGCGTTTTTCCAACAATTGATTTTTTAAAAAATCATTCACGGCCATCGCTGGCTGGGCCAGCATCTATTACCCATCCCTAATTGCCCTTGAACATGGGGGCATTTCAGAGTCAACCACATTGCTGTGGTTGTGGAGTCACATGTAGGCCAGACCAGGTAAGGACGGCCGATTTCCTTCCCTAAAGGACATTATAGTTATCCAAATGGGTTTTTCCAACAATTGTCTCATAGTCATCATTAACTTTTAATTCCAGATTTTTGTAGAATTCAAATTTCACCATCTGCCATAATAGGATTCAGATCTAGTTCCCAAGAGCATTACCCTGGATCCTTGGATTGCTAGTTCAGTGACAATACCAATACACCACTGCCTCCCCATATCAGACTAACTGGCCTGTAATTTAGTTTTCTCTCTCTCCTTTCTTGAATAGCAGATGGGACCATTCCAGTGTCTCGAGAACTTTGGAAAATCATAGCCAGCACATCCATGATCTCTGCAGCTATTTCATTTAGAACCTGAGGAGTATTGATAGGCAAAGGGACCTGGGTGTACAGGTACACAGGTCACTGAAAGTGGCAATGCAGGTGGAGAAGGTAGTCAAGAAGGCATATGGCATGCTTGCCTTCATCGGCCGGGGTATTGAGTTTAAAAATTGGCAAGTCATGTTGACGCTTTATAGAACCTTAGTGAGGCCGCACTTGAAATATAGTGTTCAATTCTGGTCGCTACACTACCAGAAGGATGTGGAGGCTTTGGAGAGACTACAGAAAAGATTTACCAGGATGTTGTCTGGTATGGAGGGCATTAGCTATGAGGAGAGGTTGGAGAAACTTGGTTTGTTCTCACTGGAGCGACGGAGGTTGAGGGAAGACCTGATAGAAGTCTATAAGATTATGAGAGGCATGGACAGAGTGGATAGTCAGAAGCTTTTTTCCAGTGTGGAAGAGTCAATTACTAGGGGGCATAGGTTTAAGGTGTGAGGGACAAGGTTTAAAAGAGATGTACGAGGCAGATTTTTTACACAGAGAATGGTGGGTGCCTGGAACTCGTTGCTGGGGGAGATAGTGGAAACGGATACGATGGTGACTTTTAAGGGGCATCTTGACAAGTACATGAATGAGATGGGAATAGAGGGATATGGTCCCCAGAAGCGTAGGGGGTTTTAGTTAAGTCGGGCAGCATGGTTGGTGCAGGCTTGGAGGGCCGAAGGGCCTGTTCCTGTGCTGTAATTTTCTTTGTTCTTTGTAACACTAGGGCAGCACGGTGGCACAGTGGTTAGCACTGCTCCCTCACAACGCAAGGGACCCGGGGTTCAATTCCCAACTTGGTCACTGTACGGAGTTTGCATGTTATCCCCATGTCTGCGTGTGTTGCTCCGGATACTCTGGTTCCCTCCCACAGTCCAAAAGACGTGCTGGTTGGGTGCATTGGCCATGCTAAATTCTCCCTCGGGGTACCTGAACAGGCACCGGAGTGTGGCAACCACGGGATTTTCACAGTAACTTCATTGCAGTGTTAATGTAAGCCTACTTGTGACACTAATAAATAAATGTTAGGATGTCAGCTATCAGATCCTGGGAATTTGTTGCATTTGTAATATAATATAATCGCTGCAGTTTAGAAGGAGGCCATTTGGCCCATCACGTTTTCACCAACCCTCTGAAAGAGCACTCTACCTAGGCCCACTTCTTGCCCTATCCCCGTAACCCTGCACATTGATCATGGCCAATCCACTTAACCTGCACGTCTTTGGAGTGTGGAAGGAAACTGGAGCACCCGGAGGAAACTCAAGCAGACACAGAAAGCATGTGCAAACTCCACACACTCCAACCGAAGGCTGGAATCGAACCAGGGTCCCTGGCGCTGTGAGGCAGCAGTGCTAGCCACCGTGCCGCCCATATTTAGTACAGAAATTCCAGTCCCTCAAGTTTCTCTGATATTTTGTCTTTTCTGATATTAATTACCTCGGTTGCTCTCTGTTTCTGGTATCTAATTTGTGTCTTCTTCTGTGATCCCATGAGCCATGTTTTCCTGTGGGCTTGGGAAAACCTGACCTGCACAACATTTTGCTTCTTTTGAAATACATACCTGACTAAAGTTTGACTTTTCTGAGGAATTTTGTCTTTTCATGCAAGGGTCAGGTTCACAATGCATTTTGCAAACCACGGAGGAGTGCGGATCGAGTATGGGTGTGGAGGGGACCAGTTAACAGAGCTGTCTTTGTTCTCTAACATAGTAACCCAGCTCCCAACAGCATTTAATGGCCTCCAAAACCTCACCTCTCACTCCCTATTGCCCCACAAACCCCATGCTCCCTCAGATCACCCATATCACCTCCATGACCCTGCCCCCATGTATCCTCAGTATTCACATATCAGTATCCACAATGTATAGTCCATGTATAGTCCACAGAAACCATGTAAAAGCATGGCAATAAATCATTGGAAAAAAATTAAACCTCCAACAATCTAATAAAACCCTGAAATCAAACACCCTGTCACTGATATTGGAAAGAATGAACTATTCCAGCATAAGAAAATGTGATCCTTTAAATGCCTTTTGGTTTGTAAACAAACAAGAAACCACATCAAAGTTACATTCTGTTGTTACTGTTTCAGAACATTATCAATCATTCTTTGATCATTGGACTACTTGTTGAGCTGAAGTCAGCTTTTGAAATCCAGCCAAACACCCATAACGGTTCTAACTTTCATAATAAATGTTTCTGCTCATTGTCTGAATCAGAATGGTGTTCCATTTCCATTTAAAAGCATAATAAGTGATGCGCGTTATCACACACGAGGCTTGATGCTCAGGAAATAAAGGCTTTTATTTGCTGTAACAAGGCAGCTACTAATTATATACACGATCCCAGACTGAGGGGTCCCAGACAGAGCAGAGACCTTTATACCTCTCCCAGGAGGCGGAGCCCGACTGGGATGTACCACAATAACTATAATACAAGGTGTAACAGCCCAACCCTAACCCCAACAGCAACAAGTAGAACAACCCATCCCTAACCCCAACAGCAACATATATACATACTTGTAGTACTGGCCAGACCCTGGCTCAGTACTATCTAGTGGGAACCAACGATGGTTCACCACATTCACCCCTCCTTTGAAGACAAAGGCTGGCGGGGTACAAAAAAACAGAATAATTTGTCATCAGTCTATAAGTTCAGACGGTCAGGGGGACCGCACCGTCGTTGTGACCTCCTCAATACCGGCGATGACACCGGAGTAGGCACTCGCGGTGGCGTTCGCCCCAAGGCGATGTCCAACTGTTCCTCCACAGAATCACAGGCCGGTTGACCCTGAGGTGATGGTAATCCATGGAGTTCCGACACGCCCTGAAGTGGCCACCATCCTCTGGACT
The DNA here is from genome assembly GCF_964213995.1 of Mustelus asterias. Lineage (NCBI taxonomy): Eukaryota > Metazoa > Chordata > Chondrichthyes > Carcharhiniformes > Triakidae > Mustelus > Mustelus asterias. The sequence continues at coordinate 33,077,168 of NC_135805.1, forward strand.
CAGGCAAGCCGTACACGGGAGTAAAAGGGTTAAGTAATGGTCCCGATGCTGCCCGCGCCATGTCCGGAGGGGAAACAAGAGTTATGGGGTTTGTAACAGGGGTTATGGGAGCGACAGGGGTTTCCACGTCCCCTGCTGGCGCCAGGTCTCGGATCGAGACCGTGTCCTCTCACCCGTCAGGGTATGCCACGTAGGCATACTGAGGGTTGGCGTGGAGGAGATGGACCTGTTCGACCAACGGGTCGGACTTGCGGGCCCTTACATGTCGCCGCAAGAGGACAGGTCCTGAGTACGTCAACCAAGACGGTAATGAGGTCCCAGAGGAAGACTTCCGAGGGAATGAAAACATCCTCTCATGGGGAGTAGCGTTGGTTGCCGTACACAGGAGTGAGCGAATAGAATGGAGCGCATCAGGGAGCACCTCTTGCCAACGGGAGACTGGAAGGCTTTTTGACTTTAACGCCAGTAAGACAGCCTTCCAGACTGTAGCATTCTCACGTTCCACCTGTCCGTTACCCCTAGGGTTGTAGCTCGTGGTTCTACTAGAGGCAATCCCGTATGAGAGCAGGTATTGCCTCAAGTCATCGCTCATGAACGACGAGCCCCTGTCGCTGTGAATGTAGCTGGGGTACCCGAACAGGGTAAAAAGATCACGGAATGCCTTGATAACCGTGGCAGCGGATGTATCAGAGCAGGGAATAACAAAAGGGAATCTAGAGTACTCGTCAATGATGTTGAGGAAGTACACATTCCGATCTGTTGAGGGAAGGGGGCCCTTAAAATCGACACTCAGTCTCTCGAAGGGACGAGTGGCCTTGACTAATTGTGCCCGGTCAGGTCGGTAAAAGTGCGGTTTGCATTCCGCGCATACCCGACAGCTTCTTGTTATGGACCTGACGTCCTCCACCGAGTAGGGCAGATTGCGGGCTTTTATAAAGTGGTAGAGCTGAGTGACCCCAGGATGGCATAGGTCATTATGGAGAGCCTGCAAACGGTCCTCCTGTATACTGGCGCATGTTCCACGCGAGAGGGCATCCGAGGGCTCATTGAGTTTCCCTGGACGATACATGATGTCATAGTTATAGGTGGAGAGTTCCATTCTCCACCGCAAGATCTTGTCGTTCTTGACCTTGCCCCTCAGCGTGTTATTAAACATGAACGCCACGGACCGCTGGTCTGTGATCAGGGTGAACCGTTTCCCGCCAAGTAATGGCGCCAGTGCCTGACGGCCTCCACAATGGCATGGGCCTCCTTTTCCACCGCTGAATGCCGAATCTCGGGGCCTTGGAGGGTGCGGGAAAAAAAGATGACGGGCCTGCCCGCCTGGTTAAGTGTGGCGGCCAGGGCGAAATCAGATGCATCGCTCTCCACCTGAAAGGGGATGGACTCATCAACAGCGTGCATCGTAGCTTTCGCGATGTTGGCTTTTAATTTATCAAAGGCCAATCGGGCCTCTGGTGTTATGGGAAAAGAAGTGGACTTGATGAGCGGACGGGCTTTGTCCGCGTAATTGGGAACCCACTGTGCATAATAAGAGAAGAAGCCTAAGCATCTTCTCAGTGCTTTTGCACTAGTGGGCAGGGGAAGTTCAGAGAGGGGGCGCATACGGTCTGGATCAGGGCCAATGACCCCGTTTTCCACCACGTATCCGAGGATGGCTAAACGGCGCGTACGAAACACACACTTCTCCCTGTTGTAGGTCAGGTTCAGGCGAGATGCAGTGCGTAGGAAATTCAGGAGATTTGTGTCGTGGTCCTGCTGGTCATGGCCGCAGATGGTGACGTTATCCAGGTACGGGAAGGTAGCCCGCAGCCCGTTCTGGTCCACCATTCGGTCCATAGCACGCTGGAAGACCGAGACCCCATTGGTGACACCAAAGGGAACCCTGAGAAAGTGATACAAGCGACCATCCGCCTCAAAAGCCGTGTATTGTCAGTCCTCTGGGCGAATGGGGAGTTGGTGGTAGGCAGACTTGAGGTCTATGGTGGAGAACACTCGGTACTGCGCAATCTGATTGACCATGTCAGATATGCGCGGGAGAGGATACGCATCCAGCTGCGTGTATCTATTAATGGTCTGACTGTAATCAATGACCATCCGGGGTTTGTTCTCACTCTTGACCACCACGACCAGCGCTCTCCACGGAGTAGCGCTAGGTTGTATGATCCTTTCCTTGAGGAGCCGCTGAACTTCAGATCGAGTGAAGATCCGATCCTCAGCGCTGTAACGCCTACTCTTAGTCGCAATGGGCTTGCAGCCTGGCACAAGATTCTGGAACAGGGAGGGTGTGATGATCTTCAGCGTCGAGAGGCTACAGGCGGGGCGCGTTGGGCAATTTGGAGGCTGCTGTTCTCCCACTGAAAGCGAAGGGAGTGGCCCACCGTACTGTAGGGTTACACTCCTCAGGTGGACCATGAAGTTTAGTCCGAGAAGTATTGGCGCGCAAAGGTGCGGCAACACCAGGAGCTTGAAACGCCCGTAAACTGTGCCTTGCACCGTTAAAGTTACCACGCAACTCCCTAGCACGGTGACAGACCGGGACCTTGATGCCATGGAAATTGTCTGTTTGACAGGTTGAATCCGGAGTCCACACCGCTTCACAGCGTCTGGGTGGATAAAACTCTCAGTGCTCCCGCTGTCAAAAAGACAATAAATCAAGTGGTCGTTTACCTGAATGTCCATCATAGACTTGTCAAGTCTATGAGGCTTGGCGTGGTCCAGGATGATCGACGCCACCGTTGGTTCATGAGTGCCACTGCAGGCAGCTGAAATCGACGAGGATGACCCCTGCTGGTCGTTCGCGGTCAGTGCCGACCAACATGGCCGCTCCCATAGGTCGCACGTGGGTGATGGCGCCAAACTCAGCGACCCCTGGTGGTCACACATATCTGACTCCGTCGACCGTAATGGCGTCGTCCTGGCCTCGCATGTGGACGAAACCCTCGACGATGTCGACGACGAAGAACCGGGCTCTGAGGAATCGCAGGCCGCACTGCTGTTCCGAGAAGCAGATTTAGATCGGCACACTTTCGAATAGTGCCCCTTCTTACCGCAGGCGGAGCACAACACAGCTTTAGCGGGACACCGTTGCCGAGTATGCTTCGCTCCCCCACAGAAGTAACACCGCAGGCCGCCCGGAGCTGCTGCCGTCGTCTGGCCCGAGTGTGAGCACGCCATTACGCAGCATTTCAAACCCGAGGGACGAGGAGGGATTGGCGACTGCTCCTGCCACGTTGTCTCCACGTGGTCTTCAGGATACAATACTAGGCTTTTGGAGGCCGTCTCCAGCATCTCCGCTAGTTCTATTGCCTGGTTGAGGTCAAGGTTACCTTTCTCCAGTAGTTTGAGTCGGATGTACGATGATCTGACTCCCGCCACAAACGCATCTCGAGCGAGGCCGTTCATATTCTGCTCTGCCGACACTGCTTTGCAGTTACAGCCCCTGGCTCGCTGTAGGAGCTCGTTCGCGTATTCCTCCATCGTTTCGCCGGACTGCCGCCGTCGAGTGGCTAAGAGGTAACGAGCGTGTATTTCGTTGGGCGGTTTAATATAACGCTTCTTAAGAAGCTCGAGGGCCTTTGTGTAGTCGGTGGCCGCACGGATCGCGAGGTAGACGGTGTCGCTTACCCTCGCATGGAGGACCCGGAGTCTGTCATCATCTGTGGTGACCGCTGCGGAGGCTGCCAGGTAGTCCTCAAAACATTTCAACCAGTGGTCGAAGGTGTTAGAAGCGCCCACCGCACGTGGATCTAGTGTAAGGCGTTCAGGCTTCAGTATCTGCTCCATACTCTCTTTTTTTTTCTTCGACGAGAGTTTATTTACAGCAAATAAAATTGATGCGCGTTATCATACACGAGGCTTGATGCTCAGGAAATAAAGGCTTTTATTTGCTGTAACAAGGCAGCTACTAATTATATACACGATCCCAGACTGAGGGGTCCCAGACAGAGCAGAGACCTTTATACCTCTCCCAGGAGGCGGAGCCCGACTGGGATGTACCACAATAACTATAATACAAGGTGTAACAGCCCAACCCTAACCCCAACAGCAACAAGTAGAACAACCCATCCCTAACCCCAACAGCAACATATATACATACTTGTAGTACTGGCCAGACCCTGGCTCAGTACTATCTAGTGGGAACCAACGATGGTTCACCACAATAAGACCTGCCTATCAGGCATGGTGGCTCAGTGGTTAGCACTGCTGCCTCACAGTGATCGAAGACAGAGGGTGGTGGTGGATGGAAAATTTTCGGATTGGAGGCAGGTTGCTAGCAGAGTGCCACAGGGATCAGTGCTTGCTCCTCTGCTCTTTGTGATTTTTATTAATGACTTGGAGGAGGGGGCTGAAGGGTGGATCAGTAAATTTGCTGATGACACCAAGATTGGTGGAGTAGTGGATGAGGTGGAGGGCTGTTGTAGGCTGCAAAGAGACATAGATAGGATGCAAAGCTGGGCTGAAAAATGGCAAATGGAGTTTAACCCTGATAAATGTGAGGTGATTCATTTTGGTAGGACTAATTTAAATGTGAATTACAGGGTCAAAGGTAGGGTTCTGAAGACTGTGGAGGAACAGAGAGATCTTGGGGTCCATATCCACAGATCTCTAAAGGTTGCCACTCAAGTGGATAGAGCTGTGAAGAAGGCCTATAGTGTGTTAGCTTTTATTAACAGGGGGTTGGAGTTTAAGAGCCGTGGGGTTATGCTGCAACTGTACAGGACCTTGGTGAGGCCACATTTGGAATATTGTGTGCAGTTCTGGTCACCTCACTATAAGAAGGATGTGGAAGCGCTGGAAAGAGCGCAGAGGAGATTTACCAGGATGCTGCCTGGTTTGGAGGGTAGGTCTTGTGAGGAAAGGTTGAGGGAGCTAGGGCTGTTCTCTCTGGAGCGGAGGAGGCTGAGGGGAGACTTAATAGAGGTTTATAATATGATGAAGGGGATAGATAGAGTGAACGTTCAAAGACTATTTCCTCGTGTGGATGGAGCTATTACAAGGGGGCATAACTATAGGGTTCATGGTGGGAGATATAGGAAGGATATCAGAGGTAGGTTCTTTACGCAGAGAGTGGTTGGGGTGTGGAATGGACTGCCTGCAGTGATAGTGGAGTCAGACACTTTAGGAACATTTAAGTGGTTATTGGATAGGCACATGGAGCACACCAGGATGATAGGGAGTGGGATAGCTTGATCTTGGTTTCAGATAAAGCTCGGCACAACATCGTGGGCCGAAGGGCCTGTTCTGTGCTGTACTGTTCTATGTTCTATGTTCCAGGGACGCAGGTTCGATTCTCAGCTTGGGTCACTATCCATGTGGAGTTTGCACATTCTCCTCATGTTTGCTCCCGTTTCCTCCCACAGTTTGAAAGACGTGCTGGTCAGGTGCTAAATTCTCCCTCAGTGTATTTGAACAGGTGCCGGAGTGTGGCGACTAGGGGATTTTCACAGTAACTTCATTGCAGTGTTAACATAAGCCTACTTGTGACACTAATAAATCAACAGAAGGGAGTAGCTGCAGAGAATTCTTTTAAAACTTTTTACAGCAGAGTTTTTTAAAACGCCAAAGCTGTCAGTCCATTTAATTCGCAACACAAAACATGACAGCAAAGGCTACTTTTTTCTACATTTTTAATGCATTATTGCACGTTTGATAATTGGAAGTGCATGGTAACAATTACACGATGCTGCTCAGTGTAAGGGTCAACTTACCTTTGCAGGACAGATCCCAATGATGGATCATTGCATTAAATACATATCTACAAGTGACATTTGAGGGTGTCAAAACATTTTACACTTACCTTTCAGAGTGTTCCTGATACTTCAGCAAGCTTCCCCAGCAGTCACTAACACAGAGATGTTTTGTTATGGCTTCTAAAATCCACACAAGCACACACAATTTTATTTTTATCAGTTAAAGTGTTAAATGGAAGATGAATGGAGACATCGGGTTGAGAAACTGATGAGCAACCCTGAAGTGATTGTAATTCAAACAGGCCATAAAATCCTGCCCGTGGTTACAAGGAGTAACCTGTGCTTCTGTAATAAGGGGCCAAATTCTCCCACTTGAGCGCCAAATTCTCCATTCTCGCTGGCAGTAGCGGCAGAGTGCGAACGGCCAGAGAATTCAGGGCAAGATTACTGTTAGCTCTGAGAAAATTTAAACAATGGATTAGCCATCTTTGAGCTTTTGGTAGGACCAGGACATCTACAGGACAATCAGACGCTGATTGCCACTCTGAGGAATTTCAGATCCCATGTCTCTATAATGGTGATTAGATCTAAACTATTTATCTCTATTTGTGCTATTAGTTCATCTTTTGTATTGCGGATGCTTTATGTAGTCACATAAAGAGCCTTTAATTTTATTTTTTCCCCAGTATTCCCTGCATGGTCCGTACCTGCTGATGCACTATTACAGGTAGACTCTCTCTCCCCTCTGATCCCATTCTGCTTTTCCTTACCCACAAAGAACAAAGAAAATTACAGCACAGGAACAGGCCATTCGGCCCTCCAAGCCTGCACCAACCATGCTGCCCTACTTAACTAAAACCGTCTACCCTTCCGAGGACCATATCCCGCTATTCCCATCCTATTCATGTATTTGTCAAGACGTCCCTTAAAAGTCATTACCGTATCCACTTCCACTACCTCCCCCAACAACGAGTTCCAGGTACCCACCACCCTCTGTGTAAAAAATCTGCCTCGTACATCTCCTTTAAACCTTGCCCCTTGCACCTTAAACCTGTACCAAGTTTCTCCAACCTCTCCTCATAGCTAATGCCCTCCATACGAGGCTATATCCTGGTAAATCTTTTCTGTACCCTCTCTAAAGCCTCCACATCCTTCTGGTAATGTGGCGACCAGAATTGAACACTAGATTCCAAGTGCAGCCTAACTAAGGTTCTATAAAGTTGCAACATGATTTGCCAATTTTTAAACTCAGTGTCCCGGCCGATGAAGGCAAGCATGCCGTATGCCTCCTTGACTACCTTCTCCACCTGCGTTGCCACTTTCAGTGGCCTGTGTACCTGTACACTCAGATCCCTTTGCCTATCATTTCTCTGAAGGGTTCTGCCATTTACTGTATATTTCCTATCTGTAATAGACCTGCCAAAATGCATTACCTCACATTTGTCCGGATTAAACTCCATCTGCCATCTCTCTGCCCAAGTCTCCAACCGATCTTTATCCTACTGTATCCTCTGATGGTCCTCATCGCTATCCGCAGATCCACCAACCTTTGTGTCATCCGCAAACTTACCACATTGTTACACCGTTGATTTGGAACAATGTTGATTTGGAACAATGTTGATTTGGAACAATCAAATTAATGTTGATTTGGAACAATCAAATGAATGTGGGAAGATTTCCCCTTTTAGAATATCTTCTACATTTCTTCGCAAGTGCTGAACAGAAGACATCTTTGGGGACATCTTTGAGATATGGGGATATCCAGGGGAATTTAGAATGTTAATTTCACTCTGATGCCAGAGATTAAGGATTCTGCTAGACATGCTCATTGCGGAGAGTGTTGGAAGCATTTGGTTCAAGAGAAATGAGAAAGTTGCAGTTTTATTTAAGCTAACTGTTGTATTATTGTAAGTTGCCACACATCCTTAATATGTCTGAACTTTCTTTATTGCAGTTTGCATATACGTCAACAAGCATGCCTGTGCTGGGCCACATCTTGATAAAAAGAAGTTGCAGCACCTACCAGATCACTTTGGACCTGCCAGAGCTTCCATGGTCCTGCAGCAGGCTGTGCAAGCATGCATTGATTGTGCCTATCAGCAAAAAGCAGTCTTTTCATGTCTGAAGCAAGGGCATGGTGGAGAGCTGATATCAGGTATGGGATTAAACATTCTCAAAATAATTTATGCAAGTTTGCAACAAATATAAAGTTCTTCCATTAAAAGTAAACTGCTCTGACCATTTAAAAGCAGTGACAGAATTTAATGTGGTTTTAGTAGGGATTGAATAAAGAACAAAAACAAAGAACGGAGATACAGACACTGGAATAGGCCCGTTGGCCCTCCAAGCCCGTGCTGATCATGATGCCCGAACTAAACTAAGAAACAAACTTTCTGCCCTTACTCGGTCCGTATCCCTCTATTCCTCCCCTGTTCATGTACCTAGATGCCTCTTAAATGTTGCTAATGTGCCTGCTTCCACCACTTCCTCTGGCAGCGCCTTCCATGGAACCCACCACTCTCTGCGTGAAAAACTTCCCCCGCACATCTCCCTTAAACTTTCCCCCTCTCACCTTTTAATTGACACTCCCACTCTGGGAAAAAGCCACTGACTATCCACCCTGTCTATGCCCCTCATAATTTTGTAGACCTCTATCAGGTCTTCCCTCAATCTAAGCTGATTTAAGCTAATTTATTGTCACCAATAGGCTTACATTCACACTGTAATGAAGTTACTGTGAAAATCCCCTAGTCGCCACACTCCGGCGCCTGTTCCGGTACACTGAGGGAGAATTTAACATGGCCAATGTACCTAACCAGCACGTCTTTCGGACTGTGGGAGGAAGCTGGAGCACCCGGAGGAAACCCACGCAGATGCAGGGAGAACTTGCAAACTCCACACATGCTTCCGTCTTTCCAGTGAAAACAATCCTAGTTTATTCAACCTTTCCTCGTGATCAACACCGTCGAGACCAGGCAACATCCTGGTGAACCTTCTTTGCACTCTGCCTAAAGCTTCCATGTCCTTCTGGTAGTGTGGGGACCAGAACTGCTCGCAATACTCCACATGCGGCCAAACCAAGGTGCTATCAAGATCAGTATCAGTAATAAATCTGTCCACAATTGCATCAGCAAACGAGTAATCTGTTTTGGACACCTTAAATCTATCTGTATCTTTAAATAAATCATTTTATCAGTAAAGATAGAACGCTATGCTTCTATCTGTGTTGGCATAGACTATCTGGCCCCAGTAGCTGCACATTATCTTTGGAACAGGGAGATAATATCATCGAGCACATTAGCAAAATATTACAGAAATCCGACAGGCTAACATATTGTGCCATCATAATGGGTGCAATAAAAAGAACCTTCAAAAAATTCCATTCACAAATTTAAACAATGCAATTTTTTGGAAGGAGGCTTTAAAATAAAAGCACTTCCTAACAAAAGAAGGCCTCGTTCGAGCGAGACCGGAAATTCCTGCCAGAGGTCAATGGACATTTCTGTTGTCCGCCCCCCGCCCGCTCCGTTTACTTGGCGAGCGGGATGGTAGAATTCCAGCGCACATGTCTGTTTGAATTACAATCACTTCAGGGTTGCTCATCAGTTTCTCAGCCCGGTCTCTCTATTCATCTTCCATTAAACTGTTTAAATGATGAAAATAAAATTGTGTGTGCTTGTGGGGATGGGGGGTGGGTGGGATTGTGGTCGGTGCAGACCCAATGGGCCAAATGGCCTCCTCCTGCACTGTGGGGATTCTATGAAATGCAAATTAATGCATATCGTATTTTCAAAGGGATGGCACAATGACAAAAGACGTAAGCATGTTGGTATTCCAATGTATTGAGCAGTGTGTGAGTGAAGGGGGAAAGGAGAGAGGTGGTGATATCAGGGATACCAAGGCCGGGCATGGTTATTCAGGAATTAAGGGGCCAACAGGGGACATATCAACAAGGGTCCCCTGCAGGTTAACTCAAAAGCAGCACTTTGGTAAAAACCTGGACACAACTTACCAGTCAGCTGTCTCAGCAATGATATGCAGCATAACGAGACCTAACAGGGATCTAATTATATTTTTGATGCTCTATGGGTTGTTTATATGAGCTGCCTTGGTGTTTCATGTTGCACTGCTTTAAAACAATTTTAATAATCAGCTTGAGAAGTGGTAGGTACGCTCATGATTTGCATCTGTTAAAATATCGTGTGCTCGACTGGAGTTAATTTGAGTGTTTACAGCAAGCTATATTTTCTTTATTATTTAAAGTCACTGTTCGTTTGCTGTAATCCTGCTTCTAGATATAAAAATCACTTAAAGCATCTGTCAATGTACAGTGAGTAATTACAAAGCAATCAGCCGACAAATATGTAATTTTGTGATCTCAATCAACCTTGATTAACAAATGGCCCGGAATTTGCCGTAGTAATGACGGTGAATGCTCCATGAAACTGACAACAACTTCTGGGCATCAGCACATACATTGCGAAATGTGGAAAGCGTCGCTGGCTGGGCTGGATTTGTCCATCCCTGAGGGCAGTTAAAAGTCAACCACATTGTTGTGGGTCTGGAGTCACATGTAGGCCAGACCAGGTAAGGATGACAGATTTCCTTCCCTAAATGACATTAGTGAACCAGATGGGTTTTTACGATGATGGTCATCATTAGACTTTTAATCCCAGATTTTTATTGAATTCAGATTTCATCATCTGCCATGGTGGGATTCGAATCCGGGTCCCCAGAGCATTTCCTGCATCTCTGGATTACTAATCCAATGACAATACCACAACACCTCTGCTTCCGTCTTCAATAGAAATCACTGATTTGACTTGAACTTCAACTTTTTATGCACTATTCTTACTGTAGAAGGTATTGAAGTGTTAAGTCTTGTTGAATGAGGTATAATTGGTTATGGTTGTGGTTGTATAACCTCTCTGGCCCTGAGAAACTAACTTCAGAAGTCTGGAGTATCATTCCCTTCATTCCATGATAAAAACTCCACAGATTATTAAAGTAATAAGACACAATCTTTATTTTACAGTTGCTTATTTTTCAGCTCCTACCTTAATCCCATCTGTATGTCCCAATCCTCATTTCACCCTCTGTAAATGTATTGAAACATAAATGATAATCAGTGCTTTTTAATTTCCTCGTTTGCTGCCTGTGAGAATTCGACAATCTGATTGTTGTTTGATATCTTCACTAATTCCTTGGTCACCAGTGAACTCCTATAGCTGGCACCAAATTAAGTTGATGTTATGTATAAGAAACTGACACCACGGAACCTACCAAATCCTTTTGAGCAGAGGGCGACACCATTCACTGTTCAACGCAAAATCCAAGCTATTAAGTTGATGTTTGACTAGTTCCATTGAAAACGTGCACATAGAGCTCTATCTAGTGGCAGTTGGTGGAATTAATCTCAAAACAGTTATATTAGTACAAGTGTACGTCTGCAGCTTAGGTTGATGATTACAATTCAATAAATTAGGATATGAACAAACAAATTGATTTTAACACTGTTCATTTACTGTGTTATTAATTTACCCAAGTGCATTTAGGGTGGCACGGTAGCACAGTGGTTAGCACTACTGCCTCACAGCACCAGGGACCTGGGTTCGATTCCCGGCTTGGATCACTGTCTGTGTGGAAGTTGCACGCTCTCCCCGTGTCTGCGTGGGTTTTCTCTGGGTGCTCTGGTTTCCTCTCACAGGCTGAAAGGCATGCTGGTTAGGTGCATTGACCCAAACAGGTGCTGAAGTGTGGCAACTAGGGGAATTTCACAGTAACTTCATTGCAGTGTTAATGTAAGCCTTACTTGTGACTAATAAAATTTTTTTTATTTATTATGTATGTGTAATAGATACACATGATTGGTGGGCGGTTAATAGTGAAGAAGAAGGTTATAGGTAACAGGAAGATACCACAGAATCATAGAATCCCTACAGTGCAGAAGAGGCCATTTGGCCCATCGAGTCTGCACCGACTCTCTGACAGAGCACCCACCCAGGCCCTCCCTCCCCCCCCCCCCCCCCCCCCCCCAACTGCCCCATCCCTGCAACCCCACACATTTACCATCTAACCTAGACATCTTGGATCATTTAAGGGGCAATTTAGCATGGCCAATCCACCTAGCCTGCACATCTTTGGACGGTGGGTGGAAACCCGGAGGAATCCCATGCAGACGCAGGGAGAATGTGCAAACTCCACACAGACAGGCACCCAAGGCCAGTATTAAACCCAGGTCATGGAGCTGTGAGGCAGCAATGCTAACCATTGTATCTCCACATCATAACCATTGTACCGCCATGCCACCCTATATAGATGGGTTGGTCGGATGAGCAGAGCAATGGCAGATGGTATTTAACCCTGATAAGTGCGAGGTGATACACTTTGGAAGAAGTAAAAAGACAAGAAAGTATTTAATGAATGGCAGGACACTAGGAAGCTCAGAGGAACTTGGGGTACTTAGTCACAGATTCCTGAAGGCAGCAAAGCAGGTGAATAGGGTGGTTAAGAAGGCATATGGGACACGTGGCTTTAATCAGTTGTGGCATAGAATATACAAAGAACAAAAAACAATACAGCACAGGAACAGGCCCTTTGGCCCTCCAAACCCACGCCGCTCCCTGGTCCAAACTAGACCATTCTTTTGTATCCCTCCATTCCCACTCCATTTATGTGGCTATCTAGATAAGTCTTAAACGTTCCCAGTGTGTCCGCCTCCACCACCTTGCCCGGCAGCGCATTCCAGGCCCCCACCACCCTCTGCGTAAAATACGTCCTTCTGATATCCGTGTTAAACCTCACCCCCCCTCACCTTGAACCTATGACCCCTCGTGAACGTCACCACTGACCTGGGAAAAAGCTTCCCAGCATTCACCCTATCTATGCCTTTCATAATTTTATACACCTCTATCAGGTCACCCCTCATCCTCCGTCTTTCCAGTGAGAACAACCTCAGTTTACCCAATCTCTCCTCATAACCAAGCCCTTCCCTACCAGGCAACATCCTGGTAAACCTCCTCTGCACTCTCTCCAAAGCCTCCACGTCCTTCCGGTAGTGTGGCGACCAGAACTGGGCGCAGTATTCCAAATGCGGCCGAACCAACGTTCTATACAACCGCAACATCAGACCCCAACTTTTATACTCTATGCCCCGTCCTATAAAGGCAGGCATGCCATATGCCTTATTCACTACCTTCTCCACCTGTGACGTCACCTTCAAGGATCTGTGGACTTGCACACCCAGGTCCCTCTGCGTATCTACACCCTTTATGGCTCTGCCATTTATCGTATAGCTCCCCCGTACGTTAGTTCTACCAAAATGCATCACTTCGGATTCATCAGGATTGAACTCCATCTGCCACTTCTTTGCCCAAATTTCCAGCCTATCTATATCCTTCTGTAGCCTCTGACAATGTTCCTCACTATCTGCAAGTCCAGCCATTTTCGTGTCATCCGCAAAGTTACTGATCACCCCAGTTACACCTTCTTCCAGATCGTTTATATAAATCACAAACAGCAGAGGTCCCAATACAGAGCCCTGCGGAACACCACTAGTCACAGGCCTCCAGCCGGAAAAAGACCCTTCCACTACCACCCTCTGTCTTCTGTGACCAAGCCAGTTCTCCACCCATCTAGCCACCTCCCCCTTTATCCCATGAGATTCAACCTTTTGCACCAACCTACCATGAGGGACTTTATCAAACGCCTTCCTAAAGTCCATATAGACGACATCCATGGCCCTATAAGAGCAAGGAGGTTATGTTGGAGCTGTACAGAACTTTGGTTAGGCCACAGCTGGAGTACTGTGTGTAGCTCTGGTCACCTCACTATAGGAAGGATGAGATTGCACTGGAGCGGGTACAGCGAAGATTCACCAGGATGTTGCCTGGGATGGAGAATTTGAACTATTAGGAGAAACTGGATAGGCTTGGATTGCTTTCTTTCTAGCTGAGAAGGCTGAGGGGGGACATGGTTGAGGTGTATAAGATTATCAGGGATATGGACTGGGTGAATAGGTAGCAGTTGTTCCTCTTCGTTGAGGGGTCAATTATGAGGCGGCATAGTTTTAGGGTGAGAGGCAGGAGATTCAGAGGGGATTTGAGAAAAATCACTCAGAGGTGGTGGGAATCTGGAAAACTCTGCCTGCAAATTTAATGGGGGCCGGAAACCTTACAACCTTTAAAAAGTATTTGAATGAGCATTTGAAATATCATAACATTCAAAGATGTGGAACAAGTGCTGGAAAATGCGATTAGTGTGACTTTAGTGATAGTTACTGTCAGTGCAGACTTGATGGGCCGAAGGGTTTTTTTGCTGTACGACTCCATGTCTGTATATAAATAGAATAATTTATAATAATTATCATAGAATTACAAGTGTTCAATGTAAAATGAATTCTTAATACAATTGTAACAGCATTCCCTCAAACATTAAACCTTCAATGAAAGTGACAGCGCACATTAACAACCTGAAGTGCACATTGACTTAATCAAACTATAGTGTTTTTATCCACGTACAGTTCAACTTGATGGAGTTATAGTTTTCCACATCTAATTAAAAATCATTCTGGCTTTTAGCTACCTGCCCCTGCTGGGTATGCGAGGAAGTGATTGGAGAGGTGATTGAAATAAATGACTCTGGCAGGTGCAAGGGTTTGATAAAAGGGTATAGTTCAAGAGGAAAGAATTAAAGGTAATGATGGAAATAAGCTGATGGTGGGGAGATTTAGTGGGAAGGCTCAATGATTAGGAGACTCAATTGAACTGAGGAGTACAGATGGGAAGTACAGATGATTATGGGAAGAAGTCCGAAGAGAACCGCTGAACACTATGCTAACTCTTCCCAGCCACAACCATTGGTGGTTCCCTTTTGTGACACATTGTACCACAATAGCAACAATCTCTCACCCAAAAAGATAGAAGAAAAAAACACCAAGAAAACCAAAGAAAAAAAGTCTCAATTTTAACCTCCCCACCAGAATGGAAAAGGGCTTTGGGGACAGGAGGTATAAGCAAGCATTAAAATATCAGCATTGAATAAACCTGCTCACCCTAACCTCAATATTACTCATCACAATATTCATGGGGGTGATTCAGGACATGACCAAGGCTTCCACTGAAAGCTAGAGGGGGTCAACTTAAGTTTCAATGGACATCAATGTCCCAATTATTTTTACTGCCACCACAAGGGGGCCCTAGTCTGCCTTTTACCGAGCAACAGTGAAAGGACAGGAGGGGTTGGCTGGGCAGAAAAGGCTGAGGTACATTTTACCACTTTGAAAAATTTTCAGCCTCTGTGGGCGAAGGGAAGCAAGGGTTCTCTGTGACTGTGTATTTCCCAGACCCCACACACCCAAAGCCTCGCAAGGAAATCCCCTATTTCCCCAGCCATAAATGCAGTCCAGATCTCCCAGGCACACTCCCATCTCCATTTCAGGCGAGAGCTCTCTCTCCCAAGACTGACTACCAGGGACTGTTCCCATGAATCTCCAGCTGCAGTCTTCTGATACTAATTTCTGCTCCCACCCATTGAGCGGGCTGTAATTCTGTCTGGCTGTTGGGAACAAATCTGAAAAGAAAATTGCTGGAAATACTCAGCAGGTCAGGCGGTACCTATGGTGAGAAACAGAGTCAACATTTCAGGCTGATGATCTTCCATCAGAACTGACAGCTCATGAGGGTAAAATATTAGCACAGATTGAGAACTGGCTAACAAGCAGAAAAAAGATTCAGATTGGCAAACTGTGAGTAGTGAAGTGCCACAGGGATCAATGTTGGGCCCTCAATAATTTATAGTCTATATAAATGGCTTGGATGAATCTCTTGCAGCCAAATGTACTGCTGATACAAATATAGGCAGGAAAGTAAGTTATAAGGACACAAAGAGGCTGCAAATGGACATGGATAGGTTAAGGGGATGGGCAGAAATTTGGTAGATGGTGTATAATGTGGACAAATGTGAAGTTGCCCACTTTAGCAGGAAGAATAGAAAAGCAAAGTAATGGGCGAGATTCTCTGGCCTCCCCTCAGCACTTTTGTTAGACGTGCGATGTTTGCTGGTGGTGGAATCCTCTGGCCCCGCCACTGTCAATGGGAATTCCCATTGAAGCCACCCCATGCCGCCAGGAAACCCACGACAGGGGTGCACCACTGGCAGAACCAGAGAAGAGCCAGAGAACTGTGGTCATTATTTCAATGGAGAGAGATTGCAGAATGCTGTAAAAGAGAGGGATCTGGGTGTCCACAATTCCAAAAAGTTAGCACGCAGGTACACTACATAAGTGAAGGTGAATAGAATATTGGTCCTTATTGCAAGGGAGATGAAGCATAAAAGTAAGGAAGTATTGCTACAACTGTAAAGGGCATTATTGGTGAGACCACACCCAGAGTACTGCATACAGTTTAGTTCACCTTACCAAAGAGGGGGATATACTTGCATTGAAAGCAATCAGAGAAGGTTCATAAAGTTGATTTCTGGGGTAAAGCGATTGTCGTACAGATGACACAAAGCTGGGTGGGAGGGTGAGCTGTGGGGGGGGAGGGGGGGTGCGGGGGGGGGGTGGTGCAGAGATGCTTCAGCGTGATTTAGACAAGTTAAGTGAGTCGGCAAATGAATGGCAGATGCAGTATAATTTGGTAGCAAAAAGAGAAAGGTAGATTACTATCTGAATAGCTACAAATTAGGTGAGAGGAATGTGCAGTGGGACCTGGGTGTCCTCGTACACCAGTCACTGAAGGTAAGCATGCAGGTGCAGCAGGCAGTAAAAAAAGGCAAATGTATATTGGTTTTCATAGCGAGAGGATTCAAGTGCAAGAGTAGGGATGTCTTGCTGCAATTATACAGGGCCTTGGTGAGAAATATTGTGTGCAGTTTTGGCCTCCTTATCTAAGGAAGGACGTTCTTGCTCTAGAGGGAGTGCAGAGAAGGTTTGCCAGGCTGATTCCTTGGATGGTGGGACTGACGTATGAGGAGAGGTTGTGTTTGTTAGCATTGCATTTGCTGCAGTTCAGAAAAATGAGGGGAGATCTCATAGAAACCTATAAAATTCTAACAGGACCAAAGAGGGTAGATGCAGGAAGGATGTCCCCGATGGTGGGAGTGTCCAGAACCAGAGGTTATAGTCTGAGGATACAGGGTAGACCATTTAGGGCAGAGATGCGGAGAAATTTCTTCACTCAGGGAGTGGGCAGCCTGTGAATTCACTACCACAAAATGTAGTTGAGGCCAAAACATTGTGGGATTTTACAGCCTAGCTCATCCCGAAACTGTAAAATCCTGCTCGAGGTCAACAGACCCTTTCCATTGTCCGCCCCTCGCCCACTCCGATTCCCAAGGCGGGCAGGGCGGTAAAATTCCAGCCTGTATGTTTTCAAGAAGCAGTTAGATATAGCACTTGGAGCAAAGGGGATCAAAGGATAGGGGGGAAGGTGGGATCAGGCTCTTGAGTTGCATTATCAGCCATGATCATAATGAATGGCGGAGCAGGTTCAAAGGGCCGAATGGCCTTCTCCTGCTCCTATTTTCTAAGTTTCTATATTTCTCCCAAGGAAAGGTTGAGCATGTTGGGCCTGTACTCATTGGAGTTTAGAAAAGCAAGAGGTAGAACTGATCAGAGATAATTTTGATCTACAAGGAAGAGAAGGTTGTGGGGACAGGCTGCATGGATCTGCTGCCCTTATTCTTCGAGGTAGTTGTGGTTGTGGATTTGGAAGGCATTATCGAAGGAGTCTCGGTGAGTTCCTGCAGCATATCTTGTACACACTGCTACCGCTGTGTTTCAGTGGTGGAGATAGTGAATGTTTGTGGATGGGCTGCAAATCAATGGGTTGTTTTGTCAAGTTCTTGAGTATTATTGGAGTTGCACTCATCCAGGCAAGGTGAGAATATTTCATCACACTCCTGACACATGCCTTGTAAATGGTGGGAAGTCAGGAGGTAGCTCACTGCAAAATACCCACCTCTGACCTGCTTTTGTAGCCAAAGTATTTATGTGGCTGATTCAGTTACATTTCTGATCAACGTTAATCAAGATGTAGATGATGGGGGAGGCGTTGGCCTAGTGGTATTATCGCTAGACTATTAATCCTGAAACTCAGCTAATGTTCTGGGGACCTGGGTTCGAATCCCGCTACGGCAGATGGTGGAATTTGAATTCAATTTTTAAAAATCTGGAATTAAGAATCTACTGATGACCAAGAAACCATTGCCGATTGTCGGAAAAACTCATCAGGTTTAATAATGTCCTTTAGGGAAGGAGATTTGCCGCCCTTACCTGGTCTGGCCTATATGTGACTCCAGAGCCACAGCAATGTGGTTGACTCACAACTGCCCTCCAAGGGTAACTAGGGATGGGTAATAAATGCTGGCTCAGCCAGCGACGCCCATGTCCCATGAATGAATAAAAAAAATACAGCAATCGCAATGCTGTTGAATGTCAAGTAGAGGCAGCCAGAATCTTTCTTGTTAGGAGGTAGTAATTGCTTGTCTTGTGTTTGGTACAAATATTAATCACCACTTATCAGCCTGGGCCTGAATGTTGTCCAGGCCTTGCTGCACGTAGGCACATCTCCCACATTATCTGAGGAGTTATTACTACAGCACTGCACAATATCAGCAAACATCCCCATTTTTGACCTTATGATAGAGGGAAGGTCACTTTTTATTCTTATAGAATCATAACATCATTCTATCATAGCACAGGAGGCCATTCAGCCTATTGTATTTGTGCCAGCACTCTATAAAAGTAACTTATCAAGTTCCACTCTCCCACCTTTTCCCTGTAGCTCTGCGTTTCTTTTCTCTTCAGATAATGATCCAATTCACTTTTTAAAGCCACAATTGAATCCGGCTCCACCACACAACAATCCTCCAAGAGAAGTGGCAAGTGGATCATCCATTTCAACCTCCTCTGGAGGTCCCCAGCATCACAGATCCAGTCGTCAACCAATTCGATTCACTCCACATGATATTAAGAAACAGCTGAAGGCACTAGATACTGCAAAGGCTATGGGCCCTGACAACGTTCTGGCAATTGTGCTGAAGGCTTGTGCCCCTAGCCAAGTTCTTCCAGTACAGGTGTAACACAAGCATCTACTTTGCAAGGTGGAAGATTTAACTGAGAGCTACCTAGAGGGAGGCTTTGTTGGTCAATACATCCTCTCAGGGGATGATTAAAAAGACATTCTGAACCTTCATATATACTTCTGGCAGTGAATTTTCAAATCAACTTAAGAAGTGCTGTCTAAAACCCTTGCCCAAACCCTTTATTATTATTCACACTGCTTCCCAATGCTTCTCATTCTTCCTCTCTGCAAAAATCAGCTTCCATTGGTAACTTCCTGCTTGACCTCATGTGACAGCATTATCACAGGGCAAACAATGGACCTTTCTATATTGGGACATGCACCAGAAATAGTAAATAAATAGTATGGCCTGCATTTCAACTGCTCCAGACCTCTGAACTATCGTACTGCCAGACTGCATAAGCCAAGCTAAAAGCTACTAATTCATATTTATTAAATACAATTACGGAACAGATGTGTTCTTGATTGGCAGTAGATATTAGGCTGCATGGTTCAAAAGTTCATATGCAGCAAGAAGTCTGTGCATATGTTTAAGATTAATTTCAAAATATGAAGCTGTAACAAAGCAGTTAGCAAGACATTTATTGCAACAGAATGATGTTAGCTTTCATTATTGGCATTATAAAAATATTAACACATATACCATAGAACCATAGAACCATAGAAAATTACAGCTCAGAAACAGGCCTTTTGGCCCTTCTTGTCTGTGCCG
This sequence comes from Mustelus asterias, assembly GCF_964213995.1. Classification (NCBI taxonomy): domain Eukaryota; kingdom Metazoa; phylum Chordata; class Chondrichthyes; order Carcharhiniformes; family Triakidae; genus Mustelus; species Mustelus asterias. Next base: position 33,096,658 of record NC_135805.1, read on the forward strand.
AACCATTTTTTGCCTAGTCCCACTGACCTGCACTTGGACCATATCCCTCCACACCCCTCTCATCCATGAACCCTTCCAAGTTTTTCTTAAATGTTAAAAGTGCATTTACCACTTTATCCAGCAGCTCATTCCACACTCCCACCACTCTCTGCGTGAAGAAGCCCCCCCTAATATTCCCGTTAAACTTTTCTCCTTTCACCCTTAACCCATGCCCTCTGGTTTTTTTCTCCCCTAGCCTCAGTGGAAAAAGGCTGCTTGCATTCACTCTATCTATACCCATCAAAATCTTATACACCTCTATCAAATCTCCCCTCAATCTTCTACGCTCCAGGGAATAAAGTCCCAACCTATTCAATCTCTCTCTGTAACTCAGCTTCTCAAGTCCTGGCAACATCCTTGTCAACCTTCTCTGCACTCTTTCAACCTTATTTACATCCTTCCTGTAACTAGGTGACCAAAACTGTACACAATACTCCAAATTCGGCCTCACCAATGCCTTATATAATCTTACCATAACACTCCAACTTTTATACTCGATACTCCGATTTATAAAGGCCAATGTACCAAAGGCACTCTTTACGACCCTATCCACCTGTGACGTTAATTTTAGGGAATTCTGTACCTGTATTCCCAGATCCCTCTGTTCAACTGCACTCTTCAGAGTCCTACCATTTACCCTGTACGTTCTACTTTGGTTTGTCCTTCCAATGTGCAATATCTCACACTTGTCTGCGTTAAATTCCATTTGCCATTTTTCAGCCCATTTTTCTAGTTGGTCCAAATCCCTCTGCAAGCTTTGAAAACCTTCCTCACTGTCGACTACACCTCCAATCTTTGTATCATCAGCAAACTTGCTGATCCAATTTACCACATTATCATCCAGATCATTGATGTAGATGACAAACAACAATGGACCCAACACCGATCCCTGCGGCACACCACAAGTCACAGGCCTCCACTCAGAGAAGCAATCCTCCACAACCACTCTCTGGCTTCTTCCATTGAAAGAAGTCTCACAACACCAGGTTAAAGTCCAACAGGTTTATTTGGTAGCAAATACCATAAGCTTTCGGAGCGCTGCCCCTTCGTCAGATGGAGTGAAAATCTGTTCTCCAACAGTGCACAGAGACACATCAAGTTACAGAATACTAATTAGAATGCAAATCTCTACAGCCAGCCAGGTCTTAAAGGTACAGATAATGTGGGTGGAGGGAACATTAAACACAGGTTAAAGAGATGTGTATTGTCTCCAGACAGAACAGCTAGTAAGATTCTGCAAGATCAGGAGGCAAGCTGTGGGGGTTACTGATAATGTGACATAAATCCAACATCCCGGTTTAGGCCGTCCTCATGTGTGCGGAACTTGGCTATCAGTTTCTGCTCAGCGACTCTGCGCTGTCGTGTGTCGTGAAGGCCGCCTTGGAGAACGCTTACCTGAAGATCCAAGGCTGAATGCCCGTGACTGCTGAAGTGCTCCCCCACAGGAAGAGAACAGTCTTGCCTGGTGATTGTCGAGCGGTGTTCATTCATCCATTGCCGTAGCGTCTGCATGGTTTCCCCAATGTACCATGCCTCGGGACATCCTTTCCTGCAGCGTATCAGGTAGACAACGTTGGCCGAGTTGCAAGAGTATGTACCGTGTACCTGGTAGATGGTGTTCTCACGTGAGATGATGGCATCCGTGTCGATGATCCGGCACGTCTTGCAGAGGTTGCTGTGGCAGGGTTGTGTGGTGTCATGGTCACTGTTCTCCTGAAGGCTGGGTAGTTTGCTGCGGACAATGGTTTGTTTGAGGTTGCGTGGTTGTTTGAAGGCAAGAAGTGGGGGTGTGGGGATGGCCTTGGCGAGATGTTCGTCTTCATCAATGACATGTTGAAGGCTCCGGAGGAGATGCCGTAGCTTCTCCGCTCCGGGGAAGTACTGGACAACGAAGGGTACTCTGTCCACCGTGTCCCGTGTTTGTCTTCTGAGGAGGTCGGTGCGGTTTTTCGCTGTGGCGCGTCGGAACTGTTGATCGATGAGTCGAGCGCCATATCCTGTTCTTATGAGGGCATCTTTCAGCGTCTGGAGGTGTCTGTTGCGATCCTCCTCATCCGAGCAGATCCTGTGTATTCGGAGGGCTTGTCCGTAGGGGATGGCTTCTTTTACGTGTTTAGGGTGGAAGCTGGAGAAGTGGAGCATCATGAGGTTATCCGTGGGTTTGCAGTACAGTGAGGTGCTGAGGTGACCGTCCTTAATGGAGATGCGTGTGTCCAAGAATGCAACCGATTCCCGAGAGTAGTCCATGGTGAGTCTGATGGTGGGATGGAACTTGTTGATGTCATCATATAGTTGTTTCAGTGATTGCTCACCATGACTCCAAAGGAAGAAAATGTCATCGATGTATCTAGTGTATAGCATCGGTTGAAGGTCCTGTGTGGTGAAGAAGTCTTGTTCGAACCTGTGCATGAAGATGTTGGCATATTGAGGTGCGAATTTTGTCCCCATGGCTGTTCCGTATGTCTGGATGAACATAGAACATAGAACATTACAGCGCAGAACAGGCCCTTCGGCCCACGATGTTGCACCGACCAGTTAAAAAAAAAACTGTGACCCTCCAACCTAAACCAATTTCTTTTCGTCCATGAACCTATCTACGGATCTCTTAAACGCCCCCAAACTAGGCGCATTTACTACTGATGCTGGCAAGGCATTCCAATCCCTCACCACCCTCTGGGTAAAGAACCTACCCCTGACATCGGTTCTATAACTACCCCCCCTCAATTTAAAGCCATGCCCCCTCTGATTTCTCCATCAGAGGAAAAAGGCTATCACTATCCACCCTATCTAAACCTCTAATCATCTTATATGTTTCAATAAGATCCCCTCTTAGCCGCCGCCTTTCCAGCGAAAACAATCCCAAATCCCTCAGCCTCTCCTCATAGGATCTCCCCTCCATACCAGGCAACATCCTGGTAAACCTCCTCTGCACCCTCTCCAAAGCCTCCACATCCTTCCTGTAATGTGGGGACCAGAACTGCACACAGTACTCCAAGTGCGGCCGCACCAGAGTTGTGTACAGTTGCAACATAACGCTACGACTCCTAAATTCAATCCCCCTACCAATAAACGCCAAGACACCATATGCCTTCTTAACAACCTTATCTACTTGATTCCCAACTTTCAGGGATCTATGCACACATACACCTAGATCCCTCTGCTCCTCCACACTATTCAAAGTCCTCCCGTTAGCCCTATACTCAACACATCTGTTATTCCTACCAAAGTGAATTACCTCACACTTCTCCGCATTAAACTCCATCCGCCACCTCTCGGCCCAACTTTGATGAAGAACTGGTTGTTGAAGGTGAAGATATTGTGGTCCAGGATGAAGCGGATGAGTTGTAAAATTGCATCTGGAAACTGGCAGTTGACGGCATTGAGTACTGAGGCAGTTGCAGCAATGCCATCCTCGTGGGGGATGCTGATGTAGAGTGCCGAGACAGTTCTTCCATTGAGCCAGTGTCTAATCCAATTTACTACCTCCCCATGTGTATCTAGCGACTGAACCTTCCTAACTAACCTCCCATGAGGGACCTTGTCAAAGGCCTTGCTGAAATCCAGGTAGACAACATCCACCGCCTTCCCTTCATCCACTTTCCTGGTAACCTCCTCGAAAAACTCTAATAGATTGGTCAAACATGACCTACCACGCACAAAGCCACATTGACTCTCCCTAATAAGTCCCTGTCTATCCAAATATTTGTAGATCCTATCCCTTATCACACCTTCCAATAACTTGCCCACCACCGACGTCAAACTTACTGGCCTATAATTTCCCGGATTTCTTTTGGAACCTTTTTTAAACAACGGAACAACATGAGCCACCCTCCAATCATCCGGCACCTCCCCTGTGAATACTGACATTTTAAATATGTCTGCCAGGGCCCCTGCAAGTTCAACACTAGCTTCCCTTAAGGTCCGTGGGAATACCCTGTCCGGTCCTGGGGATTTATCCACTCTGATTTGCCTCAAGACAGCGAGCACCTCCTCCCCTTTAATCTGTAAAGGTTCCATGACCTCCCTACCTGTTCGCCCTATTTCTGTAGACTCCATGCCCGTTTCCTCAGTAAATACGGATGCAAAAAAAACATTTAGTATCTCCCCCATCTCTTTTGGTTCCATACACAGTCTACCACTCTGGTCTTCAAGAGGACCAATTTTATCCCTCACTATCCTTTTGCTCCTAACATCCTATAGAAGCTCTTTGGATTTTCCTTCACTCTGTCTGCCAAAGCAACCTCATGTCTTCTTTTAGCCCTCCTGATTTCCCTCTTAAGTAGCTTCTTGCACTTTTTATACTCCTTGAGCATCTGATCTGTTCCTTGCTGCCTGTACAACTCTCTCTTCCTCTTAATCAGTGTTACAATCTCCCTCGAGAACCAAGGTTCCTTATTCCTATTTACTTTGTCTTTAATCCTGACAGGAGCATACAAACTCTGCACTCTCAAAATTTCTCCTTTGAAGGCCTCCCACTTTCCATTTACATCCTTACCAGAGAACAGCCTGTGCCAATATACATTGGCATGAATGCCCACAATACATCAGTGACTTGCAAAATGCATGGCATGAGTTAAAGTAGCAAATATGTTCAGATTTATATAAAGTATTAAGGATCTATTTTCCCCCTGTAGTGCTGGTAGCTTGGATGTTACAGAGCCTCCAAGGTGGGCATGCTTTGGTCTTGAACAACACTGCCTGGTTAATATAAGCACAAGATACCACCTTGGTAAAAGAGTTTAAGCATGTGGAAGTTTAAGCAGGGTGGAAGAGTCAATTACTAGGGGGCATAGGTTTAAGGAGCGAGGGGCAAGGTTTAAAGGAGATGTACAAGGCTAGTTTTTTACACGGGCAATGGTGGGTGCCTGGAACTCACTGCCGAGGCAGGTAGTGGAAGCAGATACGATAGTGACTTTTAAGGGGCGTCTTGACAAATACGTGAATTGGATGGGAATAGAGGGATATGGTCCCCGGAAGGGTAAGGGGTTTTAGTTCAGTTGGGCAGCACGGTCGGTGCAGGCTTGGAGGGCCGAAGGGCCTGTTCCTGTGCTGTAATTTTCTTTGTTCTTTGTATGTGCTACAAAAGAACAAAGAACAAAGAACAATACAGCACAGGAACAAGTCCTTCGGCCCTCCAAGCCCGTGCCGCTCCCTGGTCCAAACTAGACCATTCTTTTGTATCCCTCCATTCCCACTCCGTTCATATGGCTATCTAGATAAGTCTTAAACGTTCCCAGTGTGTCCGCCTCCACCACCTTGCCTGGCAGCGCATTCCAGGCCCCCACCACCCTCTGTGTAAAATATGTCCTTCTGATATCTGTGTTAAACTTCCCCCCCTTCACCTTGAACCTATGACCCCTCGTGAACGTCACCACCGACCTGGGGAAAAGCTTCCCACCGTTCACCCTATCTATGCCTTTCATAATTTTATACACCTCTATTAAGTCTCCCCTCATCCTCCATCTTTCCAGGGAGAACAACCTCAGTTTACCCAATCTCTCCTCATAACTAAGCCCCTCCATACCAGGCAACATCCTGGTAAACCTCCTCTGTACTCTCTCTAACGCCTCCACGTCCTTCTGGTAGTGTGGCGACCAGAGGATGATTAAGCCTCCGATTAGCAATTAAATTGGCTCCTAATGCTCATTGAAAAGACTGCATGACATTTTGCTCACAAGCACTGCAATTAAAAGTTTATTTATTAGTCACAAGTAGGCTTACATTAACACTGCAATGAAGTTACTGTGAAAATTCCCTAGTCGCCACACTCTGGCGCCTGTTCGGGTACACTGAGGGAGAATTTAGCATGGCCATTGCACCTAACCAGCATGTCTTTCAGACTGTGGGAGAAAACCGGAGCACCCAGAGGAAACCCACGCAGACATAGGGGAGAACGTGCAGACTCCGCACAGACAGTGTCCCAAGCCAGGAATTGATACCAGGTCCCTGGTGCTGTGAGGCAGCAGTGCTAACCACTGTGCCATCTCTCCTAACAGCAACCACTGAATAAAAGTAAAGAAATCACTGGTGAAAATTGCGATTGCCTCTTACAACCATATTGACTGTCACTGTTGACTTGCTGCGGGAGTTTGACTGAAAACATTGCATTTGAAGAGATTTTAAGGAGTTTAAAAGGAGGAAAGTGAGGTAGAGAGCTGCCGTAAGTTCATCCCAAGCAGCATCATGTTTGGTGGATGGCTGCTGAGAATCTGGAGGTGGTAATTCTGATGTTCTCCTGTGATGTCCTTGCATAACTTTGGGCAGTGATCGCCCTGCCTCAGACTGCACCATTTCAGCATGGGCTTGATCAGTCTGGGTCAACAGACTGACAGCCAACTGCAGGCCAATGGCAGAGTGGCAGGGGAGGAAGCAGGAATATTGCCATCCAGAAAGAAGCCAGTAGGTTCCTGAATCATGATTCCAAACACACTACCAACACCATGATTTGGTGGAGGACAAATTTACAAGTTCCTCTCACTGGCATCTACCTGGCAATGTGAACCCAGCAACCTGGGTTCGATTCCCGGCTTGGGTCACTGTCTGTGTGGAGTTAGCACGTTCTCCCCGTGTTTGCATGGGTTTCCTCTGGGTGCAACGGTTTCCCCCCACAGTCCAAAGATGTGCAGGTTAGGTGCATTGGCCATGCCAAATTCTCCCTCAGTGTACCTGAACAGGTGCCGGAGTGTGGCAACTAGGGGATTTTCACAGTAACTTCGTTGCAAAGTGAATGTAAACCTACTTGTGACTAATAAATAAACTTTACTTTAGCTATCTTTTCTCAGAAGAGAAAGCCTGGAGGCTTAGGTCAGAGGATAAGATAATGAAGCAGCATTTGAGGAGGTATTACTCTACAAGGTGCAACACTGCCCAAGGAATTTGCAGAAATCACAGTTCCCGTGAAAAGTTAAGTGAGGACTTCTTTGTGAGACTGATGTGCTGCTTCACCAAACGGTCTATAGGGGAGCTGTGTCTGATATTAATGATGTGGAGATGCCGGCATTGGACTGGGGTAAACACAGTAAGAGTTTTAACAACACCAGGTTAAAGTCCAACAGGTTTATTTGGTAGCAAATGCATTTGGTAGCAAATAAATGGCATTTGCTACCAAATAAAGCTGTTGGACTTTAACCTGGTGTTGTTAAAACTCTTACTCTGATATTAATGGCAGATCTGCAGCCAAAACTAACCATCCAGTCAGTTCAGCTTGTAAACCCCAGTAGGTCATAGAAGCTCAGTCATTGAGTGTATACAAATCTAAGATAAGCTGAGCTTTGGGACTCTAGAAAAGCAAAGGATAGGGGGATTGGGTGGGAAAATGGAGTTGATGTCAAGAGTGAGTAATAATTGTATTGATGACAGATCAGGCTCAACAGCCCGAATGGTCTACTTGTGTTCCTATTCCTTATGTTCTTATGAAGCCAACAGTAAATCCAATGGATGTAATTTTAGCAAACCTATAACTATAATCATATCAAACCCTAGGCTACATTTTCCTCGAGATTCCCTCCCTGCTACCAACCCCCACCCCATTCCCAAAACTCACATTTTCTCTAAAGCACCCCATTTTGTATAATTTCTGGTAATTTAGGAGCTTTGACCTCATACTCTTTTTAATCACACTCAATCTCCTTGAATAACTTTTATTAATGATGCTGCCTTTCTCCTTGTACAAGTTTGCCAGTAAAAATAAAAGTGCAGGTGACAGTTATTAGCCAGCGTACTTGATTAGGAATGAAATTGGAACCCATTATTTAATAAAGGGAGCCAGATTTGATAAATGCAACAAGTGACGTCTTCCACCTGGTTATTCTGGGGAAGCACAGCCTGTCAGCTGTTGAAAAGAAGTGAAGTTACCGGCATTCACACAATGAAACCATGTCACGCTGTTTGCAGAATAGGCTAGACCATGAACGCTAAATATTGACTTCTAACTTGCAATATCTAACAATCAAGATCTTGAACAAAATACTGAGACTTTTTGCTTGTAAGAATAAACAAAATATAATAGCAAGTTACAACAATAACAATTTATTTTATAAAGAGCATTTAATGAAATTAAGTGCCCCAAGGCACTACACAGGACATTAGAAAACAAAATATGACACCGAGCCACAGAAGGAGAAATTAGGTCAGATGTCTGAAAGTTTGGTCGAAGAGGTTGATTTTGAGGAGTGTGTTCAAGGGGGAAAGCAAAGTAGAGAGATATATGGAGGGAATTCCAGAGCTTGGGGCCTAACCAAATGAAGGCATGGCCACCAATGGTGGAGCTAATAAAATTGGGAGTACACAAGAGGCCAGAATTGGAGGAGTACAGATACCTCAAAGGGTTGTAGAGCTTCTGTTTCACTCTCACAGGTCTCTCCTCCTCACCCCCTCCTCCCTTGATCTCACAGGGTAGATCAGGGCTTCCAAACTTGGGGGTTCTGACAACTGCACCACTGCCCCACCCCCCCCCCCCCCCCCCACAAATATTCACAAGTCTCTTCCCCGGCAGGACCCAGCTAGTGTGGTGGGGGGTTGGGATGGACAAGGTCAATGGGGGAGGGGGGGCATGTTGCAAGGCCTGGGGACAGGTAGGCTCCAATGGACACACAAGGCCTGTAAAGGAGGTATCAACTGCTCCCTCTCCCCCCAGCCACTAGCTCTACCAGTGAAAATTGCTGGGCTGCACACTTGGTCTAGGCCTCTCTTACCATGGGTAAAATTCCAGTGGCAGGAGAAAAGTTAAGAAAATTAGCAAACAAGTGGCACGGTGGCACAGTGGTTTGCACTGCTGTCTCATAGCGCCAGGGACTCGGGGGGGGGGCGGGGGGGGGTGGCGGTAGGGAGCCGGGTCAGATCGCTCTCTGGTTGGGGTATAAGGGGTCAGATGGCTGTCTGGTGGGGAGGGGCAAGGGGGGGTCCGTTGCCACTCTGCATGCGATCGGTGGGGGGAATGGGAGGTCTGCCGTCACTCTGCGTGCGATCGGTGAGGGGGAAAGGGGGTCCGCTGCCACTCTGCGTGCGATTGGTGGGGAGGAAGGAGGGCAGGGGGCCATCATCGGTCTGGGTGGTGGGGGGATAAGGGACACAGTTATGTTGTGGGGGTGCGGCAATGTCTGTCGGGGCCAGGGGGGAGACATTATCCGGCCCGGGAGCGATGTGGCAGCGGAGCATTTTTCTATTTTTTTTAACTGCACATGCGCAGTTGAAGACACCGATCGGAGCAGCAATGTTTCGGGCGTGTTAAGCCCCACCCACAGGCTTATGCAGCGTGATTCAGAATCGCTGATATTTTTTCAGGTAGAGTGCATTTGGGGGCGTCTGAGAACAGGCCTAAAAGTCGGATCTGAAACACCCCCAGATTCAGCACTTAGAATCAAAATGGTAAAATCGGGCCCTCATCTCGGTTCCTTGTTGCTGGAAATTATACAGCTAATGAAGACTGGGTTCTGCAAGCTTTGTATTGTTCCAATGTTCTCCCTTTCACTCCTCAAGGCAGAGACTTTTGCTGGAATGCAAGTTGGATCTTGACAAACTGGATGTCTTGCCAAAATGGCCATTCTAATGCATAAGCCAACGTAATTCAACCAGGTTGGAGCAAAAATTACTGAAACTGATCCATCCCTGCCTTTATCCAATGTCCATACATGGGCTCTGGATGCAATCACAATTGGTAACCATAACTGATTATTTCCCTCCCTAGCCTGAGGGATACAAAAGTCATCGTAGTCATTCAGCATTTCAGGACAAACGGTACATCCATGGGGACACATACGTCCCTCTAACTTTGATTGGAATCAATTGATCAAAATAAAGAGTGTACTGGAGGGAAAGGGAAACTCACCTTGTGTGAGTAAACATGGAAGTTTGTACAGGAAGCAGCCCCATGAGTGATATGTCTGAAGCAACTGCTTAAGGCATGAAACTTGGAGAGAATTGGCACATAGTGGTGTCCTGAGAATTGGAATGGATATTGTAAAGCTTGAAGGACTAGATTTGAAAATAGTATAGTTCAGTTAAATGTGCACTTGTGTGGTATCTCTCATGGTGATGTGTTGCACTGCACTCAGTGAGTCCCAGTTGCTGTGGCAACATGAACCTTCGTACATACGCATGCATGTTGTAGTTTGGAGTTTTGAACAGTGATGGTCGGGGCTCCAACATTCTTTCCTTTACATAGCTGGGCAGGAATCAGTCCTGCTCCTACCGCCTGCCGTTAGTGTGTGGGAAGGATTATCAGGTTGATATTTAACCTGTTTGGTCACGTTATGAACGCACCTTCCGTGACCATCAAGTCCTGGGGTGGGACTGAAACCCAGAGCTTCTGGCTCAGAGTCAGGGATGCTACCCACTGTGTGACAGACCCTAACCCTAACCCTTACCAACATGACTAATAAATTCTAAACTGCGAAAGAGAAACAAGTCATTGAGTGTCTTTCAGACAGAGATAGATAGGTTCTTGATTAATAAGGGGATTAGGGGTTATGGGGAAAAGGAAGGAGAATGGGAATGAGAAACATATCAGCCATGATTGAATGGCGAAGCAGACTCAATGGGCCGAGTGGCCTAATTCTGCTCTTATGGTCTAACAGTAGTGGCATGTAGAGGGAAAGGACCTGAAAGGATCCAGACACCAGGCGCTGTTGTGCGTGCACACTTGGCTCACACAGCATTCACTGGCACGTGGTTTCTCCCACATCTGGTGTGTGGCCAGCAGCCAGTGCCAGAAGTGGTGTTCACCTGCATGTGGTGAGAGCACTTGCTGCCTGCAGTCCTGTCCATTGCTGGCCCACTCTCTGCTGCATCCCCTCTCCTGAGCCCTCGGCACCCCTCCACCCTTTACATTTACAGTACCACTCAGTTGCAGAGGAAACTTCCCACTACGTTGTCCTATTGCATGCGCCCAAGGAAAGAAACAACCTGGGTAAGATACAGAATAAATCTGAATACTGTTCATTAAAATTGTCAAAATATCTTTACAGTCCCCCATTAGACCAGGAAAATGCTATATTCTGGAGTATTAGAGTCACATCTTGAAATGGTTTATTCTGAATGTTAGTTTAGGATTCGTCTAAATGCATACAATAATTATCTGATACTCAATCTGCTCAGATACTATTTGTATTTTAAAAAAGGCCAATCTTGAGTTCTTAGAGAAAAGGGTATAGCATTTTTTGCAGTTTCCAGTTCAGGGTTTAATTTTTTCCCCATGCACTGTGGCCAAATCAACAAATTGCTAAACAGAACATTTAATATAAAGATAACTGAAATCAGTGTTCCTGCTCGAGTATAAAGAGATGACTATAGTCACTGTAAACCTCCCTCAGGATCCAACACCTCGCTCTCTAACCCAGCAGAACCACTGCTTTCATCTTTCTGCCTCTGTTAAATCTGCGCCATCTTTAAAACAGGCAGGGACCCATCTTGGGTCACTGTCTGTGCGGAGTCTGCACGTTCTCCCCGTGTCTGCGTGGGTTTCCTCCGGGTGCTCCGGTTTCCTCCCACAGTCTGAAAGACATGCTGATTAGGTGCATTGGCCGTGCTAAATTCTCCCTCAGTGTACCCGAACAGGCGCCAGAGTGTGGCGACTAGGGGATTTTCACAGTAACTTCATTGCAGAGTTAATGTAAGCCTACTTGTGACACTAATAAATAAACTTTAAACTTATATATTACTCCAGTTTCACAGCACTGTGGATGTACCTATACCTCAGGAACTGCAGCGGTTCAAGAAGGCAGCTCACCACCACCTTCTCAAGGGCAATTAGCATTGGGTAATAAATGCTGGCCCAGCCAGTGATATTGGTCTGAACTGATTTTTCCTTCTAGGTAGAGCTTATTTTTGGGGTGGGTTGGGGCAAGTTGTGGTTGTTGACACAGTACATTTTTACATTTATTTTCCATATTTTACATTATTTTATGATATGGATATGGAACATATGAAACAATTTAACTGAGACCTGGTGGAGTGGGCATGGGGCGGGGAAAATTCCCAGCATTGGGAAAACTGGCCCCAGGTATCACAGCTTGGAATGGCTCGTGCCCTGACCAACACCGCAAACAACAAAGGGTTGTGAAGGTAGCCCAGTCCATCGCGCAAACCAGCCTCCCATCCATTGACCCTATCTACACTTCCCCCTCAGAAAAGCAGCCAGCATAATGAAGGATCCCATGCAGCCTGGACATATTTTCTTCCACCTTCTTCCGTCGGGAAAAAGATACAAAAATCTGAGATCACGTACCAACCGACTCAAGAACAGCTTCTTCCCTGCTGCCATCAGACTTTTGAATGGACCTATCTCACATTAAATTGATCTTTCTCTACACCCTAGCTATGACTGTAACAGTACATTCTGCACTCTCTCCTTTCCTTCCCTATGTACGGTATGCTTTGTCTGTATAGCAAGAAACAATACTTTTCACTGTATGCTAATAAATGTGGCAATATAAATCAAATCAAATCAAAGAGGCCACATCTTGATACTGAGACCCAGGATGTCGCTAGACCTGAGGACGCAGTGATCTGTCACACAACAGCATGTGTGTAAGCCTCCGAGTTATGTGAGCATTGTCCTCACAGAGTGATTCAGCAGGACCGCAACCTGGCAATTTTGCATTTGCATTTCCTTGCCATCTGTGACCCCCTCGGTTTTGACAGAGAAGTCAATGATAATTTAGTCTCTTCATTGATACTGATGAATGCTCAGAAGATGTACTGGAGCTTTCATACTATTGCAGTCCTTGACGTTGTCCATCTCACAAAGGTCAATCCTTGCTATGAAACCTAAGACACTGATTGCACAGTCATGTAATATAATCCATATTGACTACTGCACTGCGATAGATTCCATCAAGCAACACTAAGCAACCATTCAAGAGCAAAGTAAGATCCTCATAGGTAATTGGATGGCTTCATTGGGATTATGCACTGACATCACATAATCATGCCTGTCTCGCAGACATTCCAAATATCACCGAGTGAAGCCAACCTCAATCGCTCATGCATGGGGAGACTGGGAACTAATAAAGGAGTAATGTTCAGCCCTAAAAGTGGATACAAAACAATGCTGCAGGGAGGCATGAAGAGCTACGGTGCTCAATAATGAATAATACTTTTATCAAAAACTCACAGTCATTGCCAAGTGCACTTGGGTGAAAAGACTCCAATGTGGGTCGCGATAAATAATTATAACATCCACGGTACAGCAGCATCAGGATAATCACTGACCTTCCATGAACAATTCTCATGAGGTCACGCAATGTGAGTTCAGATGCAAAGCTTACATCTGCATTGTCCAGCAATCATCTTTATATTCAAAGTGCCTTTGTTCATGTCACTGATGTGGAACTAAAGACTGTGTTAACATTGTCTTACTTGATGAAACTGAGGGACCAGATGGGAGATAATTGCAGGGGTGGGAGGTCATTTGGTACCTTTGAATGAATGTGGGAAATGCGTCACATCGATGAGTCATTCAATACCTGAGATTTGATGAGGGATAAAAGCAAAATATGCTGACAATAGTTCACATTATTAACAGCAAATGAACACCCCTGTCAAAACTTCTTAATTTTCCTTACTGTATCATAGAAACCCTACAGTGCAGAAGGAGGCCATTCGGCCCATCGAGTCTGCACCGACCACAATCCCACCCAGGCCCTACCCCCACATATTTACCCGCTAATCCCTCTAACCTACGCATTTTAGGATTCTAAGGGGCAATTTCTAACCTGGCCAATCAACCTAACCCGCACATCTTTGGACTGTGGGAGGAAACCGGAGCACCCGGAGGAAACCCACGCAGACACGAGGAGAATGTGCAAACTCCACACAGACAGTGACCTGAGCCGGGAATCGAACCCGGGACCCTGGAGCTGTGAAGCAGCAGTGCTAACCACTGCGCTACCGTGCCACCCTGCGCTACCGTGCCAATCACTACATTATTGCAGCCCAACATCTGCAGCAGAGGTGGAGGCAACCTACTGATTGCTGCACCTTGACCTGCTGGAGTTGATGGGTCAATGGGAAAGAGGGGATTTGGAGCGGCAGGCCAACCTTGGAGACTCCTGGGGGGGAAGTCCCCAGGATGTCTGGCCGACGCTCCTCTCCCTTCAGGTGCCCAGGAGCCCTTCTCTGTTTACCCTGCAGTGTTCACTTTAATAACTCGGCAGGATGCACTTTAATTACTCTGCAGTGTGCACTCCCAAATGGTTCAGAAATTGTGAAATTGGTTATGTTGTGGTGAAATTAAAGTGATGGACACAAAATGGTTACCTGGCACACAAAATGGACTCTGGGAAGGGACATTAAGAGGCACAGACAGTTACACAGAGTTAAAACCTGCAGTATCTGAATTGCTGCAGGAAACTGGTCAGAGCTTGAGGCACTTTAGATAAGAGCAGACCCAGAACAATGAGTTTGATAATAAGGTCAGCCACTGATGGGGACATAAATGCATAAATGTAACAAGATCAGCCACTGAATGTATATATCGAAACCAGTCATTGATAGAGGACATAACTGCATAAATGTATCCATTCTATGTACAATGATATGTTAACTGTCCATGTCCGTACCTGTCTGCTTGTAACGATGTGTTAACTGTCGATGTCCGTATCTGTCTACTCAGCTTGTAACGATGTGTTAACGGCTAATGTCCGTACTGCCTATTGTCTAAAAGGTATAAAGATGGTCAACTACCATTGTGTAGTTGAGAAGGTAGCTGCCAAGTACTGTGGAGTACCAGTGCTTTCTCCCAAAGCTTTGTCTGAAATAAAACTGTTTTGCTGAACCTCCAAGTCTGACTCCGAAGTGGTAAATTTCCCACAACAGGTTACTTAAAATTTTATGGGGATAAACAAAATGGGAAAGTTAGAGTAAGGTTATATTGTACAGTAACCATCATAGTTGGGAGAATTTTTTTGTATTTGCTCACTGGATGTGGCCACCGGCTAAAAGGGCAATATTTGTTGCCATTCCTACATAATTGTCCTTGCTGGACCATTTCAAAGGCAGTTAAGAATCAACCACAATTGCTATTTGTCTGGAGTCACCATGTAAGCTAGATCAGGTAATGAAGGCATATTTTCTCCTTAAAGGACATTAGTTATGACAACCCTGTAGTTTTATGGTCGATGTTCCTGATACTAATGTGTTAATTTCTGATTTGTTTAATTCCCAGAATTTAAGTTTCCATCCTGGCTATATGGGATTTTGACTCATTTTACTGGATCAGGGATGTGATCAGTAGCAGGGATGTGTTGTTGCAGTTATACAGGGCCTTGGTGAGGCCACACCTAGAATATTGTGTGCAGTTTTGGTCTCCTTTTCTGAGTAAGGATGTTCTTTCTCTCGAGGGAGTGCAGTGAAGGTTTACCAGGCTGATTCCGGGGATGGCGGGACTGATGTATGAGGAGAGATTGACTAGGTTAGGATTGTTTTTGCTGGAGTTCCGATGAATGAGGGGGGGTCTCAGAGACTTATAAAATTCTAACAGGACTAGACAGGATAGATGCAGGAAGGATATTCCCGATGGTGGGGGAGTTCAGAACCAGAGGTCACAGTCTGAGGATTCGGGGTAGGCTATTTAGGAAGGAGGTGAGGAGACATTTCTTCACCCAAAGAGTGGTGAGCCCGTGGAATTCATTACCACAGGAAGTAGTTGATGCCAAAACATTGAATGTATTCAAGAGGCGGCTGGATATAGCACTTGGGGCGAATGGGATCAAAGGTTATGGGGAGAAAGCAGGATTAGGCTATTGAGTTGGACGATCAGCCATGATCGCAATGAATGGCGGAGCAGGCTCGAAGGGCCAGATGGCCTCCTCCTGCTCCTATCTTCTATGTTTCTATTATTGGTCTAGGTCTGCTGGATTACTAATCCGGTACCATAACCACAATGTTAACATACTCCATTATGGAAACAACAATGAAGAAGTGAATTTAAAATGCCATGTTGTGATCTCATTGTACATTTGAATAGAATGAAACAGTGTTATTAACTATACCAACAGTAAGAACTTCAACTGATCCGTGACACTAAATTAACATAATTCACAATGCTGCATCTTATTTGATGTCAGCAACTGAGTGAATGAAACATTAAATAAACTAAGCAAGTGGAAGACACTTTTTGAGAGCCCCTCACCATCCCTTTATGTAATTCATACTGCATTTTCAGTTTGGTTCAAGGGCTAGAGCTTTATTGGTAACCCAACAATCCATATTTTATAACCAGCGGATATCATTAGGAAAGTCCCCCAAATCTCACATTTTGATTATGTCCTTATATCTTTTAAATTAACTTTTCCCAATCCCGTGAGATGGGTTTGGCTTGGCTAGTGTGTAAAATGTATATTTATTTTAAAAAACTGTCACCTTGATCATAAACCAAAAGACAGGACACAGGAGCAGAAGTAGGCCATTCGGCCCATCAAGTATGCTCAGACATTCAGTGAGATCATGACTGATCTGATGTGATAATCCTGAACTCTACTTTCCCACGTTATCTCCATAACCCTTGATTCCCTTACTGATTAAAAATCCATGTATCTCAGCCTTGAACCTACTTAACGACCTGGTCTCTAAAACCCTCTGTGGTAAAGAATTCCAGAGATTCACTGTCCCCTGAGAGAAGAAATTCCTCCTCATCTCTGTTTTAAATGGGCGATCCCTTACTCTGCAGTTACACCCTCTGGTCCGAGACACTCCCACAAAGGGAAACAACCTCTCAGCATTTATTCTGAGAATCCTATATGTCTCAATAAGGTCACCTCGCATTCTTCTAAACTTCAATGTGTACAAGCCCAACCTACTCAACCACTCCTCATAAGTAATTCCCTCCAAAGCTGGGATCAGTCTTGTGAACCTTCTCTGCACTGCCTCCATTGCCAGATTATCTTTCCTTAGATAAGGAGACCAAAACTGTTCACAGTATAACTGGTATGGTCTAACCAGTGCCTTGTATAGTTTTAGCAAGACTTTCATATTTTTACACTTCATTCCTTTTGAAATAAAGGCCAACATTCCACTTGCCTTCCCTATTACCTATTGAACTTGCATGCTAGCTTTTTGTGATTAATGCTTAAGGACCCCCAAATCGCTCTGTGCTGCCGTTTTCTGCAATTTTTCTCTATTTAAATACTTATTATTCCAACCAAAGTGCATAACTTCACATTTTCATCCATTATGTTTGTTCCATCTGCAACATTTTTGCCCACTCACATAACTTGTCTATGTCCCTCTGTTGACTCCTTGTGTCACCCTCACCACTTGCTTTCCCACCTAGGTTTGTGTCATCCACAAACTTGGCAATAGTACATTCATTCCACTTCCAAGGAGCTATGGACCTGTACCCCTAGATCTCTTTGTTCTGCAACTCTCCCCAACGCCCTGCCATTGACTGAGTAAGTCCTGCCCTGGTTCAATCTACCAAAATGCATTCCAAAAGCGAAAATGCTGGAAAAGCTCATCCCTCCTCCTGCAGTATAAATATCTCCCACTTTCTGTGCCTTTTAGCTGTGATAAAGGGTCATCTGGACTCGAAACGTCAGCTCTTTTCTCTCCTTGCAAATGCTGCCAGACCTGCTGAGATTTCCCAGTGTTTTCTCTTTTGGAATGCATTTCGGTAGATTGAACCAGGGCAGGACTTACTCAGTTAACGGCAGGGTGTTGGGGAGAGTTGCAGAACAAAGAGATCTAGGGGTACAGGTTCATAGCTCCTTGAAAGTGGAGTCACAGGTGGACAAGGTGGTGAAGAAGGCATTCGGCATACTTGGTTTCATTGGTCAGAACATTGAATATAGGAGTTGGGACGTTTTGTTGAAGTTGTACAAGACATTGGTAAGGCCACACTTGGAATACTGTGTACAGTTCTGTTCACCCAATTATAGTAAGGATATTAAACTAGAAAGAGTGCAGAAAAGATTTACTAGGATGCTACCGGGACTTGATGTTTTGAGTCATAAGGAGAGGCTGGATAGACTGGGACTTTTTTCCTTGGAGCGTAGGAGGCTGACGGGTGATCTTACAGTGATCTATAAAATAATGGGGAGCATAGAGCATCGACACTCTGGCGGGGCCCTCCAATACAGCCCTGATATCGCCCCGGGTTGTGGTGGTGTGCTGTGCCCTCCACAACCTGGCGCAGCAGCGAGGAGACCTTTTTGAGGAGGATGACACGGAGGCTGATCAGCCGGGCGTCGCTGGGGAGGAGGCCGCCCAGCAGGAGGAGGAGGAAGAGGAGGAGGACGAGCAAAAAACACCCAGGCGCTGGAGGGCTGGCAGCAGCAAGGATCAGGCGTGCGAGGGCAGTGAGTGAGGCCCTGATCACCATGCGCTTTGGTCACTAGGGGCCTGTGTTTCTGCACATGGGTTCCATTTCCTCCCCCACTCCTTGAAGCCCTACAATCTCCTGCAACATTTAACACCAGAGTGGTGGGCCTGAGTACGCTGTGTTAGCAAGTTTGCTGTGGCAGGCAGGAAGGTGATGAAGACTCGCTACGCGCCATTGTGATGATGCTCTGTTGCAAACTAGTCTGACTCCTACCTGAACTCTGCATGCACACCGGCACCTGGGCCCACATCTGGGTGGCGGGTAAGGGAGCACTAAACCCCCATGCAAGGCCTGGGGGAGGGGAGGAGGGTGGGAATCTCTCATGGGTTCTGGGGATGCCATGGCGGATGCGGTAAGTCGCTGCCATTGCATAACACCCGATGTAGCCAGTGAATTATTTGAACGCCTTGATTTTCTCAGCAGCAGTGTGTTGAGGAGCCTCCCCCAATGACATCTGCCGACCATCGGGGTATGTACATTCCTGTTGGAGGCTAATTAGAGACTAATGTGGGGATGGCCTTGGCGAGATGTTCGTCTTCATCAATGACATGTTGAAGGCTCCGGAGGAGTCTTCCTTTGGACTCATGGTGAACAATCACTGAAACAACTCTATGATGACATGAACAAGTTCCATCCCACCATCAGGCTCACCATAGACTACTCTCCGGAATCGGTTGCATTCTTGGACACACGCATCTCCATTAAGGACGGTCACCTCAGCACCTCACTGTACCGCAAGCCCACGGATAACCTCATGATGCTCCACTTCTCCAGCTTCCACCCTAAACACGTTAAAGAAGCCATCCCCTACGGACAAGCCCTCCGAATACACAGGATCTGCTCGGATGAGGAGGATCGCAACAGACACCTCCAGACGCTGAAAGATGCCCTCATAAGAACAGTTCCAACGCGCCACAGCGAAAAACCGCACCGACCTCCTCAGAAGACAAACACGGGACACAGTGGACAGAGTACCCTTCGTTGTCCAGTACTTCCCCGGAGCGGAGAAGCTACGGCATCTCCTCCGGAGCCTTCAACATGTCATTGATGAAGACGAACATCTCGCCAAGGCCATCCCCACACCCCCACTTCTTGCCTTCAAACAACCGCACAACCTCAAACAGACCATTGTCCGCAGCAAACTACCCAGCCTTCAGGAGAACAGTGACCATGACACCACACAACCCTGCCACAGCAACCTCTGCAAGACGTGCCGGATCATCGACACAGATGCCATCATCTCATGTGAGAACACCATCCACCAGGTACACGGTACATACTCTTGCAATTCGGCCAACGTTGTCTACCTGATACGCTGCAAGAAAGGATGTCCCGAGGCATGGTACATTGGGGAAACTATGCAGACGCTGCGACAACGGATGAATGAACACCGCTCGACAATCACCAGGCAAGACTGTTCTCTTCCTGTTGGGGAGCACTTCAGCGGTCACGGGCATTCGGCCTCTGATATTCGGGTAAGCGTTCTCCAAGGCGGCCTTCGCGACATACGACAGCGCAGAGTCGCTGAGCAGAAACTGATAGCCAAGTTCCGCACACACGAGGACGGCCTCAACCGGGATATTGGGTTCATGTCACACTATTTGTAACTCCCACAGTTGCGTGGACCTGCAGAGTTTCACTGGCTGTCTTGTCTGGAGACAATACACATCTTTTTAGCCTGTCTTGATGCTCTCTCCACTCACATTGTTTCGTTTCTTAAAGACTTGATTAGTTGTAAGTATTCGCATTCCAACCATTATTCATGTAATTTGAGTCTGTGTCTTTATAAGCTCTGTTTGTGAACAGAATTCCCACTCACCTGAAGAAGGGGCTAAGAGCTCCGAAAGCTTGTGTGGCTTTTGCTACCAAATAAACCTGTTGGACTTTAACCTGGTGTTGTTAAACTTCTTACTGTGTTTACCCCAGTCCAACGCTGGCATCTCCACATCATGGTAAATTAGGCCCCGCCCACTGCCTCTGGCAGCTGGAAATGGTCTAGCCCATATTTTCAAACACTGAGTGCATTTGATTCGGGCTGAAAACTCACCCAAAAAACGGATCAGGAACTCTCCCGTTTTCATGCTCGCCGGACACTTAGAAAAAAATCTCGTAAAGTTCCGCCCCTTTGCCTTCCATTGGTCAGTCAATCCTCTATCCATGCCAATATATGACCCCCAACACATGGGGGTATGAAAATAGATAAATCCTGTTGCTTTTGGAAAGTGGCTGGTCTTTCACCTTTGTGATCTGGTTTGGAATCCAGTCTGGACTGACAGTTTTGAAAATCTCTTGGTTCCAGCTACGTTTGATGGAGAACAGCACACACTGAGTCTGCCGGCCGTCAACAGTATCGTCTTCATCCTGCGCTTCCTGGAGAACCTCTGCCACAGTTTGCACTGTGATAACCTGTTCAGCAGCCAGCCATTCACCGTGTACAATGCGACTTCTCAGACCCCTGTGGAATATGAAAGTGGGAGAATACAAGCAGGTAAATGGAACTGACTCACCTATCCACTATTATTCATAATTGCTTTTTAAGGCATTTCTCTGTGTTGTTTAAAAAGTTTTTAAAAATGATCCCTGCCAGATTAATATCTGGATGAAGCATTAATGGAGGAATGTCTTGGAATGTACTGAACTCTGACTTGTGATCAGTCCTGTCCAATGCGTTCTTGCCGCTTTCACGGTGCTCGGTTTCTGTGACTTGAGTATCTTTGTTGTTTTTTTAAATGCGGACAATGAGAATGATGTTCAGTAATTTACTTTATTAAATTAAAAAGTTTAAAAATTAAACAGTGGCTTCCTGCTGTGGAACTGAGTGATGTACACCAGAAGAATACTAGTTTGATACATATCTGTGGCCAGCAAAGAGTGACTTTATCACTGCCCAGAGATTGGTGTGTATATTTTTCAATGTGTTAGGTGCCAGCAGGAGTGCTGGACTGCCCCAAACACTCATGTGAACATGTTGGGCTGATTCTCCCATCGCGACCCGCAACTCTTCTGGTGGGTCCGGTCCGGAGAATCGCGTACTGGCCATTTTGCGGGATTCGCACATGCGTTGGGGACACATGTGCGTCTCCCAGAGCCGGAGAACAGTCGCAGTCGGGACCGCGCTGGAAACCGGCGGGAAGAGAGGTAAGTCATATGAATCTTTTTAAAATGTATTTAAAATATATTTTGCATGTGATTTTCGAGCCCGGCACAGAACTTGCATCTCCCACCCCGCCAAGAGTACTTCATTCTAACGGGGTTTAGAGGAGCTCCCCACTTGCCGGGCCCGATAGCATCTCCCACCCCGCCAGGAGTACTTCATTCTGGCGGGGTTTAGAGGAGCTCCCCATGTTCGGGGAACTAGAGGGATACCCTGCCGGAATGAAGGAGGGGGGGGGGGGGCAATTGGGACCCCCCAGGGCGTCAGGCGGTGGGCAGGTGCCCCCCTGGGCATGGGCACCCTGGCAGTGCCAGCCTCTGCCCCGGCACTGCCCAAGGGGCAAAGTGCTCATGCCCAGGGGGCACCTTGGCACTGCCCACTGGGCATGGGGCAGTGCTAACAGGGTGGGGCCCATTGTGGACGGGGCCTAGGGGCAATCAATGGGGGTGGGTGGAGCCCTGCTGCCACTCTGCATGGGGATCAGTCTGGACTGGAGGGAGGGTGGTGATTGGGGCGGGTGGGGGGGCCTGCCTCCCGGGGGGTCTGACCCGGGGCAGGTGGGGGGGGGGGGCGTGGGGTCAGTGGGGGGATTGCCACTGCTGGGGGGGTGGGCTGGACATTGGGGCGCTCCGGGCTGGGGGGAGGGAGGGGGAGTCAGAGCTGGCCTGGGAATTGTTGTTGGGGCTGCCGTGGGGGGAGCTGGAGGGGCAGCACTGTGAGGGTCCTGGGCTGGCCAGCGATCAAGCTGGCCAGCTTGTGAATAGGCCCCGGCCCCTTGGATTTTTAATGAGATTCACGATTGTGACCTCTGCATTGCACAGAGTGCGGAGATTCAGGTCTGAAGCCACACGGAAAAACAGTCGTGATATAGAACAGTTTTCCCACCAATTCAGCACTTTTGGGAAAATTGCCCCCACTGTCTCTAATTTCGTCAATCATGAAAAATAACTACTTGAATGTTGGACGAGAGAGCTCTATACCTGGCAAGACATAGTGCCTGGGCAACAGGCCCTCCGAACAGCAGGGGGCTCCAATCACCGGTTGGAACTACGGCCAGTATTTTACAACTTCTCTCAGGCGAGGCTCGTAAAATCCCGCTTGAGGTCAACGGAGAATTCCGTTCTGCGAGCGTCGCCCGCCCTGATTCTGGGACGGGCAAGGCGGTTAAGCTCTGGCCTACATTACCCATGTAGCTTGTGTCACTGTGCGCCTTTGCAGTGAGTAGTGGCAATATGCGATCAGGGGAGACCCAGCCGCAATCCCTGAAGGGAGTTGTAGTTGTGACGCACGCAGCAGTGATTGGCATCAAGCATTCAGAAGTTTGAACCTGCGAAAGCGCGGGCCCAAGCAGCTGTCACGTGGGCGGGCTGGAATTGGAGCCGCACAGGCGTAAATCCCAGTCCCGGGTAGCTGGAACAAGGATCACAACCATGTAACCCCCTGTACCCCATTCCATCTCCTTCATCCCACTATGATTACTCTGCAGTGTACACTACCCTCTCAATGGGTTAAGAAATTGTGAAACCAATTCCTTATATTTTGATGGGGAATAAACAAAATGGAAGAGTTAGAATAAGGTTATGTTGCAAAGTAACCATCACATTTGGGAGACATTTACACAAAGTTAGCTATGGAGACGTTATGAAACACTGAAGATAGTTCAGAGGTTAGGGTGTGCTACTTTATTCAGTAAGTATGGCAGAGAAAAGATAGTTGAGGATGCAGGCAAGAACTTCTTCACTCAACATGTCAGGAAGTAATGGTTTTAATCAGTGGCAGCACTCCTGAGATAGTATCCGATTTCCTGTGGGAGCTGTAGAACTTCACAGCACAGATGGAAGCTTTTTAGCCCATCATTGTCACTGCACAGCCCTCATAAAAGGGTGGGGAAAAAGAGAGAGTGTGTGAGGGGTGGGAGAAGTGTGTGTGTGGTGGAGTGTGGGGGAAAGAGAGAGTGTGTGAGAGGGCTGAGGGGAGAAGAGGGAGTATGTGTGAGGGGTGGGGGAAAAAGAGAGTGTGTGTGAGGAGTGGGGGAAGAGAGAGGATGCATGTGAGGGGTGGGAGAGATGAGAGAGTGTGTGTGGGGGTGGGGGAAGAGAGAGTGTGTGTGGGGGTGGGGGAAGAGAGAGTGTGTGTGGGGGTGGGGGAAGAGAGAGTGTGTGTGAGGGTGGGGGGAGAGAGAGTGTGTGTGGGGGTGGGGGAAGAGAGAGTGTGTGTGGGGGTGGGGGAAGAGAGAGTGTGTGTGGGGGTGGGGGAAGAGAGAGTGTGTGAGGGGGTGGGGGAAGAAAGAGTGTGTGTGGGGGTGAAGAGAAAGTGTGAGGGGTGGGGAAAGAGGGAATGTGTGTGAGAGGTGGGAGAAAGAGAGAGTGTGAGGGATGGGGGAAGAGAGAGTGTGTGTGAGGGGTGGGGGGAGAGAGAGTGTGTGGGGGGTGGGGGGAGAGAGAGAGTGTGTGAGGGGTGGGAGGGAGAGAGAGTGTGTGCGAGGGGTGGGGGGGGAGAGAGAGAGAGTGTGAGGGGTGGAGGGAGAGAGAGTGTGTGCGAGGGGTGGGGGGAGAGAGAGAGTGTGTGAGGGGTGGGGGAAGAGAGAGTGTGTGAGGGGTGGAGGGAGAGAGAGAGTGTGTGTGAGGGGTGGGGGGGGAGAGAGAGAGAGTGTGCGAGGGGTGGGGGGAGAGAGAGAGTGTGTGTGAGGGGTGGGGGGAGAGAGAGTGGGTGTGAGGGGTTGGGGGGAGAGAGAGTGTGTGAGGGGTGGGGGGAGAGAGAGTGTGCGAGGGGTAGGGGGAGAGAGGGTGTGTGTGAGGGGTTGGGGGGGGAAGAGGGAGGGGTAAGTGAGGGGTAACTTGTTTGCTATTTTATTTGCTTGTACAAAGTATTGAAAATGTGTTACATAGAAACTCCATGATTCATTTCGTTCATTGACAGGGCCCATGGATCCTAACCGACCTGCCATTTCCCGTGCAAGCACTGGCGACTCAAGACTACTCAGTATATAGTTTTCTTTATTTTAAGCTGTTCCCAGTACTCCCTTTTCTACCCTGGAGACCGTCGGCTTGATGGATTTTTTAAATTTCAAATGACCCCAGCCGTACGGCAAAACATCCCTGTTTTCAAGTACACCAGATACTGCATCTCAACCTTCTCTGATTAGAAAAAAAAACCCTTTTTTTCCCCCTTATTTGTGTCTTCCTGGCACTGGCACTTCAGACTTTAATCCCTTTGTTGCTTCTCCCCAGCTTTCCAGTATTTGAAGTCCAAGGACCCACGATGTCTTCTTTCCCCTAATTAGGGTGTTTTCTCGATGTTTCCGATGAAACAAAATCCCAACTCGGCGCCAACTTTCTTTTTGTAATGTTCTAACTATGTGAGGGGCTGTCGGTTTTAACAAAAAGAAAGGAATTTGGTTTGCGCACATAGATTCAAACTCAGAACAACGGATTTATTGTCACAATTGTTGTCTGTACCGAGTACAAACTGGAATTAAAGCTGCAGTCTCTGCAACGCCCCAATGCCATCATCATCAAATCATAGAAACATAGAAAAACTACAGCACAAACAGGCCCTTCGGCCCACAAGTTGTGCCGAACACATCCCTACCTTCTTGACCTACCTATAACCCTCCATCCTATTAAGCTCCATGTACTCATCCAGGAGTCTCTTAAAAGACCCTATTGAGTTCGCCTCCACCACCACTGACGGCAGCCGATTCCACTCGCCCACCACCCTTTGTGTGAAAAACTTACCCCTAACATCTCCCCTGTACCTACCCCCCAGCACCCTAAACCTGTGTCCTCTCGTAGCAGACATTTCCACCCTGGGAAAAAGCCTCTGAGAGTCCACCCGATCTATGCCTCTCAACATCTTATACACCTCTATTAGGTCTCCTCTCATCCTTCGTCTCTCCAAGGAGAAAAGACTGAGCTCCCTCAGCCTATCCTCATAAGGCATGCCACTCAATCCAGGCAACATCCTTGTAAATTTCCTCTGCACCCTTTCAATCTTTTCCACATCCTTCCTATAGTGAGGCGACCAGAACTGAGCACAGTCCTCCAAGTGGGGTCTGACGAGGGTCTTATATAGCTGCATCATTATCCCCGGACTCCTAAACTCAATCCCTCGATTGATAAAGGCCAGCACACCATACACCTTCTTAACCACCTCCTCCACCTGCAGGGCCAATTTCAGAGTCCAATGGACCTGGACCCTTCTGATCCTCTACAGTACTAAGAGTCTTTCCCTTTATGTGAGAGGCTCTGACAGCAAACATATATAAATCAGGGGTAAGGAAAGTATGTGTGGGGGGGTGGGGAAGAAAGTGTGTGTGGGGGGGTGGGGAAGAAAGTATGTGTATGAGGGGTGGGGGAAAGAGAGAACTTGTGTGAGGGGAGACAGAAAGTGTGCGAGGAGTGGGGAAAAGAGTGTGTGGGAAGGGTGGACTTCAGATCCCGGTGATGGGGGCAGGGAGTAAATATAAAGCTGAGCACAAGACCCCACAACCTGTAAATCCTCTTCTGCAAGGGTGTGGGAAATTTGGAGGAGTCAAAACAAGAGATTAACATTAAACCCAATTAACGAAAACGTGTGAAATGTGTTTGTGCTGCAATAAAAGTGATTTTCTTTTGTTGCAGCTGTATGTGTTCTGGGTCTCTGAATGTACACATGATGGCTCCAGCTAGCAATACTCTGAGGGAATCATCCAGGGAATGTAGGACTGGATATGTCGGATGTAGGACTAGATACTGTGAGCTGTAATACTAATGTCTTGAAGATAAAACACTTTGGTCTAGATTTGAAGCAAGCTTGATGGATGGAGGTTGCCTTTGTCTTCTAACTATCAGAGACACTTGGTCAGAGAAAAAATTTATGGAGCTTTATCTACTTGAAGAGGATCCCTGTGCTTATTCACCTGTCAAGGGATTGATAAAGTGATGCAATGTCCATTATATTTTTTACACAACAATGATCTGCAAAAGGAACAGGCTTGATAGTCCAAATTGATTTTTGTACTTTCTTATTATGTTTTGGGAACTGTCATTGCTTCACATACCCAGTTAAGAAGTAACATAACTCATAACTCTAACTGGGTGAGTACAAGTGTCTGATAGTCCTGTACTCAAACAAGGATTGAAGTTCAAGAAATAATTTTAACCATCACTACACCACACACACTCTTCCCCCACCCCTCACACTCACTTCCCCACCCCTCACACACACACACACACACACACTCTTCCCCGACCCCTCACACACACACACACACACTCTTCCCCCACCCCTCACACACACACACTCTTCCCCTACCCCTCACACGTATTCTCTCTCTCCCCCACCCCTCACACACACACTCTTCCTCACCCCTCACACACTCTCTTCCCCCACCCCTCACATGCACTCTCTTTTCCCCCCCACCCTCACACTCTCTCTCTCTTCCCCCACCCCTCACACACACTCTCTCCCCCCACCCCTCACACACACTCCCTCTTGCCCCTCACCTCGCACACACACACACTCTTCCCCCACCCCTCACACACTCTCTCTCTTCCCTCACCCCTCACACACACTCTCTCAATGCAATGTCAGGTTCCACATGTACACCAATGACACCCCAACTCCACTTCACCAGTATCTCTCTCAACCTCTCCGCTGGCTTTTATTGACATGCTGCTTGTTCAAAATCCAGTGTTGAATGAGTAAGACCTTCTCCAGTATTTGGAAGACCAAAATTGTGGTCTACCTGTCATAAACTTTGTTCCCTAGCCACCAACTCAATGCCTGACCCAATGTCTGAACCTGAACCAGACAGTTCATAAGCTTGGATTTTCATTTATCCCTGAGATCAGCTCCTGAACCCATACCCTTTCCATCACTAACGCCGCCTACTCCCATCTCCAAAACATTGTCCATCTCCACTCCTGCCTCAGCTCATCCATTGCTGAAACTCTCATCCATCCATGCCTTTGTTACCTATAGACCTGACTATTCTAGTGCGCTCCTGGCTGGCCCTACATACTCTACCTTCTGTAAACTTCAACTCTGCTGCCCATATCCTAAGTCTCACCAAATCTTTTTCACCCCTCTGCTTTCCTCACCACATTGGCTCCTGGTCAGGCAATGCCTCTCTTATAAAATGCTCATCCTTGTTTTCAAAATTGCCCATGTCCTCACCCGTCTCTGGTATGACATCCACCCAAGGCCTAGGATCAATGTTGGATCGCAGGCCAGAGGTGAGTGATGGTGAGAGGGGAGAGGGCTGTTGAGGATGGGGTCAGCAGCAAGCGTAAGGGGCTGGATCTTAATGGCCATCCCTTCCCAAAAGCACCACAAACATCCTAACCCCCCGCAGATTTACTTGTCGTTCTCCCTACATTTTAAAAAATTTATTTCATGGTATGTGGGCATTGCTGGTCAGCCCAGGATTTATGGCCGATCCTGAATTATCTTTAATTCCAGAAGGCATTTAAGAGTCAACCAGATTGTTGTGGCTCTGGAGACACATGTAGGAACAGACCAGATAAGGGTGGAAGATTTCCTTCCCTAAAGGACATTAAAAAAACCAAATGGGTTTTTAGAACAATCGACAATGGTTTTAAGATCATCATTAGTCTTTAAATTGCAGATTTGTATTGAATTCCAATTTCACCATCTGCCACAGTGGGATTCGAACAAAGTCCCCAAGAGCATTGCCCTGGGCCTCTAGATTACTAGTGACAATGACAATACCACTACACCACTGCCTACCCTAATGCTGGAGGCCTTAAGTGAGCACTAATTGCCCACTTAAGGTCCTCAATTGACAGTGGAGCAGAAAGGCCGCTCATGGGCCTCCCACCATCACTCAGTGTGGGTGAAGGCAAGTAAGTTTTTGGGATCCCCATCTGCCATCCTCCAGCCTGATTAAACGCACCCCTGCCACCAAGCTCACCAAGGATAAGGCACTAAATTCCACCCTTTGGCTCCAAATTTTCATTGGCCTCCTGCACACTCCTACAGTATGTTGGATTGGTCTGTGTGTGGAAGACCTACCAATAATCTAGGGTCTGGGCTGTTATGTAGTGACACTCCAAACATCATCAATACAATTCAGGCTTCATTAGGAACAAAATGTATTTATTGATAAAGAGAAATTATCTACAGGGGTTTGCAACCCAGCTGCTCCAGTCCTTACTTGCTTACTACATGACTTCCAGGTGTATTCTGCCCAAGACAGGACTTCACAACTGAATTTGGCCTAGAATCTCCATCCAATATGGTTCTCTATCTTAGAGAGGATACTTCCATGGAAGGGCCACATAACCTGAGCAGTACCTGACCTGGGATCTGCTGGGTGAAAGGAGATCATGGAACCTTACAGCACAGAAAGAAGCTATTTAACTTATTCTGCTTGGACTGGCTCTTCAGAAATGCCAGACAAACAATGCTCTCTCCCCACAGCCCCTTCAACTATTTATCCAATATCATTTTGAAAGTTACTGTTTAATCTGTTTCCATTACCCATATAGGTACTGCATTCTAGATCAAAAAATATTCTTGCACAAAATAAATTTCCTTCACATTCTCTCTGGTTCTGCTGCCAATTACTTTAAATGTGTGTCCTCCAGTTACCAGCCTTCCTGACAGTGGAAATACCATCTGCCTATCTGCTCCATCAAAACCCCTCATAATTTTGAACATTTCCCTAAATCTCCTCTGTTCTAAGGTGAACAACTCCAATTCACCCCAGTCTCTCCATGTAACAGAAGTCCCTCATCCCTCGTACTACTTTCTGGCCAGCAGAAACTGCCCCATCTGGCTGTTCCTATTTACTATATATCGAGGTTACTGTATTTTGACTTGGGAATAGAAAACAATATTGAATTTTGAGAGTGACCAGTTGAGGGAGGTGACAAATTGTATGGCTGAAGGAGGGCATTGGCCGGCGGGAGGAACTTATAAGATGCAGATGTAGTTCAACGTAGAAAAGTATAAAGTAATATATTGTGGAAAAAAGAATAGAGCAAGAAAAAGCACCTTAAATAGTAAGATTTCAAATGGAGTAGAGAAGCAGAAACACAGGCCACTAAAAGTGACAGAACAAATAAAACAGGAAACAACAATTTGGAGGGTTTGGAGGTGGAGAGGCGGAAAGATTACAATAACTGTCATTGGGCTGGTATCCTGATGCACTATTGCAGCTTTCTAGCTTTTCCAGGGCTGGTAGGTGTTGTATATTTAAGTAGTTGCATGATTGCTTTAAGAGCCAGTCACATGATTTGATGGTGATGTCATTGGGATATTGTACAGGCTGCTGTTTTAGTTTCACTTTCTGTTCTGTGCAGAGGGCAGCTTTTCAATAAACCAGTTGTTGTTAGTTTGAATCGACATGTGCAAACCCCACATCTTTTTCTTTCTGGTTAAAACCCACATCCCCTAACATAGTTAGGCCATTACAGTAGGGAGTGATGTTAGGAATACCACGGTTGAGGAGAGAAGGCAATTAAATGGGCGATGAAGAGGGTTTTACACATAGATTCACTCTTTGCCAACAGTCTCCAAACCGACAAGCTGTGATAACTGTGATCAATTGTATTGGAACGCTGCAGACACAGCCAGATATGAGATTGCTTTGCAAAGCACTTCTTTTGTCAGAGAGTGCTATCATTGCATGACAGGCTATTGCCAACCAACTGGAAGGCACTTCATCTGACCTGCAATTCACCCACCATCAGCTGCACTTCTCTGCCTCCAGCTTCTCAAAGGAATGGAAGAAACTCATGCACCTATAGTATCCCCCTCTGCTGAGGATCTAGGGCAGGGGGCTTTCCACTGCAACATGCTCCAGCAGAAGCAACTTCAACAGTAGCACAAGTTGCCTCCTCCTCAGTCACATATCCCTCCACAGGGATGAGACGAGGCGTACAGAGGTCCAGCTGGAAGATGGTGACACCCTTAACACTGGGTCTACAGAGGATCAGCTGTCTCAACATGTGTGAACACCACTGCCTAAGGAAGCTTAGGCTCTTATGGCAGGCTGCTGTTGACATCTGCATTCTCATGGTGCAAGTTCCAATGAACCTTGCATTACCAGTGGCTGACATGGCTATCATTGAGGGAATTAATTCCCCTGCCTCCCTCAACAAAGCATCTCTGTCTCTCGCCAAGTTGTATGCACTCTTCTCCCGCAAGGTGAGAAATCAGGGAGATGTGAATGGTCAGAATGGCTTGTGTGCAGAGGTGTGAAGGTGACCAGTTGAGAGGGTTACCGTGAGACATGATTTTGACAGGGCAAAAGTCTGAGGGGAAGTGTGACTATTGGTTGTTCAGGTAGGAATGTGAGGTGCCTGTAGGGAGAGGAGTGAGTGCAGCTGCAAG
Organism: Mustelus asterias; assembly: GCF_964213995.1. NCBI lineage: Eukaryota > Metazoa > Chordata > Chondrichthyes > Carcharhiniformes > Triakidae > Mustelus > Mustelus asterias. The sequence goes on from NC_135805.1 coordinate 33,127,509, forward strand.
ATGTGTTGGCCTGAGGCATGCTGTACAGGAGAATGTTGGGTAAGTCAGAGTGTGGGGCTTAGTACCTGACACTGCTATGACACTCATCTGTCACATCCTCTTGTTGCTGGCTTTTCAGTTGGAGTAGTTTCTCACTCCCTCAGCCATTTCCAGCTATGCCTGCTTGGTTAGACAAGCTGTCCTCTTCCTCCCATCCTTGGGGGCATTCACTTCACTGTAGGCCCCCCGCTTTCTTGGCCAAGCCTCCAGGTCAGGATGCGACTGGAGTAGCCTTCCCAGGCCTTCTCTCCAACCTTGTGGCTGCTGCAACCTAAAATACCCAACTGCTGCAGAGAGCTTCTCTGAAACATGCTATAGTCCTTTAAGCAGAAATAATTTTGCTGACTAAATGGCCATGCCATCCCACCCCACTCTCCCTCACTGGGAGCCCAGAGGCCGCCCTCTTGATGGGTCATCTTTGGGAAAGAGCAACAGGAAGTTCCCGATCAAAAATGGTTAAGGTGCTCCAGCAAGGTCAAAGGTGATAAGATTCTGTCTGCCATGATCCATTTTAGGAGCTATCTCTGTCAGTACATTCACCACTGTCTGAACCAGGAGTCTGCAGAGGGCACTGTGCTGAGTAGAGACATGCCAGCTGTTATTTCAGATCTCTGCTGCTCCTAACCAACATCTGATTCTCTTTTAACATAAGGCCAGTGTGTCAGTGTGTCTGAGGTGCCAGTCACTCAGCAATCACTGTCAACTTCGCTGACAGTTGTTAAGCACTGGCGGGTTCTCAGAACACTGCGTAATTGTTGTCCTTCTGTGGCTGTGTGCCAACAGGTATTGTAAACACTGTGAATAGACCTTCTACTTTTCCTGTATTTTCTGCAGTTAAAGACACATGTTTGTTTTATATTTAATTATTTTTAACAACCCCTCTCTTTTAGAATGTTAATTTTAAACCTGCAGAGCAAGGGAACAAAACATCATTGTTTGTTAAAAAGAAAATATCAGATGCAGGCAAATTTGAGACTTTTAACCTCTTGTCATCTTTATTTCCCTTTGCATGGCCGAGTGGTAATTATAGCTGTTGACTGATGGTATTTGGAAATACTTAATGCCTCTGACTTAAAAAAATTCTAATTTACCACCTCTGTTTCGGTCTCCGTATTTATAACTTTTCATTTTTTTGAGGATGAGGTTGCCCATTTGGCCTGTGTAAACACTGCTCATCAAACTGAGGAAAAAAATTAGCATACTCCCACACTCCCTCCCAGACACATCCATGCCCAACCCCACATCTACCCCCACACATACACACACTCACAATTCCAGACACAAACCCATCCCTACCCACATTCTGCCACACCACATCCCCACACATAGTCGTACCCACACCTGTCCACTCTCATATCTGACACCTACTCATCCACACCCCCATACATGACCTTATCCAGCCCTTCCCCTCACATAACACATCCCCACATGTAGCCATGCCCATACATTTCTATACCCCTGTATCTACCTATACCCCACCCCCATACAGGACCCACACCACTGTGACATTCCCCACACACATCCATCTCTTTACTTGTGCCCTGCAGAATACCCAGATCCTGCTCCTGTAGCTACAGTATTTATCTGGCTGGTCCAATTAGATATCTAATCAGTGGTGAATCCAGAATATTGATGGTTGGATAGTGCCATTAAATGTAAGGGGGAGGTGGTTAGGCTCCCACGCTGGTGGCTATCATTGCCTGGCACATATATGGGACATTTGTTACTTGCCACTTATCAGCCCAACTTCTTCCAGCACAGAATAATTTATTATCTGCGGAGTTATGAATGGATGCACACTTTTCACTCAATGCTAACAACCCATTACTGATCTTATTATGGGCCTTGTGTCCTACCCTGAGAAATTCCTGTAGCGATGTCCTGGGGCTGAGATGGTTGCCTTCCCATGAATGTAACAAAGAACAATACAGCACAGGAACAGGCCCTTCGGCCCTCCGAGCCCGCGCCGCTCCCTGGTCCAAACTAGACCATTCTTTTGTATCCCTCCATTCCCACTCCGTTAATATGGCTATCTAGATAAGTCTTAAACGTTCCCAGTGTGTCCGCCTCCACCACCTTGCCTGGCAGCGCATTCCAGGCCCCCACCATCCTCTGTGTAAAATACGTTCTTCTGATATCCGTGTTAAACCTCCCCCCCGCTCACCTTGAACCTATGACCCCTCGTGAACGTCACCACCGACCTGGGAAAAAGTTTCCCACCGTTCACCCTATCTGTGCCTTTCATAATTTTATACACCTCTATTAGGTCACCCCTCATCCTCCGTCTTTCCAGTGAGAACAACCCCAGTTTACCCAATCTCTCCTCATAACTAAGCCCTTCCATACCAGGCAACATCCTGTGTACAAGTGTACACTTACTGTTTTATGAGATTAATGGGTTTTATTTAGTGAATGCAAAGTCCCTAAGCCAAGCAGTTTCTTCTAATCCTGCTCTTTTGCATGCAGATAGGCCTTTGCTGAGTCTGTGGATTTGTTAAGGCCCAGATCAGAAACTCCAAGGTATTTTATGAAGTTAGTCTAGATCCTAACTTTTGCATTTGATTTTGGCATTAGGGTTAGCATAAGGCATTTCACTCCAGGTATGATTAAAGCGACCCACTCAAGAAGCTTTTATCAAAACAAACTTTATTTAAGAACACAGTTACAATATAACAAAAAGAATTAGCATAACTTTTACAAATTAAAATACTTAAACATGATGAAGTATAATTCTTAATAGCTAACTATCTCTATTTTCAATTTAGCGGTATCCCACATAAACATAAGTCCCCTCTTTAGAACCAGTTAGCACAGAAACCAAAGATGTTTACATAGGTACTAGATTTCCAGCCTTTTGACACTTCTTGAAAGTGATCCAGACAGACCCCTATCTTCTAATTTTCATGCAGCAACTTTCAGAGAAAGCTCCACCCACAAACAGTAGAATCTTAGACGAAAGGGCTAAATGTTCAAATTTATCGATGACTCTGACTCTAATTTCTTGGCAGATTCTAGCCTCCACTTCAGACAGAGCAAGAGATACAGAGAAAGCAACCTCTCTCTAAAAATCCCAAAAGCAGACTGACTTGAGTTCTCTGTGAAAGCCGAACTGTATCCAGTCATATGACCTTATCTGTCAATCAACCTAATCGAGCACTACTCTACAATATCCCAGGGAAAAACACAAAACAACAGAATGCTGCATTAGTTCCGATCAAACAAACATTATAACATCAATTATGAGTAACAATACAGTGCTTCTGGATCCAGACAAAATGGCTCCAATAAAATAGAAGGGCCTAGTAAACACATTCAGCTCAGGAACATGACTAAGATGCATTTCTTAAAGGCACAGTATCGTCACAGATTGGACATTCCTCTACGATGTGGTCCATAATTTGCTCTCTCCCACAGGCACATAGGGAGCTGTTACTAATGCCCCATCTGTGGAGGTTGGCCAAGCAGGGGCTGTGGCTGGTCCTGAGCCTGTTGAAGGTGGACCACTCTTTCCTTGGAAGGTTGAAACCAGGCAGCTGTTGAATTGGGTTTGAGACCAGATACTTGTTTGTCATGTCCAATACAAAGAACAAAGAACAATACAGCACAGGAACAGGCCCTTCGGCCCTCCAAGCCCGCGCCGCTCCCTGGTCCAAACTAGACCATTCTTTTGTATCCCTCCATTCCCACTCCATTCATGTGGCTATCTAGATAAGTCTTAAACGTTCCCAGTGTGTCTGCCTCCACCACCTTGCCCGGCAGCACATTCCAGGCCCCCACGACCCTCTGTGTAAAATATGTCCTTCTGGTATCTGTGTTAAACCTCCCCCCCTTCACCTTGAACCTATGACCCCTCGTGAACGTCACCACCGACCTGGGAAAAAGCTTCCCACCGTTCACCCTATCTATGCCTTTCATAATTTTAAACACCTCTATTAGGTCAACCCTCATCCTCCGTCTTTCCAGTGAGAACACCCCAGTTTACCCAATCTCTCCTAATAACTAAGCCCTTCCATACCAGGCAACATCCTGGTAAACCTCCTCTGCACTCTCTCTAAAGCCTCCACGTCTTTTTGGTAGTGTGACGACCAGAACTGGGCGCAGTATTCTAAGTGCAGCCGAACCAACGTTCTATACAACCGCAACATCAGACCCCAACTTTTATACTCTATGCCCCGTCCTATAAAGGCAAGCATGCCATATGCCTTATTCACCACCTTCTCCACCTGTGACGTCACCTTCAAGGATCTGTGGACTTGCACACCCAGGTCCCTCTGCGTATCTATACCCTTTATGATTCTGCCATTTATCGTATAGCTCCCCCCTCCGTTAGTTCTACCAAAATGGATCACTTCACATTTATCTGGATTGAACTCCATCTGCCATTTCTTTGCCCAAATTTCCAGCCTATCTATATCCTTCTGTAGCCTCTGACAATGCTCCTCACTATCTGCAAGTCCAGCCATTTTTGTGTCGTCCGCAAACTTACTGATCACCCCAGTTACTCCTTCTTCCAGATCGTTTATATAAATCACAAACAGCAGAGGTCCCAATACAGAGCCCTGCGGAACACCACTAGTCACAGGCATCCTGCCGGAAAAAGACCCTTCCACTACCATCCTCTGTCTTCTGTGACCAAGCCAGTTCTCCACCCATCTAGCCACCTCCCCCTTTATCCCATGAGATCCAACCTTTTGCACCAACCTACCATGAGGGACTTTGTCAAACGCTTTACTAAAGTCCATAGAGACAACATCCACGGCCCTTCCCTCGTCAACCATTCTAGTCACTTCTTCAAAAAACTCCACCAGGTTAGTGAGGCAGGACCTCCCTCTCATAAAACCATGCTGACTATCGTTAATGAGTTTATTCCTTTCTAAATGCACATACATCCTATCTCTAAGAATCCTCTCCAACAACTTCCCCACCACGGACGTCAAGCTCACCGGCCTATAATTTCCCGGGTTATCCTTCCTACCCTTCTTAAATAACGGGACCACATTAGCTATCCTCCAATCCTCTGGGACCTCACCTGTGTCCAGTGACGAGACAAAGATTTGCGTCAGAGGCCCAGCGATTTCATCTCTCGTCTCCCTGAGCAGCCTGGGATAGATTCCATCAGGCCCTGGGGATTTGTCAGTCTTTATATTCCCCCAAAAACCTAACACTTCCTCCCTTGTAATGGAGATTTTCTCTAACGGGTCAACACTCCCCTCCGAGACACTCCCAGTCAACACATCCCTCTCCTTTGTGAATACTGACGCAAAGTATTCATTTAGGATCTCCCCTACTTCTTTGGGCTCTAAGCATAATTCCCCACTTTTGTCCCTGAGAGGTCCGATTTTTTCCCTGACAGCCCTTTTGTTCCTAACGTATGAATAAAATGCCTTAGGATTCTCCTTAATCCTGTCTGCCAAGGACATTTCGTGACCCTTTTTGCCCTTCTAATTCCTCGTTTGAGTTCTTTCCTACTTTCTTTGTATTCCTCCAGAGCTCCCTCCGTTTTTAGCTGCCTGGACATAACGTACGCCACTCTTTTCTTTTTGACCAATCCCTCAATTTCCCTGGTTAATGATTCCCATTCATTTGTCCAGGTGGAATTTGTGGACTTGCACACCAGGTCCTGCGTTGGAGGGTTATTCCAGATCAGTCTTCTTGATGAGAATTGTATCTTGGGTGTGCTGAATAGAGCAGCACGAAGTAGCAGGTGGGGGGCATTGCAAACTTTTTCTATCATTTTATGGGATGTTTCAAGTCGGTGGATATGTAAAGCAGTGATGTTTACCAGGACAACGAGTCAAGGGAGTGGTGTTGAGCAGTGTTCCAGTAATGATACACATGGTAGCATTCAGCTGGGCATCAACTCTGTGTGTGTGTGTATGTGTGTGGGTGTGGTGATCTTGACCAAACAGGAGCACACTGAGTATGAGAGTGCGAGTGCCAAGGTTCAGAGGGTGGTGGTAGCAGCCCCCCACATTGAGCCGCCTCGTTTGGCAATCAAGTTGTTTCTGGACTTGACCTTGGCTGCAGTTGATTTGAGGTGTTCCTGGAAGGTTAGTGTCTTATCTGGGGTCACTCCAAGGTATGTTTGGGTGGGTGGTGTTTAATTTGTAGCAGTTCATTTGGATGTTGAGCTCTTTATTGTTTTTTGCATTGTGAAGATGGCATCTGCTGGATACGGTTTCTGCAGAGCTTGGCTTGAGTCGCCATGTGTTGCACAAGTTTTTAATTGTACAAGATTTTAGAGATTAAGAGATTAATAGATAGATATTGTCGCAAAGTTGGGTAGAGAAACTTCCACCAGCCAGAGCTAACAGCTCACAACTCTCAACTCGAGAGAGAGAGAGAATCACTGGCTCTCAGAGCCTCATCTATGTCTTAGAGAAAGCACCATCTAGATAGCAAAGGTACCAAAGAAGAAAGAAGCTCCAGACAGAAGAATCAACAGAGAAGGCCCAGAATATTCCAGAAGACACAAAACCTGGTTGTAATTTAGAGAGCGACTAAATTCTATTTTGTTACTGAGTGGAAATTGTATTTATTTGAACAGCATACCATTAGAATCTTGTTTTATTCGGGAATAGTTAATAGTTAGAAGGGATTGATTTGGTTTGTTAATCTTTTAGTTAATTTGCTCACTGTTAGTTAGATAAACAAATTGTTCTGTGTTGATTTTAGAGAGAATGTCAGGGATTTATTTTGTATTTAACCACTGGAAGTTGCTGACGAGCAGGTCGCACCACTTCACACACCTTTTACAGATTATAGGGTGAGGTACTCCTCTTTGAGTGTTTCGGTGTTGGTTCTCAGAGGGGGCATCATAGAAATCATAGAAACGCTACAGTGCAGAAGGAGGCCATTCAGCCCATCGAGTCTGCACCGACCACACTCCCACCCAGGCCCTACCCCTACATATTTACCCGTTAATCCCTCTAACCTACGCATCTCAGGACTCTAAGGGGCAATTTTTAACCTGGCCAATCAACCTATCCCGCACATCTTTGGACTGTGGGAGGAAACCGGAGCACCCGGAGGAAACCCACGCAGACACGAGGAGAATGTGCAAACTCCACACAGACAGTGATCCAAGCCGGGAATCGAACCCAGGTCCCTGGAGCTGTGAAGCAGCAGTGCTAACCACTGTGCTACCGTGCCGCCCCTCTGCTTTAACCTCTGCTTTATAACAATATACTGCACAATTTTGTTACGCTGCAGTTCGAATAATGTATCTTCTTAAGGGATCTTTGAGAAGGATTTCAAAACTGCAGAAAACGATATCAGGGACTAAAGTCTTTAGTTATGAATTGAGACTAGAGAAGCTGAAGTCCTTTTCATTCAAATAAAGCAGGTTGAGCAAAGATGTCAAATTGCAAGAGAATTGGAGTACAAGAATAAGGAAGTCATGCTGCTGTAGTTTAGAGCAGGGGTCTCCAAACTACGGCCCGCGGGCCACATCCGGTCCGCAGCGGGCTAACATCTGGCCCACAGTCAGTGGAGCAGGACGGGATTCCCACTGCCAAAAACACTCCCGCGTCCGGAACCCCGCCGCTGACTCAGGATCTGGACGTGGGGACGGAAGCCACAGGCCGGACATTTGCTGCCGCTCCGCGCGGTATCTGATGGACACATGGGAATCCCCGCCTTCTTTACCGGCCTATTGTCCAATCAGAGCTGCTGTCCTATGACTGACAGTTCATTAAACGAATCAGCAATTGAGACATCTGTTATCCAATTGCTGCTCTGCATTGACTGAGTGACAACTGCTTTATCCAATCCGTAAGCTCCATCTGTCTGAAATGAGCGAGAACAATGACAATGATGGCGGCAATTCAGACCAATTCAGTTATGGAAGGAAAAAAGAAAAGAAAAGTGGACAGTGAGTGCTGCCTGTTTAATGAAGAATGGGGTGTAAAGTACTTCTTTGTACAAGCAGGTGATAAAGCCTTGTGTGTCATATGCAACAAAACTGTTGCAGTTTTGAAGGAGTACAATGTACGTCGGCACTATGAGACCAAACATGAACCAAGTTATTCCCAATTCACAGGAACACAGCGTTCGGAAAAATTTGAATCACTGCAACGCAGGTTGCTTTCCCAACAAGCTTTTTTAACGCAGAAGATAACTGAAAATGAAGCTTTAACCAGGGCCAGTTACAAACTAGCTTGTGTGTTGGCTAAAAGAGGAAAGCCATTCACCGATGGAGATCTCATCAAAGAGTGTAGAATGGAAGCAGTGGAAGAGTTATGCCCAGAAAAAGCAAATCTGTTCAAAATCATCAGTCTTGTGCCAAATACTGTTGCTTGTAGAATTGAGGATATAGGAAGCAATATATTTCATCAAATTGCAAACAAAGCAAGACATTTTCAGTTGTATTCTCTCGCACTTGATGAATCAACTGATGTGTGTGATACATCACAACTCCGAGTATTCATCCATGGCGTCGACAGTGAATTTAATGTGACACAAGAATTAGCATCAGTGCATAGCATGCACATCACAGTAACTGGAGAAGACATCTTCAAAGAATTGCAAAAAACTGTGTTAGAATATAACCTGGAGTGGAATAAACTGCAATGCGTGACAATTGATGGAGGAAAGAACATGTCTGGGGTGAAGAAAGGTTTGGTTGGACAAATCACAAAAGTTTGTGAGGTTGGTGGATTCTCAAAGCCCATGTTTCTGCATTGCATTATCCATCAACAAGCATTGTGTGGAAAATAATGTGGATATGTCTTGCGTTCTGAAACCTGTTGTTTCAACAGTGAATTTCATTCGATCTCACGGGCTTAATCATCGCCAGTTTCGTGATTTTCTGAAAAAAACTGATTCTGAGTTCGGTGACTTGCCTTATTATACAGCAGTTCGATGGCTTAGTTGTGGAAAGGTTCTATCACGGTTCTTTCAGCTCAGAGAGGAAATTGATTCCTTTCTCACAGAGAAGAATCGACCCGAACCACTTTTATCAAACACTGACTGGCTTTGGAAATTGGCATTTTTTGCAGTCGTGACAGGCCATATGAATCAATTGAATCTGAAGTTGCAAGGTGAAACAAATTTGATTTGTGATCTATTCGCGCATGTCAAGGCATTCAGGGCAAAACTGATGCTATTTCAAGGACAGCTGAAAGTTCATAACTTGGTTCATTTTCCATGTTGTGAAAAATTTCATGAAGAAAGTGAAGCAGAATTTCCTTCTTCATTTGCAACAGAAATCATTAAGGACTTGCAAAAACAATTTCAGGAACGATTTTCTGATCTTGATGGAAACACAGATGAAATAAAGCTGTTTCAAAATCCATTTGGCTGCAATGTTGAAACACTCCCAAGTCAGTTTCAAATGGAAATTATTGATCTCCAATCAGATGACATGCTGAAAGACAAGTATAAAGAAGGAAATCTGATCCAATTTTATAAATCTTTGCAGCCTGAGCAGTTTCCAAATTTGAAGCGATTTGCTTGTGGATTTGTATCAGTTTTTGGTACAACGTACCTGTGTGAACAAACATTTTCAAAAATGAAGTATGTCAAGTCCAAATATCGAGCAAATTTATCTGATGAGCATTTGAAGTCCATTCTAATAATTGGCTCCTCAAGCTTGAAACCTCAGTTCAGCAATATTTTGAAATTAAAAAAGCAGTTCCATCATTCTCATTAATCTTGTGCAAAACCTCATGATTTGTTGGTTACGATTGAAAACTCCAATTGCCAGAATTGTGTAGAAAGGTGCAGACTGAATTTATTTTTGTTCGACCTTTATTAATGGTTCAAGTTTATTTTGAATTTCTTTGCTTTGTTTTACTGAAGTTCTTTCTTGGGGCGTGTTTATTTTTCTTATTGTGTGCCACAAAATTGGGCAAATTCTCATTTCAAGTAAACATTTGTAAAATTTCAGTAAATAAAATAAATTAAAAAATGAATAGTCTGCTTTTCTCATCTGCAGTTAAATAATTGATTCTTTTGTCAGAGCATTTGCTAATGTTTGACATTTTTACTCATTATATATCATTTCTCAGTGTTAGCACGGCAATGTTTCTTTGTAATTGTCACATTTCTCTTTTGTTCTGAATCATATCATGCTGATTACAAAGATGATCCAAATAAAACTTATTCATTCGTTTAAATTTTATTCATTCATTTATAAAACTAATTTTTTTTCTTTGGCCGCCGAAAATGTGTAAAATATACGATGTGGCCCTCGTACTGAAAAGTTTGGAGACCCCTGGTTTAGAGCATTGATGAGAGCATGACTAGAGTACTATGTGCAGTTTTGGTCTCCATATCTAAGGAAGGATACACATGCATGGAGACCGAACAGCAAAGGTCCACTGGATTGGTTCCTGAGATGAGAGGGTTGTCCAGTGATGAGATGCTGAGTAAATTGGGCCTGTACTCTATGGAGATAGAAGAATGAGAGGTAATCTAATTGAAATATACAAAATGCTGAAGGAGACTGACAAGGTAGAAACTGAGAGGTTGGCTGGGGAACATAGAGTATGGGGGCATTATTTAGGTCTGAGATGAGGAGTAATTTCTTCATTCAAAGGGCAGTGAATCTTTGGAATTTTCTACCCCAGAGGATTGTGGATGTGCCTCCATTGAATATACTTAAGGCTGATATAGAAAGATTTTGTTCTCTCAGAGAATTGAGGGATACGGGGAGCAGACAGGAAAGTAGAGCTGAAACCAAAGATCAGCCATGATCACACTGAAAGGCAGAGCGGGCTTGAGGGACCATATGGTCTATTCCTGCTTCCATTTTTTATGTTCTTATGCTCAAAAAACAAAAAGATAAAATAAAAATGACATTTTTAATATATGGTAGATCATTAGGATGTACAGTATTCTTTTGAAAATAACATGGAAACAATCAGAAATAAAGGGAAAATGGAAAAATATCTGAAATTTGTGCAATGCCACAGGATATTGATTCATTAAAAAGTGCATGTATAACTATAAGCCTGTGGTATAATGTCTTTTTTATAATGATTCCACTGCAGAAACTGTGATACCGGAGGATGATCTCATTGGAGCTGTAGAAAACAGGTATGGTGTGGATTTGATGGATTCTCCCATCCACTCGCTGAACCCTCCCAGTCCATCGAGGCGTAATTCTGGAGAGTATCGGAGTGCAGGGACCATCTCGTATAACTATCGCTCGAGCTATCAGTCTTCCAATGGGCCCCCTTCATCAGGCTTGCGGAGGCTCTCATCCAGTCCGGGCGGAGGAGGAGGCTTTTATGAAGCAAAAGGAAGCAGTAATGCAGGTACAGCTCATGCTAGACGCTGCCTTTTTTAGATACTATATTTAAGTTTTATTGCTAACAATGCAACAGTTGTTTTTTAAAGTAAAGATTGTGGGCGTCACTAAATACAATCAGTACTAGCATCATGGGCTGAATGAGCTTTTTCCATATTGTAATTGTGATTCTCTGAAAGGGCAAATCTACTGGGAATGTTTTCCTTTTTATTCTTTTCTCTACTCACATAACCTTATCCTCGGTTTTTTTTTCTCTGCCTCCCTGCACTGACACGATAGGCGAACATTTAATGGGCCCCCCATTGACAGGTTTGCAGGTGGGAAGAGGTGGGGGCTTAAAGTTCAGTCGGTTTCCTTCCTGTCACCTACCCACCCCCACTTGTTGCAATTTTACAGCGGTAGGGCGCATCCCACCTGACCGCAATTTTCAGGCCAGCAGGAGCTCAGGGGTGGAGTGGGAGGAACGCCCAGCACAATAGTCGACTTGTGCCTCAGGCAGTAACAGGAGGAGGGGGTGGGGGGAATCACCTTCCCTTTTCCGATCAGGACCCCAGATGTACAACCTGCTCCAAAGCTGTGGACGCACCCTGTAATGAGACTCTAGAAAATGTCTTGAGCTGCCCTTTGTACATCTTCCCTCTAATCTCTCCTGTCATTGCCGGATCAGGTTTTTTTTTTGGTGGGGCGATTGGTATTGAACGTCCAAATCCACTTTCTCAATATCCATTTGTTCTTTTGAGACTTTAACCATTCAGGCAATAGGAGGCTGTAATTCGTTCTGTAATTCAGGAAATATTTATGAAGCAACAAGAGGTGTATTTAACAAAGCTAGGCAGCAACTTTTCTGGCTTCATGCAGTTCTTGCTTCCAGATTCAGCCTAGGATGTGAGGTGACATGGGCTCTTCTCTCTTCCTCTGTGTGGAGTTTTCTGGTCTTCTGCTTTCAGCTGACAAGCAGTCTTCAGTTTCAAATTTGGAGTACGCCTGCTAGCTGAAATGGGTGCTTTTAAAATCTTTCCAAACCACAACCACTGCATGATCAGTGACATTATTGATTCCTGATTGGCTCATGCAGTGCATGCTCAGGCTAGGCTTATAGCCATTCGAGTTTAGAAGAGTAAGAGGTGATTTGATTGAAACCTTTAAGATCCTGAGGGGTCTTGACAGGGTGGATTTGGAGAGGATGTTTCCCCTGTGGGAAAATCTAAAACTAAAGAAAGGAAATTGCAAATGTATGAGACATGAGTTGGCTTTGATAGATTGGGAAACTTCATTAAAAAGCATGATGGTGGAATAGGCAATGGCCAATATTTAAGGAATGAATGTATGCTTTGCAACAGTAAGACACTCCCTTTTGGTGCAAGGACACAAGAAAAGCAGCCCAACTGTGGCTAACAAAATAAATTGGAAGATAGTAGGTTGGTAAATTGGAAGATTCTGGGCGGCATGATGGCACAGTGGTTAGCACTGCTGCCTCATAGAGCCAGGGACCTGGATTCGATTCCCGGCTTGCGTCACTGTCTGTGTGGAGTTTGCACATTCTCCCCGTGTCTGCGTGGGTTCCCTCCGGGTGCTCCGGTTTCCTTCCACGCTCCAAAGATGTGCTAGATGGATTGGCCATGCTAAATTACCCCTTCGTGTCAGGGGGACTAGCTAGGGTAAATGCGTGGGGTTATGGGGACAGGGCATGGGTGGGACTCGATGGTCCGAATGGCCTCCTTCTGCACTGTAGGAGTCTATGAACTCTATGAAGTATTAGATCCAAAGAGAAGTCATATAAAGTTGCTTAAAAAAGTAGCAAGCCTGAGGATTGGAAGCAGTTCAGAATTTAGCAAAGGAGAACCAAGAAATTAATTAAGAGGAGAAAAATAGAATATGAGAGAAAACTTGCAAGTAACATAGAAGCTTTGCTTCTATATGTATATATATAAAACAATTAGTGAAGACAATTACAGTACAAGTCAGGAGAATTTATAATAGAGAACAAGGAAATGGCACAGCAACTAGACAACTAATTTAGTTCTGTCTTCATGGAGGAAGACAAAAATAGTATCTCAGGATGCTAAAGGTGGTGGCCATGGAAATAGTGGATGCATTGGTTGTCATGTTCCAAAAAGTCTGTAGATTCTAGAACATTTCTGACAAACTGCAGGGTGACAAACGTAACCCTGTTATTTAAAAAAGGAGAGAGAAAACAGGGAATTACAGACTGGTTAGCTTAAAATGAGTAGTAGGTAAAATGCTAGACTCTATTTTAAAGGATATGATAAGAAGACACTTGGAAAATATCAACAGGATTAGACAAAGTCAATATGAATTTATGAAAGGGAAATCATGTTTGACAAACCTACTGGAGTTTTTGAGGACGTAACTAGTAGAATGACAAGCTCCCACATAAGAGGTTACTGTGAAAAATGAAAGCACATGTGATTGGGGTGATATATAGACAGGGATTGAGAATTAATTAGCAGACAGGAAAAACAGAGTAGGAATAAATGGGTCTTTTTTGAAGTGGCAGGCAGTGACAAATGGTATCCTGCAGGGATCCGTGCTTGGGTCTCAGCTACTCACAATATACATCAATAATTTAGATGAAGGAACCAAATGTAATATTTTCAAGTTTGCTGACTTGTTGGGGATGTGACTGCTGAGGAGGATGTTAAGAGGCTTCAAAGTGATTTAGACAAGTTGAGTGAGTGTGCAAATACATAGCAGCTGCAGTATAATGTGGATAAATGTGAAGATATCCACTTTGGATGGAGAAACAGAATGGCAGAGTATGATTTAAGTGATGATAGATTAGGAAATGTTGATGTACAAAGGGACCCCTGGGTGTCCTAGTATACCAGTCACGGAAAGCAGCTAGGAAGGTAAATGTTATGTTGGCCTTCATTGCAACGGGTCCTGAGTACAGGAGCAAGAATGCCTTACTGCAGCTGTACAGGGCCTAAGTGAGACCATGTCTGGAATATTGTGTGCAGATTTGGTTACTTTATCTAAGGATATATTGCCATAGACTGAGTGCAGCAAAGATTCGCTAGATTGATTCCTGGGCTGGCAGGATTGGCATATGGGGAGAGATTGGGTCGACTGGGCATGTATTCATTGGAATTTAGAAGAATGAGAGAGGATCCAATTGAAACGCACAAAATTCAGAGTAGATGCAGAGATGTTGTTTCCTCTGACTGGGAGGCTTAGAACAAGGGTTCACAGTCTCAGGAGGTAGGCCATTTAGGACTGAGAGGAGGAGAAACTTTTTCATTCAAAGGACGGTGAATCTGTGGAATTCTCTATCACAGAAGATTGTGGAGGCCAAGTCACTGAATACATTTAAGAAGGCAATAAGATAGATTTCTAGACTCTAAATGTGTGAAGAGGTGTGTGGAGAGCATGGGAGTATGGTGTTGCGATAGAGGATCAGCCATGATCACAATGAATGGTGGAGCAGGCTCAATGGGCCAAATAGTCAACTCCTGCCCCTATGTTTGCAGAACTAGAGGTCACTGTTTAAAAATAAGGTGTCGCTCATTTAAGACAGGGATAAGGAGAATTCTTTTTCTCTCAGAGGGTCATGAGTCTTTGAAATTCTCATCCTCAAAAGGCATTGGAAGCAGAGTTTTTAAATATTTTTAAGGCAGAGCTGGATGGCCATGATCTTATTGAATGATGGAGCAGGCTTGAAGTGGCCTACTCTTGCTCCTAATTCATGTGGTCCTATGCATGTTCGAAGCTACACCCACAATGCTGTGAGGAAGGGAGTTCCAGGGTTTGGACCCATCAACAGTGAATGAATGATATAGTTCCAAGTCAGGGTGGTGTGTGGCTTGCAGGCCTTGGTGTTCTCATATTGTCCTTGACTTCCAGCTGGTAGAGGTTGCAGGTTTGAAAGTTGCTGTTGAAGGAGCCTTGGTAAGTTCCTACTGCGCATCTTGTAAATGGTGCACACTGCTGCTACTGTGCGCTGGTGATGGAGGGAGTGCATGTTTAAGGTGGTGATGGGGTGTCAATCAAGTTGGTTGCTTTGTTCTAGGTGGTGTTGAGCTTCTTGAGTGTTGCTGGAGCTGCAGTCATTCAGGCAGGTGGAGTGCATTACATTACACTCTTGTGTGCTTTGTAGACGATGGACAAGTTTTGCAAGTCAAGAGGTGAGTTACTTGCCACAGAATTCCTAGACTCTGACCTGTTCTTGTAGCCACAGTATTTCTATGGTCGATCCAATTCAATTTCTGCTCAGTGGTAACCTCCAGGATATTGACAGTTGAGGATTCAGTGATGGTAATGCTATTGAATATCAAAGGGAGATGGTTGGATTCACTCCTATTGGATATGGTCATTGCCTGGCACTTGTGTGGTTCAAGTGTTGCTTGCCACTTATCATCCATGGGTTGAGATCATACTTGGCACAAAGGAAGATGGTTGTGGTTGTTGTAAGTCAATCATCTCAGATCAAGGACATCACTTCAGGGTAGTGTCCTAGCCCTAACCATCATCATTGCTTCATAAATGACCTTCCTTCCATCATAAAGTCAGAGGTGGGGATGTTCGCTGATGATTGCACAATGTTAAACAACATTCGCGACTCCTCAGATACTGAAGCAGTTCATGCCCATATGCAGCAAGACCTGGACAACATTCCTGAACAAGATGGCTACAAGAGCAGGTCAGAGGCCAGGAATTCTGTGGAGAAAAACTCCCCTTCTTATTCCCCAAAATCTGTCCACTATCTACAAGGCACAAGTCAGGAGTATGATGGAATCCTGTCCAGTTGCCTGGATGAGTGCAGCTCTAACAACACTTAAGAAGCTCAATACCATCCAGGACAAAGCAGCCTGCTTGACTGGCACCCCATTCACCATCTTCAATATCCACTCCCTCATATCCACTCCCTCCAGCATCAACACACAATGGCAGCAGCGTCTACCACCTTCAAGATGCACTTAAGCAACTTACCGAGGCTTCTTCAACAGGATTTTCCTAAACTCTATCACCAAGAGAACAAGGGCAGCAGATGTAAGGGAACACTACTGCCTGTAAGTTCCCTTTCAAGTTACACACCATCCTGACTTGGAACAATAATTACTCTTAGTTCATTGTTGCTGGGTCAAAATCCTGGAACACCCCCATCCCCCTAACATCATGTTGGGTGTACCTACATCTCATGGTGGCTCACCACCTTCTCATGGACAAATAGGGATGGGCAATAAAAATGTTGGCCTAGCCAGACATCCCATTAAGCCCAAGATTCAATCTTGTCCAGGTGCATATGTACATGGACTGCTTTGGTGTCAGGAGTAGCGAATTGTGCTGAACATTGTCCAATCATCAGCAAACATCCCCGCTTGTGGCTTTCTGATGAAGGGAAGGCCATTCATGAAGCAGTTCAAGATGTCCAGGGCACGACCCTCATGAACTTCTGCAGCAATGTCATGGGACTGAGATGATTGAATTCCAACAACCACAGCTATCTTCTTTTGTGTTTGGTAGGACTCCAACCATGGGAGAGATTTCCTCTGATTCCCACTGCCTTCAGTTTTACATGGGCTCCTTGATGCCACAAGATGGTCAAATACTGCTTTGATGTCATCACTCTCACCTCACTTCTTGAATTCAACTCTTTTTTCCATGTCTGGAACAAGACTGTAATAATGTCAGGAGCTGACTGGCTCGGGTAGAAACCAAACTGAGCATCAATTATTGCTGACTAAGTGCTACTTGGCAGCACTGTCAGTGACCCCTTCCGTCAAGAGAGCAGTAATTGTCTGGGATGAATTTATCCTGCTTTCTTTGGACAGGACATACCTGGGCAATTTTCCACATTGCCACGTAGATGCCAGTGTTGCAAGATGGAACCCAATTAAGTTCCCAACTACTATCAACATCAGTAAAATGGTCCTCAACCAGATGCTGATTGACTCACTTTTGCGCAGAGTTCTAAACGGTGATTTCCCTCCCACCCCTTGGGCCTTCTTCCACACCAACTCACAGGCTTTTCAATAAGTATTGCTGCTCACAAAGCTCTTTAGAGTTCACGATAAGAGTTTGAAGAAAAGTAGCTTGGGCTGCAGATCAGTTAAGTTTTTAAAAAGCTGTGTTTTTTAATTTGTGATCGTGTCCACACTGTGGCCTTGTTTGCTTCCAGTTGAAGCAGACAGCAGAAATTGGTTTTTCTTGAGGTTTTCGTTGGTGCTGTTGAGAACAAGGCCTCAGTGTTCCAGTTTGGTTTTGGTTGCCAGAGGGGTGGGGGGAGGGAGATGGTTGTGGGGAATGTAGGTGGGGGTGGCAGGATAGGTTAGCTAGTTGTTATGATGTAAGATTACAGAGGAAACCAGAATCTGCATTACAGACAGTACACTGGATTTGCTGTTTACGTCTTCATATCTTAGAATGTCTGCTCGTGAACAGAGAGGAAAGCATTTGTGGTTACCAATTAAATTGAAGGTGGGACTTGAGGGAGGAGGAGAAGAGGCAGACAAAAGAGACTGTGTGGGGGAGTCTGCAATAATTTGAAGGACCGAGCATCTCCTAAACACAGATATAGAAGAATGGAGTAAGATATATATGCCAATTTGAACAATATTCATTATATGTATGACTAGTTTATTGGGCATTAAATCTTCTACCTTAACACTCTAATCTTCTGCTGTGGACAAACAATGCTTACTTTTGTAACAAATTAACCAGACTAGCAAGCCTTCATACTGAAGAGCATGGTTTGAACAGCAAATAGCACAAATATTCAAAATGCCATCAACAAAATATAGATTGGGCTCAGAATTCCTGTTAAGTTTGATTTGATTTCGATTTGATTTATTATTGTCACATGTATTAACATACAGCGAAAAGTATTGTTTCTTGCGCGCTATACAGACAGAGCATACCGCTCATAGAGAAGAAAACGAGAGAATGCAGAATGCAGTGTTACAGTCAGAGCCAGGGTGTAGAGAAAGATCAACTTAATGCAAGGTTGGTCCATTCGAAGGTCTGACAACAGCAGGGAAGAAGCTGTTCTTGAGTTGGTTGGTACGTGATCTCAGACTTTTGTATCTCTTTCCCGACGGAAGAAGGTGGAAGAGAGAATGTCCGGGGTGCTTGGTGTCCTTAATTATGCTGGCTGCTTTGCCGAGGCAGCGGGAAGTGTAGACAGAGTCAATGGATGGGAGGCTGGTTTATGTGATGGACTGGGCTAGATGTCTACGCGTGTACACGTTTGGAGACATTGGGCGGGATTTTCCAGCCGCGCTTGCCCCAAGACCAGAAAATCCTGCCCGACGTCAACGGACCTTTGCATATTCCTGTCCCACCCACTACGATTCCCGTGGCTGGCAGGATAGGAAAATTCCACCCATTGTGTTTTTAATTATTTTGTTTTATTTTTTGATACAATATAATTCTTTGTTTAATGGATAATATTGAAAGCATTTTGCTACCTCTTTAAATTTCTTTCCTGCATCATTTTAGCATCTAGCCCAGCCTCAGGCCTTGAACGACATGTGCATTCTCAGGACTACCTTCGGTCATCGAGCAGACATCCATCTACCTGGTCTGTGGAAGATGTGATGCGGTTTGTCAGAGAATCTGACCCTCAGGCTTTGGGTCCACATGCTGAGCTTTTCAGAAAGCACGTAAGTGTTAGACTTTGAGAGAAATACAAATAAGGATACGGTAGCAGAGTGGTTGTTGTTACTGAACGAGCAACCCTCCCACTCTGCTTCTCTCTTTACAAATGCTGTGTGACCTGCTGAATATTTTCAGCGTTTTTTGTTTTTATTTCAGCTTTCCAGCATCTGCAGTATTTTGCTTTTGCAGTAACCCTGAGGCCCGGACTTACGATCCGGAGACCAGGAGTGGGATTCTCCAGTCATTTGCCCCAGCGGGATTCTGCCATCCTGCTGCAATGGACAGAGATCTGGCTGAGTGCCAAATGCTTTGTCTTCTCTGGCAGCGGCAACGGGGCGTGAACAGCTGGAGAATTCTGGCCCTGAATGCAAATCCTATGACAGCGGAGGAATTTAAATCCAATTATTTAAATAAATCTGGAATAATTATCTAGTCTCAGTAAAGGTGACCACGAAACTACTGAATTGTCATAAAAAACCCATCTGGTTTACTCATGCCCTTCAGGAAAGGAAACCTACTGCCCTTACCTGGTCCGAACATGATTCCAGACCCACAGCAATGTGGCTGTTTTTTGGCTGTCCTCTGAAACGGCATACCAAGCCGTTCAGTTATATAGAATCATAGAATCCCTACAGTACAGAAGGAGGCCATTCGACCCATCGAGCCTGTACTAACCACAATCCCAGCCAAGGCCTATTCCCATAACCCCACACATTTACCCTGCAAATCCCCCTGACACTGGGGTCAATTTAGCACGGCCAATCATCCTAACCCGCACATCTTTGGACTGTACTCAAGAAAGTGGCTCACTGTCGTCTTCTGAAGGGCAATTAGGGATCAGTAAATACATGTTGGCCTTGCCAGTGATGCATATATACCACAAATGAATAAGAAGTGTTTGGCTTTATTTCTATAACCATAAACAAGCCTAGATTGTCTTTCTGAACAGGCATAAGTCAAGGCCAGCTAATTTAATTATCCTGATATCTTTTATAGTAGTGGCTTTGAATATTCGAGTGTGTGAATCTAACACCACTGTTTAATTTTTCACAAGCTGGGCATAGATCAGGAAGACCACTTGGCTTACATCACATTTAGTGAGGTGGCAGTGACCTGTTAAAGACAGATGCTAATTTCAGTTGTAGGATGCGCCGAATGTGAATGATTAGCATCATACATGTGCTGTTACAGGTTAGTCATGTTCGATACAAGTTAGCCTGATTTCATAAAATTAGCCATATTTATGCTGCTGTTATATTTAACTTGAAGTGAGAAGTCAGCACCTCACATTGATTCCCTTTTAAATACTTAAACCATTAAAGGTTGACATGCTACTTTCCTTGTTCTGAATCCCAGTGTGCGTGTCCATATGCATATGTGCAGGATGTAAGCCAGTATGAGGCTCACCTGTAATGTACCATAAGACTTGGTCCACGGAATTGCACTGTAGGCAAGTGGTGACAATGGCACGCAATGAACAATCGGGTACTGTACCAGCATATCTGGTATTACAAAACTATTCCATTACCAGGCTACCATCTTTTGCCTCCTGCCAGTAGAATGAATGGCAGTGCTGTGCTAGACGATGTTTGGTGCTTGATTTCTAGTCACAATAATTGGGGTGGGGCATCGAACAACTACTAAGGAAAAAAAAAGTGTAAATGCTGGAAATCTGAATGAAACACAAGCCATACAGCAGATTAGTTAAATTCCTAAAAGTGAAACGAGAGATCAATGTTTCAGGCTTTGGACCCATCAATAGGAACTCACTATTCACTAAAGTCAAAATCTGCAATGTTAGCCTGTGATTTATCCTCATACCTGCCTTGTACTCCTAATAATCTCCTGTTTTTACTTCAGCTGTTTTAGTCACATCTGGTAAAAATAAGCCACCTTTTCATCAGTTCACATGCTTCTCTTCCACTCCCCATTTTTTCAGGAGATCGATGGCAATGCTTTGATCTTGCTGAAGAGTGACATGATAATGAAGTACATGGGACTGAAACTTGGCCCAGCCCTGAAGCTCTGCTACCACATTGATAAACTGAAACAGAGCAAATACTAAGCCGAGGGGGAAACGGGAGCAGGGCGAACGGATGACAAGTCACTTTTTGTTTTGTTTTGTTTTTATTCTCTTTCTGTGAAGGTGCGCCAGCACTCTCCCTACTACAATTGTTCAGTAATCTTCCGACACGTGTGACCAAGAGGAGCTGGAAGTAACTTGATGCCTTGCAGCAGTACCACACACACACAGGCTGGTTTGTGGGTGATTTCATTTGTTGTTTCCATCTCTGCACAAAACAAAATCCCAGCACATGTCAACTGTGCTTGTATTGTCACTTTCACACCCAGGATTCAAGTGAAAATACCTGAGGTATGATCTATGTAGTCTATTTGTCTGACCCTGTTTCCTCGTTGTGGACTGAATTATATGGAGGTAACATTTCTGTAAGTGGGTGTGTAGCATTATTGTAAAAATGCCAGACTGAGTGAAACAAATATCTTTATGTAACATGTACAGTATATGCATAATCTAATTTTAAGTTTTAAGGTGAATGGCTTTGCCTTTATGAAGTTATATTGAACTGTGTAAATAAGTGTATAATTCTCCTCGGCTACTGAAAGGTTAACATTTTACTTAACAGATGCCATAGAACTCTGTATGTGATTAAGTGTGAGAAAGCATATCTATGACACTTTGATGTCTGTTGTGCATATAATACATGATTTGTGTACGTAGATATACGCTTGTTGAACTGAAGGACTTGAGTTGTTTTGGGTTGAATCCTGGACTGCTGGAAACATGCTGGAGCAAAGAGCTTCATAAACCACCATACTTGCATCTGTATACAATGACAGGCTTGGATTGAAAATGATGTAGACACTTTTTTTGTGGATTTTTTCTTATTGGGCAATCCTCATGAGTTTTCTTAACATTCAATAGAACAGGCCAGGGGAACTCTTGATACCAGTCAGGCTGAATTAAAAAATAAACAGTGACAGGCAAAAGAGAAGTCAAAACCGAATCAGAATACTAGAGAGCATTTGTCAATAGTGACTGTTCATTGGTTTGCAGGTTTACAAAAGCTCGTGTACACTGAGGACTGGGTTTAACCAGGCATGGTACACTGGGATAAAAACAGAAACTGCTGGAAAAACTCAACAGATTTGGCAGCATCTGTGGCGAGAAACTGAGTTAATATTTCAAGTCCAATATGACTCTTCTCCTGAACTGATATTGGAATCAAAACATTAACTCTGGTTCTCTTCCCACATAAATGCGATTTGGAAAGTCTACTGCTGAAGGGAAGTCCACAGTAAATGATAGAGCCTTAGAAATATTAGCATAAAGAGGGATCTAGGTGTGCAGATCCACAGTACCCTGAAGGTAGCAACTCAGGTGGTCAAAAAGGCGTATGGCATGCCTGCCTTCATCGGTCGGGGCATTGAGGATAGGAATTTGAAAATCATGTTGCAGCTGTATAAGAATTTGGTTAAGCTGTATTTGGAGTATTGTGTACAATTCTGGCAGCCACACTACCAGAAGGATGTTGATGCATTGGAAAGGGTGTAGAAGAGATTTACCAGGATGTTGCCTGGTTTGGAAGATATGGATTATGAAGAAAGGTTGAAAAAACTTGGATTGTTTGCATTGGAGCATCGGAGGATGAGGGGGGACCTGATAGAGGTTTACAAGATTATGACAGGCTTGGATAGAGTGGAGAGTCAGAGTCTTTTTCCCAGAGTCGAGGGGTCAATTACTCGGGAGTATAGATTGAAAGTTGAGAGGGGGAAAGTTTAAAAGAAATATAAGGGACAAGTTTTTCACACAGAGGGTGGTGAGTGCCTGGAAGGCGCTGCCAGAGGAGGTGGTGGAAGCAGATTCTACAACATCGTTTAAGGGGCATCTAGATAGTTACATGAATAGGCAGGGAACAGAGGGACCATGTAGAGGCAAGAAAATATTGCATTAGCGAGACATCTGTGTTGACACAGACTTGGTGGGCTGCAGGACCTGTTCCTGTGCTGTACTGTTCTTTGTTCTTTATGCTTCCAGACCTGCTGAGTTTTTCCAGCACTTTCTGTTTTTATTTCAGATTTCCAGCATCTGCAGTATTTTGTTTATATTTGACTGTACACAGGGATGAAGGTTCAATTGGTCAGTTTATGTGGGTGAATGTTAGCAATCAGATATACATTGGACCAAAACCAGCAAATGCTGAAAAATCTCAGCAGGCCTGACAACATCTGTGGAGAGAGAATAGAGCCGATGTTTTGACTCTGGATGACCTTTCATCAGAGCAGCTATTGTAGCTATATATTGGAACTGGGTGCAATTAGTCAGTTTATATATTGGGATCTGGTGTCAACAGCCAGTGGCCGTTCTATAGCTGCAAAATGTGATCACAATTGGCAAGAGGAGCTGATCTCATGCTTTTGTAACTTCATAATGTGGGTGTAATGTGGCCTTTGTAACTTCATAATGTGGGCATAATGTGGCCTTCATTTCAGTGGGTGTAAGTCGGCACCCATGATAAACCCACCTGATTTTCTTTCCATTGCAGTCAATAAGGACCGGTATAAATCAGACAGTGCCAACCAGTTACTGCCCTTTTTATATCCTCATCTGAAGTTGAAAGCTGTGCTTATACCTTCAGTAGCAGTTTGCAAGTTTCCCTGTGGCTGCCAGTTTCTGAATGACCAAGTTCAGATCCTGGCTGTTAAAAAAATACCTGCCAACAAAAGAAAATCACTGCTGGAACCTCTAAATCTTGTGTTTGCAGAGTGCAAACATTTAGTTATAAACTAACATTTTATAGAGAGTGGATCTGTGACACAGAGTCATTTGCAGATAGCAATAGAGAGGTCACACAAAAAGCACTTTAAATTCATTCAGTAGTCACAGGGGGCAGGAGGTTTCATTGAATCCCTACAGTGCAGAAGAAAGCCATTCAGCCCATCGAGCCTGCAGTGATGGCAATTCCACCCCTATCCCTGTATCCCATATTGCTAATTTTTCTGACACTAAGGGACAATTTAGCATGGCCAATCAACCTAACCTGCACATCTTTGGACTGTGGGAGGAAACCCAGGCAGACACAGGGAGAACATGCGGACTCCACACAGACAGTGACTCGAGGCTGGAATCGAACCTGGGTCCCTGGCACTGTGAAGCAGCAGCGCTAACCACTGTGCCACCGTGCAGCCCATAGATTCACACCGTCGATTTCCAAAGAGCGCATTATTTTAAACTGCTGCTTGTTGCAAAAACTCAATCAGTGAATTTTCTAAACTTACAGGTGTGGAGTTGGGGATGCCTTGGGCAATCCGCCATTAGGCTGAGCAAACGGTCAGGTTGTCTGCAGCTCCCCTGATTGCCTTTCGTCCTGTCCCAGTGTGGCGCTCCAATCTGCAATTTCCCACCGACAACTGATGAAATAGTGTCACATGTTGGAAACAAGTGTCCATTCAAGCAGCTAAGTGTTAGGTCATGGGCCTGGCTTCATTGGACAAACTAAGCCGAAGGGGAAAGGGTTTAACCCCGGTGGGCCTCACTGCCATGACAATGGCACAGGCCCAGCTTTGAGCCTCCCCACCCCATTATGGTACACTCCGAGCCAGCAGAGAGATAGGTCCAGGGGCGGTACCAATCGCCGGCGGGGTGGGGGTATGGGTTGCAGTCGCCATAGGCCATTGTGGTTGTTCTAAGGTACGTTGCTCCTCTTGGTCTCATAAACCCACCACTAACTTCTGCTTCGACACTCAACAAAATGGGACGCAGGACTGAAGTTTTGCTCCAATTTGGAATCCCCTCTTCCATGTTCAGACTTTGAAAGCAACGAGCTTTCAGCCATAAGGGTGTAAGGTACAAAAACAGGCCAAAACCCAGTCCACTCTCAATTTTAACGTTTTATTTGAGCCTCTCCCTTTTCTCATCGGAATCTATCATCGAAACCTTCCACTTCCTTCTCCCTCATGCGCTTGTCTAGTTTCCTCTTAAATGCACTCCTTGTTTTAAGTTTATTTATTATTGTCGCAAGTAGGCTTACATTGACACTGCAATGAAGTTACTGTGAAAATCCCCTAGTCACCACACTCCGGTGCCTGTTCGTGTACACTGAGGGAGAATTTAGCATGGCCAATGCATCTAACCAGCACATCTTTCGGACTGTGGGAGGAAACCGGAGCACCCGGAGGAAACCCACACATTCTAATCACTCTTTGGGTGAGGTGATGCCTGGGCCACCTTTGATGAAAACGGCAGAGGGAAGGGGAGGGATAGTTAGGCCCATTGCCCCTTTTTCTGCCAGATGGGCAGAATTAAATTTGGTCCTTGCTAGCCAGTGTTTTATGTGACACTGACAGAGCACCTGGCGATATGAAGGGAACTTCTCCGTATCGTACTCAAGTGGATGTAACATTTCACAGGCTTCTCATCATAGACAATAGAGCACAAGTTCTGTGAAATGTAGCGCTGATTTTGTTTATGTATTGCCAGTAAGAAACAGGGGGACGTATTTGAGTTGCTTCAGGTTTACATCAATTACATAAAGTACACAGCACAGAAAGAGGCTATTTGGCCCAAAAAGCCCATACCCACAACTATGCTCCCCATGAGTTTCCAATCTGCTTATATGTCAGTATAATGTTCTATCCCCTTCTCCATATGCTTATCTAGCCTCCACTGAAATGCAACAATTCCCCATTTGATCATTTGGTGACTATCTTATATATAAAAATTATATATGATATAAGTTGTGGTCAGTGTTGTAATGCCAGTTATCAAACTTTTTTTTGTACCTTTTGGTGCTTTATTCCTAATCAAAAAAGCCAGTTAAGTCCAATCAGAGTCCCCATATGAGGGACAAACCAGATCCAAGTTGACAAGATAAGGATATACATCCCATCTTGGGCTCGATCAAACAAGATCCAAGCTGACAGGAGGAGGCATTACACCCCGTCCTGGGCTCGAACTGAGCTTCATCTATACAATATGTAATGCATGACTTTATAAAACTAAAACACAGAAAATCAGACCACTTGGTGAATTATGTGCTCATTATGGTGAGGGATGCTAGAACTAGCCAATGGAATGTTTTCCAATTTTTAACTGAACTATTCTCTGGTATGAATGATTTGGGTGGAAGGTTAAAATTGTGGACAGGTGGAAGCTGCAGCACTCTCCCTCCCCTCCCCCAGCTATTTTAACTCAACAGGAAGGTGAGGGTTTAATTTAACCCTCAAAGTCATATCAGTTATTTAATTGTCTCCAATGAAGCAATTTTGCCTTAAAATCACAGGAGGCCTATATGGTAGCAAATTCTACAAAATCATGTATAAAACACTAGTTTGGTCTCAGTGGAGTATTGCGTCCAATTCCGGGTGCCACACTTTAGGAAGAATGTGAAGGTATTAGAGAGAGTGCAGAAAAGCTTCAGGCATGAGGGACTTCAGTTGCATGGATAGATTGGAGGAGTTGGGTCTCTTTTCCCTAGGGAAGTGAAACCTTGAGAGGAGATTTGATGGAGATTTTCAAAATCATGAGGGTTGGGACAGAGTAGACAGAGTGAAACTGTTCCCATTGGTGGATGGGTTGAGAACCAGAGGACACCGATTCAAGGCGAATGGCAAAAGAACCACAGGCATTATGAGGTAAAAAAAGAAATTACACACCAAGTGGCTAAGATCTACCTGAAAATGTGGTAGAGGCAGATTCAATCATGGTTTTCAAAAGAGAATTCAATAATTATCTGAAGAGAAATCATTTGCAAGGCCTTGGGGAAAAGACTCGTGAGTGAGACTAGGTGGAATTCTCTGGGAAAGATCTGGCATAAACCGAATGGGCTGACTGACCTCTCATGTTGTAACTATTCTATGATTCTACAAGAATGAGTGGGAAGCAGTAAAAGCCACAGTGAGTGGACTTTACGCATTTTTATGAAGATTCCTAGTGGGCTAGGAAGAGCCAGGAGAGTTTCACTGGATCCCCCGAATAATCCTGGGGTTACCTCCACACCCCTTCCTGTCTCTCCAACCACAGGCAGTGTTTGATCTCATCATTGCCCCTCCTTACCACAATTTGTCACTTTCCCCCAACCCAGTTTTCCACTCTGCCCGCCAGTCCCAACCATTCCTGCCAGAAACAGTGCAGATTAAATGTGGAAAATATTTCTCTTGTTTTAACAGAATATTCCATTGAGTTTTGGTGTTAATAGGATTTCTATTGTCAGCGCAATGTAGCTGTGGTATTACTGACTAGGTCTGGTAAGTAATTGAGGTTACAAATTGAACAACACCAACTTTAATGAAAGATCAGTGGTCTGTATTAACTTGCACTGTGTGTGTCTGCATTGTCACTCAAGCAAAGCAGAAATGCCTGCCAGACTCTGAATGAAATATTGTGACGCAGTACCACACATTTTTATTTTTCTGTGGCTGCAATTTACCACGAGTGGCTTACGCTCATGCTTAGTCAATGTTGTGATAATGGCCAGGGATGCTTTTCCGAGTTGGTCAATTGCTCTCTTATTCTAGTTAACTGCAGTTCTTGCATATCTGTTTATGCAATAACTGGCATATGGATTCTCCAGTACGTGCGGGATCAATGGTAGCAGCCACAAGTAGCACTGATAGTGGAAGTTAGTGTCCCAAGTACAGTAAATCTTGTGAATTATTAGCACTCACCATACAGATGGGACATAATGAACAAGCAGAAAGTCAATTTAAGAGCAGCAGTTATATAATCAGCATGTCGCTCCTAATGATCTGTATTATAAACACAAACCACAGCTGTACGCATTCAATAAGTGGGGCTGCCAAAGATTTAATTGCCATATATACATTTATATGAGGTATTGTATGTTTTAATTTTGGACTATTTTTTTCTTAAAATTTGAAGAGAAAGTCTTGGGGGAATATTTTCCAGCCAAAATGTACCCCCATTGACTATGAATAATATATATAAATATTTTTTTATTTAAATTTCTAACTCCTGACAGAGATTTGACTTTATTTGGTCTCCTGTCTTCATGTAGTTTCTGGAAATGTAATCGTAGGAAGTGGTCAGCGTTAAGAAAACTGCATTTATTGCCAATCTCTGACTGTGCTGAGAAAGTGACGGCGGGCCAGGGATATACTGCAATTAACAGGGGCAAATGTCTTCATCCTGGAGTGGTCCATTCACATTAAAGTGAGTAGCATCCACGGAACAGACTGGGAGACCATCCGTTGATTAGCAATAGAAAAACATCCCAAGACTTCCATTCCGCTTTAATACTGAATACTCACCCTGCGTCTTCTATAAAAGCAAATCCATTTTGGATCAAATTTACAAATCACTGCTGAGAATTTCATTAGATTTTTTTTTCCTGATCCGTTGTGGGTAATGTTGGTGGAAACTTCCTTTATGCGGGGGTGGGTTTGTTTTCAGAGCTTCTGCCAGAATTGCAGTGGCTGATTGCAAATTCCCTCAGTTGTCTCATTGCAAGCGTTCAAATTAATAGTGGTGCTAATGAAATGCAAGCTGTGATACTGAGAGAGGGAGATCAGGTAGACAAAACGTATTTAATATATAAAAGAGGGACTAAAACTTAATTCATATGTTTTAACTTTATGCTGATAGTGTACAAAGACAGCATTAGATTGGCTGCCCGTTCACCTTGTTCAAGTGTTGTTTATGGGATAGTTGTATTAACAGTCGGCTGCTTCCAATATTACCCCATTTGCATTATCACCTAAAGTTAAAGTTACACCCCCAGGGTGTGCAGGTATGAAAGAGAAATTCCACAACTCTAGTTCAATTTGTTTTAATTGTTGCATATAGTTTCTTTAAGTCCATAGATATGCCAGCACCAATGTCAAGGGTGCGCTTTCCACACTTTGTATGTTCCTGATTGGAGCACGTCCTTGTAGTTGCACCAATTCTTTACCTGTGATGTGTGCAGACAAGCAGCTGCTAGAGCAGGGTGTTTCTTTAAGGACAACAATACAGGGCTACAGTACTCAACTAACCAAAATAATGTCTTTGCTTTTCTTGGTCATTTACAGGCTGGAGTAAATGAGGGATTATGTGTTATAACCATGTGATATATTTGGCCTTGCCTTCTGTTTAATGAACGATCCTGTGATATATGTGTACATTTACTCTGTGAAGTCTGTATAGTACCCTGTGATATATACCTATGTTATTCTGTAATGTATATTGCCTGGTGATGTGTACATTACCTGTGACTTTTGTGTACATTGTTTTGTGGCATACCCATGTATCATTCGATGATGTGTGCATTATCTTGTGATATTTGTACTCATTATTCTATCCTGTCGTACATCCCTTATTCCATCTAGCGTTGTTTCCTTTGAAATTATTATTTTTTGTCTCAGTTTATTTGCCTGCCTCTGCCCCAACAGTTTCTGGTATGAAATTTCATTTACAAATTTGTTATTCCAGACATTTGCTAAATGCAGTCACCCTCACCTACCATTGCACTAAAGAAACAAACCATTTAAAAACATGGAGAATATCTGGCAGTAATCACAGGACAGCAATCCTACTGAAAGGTTCACATGAACCAAGCCCAAATGTCAAAAGCATTGCATTATTTTAGAACAGACAGCACTTTATCTCTAGTTGCTGACTTTATTTTGAGATGTCTCCAACTTCCTCTAGTCTTCTGCCACTAATCTTCACAAATTTCTAATGAACAAGCCAACACCTTGTGTTATGAAAGTACCAGACAAACTGTGCACATCACACATGTCCAAAATTACATCTATCATTCCAACTCCACGATACTACAGCCTTGAGGTTACTCCAGGAGGTGTGTTCAACATGACACACATATGCATCCATATATTTCACATGTGAGATACCACACACATTTGTGTTTCCACATACATGTGCATGCATACACAAGCATACAGTTATGTACACATGCATACATACACAGCCTCGATGGAGGTTGCTTTATTCCATTTTTGGGCCTCTTCTTCCAAATAGCAACTGCTATTGCATTTCTCAAGCCAAATGCATGATGTTATCCACACTGAGGCATTAACAGTTGTGATTAGTTTCTACACGTTTGTTGACTAATAATCCCAGCTGCTAACAGCTGTTCACTCAGTAACTATGATGCTGAACCATTGTATAATATCATTCTATTGGACCATGCTCCAAATAGTTACAGAAGGTCACATATTTCCCTTTGTTGGTTAGCAGGAACATCACTGATTTATCTTGCAAGTAACCCATTTGGTAAAAGGGAAGAGTATTGGAAGTACAAGGATTTGCCCAATTGACTTGTTTGTTTCTCCTCCTGTTTTCTGAAGCTGCACTGATGATATCAATATCCATAACAATCGACCACTACTACTGTCAGGTTCCTGAAGCATAACATTTAAATCTGATGGGGATTTTCCAGAGAAACAGTGAACTGGATAATAGTTAACAGATATTGCAAATCTGGAGCTGAACTTATAGTTCATCACTTTGGATTGATGTGCAAATGTCTGTCTCAATTTGGATCATGTTAGTTTCAAATATTGCTGTTCTTTTGCTAATAAAACTGAGCAGGTTGTAAAATTGAATGAAATATTGCCACAAAACAAAATTTTGTCAGAAGTTTCATCCATCATTCCAGCTGAGAATCATCGTTAAAGCTGATGGTGGGTGAATCTGGAAATAGTAGGGGTCATTTCCAACTTTGTGGTTCCTGTGGGAAGCCCCCCTGGCAGAAACCAAGAGCATTTCCATTCCATTTGCTATCAGTTGCTGAAATCTGCCAGCATCACAGAGTCAAAATATGACCCTTTAAAGTTGACTTATTTCTGAGTGGCCAACTGTATTGTTGTGGCAAGAACCAAGCTTCAGGTTAGAGCCGGAATAAATTCAAACACTTCACTCACCGAATGAGTCATCCATCCTGCTCATGCTGCATACATCATACAACATCATTCTTACTGAGCGTTCAACTGGATTTTACTTGTTTTGACTGCAGTTGTTTCAGGAGGTGTAACTAGAGTTTGTGATGGAGGCACTAATTGTCAACTATATAGTTCTGCTGCCATTAACTATGAGGAGTCATTTGACAATGAACCACTGTGTGTTTGTGCATTCACTTGTGTTAGTATGCATAGTCTCATTTTAAAAGGTAACTTGTGGTTTGAGCCTATCAAGTTAACAGCACCCTAGAAGGTGAGATGAACAAGACCAAAGGAGGTTGGGTAAACATCTCTCAGCCTATTCTCTGGTCTGTAAGTCCTGCTGTGCTCCACAAGTATGTTCATTCATACTTTAAAGATTTGGATTTCAGCCTCAGCTAGTTGTTGATGCTAGTGTTGGCTGACTTTATTCTTAACAGGTGCTTTGCAAATGCATATTTCCCATTGTCCCTCATTGAAAGCAGTACCTGTTTTTGCAGTTTTAAGGCAGGCATCCTTGAATGGATATTGGCTTTTCTGCTTTAATCCAGTTAATGTATGAAAAACAGAAAATGTCCAAATATTTCTGGAAGTTTTATGAAGTGGGAATGTTTTAAGATAAGTAACTGATTACATTTTACATGGGAATAAATTGCTGGGAATAATTAACAGAAATGGCATCTAAAGAAGAAACTCTTAGTTTTATTATGTCTGAAACAATACCTCGCCTCTAACTTTGACCCTGACAAAAGTAACCATACTGTGCAGTATTTTCCTGATTATATTCCTTTGCTTAACATGATTTCTTTATTGATGCATCTTTGATCATCTTACTCTAGTTAGATACAGGAAGCACAGGAGAAATATCTGTAACTGAAACTGTCGCCTTATAATTCGATGTACTCCGTTTTATTAACTTAATTGTCATACAATCAGATTATATAAAGTATTATCTTGAATAGTATAATTTGCTCATATTTACCATTCACCTCTCCTGAAGGAGAAACCTCCAACATTTTTAGATCAACCTTCAACACCACAGCATTAAACCGGCACACCTCTGTTTTCCTCTTTTATTATTCCACATTAATCAACCCACCACTACCTCCTGTCATTGTATATGACTTCCGTCTAAATAGTGTGAATGGGAATGATGGAATGGCAACAATGTCTCAATACGAATGCATGCAATGTTAACACTGCCTCAGAAGTACTGAATGACAATATCACTGCATTTAAAGTAGTGGCAATGGTATGACTGCCTCTATAGTAATGCCAATGATATCACTATCTCTGTTGCAATCTGTGTCAATGATATTATTGCCCTCGTAATAATGAATGCCAGTGGTATATTGTCACTAGTTGCAGTTAATGGGAATTATATCATTGCCTGTTTACTTATGAAAGGCGCTGGTACCTGCCTCTTCCACAATTTTAATCAATGGTATCACTGCCAGTACAGCAATTAATGGCCGTGGCATCAGTGTATATAGCAACTAGTGTCAGTGGTATTTGTCTATTCCTCTTCATTCCTTTGGAATAAAATATGGTGCAAAAATTTGTTTGTGTAGCTTTTTACTGTGTTTCTGAGAGAACTGACAATCATTTAATGTATTTGTTACCAAGTTTAAATAAAAAAATGTAAATGCACATGGATGGTTAGTTGTGTACTTAATGTTAATTGCTGCTGCCTGTTAATGAAATAACTCACTGGGGCGGTCAATGTTAGAGAGGTCAAGAGTGGAATGCTTTTTGCTCTGTCACAATTGCCTCCAGTTAAACATTGATTTAAACCAGAGTGATTGTCTTCAGCACCTCCAATAAATTTCATAACTTCATCAACTTAGATTCCACTGGCCATTGTCCCAGACTATTTGCAACCACAGCAGCCTTTTCAACCCTGAGCTCTGTCACCATCACAAAAACTGCCGCCTTCCACCTCTGTAACCTCATCTCCTTCACCCTGCCTGCTGCTGGAACTCTCCTTCATGTCTTTGACACCTCCAATGTCAGTAATTCCAATATTCCCCTCTCCAGCCTCCATCAGTTATTTACCTCAGTGCGCCCAAATCTCTATTGCTCATATCCCATACACCAAATCTGCTTCCCCCATCATATGTATCCTTATTAGTTCCTGGGACCCCAATGCCTAAATTTTAAAATTGTCAGTCCAGTGGCTTCACACTTCCTTATTTCTGTGATGTTTCTGCGTGCCTGGAACCTTGCTCAGTGCTGAACACCCATTTTTTTCTAGTGAAAGGTTATTGAGTTAAAACATTTTCCAGAATTCTACCACCTCGCCCGCCCAGAATCGGAGCGGGTGAGGGTCCGACAACGGAAATCTCTGTTGACTTCGGGCAGGAATTTCCGGTCTGGCCCGAGCGAGGCCATAAAATCCCGATTATCTCCATTACTCGCTCCACAGATGCCGCCGCCTGACTTGTTGGTTTCTTTCTCGTGTTTATTTTGTTTTTATTTCAGAGTTTCAACATCCAGAGTATTTTGTGATTCTGACCTCTTGTACATCACTGAGGACCATGCTTTCGGCTACCCCACACCATGGAATGCGTCCTCCCAAAATACTTGCGTCTCATCACCATGCTTTTACTCATCCCTCCTAAATAACTTGGTTTCCAGCTCAACATCAATTTTCCTGCTGTCTCTATGCTATGCCTTGGGGATGCTTTATTCCAAGTTAAAGAATGCTGCATTGAATGCAAGTTCTGTTGGATTCATTCAAACCAACAACTGGCATTGACTGACCAAATCCGTCATTTAAGATCCTTACACGGAGTGCCACAGCGGGCAGGTCTAATGTGTACACAGACATGAAAGTTTCAACAACCAACGAACAGCTGTATAATCCCGTGCCTATAAATAGACATGGGCAACTCTGCATGATGCCTACTGAGAGACATAGTGAATTGTGGAACAACACTACATCCACCCACTGTTGTAGGAATGTACACTGACGTTTCAAGCATTTATTTTTTGGCTTCATATGCAATACACGGAGGGAAAAAAAATCACAAATACATTGTTTTTTTTACATTACAAGGAAAGAAACACCCCATGACTTTCTACTTTAAGGAACTGAATGGCACGGTTAATCTGAAAATTAAATTAATGCCACATTATGCTTGTCTACAACTATGATTTTGTTCGAGGGCATTATGACCGCATGGCCCCGCTAATACAGAGTGTTGTAACACACCCAGCATCTCGTTTCTGTCTACACGGACTTGAAGGATTCAGTTGCTTTTATGCAAATAATTTGCTTTATTTTTTAAACTTTTTAAATAAATAATACTAGAAAATGTTGAGGAAGCGTACTGAAATGAGATATATAAAAACACTACAAGGTCTTGTTTACACTTACATAGCCGCATTGGAATATACAAGTAAAGTTCTGTTAAAACAGGTCACATAAGAAACCATTTAACATTAGCAAGTATAAGAAAATTGTGTTTTTTTTTGTCAATTTTAGGTTGCTAAGTGACACTGAAGCGGGCAGTCACCAGACAATTTAAGTATACACGCAGTAAATTAAGGCAGCTGTTATTTTTATTCTTTTTTGAAAAACGAAACAGAGGGAAGGGCTATTGTTCCATTTGAATTGAAGAGTTGGTATCAGTCTGAGGATAATCTCGACACACAAAGAAAGGGGAAGACCCGCAGTGCATACAGAATTTGTCTTTTACCCTTGCAGGCCTTTCATTGGAGTTCTGTGCTTCTAATTTTAAATGTAATTTTTAAAAAAAGATGAGTGCAAGTTATTTTGTGGCGGCATTTTGGCAGTTACAGATGTGGAAACTAAGAATTGATAACGTACAGGAGTTTATTCATTTTATTTTCCCCAATCCCAGGTCAATAAAATTACCTTGTGAAAAAATTGCTGTTGATTTTAGTATTTTCTATGCAGTATATTGTTTGTAGTATATATGTCTATGCAATTGTTCATCTGAATGTACAGTGTATATGGAATATGACTTGATATTTGATCCTTCAGCTATTCATATTGAAGTACCGTCTCTGTCATAAATCTCTACCTTTTCCAGTTTAGTGAGATTCCTGATTTATCTTAAACGGGAGAGTGCTGCTTGATGTTTCCGCGTGCAAAAAAAAACCAAGCAAGGCCTATGCGGGACATGCACAATTAGATACATTTCCCTCTGTGCCTAAGTGGCCACCGGGTTGTGGCGAGTTCAATAAGATTTTTCCTTCACTTTAACACACTGCAGAAAATGCACACGCGGAGTAAGTTTAACTTTGGCCGATAGTGCAAAGTGCGCTCATTATTACCACCTTCGCTTCAACTAATATCGGGAAAAGGTGTGGAATCGGCGACCGCTCCGATTATGGTCCGTTTTACACTAACTCCCAAAAATGTAGCTATTCAAATAGTGTCTGCAATGTCTGGTGTATATATAGACATCTTCTGTGAAAAATCACAGAGGTTGTATAGAAGTGAATATCTATAATTACAGATGTTTTTGAGGAAATGAACAGATGGCCACGTGTTTATATATATATATATAAATCAGTCTCTAAGAGCATGCAACATGTTTATGGATATCCTGTTTTTCCAGGCAGGTTTAATGCATCTTTGCCATCCAGTAATCCACATTGTTGGAAGAGAAAGAATTGTTGAGGCTTTCCCATCATGTGTCTGGTTACCTTTTTAAAATAATTACATTCGAAATTTAGACACAGCGTGATTCGAGACAGATTTGACACGGAAAGGAACCATAAACTAAATAACCAAAAGTCCATTCAGCAAGTAAGCTTGGGTAGTAATACGACTGCCTTCCACATCTGCTGTTTATTTCAAATAGGCCGCGAGTTGGTACTTTACTCCCTCAAATATGACTGCATAACATTGTTAGTGTATTCCACACCCAGCATCTCTCATCAGTAAGGCCCCAACTTTATTGACAGCAACGACTCAAGTTTTATGCATTAAGAATATCTAGGAAAACAATTATTGGTCATGCTTTTCAAACTGTGTCTGATTTTATCTGAATTGATTCCATCAACTAAAGCCTTGTTTATAATCTAGACTGCAAACATGTTTCGTGTAACTTTGTGTTAGGAGACACTCAGTTTTACACTGTTGGGAATTCTATTCAGGTGATGTTCCCATTCAGCCTCTCTACATACACAAGTCATGAGTAACACAGTTATGTAGAGAAAGACAGTTCGGTTCTCTCTGCCTTTTCAAAGTTCTGGGATAATTCTAGTTCTTGAACAAGACATAAAGGAAGATTTTCCAAATTTGGGCTCCAAAGACATCACAATACTTCAGGTGTGACCTGACCTATTGTGTGCAGTTTTAGTGTCTTTATCTGAGAAAGGATGTCCTTGCTGTGGAGGGAGTACAGCAAAGGTTTACCAGGCTGATTCCTGGGATGGAAGGTCTGTCATATGAGGAGAGACTAAGTCAATTAGGATTGTATTCACTGGCGTTTAGAAGAGTGAGAGGGGATCTCATAGAAACTTATAAAATTCTAACAGGGTTAGACAGGGTAGATTCAGAATGAATGTTCCCGATGGAGGGGGAGTCCAGAATTAGGGGTCATAGTTTGAGGTTAAGGGGTAAACCTTTTAGAACTGAGGTGAGAAGAAATTTCTTCACCCAGAGCGCGGTGAATGTGTGGAATTCACTACCACAGAATGTAGTTGAGGCCAAAACCTTGTGTGGTTTCAAGAATAAATTAGATATAGCTCTTGGGGCTGAAAGGTCAAGGGATATGGGGGGAAGGGGGGGATCAGGATATTGAATTTAATGATCAGCCATGATCAAAATGAATGGTGGCGGAGCAGGCTTGAAGGACTGAATGGTCTACTCTTGCTTCGGGTTTCTATGTAATTCTGACCCTCACTGGCTGTCATTTTTCTGACCGCAGACAACAGTCTGTTTTCTGGCATACTTTCTTTGGGGGAGGCTTACTGCTGGCAGGAGCACATAATCAGGAAATTCTGTGCTCCAGCCTGAGATTTTTCCAATCATTAAAGATCAAAATAACGGATGAGGAATTTCTCAACCATGTACTCCAGGTATGCAGCAATCCAAAACCATAACAAATGAACAGGAGTTACATGGAGAACAAATTGAAAGTTTGGAATGTGCAATTGTCAATTTAAATGCCTCGTCTGTGAAGTGCTTTTATCAGATTAAGTGATATGTTTACTTGGATATATGAGCTTGCAGTTTCAATGCAGTTGTTGAACTCTATATTAAATGGGCTAACAACTGTTGTAACAGCATTGAGAGCAATTCATAGAAACACATTGATTGAGGTTCAAGAAAGCAGCTCTTCACCACCATATTCTGAAGGGCAATTAGGGACAATAAATGCTGCCTTGGCCAGTGACACCCACATTCCATGAATGAATTAAAAACGTAGTTAACTCAGTCTCTGAGCTATTACATCTCCTGCCCGCATGCTAACCCGATTACATCAAAACGTATTGTACCTTTTCCAAGGTATGCTTACTTTTTCACTTGAAGCTTTGAAGAGTGTCACCATCTGACACATACCTCCAGTTAACTGTAAATTGGCTAACTAAAACGAAATGGAGTCCTGATGAATGGGTCATTGGCAAACTCTAGTGGAGTGCCATAGGGATCAGTGCCAGGGCTTCAGCTATTTATGATCCATATGACTTGGGACCAATTGATTTGTAGCTAATTTGCTGATGATACAAAGCAAGTTGTGAGGAGGATATAAAAAGAGTCTGCAAAGGTTTAGAGTTAGGTTAAGTGAATGGACAGAGTTTGGCTTACTCAGTATCATGTGGGGAAATATGAAATTGTTTACTTTGGCATGAACAACAGAAACACAGAATATTATTTCATGCTGCATGGCAGAGGGATCTGGGCGTCTTTGTCTAAATCACAAAGAGGTTAGAAGTACAAGTAAAGCAATTAGCAAGCCAAATTGAATGTTGCCCCTAATTGCAATGGGGATGGAGCATAAAAGTAGGGATGTACTGCTGTAAATGTACAGTGCATTGGTGAGACTACACTTGGAGATTATTGTGTACAGTTCAGGTCTCTGTACTTGAGAAGGGACCATACTTGCACTTCAAGAAGTTCAGAGGAGATTCACAAGGCTGATTCCTGGGATGAAGGGGTTGTCTTATGAGGAAGGTGTGAGCAGGTTGGGCTCATAATCATTGGAAATTAGAAATATATGATCTTATTGAGTCTTCTGAGGGGGCGTGACAGGGAAGATGCTGAGAGGATGTTTCCACTTATTGGGATATTTAGAACTAGGGCAAACAGTTAAAAAATAAGGGGGCTGGAATTCTCCCATCCTGCTCGCCATTGGAATTTTAGCAGGTGGGTTGCAAAGAATGTGAAACACCATTAATGGTTGGGTGTGGATTTCTGGCTTTTAGACGAGCGTGGCCAGAGAATTCCACCCGTGGTGTCTCATTTCAGACAGAGATGAGGAGGATTCCTTCTCATGGGGCCATTACTCTTACAAATTATTTTCAACAGAAAGCAGTGGAAGCAGCAATATATTGAATATGTTCATGACTGAGTTAGACAGATTTCGGAACTGCAAGGGAGTCACAGGTTATGGGAGACATGCAACAAAGTGAAGTGACAGTCAGATCAATTGTGATCTTATTGAATTGCAGAGCAAGTTCAATGGGCCGAATGGCCTATTCCTGTTTATATTTCTTGTGATATTATGAGAAAGTTTTGCACTGTTTAAAACAGGTGCAACACTTTTGCAGATATTCATTAGAAGGTGTAATGTTTTAGAAGGGGAAGGATTCTAGTGTTTACAAATTGCAAAAGCATCAAGTCCTTGCTGGTTTGAAATATATTTCCCTGTACAAGCACTGTCTATAATAGTCACCATTTAATGGCAAGCTTTAGTGGAGCAGTGTGTTACTTATTCATGGGATGTGGGCTTCACCGGCAAGGCCAGCATTATTGGCCCTGAGAGCAATTAAGAGTTAGCCACAATGCTATTTGTCTGGAGTCACACGGAGGCCAGACCAGGCAAGGATGGCAGATTTCCTTCCCTAAAGGACATTTGCGAATCAGATTTTGTTTTACAACAAACAATGATCATTTCATGATTACCATTATTGAGACTAGTTTTTAATTCCAGATCCTCTTTTCCCCAGGTGGCAGATGCATATGACCGTACACAATGTCTTAAAAGCGGATGTGTACACCTTTGACAGCTCAGTGACTCACCTTGTCTTGGGGATGTGCTAGAGGGAAGAATGTAAATCCTAGCATTGTGTTGTCCACTGTACAGAATACACTTGTACAAGGCCTATTGACATACTACACCAATAACAGTGAAAAGAGTTCTACATCCAGCTGCAAACATATTTGGAGTGAAGATATTGCATCATTTTGATCTCCATGTTATATGCCTCAGTTATTACTGGTGCGCAGTGCATGATCACAGCAATGTACCCAGGGGTCTGGATAACACTTATTCCTTCACATTTTAGGGCAACTATAGTCCCATCTTTTCAATCTATGGGGTGAAATTGGGTTTGTGCGTCAGCACAAGATGGGCGACAAGCAGTCGGCAACCTGTTCTACACCTGCCCATTGAGCACTGAGAACAAACATGGAGCTGGATGTAAACATAGTAACACAGAAAATAAGAGTAGGCCATTCAGCTCTTTGAGCCTGCTCCGCCATTCATTATGATCTTGGCTGATCATCAAATTCAATATCTTGATCCCGCCTTCCCCCTGTATCCCTTTAGTCCCAAGAGCTAATTCTAATTTTGTCTTGAAGGCGACTGTTGATTACCTATCGTCCATTTTTACATTATTGTGCCATTAGAAGATCAAAAATATATGTCCAATCCCATTCTCAAACAGTGTCAATATCAAGCAACCCCTCAGTCAGTTAACTATACAGTTAGACGCAGAGTAAAACACCATCTCGGAATGAGGTGCCTCATGCACAAATTTGGTTTCCACGCCAACCACAGGACAACTCAAATTAAACTGAGAGGCGGGCAGTTCTGTGCGGTGTCTCCATGCTCATGGGCAGCAAATTTAACCGGGATGGGGACGGGGGGGGGGGGGGGGGGGGGCGGCTCATTCTTACTGGGACATTGTCAGCCCAACACACAGCAAACACTGTCAGCCCATCATCAGCCTGGGATCAACCAGAACTCAGCGCCAGGACTTTCCATTGTGATTGGCTGCCCTAACTTTGGTGGAAATTACATTATGTGGAGATGTTGGCGTTGGACTGGGGTAAACGCAGTAAGAAGTCTCACAACACCAGGTTAAAGTCCAACAGGTTTATTTGGTAGCAAAATCCACTAGCTTTCGGAGAGCTGCTCCTTCCTCAGGTAAGTGGGAGTTCTGTTCACAAACAGGGCATATAAAGACACAAACTCAATTTAGTGAGATTAAATCTCACTAACTGTCCTGGCTGGAGACAATACACATCTCTTTAACCTGTGCTTAACCCTCTCTCCACTCACATTGTCTGTACCTTTAAGATTTGATTACCTGTAAAGACTTGCATTCCAACCATTATCTTGTAAATTGAGTTTGTGTCTTTTTATGCCCTGTTTGTGAACAGAACTCCCACTTACCTGACGAAGGAGCAGCGCTCCGAAAGCTAGTGGCTTTTGCTACCAAATAAACCTTTAACTTTAACCTGGTGTTGTGAGACTTCTTACTGTGCCCATCCCAGTCCAATGCCGGCATCTCACATCTGAGCAATAAAGATAAAAGACAAAGGGCCAGAGGTGATACCAATACAATAGTTGTAGTGAACCCTCACTTCATAATGCTGAGACCAGCTGATGGTGGGTTCTCTTCTGAAAAAAAGAAATATAGCATGGGTAGCAATAGATTTGAGACCAGTCATGATCTGATTGAATGGTAGAACAGACTCCAAGGACTGAATTTGCCTATTTCTGCTCCTAATTCCTGTGTTGCTATGGAAGAGGAAAATGGAGGCGAGTAATTTGTTGGGCTGATATTTCATCTCTCTCTCTCTCTGAATGGGTTTACACATTAGGATTGCCGGTCTTAAATAGTCCGCCATCAGCTTCGTATTTCAGAATCAAATCTGACTCAACAATTTCCAACCTGGAAACAGGCTTCACCTTCCTGCTGAGAGAGAGAGCGCAAAGAGGCTGCTTTGTCTGCACGGCGTGTGACATGTCTGTCGCAGCCAGCAGACTGCCTTTCCTGTCTGAAGCACAAGCCTGGGGAGAAAAGGCAATGAGAAGCGTTTGGGGCTGTGGTGGGGAGTGGGGAGGGGGGTAGGGGGCAGCGGCTGCTCGCAGCTCGGGTTTGAACTTTCCCTTCATTCATTCTGTCACTGGATCCCATGACATCAGCGGGACAGCTCTTACATTTCTGAAAAGTTACACCAGGAAAAATAAAAGCCACTTTGATGGATTTAGTGCTTGGGAAATAAAACAGAACGGGAAGAGAGATTTTTTTAAAAAACATGTAACAATTAAATTCACAAAGAGGCAAAAAAATAAACTAAATTATACATCCATGAAACACAACTCATTGAAAAGATCAATATTTACTCACACACAGCTCAGGTTACAATGCCCAGTATCACCTCTCCCCCCTCCCTCCTAGATCACAACATGTTGGAGCTGCCCTCAAATGGTACCGGAGATGGCATATGCCAGGGGGCAGAAAGACTTCGGCCATGCCCGCACTGTGAGCTGCGGCTCCATGAGCTCCAGTCACGGGAGTGTCTGTGCTTTGCCATGATAGCTGGTGTGAACATTGTTGGCTTGAATTACACCGCAGGAAGGGACAGGGAGGGGGGGGGGAGGGGGGATGCCACACCGCTGTACATGACTACAATTAAACAAAAAAAACAATTTTGATATGGTATCATATTTATCGGACTTTTAAAAATAATTACACAAAACATCGAAACAAACTGTTGATTGCACAACGTAAGTCACCATGCAAAATGAGACACCCACTTATCCTTCAAGGGCAGTGCCAGCGGGCTGTGTGGGCGACACTGTGCACTATTGGCTGGGCCTAACTGTAGTGCAGACAAGTATACATCCTACCCTGTTTCCTCCACCCAGCATCCGCGGATTAAATTGCACATTTCTCTTTTCAACTCAAGAGAGGAGAAAGCAAAGGCAGAAATATTTTTTTTAAAAAAAAATTACAAGAGGCTGATCCTCACTTTTTTTTTGCAATGTTTGCATTTGTTACTTTGACCGTACCATGTTGATCATCCTAACAAACGCGCGACTGTGTGCCCGGGGTGGTTGCAAGGGTCTGTCTCACCCACTTCCTTCAGCACTGGCTCTGAAATGTCGCCGCAGACACAGAGAGAGAGATCTCTCCCATCAGGAGGTCTTCAGCCAACACTCCTTCTTGTGGCTCCCTGAAGGTGTTCTCCTCCAGGAGAAGATTTGGGGGGTGGAGGGGGGGGGGGGGGGGATCTAAACACAACGTATTGAACAACTGTTGAGCTTCTCCTGGCCATGTTGTAGCAGTGTGAACAGCCACGGTAAATAAAAAAAACCCAGAAACAATCATTCGCGTAGCTTCCCATTTCTATCCAAATAGGATCCAAGGGTCATTGAAGCAGGTAACACTGAAAAGATAATGTTGTTTTCTAAACAAACAAAAAGGATGGAGACAGCAGCAGCTGCCAGGAAGCAAGACTGTCAACATTGGCCGTGTGATCTGCACCCAACTCCCAGCAGATAGTCAAGGCAATCCACAACTGCTTTGCTTCAACTCCGAACGACATGACCCTGCTCTCTGCGTCTCCTTCCTGAACACGGCTGAGCAGGCGAGCCAGCAGCTGGGTCGCAATTCCAGCTGTTACGGGCTAGCAGCAAAAGATGGGCAGATTCAACCACATAACCTTCCTGTATTTTCTAATCCCAGGTTCGGTGCGGGAACAGTCACGGGAGAAAAGGGTTTAAATAATAAATCTATTTTTTTTTAAAAAGAAATACCTAAAATTGGTCCGTGCATCCATTTCTTTTTGGTGTTTAAAAAAAAAGGACAGAAGAAATAATAGCAGCCCTGGAGCAGGTCACTCTGGGGACAGTGTCAAGTCACAGGGAAATAAAGAGGGGGGAGGGAGCAGAAATAGGAATGCCACAAAACTTTGTTCTGATGGTTACTGTACATCATCTAGTGGGGAGAAGAGGAGGAGGACGAGGAGAGGTTGGACTCAGTTTTCTCCTGGACGGAATTGCTCCAGATTCTCTCTTTCAGCTCGGAACACTGGAAGTAGTGCCGCTTGCGGTGGGATGTCACCTGGCTCAACCCCTGGCGCTCCGGGCGGCTGCTGTCCGGGGAGCTGCCGGCTGCCGGCGTCTTGGTGGCGGGGAAGTTGATTGCGCTGCTCCATTTCTCCAGGCTGCTCAGCGGATTGTCAACCGAGATTCCTGAAAAGAGAACGCAACTGTGGGTGAATCAGCCCGGCCTCGACTCGCCCAGTTAAACCTTCACCACCAGCTCTCTGCCATCCCTGCTTCGCCCATCATCCCGCGCACCCCATCAGATAAAACCACTCTTCCAGAGATACCAGTCACAACATCACAGGGCGGGGGAGGACATCCAGTCCACCCACCCCGATTAGTTCACCCCCCCCCCCCCCGCCCACCTCGATAATTCAAAGTCATTTTCTGTTGTACAAACAAAAACAAAGTTTTTAAAGTTTACTTATTAGTGTCAAAAGTAGGTTTTCCTTTTTACTGTGAAAATCCCCCAGTCACCACACTCCTGCGTGTTTGGGTACATTGAGGGAGAATTTTAGCATGGCCAATGCACCTAACTATGGGAGGAAACCGGAGCACCTGGAGGAAACCCACGCAGACATGGGGAGAACGTGCGAACTCCACATAGACAGTGACCCGAGCCAGGAATCGAACCCGGGTCCCTGGCGCTGTGAGGCAGCATTGCTGACCACTGTACCACCGTGCCAATGTTTCAATTGTTTTAATTCAGTGTGGGTGGATTGTGGAACTTGGATAAATATACTAGGAAGGAAAATTTAAAAGATAGTGATTAAAGTTGAGAAAAGCAGGGCGCGGATGACACAATGGAGGCCATTCGGCCCATCGTGTCTGTGCCAGGGTTCCTGAAAAGCAAATACACTGGCACATTCCTACTGGCCCATTTCTGTGCTATAATACAATGAAAAGCTAAAAAAAACAGAATTACCAGAGCATTTGAATAAAGTGACTTTGAATTAATAGGGAGACAATGGCCTAGTGGTAATGTCGCTAGACTACTAATCCAGAAACTCAGCTAATGTTCTGGGGACCCAGGTTCGAATCTCGCCACAGCACATGGTGGAATTTGAATTCAATAAAGATATCTGGAATTAAGAGTCTAATAATGACCATGAAACTATTGTTGATTGTCGGAAACACCCAACTGGATAACTAATGTCCTTTAGGGAGGTCCTTACTTGATCTGGCCTACATGTGACTCCAGAGCCACAGTGGTGAACTCTCAACTGCCCTCTGAAATGGCCTAGCAAGCCATTCTGTTCAAGGGCAACTAGGGGTGGTTAATAAATCCTGGCCAGCCAGCACCGCCCATGTCCCACGAATGAATGAGTAGAGTTGCTGTGATAAGCGGGGCAGGCAGTAAAGACAACGGAACAGCTGGTCGTCTTCATTCTATTATCTCAACAATGGTCAGACTGAACATGATCTCCTGTGTGGGTCACATTCAGTTGCAGTTCTTGTGACTATCGATGGCAAACTGTGTCAGGGTCACACAGCCCCACCTTCACCATCCTTCCCTGCCAAACCTGGAGGAGAAGCATGTCATTTTATTCAAACCTTCATCCAATAAACAG
Organism: Mustelus asterias; assembly: GCF_964213995.1. Lineage (NCBI taxonomy): Eukaryota > Metazoa > Chordata > Chondrichthyes > Carcharhiniformes > Triakidae > Mustelus > Mustelus asterias. The sequence goes on from NC_135805.1 coordinate 33,172,169, forward strand.
GATTCATTTGCAACACTGGCACATGTAAGAAGTTTAACATTTTCAATCGGAATACTGAAAAAAGAATACATGCATTGCCTCATAATCCAACTTCACAATACTCACCATGAGAAATCTAAAGAAAAAAGATTTGGATAATCTCAGATGCACATATTTCAACAGTATTGACAGAGAAAGGGTTGAAAAGAGTCAAATGTAAAGATAATCAGCAATAACGTTCCAAAGCCAGGTTTTAAAACGTAAAGTATTTTCCATATCACAACATATTTATGACTTACCTTTTTATTTACCTTGGGACTTGGGTAAGACTGGCATTGCAGTATTCATTGCCCAATCCCGGTCGCCATGAGACAGTAAATGGCTTGTAATGTCCTCGGAGTGGCAATCAGTGGCAGTTTGCCACTCCGTAACAACTTAACCACACTCGAATACCAAAGCACCCAAACTGCCTGATCTTCCAGGCTGGGTGAGACTGAGGAAGTGAAGCAGGTCAGTGGCTGAAGCAGCCAATGCAGGAGTGGGGGACATGCATCCTTTTTTATGGCAATAGCTGCTGTAAAGTCAGTGAGTTGAAATGGAGAAGGTAAGTTTCTCCGGTAAGTGGATGGGATGGGAGTCTGGACATTGTGTGTGTGTGTGTGGGGGGTGGGGGGGCGGAGTGAGGGGTGGTATTCCGGTCATGATGGGTTGGGGTAACAGCTTGTGATGAGGGATGTGCCAGTGTGCCAGGTTGGGGGTGGGTGTCGAGTCGGGGGGGGGGGGGGGGGGGGGGCGGGTGTGTGCCGGGTCAGGGGTGTGTCAGCTCTGTGGGTTGGATGGGTCTGGGGAATGGATGGCTGTCTTGTGTCGAGTTAGGGGGAGTGTCAGGTGGGGAGGTGTGGGGTCAGGGGTTTTCAGGTCGGGAGGGGTATCAGATTGTATTGGGTCAGGGATGTGTCGGTTCTTATCAGGAAGAGGGTGTTGGGTTATGTGTCGTTGACTTTGGGGGAGTTGGGTTGGGGCTGTTGGGTTTGGGGTGGTCGGGTTGGGGGGGTCAGGTTGCAGGGACGGGTTAGGAGGGTGTCGAGTTGGGGAGTCGGGTTGGGGTGGTCGTTCAGAGGGGTCGGGTGTGTGTCGGGCCGTGTGTTGTTGAGTTTGGGGGTGGTCGGGTTGGGGGGGTTGGGTTGGGGGGTCTCGAGTTGTGTGTTGTTGAGTTTGGGGGTGGTTGGGTTGGGGGGGGTGGGTTGGGGGTGGTCGGGCTGTGTGTTGTTGAGTTTGGGGGTGGTCGGGTTGGGGGGGGTGGGTTGGGGGTGGTCGGGCTGTGTGTTGTTGAGTTTGGGGGTGGTTGGGTTAGGGGGGTCGGGTTGGGGGGTCTCGAGCTGTGTGTTGTTGAGTTTGGGGGTGGTCGGGTTGGGGGGGTCGGGTTGGGGGTGGTCGGGCTGTGTGTTGTTGAGTTTGGGGGTGGCCAAGTCAGGGATGGATCTTCACTTGAGGTGAGAGGTGTCGGGTTGGGTGTGAGATGGGGGGTTTACTTGGTTGGGGGTGGTGGGAGGGGGGGGGGCGGTGGGGGCGTGCCTGGCGTGTTGGGATTTCCCGTGTGGGGCTTGATCTGGCTCTTCAGTTCCTCTGAAGTTAGAAGTGCTTTTTGTCCTTCTGACATTTTCTGCGTAACTATGAGTGTTAAACTGGTAGAACCATCCGAAGTTAGCGATTTAAATTGCTTTGTTGGATGGTTCCCAATACAACGCAATGATCCAGGGGAAGTTAGTGCTTCTCAACAAGTGCCAGGTAAATCTTTACGCGGGGGCTTCAGAGAGGGATTCCCCAGCCCATCTTTGGGCTACCCTCCAAATCCTACACTGGGGAATCAGGAATTCATGGTCCAATATTCAGGCCCAGGTCCAGTGGAAGTGGAAAATTGCCTTCCCATTTCACACATGAATGAACTGCTGAATGTGTATAACAATCCAGCAGCTTTCATGTTTTTATTTTGGAGTTACAAATGACCAGATATCGATTTCATAACTTGTCACTCAAACTAACAACCTCTAGGTTGCTAGCCCAGTACCAAGACCAGCGGGCTGCTATACTTGACTCCCACTTTGCTGAAGACCAATAAAAGTGGATCGTGTCATATTAATCCCCATTTACTGTGGTCTGATGCTGACTGTACAAAGCCTGTTTTGAGAGCATGTTACTTAACTTCAGACTTAGAAAGTATTTTCCAAAGTTGATCTAATGTGATGCAACAGAATAGTGAAGTTTAGAAAGAATAAAATACAGGATGAGAAATGACACGTTGGCCCCATCCTGCCTGCATCCTTCATAGACTATAAGCAATTAACCTCATCTTAGAATCTACCTCATCCATGTAATACTCAGGGCAAATATTCCCCATAAATACTGTCTGATTCCCAAAGGTAACAAAGTAAAACTTCTGAATATTCATCCATTCCCAGATGAAGACAGAGGGTGGTTGTAGAGGGTTGTTTTTCAAACTGGAGACCTGTGACCAGCGGTATGCCTCAGGGATCAGTGCTGGGTCCACTGTTATTTGTCATTTATATTAATGATTTGGATGAGAATATAGGAGGCATGGTTAGTAAGTTTGCAGATGACACCAAGATTGGTGGCACAGTGGACAGTGAAGAAAGTTAACTCTGATTGCAACGAGATCTTGATCAATTGGGCCAGTGGGCCGACAAATGGCAGATGGAGTTTAGTTTAGACAAATGTGAGGTGATGCATTTTGGTACATTGAACCAGGGCAGGATTTACTCAGTTAATGGTAGGGCGTTGGGGAGAGTTACAGAACAAAGAGACCTAGGGGTGCATGTTCATAGCTCCTTGAAAGTGGAGTCACAGGTGGACAGAGTGGTGAAGAAGGCATTTGGCATGCTTGGTTTCATCAGTCAGAACATTGAATACAGGAGTTGGGACGTCTTGTTGAAATTGTACAAGACATTGGTAAGGCCACACTTGGAATACTGTGTACATTCTGGTCACCCGATTATAGAAAGGATATTATTAAACTAGAAAGAGTGCAGAAAAGATTTACTAGGATGCTACCGGGACTTGATGGTTTGAGGTTATAAGGAGAGGCTGGATAGACTGAGACTTTTTTCTCTGGAGTGTAGGAAGCTGAGGGGTGACCTTATAGAGGTCTATAAAATAATGAGGGGCATAGATAAGGTAGATAGTCAATATCTTTTCCCAAAGGTAGGGGAGTCTAAAACCAGAGGGCATAGGTTTAAGGTGAGAGGGGGGAGATACAAAAGTGTCCAGATGGGCAATTTTTTCACACAGCGGGTGGGGAGTGTCTGGAACAAGCTGCCAGAGGTAGTAGTAGAGGTGGGTACAATTTTATTTTTTAAAAAGCATTTTGATAGTTACATGGATAAGATGGGTATAGAGGGATATGGGCCAAATGTGGGCAATTGGGATTAGCTTAGGGGTTTAAAAAAAAGGGCGGCATGGACAAGTTGGGCCTAAGGGCCTGTTTCCATACTGTAAACCTCTATGACTCTATGACATGTCCACTATTCAATACTTTCAGCCAGAGCCCAACAGAATACTTTGCTCCTTGGAGTATTTGATCATCTCAGTGTCCTTATCCTATACCCTCTGTTAGTTTTGATGAACTTGTAAAGATGCTGTCTGTAGATGTATTTAAGAATTCATTCAAGCCAATGCAGCGAGGAAAGTATCACACTAGATATTTAGTCAGCTTCTTTTCAAAGGAATTAATTGACACAACATCAACTGTAAACAACAATGGCAAACCCAGCCTTATCAACCCCGCAAAGTCCTCCTTACTAACATCTGGGGGCTTGTGCCAAAATTGGGAGAGCTGTCTCACAGACTAGTCAACCATAGTCATACTCACGGAATCATACCTTACAGATAATGTCCCAGACACCACCATCACCATTTCTAGGTATGTCCTGTCTCACCATCAGGATGGACCCAGCAGAGATGGCAGCACAGTGGTATATTGTGGGAAAGAGTTGCCTTCGGAGTCCTCAACATTGACTCTGGACCCCATGAAGTCTTATGGCACTAGGTCAACTATGGGCAAGGAAACCTCCTGTCGATTGCCACGTACCATCCCCCCCTCAGCTGATGAATCAGTACTCTTCCATGTTGAACACCACTTGGAAGAAGCACTGAGGGCGGCAACGGTGTAGAATGTACTCTGGGTGGGCGACTTCAATGTCCATCACCAAGAGTGGGTTGGTAGTGTAAGGGGGAAAATACAAGGGGGGCACACTCTAAAATGGCAATACAAGAAAGCACACTCTAAAATGGCTGCCTGGCACATAAAGGGTTAACTGGGAAAGCCAAAAGAGCAGACACAGGCTCCTGCTGTTCAGAAAAACCTAACAGACAAGCCATTTCCAAATCACAGACAGTGACTCATAGCAAACAAACACCTCAGGAAGCCAAAGCCAAGGGTCAAGACATCTTTTAAGATAAGGAAACCCCAAAACAAAGAGCTTAGATTAATGTTAAAGGAAGGCGGGAAATATGAATGCGAGGGAACCGATTAGCACCTGAACGAGACGAAACTAGCCATTGATAGATACAGACATAAGGAGATGTACCCATTCATAAAATGCTAAATGTCTATACCTGTTTGTACTCTTGTAAACATGGGGAAATGTACCCATTCATAAAATGTTAAATACTTGTACTCACTTAAACAATGTGATAATGTTCGAATCACCGGTCTACTCATTGTGTAAAGGGTATAAAATTGAACCGCTCCCGGCATACAATTGAGAGAAGGTTTGCTACAGACCAAGTACTTTGTCTCCATGGAGCTCCATTTAATAAATCGTATTTTCTGAATCTCGAAATCTGACTACTATTGGATTTTTCCCACAACAGTAGTTCCACCACACACTGAGCTGGTCGGGTACTAATGGACATAGCACTAGACTGGGATTGTGGCAGATGGTGAGGGAACCAACAAAAGGGAAAAACCTATTTGATCTCATCCTCACCAACCTGCCTGCAACAGATGCATCTGTCCATGACAATATTGGTAGGAGTAACCACCACATAGTTCTTGTGGGACAAAGTCCTGTCTTCACATTGAGGATACCTCCATCATGTGTGGCATTTCCACCATGCTAAATGGGACTGACTTTGAACAGATCTATCAACACATGACTGGGCATCCATGAGGCACTATGGACCATCCGCAGCAGCAGAATTATCTGTTACCTCATGCCCAGCATATCCCCCACTCGACCATTACCACCAAGCCAGGGGATCAACCCTGGTTCAATGAAGAGTGCAGGTGGACATGCCAGGAGGAATACTAGGCATACCTAAAAATGAGGTGTCAACATGGTGAAGCTACAACACAGGACTAAAGAACAAAGAACAAAGAAAATTACAGCACAGGAACAGGCCCTTCGGCCCTCCAAGCTTGCACCGACCATGCTGCCCGACTTAACTAAAACGCCCTACCCTTCTGGGGACCATATCCCTCTATTCCCATCCTATCCATGTATTTGTCCACATGCCCTTTAAAACTCACTATTGTATCTGCTTCCACGACCTCCCCCGGCAGCAGGTTCCAGGCACCCACCACCCTCTGTGTAAAAAACATGCCTCGTACATCTCCTCTAAACTTTTCCCCATGCACCTTAAACCCACGTCCCCTAGTAATTGACTCTTCAACCCTGGGAAAAAAGCTTCTGACTATCCACTCTGTCCATACCCCTCATAATCTTGTAGACTTCTATCAGGTCGCCCTTTAACCTCCTTCGTTCCAGTGAGAAGAAACCAAGTTTCTCCAACCTCTCCTCATAGCTAATGCCGTCCATACCAGGCAACATCCTGGTAAATCTTTTCTGTACCCTCTTCAAAGCCTCCACATCTTTCTGGTAGTGTGGTGACCAGAATTGTACACAATACTCGAAATGAGGCCTAACTAAGGTTCTGTACAGCTGTAGCATGACCTGCAAATTTTTATACTCAGTGCCCCGACTGATGAAGGCAAGCATGCTGTATGCCTTCTTGGCCACCTTATCCACCTGCATTGCCACTTTCAGTGATCGGTGTGCATGTACGCCCAGATCTCTCTGCCTGTCAATACTCCTAAGGGTTCTACCATATACTGTATAATTCCTACATGCATTGGACCTTCCAAAATGCATTATCTCACACTTGTCCGAATTAAACTCCATCTGCTATTTCTCCGCCCAAGTCTCCAACCGGTCTATATCTTGCTGTATCCTCTGACAATCCTCTTCACTATCCACAACTCCATCAATTTTTGTGTCGTCTGCGAACTTACTAATCAGAGCAGCTACATTTTCCTTCAAATCATTTATGTATACTATGAACAAAAAGGACCCAGAAACAGCTGAAGGCTAATGCTATAAATACTAACAATATTCTAACAACAGTACTAAAGACTCGTGGTCCAGAACTTGCCACACTGCTAGCCAAGCTGTTCCGGTACTGCAATGACACTGGCACCTACCCTATAATGTGGAAAATTGTTGAAGTATGTCCTGTACAGAAAAAGCAGGTCAAATTCAACCTGGCCAATTACTACCCCATTAGTCTACTCTCGGTCTTCAATAAAGTGATTAAATGAGTCATTAACAGTGCTATCAAGCGGCTCTTACTCAGTAATAACCAGCTCAGTGACGTCCACTTTGGGTTCTATCAGGGCCACTTAGCTCCTGGCCTCATTACAACCTTGGTTCAAACATGGACAAAAGAGCTGAATACCAGAGGTGAGGTGAGAGTGACTGCCCTTGACATGAAGGCAGCATTTGACCGAGTGTGGCAATATCCAGGCTTGGGCTGACAAGTGGCAAGTAACATTTGTGCCACACAAGTGCCAGGCAATGATCATTTCCAACAAAAGAGGATTTAACCATCACCTATTGACATTCAATGACATTATCATCGTTGAATTCCCCATTATCAACATCCTGGGGTTACCATTGACCAGAAACTGAACTGGACTAGCCGTATAAATACCAGAGCAGGTCAAAGGCTAGGAATCCTGCAGTTAGTAACTCACTTCCTAACTCCCCAAAGCCAATCCATCATCTATAAAGGCACAAGTCAGGAGTGTAATGGAATATTCTCCACTTGCCTGGGTGACTGCAGCTCAAACGAATAAAAAAGGTCTTGTATACAGACATTCTCCAATGCTGCTTTGGAAGCTCCAATCGGGCAGTGGATAGGAAGGGTGAAATCCTGTTCCTCTTCACTCTCCCGGTAACATCTTCATTACCAGTGGGAAATCATGAAACAGGTCAAGGAGATATCTCTTATCATCACGAGGTGGCATGAAGGACTATTGCTGGTGGACAGCACTGCATAATGAGAGGCCCGTGGTTAAAATCAGGAACCTCATTCAGTGGCACAGTGGTTAGCACTGCTGCCTCACAGCGCCAGGGACCTGGGTTCGATTCCCAGCTTGGGAATAAGGATCTGGCATATAAGGGACCACCCATACAGAGATGTAAGAGAACACATAACCCACATCAAGTGGTCAGTATAGTATTGGACAGAGCCGTGTGTAAAGGCAAGCATTGTATAGCCCTTAGCTTAGACCCTTACTGTGCCTATGTATTCAGTAAGTTTCTGTCGTCAATAAATACTTACTGTTAAACTGCCTAAGGTATGAATACCTTATTAAGACCTACTCAAGTATGTCCAACATTTTTTAACATGTTCTTCTTGAGATGAGTGAAATACATGAATTACAAACTATCCTTTCGTTTACGACTCGGAAAAGTGCACTATTCTCTTTAAATATATTTTTCTCATGTGTGAGTGCCAAGTGAGTGATATAGCATTAGAACTTTGGAGTGAGCATATGAATAAATAATCCTCTTTATTTAAACCCACAAAAAGCATGCTGTTGGTTACTCAGATTGGCCATACATTCAGGGGTTAAGAAAATCTTCCTTTTCATAAAAACGCATTGATTATGGACATTAAGGGAAGTTTAATGAGAGAGAAGTTTCAGTTCTCTGTCATCCCTGTCCATAACAGAGGATCAGGGCTATCTCCATGCCAATCCAGTGCAACAAAGGCAACAAATAGTCAACACAATTAATGTGTGGGCTACCTAACACATCTGGGAGGAATATGTGGCCTACGGCCATACTAGTCTGAAAATGTTCGATCTCGTCTGATCTCAGAAGCTAAGCAGACTCAGGCCTGGTTAGTATTTGAATTCATAATGGGCAACATGAGGGATGGCAGACCAGCTGAACAAATACTTTGGATCTGTCTTCACTAAGGAAGACACAAGTAACCTTCCAGAAATACTAGGATCAGAGGGTCTAGCATCAAGGAGGAACTGAAGGAAATCCTTATTAGTCAGGGAGTTGTATTGGGGAAATTGCTGGGATTAATACCCGAGAAGTCCCCAGGGTCTGTTGCTCTGCATCCCTGAGTACTTAAGGAAGAAGCCCTAGAAATAGTGGATGCAATGGTGATCATTTTCCAGCATTCTATAGACTTTGGAAGAGTTCCAGTGGATTGGAGGGTAGCTAATGTAACCACACTTTTTGAAAAAGGAGGGAGAGAGAAAATGGAGGAATATAGACCGGTTAGCCTGACATCAGTGATGGGGAAAATGCCGGAGTCAAATATTAAGGATGTAATAACTGAGCATTTGGAAAGCGGTGACAGGATCAGTCCAAGTCAGCATGGATTCAAACATAGAACAAAGAACAATACAGCACGGCCCTCCAAGCCCGTGCCACTCAATGGTCCAAACTAGACCATTCTTTTGTATCCCTCCATTCCCACTCCGTTCATATGGCTGTCTAGATAAGTCTTAAACGTTCCCAGTGTGTCCGCCTCCACCACCTTGCCTGGCAGCGCATTCCAGGCCCCCACCACCCTCTGTGTAAAATATGTCCTTCTGATATCTGTGTTAAACCTCCCCCCCTTCACCTTGAACCTATGACCCCTCGTGAACGTCACCAGCGACCTGGGAAAAAGCTTCCCACCGTTCACCCTATCTATGCCTTTCATAATTTTATACACCTCTATTAAGTCTCCCCTCATCCTCCGTCTTTCCAGGGAGAACAACCCCAGTTTACCCAATCTCTCCTCATAACTAAGCCCCTCCATACTAGGCAACATCCTGGTAAACCTCCTCTGTACTCTCTCCAAAGCCTCCACGTCCTTCTAGTAGTGTGGCGACCAGAACTGGACGCAGTATTCCAAATGCGGCCGAACCAACGTTCTATACATCTGCAACATCAGACCCCAACTTTTATACTCTATGCCCCATCCTATAAAGGCAAGCATGCCATATGCCTTCTTCACCACCTTCTCCACCTGTGACGTCACCTTCAAGGATCTGTGGACTTGCACACCCAGGTCCCTCTGCGTATCTACACCCTTTATGGTTCTGTCATTTATCGCATAGCTCCTCCCTACATTATTTCTACCAAAATGCATCACTTCGCATTTATCAGGATTGAACTCCATCTGCCATTTCTTTGCCCAAATTTCCAGCCTATCTATATCCTAAAGGGATACATATTCTATATTCACTAAAGGGAAATCGTGCTTGACAAATCTTCTGGAATTCTTTGAGGATGGGACCAGTAGAGTGGACAAGGGTGAACCAGTGGATGCTGTGTATCTGGACTTCCAGAAGGCTTTCAACAAAGTCCCACACAAGAGATCAGTGAACAAAATTAAAGGTCATGGTATTGGGGGTAATGTATTAACGTGGATAGAGAACTGGTTGGCAGACAGGAAGCAGAGAGTGGGAATAAATAGGTCCTTTTCAGAGTGGCAGGCAGTGACTAGTGGGGTACCACAGGGGTTCAGTGCTGGGACTCCAGCTATTCACAATATACATTAATGATTTGGTCAAAGGAATTGAATGCAATATCCCCAAATTTGCACAGTTGGCAGTGTATGCTGTGCGGGGGATGCTAAGAGGCTGCAGGGTGACTTGGTCAGGCTGACTGAGTGGGCAAATACTTGCAAATGTAATATAATTCTCATAGAAGTCTATTCTCATAGAATCCCTACGGTACAGAAAGAGGCCATTCGGCCCATCGAGTCTGCACCGATCACAATCCCACCCAGACCCTACCCCCATATCCACCCACTAATCCCTCTAACCTACGCATCTCAGGACACTAAGGGCAATTTTTAGCATGGCCAATCAACCTAACCCACACATCTTTGGACTGTGGGAGGAAACTGGAGCACCCGGAGGAAACCCACGCAGACACGAGGAGAATGTGCAAACTCCACACAGACAGTGACCCAAGCCGGGAATCGAACCCAGGTCCCTGGAGCTGTGAAGCAGCAGTGCTAACCACTGTGCTACCGTGCCGCCCAATAATGTGGATAAATGTGAGGTTATCCACTTTGGTGGCGAAAACGGGAAGGGAGATTATTATTTGAATGGTGGCAGTTTAGGAAAAGGGAAAGTGCAACAGTCGCTGAAGGTTGACATGCAGGTACAACAGGCGGTGAAGAAAAATAATGGCATGCTGGTCTTCATAGCAAGAGGATTTGAGTATAGGAGTAGGGATGTTTTACTGCAATTATACAGGGCCTTGGTGAGTCAACACCTTTGGTCTCCTCATCTGAGGAAGGACATTGTCGCTATTGAAGATAATGCTTCTGATAATTCATTACAGGAACATGTCCTTAAAACTCATTCATTACTTCACAAGACCATGCACTGAAGAGAATATAAACTATTCAAAAGACTGAGTGGTATAGAAGTCAAATGCTGTACCTTTGCCTCTAGGATTTGGATTGGAATCCAGCACATAAAGGGATGAAATTGTCCTCTGGTTGTTGGCTGCACTGATCCTTTGGAAAACTCAATTTAGTTTCCAGTGAATAGAGGTGGACGTCTAACATTTCATTCTTTCATAGGATGTGGCTGTCACTAATTGCCCTTGAGAAAGTAATGGTGAGCTGGCTGCTTTATCTATTGCAGTCATAAAGTCACAGAGCAATACAGGCCCTTCGGCCCAACCGGTCCATGCCGACATTGGTGCCCTCCCAGCTAGACTCAGTTGCCTGCGTTTGGCCCATATCCCTCTAATTCTTTCCCATCACACTCCTGACTTGTGCCTTGTAGATGGTGACAGGCTTTGGGGAGTCAGAAGCTGAGTTACTCTCTGCAGGATTCCTAGCCTCTGACATGCTCTTGTAGGCACATTATTTATATGGCTGCTCAGTTCAGTTTCTGGTGAATGGTGACCCACCAGGATGTTGATATGGGGGCCTCAGTGATGGTAATGCCATTGAATGTCAAGGGGTGATGGTTAGATTCTCTCATGTTGGAGATGGTCATTGCTTAGCACTTGTGTGGCTTGTATGTTACTGCTACTTATCATCCCAAGCCTAAATGTTGCCCAGGTCTTGCTACGCATGGACAAGGACTGCTTTAGTATCTGAGGAGTTGCAAAACGTACTGAACATTGTGCATCAGTGAACATCCCTACTTCTAACTCATGTGGTGGGAAGATCATTGATGAAGCAGCTGAAGATGGTTGGGCCAAGTACACTACCCTGGTGAACTCCTATAGCAATGCCCTGGTATTGAGATGATTGATCAGTAACAATACACCCATCTTCCTTTGTACTAGGTATGACTCCAACCATTGGACAGTTTTCCCCGTGATTCCCATTGACTCCAGTTTTGCGAGGGTTCCTTGATGTTGCACTCAGTCAAATGCTGCCTTAATGTCAAGAGTAGTCACTCTCACCTCACCTCTGGAGTTCAGTTCTGTTGCCTATGTTAGAATCAAGGCTGTAATGAGGTAATGAGGATCTCAAGTGGCTCTGTTGGAATCTGAACTGAATGTCAGTAAACACGTTATTGTTGTGTAAATTGCCCCTAGTTTGCAATTAACTGTACTGGATTGCGTACACCTACAAGGTAAGATTTTCACTTGAGTACATTTAGTCCAGAACAAGAGATCTCCTCCTTAATCATCCCCCATTCCCACATTTGTGGAAAATTGTCTATCACCCTACCGTTCTTCGATCTTCTGATTCCTGCCTTATGATCCTTTGCTCCCATCCTCTGATATCTTCTCCTGACCCATCCTCCTCCCTCTATGGATCCCTTGTAATGAGGCTCAAGGCCCAATATCTGGGACATCTCATGACCACCATTCAGTGCATAGCATGTAACCTGCAACAACCAGTATGCGCAAAATGGGCACACTTGAATTTCAGAGCCAATGTGTCCAGATTATTTGAGATGCAGGTAACTGCAACCATTTGATTTTACCCATCATCCGCATGTCTCTGTTCACTCATGCAACAATTCATACCATCAGACTATTTGGTAGGGTGCCACTTCTATGACCAATAGTGTGTTAGATTAATGCAGTTGTTAGCATTGGGTCATTGATAGCACTCTAATTTTTTAGTCACAAGGTTGTGGGTTCAAGTACCCGTCCAGAAGAGCATAACATAATTTAGACTCAAAACCCTGGGTACTGCTGGAAGAGTGCTACATTGTCAGAGTTGCTTTCTTTAAGATGACAGCCTGTCTACCCTCTTAAAGGAACATAAAAGATCTCATGATACTATTTAAAGAAGAACAGGGAACTTGAGAGTTGTCAACATCGCAAGGGGGATAGAATATAAAAGCAGAGATGTCTTGCTGCATCTGTACAGGGCATTGGTGAGGCCGCAGCTGGAATACTGTGTGCAGTATTGGTCCCCTTATTTGCGGAAGGATATATTGGCCTTGGAGGGAGTGCAGAGAAGGTTCACCAGGTTGATACCAGAGATGAGGGGTGTTGATTATGAGGAGAGACTGAGCAGATTGGGTTTGTATTCGTTGGAATTTAGAAGGCTGAGGGGGGATCTAAGATAATGAAGGGGCTGGATAGGGTAGAGATGGAGAGATTCTTTCCACTTAGAAAGGAAACTAGAACTAGAGGGCACAGCCTCAAAATAAAGGGGGGTCAGTTTAGGACAGAGTTGAGGAGGAACTTCTTCTCTCAGAGGGTGGTGAATCTCTGGAATTCTCTGCCCACTGAAGTGGTAGAGGCTACCTCGTTGAATATGTTTAAATCACGGATAGATGGATTCCTGATCGGTAAGGGAATTAGGGGTTATAGGGATCAGGCGGGTAAGTGGAACTGATCCACTTCAGATCAGCCATGATCTTATTGAATGGCGGGGCAGGCTCGAGGGGCTAGATGGCCTACTCCTGCTCCTATTTCTTATGTTCTTATGTTCTTATTTAGCTCATTGCTGTTTGTGGGACCTTGCTGTGTACAAACTGATGACTGTATTCGCCTACATTACAGCAGTCATTTCAAAAGTACTTGGGATGTTCTGAGAACGTGAGGGTGCCATATGAATGCAAGATCTTTCTTTCCAAAATTGGTTTCTATTTCTCTAAATTGACTTAAGGGGTGTAGAATGAAGAGCATCACAGGGGATTGAGAATTATGACTCATGTGATTCAAATCAAGAGAAAGTATGCAGCTGAATTCAAAACCAGAAGGATTCCACTTTTTCATCCTCTTGAGTATTTTCCACAATGAATCAGCAACTGCTTAATCATCTTTGTGGGACCTTACCAGCTACAAAATAGCTGCTGTGTTTGCCTAAATTAGAATAATCAGGGCATTAAAAAGTAATTGGAATATTTCTTAATGGACACATTAAGATACAACAAATGCAATTTCTTTTCTCTGAATGGGTTGCTGGCACCTTTTCAGATATGCCGGTTGGAAATGCCATGCTCCAGTTTGTACACACCTTCACTATCCTGGACTATTTAAAAAAAGTGAAGAATGAGTTTGAGCCTTGTTGCTGCTGTCAGAACCCTGTCTAGCTATTGCGAACATTAAAGAATGCACATTGTTTTCAGTAATGCGGAGGACACTGGATGCCTCTCAGTTCATTGCAAAACAGTAATCCAATCGAGGGGTTCAGATGACATCATAAACCACCAGAGCAAAGCTTGAGTGCTTTATATTTGTCATCTGAACCCCCTCGATCGGATTACTGCCTTAATTCACTGTGAGGCATCTGGTATTATTTATAATGTATGGTGGATAGGGAATATTTTTCATATAAAATACAGCTTTTATTTCAGTGTAGGTTGTAAATGGGAATATTTTTAGTGTTTATAATACTCTTAGAAAATGATTATGTACAGCCTTATGACTTAGCACTTCACACTTTATGACTTTTGTCCATTATTGGCAGATTATTTTAAACAGTAAATTATTTTTTAAAAAGTCACTATATATTAAAGGAAAGGAAATATCATGGAGCAGAAAATTAAATGGTGTTTTGATAATATATAAATACATAAAATATTTTTTCAGACAGAGCTAGGGGAGAAGCAATTTATATCGTGTTCAGTACCCTAGACTTTTCTCATCTGCTATGTACATTAAATAAGGCACTTAAACCAACACCCTGTTAACGCTCTCAGTTGAATGCAATCACTCCTGCAGCACTATTAACAATGCATTTATCCCTCAACACCCAGAACATTTATCCCGTTGCTGTTGGTGGGATCTTGCCTTGTGAAACTGGTTGCCATGTTTGATAGATTGTTGTAGACAATATTTGTATCATTAGCCATGTAGAACAACTCCATGCCACACCAAAGAACCGGGTTCCTGGGTACAAGAATTTGTGCTGTAATAGAATTGAAACTTTTCTGAGCAAACAGAAATCCAGATTATTTTTGTGGTCTCCTGGCTGGTGGATCCCATTACTAAAATAGGCTCCTTTTGATGGATAATATCAGCCAATCCCTAGGATTGTTAAGACAGTTCTTAAAATGAAAAATAAAATTCAATAATGATTTATGCTGGACACTGAGATATTTGGATCTTTCTCTCCTTTCTGGCCTCAAACATCAGATGCATGATGGTCATAGCATCATGGATGCATCATTTCACCAGCATGATGGCTTCCCCCGGCATCTGTACTTTCCCATTCTTCACTTTAGATTTAGGGACCATGATCATTCATTACCTCTCTAATAAACCTCTAATTCATGCAGGCATTAGATTGTCCCTGCTTAATGAGTGTTGTGAGGTGCTGATTCACCACTTCTATGAAATGCTGGTTGCCTTTATCTATGCTGGTGCCTGGCAAAATGATGGTGGATGTATGTGTGGCTTGAGATGTGATACAGTAATCTGGATTATACAAATTCTTTTAACGCAGAGCATGGTGGCACAGTGGTTAGCACTGCTGCCTCACAGCGCCAGGGACCTGGGTTAGATTCCCAGCTTGGGTCACTGTCTGTGCGGAATCTGCATGTTCTCCCCACATCTGCGTGGGTTTCCTCCGGGTGCTCCAGTTTCTTCTCACACTCCAAAGACGTGCGGGTTAGGTGAATTGGCTTTGTTAAATTCTTCCTTAGTATACCCGTTTGGGCGCCAGAGTGTGGCGACTAGGGGATTTTCACAGTAACTCCACTGCAGTGTTAATGTAAGCCTACTTGTGACACTAATAAATAAACACTAAACTTTTTTGTACATCACAGTCCTCAATGCTCAAGCAGTAATACTAAAATATGGATAATGGGCTGGATTTTGTGGTAAAATGGCAAGGCTATTAGTGTTTACTTTTATTAAGGAGTATATCTGACAGCAACTTTCAGCAACTATGCATGTGCATTTGAAATATGGAAGTTGCTCCTGCGCTACCCTACATGCTTTCCTATAACACATCTAGAGACTCAGCATTCAAATACATGCAAGAGTATAGAGTTGCTGCACTTATATGATAGATAATCACCAAACATGTCAGAAAAAGCTATTCTGGTGCATTCAAGTTTAAATGAATTTTTAAATGGCATGCTAAGTCTTAATTACTCCAGCATTGAAAATTAACTGCTGCTGGTGTGAAGTCTCATTTCTTCAGATGTTAAAAAGTATATATATACATTTAAACTTTTTTGTCTCTTACCTCTCTTATATCCATATTCTTTGTCTGATTTTATTTCATTTTCTGTACGTGATTTGGCATTTGAGTTAAATATTTCTGACTTTTACTTCCTGGTATGGTCTCTGCACTGCTCAGTAAGGATCCTTCAATCTGATTGACTCACTTGTCCTGTTCGCACAGTTCCAGATCTCCTGAAAAGTGTGCAGTGCTGCTTTTGACATCTAATCAGTGGAACTTTCAATGCAAACATCCATTGAAGGTTTGTTGCCAAGTATAATGAATGCTACTGGCAATGAAGCCTGGATGGAGGTCTTGTGGCACCGTCCCTACCTCTGAACCAGAGGCTCCACGTTCGAGTTCCGTCCCAGGATTTGATGGTCAAGAAAGATGGGATCATAATGTGGTCAAACAGGTTGAGTCTGTTAACCTGCAAAACCTTCCAAACACACCAATGGCTGGCAGTAAGAGTGGGAGAGACTCCTCGTCAGCCACAGCTCATGTGGAGCGGCATCCCTCAAGCTATAAGGCCCTGGCAACAGACTAGTGACCTGTTCCTGGAATTACTAGCAATGGAAATGGACGGAAGTCTGCCTTAGTGCACCACTAGGTGCGGGAACAGAATTGGAATGGAATGATACCCGAGTCAAATCGCAAAAGCAAATGGTATCAATGTATCTTCTATTTCTTAAGCTTCTTATCAGTTGATCTGTGATAGACGACATGGTGTAGAAGGAAGTAATTTACCAGATTCATGGGAGCATGTACTCATTTTGTTCTTGACCTTCAAGACCACAAAGCCTCCTTTACACACTTCTCTACGTTGTTGCTGTTTACATTGAAATTACCCACAATTGATGGTCTTACTTAACTCAGTGGCTGATGGTAAGGTTTTGTCCTTTTAGAAGTCAACCCCATGGAATGGTTTCTTCACCAACCTGCCAGCTTACTCAGCTGATGGTCAGTGGTGTTCGGCTGGCCCAGTATTTCTGCTCAGCTATGTTTCTGAGCACATATGGGTTTGGGGGTGGTATGAGGGAGGGTGGAAGAAGCCACTTGGACAGTAACTCCATAATTGGGTTCCTGGTACTTCTTCCCCGCTGCCGTCAGACTTTTGAATGGACCTACCTTGCATTAAATTGATCTTTTTCCATACCCTCGCTATGACTGTAACACTGCATTCTGCACTCTCTCCTTTCCTTCTCTATGTACGGTATGCTTTGTCTGTATTGTGTGCAAGAAACAATACTTTTCACTGTATAATAATACGTGACAATAATAAATCAAATCAATGGTACAGCAATAAGTTTTTAAATGGGTAAATCTGAACTGTATGTTACAAAGAGCTCAGTTGCTTCATATTAAAGTACTAAACTATAAATATCGCTGCTGAGTTCCGTTTGGATAGCTTCCCGTTATCCAGGTACCTTGCTGCTGGTTATCAGAAGCTGTTCTACTTGCATGTGCTTTGAATGTTGTGTGGGATACGGGAGAATTTTTCCTGCTAAGATCCCAGATGAGCAATACTTGGAACTCAAATCCAAATTATCTGAACAGCTGCATTTTAAATGGAATCGAGAGAAATATAAATTCGCAACTTGAACTCAAAAGCAATGTCGGTGAATAAAGTGTAAAATCTCAGTGAGATCAGAGGGACGAGAAAGAGAGACTTGAGTCACGAGAACATGGGATAATTATAATCGTGAATCTTTTGTACCATTTCTGAGACATCGTAATTTGTCTGCTGGAAAGAAAAGATGTGATGTCAATATAAAGACATGCTTATTTAATTTAAACTGCTGTGTCTTAAGTTGCACAGAGTGTAACAAGGTGCATTTTTGAGACTGTATCTAACAGAGTGTCCTGGCTGTGTCCACTGGTAACTCGTTTTCCTAGTGTCCCAATATTTATTTTAGATCCAGCTGCTTCTAACACACGATTTGAGGTTAGGGTCTGCACCACAAAATGAGGCTGAGTGGAACCCCATAACCACATGCAGCTACTGGTTTAGAATAAGCACCAAAACCCTGAACGGAGAGCACTCTATACCTGGCAAGTATAGAAGCAGCAGGTTTCCACTTTGGTTCAGAGGTGGTACTCTTGTCTCTGAGTTAGAGGGTTGTGGATTTGAGCCTCACTCCAGGGGCCTGGTCATATAAATTAAGACCTCAGCGCAGTAGAGGGAGTGCTGCATTGTCAGAGGTGCAATGTGTCAGCTGAGATGCTAAACCCCAGGTCTGCCATTTCAGGTCCACATACAAAGAACAAAGAACAATACAGCACAGGAACAAGTCCTTCGGCCCTCCAAGCCCGTGCTGCTCCCTGGTCCAAACTAGACCATTTATGCTTCAGGGAAAAAAAATCCCAGTCTATCCAGCCTCTCCTTATAACTCAAACCATCAAGTCCCAGTAGCATCCTAGTAAATCCTTTCTGCACTCTTTCTAGTTTCCTCTGGTTGCTCTAGTTTTCTCCCACAGTCCGAAAGATGTGCTGGTTAGGTGCATTGGCCATGCTAAATTCTCCCTCAGTGTACCCGAATAGGCACCAGACTGTGGCGACTAGGGGATTTTCACAGGTAACTTGATTGCGGTGTTAATGTAAGCCTACTTGTGGCGCTAATAAATCAACTTAAAACTTTAAAAAATCTGCGAATTGTTACAGTGCAGGAGGCCATTTGGCATGGTGTCTGCGTTTGCTCTCCGAATGAACAATTTATCTAGTACCGTTCCCCTGCCTTCTCTCCTTTCTCTTCTTCCATTTCAGATAACAGTCTAATTCCCTTCTGAATGATTCAATTGAACCTCCCTTCACCATGATCTCAGCAGTGCATTCCAAACCCTACCCATCCTCTGCATAAAGATTTCACATGCCACTTTTGATTAGTTTGCTAATTAGTTTAAATCTGTGCTCTCTCGATTCCAATCCTATCACAAGTGGGAACAATTTCTCCTTATCTGTACTGATTTTGAATACCTCCATAAAATCTCCTCTCAACCTCTTTACTCTAAGGAAAACCGTCCTAACTTCTCCAATCTATCTTCACAACTGAAGTTCCTCTACCCTGGAATCATTCTCCCAAATCGTTTCTGCATCCTCACTAATGTTTGTGGGATCTTTCTGTACACAAATTGGCAACTGCATTGCCCTACATTACAGGAATTCAAAACATACCGAACTAGCTGTGAGGTGCCAAGGGTAATCCTGAGATCATGAAATGCACTAACATTCTTTCTGTAAAAGCACATTAAAATGGTAATCACATTCACCTATTGTGGTTGGCAAACCCAGGTTGCAGCTTTTGCTAAATTACGTCTCAGATTTGAATTTTCGAAAACACATATCATAAATATTAACATGCATCACAAGAAAAATGTGTCAGGAGATCAGCGCAATTACAATTATAACTATCTTGCCACTACCCGGGAGAGTAATTATATGCTAATGAATTCAATGGAGACAAACTCGCATGTAACTCTACTTCAAACAATAAACATGTCAGATCTGTGAAGTACAATACTTGTTAACTGAGTACACAATTGCCATACATCCAGCAGGAGTCTGTAAACATTGAGTTGTTATCCGTATATGGACAGTTTTGCCAAGAAACTGCAAAATCACTGGCATTTCAACACTGATGATTATGATGTAGGCAACAGGAGCACCATCAGAATTCGCTGATAGCACAGAATTGGTTATCACCGAAGATGACTTGTAAAAGAATTGCTGAACGCTGGTTAAGCATCTGGTCATTGAATTCAATATGGCTAAAAGTGCAAGGTAATGGATTCTGGGAGGAGAAACAAACAATGGAAGAGTGTTGAGAAGTAAGGATGAACAGAGATATTTAGAGGTTTAGGGTGGTGCAGTGGTACAGTGATTAACATTGCTGCCTCACAGTGCCAGGGACTCAGGTTCAATTCCCGGCTTGGGTCACTGTCTGTGTGGAATCTGCACATTCTCCGAGTCTGCGTGGGTTTCTTCCGGGTGCTCTGGTTTCTTCCCACAGTCCGAAAGGTTGGTTAGATGCATTGGCCATGTTAAATTCTCCCTCAGTGTACCCGAACAGGTGCCGGAGTGTGGCGATTAGGGATTTTCACAGTAACTTCATTGCAGTAATGTAAGCATACTTGTGACGTGAATAAATAAACATTAAACTTTAAATATATGGTTCCCTGAGGTGCAGGTGCAAATAAATAGAACTGGAAAAAATTCAACAACATTTTGGCTTTTAGAAATGAAGGCACATAGCATGAGAGTAAAGCAGTAATAATAAGTTTGTACAAAACACTAGTTTGGCCAAACTGACTGTGTGGTTTTGGGTGCCCCAATATAGAATCATAGAATTCCTATACTGTATAAGGCCATTCAGCCCATCGAGTCTGCACCAACTCTCTGAAAGAGCATCTTACCTATGCCCATTCCCCCATCCTATCCCCATAACCCCACACATTTAACATGGCTAATCTATCTAACCTATACCTCTTTGGACACTAAGAGGCAATTTAGCATGACCAATCCACTAACCCAAACATTTTTGGACTGTGGGAGGAAACAGGAGAACCGGAGGAAACCCACACAGACACGAGGAGAATGTACAAACTCCAGACAGACAGTCATCCAAGGCCAGAATTGAACCCGGGTCCCTCGGGCTGTGAGGGAGCAGTGCTAACCACTCTGCCACCCTAATGAATGAACATTAAACCCACAAAATGTGTACAGCACAATTTCACCAAGGTGACAGCAGCAACGGAAAACTATTGTTGGCAGGAGAGGCATGGGTACTGACTACATCCACTAAAACAACTAAGACTGGGAATATTTAAGAGAGATCATTTAATAATGAGGACATTTAATGAGATTTTTTGGAGGGCCGAAGGGCCTGTTTCCTGTGCTGTACTGTTCTTTGTTCTTGTTCTTTGAAAGAAGAGGGAAAATACTTTCCTCTGGTTGGGAGACCGCAACAGGGGGTTATTAATTTAATCTTTGTTAAAAGTGAATGAGAAGTTAGGAGAAATTGTCATCCAGATGTGTGTTGGAGCATGGGATATTCTTCAATGAGAAAAGTTGAGCTGGAGAGCATTGCATCATTTTGCCTTGAAGATCTTTAAGACTCCTTAATATGACCATATATTTTCGAGCCACTTCAACAAATGCATCAACATCTTGGTGAAAGGATGAGGCAGGGTGGATAAAAGCAGATTGTTTCCAGTTACTATGAGATCAAGAATGATAGATACATGTTCAAACGTCAGACTTAAAACAGAGAGCAGGGGGAACTTCTTCAAGAGAAGAATTGAAGGGCTGTGGAATTAACTTCCAAAGTTAGTCACAGAAATTATGTAAACATTCAAGATTGGATTGGACAGATGGATAAAGGAAAAAGAACGAATTTACATAAGAACAGCGTCGATAAATGTGATTCTGATTACTTGCTCAAGGGATAAGTAAACACTGAAAGTGGTGCATCAAATGACCTGCTTGAGTTGTATGGACAAGTGGGCAAGAGAGGTAGGTGTCTGTTTGGCTATGTTATATTGCTTCTGTTGAGTTTTGATAGGCTGCTGGTGATGCATTTTCTTCAAGATCCTTTGCTTTATTACACCACGCAGCAGGAAAAGTCATGACTGCCAGAACTGATTGGCTACAGATTGTGACTTTGAAATAACAAGCAATACTGTACATGCACAGTTCTTGTTCAGATGTGACCAGCACTGCATAACCTGTTTTGCCATTTAAAGGTGTTGGATTCCATAGCACTTGGATATTAATGTGCAGAATTCAGGCCTCCATATTTCAAAAAAGACAGAGGCACTGGAGAAGTGCAAGCTGATTTGCAGAGGTGAAAGCACAACTGTGAGATTATGCCTACTTGGCAAGATTGAAGGCAGCACAGACACGTTAAAGGGATGGCTTGACAACTACATAAGGATGTAAGGAATAGAAGGAAATAGTGATAGGTGCAAAGGTACAGGGTGGCTTGTGAGGGGCACAAACACCAGCATATATTAGTTTGGTCAAATGGCCTGTGTCTGCACTGCAAATCCAATCTAACAGCCTCCAGTACATTACTGTGTAATAGTAGATCATTCAATCTCACTTCACTCAGCAATAAAGCCACTCACTAAAACAGTGAAATACTGGTTAACAGTAGTCACAAAAATCACACTTAGTAAATGGAAAGTGCAAGATAGCAATTCCAGATAATGTTACACATAGTGAAACCACAGGAGACACCAAACCTGCCTGCTTAATGCAACTTACTGTAATAGTAAGCAGTGGAAATAGATGATGGGTCGTGAAGTGAGGGCTTCATTATTGTACAGATTCTGCAAAAGGAAATTCTTCATGCATTCGCTTAATTCTAATGGTTCTGCACTGTGTGCACTTTGGTCTGAGAACTGATGATGGAAGAAGTGTAGGTAACACAACTTCAGTTCAATTCTTGCCTCAGTCCATTCAGACCACAGCATGATACAGCACAGAAGGAGGGCATTCTACCCATCATCCTTATGTTGGCTCTTTGGGAGAGTTATCTAATTAATCCCACCCCGCTGCACTTTCACCACAGTCCTGTAATTTTCTTTGCCTTCAAGTGTTTTGTGTGCTGTGCAAAATCTCCTTCAGCATTCTTAGTTCTAAGTGCAAATACACAACAGAAAAAAAAGCCATGACAGTGGCTGGCATTCCCAACAGTCACTAAGAATGTAGCCTATATCGCATAGCTGTGGTCAGTCCCATTGCTTCAGATACTTACCCCTTGCTGCTTGTATGATACTGCAAGGTGTCCAGCATCAGGGATATGGAGAGAGTGAAACAGAATAGTTTGTAATGGTGTAGGAGGAAGAGCAGGGTGGAAAGGAGAGTGAGGTCATGTCTTTGCTCCTCATTCAAACTGCAGATGATTGACATCAGAGTCAGTTCCAGACTTTTAGATTAAATACCACTTTGTCCAATGTTAATCTGTAACCGGTGCAAACAATGGAATCTCTTCTGCTCTATTGCTAAAATTTCCTACAAAAAGGCAGTTTCCACTTTTGTGCCAATTCATTTCCCCACAACTCAGCTTTTTATAACGTCCAAGGTATGTTGTGACTTCGGAACTGCTTCCAAATACTAGTAGCAGGAGCAGGCTATTCAGCCACTCAAGCTTGCTCAGCCAAATAGATCAGAGCTGATCATTTACCTCTATGTCATTTTCCTACGCTATCCCCATATCCCTTGAAGTCATTAGTATCTGGAAATCTATCAATCTCTGTCTTGAACATGCTCCATGCCTGAGCTTCCACAACCCTCTGGGGTAGAGAATTTCAAAGATTCACCACCCTCTGAGTGAAGAAATTCCTCCTCATCTCTCCTTATTCTGAGGCTATCCCCTGGTTTCAGAACCTCCCTGCCTGGGGAAACATCCTTTTTGCATCTACCATGTTTAACCCCCTAAGAGTTTTCTAAGACTCAATGAGATCACCTCTAACTCTTCTAAAATCTAGAAAATACAGGCTTCGTCTCCATAATCTCTCCTCAAAGGACAGTCCCAGAAATTAGTCTTGTTAACCTCTGCTGCACTCTATGGCAAGTCTATCCTTTCTTAGGTGAGGGAATCAAACTGTCACACAATACTCCAAGTGCGGTCAGACCAAGCTTCTACAGAATTGAAACAAGACATCTTTACTCCTGCACTCAAGCCCTCTTGCGATAAAAGCCATTTGCTCAACTACTTGCTCAACCCACATGTTAGCTTTCAGCCACTTATCAACAAGGGCACCTGAGGTCCCTGTGGACATCAATACTTCCCAATCTCTCATTGTTTTCAAAATACTCTCTGGCCGAAACTCTACAACCTCGCTCGCCACGAATCAGAGCGGGCGAGGGTCCGACAACAGAAATCTCCATCGACCTCGGGCGGGATTTCCAGTCTCGCCCGAGCCAGGCCATAAAATACCGCCCTGTGCCTCTGTTCCTCCTATCAAAGTGGATAGCTTCACACTTACACCTCACACATTATATTACATCTGCTATGTTCTTGCCCACTCACTAAACCTGTACAAAACCCCGGTTCATTCCCCATAGCAATGCTTTGACCAATCAGAATCAACCTGCCTGGTTTGAATTTGAACAAAAGCTTGGCTGTTAACTGTTCCCTGGTGCATTCTTCCATGGTAACATCTCAACAGAGTCCACTTGCCAACCAATTAACGCCCTCTTCTCATGCATCATAAATTGTTATGCTCTTTGAGATTACAAATCGGTCCTGCTGTGTGCAAGATAAAAAACCTTGAATATTTTTTCAGCAATACTAAACTGCAATATCTGCTTTTTAAAAAAATCACAACTATTACATAGTAATTTGCTTTTGAGGATGGACAAAGGAGTAAATGACTAGGACTTCATGCATGTCTGAAAGGTACGTGTTTTCTGGGAGAAGTGGGGAATGGGAAGGTGAGGGGGGACAAGTATTACAGCAGCACCTATCACTTACTCTGTCCCAAGGTGTATATTTAAAACAAAAACACAAAATATTAGTTAATCTCTCACAGCATTGCTTACTCCCCATTCAGGAATGGGAAATGGACAGCAAGTGATAGTAGACAGTGCTGTCAAATCTGATGATAAGGAAAAGCAGGAACTGACAGAGAGCTGAACGTGGGGACCAACAGAGACAACAGTTGGACAAGGTCACTGGAACAGGCACCATTTGAAACGGGATCAGCAATGTAGAAGTAAAATTCCTCACATATCTAATTTAAGTTGAAAGTTTAATTTTTATTAGTGTCACCAGCAGGCTTACAATAACACTGCAATGAAGTTACTGTAAAATCCCCTAGTCGCCACACTCCAGCGCCTGTTCGGGTACACTCGGGGAGAATTTAGCACAGCCAATGCACCTAATCAGCACATCTTTTGGACTATGGGAGGAAACCGGAGCACCCGGAGGAAACCCACGCAGACACGGGGAGAGCGTGCAAACTCCACACAGTGAGCCAAGCCGGGAATTGAACCCAGGCCCCTGGCGCTGTGAGGTAGCAGTGCTAATCAGTGTACCACGCCATTTGTTGATATTTACATTCACAGAGCTTCCCAGTGGCGAGACGTTCACAGGACCAGACATACTGAAATTTCATAGAATTACATCAAATGCACAGCACAAACACAGGTCATTTGTCCCAAAAGGATCATGCCAGCATCCGTACCCCTCTCCATCTATCCCATTCAGCATACCCTGGTGTGCAGCTGCACAGGTGAATAATTTTATGTTCTGAGACACCTGACCTGTTTGAAAATCTTTCATTGCTTCTTCTGAAATTTCACAGGACAAGAGGCCTGTAAACGTGAACTTCTCCAAAATAATTTGTTTTATCTTGACAAAAACACAATGGGCTAGATTTTATGTGTTCCTGTTTGTTCTGTTGTTGATCATAGAATCTCTACAGTGCAGAAGGAGGCCATTTGGCCCATCGACTCTGCACCAACTCTCTGACAGTGTCTTACTCAGGCTCTCTCCACTACCCGATTCCTGTAACTCACACATTCATCTCATTAATCCATCTAACTAACACATCTTGGGACACTAATTGGCAATTTAGCATGGCCAATCAACCTAACCTGCACATCTTTGGAGAATGGGAGGAAACCTGAGCACCCGGAGGAAACCCCATGCAGACACGGAGAGAATGTGCAAACTTCATACAGTCACCCAAGGCCGGAATTGAATCCGGGTCCCTGACGCTGGGAGACAGCAATGGCAACCACTTTGCCAGCGTGCCGACCGGGTGGGTTGTCTGGTAAAATAAGGCAGCTACCTAAACCACCATTTTAACGTCCACCCCTGAACTCACCCCCATAACACGGGTGGGTGGGTGCTGAAATCGCCAGCCTCCCCACCTTATTCAAGTAAGCAATCATGGATCAATCCAGTTTCTTAACAAGCCAACTGAGCCTGACCGCACCGCGATATTCAGGCAGGAGTGAGCAGATTGTCTTTTTAAAAAACATTTCAAAAGGTTGGACAGGACAGAGTGTTGGGTACTATCTTTGGGGCAATTCACTTCGCGCATTGGGATGCAGTCGCCTAAGATACTCTGTCCCACTGCTCAATAACCCCAGCCCCCCTCCTCCACCCCACCATCTCTCTCCCCACCACCACCCCCCCTCCCCTGCCAAAGACTTACCTTGCTCCAGGATCAAAGAACAAAGAACAATACAGCACAGGAACAGGCCCTTCGGCCCTCCAAGCCCGCGCCGCTCCCCGGTCCAGGATTGAATACTGAATCCAGGATCCCCGCCCAATTTTCCAGCCTATCTACATACCAATATCCTATCCACCGAGCTGTCCCTCACAGCTACGATGCTTTGTTCATTACAACCTATTAACTCACCCCCACCCCCCCATTCCAGACCATGTGATCTCCAGGGAGAGGCGAAAACCCAGAGTGAAAAACCCCAGGGCCAATATGGGGAAAAAAAATCTGGGAAATTCCTCTCCGACCCCCTGAGGCGATCGAAACGAGTCCAGGAGATCACAATGGCCCCGATCGGAAAATGCTTCCCAACCCTAGTTATTTCCACTTCCACGAACACCATCTGAATTCCCTGCCCCCGAGACAGGTTCCCAACTATCCGCAGTCTCGCTCTGTACTAGCACCAGCAAGATGATCATAGAATGAAGCCTTGAAACGAGAAACAAGGAACAATTAGCCCGCGCCGCTCCCTGGTCCAAACTAGACCACTCTTTTGTATCCCTCCATTCCCACTCCGTTCATATAGCTGTCTAGATAAGTCTTAAACGTTCCCAGTGTGTCCGCCTCCACCACCTTGCCCGGCAACACATTCCAGGCCCCCACGACCCTCTGTGTGAAATATGTCCTTCTGATATCTGTGTTAAACCTCCCCTGGATCTCCTCCAGGATCCATGGGCCTGTTTCTTGGGCCCCTGCTTGCAGTCCTGTCAGTGCCCACTAATGCGGTTTTGGCACAGAAGGAGCTGTTGGCCATTCTGATTGGGCAGCAGCTCCAGTGGGAGTGATTTCCTCTCCAGTGAGGGACAAAAGTCCCACAGGCATCCTCTTTATCCCTTGCCCAAGTCCACTGATAGCATGTTATGCCCATGGGACAAGCAGGTATACTATTTTAACTCTAATCCTGCAGCTCAAGTTCTGTAGTGTTTTCAAATGGATGGTCAGAAGTTTCTGTTGACTTCAGGCCTCAAATGCATGTAAGCTGCCTACTGAGAGAGTACAGAAGCCCGTGCTGAGATTGGTCTTAGGCCCTTAGTACCAGCTGCATGACAACACCCTTCATGTCACAGGGTTCAAAAATCTACAATAGAAAGAAACAGGCCCATGGTTCCTGGAGCAAGGTAAGTCTTTGGGGCGGGGGGGGGGGGGGGGGGGGGGGGGGGGGGGCGCGGGGAGAGAGATGGTGGGGCGGAGGAGGGGGGCTGGGGTTATTGAGCAGGGGGGCAGAGTATCTTAGGCGACTGCATCCCAATGCGCGAAGTGAATTGCCTCAAAGATAGTACCCCACACTCTGTCCTGTCCAACCTTTTGAAATGTTTACCCCAAGTTCAGTAAATCCTTTATGCAATCTGTACAATTTCAGAACTGGTCATCAACAACAGAACCAAAACAATCAAAGCAACTCAGAAGTTCGACGAAATTCAACTCCCTAAGATACGGAATGGAAAGGTACCAATGTCACCCTAATTTTTGCATGGTTCCGATCCTCAATTAAGTACTTAAATCATTATTTTTTTTCATTCATGGGACATGGGTGTCACTGGCTGGCCAGCATTTATTGCCCATCCCTAGTTGCCCTTGAGAAGGTGATGATGAGTTGCCTTCTTGAATCGCTGCAGTCCACGTGCTGTGAGTTGACCCACAAAGCCGTTAGGTAGGGAATTCCAGGATTTTAACCCAGCGACTGCAAAGGAATGACGATATATTTCCAAGTCAGGATGGTGAGTGGCTTGAAGGGGAACTTGCAGGTGGTGGTGTTTCCATGTATCTGTTGCCCTTGCCCTTCTAGATGGAAGTGGTCGTGGGTTTGGAAGGTGCTGTCTAAGGATCTTTGGTGAATTGCTGCAGTGCATCTTGTAGATAGTATACACTGCTGCTACTGAGCATCTGTGGTGGACGGAGTGGATCTTTGTGGATGTGGTGCCAATTAAGTGGGTTGCTTTGTCCTGGATGATGTCAAGCTTCTTGGGTGTTGTTGGAGCTATACCCATCCAGGCAAGTGGGGAGTATTCCTGGCTTGTGCCTCATAGATGGGAGTCAGGAGGTGAGTTATTCACTACAGTATTCCTAGCCTCTGACCTGCTCTTGTAGCCACTGTGTTTATGTGGCAAGTCCAGTTGAGTTTCTGGTCAATAGTAACCCTAAGGATGTTGACAGTGGGGGTTCAGTGATGGTTATACCATTGAATGTCAAGGAGCCATAGTTAGAGTGTCTCTTATTGGTGATGGTCATTGCCTGGCATTTGTGTGGTGCGAATGTTACTTGCCACATTTCAGCCCAAGCCTGGATATTGTCCAGATCTTGTTTCATTTGCACATGGACTGCTTCAGTATCTGAGGAGTTGTGAAAGGTGCTGAACATTGTGCAATCATCGGTGAACATCCCCACTTCTGACCTTATGATGGGGGGAAGACCATTGATGAAGCAGCTGAAGATAGTTGGACCTAGGACATCGCCCTGAGGGACTCCTGCAAAGATATCCTGGAGCTGAGATGATTGACCCTCCACAATCACAACCATCTTCCTATGTGCCAGGTATGACTCCACCAGCAGAGAGTTTGCCCCCTGATACCTATTGATTCCAGTTTTGCTAGTGCTCCTTGATGTCACACTCAGTCGAATGTGCCTTGATGTCAAGGGCTGTCACTCTCACCTCACCTCTCGAATTCAGCTCTTTTGTCCATGTTTGAAACAAGGCTGTATTGAGGTCATGAGGTTTATGTATACTTCAGTGCCAGTAATGTAGGAATGCTGTACTGGCTAATAATTTTAATATAATTTTAATGCAACATTACCCTTCCTTTAATATCCTGCCGCCAATTCCCTGTTACCTGCTTACATATTTTTAAACTTGATTACTTAGTCCTCATATAAATTTTTCAATGCAAGTTACATTATAACTCAGCTTTCTGGCTGCAAATGCATTTCTTGAACAGAATACTATTATTATTAAAGTTGTAATGAATTAAAACACTCCTATAGTTTTCAGTCTACTCCTCTTAATACAAAGTTGTTTAGTTCAAATTATCTAAATTTTTAGCAATAAATTTCTACCATGTCTTGTTATTCATGCCGTATAATTAAAGACATTGGATAATTCAATATTGGTCCCAGGGGGACCAATATCCTGGCAGGAAGGTTGGCTAAGGCTACTGGGGAGAGTTTAAACTAGATAGGTTGGGGGGAGGGGATCAAAATGAGGTGACAGAGTGAGGAAGGTAGCTCGCCAACAGAGAAGGGTTATAGGCAGTGCAAGAGGGCGGATGGACAGGGAATAGAGAAGGGGAGAGCTCAGACCAAAGGATTGAGATGTGTTTACTTTAATGCCAGGAGTATAGTGAATAAAGGGGATGAGCTCAGAGCGTGGATCGATGCCTGGAAGTGTGATGTGGTGGCCATTACGGAGACTTGGATGTCTCAGGGACAGGACTGGATACTCCAGGTGCCGGGATTCAGGTGTTTCAGGAAGGACAGGGAGGGAGGCAAGAGAGGGGGTGGAATGGCACTGCTGATCAGGGATAGTGTCACAGCTGTAGAGAAGGTGTATGCTGTGGAGGGATTGTCCACCGAGTCTCTGTGGGTGGAAGATCGGAGTGGGAAGGGGCCGGTCACTTTGCTGGGAGTTTTCTATAGGCCGCCCAATAGTAAGAGGGAGGTGGAGGAGCAGATAGGGAAACAGATCCTGGAGAGATGCAGTAATAGCAGAGTTGCTGTGATGGGAGACTTTAATTTCCCAAACATAGATTGGAATATCCCTAGGGTAAGGGAATTGGATGGGGAAGAGTTCGTTAGGTGTGTTCAGGAGGGTTTCCTGACACAGCATGTGGACAAGCCCACAAGAGGAGAGGCTGTACTTGATCTGATACTGACCAATGAACCTGGACAGGTGTCAGATTTCTCAGTGGGAGAGCATCTTGGGGATAGCGATCATAACTCTATCTCCTTTAGGCTTGCATTGGAAAAAGAGAGGATCAGGCAAGCTAGGAAAGTGTTTATGTGGAGTAGGGGGAAATATGAAGACATTAGACAGCAAATTAGAGGAGTAAATTGGAAGGAGGTATTCTCAGGGAAATGTACTGAAGAGAGGTGGCAGTTTTTCAAGGAATGTCTGTCTACAGGACAACGTTCCGAGCATACAGGGAGGTGTTGGTCGGTTAAAGGAACCATGGTGCATGAAAGCTGTGCGGGACCCAGTCGAGAAGGAAAGCGTACAAAAGGCTCAGAGAGCTTGGCGAAGATAGGGATTTAGAAGAGTATACGGCTTGTAGGAAGGGACTAAAGAAGGAAATTAGGAGAGCCAGAAGGGGTCACGAGAAGGCCCTGGCAGGTAGGATTAAGGAGAACACTAAGGCGTTCTATAAATATGTGAAGAGTAAAAGGATGAGATGTGACGGAATAGGGCCTATAAAAGGCGAAGGCGGGAAAGTCTGTACGGAACCAGTAGAAATGGCAGAGGTGCTCAATGAGTATTTTGCCTCGGTTTTCACAGAGGAGAAGGACCTGGGTGGATGTACTGCGGGTGTGCAGTGGACTGAAAGGATTGAGTATGTGGACTTTAAGAAAGAGGTTGTGCTGGAATCTTTGAATGGCATCAAGATAGATAAGTCGCCGGGTCCTGATGGGATGTACCCCAGGTTACTGTGGGAGGCGAGGGAAGAGATTGCAGAGCCTCTGGCGATGATCTTTGCATCGTCGATGGAGACGGGAGAGGTACCAGAGGATTGCAGATGTGGTTCCTATTTTCAAGAAGGGGAATAGGGATAGCCCAGGTAATTACCGACCGGTGAGTCTAACCTCAGTGGTTGGTAAACTGATGGAGAAGATCCTGAGGGACAGGATATATGAGCATTTAGAGAGGTTTAGTATGCTCAAGAATACTCAGCATGGCTTGGTCAAGGGCAGATCGTGCTTTACGAGCCTGGTGGAGTTCTTTGAAAATGTGACTAAACACATTGACGAAGGGAAGGCGGTAGATGTGGTTTATATGGATTTTAGCAAGGCGTTCGATAAGGTCCCCCATGCAAGGCTTCTAGAAAAAGTGAGAGGGCATGGGATCCAAGGAGCTGCTGCTCGGTGGATCCAGAACTGGCTTGCCCAAAGGAGGCAGAGAGTGGGTATCGATGGGCCTTTTTCTAAATGGAGGTCGGTCACCAGTGGTGTGCCCCAGGGATCTGTTCTGGGACCCTTGCTGTTTGTCATTTTCATAAATGACCTGGATGAGGAAGTGGAGGGATGGGTTGGTAAGTTTGCCGATGACACGAAGGTTGGTGGGGTTGTGGATAGTCTGGAGGGATGTCAGAAGTTACAGAGGGACATAGATAGGATGCAAGACTGGGCGGACAAATGGCAGATGGACTTCAACCCAGATAAATGCGTCGTGGTCCATTTTGGTAGGTCAAATGGGATGAAGGAGTACAATATAAAGGGAAAGACTCTTAGTACTCTAGAGGATCAGAAGGACCTTGGGGTCCGGGTCCATAGGACTCTAAAATCGGCCCCGCAGGTGGAGGAGGTGGTTAAGAAGACGTATGGTGTGCTGGCCTTTATCAATCGAGGGATTGAGTTTAGGAGTCCGGGGATAATGATGCAGCTATATAAGACCCTCGTCAGACCCCACTTGGAGTACTGTGCTCAGTTCTGGTCGCCTCACTATAGGAAGGATGTGGAAAAGATTGAAAGGGTGTGCAGAGGAGATTTACAAGGATGTTGCCTGGATTGAGTGGCATGCCTTATGAGGATAGGCTGAGGGAGCTCGGTCTTTTCTCCTTGGAGAGACGAAGGATGAGAGGAGACCTAATAGAGGTGTATAAGATGTTGAGAGGCATAGATCGGGTGGACTCTCAGAGGCTTTTTCCCAGGGTAGAAATGGCTGCTACGAGAGGACACAAGTTTAGGGTGCTGGGGGGTAGGTACAGGGGAGGTGTTAGGGGTAAGTTTTTCACACAGAGGGTGGTGGGCGAGTGGAATCGGCTGCCGTCAGTGGTGGTGGAGGCAAACTCAATAGGGTCTTCTAAGAGACTCCTGGATGAGTACATGGAGCTTAATAGGATGGAGGGTTATAGGTAGGTCTAGAAGGTAGGGATGTGTTCGGCACAACTTGTGGGCCGAAGGGCCTGTTTGTGCTGTAGTTTTTCTATGTTCTATAAAAACTTTAAATTTCAAAAGTAGATGTTCCCAATGTTTGAGCCTAAATTACAACCCATTCTGTAAACGTTTCGCTGAATTTAGCAATGGATACAACATTGCAACGCTTTTGTCGATCTTCTGGATAATGGTTTTGTAATTTATTCTAAAACTGCACCTGTACCACAATTAGGTTCTCTGCTGAAAACACTGGTAATGAATTGAATTTGAAGAAATTCGAAAGATTTGCAATCGGAGCCCATCTAATTTGTACCAGAAGAACAAGTCCAACAAATGATACATTTATTTTATTTCATATTCCCCGACTGTACATTTTATTCAGTTATGGGGCTAGAACTACTTCCTTACCCTCAGCCTGTGCAGTTCCTGTCATCATAATGCTAAAGTTTTTACTGTAATTTTTCATAGTTTCTTTTCTGGCCCCACTAATTTTCTCTCGCCAAAGTCCCGTCACAAGCCACAAAATTCTGCAAACTGAACAGCAGATAGGATTGCATTTTCATTCTACTTTCCATTCCACTTTCCTTCTCTTCACCTTGAGCCAAGTCCCTTTGTCCCTCCATTCCCCAAAGCATGGGCCAGTCCCCCAATGCTCCAGGATCTTGGTAGCTATGTTGCTACAGAAGGTTGTTTATGCAAAATGGTAATTGTAAAATTGTTGAATGTTAAAGCAATCCTCTTTGGAATTATATGCAGGAATACCAATAAAAACTGCAGTTACTTTAAGGTTGTCATTTCTATTATGCATCTGCCCTTTACATGCCACATTTCCTATCCATGAAGAGCAGTGAACACAATTTACTAGTACTCACATTATTCAGTGCTCTCCTTAACCAATCTATACCAGCCAGCCAGTTTGCTCAGCTAATTATCCCTTCAGCCATACAATTCATCAGCCCGGATTTTGTGGTTGTAATGATGAGAAAACTATCAACATTCATTTCAAATGTAAAATTGACAGAAATTTTGGTGTCCACAGTATGAAAGTCAGTATTTCCAAGCTCCTCCCTTTCCTCACCATCCTGACTTGGCTCGCTGTTCCCTTACTGTCGCTTGGTCAAAATTCTGAAATTCCCTCCTGAAAAGCACTGTATGTACACCTACACCAGCTGGACTGCAGCGATTCAAGAAGGCAGCTCACCACCACCTTTTCAAGGGCAACTAGGGATGGGCAATAAATACTTGCCGTGCCAGCAAAGCCTGCATCCCAGAAATTAATTTTTGAAAGGTGCACCGTTTAAGTGTTCGCTGTTGAACAACAGATTGATTTGATTGCAACTTCCAATTTTTACACCATTGGTCTCACCGCAAAAAGATTTGAAAAAAAAATGCCTTGCCAAATGTGATGTAGCTGGGTTTTAGCAGCATTTTAAGTCATAATTATTGATGATAAACTCTTTTTTTAAAGTTTATTTATCAGTGTCACAAGTAGCCTTACATCAACACTGCAATGAAGTTACTGTGAAAATACCCTTGTTGCCACACTTTGGCACCCATTCGGGTACACTGAGGAAGAATTTAACATGGCCAATCCACCTAACCAGCATGTCTTTCAGACTGTGGGAGGAAACCGGAGCACCCGGAGGAAATCCATGCAGGCACAGGGAGAATGTGCAGACTCTGCACATTAACTCAAGCCGGGAATCAAACTTGGGTCCCTGGCACTGTGAGGCAGCAGTGTGCCACCACGCCGCCCTCTCCGGCTCTGTAAAACTAATTTTATATTTGTGGAATGTCAAAGTCCTCCAAGATGGTGCAAAATTCTATAGATTCTAGAAACATTTTTTAAAAAATTCATAATATTTCAGCTTCTAACTTAATCCCTATTTACATGTCCAAATATTTATTACATTCACTGTAAAATCATTAAAGGGTGAAAGATAAACAGTGCTTAACTTCCTGACTTGCTGTCTGTGAGAATTCTTGAACGTGATTGGCTGCATACAAGAAATCCCCTAAAGCTGGCGCTGGAATAAAATTAAAACTGGGGAATCCATCACTAGATCTTTGTGGGCAGCCTTCTTTGGAATCATGATATTATGGAAGACATCTAAACATATACTTGATTATTCCTTGTTAATTTTCACTATAAACTGAATTGTTATCACATTTTGCCAGATGAATAAGAGGTTTGTTTTCAATTCTGAGCTTAAAAACGAAAAGTGAAAATTGACTCTAAACTTATGATTAATTAGTATACCCATCAGAATGCAGTATCAAAGAGCTTTGCCATTGCTTAAGTCATACAGTTTTGGATCCCTTGACATTAGCGCCAGCAATCTATCCGATTAACTCCAGAAACCAGTGCCAGTTTGAATGGATAAAGCCTCATTGGAGAAAAAGTGCCATGTTAATTGGTCCAAGACATTTTAAAAAAAATATTACAATTAACGATTTTTTGAAATGCTCATTGTCATAATAGTGAAATATGACTCTGGGTGTCTTCTTTTGTATTCTAAATGTGTTGCCTTCAGGTTTTTGTAAACGCATTTCAAAACAAACCTTTACTTGTTCTGGTTTCGAATCCGGAGACATCGACGTTTCAGTGGCGGCTCACTGTCCTCGGGCCCTGTGTTGAGTACTGGCGTTGAGGTTATGCAGGGTGCTATGGCAGTCTTTTCAGTCGCTTTTGGCACAGGCTGAATCAAGCAGCCCGACTTGGGTACTACTCTCAAGGCATATGCATGGTCCTCATCTGCAGGATTATGATTTACATCCTGCTTGTCCACCCCACCCAGGGGTGACTCAATTGAGGCCTTCTTACCTGCCTCTAACTCCAGTTGACAGTTTGGTGTGCAGTTGTTTTCTTTGACTGACTCCAGCTCGCTGACTGCGATCTCGTCCTGTTGCTGCTCCTGCTGCTGTAGTTGTGGCTGCTGCTGCTGCTGCTCTGGCTGTTGCTGCTGCTGCTCTGGTCTTTCGTCTGAGTGTGAACCATCCAGATTTTTTGTGCCATTCATAACCAGATTACAAGGTGTTAAATCAGAGTCACCTCCTGAGCTTCCTGAATTTAGCTGGATAGTGCTGCAGTGGGAGGAATCACTACAAGATAACACCTTTGTTTCAATAGGGTTCAAATGAGGAAAATCCCTACAGTCAATACAGTTCCGTTTATCTGGACTAGAAACAGTCAAATCTACAACACTTCTACCTTCATTCTCAAGTTTCACAGAAGGATGTAAAGGCCTATGACCGATGTGATTAAGTCTGCTTCTATGGCTCATAGTCAAGTCTATGACTTCATCTTGTGGAAAGTCTACCGTTTCAGAGTAAGAAAAATCACTTTTAATTGGACCATTAGGCTTGACAGTTAGATCGACAACCTCACTCCTGCTGGTGTCAAGAAGTATGGCTGGCTGGTTCAAAGAATGGCTTGAGCAGTTAGGTGAGGCTTTAATAGACTTGGAAGGCCTCTGCTGCCCATTGTCTGATGTCAATGAACTACTTGGCTTTTTAGTGTCATCTTCATCGTTAGATGTGCTTGGAATGAGACTCTCAGCGCTGCTGGAAATACCATTGGTAGACTTGGAGTCGAACACATGTGGAATTGGAATGGGAATCGGAATCGGCACAGGCAGTGGAACGATGACAGGATAGGGCACCAGAAGCGTTGGAGGGGGGACCAACGGAGCAAGTGATGGCACTCCAAAGTTTAAAAGGTGTGGGATGTGCATGTGGCCATTTGGCATCATATTAATAGGTGGGAAGGAAACATTAGGGAGGGGTGCTCCCGAGGGAAGTAACCCTTGATGATTCCCTGGCACTGTGGGCGCTGATGGGTGATGAAGATGTGGCGAGAGCATTGGCCTATGCATGGGGCTAGAATTAGGACCTAGAGTTCTGGAGCCACCTGATGGGGGACCAAGCCCTGAAATCATGTGATTTGACAGAGGGCTATTAGGGCTTGGAGTGTGAGGCCCTCGGATAAATGGTGGACGAATCTGATGCATCATCTGCTGCTCCATGAATATTGGCAGAGGCACAGGACCTCGATTTGTCATTACCATAGACGGATTACCTGGAGGGACACCCACTGGAGGCACAATATTGGCTGGCTGTTGAAGCTGAATTGGTGCAATATTTGGACTTTCATTTGCAGCCACTGCCTTGGAGATTGGAGTGTGAATTTTGGCAGCAGAGCTACTGGCAGGATCAGATGGGGAGAGAGTAGCAGATACGGAAGGGATGGGGACTTGAGTCTGTGAGGAAGGTGCCACGGGAGATGGGGCCTTTCTCCGAGCATCTGTCAGTGGCATGTTCCAAGACTCTGGAGTCAGTAGTTGCACGCCTGTGTTATCAGATTTATTTTCCACTGGAGGGTGCCCAGTATTGCACAAGCCAGCAGGAAGGTTGGCTTGTGTCTCTTTGTAAAAAATGTCCATTTTGTACTGATTGAGGCATTTTGCACTGCAGAATTGAAGCCGCCGTTCTCCATCTCCAAAGTCTAGGTACTCTTTTGTGTGCCGGATGTGCTTGCACCAGTCACATACCTGTGGTTAGAACAATTGAGAGCACATTAGAAAGCATAGCCACTCCAAAACAAACATGAAGTTTGTTGAAAACAACTCAAGAAGATATATAATGTTATTTTGTCACCTACACAGTTTAAGTTAATCTTTTGAAGAGACTTTATCTATTTTTCACTGAAAATAGAGTGAATTTTATATCCAACTAAATCAGATATCACATGATGTTAACGTGAAATGGTTGACCACAGACACATTTTACTGGTAGAAACAAAGGTTTCTTTTCAACAGCGACAGTAAGTAGCCTCACAACACTAGGTTAAAGTCCAACAGGGGTTCATTTGGTAGCACGAGCATTCGGAGCGCTGCTCCTTCATCAGGTGAGTAGGAGTTGGGTTCACAAACAGGCACAAACAAACTCAATTACAAGATAATGGTTGGAATGCGAGTCTTAACAGGTAATCAAGTCTTTTGTTTATCTTGTAACTGAGTTTGTGTCTATACATGCCCTGTTTGTGAACCCAATTCCCACTCACCTGATGAAGGAACAGTGCTCCGAAAGCTCATGCTACCAAATAAACCCGTTGGACTTTAACCTGGTGTTGTGAGACTTCTTACTGTGCTTACCCCAGTCCAACACCGGCATCTCCACTTCAAAAGCAATAGCTTGCATTGCTATTGCATCCTTAAAGCACAGCACTTATAACTTTCCAACTGCATTGCTGATGTTCTCATGTTAGTGTTATAACTGGTAAACTGAGGCCACTGTTCCTAGGGAGGATAAGCCTACAGATCAGAAAGGATGGAAGCATTGATGTGCTTGATTTTGAGTGGAGAGATAAGGAAGTGAACTGACCAGCAGTTGTACCAGGCTGACCTCTTCCTTTCCCTGAACTCCATGATCAGGATTTTATGGCCCCTTCCCGCCCGGTGGGATATTACGGTCCTGCTGAAGTAAACAGCAATTTAAATGGCCCACCGCATCCGCTGGAGGGGTTGGGGATGACACACCATGGCGGGCTGTAAAATCCTGGCCCATGTCTTACTATTGGAAATTGGAGATGAGGTGAGGGGTGGGTGAGGGGGAAGGTGGAAATCTTATTACACCAATACCAACACTTCCCTCTAACAGAAGCAAAATTACTCTCTGCCATATCAGCAAGTCCTCTTTGTTGATTTTAATTCCTCAGGCAATAACCTTGTATGTTGCCCTGTAGCTTCAATGTCATTAGTCATCCTTCACTACTACACCCAAGTGGACATTCTTTGGAAGGCAATCGTGACTATAACACACCAGGCAGCAAGTTGAAGCAGGATCCTTGCTTGATCTTCCCCTTCCTACCCCAGGTATGCCAGGAAATCAGAGTATCCTGTGCAGGTGTCACCTTTAGGGTGCACTTGCAATGCAAGCTTGCTTCCTATTTTATTGGCTTTAACTTGATTTTGATCCAATACTATGCTACTGCTAGATACATTAGGTGTTAACAGCTGACCTGAAATGGAAGAGATTCCCAGTCAGCTGTGTGATGGCCAGAGATTGAAGCCTCTGCCATCACTATCCATAACTCCATGCACGTCAAAGTGCACACTGCCACAGCAGCTTGGTCACCCTTGGTGGGGGAGGGGTGGTACCAGTTGATCAGATTGGTGCCTACCACATGGGGTTAATCCATGTTTTGGCTGTGATGGGTTCGGGATCTGCGTCCTTGCCCAACCCATGGTAAGGATCCCAGCACTGTGGGTTGGACCTGCTTTGGACAGAGAACGCAAGAAACAACATAGAAACTAGGAGTAGGCCATGTGGCCCTTAGAGCCTGCTCTGTCATTCAATATGATCACGGCTGATCCTTTATCTCAACACCATACTCCCTCACTCTCCCCGTATCCTTTGACACCTTTAGATTCTAGAAATCTATTTCCTTCTTAAAAGTACTCAGTGATTTGGCCTCCACAGCCTTCTGTGGTAGAGCTTTCCAGGTTCACCACTCTTTGAGTGAAGAAGCTTCTCCTCATCTCAGTCCTAAATGGCCTACCCTGTATCCTGAGACTGTGACTCCTTGTTCTAGACTCTCCAGCCAGAAGAAACAACATCCCTGCATCCAGTCAGTGCAGCCCTGACAGAATTGTATATGTTTCAATTGGAACCCCTCTCATTCTTCTAAACTCCAGCTGACCTGACTCTAGAGCAAAGTGGAGTGAGGCTTTCTCTTTCAGGGAGCCTCAGCGTGCTTGGCCCTAGTGTCATGTCAGATCCTGCCGTGAGAATCAGGTCGTATTTACACCATCAATCTATCATCACTGCAAGGTGAAACCAGGTTTCATTGATTCCACAGATATGGCATAATTGCACTTTCGAAGACACTTTTGAAGTTGTTCCCTCCAATGTGAAGAATGCATTGGGACAGGAATATATTTAAGTTATGAATTACTGATCTGTGAATCCTAGTAAGGTGCTGCTCAATCCCCATTTACCTCCTCAGTCAGATGCAAGCTACTGAGTGGCTCTAAAGTAACAATATGGAATCGGTAGATATTTAATGAATGGAATCAGAGGCTACACAATTCTGCTGTGTCACATATCCCTCTTCACAAATACCTGCTGAATTTGCACTACAGAAATACTTCATCGCAGGCTCTGGTAATATCATTACAGCTCACTTCTGAATATAGCTTTCAGGACAAACCAATCAATGTGTATGTCCAAATGGGACTTGATTAGGGGCTTGGGTTACATGATTCATCTTTTTTATTTATGTATTATTTCTCAGTGTAAATTGTTCTCATATTTCATGAGTCAGCTTGGACCGTACTCCTCTGCTGCTGCTAGTCCAGATATGACTGATGGGAGGTAACGGGGTGTGATAATGAAGCAGACAACTTCGACTGCCTTGAAGACAATGTCAGGAACACACTAGATGGGCCTTGTCATATGGGTTGTTCCTTTCTTTCTTCTTGCAATTAGATGTCACAACTTTTACTTGATGTCTTGCCTTATGATAAAACTAAGACTGGGTACTGAATAGCATAAATAATTGCACTTCATTGCTCATTGCTCCCAAGGATGACCGCAATGTTCTGAGCTTGCAACCTTGGAACTATGAAAATTCAATTAAGAATGCAGTCAGACTGTGTAAAATAAACATAGAAACATAGAAAAACTACAGCACAAACAGGCCCTTCGGCCCACAAGTTGTGCCGAACACATCCCTACCTTCTAGACCTACCTATATCCCTCCATCCTATTAAGCTCCATGTACTCATCCAGGAGTCTCTTAAAAGACCCTATTGAGTTCGCCTCCACCACCACTGACGGCAGCCGATTCCACTCGCCCACCACCCTCTGTGTGAAAAACTTACCCCTAACATCTCCCCTGTACCTACCCCCCAGCACCCTAAACCTGTGTCCTCTCGTAGCAGACATTTCCACCCTGGGAAAAAGCCTCTGAGAGTCCACCCGATCTATGCCTTTCAACATCTTATACACCTCTATTAGGTCTCCTCTCATCCTTCGTCTCTCCAAGGAGAAAACCCCGAGCTCCCTCAGCCTATCCTCATAAGGCATGCCACTCAATCCAGGCAACATCCTTGTAAATCTCCTCTGCACCCTTTTAATCTTTTCCACATCCTTCCTATAGTGAGGCGACCAGAACTGAGCACAGTACTCCAAGTGGGGTCTGACGAGGGTCTTATATAGCTGCATCATTATCCCCGGACTCCTAAACTCAATCCCTCGATTGATAAAGGCCAGCACACCATACGCCTTCTTAACCACCTCCTCCACCTGCGGGGCCGATTTTAGAGTCCTATGGACCCGGACTCCAAGGTCCTTCTGATCCTCTACAGTATTAAGAGTCTTTCCCTTTATGTTGTACTCCTTCATCCCATTTGACCTACCAAAATGGACCACGACGCATTTATCTGGGTTGAAGTCCATCTGCCACTTGTCCGCCCAGTCTTGCATCCTATCTATGTCCCTCTGTAAAGGTCCTGCCTCCTTATTGGTTATATAGTGCGTTAACCATGGTTTATGAAGGAAGGAGCAATGGCACCTTTAAGTCACGCTTAAGACTCCTATCATTGTTTAATGCTTTGTAAGACATTGGTCTCCATAAATAGTTTGGCAAATAAATAAACGCCAGTCCACATAGCCATTATTACTCAGTGATGTAGTAATGGACTTATCTTTTGTGAAACCACTGATTTCCAAAACGTTAGCCACCAGAAACTTGAGCCCATATTTGCTGTTGAATCATAGGATCCCTACAGTGCTGAAGGAGGCCATTCAGCCCATCAAGCCTGCACCAACAACAATCCCACCCGAGCCCTATCCCCGTAACCCCACGTATCAAACCTGCTAATCCCCCTAATCTACAAATCTTGGGACACTAAGGGACAATGTAGCATAGAACAGTACAGTACAGCACAGAACAGGCCCTTCGGCCCATGGTGTTCGGCAAATCAACATAACCTGCGCATCTTTGGATTGAGAGAGGAAACCGGAGCACCCAGAGGAAACCCACGCAGACACTGGGAGAATATGCAAACTCCACACAGACAGTGCCCCAAGCTGGGAATCGAACCTGGGTCCCTGGCACTTTGAGGCAACAGTGCTAACCACTGTGCCACCATGCCACCCTAAAGCCTACTGACCTGGTATTCCCAGGCGGTCTCCCATCCAAGTACTAACCAGGCCTGAGTCTGCTTAGTTTCCGAGATCAGACGAGACTGGGCGTTTTCAGGCTAGTATGGCCTTAGGCTTTCAGGCAAGTATGGCCGTAGTCTGTTGCTAGCTGCTGTAAGTGACAGCATGTTCAGCTGCACAAAATGAAGTACTCAATTAGGCGGTGCAATCCTAAAAAGGATTTGTGGGTGTCAAAGTTAATTTATGCTCACTTTCAACATGTATACACACCCCTCTTATTGGCAGGATGTGGGGAGGGGGAAGGAGATTGACCTTAGGTTTACATAAGATCTAAAGACAGAACAGTGAGGAAGGCCATTCAGCCAATCTGAGCCCAGACACAGCGACAAAAACCTGCAGCTGCTCAATAACATCATCGAAGTTTCTTCAATGTTTTTCGGGTTTTACCCTCCAGGACCGGAGGTGGTTCTTGGCCGCAAATGGGGATGGATACCATTTCATCCTGGCCTTGCACTGCTCCAAGATATGATTTATTAGTTCAGGTAGGCAATTTGAAAACTTCTCCTGGAGTCTTTTTATAAATTAATTAAGCAATCTAGAATCTTTGTCATGCCACTACCAAGCCAAATGGTGCCACTGGCTACAACAGCTTAAAAAAAAGACCAGAGGTGCGATACCGGCTGTTCAGACCTAACTGCTGATGCAGCGGGAATGGAGAATCTGAGGCCCAACCAAATCCCCGTTCACTGCAGCGGGACCAGAAAATCCCACCGGCATGAACAGCTGTAAGATTCCGCCAGAATGGTTTTTGCCTGACCGTGTAGTAAATAAAATTTCTTGCGCCTGTATTTCACTTGACATTAAGAAAAGGGACTTATATTTGATGTATAGAGTGGAATTCTATGGCCCCGTTGCAGCGGGGTCAGGGCCGGAAAATATGGTGAGCCGTTCAAAGGTCCACTGACTTGGCAGGAATGGAAGATCACACCAGCGGGAGGAGCTGTACAATTCCACCCCATAGAATCTCAAAATGAATGAAGTCACTGCTACAGAAGGAAACGCTTTTCTGGAGGCACCAGAGTCCCCATTCAAGCAGTCCAAGATTAAGCAATAATAATGCTTCAGCAACTTTACACACCTGCTGTGTTTTATATGGACAGTCCACCGCATGTCCCCTTGATCTGGGCTTATGATTGGATAGCATCTCAGGTACATCCCAGTAAGTTTCCCAACCACTTCTACCAAGCTGCCCTAAGAGTGCACGAATCTACTTTAATGTGTACATATGCAGAAGAGGCACATGTGCCTGAACGGCGTTGCTTTCTGAGCTTGCGCCAGTTCGCTCCATTTGGCATCTGCTGGCATCTTGAGCACAACTTTGGGCAGCTGACAATAATATGGTTACAAATCCCCGTACTCCTTGGTTACACCACCCTCTTGGACGAGGTCACACACGGCAATGTCCGTGACTTGTATTGTTTCAGCACAGCCAGGGTCTAGATTATAACTGCAATTAGGTACTTTTAGTAAGAAAGAAAGAACTGGGTATTCAACACCAATTCTGATGAAAGCATTCCACATTTTAATAACTTTTAATAACCTGAATAACACCTTAGTTCTTGCAGCGATCAATGTCAGTCTGTATACTCCCAAGTTACAAAGCGACCTTTCACTATTTATTCTCTCAAATACTGCCATGATTATGGAAACGTTGATGAGGGGCTGACCGCTCCCAAAAAATGACTTTTCCCCGGTGGGAAAAGTGGTGAGAATTCTGCCAGGTGGGTCAGCATGATCCAGATTGCAATTCACCCACAACTGGTCATTTTTTGGGGAGATTCCCGCTGCAAAGAGATGTGCGGGATCAAATGACACCGACAATACCGGCTCCTCAGAGAATCCCATCTCAAAGTTAAGTTGAAGGTCTCCCTCCCCATGGACATTGCAGCCCCAGTATGCGTGAGGAAATGAGGAACACCCCCAACCCTTGACCCTGGAGAACTCCCACCCCCCCACAGCATGCAGGCAGGAGGGTGGTTCAGTGAATACCAGGAGTTGGGTGATTCCAGCTAAAATCCAGAAATGCATATTTAAATACTGATTTCAGTATGTTAATCTGGTGAACATCCAGCATTGTCATGGGAGGGTGGGGTGGAGCATCTCAAGAGAGGTTCTCCTTGGCGTGAATCGCATTTGGCCCATCTCATACAATTCTCCAGCCATACCGCATAATGTGATCTGTGCCAGGGCACGCGGGACCAGTGAATCGCTTCCTCCATCTCTCTCAACTTTCTCCAGTGGAAGCCTTTCTGCATAAAACAACTTGTTATGTCATTAACCTTTATAAAACACCTCAACTAGAGTATTGTGTCCAATTCACGGCATTGCATTTTAAAAAACGAGTGTCGAAAAGATTCAGGAGAACGGTTCCTGGGATGATTGACTTCAGTTACCCTGGACAGATTGGAGAGTCTTGGGTGATTCTCCTTAGAGAAGAGAAGATTGAGAAGAGATTTGATAGTTGTATTCAAAATGATGAGGAATCTAAGCAGGCGCAGATAGAAGAAACCGTTCCACTTGGCAAAAAGGTAAAGAACCAGAGGACACTGATTTAAGCAAAAGAACCAAAGGCAGCACAAGCAAGACTTTTTATGCAGCGTGTGCTGAGGACTTGAAATACACAGCTCAAGGGTGTGGAGGAGGCAGATTCAAAAGGGAGCTGAATAAATAGCTGAAGGAAATTAAACTACTGGTTGTAGGAAAGGACGGGATGAGTGGGACAAGCTGAGCTGCTCTTGCAGAGAGCTGACATGGAAACGATGGGGCGAATTGTCTCCTGTGCTGTAACCAGTCAATAGTTCCTCTCATGCTTCTGATTCTTAACATTTCCATAACTGTAATGTTCTTCCTATGATGGGGTATCCAGAGTGTACACATTATCCCAACTGTTACTTAAAGATTATTTCATAGAATAGAATCCTGCAGTGCAGAAGGAGGCCGTTCGGCACCAAGCACAATCCCTCCCAGGCCCTATCCCCATAACCCCATGCATTTACCCTGCTAACCCCCTGACACTAAGGGTCAATTTAGCATGACCAATCCACCTAAGCCGCACATCTTTGGACTGTGGGAGGAAACCGGAGCACCCGGAGGAAAACCACGCTGATACGGGGAGAATGTGCAAAAGCCACAGACAGTGACCCAAGCCAGGAATCAAACTTGGGTCCCTGGCGCGGTGAGGCAACAATGCTAACCACTGTGCCACCATGCTGCCTTGAATGTCTTGTATATATTCAACATCATTTTGATTTTACATTCCAATGTTCAATGT
Source organism: Mustelus asterias (assembly GCF_964213995.1). Taxonomy (NCBI): domain Eukaryota; kingdom Metazoa; phylum Chordata; class Chondrichthyes; order Carcharhiniformes; family Triakidae; genus Mustelus; species Mustelus asterias. The sequence continues at coordinate 33,216,885 of NC_135805.1, forward strand.
TTAAGACATGGGATCTTAATTGCTTTTGATTTATTATGTACCTACACTCTGACATCTCTGCTCCTTCACTATTGTTATGAACTTTTTCGTGTACAGTTCTTTTCACTGTCTCGCTCCCTCAGTTTACCCTCCTCCCACACTGTAATTGTCATTATTTTATTTCTATATTTTAGTGCTCGGCAAAGATGTTGATGCTGGGGAATGAAGCTTCTTCCTATCCTTTACATTGACCCTGCATCAGAATGGGTTATCAACCTGAAACTTTAACTCTACAGGGTACTGCCAGACCTGCTGAGTATTTCCAGCATTTTCTGTTGTTATTTCAGATTTCTAGCCTTCACAGTGTTTTTGCTTTTGCATTAGCTCTGTTCACTTCCTGGTTGCTGCAAGTGAGAATTCTGGAATCCTCAATCTGCTGGAGGACTTCACTTCTCCTGGATACCGGAGATCTCCTGTAGCTGGCACCAGGATGAAATGATGTCATAATTGGGGAAATCGATGCCACAGAGTCTGCTAAATATTTGTGAGCAGCTTTCTTATGGGTCAGAGGTGACTGCAAAATCCAGACTGATGTGATTGCCTCAAAAATTCCAATTCATGTGATCAAACACAGCCTGTGCTTTACAGAACCATGCTGTCTATCTCTAACTAACCCACACAACATCTCTCAAGTGTGCAATAATTTAATCCTGGATGATGAATTCAAGTGTCTGGAACAAGCTGCCAGAGGTGGTAGTAGAGGCGGGTACAATTTTATCTTTTAAAAAGCATTTAGATAGTTAAATGGGTACGATGAGCATAGAGGGATATGGGCGAAATGCGGGCAATTGGGATTAGTTTAGGGGTTTTTTGAAAAAAAGGGCGGCATGGACAAGTTGGGCCGAATGGCCTGTTTCCATGCTGTAAACCTCCATGACTCCAAGATCATTCACAACTACAGTAAAACCTACTGACCTGTGATTTCCTGACCTTTTCATTACCCTTTTCTTAAAACAGGTTGTAATGTTTACCTCCCTCCAATCTTTTGTCACAATTCCCATTCCACATATAATTAGTGGCTCTGTTACCTTTTCTTCAGCCTCCTCCAGTATTCCAGGATGTATAATGTATGGGTCAGGCACATTTTCTGTTCTTAGTCCCGTTAACTTTTTAAAATACAATCCTTTTGAATATTTATCCACAATATTGGTACTTCCACATTCTCCTTGGATAATCTGAGGCAAAGTCATGTTAAAAATCTCTGATATTCATTGCCTACCTTTTGAGCGGACACACCCCTTCTTTGACCATTTCTTATTTCTCCAACTCTTGCAATATTGATTTATATTGATCAAGAGCCTTCTTTCTTTGTTCCTTCCAAACTACTCTGTATTATTTTGATAGCTATTACAACTCGTATCTTTTTCTGCATTATCATCTCTATATTTATCATGTATCTTTTGTTAAAATGGTGTTTCAGTTCCAACATATCCATACCTTTTACTTTAATCAGATGAAACTGTGCCCTATTTGTGTCATTTCTAAGTACCTTCCACTTCTGGTCCACAGTACAATTGACAGTTTTGCCCAACCAATCAAACCTGAATGAATGAATTTTCAACGGTATGAAATTAACAAATTTCCAATCCAAAATCTGTGTCTTAGAGACCTTATCTGTTTTCAATTTCAACCTAATTAGATTGTGGTCAGAATTTCCCAACTGATTCTCCTTCCTGGTCTTGCTTTGTTACCCAGAAACAGATCTTATTGTCTTGCATTTTGGACATGCAACTTATAAAGGAAACAATACCCAATGTATTCTGAGAATCCTCCTCACTTGGATCATAAAGTTAAGTTCTTATAACAGTCTATTTTAGGGTGGATGAACTACACATATCTACAAGTCTGTTGCCAGTCTAACCCTCATCCTCCATTCTTTTCCTATTTGGTGGTCAACAAGTACTCTGAATAAATGATCCTGTCTCTCTCTTCAGGTGTTGGCAACCATGGACTGCCATATGTTTATGCCAATGTTATGCAATGCCAAGCTCCTGCAGCGGTTTGCTGTTGTCTTCTGAAACTGATCCCTTACTTTTTCTAAACTCGAGGCTGGGAGACTCTATCAGAGAATCACTATCAATTAAACCTTTAACTGTATCTTTAATTAACAAAGCCACCCTTCCTCCCTTTTTTCCCTATTCTATCAAGAGTGATTTTTGAAATGGAGGAATATTTCCCTGACTTTGTTTCTAATACTTTACATATTCACATATAAACATTGCAGTCCCAACACACTGCTACTCCTCAGTATTCTTTCTCTTCTATTATTTTCCTTCCTCATACACATGTCAGTGAAGTCCAGATGTGGAAACATTTCTTACATCTGTGATTGTACTTAAAACTCCTGGTTTTCTGAAACCAGATTCTCATCATACAAATTTCTCACTATGTTAATTTTTAGTGTGTTACCATGATAAGCAGGCTGAAAAGGATTTGAAAGTTCAAATAACCTGAAGCAACTTCAAGCCAACTATCCTTCAATGGTTAAAATGTAGCTAATGTCCCATCCCGACAACTTTCTCATTCTATTAGCATCTTACACAACCTACTTAAATCCAATCAAATTGACACAGGTCGGCATAAACAAACAGCCAATACAAACACAGGTATCATCACCTTTAAATCAACCAATCAAAAATCAACTCCCAGCCACCAGTACTTTTGCACCAACGAATTTGTCAATCAGCGCTAAGATACCGCCAGAAAAAAAACCCAACCCCAGTTAACTTGTCAAAAGGTCTATTTGAGTACTTACCCACTCACCCATTGACTGCAGTTCAGGTGAAACTACTCACTTGGCTGTTATTTCACACACTATTTTCGGTGCATCCAAATCATCACACACCCAAAGTCATTGGGTGCACTCTTACCGCCCGCTCACGTCTTGCTCCTGCTGTGGCGGAGACGCAGATTTTGGCAACAAGCCAAATCTCCGTTCACTGCAGCGGGATGTGAAACTCCCACCGGCGTGAACGGTCGGAGAAGTCCGGCTATTGTCTTTACACAAAGAATTTTGAGGTTGGTTAATGGTATGATTACTTTTGCAATTCAGGTTGTTTTCATTGCAGAAGTCAACAGTTAAGCATGCACTTTCTCTGAATTGAGACTTGATCTTATCAATGGCAATATGCGCTGCAGGTCAAACAGTGAACAGTTTGGATTTATGCTTTGGAAATAAAATGGACCATGCATCATATCCCCCTGATCTTTCTACTGCTGCTTGTAGCTGCTCCGACCAGGAGATCTGCTGTTATGATACGTCACACCCGTCCGTCTTGCGCCATCCTCATACATTCACAGAGCTCCCCTGCAACCACTCTGACGTCAGTCCTCTAACCACGCCCAAGCTGACCCCTCTTTCTGCTGCCCTCCATTTGATCCTCGAGGAAGGATCTCTGCAGCTTTTCAGAACTGTTCAGATGGCCAAAATACTGACAGTTTGTTTTCTAGGTGTCACTTTTTATGAGCTCGTTTGCTCCTGCAATCTCAAAGACCTTTTCATTGCTCTTATGGCGTATGTATGGAATTTTAAATATAGGCTTAGAATCCACATTTCAAAGGCCTCTGCTTTCTCCCACAGATCTTTAATTATTGTTCAGGCAGATCTGACAGATGGAAAATACACCACATTGACTAACAATGTAACTTAAGACTAAAACTATGAGTTCATGTTTAGATATACGCAGTACTGACAGCAGCAAGCCAAATCAGCTCCCACTTCTCACTAACTAAAGATAACTTTTTAATGAATCATGAATTCTCTTCAATAATTTTTGAACAATGGATCATAATGAAAAACATTTGTGCAAAGAAATCATCACAGAGTCCCAACTCATACAGCAGTACAGAAAACTAGAGTGCACTCTTTCCACGTGTCTCCTTCCTTTGCTGTCCAAGCAAGCACAATGATAAATAAGTAGACTTCCTTCCCAATCAGACAAAACTGTCTCTCTTTGGTTTACCATTTACAGTGACTTTTCAGTAGTAAAGTGAATTTGCAGATGTGGACAGCTTCAACACACACGATCCTGCCTTAGGATGCAATTCCTCTGCATGACTACCACCCGAACATTAACACTACTCAGTCTGTCACATTGAATGACAGAGGTTTTAGGTCAATTTATTTGCCTGGGCTCAGGAAAACCCACTCTGCACTCTGTCACAACTCGCAAAATGCACATCTGAAACATGTGTGACTTTGCCCAGGACTTTGCTCATTTCACACATGGTTAAGTTCACAGTGCATTTTGTGAGCCATGATGGAGTTTGCGAGGTGTGTGGATGTGGAGGTGGGCAGTTAGAAAGTCCATCTTAATTCTCCAACATAGCAGTCCAGTTTTCAACATTGTTTAAAGGCCCCCATAAACCTCACCCCTCTCAATGCTCCCCATTCACCCCCCCATGCTACCTCTGTTCCCTCCATGCCCCCTCACATTCCCCATGTCACCCCATGCTTCCCCACATTCCCTCATGCAACCCATCCCCCTCACATTCCCCATGCCACCCCATACCACTGCTACGTCCACATACTCCCTCACATGCCATCCCATGACACTTCATATGCCCCCATGCCATGTGTCGCCTCACAGCGCCAGGGACCCAGGTTCGATTCCCAGCTTGGGCCGCTGTTTGTGCAGACTCTGCATGTTCTCCCTGTGTCTGCGTGGATTTCCTCCAGGTGCTCTGGTTTCCTCCCACTGTCTGAAAGATGTGTTGGTTAGGTGCATTGGCCATGCTAAATTCTCCCTCAGTGTACCCGAACAGGTGCCGGAGTGTGGCGACCAGGGGATTTTCACTAACTTTATTGCAGTGTTAAGGTAAGACGACTTGTGACACTAATAAACAAACTTGAAATATATCCTGCATAGCCACTTACCCAGTACACACTACATACAATTCCCAGGAGCCATGCAATAGCACTTAGAAATATTTTGAAATAATTGGAAAAAACGCTAAAAATCTAAGAAAATCTTGAATTCAAAATTACTATCAGTGGTACTGGATCAAAAAACCCAAGGCGGAGAAAGAAGTTATAATACTAGAAGTGTCTGGTAGGTTTGTAAACAAATGCGAAACCACATCAAAGACATAATCTGTTATTTTAGGCTCCCAAAAGTTTCAATAGTTCTTGGATCAAAAGACAACCTATTAAACTGAAACTTTTGAAACCCAGCCAAATATTCGTAATGGCACAACTGTCACAGCAAAATCTTGCAGCTCTGTCTATTTCAATTACAAGCAAAGTGTCTCTCAATCAATGGAAAGGAAGCAGATGGAGACCATTTTTTTTCAGCTGCAGAAGCAGGGTCTTTTTTTTAAAAAGTCAGATCTGCCACTTCAATTAATTCAGAACATAAAACCCTCACAGCAGAGAATGCGATGGTATGTTTTCCATTGAAACTGTAATGCATGTGAACATTACACAATGCTGATCAATATAAGGGTCAACTTATTTTTGCAGGCCAGATCCTTAAAATGAATAAACTGAATTACAAACACATCTACATTACAGTACAGTACCTACTGATGACATTTGAAGATGTAAAATCATTTTACACTTACCTTTCAGAATGTTCCCAACTTCTCAGCAGGCCTGCCATTTTCTTCACAAACTTTCAAACCTGGCCTGCTTTTAATGGGCTTCTAAAACTCCGCAGCACTAGACAAAAATAACGTGTCTGAGGTATTCCGGTTTTCGTCACCTTTTTCAATGGGAGAACCGGACTTCAGCAGGGGTGAGTGTGTGTTTGGCATACTAGGCAATCCCAACCCATAACAAGGCCGGAGGAAAATGGCAAAAGGTCAGGAATATGGCGGAAAATCTGATTTCCTCCAAAAATAAAGTGCGACCATTCACACACCTCTGCACCCAGACACTTTTACCAGATACAAGTTGATCCTGTTCACATTTCCTGCATTCTGCAAAGCCACTTGATCAATTCCCACTCCAATACGCATACACACTGGCTGCTCAGACTGTTTCTGTAACTGGTGGAATAGGAAAGGTCAGCATATGGGTGCATCTTCAACGAAATGCCGCAGTAAGTATTGGAGATTTAAAAAAATATTCATTCATGGAATGTGGAAGTTGCTGACTAGGCAAACATTTATTGATTATCCCTAATTGCCTTTGAGAAGGTGGTGGTGAGCTGCCTTCTTGAACCGCTGCAGCCCCCAGGTACACCCACAGTGCTATTAGGGAGGGAGTTCCAAGACTTTGACCCAGTGACAGTGAAGGAAGAGCGATACATTTCCAAGTCAGGATGGTGAGTGACTTGGAGGGGAACTTCCAGGTGGTGGCTTTCCCATGTATCTGTTGCCCTTGTCGTTCTAGACGGTATCATGGGTTTGGAAGGTGCTCCTTGCCTTGATGAGTTCCTGCAGTGCATCTTGTAGATGGTACACACTACTGCCACTGTATGTCAGTGGTGGAGGGAGAGAATGTTTGTGGAAGGGTTACCAATCAAGTAGGCTGCTTTGTCCTGGATGGTGTCAAGCTTCTCGAGTATTGTTGGAGTGCACTCATCCAGGAAGGAGAGAGTATTTCACCACTTTTCTGATTTGTGCCTTATAGATGTTGGACAGGCTTTGGGGAGTCAAGAGGTGAGTTACTTGCCGCAGGATTCCTAGCCTCTGATCTGCTCGTGGCCACTATGTTTATATGGCTAGTCCAGTTCAGTTTCTGGTCAATAATTACCCAAGGATGTTGATAGTGTGGGATTCAGTGATGGTAATTCCACTAAACGTCAAAGGGAGATGGTTAGATTCTCTCTTGTTCGAGATGGCCATTGCCTGGCACTTGTGAGATGTGAATGTTACTTGCCACTTGTCAGCCCAAGCCTGGAAAGCAGATCTTGTTGCATTTGGACATGGACTACTTCAGTATCTGAGGAATTGTGAATGGTGCTGAACAATGTGCAGTCATTAGTAGATATCCCCACTTCAGTTTGGTGGTCACAACTGAACCGAATGGTAGAGGGAAGGTCATTGGTGAAGCAGCTGAAGATGGTTGTGGCCTCGGACACCACCCTGAGTTACTCTTGCAGTGATGTCCTGGAGCTGAGATGATTGACTTCCAACAACCACAACCATCTTCCTTTGTGCTAGGTATGGCTCCAACCATTGGAGAGTTTTACCCCCCAGTTCCCATTGATTCCAGTTTTGCTAGGGCTTCTTGATGCTACACTTGGTCAAATGCTACCTTGATGTCAAGGGCAGTCACTCTCTCACCTCACCTCTGGTGATCAGCTCTTTTGTTCATGTTTGAACCAAGGCTGTAATGAGGTCAGGAACTGAGTTATGCTCGTGGAACCCAAACTGAACGTCAGTCAACAGGTTATTATTGAGCAAGTGCCGCATGACACATAGCACTTTACTAATAATTGAGAGTAGACTGGTCGGGCAGTAATTGGCCGGGTTGGATTTGTCCTTTTTTTTGTACAAGACATACCTGGGCAATCATCCACATTGTCGGGTAGATGCAAGCGTTGTAGCTGTACTGGAACAACTTGGCATATGTGGTATCAGTTTGTGAAGAAAGCAGCTCTGAGCTAAGAGTTTCCATCTGTACAGATTTGTGAAAGAAAGTCTATTAACAGCAAACATTATTGTTAAAGGCAAGTCATGTTTGCCAAATTATACAGAGGATTCAGAAGATTGATTGGATAGTTGAGAGGAATGTGATATGTGCACTACAAATGGATTTTCAGAAAACATTCAACAAGTTTTTCACAAGAGGTTTGTTCAAACAATTGAACATTATGGTTTTAAAAACATGAATTTATAGTTGAGACTAGAAACAAAAAATTGGGGTAAATTGATGCTGTTTACATTAGAGTAAGATTGGAAATGTTGTATCACGGTGGTCACAACTGAACCTATTCTTACCCTTGGTATATATTGATGCTTTGAACTTGAATACACGAAGGACAATTTCAAAATTTGCTTATACAAATGTAGAAAGTTTGTTCAACAGGTTAACCAAAAAAAACTTCAAGAAGAAATTGTCAATATATTGAAAATAGCAGACCACGGTAGACCAAGTAAATTTAGAAAAATGTGGAGTAATTTTTGTTTTAATTCATTCATAGGATGTGGTTGTTGCTGGGCCAACAGTTATTGCTTATCCTTAATTGCCCTTGAGAAGCTAGTGGTGAGTTGCCTTCTTGAACTGCTGCAGTTGTGTGGTGTTGATACACACATAGTGCTTTTGGGGAGGGAGTTCCAGGATTTTGACCCAATGACAGTGAAGGAATGGTGATGTATGTCCAAGTCAAAATGGGGAGTGGCTTGGAGGGGGGATTCCAGGTGGTGGTGTTCCCAGGTGTCTACTTCTAGATGGTAGTTGTCATGTGTTTGGAAGGTGCTGTCTGTGGGGGTAGGTGAGTTCTTGCAGTGTATCTTGTAGATGGTATACATGGCTGCCATTGTGTATCAGTGGTGGGGGGAGTGAATGTTTGTGGATAGGATGCCAACCAAGTGAACTGCTTTGTCTTGGATTGGGTCAAGCTTCTTGAGTGTTATTGGAGCTGCACTCATCCAGGCAAGGGGAGAGTATTCCATCACACTCCTGACTTGTGCTTTGTAGATGGTGGAGAAGCTTTGGGGAGTCAGGAGGTGAGTTACTCACTGCAAGATTAGCCTCTAACGTGCTCTGGTAGGCACAGTACTTATACGGTTGGTCCAGTCCATTTTCTTATCAATGGTAACCCCCAGGATATTGAAATTGGAGGATTCAGCAATGGTAAAGCCATTGAACATCAAGGGGTGACGGTTAAATTCTGTCTTGTTGGAAATGGCCATTGCTTGGCACTTGCTTGCCATTTGTCTGCTCAAGCCTGGACATTTTGGAGAGAAACAGGGAATGGGGTACATTCAACAGGAAAATAATGATGAACAGAGATCTAAATGTTCAAATACACATTTTGTGAGTGAAACTGCAAGCAAATGGAACTATTAAAAAAAGGTCAATCTTATTTTGGGTTTATGCAATCTAATTTCAGGATTTATAAGGTGGAGGCACGGAGAACAAGCATCAATATATAATGATGAATTTACACAAAACATTGGTTTTTGGGTGGAAGATTATTGCGTTCAGTTTTGGGAACCTAGTAATATTAAAACCACAGAGCAAGCGGTGGTGAGTTATCAGCACGATTCTCAGGAAATCCTGTAGCTATAAGGCAAGATTCATATGGACCACTTCCACAGAGTAGATAAAGCCGAGAGGACAGTTAATACAGACTAGCAGCTTTGTGAACTGGATGGTTCTTGTTAAATCCAGCAGGCGCCAGCCCACCTGATTCCTGCTCACACCTTCCCCCATGGCAATTATACCTGCGGCAGGTGTGCTGTTGGGCAGCTCATCCGCCCGCCAGAGGGTCAATTGAAGCCTTTCAGTGGGTAATTATTGCCCACTTATGAGCGTCATCCCAATGCCGCTGTATTTATTTTTTACTTAGCCATGAGAACCAATTCTCATTTACAATAATGATCTGGCCAAGAGGCTAACGCTGCAGCAACAGAAATTTCACAATACATTTTGTAGAATCACAGAATCCCTACAGTGCAGAAAGAGGCTATTTGGCTCATCGAGCCCCCACCAACAACAATCCCACCCAGGCCTTATTCCTATAACCCCACATATTTACCCAGCTAAGGGCAGGATTTTACAGCCTCGCCCATCCGGAAACCGTAAAATCCTGGCCGAGGTCAATGGACCTTTCCATGGTCTGCCCCTCGCCCGCTCCGATTCCCGAGTTGGGCGGGATGGTAAAATTCCGGTCTAAGGAGCAACTTAACATGGCCAATCAACCTAATCCGTACATCTTTGGACTGTGGGAGGAAACCGGAGCACCCCAAGGAAACCCACACAGACACGGGGAGGACGTGCAGACTCCACACAGACAGTGACCCGAGGCCGGAATTGAACCCAGGTCCCTGGCACTGAGAGGCAGTAGTGCTAACCACTGTGGCACCATAAACTCTAAAAACAATGAAATACAAATTAGCAATGAAAGAGAATTGACAGTTTAGCAAGTACAAGCACCAGTCAACAGAGCCTTAACCTCTCTGCGAAAGGTCCCAGAAGTTACAAATTGTGCGAAACAGAAGGAATGGATGGACCTACAGAATATAAGCTTGCGTCATCTGCATACAGATGGATAAGAGAGATCCTTGTTGTTTGAACCAAGTTGTTTATATAAATAGAAAAAAGAACAGGGCCTAAAATAGAACCCGGAGGGATATCTTTTTGAACTATAAGTAGGCCAGAAATAAGCACGTGGTGGCATGGTGGCACAGTGGTTAGCACTGCTGTCTCACAGCACCAGGGACCTGGGTTCGATTCTGGCCTCGGGTCACTGTCTGTGTGGAGTTTGCACATTCTCCCCGTGTCTGCGTGGATTTCCTCCGGGTGCTCCGGTTTCCTCCCACAGTCCAAAGATGTGCGGGTTAGGTTGATTGGACCATTCTAGTGTCAGGGGATTCGCAGGGTAAATATGTGGGGTTACGGGGATAGGAGTTGGGTGGGATTGTGGTCAGTGCAGACTTGATGGGCCAAATGGCCTCCTTCTGCATGGTAGGGATCCTATCTATTCTATCTAAGCCTGTCTGATTTAATACGATTAGAAAGGTAGTTTATGAACCATGCAAGACAATCCTTGTTAAAACCAATGCCACTCAATCTTTTCGTAAGAATTAGATGGATGAATAAAAATAGCAGCACAAGTTTGTTTCTTATCCAAGGCAGTTATAATATTGTTTAAAACTTTTAATGCAGCTGTAATGTAACCATGTCCCAAGCAAAAACCAGACTGCACATCTGACAATATGTTGTTTGTGTCTGAAAAAGAAGTTAGCTGCTTACAGACAATCCTTTCAATATTTACCCTGCGAATCCCCTGACACTAAGGTCAGTTTAGTGTCAGGGGCGGCACGGTAGCACAGTGGTTAGCACTGCTGCTTCACAGCTCCAGGGTCCCGGGTTCGATTCCCGGCTCGGGTCACTGTCTGTGTGGAGTTTGCACATTCTCCTCGTGTCTGCGTGGGTTTCCTCCGGGTGCTCCGGTTTCCTCCCACAGTCCAAAGATGTGCGGGTTAGGTTGATTGGCCAGGTTTAAAAATTGCCCCTTCGAGTCCTGGGATGCGTAGGTTAGAGGGATTAGCGGGTAAATATGTGGGGGTAGGGCCTGGGTGGGATTGTGGTCGGTGCAGACTCGATGGGCTGAATGGCCTCCTTCTGCACTGTAGGGTTTCTATGATTCTATGTTTAGAATGGCCCAATCAACCTAACCCGCACATCTTTGGACTGTGGGAGGAAACCGGAGCACCCGGAGGAAACCCACGCAGACACAGGGAGAATGTGCAAACTCCACACAGACAGTGACCCGAGCCGGGAATCGAACCCGAGTCCCTGGCATTGTGAGGCAGCAGTGCTAACCACCGTGCCACCCCGTGCTTGTTTCTGGCCTACTTACAGTTCAAAAGGATGTCCCACCAGGTTCTATTTTAGGCCCTGTACTTTTTTCTATTTATATAAACAACTTGGTTCAATAACTTTAAAAAAGCAGGTTAAAACAGAAATTGGTCTGTAGCAGTTTGGATCTTAACTATTACCCCCTTTAAAGGGGCAGGGCAGCGGTGGAAATTCCACGCAAAAATAATTTCTGCCATTTGAATAGCGGCATTAAATGGATAACATGGAGGGGCAGAAATGACATAAACTGTAGTTCTGACAAAAAACAGGTGCAGGTCATCAGTACCGGATGTCTTATTAGGGTCCAAGTTGAGTAGTTTTTCCAACACATCTGGTAATGTGACAGACCATAAAGAAAAACTGTAAGGACAAGGGCAGAGTAGGTATTGATGAACACTGTAGGAACACAACTAACTATTATTAGCTATAGCCATGTCAAATGCCTGTTTTGCTTTAATAAAATCAGAATTGAACATGCATTTAATCTGTAACTACAATATTGTAGAAAATTATAGAACAAGGTAACTGAAAGCAGGAGGATTTATTTTCTAAACATTTCACACTTTGCCAAAATGTTTTCAGATTACATCCTGAAATAGTAAATTGGTGTTTGCAATAATCAACCGTTGCTTTTCCTGTGGTCTTAGTACATCTATTTCTAATTTGCCAGAAGAAAAGTCAGTCTACTTTGGTCTGAGTTGTCCTTGCCATCTGCCAGATTACATTATTTTGCTGACGTAAGGTACAGAGTTGGTATTGATGAACGCTGTAGGAACACAACTAACTACCCCTTTAAAGGGGGTAATAGTTAAGATCCAAACTGCTACAGAATTAAATCAAGGGCTATTGTGGCTTCTGATTCTGAACTTCTTCATTGCTGCATCTTTATTAATAATGTAGCTAAAAGTATCTTTAACAAAGGCCCATGCCTTTGCTGCAAAAGGAATTCACTTAATTCTATACCAATTTACCTGAGCTAAATCATGTAAAAAAAAAAGTTTTGTTTATTCCAAAACGATGTTTGATTAAAATCAGTGGGGGACGTTTTACTACACATGCACATCGAACACGAGCAATAAAGCCACAATCGCTCAAATCCTGGCAATAGGCTGCCTGTCTGTATTTCAGGGGGCATTAGTGCGAATGATATCAAGAGGGGTTGATTTATCAGGAGACTTAACACGAGACTTAGCAGCAGGTCTAATAGGTTCTCTTATAATTAGAAAAAGGTATAAAAAGATTCCAAAATTTCCAAATGCCAACTGAATATCATTAAGTTTTATTCATACTCTGTTTAAATCTCCGAGTAACACAAACTCAGGAGTAGTAATTAGAGCAAGGAGCTGACTAAAGGCTGCTGAGTGCTTGCTGGGACAGGTCTGTAGCAACCAACTGTTGTCGGAGAAAAATTACCTGCTAGCTTAATTTTTAATACCATTAAGTCAAGTTGTGTAGAGATTGATTTTGACAATACAGTTGAACTATGTAGGTGCTCTTTAGTGAAAATAACAACCCCTCCTCCTTTGGATGATCTGTCCTGCTGAAAGATATTTGCAGCGATTTTGCCCATGTTTACTGTGAGTGCAAACAGTGATGTAGGCGCAAAATTTCATGAGAGTCGGAAAACAAGAACCTTGCTGACGCAATCATGTTTTCCGATTCCCCCGCCAGTGACATAATCGGGTTCCTGCCCAGAAAGGACAGGATTGTCAGTTTAATAAATGATAATCTATTTAAAGGGCTGCCCCGCCGTACGTTCCCCCACATTGGAAACTCCCCCCACCCCCGCTTCACCGACATGGCGTCTCGTCGACGAGGTTTATGACAAGTTTTAAAAATGGGAACAAGGTAGAGGGAACCCACCAGAGGGGGCAATGCTAAGGGAGGGGACTTGCTGGGGAACTCTGTTTGGGTTCCAATCTCGGGATTCCCGGCATTGCCGGCTTTGTCCGGTTCTGTCCCGTCAGTTGGACGGCGTGGACCACACCTGCAGATTTCCCATTCTCTGCACAGAGTGCTGGATTATCGGGCGAGGAAATCGGCGGTTGTGCAGTCAGCTAGTTGCACGCTGGTTCTCTCACCTCAGCCAGCACCCAGCATAGAGAATGGAAAATTCCACTCAAACTAAATATAGTTCATGATCCAGAATAGAGTTATTAAACCAAGTCTCAGAAATAACTAACACATCAGGGATGCTACTGCGTGCCCATATCCTCAAGCTGTTTGGTTTAGGTAATACATTACAAATGTTTGTGTGTCGAAATCCTAGACTTTTACAGTTACAAAACTGGTTAAAAGAGTTGGGCTCCTTGGGCTCATCAGTTTCCCGTCCCCACTACCAGCCCGCAAGGTTCCCGTGCCCTGCTCACCCAGGTTTTCCTCCCTCATTGGCCTCTCAAGCCAGAGTCCCACAGTCCCTTGCCCTTCCCTCCACAGGGCCTGTCAGTTTGGCACATGGTGGGATCCCCAGACATGTCCAAATGATCCAACACCAGACACACAGGACCCTATTTTACCACGTTGATACAAGTGCTGGGCGGACTTGAAACTGGGAGTGTTTCAGATTCGACCTTTAGACCCGTCCTCAGGCACCCCCATACGCATGTGTGCAAATGTATTTAAATGGCTGTTGCGCACATTTTCGAGCTTTGGTAAAGGGAGAACTGGCGCGGAAGCAGGCCCGGATCACGCTACCCGCGTCACGCCCGACTTTACCAAGTTTTCACGCCCGAAAATGGGCGCAACTTGATGGTCAAATCAGGCCCACAAAGTGTTAGGTAGCTGCCGGCCTCAGATTGGCTGTCAGCTCTCTGAGGTGGGACTTCATGTCCCTGAGGAGGGGAAATCCCATCTCAAGTCTCTGTCTGAAGAGCTGTGAGTCTTCTCCTCAGCGGGCATCCCCCCCCCCCCTTGATGTTTTAGCTGGTGGGGGTGGCGGGGGCTGGGGTGGGGAGAGGGGCATGGGGGTGAGTGCGGAATCTGCATCTCATATGATCCAGCCCAATGTTCCCTTTCTATAGCAGTCCCTTGGAATGGTTCAATTCGAACCTTACTGTTGTTAACTGAAGATTATTCCAGAGGGAGAGAAACACTTTATTCAGAAAAATGGTAACCTGGTCTTTTTCATCATGATTTGTGAAATGAATACTGAACTGGCCTGGTACCTGTCATACAAAGGAAACAGCATTATTGCTCTAGTTAAGTGTAGCTTACAATTAGTTTACGTAAAGCATACAGCAAGCCTTAGGAACAAGAACAGCCTAATGAACCTGTAACACCATTCAGTCTGATCACAGCTGATTTGTACCTAACCTGGAATCTTTAACCCTTGGGTGAAATTTAATGTCCTCCTGCCTGGCGTGTTTGGTAATGGGGGGTCATTCAACCAGGCGAGAGGATAATGGTTGGGGCCCCGGCAACTGTTGCCTCCACCTTGATTAATTCCCTTGAACATATGGTGGGCAGCCCTTTAAGAAGATTATAATAGCTCATAAATGGCCTTCCTACCCTACTGTCAGTTGAGGCCTCTAATTGGCCAATTAGTGCCTATGTATGGGCCTCATCCCGCCGCTGCTGGTATTCTTTCAGAGGCGGGTGGGGGTCTCATTATATGGGGAGCATGACACGCAAACTTGTGCGGGATTGCTAACAGGTTCCTGGCAGGGGTATGGAGATAGTGGGGGTCATTTGTTTCAAGGCACTCGGTGTCTGATTGAGGGACCCCACATTAGGAAGGGGAGGGCCGCAGAGAGCCATCCCCCACTGCCTTTGGTGCCAACTCCCTTCCCCCTTGACCATCACCCATGACCCCCCACTTCCCACTATTACCCGTCCATGTCCAACTGGGACCCAGCGACAATCCTGGGCCTTGGGTAGATGTTGTACCGGCAGCAGCCACCATCTCCCTAGTTTCAACAGATCTGTGGCAGGCAGCTCTTGGCGGATGGGACTTCTGCTGTCTCCGGAATCCTTGACCCCAGAGAAGGACCCCCCACTGTCCAGTTAAGTGCCTAATTTGCATTTAACATGTTGTGCTTTCCCCAAGGGAGATGACATGGGGTGAGAATCCCTCAATGGCTCCATTAAATCCAGCCACTTGTTTAACAAAAATCCATCAATCTGGATATTGAAATTTTTACTTGACCAAGCAAAGGGTTTCAGATTTCTACATTGTCACCCCTGTACAGCCCTGCTGTAATTTGAAGTTTTTTCTGGTCTGTCCCACCAGAAGAATTAGTTTAATCACGATTCACCCAATCAAATCCTTCATTGAGGTTAAACACTTCAGTTAGATTGCCTCCTTTATATTCTGTACTTGGGGTAATATCTGTTAATATCCAAGTGCTCAGAGTTGCTGAGGTTTCTCAGAAGTCGGAAGACACTGGTGTTTCTCTTACCCTTTCTCTGTACACTATTCACTCTCCTTTTGCACCTTCCACACCAGCCTTTTCCAACTTATCCCATTTGCTCAGTCATACAAGCGGCAAATCACTTTAAATGAGGTAAGTGGAGAGTTGCAGATGTTACATTGGGAATAATCACTTTGCCTTAATCGCGGACATTCCTGGTTACAGCATATCCCAGGAATGCAGATTTTATGAGAATGGGGAATCAAATGGAAGTTGAGATACAAGGTGCACAGAACACTGTATTAGCCTCTGTTGGAGTCCAGCACTGTGGACATTTAAGAACCTAGAGGGTTTTTTTTTTGGTCTTTAACGTACATAATTATTCTTGGACCAAAATGAGTAAATCTCGCTGCTGCTTTTCTGGTATGTTTCCAGTGGTCGTGAATGATTTTCAGGTGCGGTTATATTTGATGTGAACCAGTTTGCCCTTTCACCTCTATTACTGCACCACAGCTGTTGTTCCAACCTGTCAGATTGTGCAAGGCCATTATGATTCCTGTAGCACAGTTTTTATTTCATTTCTACAAGTTGCCATTATTCTGAAAGGCAGTATTAAATTACAGTGTTACAGCAGCCACTAAATAATGGAAAATGCAGTCAAAATTCTTAGTTTCTGTTGAGATTCCTGGCATGGGTGGCACGGTGACACAGTGGTTAGCACTGCTGTCTCACAGCACCAGGGACCCGGGTGCAATTCCCAGCTCGGGTCTCTGTCTGTGTGGAGTTTGCATGTTCTCCCCATGTCTGCGTGGGTTTTACTCCGGGTGCTCTGCTTCCCTCCCACAGTCTGAAAGACGTGCTGGTTAGGTGCATTGGCCGTGCTAAATTCTCCCTCAGGGTGCCTGAGCAAGCGCAGGAGTGTGGCGACCCGTGGATTTTCCCAGCAACTTCATTGCAGTGTTAATGTAAGCCAGCTTGTGACACTAATGAATAAATTTTAACTTTAGGTTTGGGGAGGGTTGTGGTGGGGAATAGTAGACAAACCACTGCCAGATCCTCCTCCTTTCCCCCTCCACCATTCAAACATAGTTATGGTGAGGAAGTTAGTGCCCTCCCCTGAGGCAGGTTTGGCATTGGCCGGTGGGGGGGGGGGGGGGGGGGGAGCATTTAACCAGATGGAAAGGTGGGAAATCACCCACCTTCCCACCACTGTCCAATTTAAACTTGTGGCAGAAAGGCCTGTGGACAGCCTTCTCATCCCACTGCCAATTGAAGCTCTCAAGTGGGCAATTAATAGCCAGTTAACAGCCTCATCCCATCAGGTGAGTGTTTGACAAGCTCCGTTGGCTGACCATCCCGAGCAGCCACCGGCAGGAAATGTTTCCTTCCTGTGTCGTCACCACCTCCAATATCCTTCACTCTTGGGGAAACTAGACAGCCAGTGCATCTTGAGTCCTGATGCTCGCTTTTCATGCAGAAAGCGGCCAACTCTCTAAAGGTGGTAAACTCACTGCAGATGACTGGGAATGCTTCAGTGGCATAAAAAAATTATTGCATCAGGAACTGACCTAGCACCTCTGGGACCCGGTTTGGAATCCAACTCAGACAGACTGCATGAAAGTCCTCCACTCTGTCTGCTGGCTGGATGTGAAAGCTCAGTCCAGTTCCAAGTGTGCATGGGTTGGCAGCAGAAAAATCATCCCTCATTCAGTATTAATTAGTGACCTCATTCGGTAAGGCAACAAGCTGGTGTGGAAACAACACACCATGCTGGTTTAGCACAGGATATACTTCTGAGGTTAGGGCTGAGACAGAGTAAAGTTTGTTCTATATCTGACCTGACAAGGCTTAATGTTGATACTTGAGAGTCTGCAATGTGAAGAGTTCCATTCTTCAACTAAATGAGCACGGATTGTAACTCACACCTGCAGAATGAGGCACTGATCGTACAAGATCGAACAAGATTTGCAGGTCTGTCCACAGTGGATGGAAAAACTGCATGGCAGTTTCATCTGTAAAGTACAGGTGGCCTTGACATTCCCTCCAAGCTGTCCGAGTGTGTGGTCACTCAGCAATCGGAATATGTCATGTGCATATACACATGGGAATGTTGAAGGGACTGCACAATGAAACCAACGGTCCATTAACAGCGAAGGGTCTCAGAGGAAGTGTTGGTGGCCTCTAGTGTTCGTTCTTCCTCTGGAAACATGCGTTGCATATTTAAATCCTGGGTCACAAGAGGATTCCAAAAGGGGTTGACAATCTCACCTTGTCGGATGATATGTAAATGGCAGCAGCAACTAAGAAGAATGAACGGATGGATGTATTGGCAGAAACCTATGCTGAAAATGCAGAGAAACAATGCCCAGCTCAACAAAAGCAAAGTCTGTGCAATAAAGCAAAGAAAATGTCTATAAATGGTGAAATAAATAAAATCCACACAACAATAAAGTTCCTCGATTTGAGGAGCTCACGTGTCCAGTTTATAGCAGTGCCACAGCTGCTAAACTATTAAACGTCAGTAAAAAAAACTGAAATCCGGCAAGGGATTCCTTTCCACATTTACATAAATTTCAAGGCTCAGAGTGCAGCCTGCCTTCTTCACCCACTTCCAGACTCAAAACTTCTTGGCACTAATCATTGTACAGCTTTGCCCTGAGTATGCAAGTCTCATTGGACCAATGTATTCTGACAGGAGGCAGGGCCCTGTGCTGGAACTTCAAAACTGGATGTTTAAAAGATTTAGTAGGACAGGCTGGTGTGGTGAGATGAGGTAGGGTATAAAGAGGCTTCACGAGTAGAATAAACATTGGCATAGACCTGAATGGCCATTTCTGGGCCGTACAGCCGATTTTTAAAAATCCCTTCCTTGAAGAGAATGAGCATACACTGGTGAAGATTATTGAATCACAATCGTGTCCAGCACACAGTCTTTCATGGTCAACTGTAAACAAATCTTTGGTATATTTGCAGCAACCTTGTGACGGTTGTCACACAAGGCTGCTTGGAGTGACTCTCAACCTCCGCACAGTGTCTGCAGCACCGAGATGGACACAAAACAGAATATCACTTCTGCAGATAATTATAGCAGAATATAATACACGTTAACAGTTTGGAGATCTGGTGCAGACATGATGGGCCAAATGGCCTCTTGCTGCACTGTAACAATTCTGTATGAATTCTTGGGGTCACTGTGGCAATTCTACACTGCTGACCTTTGCTCTTGAAATTTATTTCAAGAAAAACCCAACAATGAATCATAGTCAAGGATTCTGTAATTCAGGAAATAAATTCAGAAAGCAAGGCTGGAGTTAACAGAATGTCAAGTATTAATGTTCGTACCTAAATCAGGAAGATTATCATCAGCCTGAAGTGTTAACTGTTTCTTGCTCCACAGCTGCTGCCTGGCCTGGCTGAGTATTACTGATTTCTGAGTCTGTGCACTGTTGGAGAACAGATATCCACCCCATCTGACGAAGGAGCTGTGCTCCGAAAGCTTATGGTATTTGCTACCAAATAAACCTGTTGGACTTTAACCTGGTGTTGTGAGACTTCTTAGAGTATTTTCCACCATTTTCTATTTTAATTACAGACTCGCAGTGTCCAAAGTACAAGTAATAATGCCTTAAATCTGGCAACCTGAAAACCACCCGTGCCTGAGAACTGGACATTTTATTCTTGTGCTTGGAGTGGCTGAGTGAACCTTGACCCCACACGACTAAGAGAAGAGAGATCATGTTGTGGCCCCTATTCACTAAATTAATGCGCTCTGATTTTTTAAAATCCAAAAACTGGCATGGACTCGGTCCCGAGGTTGGTGGATTTGAGGTACTTCACCTATATTTTTCTTTTGGTGATTGTTTTATCTGTTCCAGTAAAAATGTTCATGTAATTGATGTGTATAATTTTGACATGGTTTATGATAACATTGCTCTGCTCCGTATCTTATAGTTGTTATAGTCTAGAAAGTCAGGTGGTGAAGGGCAAAATTGGAGCCAAACATTATAAAAGTGTGTAAGTATTTATATACAGCAATACACAAGAAACATGCATCTCCGAACCCAACAACTACAATTTCAGTCTGTTCCTATTTAAAGAAATACAAATGAATCCCCAGTTAAGGCCCACCTCCTGCACACATTTCAATACAGTTAATTTATAATTGGGAACAATGAAGAAATCCAGAACAGCCCCAAATGTGCTACCCATCTAACTTGAGGCTACATTTGTGCCCATGGGCACATCCAAATATCAGATCAATGCATTTGGGCAGCATGGTGGCACAGTGGTTAAGATTGCTGCCTCACAGTGCCAGGGACCCAGGTTCGATTCCAGCCTTGGATGACTGTCTGTGTGGAGTTTCCACGTTCTCCCAGTCTACGTGGATTTCTCCGGGTGCTCTGGTTTCCTCCCACAGTCCGAACGATGTGCAGGTTAGATGGATTGGCTATGCTAAATTGGGCCTTGGTGTCCCAGGATGTGTAGATTAGGGAGATTAATGGGCTAAATACATGGGGTTACGGGGATAGGACCTGGATAAGATGCTCTCTCGGAGAGTCAGTGCAGATTCGATAGGCCGAATGGCCTCCTTCTGCACTGCAGGGATTCTGACAATGCACACTGAACACAAGAACACAAGAATTAGGAGCAGGAGCTGGCCATTCGGCCCCTTGAGCCTGCTCCACCATTTGAGAAGATCATGGCTGATCTGATTGTGGTCTTAACTCCACTTTCCTGTCAATCCCTCATAACCCTCGACTCCCTCGTCGATCAAAAATCTATCTAACTCAACGTTGAATATATTCACTGATCAGCCTCCACCGCTCTCTGCGGAAGAGAATTCCACAGACTAACGCCCTCTGAGAATTATAGTCTATTGTGTCGGTATTATGTTCAACAACATCACTCTGCTGCTGGAATGCTACCTTAGACAACAACAACTTACATTTATATAGCACCTTTAGAGTAATGACACATCCCAAGGCACTTCACAGGAGCATTGTAAAACAAAGTTTGACACCGGACATAAGCAGATATTAGATCAGATGAACAAAAGCCTATTCAAAGAGGTAGGTTTTGTGGAGTTTCTTAAAGGAGGAAAGTGAGGAGGAGAGGCGGGCGGGGGGGGGTAGGGGGGTAGATTTCCTAGCTTGGGGTAAAAGCAAAATACAGCAGATGCTGGAACGTGAGACAAAAACAGAAAATGCTGGAAAATCTCAGCAGGTCTGGCAGCATCTATGGAGAGAGAATAGAATCAACGTTTCATAGAACATAGAACAGTACAGCACAGAACAGGCCCTTCGGCCCACGATGTTGTGCCGAGCTTTATCTGTTTGGATGACCCTTCTTTATCTGTTTGGATGACCCTTCTTTATCCAGACCCTGATGAAAGGTCATCCAGACTTGAAACATTGGCTCTATTCTCTCTCCACATGTGCTGTCAGACCTGCTGAGATTTTCCAGCATTTTCCATTTTTGTTCCAGAGCTTGGGGTCCAGGCAACTGAAGGTGAGGCCAGCAATAAAGGTATAACTATAATTGGGAATGCACAGGAGGCCAGAATTAGAGGAAATTAGATTTCTCGGAGGGCTGTGGGGCTGGGACAGATTGCATAAATTGGGAAGGGTGAGGTCATGGAGTGATTTGAAAACAAAGATGAGAATTTTAAAATCAAGATGGTGCTCTGTGCTGCCAGTTTGGTGACAATTGCTTCCCAAGTGATAGCAACATAGCTGTTGCATGAGACTATGTGTACTGATGTGATATGAAAGCTCTGGTAGAACTAGATCACGACTGGTCACCACTATTCTGGAGAAGGCAAGGATTGCTCTCGAACCACTCTGGAAAAGACTCCCAAAGTGTGGGCTCGTAGCTAGTTTTCTAATTTCACGATATCTTTGTAATCCAAGCATCCACTTCACCCTCGAGTACCCATCGAGTTCTTCCAAAACTCGGCTGCATCAGATGCTGATTGGAGAGTGAGGAGCATTGATAACAAAATAGCTGCAAATAACACAGGTTTTCTCAATCACCAGGGCACACCATTGGCTGATAAGATTGCACATCCATAACATGGCCTGTGCAATTCTCACCCTTTCAAAGTAATGGGAGTTGGAAGGGGGGGGGGGGTAAAATCTGGTTTGAGTCTGTGAACTGGTATGTATTTCTCAATCTAGTGAATTCATGGACAGTTCTTTACAGATTGTCAAAAAATAAATGGTTTCCATTACTAATATTTATATTTGGCTACCATATGAGTCTACCTTTTCTAGAGTGTAAAATATACTCAACATTTTTATCCATCAGATTAATTTTTAAAAACTCACCTGAAGACGTTTCCACACTTATAATGTTGATCTTTTACTTGCCAGTTTGGTAGTTAACGGAAGTAACAACCCAGTAAACATATTGTTTAAGGGGCAGTTACATCTTCCAATCACTGCACTGTCATAGCTCACCTTACTGAACATAGATACAAGTCATACTACAGCATAGTTGTTATTTCTGAGGGCAGAAAGGGAAGGAGAAATTCCAACTGCCCTTCTCAGTGGCCACTTATTTTCAGTCCCATCTTCATTTGGTCCTGATCGGGATCGTGAAAATCGAACCTAGGGCTTTGTAGTCATTACCAACTATCACCAAACCATTAAAACAGTTTAAATTACAATAATGCTTCCCAAATGATAAAACAAATGGAAGAAATACCTAGTCACTATCTAATTGGCACTTGTTATGGAAGAAATAGCAATTAATGTGACATAATTTGAATTCATAAATTAGCATCAATTATGATGATATCTTAGTATAACAAACATAATCCTGAATTTAATTGGAGTCATGGTTTTTGAGGGATGAATGATTACTTTGTTTACACATTACTACTATCTTGTATTCTTTGCAAGAGAGCACCAAATCTACAAAGAGAAAGACTAGGTTAACATTTCAGCGAACAGTCTTTTTGTTTTAAGACCCACTGAAATACTAACTTACATTTTTCACTTTAGTGAGGCATGTTTTCAGTACCTTTTGATCCTGTTTCAGTTTTTCAGGGTTTGTGATTCTCCTTTTCTCCTGTGTCACCACGGGACAGGTGAGTGACTGAAATCCCAAGGCAGCTGCCATCAATGCTGCCGTACAAGATTGGGAAATACAGCTTGATTTGATGCTTCTCCTGCAGATTGGTATCTCAACTAGAGGTGAATTGCAAGTGTGAACACCCACCCGTCCTAACACCAACAACACATTGCATTTAATCTGTCGGATACTAGTCTACCTGACAACCACTTGAGGTATTAATGAACATATAGCACTATTTAAACAATTAACATCTGTTTCCTTCCAATAATTAAAGATTCTGCTTGATGTACAACCTGGCTCCAGAGTCTCTCTAACCCTGATTTTCAAAGAATCATACACATCAGCAGACAAATCTTGTCATGTTCCCCCAGTGGCACACAGTAGGTTGAATGCTCTGCCTCTTAGTTGACAGAGCCTCGTGGGCCACTCGTGGACCAATATTCAATAGCCAGTTACTCTCACTTGCAAATAGGCTATTTAGAAGAAGTGCAGGTCAACTTTAGAATCATAGAATCTCTACAAAGAACAATACAGCACAGGAACAGGCCCTTCGGCCCTCCAAGCCTGCACCGATCACGTGTTCCTCACTAGACCATCCGTTTGTATCCCTCTATTCCCAGTGCAGAAGGAGGCCATTCGGCCCATCGCATCTGCACCGACCACAATCCCACCCAGGTTCTATTCCCGTAACCCCACATATTTACCCTGCTAATCCCCCCGACACTAGGGTCAATTTAGCATGGCCAATCAACCGAACCCGCACATCTTTGGGCTGTCAGCATCTTCAAGAAAAGATGGGAAGTTGAGAAGGGCCCACTGATCAGCTAAAAATATACATATAAAAAAACTTAGAGCATGAACTAAGATTCATATAAGTTAACCCCCCAGCAGTCACTAATGATGATAAGAACTGTTCAAAGAACCAATTAAAATTCTTGAATGACCAATGCCAGAAATGTCCTGTCAAAGATAAAGATTACAGGTTTACATGCAGAAAATACACTGGTTCTCCCTTGAACCAGTCACAGAGTTCAGTGTGTCATCTCCCCCTCACAAACCATCACTGACACAGAAAACGGAAAGCAAGCATGCATAATTTCTTACCTCGGCAATTTAAAATTGAATGGTTTCAAAATAGATCATTACTTTTTTCATATTGTTTTGCTTGGTATAAATTGGCAAAAAGACATCTTTGACTGCTGTATTGATCCGTTTTGGCTTCTAAGAGTCTCCAATGTCAGAAACAACTAAATAAATAAATACTTTCTAATCCAAACACATTCCTAAGAGCTCTCTGAAATTCTCCACCGATTTCTTTCACTGTCAATAATTCATTATCTTACAAGTGCTTAAGTCAGTGTGGGTGTGAATGGTGTGCCACTTCAAATACTATCAAACTGATTAGTGCTGTCTGGCCCATTTCATTGCAGCAACACAGGAATAGATTCAGTTACTAAATTATTCAATCACGAACAAAAATATTACCTCGGAAACGTGTAACTCAATTTATTTCACAGGCATGATTGGTAACCTTATTCCCACCAGAGTGCTTCACTCCTCCTCTGCACACATTTCAAAGGCACATTCTGCGTGACTGTAGCAAAGCTTTGAAGGATAAGCAGCATCAGGCACCAGTTGTATTTAACTGTGTGGTGTGTTAACCTTCCACACAGAACAAAATATTTTGGAAAAAGGATTCTTATGCACTGACCATCTCTAAGAAGATAGCGCCTAATCGCAGTGGTACAGTGGTTAGCACTGCTGCCTCACAGCGGCAGGGACCCGGGTTCGATTCCCGGTTTGGGTCACTGTCTGTGTGGAGTTTGCATGTTCTCCCCGTGTCGGTGTGGGTTTCCTCTGGATGCTCTGATTTCCTTCCACAGTCCAAACGACGTGCTGGTTAGGTGCATTGTCCATGTTAAACTATCCCTCAGTGTACCCGAACAGGCGCTGGGGTGTGTTGACTAGGGGATTTTCACAGCAACTTCATTGCAGTATTAACGTAAGCCTACTTGTGACACTAATAAGTAAACTTAAAGCTTAATCCCCATCCTCCTTGACATTCAATAGCATTGTTGAATCGCACAGCATCAACATCTTGAAGGTTATCCTTGAGAAGAAACTTAACTGGACCAGCCATTTAAATGTCGTGGCTACAAAAGCAGGCTGGATATACTGCAGCAGGATATATTCATCTTAAGAGTCCTCAAAGCCTTTACACCATCGACAATGTGCAAGTCATGGAATACTCTCTGATTAGCTGATTATTAATGCAGCTATACTTAATCAAGAAGCTCAACACCATCCAAGACATGGTTTACTTAATCAGTCCCCATGCACCATTTGAAACATACATTCTCTCCACCGTGGTGTACTGTGACTGCAGTGTGCACCATCTACAGGATACACTGCAGTAAGTCATCGAGGCTTCTTCAATAACATCTTCCTACTTGCAATCGCCACTATCTTTGATTTGATTTATTATTGTTACATGTGTTAGTATACAGTGAAAAGTATTGTTTCTTGCACGCAATACAGACAAAGCATACTGTACATAGAGAAGGAAAGGAGAGAGTGCAGAATGCAGTATGTAGAGTGTAGTGCTGGAAGATCAATGGTAGCAGATGCATAGGAATACCATCACCATGACATCCACCTCCAAGTTGTACACAATCCTGTCTTGGACATATATCACCATCCTTCATCACATTTGGGCTCAAGTCCTGGAACTCCCTACCTAACAATAATGCAACAATATGGAACTACCTTCACCACACAGACAGCAGTGGTCTGAGAAGGCTCATCATCATCTTCTCATGTACAACTAAATGGGCAATTAATATTCTGCCCATACTACAAAAAAATAGATGCACTGTAGGTAGTACAAAAAGACTGAGTTGTGAGGATATAATTATTGGTAAGGACTGAGCAGGTTGGAGCTCTTTCATTGGAATAGCGAATAACAAGGAGGCCTGGTTGAAGCAGACAGCATTGGCACAGTTAAGGGGACTGCTGGCACCTACATGAGGAAAAAGGAGCAAGAAGACATGAAGCAGGATGGAAAGATGGAGTTGAATTGTGGGTTGGGAGAGAAGCTTCCATAAGCACTAATGCCTGTACAGGACAGCTGGATTGAATGGTTGCCTCCTGTGCTGTGGTTTCCATGTAATTCTAAGTAAAGGATGTGAATTAATGCTTACCCACCTTCAGTATATCAAAGCTGTAATGTCTGTCAACCATTATATAATTTCAGTTTGACTTTAGATATTTAGAATAAATATAGAGACCAGAAGCTTTCTGTACCTGCAGTTATGGGGACGTAACACATTCGCTCAGTAGATTTCTGCTGAAATATTTGTTTTATATAATTCAATGTGTGGCCAAAGAGGGTTGTAAAAAAAATAATGTACAGCTGTTACATGACAGAAAATAGACATGCTGAAAAGTGGGAAAGGGCAGACTGGGAACCCAAAGGGTTAATAGTCACATGGATTCAGAATCAATGGGAATTGGTGGGACTTGATGGGCCTCCTTCTGTACTGTAGGGATCCTATGATTCCATGAAAGTAGTTTGCTTTTTCTCCAGTGCCTAGTATTTAGAATTCTCATCTCCCAGTCACAGGATCAATAGGCTGTTATCAGTCACTTGTGCCACTCATACTTTCTGTTGTCACTCACTGTGCAGCTGCAACCATCAGTGGAACTGTGTAGCTTCCACAAATTCAAATGACAAGAAGCAGAATTTCTACGTCCATGTTGCCAAAGAACTAATAAAAGGAGGGAACAGGAAAAGGATATGTAGCTCTTCAAGTATCTTCTGGCTATTTCCATATTGATACTTGAAAACTGGTCATGTTGAAATTATAGCATCCCACCAGTGGAGGAATTGCATGGCCTAATAGATGAAGAAACAGGAGTCAAAGGGTGATGATGGCGGGGGGGAAAGGACAGCAATGGAAGGTGAGGCATTGGGAAGAAGCCCATGAGAAAGACAGGTGGCCAAGGGCAGAGTAAAGGGAACAGTGAAGCATTGTAAGAATAAACTCAGTGAGTGATGGAAGAGGAGGCTATGTTGGGGTGGGATGGGATCTGAGACTGAATGATCTGCGGCCTGCATAAACCAGGTAATTTAAAATGATCAAAGGGAAAACATATTAAGATGACTTACCTACTTCTTACCTCAAAGAAAAAGAAAAATATGGTGACAAAGTTTAGAGAAAGACTTCAGGAATTTTCTCCACAAACCCAACCAAAAACCAGAACCAGTAATTGCATTTTGACATAGCAAACATGAATAGGAAATACTGATGTCTCAACTGATGATGGGAAAAGTTGGCACAAATCTGTCAACATGATAGAAAGTTGCATCCTATTTAGGATTTCAAATAACACTAGCCAATTTCTCTTGGTACATGGTAGGTCAAAGAATATGGTCACTCTCTTACCAGCTTCTGAAGTCTTCATGTTCCTCTCCCCTTTCTGCCTATCCTTCTCTCTTTCTTGTTTCCTCTTAACTCTTCTTTTTGCTTCTCTTGTTCGCTTTGTCTTTTTCTCTTTTCCTTTCAGGGAGTGGGTGGTGGGTGGGATGATGCAGTGTGACAGGAGATAAGCCATCAATGATTGCAGGCTACATTGGGGTGAGTATTGTGGGAAAAATCTGGCCATCGGCAGTTTCCATCCCATTCCCAATCACTTATTCTTCTCCCCCACCTCTAGCTCCTTGCATCTCCCACCCCTTTACCTTCCCACAAATTACTTCCCTTCCTATGGACCCCTGACTCTCATCACTATTCCTTTCTATTACAACAGTGACTCAACTTCAGGAGTACGGAACAGACTGTAAAGAACTTTGAGCTATCCTGAGATCATGAAATGTAAGTTCTTCCTTCGTTTACCCTTTCTCCCATGAACTACCTGCGCAACATTCTCTTCTTCCCCTTTTGACACTGGCTTCACCCTTAACTTTCCAATCTTACACCCTACTCTCACTTATTTATTTCCAGAGTGAAAGATGAGTGGTCAGAGGTCCTCCTCAATCTGTTTGCTTCCTCTCCTACCCCATCCAAACTTTATTTTAAATTTTTCTTTAAAGGAGGCGTGGTTGAACTTTTAAAATTTCTTTCCAAAAAAAAAATCAAATTAGAATAATGAAAGAAACTGCCTGCCTTTCTCTTGATTTCTTTTTCTTTCCCTTGGTCTTATAGGTATTACAAATGGAATCTCTGTTTCGTAGGTAGAAGCAATTATTGTTGATGGTTTAGTTTTAGAATTGTCAGCAATCAGGTGAGACAATCAGTTGGCTTCCAAATTCAACTAACTTACTTTTGGAAAATTGAACTTTTACTCTTCCTCTCACCTTCAAAGCAAAAGAAAATATTGCATCAGTACAACTGAGTGAATGTTGCTGATGCAGCTCGAAGTGTTACAGCTCCAGGCAAAATAAACTTAGCTTGTTGAAAAGTTAAACCTTTAATGAAGGCAGAGAAAGCATAAAAAGCAATTCAATGGATAACCTTAATCATGTTCGTCAAGGTATGTGTTTTGTTTTCAGTTTGTGGCCAACTTTAGTTTGGAAAGTTCACTTGCTTAAAGTAGTGGGCAGATAAAAGAAAATCACAGTGTGGTTTTGAGTGATTTTGGGAACCAGTAGCACATTGCATGGTCAGTGGCATAGAACCCCACAGTGCATAAGAGGCCATCTGGCCCATTGAGTCTGCACTGCACCCTCCGACAGAGCGTCTTCCCGAGGACCACCCCCGTGAGCTATCCCTGTAACCCCACGCATTTACCATAACTAATCTCCCTAACCTACACATCTTGGGACACTAAGGGGCAGTTTAGCATGGCCAATCCACCTAACCTGCATATCACTGGACTGTGGGAGAAAACCAAAGCACCGGGAAGAAACTTACACAGACTCAGAATTGAGCCTGGGTCCCTGGCGATATGAAGCAACAGTGCTAACCACTGTGCCGCCAAATTCATTTAAGCAAAAACCATTATGGATGTAGACATAAGATTTTGAAATGAGAAAAATTGAACACAAAATGCGTGACAAAAGCATGCCAGGATGTGCAAAAATGTGCAAGTTTTCAATATGGGAGTGGAAGAGGTAGCCAGAGAGAGGAAAATAAAGAGAGAGGTAGCTGGAGAGAGAAATGGAGATAAATATATAGATGGATAGATAGATAAACAGATAGATCGGTAAATGCTGTGCTTTTCGTATAGTTGTTGTTTTCTTAAAGTAATATAAGTTTTTAGATTCAACTAAAATACTTTTTGAAGTACATTGTAAAAGGTACCATAGTACCATTTATTTCTGGGAAAGATGCCAAGCTACAGTTACCTCAGGCACCTGTTAGAGATAGAGATACCAGCTTTGTTAAAAAGCTACAAATTAAAACTTTTGCAAGATATAAATACTATTAAGCAAGACTCAATCATCTAGAACAAATGATTTCAGAAAAAAGGGAAAAAATCTTTCCTTACAGAGGAAATTGGTTGTACCTTATTTATTGGCTTTATTCCAGAATACTATTTACTGTCCTATACTGTCTGGGTGGATACCACTCACAGATCCATCTACCTGGGAAGTGATGTATCAATGACTATCAGAAATAAATAGGTTAGAGAGGTTAATGGAAAGGAGCAGGGTGAGGACAAGCAAAAGGGAATTCCAACCATAAATAGCTTAGTTTTCAGTTTATTTATTATTGTCACAAGACGGCTTACATTAACACTGCAATGAGGTTACTGTGAAAATCCCCTAGTCTCCACGCTCCAGCACCTGTTCGGGCACACTGAGGGAGAATTTAGCACGGTCAATGCACCTAACCAGCACGTCTTTCAGACTGTGGAAGGAAACTGGAGCAACCAGTGGAAACCCACGCAGACACGAGGAGAACATGTAAACTCCGCACAGACAGTGACCCAAGACGGGAATTGAACCTGGGTCTTTGGTGCTGTGAGGCAGCAGTGCTAACTGCCCAAATAATCATTGCAACTCTTAAATTCACTATGAAGGGGATTTTACCCTCCCGATTTTGGTGGGTGGGATTGGCGGCGGGAACAGAAAATCCCATGGGAGGCCAAAAACGCAATTTACACTGGCGGTGATTAACCCCGTCTTCTGTCAATGAAGTAATGGGAATCCTGACATTCCCGGCATTCAAAGTCGGGGTCCCCATTAGAATACATTAACATCTGATTATCTGGTCTCTATACCTGATAATCCCCACCCATTATATAATCTATTCACATCAGCGTGAATCACAACAAGTCTCCCATGGCATGCAAATGACAAGCAGAGCCCGCCAAAGGAGTTCAAGAGAATCCATCACTCGGGGGAGAGAGAGTCATGCCTAGCCAGGGGGCAGTGCCAAGGGGTGTTGTGTGTGTGTTTTCTGGGTTGGGGGGGTGCAGGCTGGTTTTCCACGAGCGGAGTGGGGGGTGGTTCTATTTTATTTTTTAAAGCACGCCCTGAGGTTTAAAA
Organism: Mustelus asterias; assembly: GCF_964213995.1. NCBI lineage: Eukaryota > Metazoa > Chordata > Chondrichthyes > Carcharhiniformes > Triakidae > Mustelus > Mustelus asterias. Next base: position 33,247,318 of record NC_135805.1, read on the forward strand.
CCTAAGTTGCCCACAGGGCGGGCTTCTTTCAGCTATGAACTGAACGATATGGCGGAGAAAGCCATTGGCAGGCCCCGTTGTTTTAACACCATTTTTCCCGCCCACTATGCCACTCTGCCAAAAAATGGGGCAATGCTGCCTTTGTATCTTTCTGAACATTACAATGTTTAATTCAGAAGTATAGCACTGACATCAAAACTTTCTCTGTGCAGTTTCCAGTATTGACTGGACACAGCCTGTTAGGTTTTAGTAAGACTGTTTTTGACCTGTGTTGGTCAACAAAGGCATCAATCAGTTGTCAGGTAATTGACTAAAATATATTTATCCCTGCTAGTCATAATCTTTCTGTGGGCAATAAGATGCCACCCGATTCTGTTCCAGTAGTTTGCCGGAGAGCGATTCTATAGCCATGGAAACGTCTCCTCAACTTATATATTAGGCAGAACGAGAGGGCGTCTTGTTTGCAAAAACTTGTTATTATGGAGTTCAGTTGTTCACTGGGTTTCAATTAAGTAACATTTCTGGCCACACAATGCTATGTCTCTCAAATAACTCTCTGAGCCAAAATGTTTCTTTTACGACTCTCTTCCAGGTTCGGTGCTCACTCTACAGTCAATGTGACATTTGGAAAAAATGGAAAGTTGTACTTCTATTAAATTTCCATCAACATATTGGTCATTTGTGGATTATCATTAATAATAATGCCATCCAAGCATGAGCTGTTGGATAAGTCACGTATAATGGCTTCATGTTTCCCATGTGAATTATCAACAGCCACAATCAGTGGTGTCTCTTGCAAGCATCACTTTCACATTGCCAATACCACTTCAACATCGCCATATGCTCTATACTATAAACTGTTTGGAATCACAAGCCAAGCCAGAGGATCATTTCCAATTCCAAAGGACACTCTCAAGAAGCACCAAGGCACCTGAGGCTCAAAAGCTCAGCCAGAATGTATTAGGTTCCCATACCAGTTCATCATACATTGAGGGATAATTTGTAGGAAATTTGACCTTGAGATAAATGGTGTTAGAAGGCATGCCTTGCAGTGCCCAAGAAATATTTGAAAAACTACCATCAACTTGGAGGCAAGTCACTTCAAGTGCTGTGATAATGTGACTTCAGTCACTAACTCCGGGTCCAGCAAGTTAAAATCCTGCTCTCTCTTACAACAGTCCATAACCACCAACAACCCCCAAATACAAACAAAAACCAGCTTCCATAGTTTTGCCATGTAACAATCACAATCCACAAGATTTTCAAAAAAAATCACTTCTCCCAATAAAGAAGTGTACATATTTAAGGAAAATTCTATTCCAAGTGCAGGTCAGTGGGACTAGGCAAAAAATGGTTCGGCACAGACAAGAAGGGCCAAAAGGCCTGTTTCTGAGCTGTAATTTTCTATGGTTCTATGGAAAACTGTTAAGGCATAGATTTTTTTTCAAAACCCTAGAAAATGGCAGAGAGGCCAGATATTAGGAATTACTAGCTCCAGACAACATAGTAAGAAGTCTCACAACACCACGTTAAAGTCCAACAGGTTTATTTGTAATCACGAGCTTGTGAAGGTCACTCACCTGAGGAAGGAGCAGCGCTCCGAAAGCTCGTGATTCCAAACAAACCTCTTGGACTTTAACCTGGTGTTGTGAGACTTCTTACCGTGCCCACCCCAGTCCAAAGCCGGCATCTCCACATCCAGACAACATAAACAGTAAAGGAAAAACTCGAGCAGTTTGCAGATGCCATTTGAGCTCAAGATTAAATTACACTTTCATTATTCATGCTCCCTCATCTACAGTAATATTTTGTTACACATATGTTTATATATTGTATGAAATTATATATGGAAAGCATGTTAATGACAATTGAAGTGGAGCTGAAAGTACACTGACTGAAAAGAAGGGAAGAGGCTATTGTGATGTCAGTGCTGCAGATGATTGACAGGTTGGTACAATCAGGGAATTAATGTGCAGTTTTAAAGCAGAATTAAAAGGAAATTAAAAGATTAATTATTTGCTATTATAATAATAAAAAAAGTATTCTTACTGTTGTGTCTTTTATTCTATCCTAAAAAAAGAAAAGAAAAAAGGTTTTAATGACAAATGCAATGAACCCTTTACAGTTTCAAAATAGCATTAAAACTACAAATTGCTGGATTGTATTTAAATAAATAAAAACTTATTGTTGAGTTAGAGTTTGTGCAGAAATCTATGTGCTATGTTGTAATGCACTATATAAAGTCCTGTCTGTGTGAAACTGTGTCCTTAATCAGTATATGTTAGTGCTCACGTCAGGGTGAGCTCATTCTACTCTGCTCTTTAGAACGGTTTTAAATGCTTGTTTCAAGTTATATTTTGTAAAACAGAGCACATTTTTTTAAAAAGAAAGGTAAATGCAGTGTCTAGTGTGGTGCTGAGCCATACAAACCAGAACGCTCCCAAGTTCAACCTCTGTTCCGTGCTGAGTCAGTCGAGCGATGCTGGGGGATCCTCGATTCTTGGGCTAAGGACGGGAAATAACAATCAGGGTTTCTGTTCCTGATCATCGTCCGTAGAAAGAAAACGCAGGTTAGGGGCATCAGGTGAGGAAGGGCTGGGCTATGCTGCTGCCTTGCCTCTCTCTAACCTCTTTCCTTCCAATCAAAACAGCTAATTGACACATGGCATCAAGGTTCTCAAATGACGAGGCCACTTGCTCAACTGCTGCCACCCGCAGGAAATAATAATTGAAAAGCGACAAGGTATCGGAAAGGGTAAAACTATTTTTATAAAATCTCAGCAGCAGTGTAGAGCTTCTGAGTGGCTGATGATGCTATATCTATGCGCAGTTTTCACTTTGATGGGCTTTTTTATTGAGAGGCTCTTTCTAACTGTGGCCTGAAAACAATGAAACAACGTTTGTTTGTAAATCACACATTACTGAAAAACGGTTAGTAGCTAAAGAATGGGAAAGAAATAAAAGAACGCAGAGATTTCAACTCGGGTTATCAGCCAACAGTATAACCCGAGTTTATAATCTGGTATATTACAAAATGTTACCTTTGGATCATAACCTGGAGTGGAAACAGCAAACTGTAACTTCATTGCAGTGTTAATGTAAGCCTTACTTGTGACTAATAAATAAATTTTAACTTTACTTTAAACTAGTTAGAATCTGAATTCCCCACTGAAAAAAAGTATCTGCAGAAGTAATTTGTTTATTTGACAATATCTGTTCACATTCAATCAGGTTATATCCTTACTGAAGCTATGGGGAGATTCAGTACGGACAAACATTAATGATTTTCCTCTAATTTGATAGTATTCCTCGGTAACTAGATATGCATGTAAAGCTGGTTGAGGATTCGGAAAGTGTGTAGCTTTGTAACTTCAGTGGAGTTTTTGTTTGTTAATGTATCCAATATGGTTCTACATGAAGGGTGTTTTCTGCTAATCACATTGGGCAGTGAAACTAATTTTGGGATGACCACAGAACACAATGGTTATGGTAACGGGCTGAAATTTATCATCTTGAGATGGTTGAGTGGATTGAAAAAATGCTAATGAATTATTTTGAAGAGAACGATTGTCTTAAAGAGAGAGATAATAAATTTAGTGTTTGCATTGGTACAATTCTATTGAGAAAAGTGTAATAGCAGTAAATGAACAGTGAAACCTGAATAAACATGAGAGTTGTTAATATTGCCCCACATGGGACTTATTTAGTATTCCATATATCAAACAGTTGAGGGGGAAAACGTATCTTGTAACATGGACCAGTCTGCAAGGGAAAAAGTGTGGGTCATGTCGAATGACCTGCACAGAGATACAAAAGACCCTAAAAGGGAAAGCGAAGCAAACGTGGAGAAGTAAAAATTAATAGCCTTCAAATTTCCCTGGGGAGCTGGTGGTGTAATGGTAATGTCACTGGACTGATAATCCAGAGACTATTGCTCTGGGGACACAGGTTCGAATCCCATCACAACTGGTGGAATTCAAATTCAATTAATTAATACCACCTAATATTTCTCTTAGTTTTAGAAATAGCAAGTTCCTATTTAAAATAAATGGTAATAGCAGAGAGATGGGCACATTTTAGAACAACAGGTCCTGGGAGAAATGCTGATGTAGGAAATTTTGTGGCAATGTCTGATCCATTGGGTTTTTGCCCTGCTTAAGCTGTGTAACAAATTATACTTAGGTGGGGATTAGTGGACAAATCCTCCACCCATTTGTGTTTTACCATTCCCTCCTCCTCCTCTTGCCAGGTATGTTTTGGCAACAAGTGTTGAATAGTTTCTTGTGAATCCCATCAGAAACACCTCCACTAGGCCCGAGGAAACATTCCCTCATTGAAAGCTGATGCAAGTTCAATGCTGGAGCAAGAGGAAGCAAGACAAAACTGGCCAGTGTTGAAGAGAGCAATGACTTCTAAACCCACTATCATGAGCTCCCTGAGGATTTGGAGGAAATATTTGCATTGTCATTCTTTGGTGGTTCCCAAATCTCTGGGTTCCACTAATAGTGTAAGTCTGACTTGCTGGTGGCAGAAGAAGGTGGGGGCTCTATAGCACTGATATAGCCATATCCCACCCATCCCAGTTATGGTTCTGTCACTTACAACAGAATCAGCATCAAAATCTATAGATGTTTGACACTATCACAGTGTACCATCGAAGTACGGTTCAGAGACTTTGAAGCCCAATGTATATAGTGTTGACATGCTGGTATCCCACAGCATAAGTTGCTTGTAATAAACATGTTTCTATTAATTTTGTCTTTGTTTAATTATTTGTCAACCCCCTGTGGCTTTGTGTGTGATAAGTTGGAGAATGCAGACCCTCTCTTACCTGTCTCTGGTGCTCCTCTCTTTCTCACTGCCTTTCCTCTGTTGCTTCCTCTCCCTTTAAATTTTTCTTTGCTTTTAACTCTATCTTCTTCTGAATGTGTCCTTTTCCTTTCCTTTCTGCTGGGAGGTGCTGGATGGTGGGCTGTGTTGTGGCAGGGAAAGGAGCTGCTGCCTCAGTGGAGGGAATATTTAGAGTGGGGGGGTCATGGGCAAATGTGGTCATCAAAGCTCTCCTCTCATCTGATCATTCCCTCAATATAGAGGGCTGATGCCTCAAGGAATACAAGTAGAGTTTACATCCACTGTACAATCTGAATTCAGCTGAGTTACAGTTCTGAGCATAAGTTTGAAGAGATATCGAGGCCTTCAATTAAAAGTTTAGCGAAGGCATTAAAAGACACAAAAGGCACTTACATGGATGATTTTTACCGTCCACTGTGAAATATTTAATGTTTATCTTTTTTTTTTACTTTGTGGGCAGCACAGTGGCACAGTGGTTAAAGTGATTAGCACTGCTGTCTCACAGCGCCAGGGACCCGGGTTCAATTCTGGCCTCATGTCACTGTCTGTATGGAGTTTGCACGTTCTCCCCGTGTCTGTGTGGGTTTCCTCCGGGTGCTCCGGTTTCCTCCCACAGTCCAAAGGTGTGCTGGTTAGATGGACTGTCCATGCTAAATTACCTCTTAGTGTCCTAGGTCAGGGGGAAATGGCGGGGTAAATACGTGGGTGTCTGGGTGGGATGCTCTATTGGAGAATTGGTGCAGACTTGATGGGCCTAATGGCCTCCCTCTGCACTGTAGGGTTTCTATAAATCTATGTTTGTTTTGGACAACAGAAATTTAAATTAGCGAGAAAAGAGCAAATTAATATTTCTTAAAGAATTATTTGTGAGAATATCATGGACAAATTACACAATTCTTGGGTAATACATTTTTACTACAGAACACCAAATACTGTGTTGTATGAATACCTTAAAATGCTTTTTCAATAAAAGCTGTCTGACATACCAAAATTAAAATAAACGGATTTCCATTTAGAGGCAAAGTGTGGATTATTACTTACAAAGCAGCAACACAGGATACTAAATATCTTGTTCATAAAACATGAATAATTTTAATATGAAAAGGAAAAAATAAGACCGAGTCCAAGTTTTCCTGGGTTTGAGGAGCAAAAGAGAAAGAAGATTTTTAAGTCAACCATTGCTATTGCTACCGATAGGATAGGTGATTGCAAAGATTCCAGTTTCTCAATAAACTATTACACTGCCAGTCATTTCAATTCAGATCTGACTCGAGGGTTCGTGAGGACTGGAATTCACATCAGTTATAATTTACAATCCAGATTCTCAGGGCTACAGTAAGCTTGAGTTGTGGGATTTGATTTCTGCCAAGGATTTACAGCAGAGCTGTGATCAGCATGTCAGCGCAAAAGTAATTCCTTTCTGTTGGGTCAAATGTCAGTTTTAGACTATAAAGGATGGAATATTAATCTGAACCAAATGTCGACATTTCACTTTAACTCAATTATCTATAATGGCTTGTTTGAATGCAGGCTAATTGGTTATCACTTAATAAACTACCAGTGCAAACAAGGATGTATAATGTAATGTGAATGATATTACACATAAAGTGAAGTTTTAAGGAACTGATTCGTTTAATAAGAATCTTGTTTTTGAATGAAGTGTACAAAGGTCTCGCTTTGAATTTGAATGAAACAAAGAAAAACTGAAGTTTATTTATTAGTGTCACAAGCAGGCTTACATTAACACTGCAATTAAGTTACTGTGAAAATCCCCTAGTTGCCACACTCCAGCGCCTGTTTGGGTACACTAAGGGAGAATTTAGCATGGCCAATGCACCTGACCAGCACATCTCTCGGACTGTGGGAGGAAACCGGAGTACCCAGAGGAAGACCACACAGACATGGGGAGAGCATGCAGACTCTGCATGGACAGTGACCCAAGCTGGGAATCGAACCTGGCACCGTGAGGCAACAGTACTACCATTGTGCCACTGTGCAGCCTTAAACAGGAGTAAGTCAAATTTACTAATCAAGCCTGTTCAGCCAATGAGTTCATGGCTAATCCATAATTTAATTCCATTTACCAACCTTTTTCCTCTATTCCTTGATAACTTTGTTAAACAAAAATCAATTTCAGATTTAAAATGAACAATTAACCAAGCATCAATTGTCTTTCATGGATGAGAGGTCCAAACTTTTATCATTCTGTCTATATGTATGTGTTTCATTCTTAAAAGGTCTGGCTCACATTTTTAGACTATGTCCCTTCGTCCTCAACTCCCCAACCAGCAGAAATAGTTTTTCTCTATGTATCCTATCTGTACCCTTTGACATATTGAAAATTTCAATCAATTCACCCCTTAGCCTTCCAAGTTCCAGAAATGCTACCCTGGCTTGTCTAATAATGCATTTACAATTTAGATAAACAGAAATGCTACGGGGCAAGAACTCTGAAATAAATTCAATGTTTTTATATCCTTCCTTTCCCCCTGCCCCTAATTTTATTCTCTGTTCTGAAAGTGTGAAACTTTTGAAGGTGTGAGGTACAGATCCCCATGGCAGGTGGCACTCACCCCCAAAGCTGGTGTCTTGCTCAGAGAGTTACGGGTGGATTAAGACTGAGCCGCATAATTTTGTCCAAAGTCACAATTGGAGTCATTGGGGGCGATCGTACCGGTTTGTTACGCCAATTGATCAGTGTGGCGAGCCGGTAAGTTTGGGTGAGAGGTGGAAAATTGGGTTTGTGCCTGGTTTCTTGAGATGTTACAGGCCTCATTCTGCCGGCGAATTCAGCCAACCTGTGCCAGGGTGGAGTGCCTGTGCCAGACCCTAGTGGGAGGTCATGAAGGGGGAGGAGGGAGAGGTGCGGGGTGTTCATTTATGTGCGGTGGGGGGGTTGGGGGGGGGGGGGGGGGTGAGGAAGAGCCATCACTGAGCGAGTGGGGGCTGGGGGTTGGGGAATTGTAAAGTTGACATGCTGGCGATGATTGCCAGGGGTGGAGGAGAGCCCCTGATACCTCCATGGTGGTGGGGGAATGGGGGAGAGTTTATTATTTCTGATTGGGGTGCCCTTTAAAGATGGCGCCCTGATCTCTGTGGAGCCTGTTGCCGGCTTCAAGAGTCCCTGCCCACCTGAGTGACACCGTAAACCACGCCCACTCATTCTTTTCTTGAAAGAGGCTTAAAATCTGGAGAGGAAACTGGTCTGTGGAACTGGAGAGTTATATGTTGGTTTTCTGACTGAGCCTGATACTTTGACAAATTCTGACCTGATTGTCCCCCCATAATTTATGAATATTGCAACAAGAGGGACAGCAGTACATTTCCACAACTCAGGGATATTGACTGTCATTTATCGAGCAGGTTTAGTTGGAATTTAGCTGGGAGGGAGGTGCCACTGCTTGTCTGCTGATCACCAAGTGGCATAGATAGAAAACTGAGCTGTCTCCCTAACTGCAGGAAAACAGTCTTAAAGTTTATTTATTAGTGTCACAAGTAGGCTCACATTAACACTGCAAAGACGTTACTGTGAAAATCGCCAGTCGCCACACTCTGGTACCTGTTCGGGTACATTGAAGAAGAATTTAGCATGGCCAATGCACCTAACCAGCGTGGCTTTTGGGCTGTGGGAGGAAATTAGAACACCTGGAGGAAACCCACACATTCACGGGGAGAAGGTACAGACTCCACACAGTTAGCGACCTAAGCCAGGAATCGAAGGAGGCAGCAGTGCTAACCACTGTGCCACCATGCTACTGTGTAATTGCTTACTTCACCTTCTCCAGAGGGTGGTTTTGGGTAAAAGGGCAATCAGGCAGGGTTGGGAGGGTGGTTTAGGGTAAAAAGGTAATCAGGCAGAGTTGTCACTATCCACTGACCACTGCTAGCAATCTCTGTTAACTTCTCACTGTTGACTGTTGAGTGAGTGCTTTGCACAAATGACAAATCTTGTGAATGATAAATTCAAATTGATATAATAAGCCTCCACTGCACCACATTTTTTAGGGAAGGGTGCCATGTTGATTCTTGAAGGTTGAACACACTCTTTGCCAACCTTACCATTCAAAATGTCCTTAGCTGTCCTAGTCCTGGATATCATTTCTGAATGAGCCTTCTTCAATAATTTACAGTACTATTAGATGCAAAACCACGGCTGGCAGTTGACACCGAGGGAGTAACTTTAAATCTCTCAAATGACTCTTAAGTACTTTATATATTGTATCTCATCCAATTCACAGTGCGGAACTGTTTAAAAATAAATTGGTTTGCTATGGGTTGATTTTCTTTGCTGCTAACAGTCCTGTGGCATTTAGTTTCCACTTTCTCCAATCTTTCCCTCTTCCCAGCCCACAACCAGCAAAATTGCAGGCAGTTTGGCAAGATGATTCTACTCCGAGCAGAGTTATATTCATTATTCACTTATTACCAGACAAGACACACTTTTTTCACAGAATCATAGAATTGTTATGGTGTGGAAGGAGGCCATTTGGCCCATCGTGTCTGCATCGGCTCTCCAAATGAGCATTCTGACTTAGCGCCATTCGGTTGCCTTTTCTCTGTACCCCTACACATTGTTTCTACACAATGCCCTCTTGAATGCCTCAATTGAACCTGCCTTACTTCCAGACCATTTCTTCTGGCAGTTTCAATGCAAACTTCTTTAAAAAAAAGTTAACTGTATGTACCGGTTGTAATATCGCCTACTTTGTGACTATCAAGTGAGACTCGAAATGTTTAGTTGCTGTAAATGACTTGTTCAGACTTAAAACTGAAGTCATAAACTACACCATATAGTATCAAAGCAAATGTTGAAGAGGAAACATTGGATGGGGTAGAGACAGAACTCCCAGTTCTTCTTCAAATAGAAACTTTAAAGTGCATCTGAATAGTTGGGCAGAGTCTCAGCTCGATGTCACCACCAGCAATCTGGCATTCCTTCAGTATGGAAGTATGATGTTCAAGTCTAAAGTGGGACTAGAATTTGCAACTTTGTCACTCAGAAGTGAAACTGTTACAGTGTTGAGCCAAGTTGACATTTTTCATTTTGTTTCAGCAGAAATATTGCAATGCTTTTATTACAAGGTATAGTTATCAGTTAAGTAGTGTAATGATACTTATAAAGCAATTTTTCCCCAGCAAATAAAATGAGTTATATTTAATGTTGGATTCTTAAAGACAAGAATTGCCGAGAATTTTCACAAGCATTCTCTATTAGCAAATAGATAGAACGCCTAACAAAATGGCTGGAAAAAATAACTGTTAAGTCAAGTCTTAGTTTCCAGGGAAAATTAAGAGCCAGTGTATTCAGACCCGGTTGTTTTTTGGAAAAGAAAACAAACAAGCTCTTTGTGATGTTGGTCTGCCCTTGATAAATTAAGAAATAAGCAAGTATGTTTTTCCCGTTCCGGCAACCAGAAACCATGCAGTGCATCGGAACGTTGTTGATCCTATTTTCTGAATGTGGACCGCATGAGATTAAAAGATAGAAATCGGGGCAGAGGGACTTTAGAAACAGGGAGCTGCAAACATGTTTTTGGAGGAGAAACAACGAGAAACTTTCACAGAGGCTAAAAGGTCAGAAGTGCTGGAGGAACAGTTAAAAGCCATCTTTTTAAAGTTAAGTAAGACGATCCATTGACGTGCTTTGTTTTTTTTATTGCACGAAGATAAGTTATTGCAGTTTGACTTCTGTTCTGTAGACTCGTCTTACTGTGAAATAAAGCAGCTTATCGATTCACGTCTAGCTGCGTCCAACAAAGTGTTAGCTCAGTCCGACTTCAGAGAAACTGAGGAAGCACATGTGAGAATAACATAAATATCCAGTTCAGGTCACAAGGGGGTACTACTGTTACATACCAGGGTCACATTATCACACAAATAGATAGCAGAGTGAGTCAACTTCCCCAATACCTCTCAACATTTTCAATTTGTGAAACAGCACATTCTAACTTTGTTAACTAAAAGGAAAAATTTACACTCATTGCCAAATAAAATCATACATCTTCCTCCGACTTGTTTGTTTTAAACTCTGTTTCGATAGTGAAACAACGTCTTTGCGGGGCAAAGGCTGACTCGCAAGCCAGAGCGAACGGTTACAGTATCTATTAATACCCACAACAATTTATCTCCTACTTAACCATTACATTTTTTTCCGCATTCGACACAGTTCTTTCCCAGCCCAAAAATATTCACACCTCAGAGCTAGACCAGGAGTCAAAGTAAACGAGGCTTAACGAAACGATTAAGGAACATAAGTAATGCAATACACTCAAAATATATTCATAAGAATTTAAGCAATGGCATAGGTTAGGAAACAGGTTCTAATATATGCAGAATTCAGAAGTGATAACAGGAAATTCTTGATTTGCAGAAGGACAAAAGGGAGATATAACTCTTCATCCAACCCCCAGTTATTACATCTGTGGATACATTCGGAGATGCAACTGTTGACATAGAGAGAAGACAGGGGATGGATGTAACTGCTCTTCTTCTATTAGTTCAAAGGATGTGGGCATCGCTGGCGAGGCCAGCATTTATTGTCCATCCCTAATTGCCCTCGGGAAGGTGGCGGTGAGCTGCCTTCTTGAACCGCTGCAATCCCGGAGGTATAGTTATATCCACACTACTGACAGAGGGACTTCCAGGACTTTGTCCCAGTAACCATGAAGGAACGGCGATATGTTTCCAAATCAGGATGGTGAGTGGCCTCATAGAATCATCATCATAGAATCATCATCATAGAATCATCATCATAGAATCCCTACAGTGCAGAAGGAGGCCATTCAGTCCATGGAGTCTGCACCAACAAGCAATCCCAAGGCTTGGAGGGGAACTCCCATGTGGTATTCCCATGTGTCTGCTACCCTTGTCATAGAGTCATTGAGGTTTACAGCATGGAAACAGACCCTTCGGCCCAACTTGTCCATGTTGCCCTTTTTTTAAACCCCGAAGCTAGTCCTAATTGCCCACTTTTGGCCCATATCCCTCAATATCCATCTGACCCATATAACTGTCTAAATGCTTTTTAAAAGATAAAATTGTACCCAACTCTACTACTACTTCTGGCAGTTTGTTCCAGACATTCACCACCCTCTATGTGAAAACAATTGCCCCTCTGGACACTTTTGTATCTCTCCCCTCTCACCTTAAACCTATGCCCTCTAGTTTTAGACCCCCTAGCTTTGGGAAAAGATATTGACTATCCAGCTGATTTGTGCCCCCCATTATTTTACAGACCTCTATAAGATCACCCCTCAGCCTCCTTACGCTCCAGAGAAAAAAGTCCCAGTCTATCCAGCCTCTCCTTACAACTCAATCCACCAAGTCCCGGCAGCATCCTAGGAAATCTTTTCTGCATTCTTTCTAGTTTAATAATATCCTTTCTATAATAGGGTGACCAGAACTGTACACAGTATTCCAAATGTGGCCTTATCAATGTCTTGCGCAACTTCAACAAGATGTCCCAACTCCTGTATTCAATGTTCTGGCCAATGAAACCAAGCATACTGAATGCCTTCTTCACTACTCTGTCCACCTGTGACTCCACTTTCAAGGAGCTATGAATATGTACCCCTCGATCTCTTTGCTCTGTAACCCTCCCCAAGGCTCTACCATTAACTGAGTAAGTCCTGCCCTGGTTCAATCTAACAAAATGTATCACCTCGCATTTATCTAAATTAAACTCCATCTGCCATTCGTCAGCCCAATGGCCCAATTGATCAAGATCCCGTTGCAATCTGAGATAACCTTCTTCACTGTCCACCATGCCACCAATCTTAGTGTCATCTGCAAACATACTAACCATGCCTCCTATATTCTCATCCAAATCATTAATATAAATGACAAATAACAGTGGACCCACACTGATCCCTGAGGCACACTGCTGGTCACAGGCCTCCAGTTTGAAAAACATCCCTCTCCAACTATCCTTGTCCTTCTAGATGGTAGTGTATTTGGAAGGTGTTGCCTAAGGAGCTTTGGTGCGTTCTTGCAGTGCATCTTGTAGATGGTACAGATTGCTGCCACTGTGCATTGGTGGTAGATGGAGTGAATGTTTGTAGATGGGCTGCCAATCAAGCAGGCTGCTTTGTACTGGATGGTGTCCAAGCTTCTTGAGTGTTGTTGAAGCTGCACTCATCCAGGCAAGGGGAGAATATCCCATCACACTTTCAACTTGTAGATGGCGGACAGGCTTTGGGGAGTCACTCACTGCAGGATTCCTAGCCTCTGGCCTGCTATTGTAGCTCCAGTATTTATGTGACTAGCCTAGTCAAGTATTTTGTCAGTGGTAACCCTAAGTTATTGATAGTGGGGGATTCAACGATGGTAATGTCACTGAAAGTCAAGGGGCGATGGTTAAATTCTCTCTTGTTGGAGATCACAGAATCTTAGAATCCATGCAGTACAGGAGGAGGCCATTCAGTCCATTGAGTATGCACTAACTCTCTCTTACAGAGTACCTTACCCAGGCCCTCTCCTCCATCCTAACCCTGTAACTCAACATATTTGCAATGGCTAATTCATCTAATATACACATTTTGGGACACTAAGGGGCAATTTGGCATGGGCAATCCACCTAACCTGCACACCTTTGGAGATAGTCATTGCCTGGTACTTTTGTGGTTTGAATGTTACTTGCCACTTGTCAGCCCAAGCCTGGATATTGTCCAGGTCTTGCTGCATTTGGACATGGACTGCTTTTGTTTGCAGATCCCAATCCAGCGTTGAATGACCACCTCATTGATTATGTCAGTTACCCTTTGTTGGGTGGTTGTTGGAATGAGACTTCCCTGCCCCATTTCTGCATTACAACAGAGACTACGCTTCAAAATGTATTCCATTGGTTGCCAAGCACTTTGGGAGTTCCTGAAGTTGTGAATGGTGCTATATAAATGTAAGATATTGTATTCTCTTTACATCTTGGCTTTGCTATAGCACTGATCAATGGAAAGTGAGAGAAGAACTATGAGGTTTCCCAGTTTTGAGCACCTTCAAACACAAAGCCCGTCCTTTCTCATATTGCTTCTGGGTCAAAATCCTGGAAAGCAGTTTCTCAATGGATTACTTCACTGCTCCGTCGATTCAATTGTTTCAGATTCACAACATGTGCAGGTTTTCACTTTTTGTTTGCAAGCTGTGTGGAAATTGTTAAGCTTACTGGATTTTTGTTTTCTTCAGGCCCTTCAAGTCCTGATGGCAATACAGGGAACATGAGAACTAGGAGCAGGAGTAGGCCATCTAGCCCCTTGATCCTGCTCCACCATTCAAAAAGACCATGGCTGATATTTTCATGGACTCAGCTCCACTTACCCACCCACTCACCATAACCCTTAATTCCTTTCCTGTTCAAAAATCTATCTTTGCCTTAAAAACATTCAATGAGGTAGCCTCAACTGCTTTACTGGGCAGGGAGTTCCACAGATTCACAACCCTTTGGGTGAAGACGTTCCTCCTCAACTCAGTCCTAAATCTGCTTCCCCTTATTTTGAGACTATGGCCCCTAGTTCTAGTTTCATCTGCCAGTGGAAACAACCTCACTGCTTCTATCTTATCTATTCCCTTCATAATTTTATATGTTTCTTCTAAATTCCAAAGAGAATACGGCCCAGGTGGGATTGTGGTCGGTACAGACTCGATGGGCTGGATGGCCTCCTTGTGTACTGTAGGGATTCTGTGATTCTATGAGTAGAATCCCAGTCTACTCAATCTCTTCTCATAAGCCAACCCTCTCAACTCTGGAATCAACCTAGTGAATCTCCTACGCAGCCCCTTCAGTGCCAGTATATCCTTTCTCAAGTAAGAGAAGAGGAACAAGCCTGATTTCCCAGTCTCCGAGGATTCAGTTTGCAGCAAAGATAGGAAAAGCTTGGGTTTTCAGCCGTGAATGGAGGCAACAGAAGAGGTGTGGAAGGTGGCAGGCAGGAGGTTAATGGATGATCCAAAACACTGCTGCAAGTTAAACCATGAGAGCTGGACACATTGGCTCAAAGTAGTCAACGGAAAGTTCAGGATTAGGGTCAGAGTAGCCTGAAATGGCAATCTGGCCTATGGTCTAAAGTGGGAGGAATTAACTGACCAGGAAGAGGTGATGAACAGAATTCCTAGCAGGTCCTCGGTCTCACAGAGGTTAGCATTGCTGCCTCACAGCGCCAGGGACCTAGGTTCGATTCCCGGCTTGGGTGACAGTCTGTGTGGACTCTGCACATTCTCCCTGTTGCTGCATGGGTTTCCTCCGGTGCTCCGGTTTCCTCCCACAGTCTGAAAGACGTGCTGGTTAGGTGCATTGGCTGTGCTAAAAATTCTCCCTCAGTGTACCCGAGTGTGGCGACTAGGGGATTTTGACAGTAAACTTCATCGCAGTGTAAGCCTACTTGTGACAGTAATAAATAAACTTTAAGACTTCAGAGGAGAACCACTTATCGCTCTGTGAACTCAGCCACTGCTGAGAACAGCACGGTAAATTATTGATGCTGTTGTGGTTTACAACCATTAGGAACTGGGCTGAGAATCCTCAAACTCATTTCACTCAATACAACAATCCCATCAGTCATGACTGAATTCAAATACCGCCACTGAGATGAATAGATCGTATCTACCCACCATACCACTCCCACCCACATTCATCACTTTTATCATCAGCAATCAGGTTTTCCTCGAGTCAGTTCTTCTTGTTGAATGATCGGTGCTCTAAAATCAATGCTTTTTCTTCTCCTCCCCTAAAAACATTTCAACAAACTGCTCTGATGTTGAATGGGATCCAATTATGTGCTTCCTTTGTGCTAATGTCTGACTAAAATCGTACATCCTGGTCCTCTCCTCGGCTTTTCCAGCAGTTTCTTCCGAGCCACAGAAGAACAGCTGATACTGATTGTTCCAGCTTTTTGTAATTTATAGTTTCAATAAAGTGGCTGTCTGAAAACGACACCTCAGCCCAAGAGGCAACATCAATGGGGAGTTAAATTACCCCCTAGTACAGAGGGAAAGCTGAATAAGTGCATCATGTAGAGTCAGGAGGAAGCAAGTGCTACCACCTTGGAGCTTGGCCAACATTGTGATATTCCAGCTCTAATTAAAACTAAAGTGGCATTCCAAGAAACTCTGCCATTACAGGCAGGAGATTAGATTAGAATGGTTTGCAGCCATCGTTTTTCAAAGTGAACAGATAACCAGCTGAATGGGTCAAATGGCGTTTCCTGGAACCCTCGTTCATTTTTTTTGTCGCCGAGGAAAACTTTACAAATATTCGCGTGAATATAGCTACAGCTTGTTGGAAAAGGAAGATCCTACATAGACAGGGGAGGATGGGTTGGCGGGGATGGGTAGGTTGGCGGGGGTGGGTAGGTTGGCGGAGGTGGTGAGACCGGGTGATGGTACGCATTGAGCAGTTTAACAGTGGCAAGTGGTCAACCAACATCCATGATCGGAAAACACTGTTAAAAAATGTGCAAAGGAGAGGAGGGCCTGTTAAATGACCAGTTCGGAGAAACGATACAGAAGAGGACAAGTCAACTATACTGCGTCTGTTATAATTTCTTTGAAACTAGGAGACAACGTGGAATCTAAAGCAAGCTGATTAGTATGCCTGGCACACATAGTCAATCTCCCCAGGGCAATTTAGCAGACAGAGCCCGTTAGTGGCTGATCCCCCTGAATCCATCCTGGCAGCTTCCTTCCAGCACACACATCTTCACGGTCAGAATGGTTATCTGTCAATCACAATGACACATGGGTGTAAAATGCCAGTTGACCCCTTAAGCTAAGAAAGCACTTCACCAACTGGAGTCAGGAGCAAGGAGACAGGTTTTCTATTAAGTACATTAAAAAAAAAATAAAGCTTGCTCAAACCTATTACTTCCTGTCATTGATAAATTTCAGAACAGATTTTTGATCTGCTGTCGTTATCTGCTGTTACTTGTTGTCATTGATAAATTTCAACCAGCAGTTGTGGCTGGAGAAAGAGACAGCTAACCATCGTTTGATTATCAGAACAGATTTTTGATCGATATGAAAGTCAAGGGTTGGGAGGCAGGAAAGTGGAGTTAAGGCCCAATCCAATCAGGCATCATCTTACTGAATGGTGGAGCAGGCTCGATGGATGACACAGGGTTGGTAAGTAGAGTGAGGAGCTATACATTTGCAATATTTGACTAAACTGAGTAAAGATTGACTTCTGGTCTCCTGCAAATTATTGTTAGAGGTTAAACAGTCAATGTCAAATGGGCCTACGGTCAGTCTGGAGGAATCTAAATAAACCACCCTAAAAAACAAATCGTACAGTTCTCAGTTTTCAAAGCTAATAAGAACATAAGAACTCGGAGCAGGAGTAGGCCATCTGGCCCTTCGAGCCGGCTCCGCCATTCAATAAGAACATGGCTGATCTTTTTGTGAACTAAGCTCCACTTACCCGCCCGCTCACCATAACCCTTAATTCCTTTACTGTTCAAAAATGTATCTATCCTTGCCTTAAAAGCATTCAATGGGGTGATGCATCTTTTAACCTACTACTGTCTGGATTTTTATATGTTCCCAAACAACTATGTATCTAATTGACCTGCGGCACTCTATTTATACTGATCTTGCTTACATCTTGATGATCTATTTGTACAATAAGATGAATTAGCTAAAGCAAGGTGTCACATCTTCATTTGTGACCTCCCATCGAAAGTCAACACTATACAAGATTTATATAGGTTTTCTTATAACTGGAATATTACAGATCTGCAAACAGAATCATAGAATCCCTGCAGTATGGAAGGAGGCCATTAGGCCCATCAAACCTACACCGCCAACAATCCCACCCAGTGCTTATCCCCATAACCCAACGTATTTACCCTGCTAATCCCCCTGACATTAATGAACAATTTAGCATGACCAATCTACCTAACCTGCACATCTTTGGAGCGTGGGAGGAAACCAGAGCACCCGAAGGAAACCCACGCGGACACGGGGACAACATGCAAATTCCACACAGACAGATACCCGGGGCCAGAATTGAACCCGGGTCCTTGGTTTTGTGAGGCATCAGTGCTAACCACTATGCAGCCTTAAACAGAATAAGCCAATTTCATTAATCAAGCCTGTTCAGTTATACAATGAGATCATGACTAATTCCCAATCTACTTCCATTTATCCATCTTTTCCCTCTATCCCTCGATACCTTTGATGAACAAAAATCCAGCAATTTCAGATTTAAAATGAACAATTAACCTAGCATCAATTGTCTTTTGTGGAAGAGAAGTCCAAACTTTTATCACTCTGTCTGTATGTATGTGTTTCCTAATTTCATTCTTGAACGGTCTGGCTGAAATAAATAAACATTGTGAAATTGACAGCATAGATCAGAGAGGCAGGGCTGTCAATCAGCAATGTGCTCCTAGGGGCTCAGGTGTTTCTGCAGGCCAATGAAATTTTGGGATCTCAACTAATTGTGACTCATACTTGTGATTAGTACTTGTGACTAATAAATAAACTTTAAATATGCATAATGAGACTTGGCTAAGAGAATATCCTGGCATGGGAGACATGAGGTGGACCTCATTGATGCTGTGAACCACAACTCTTTGAAAGTTTGCCCCACTCCATGAATATTATGAAGGGCTAGGGTATGTCTATCCCGGCAATGGAGCTGGCCAGGTTAGGACCTGCTGAGAATTTGCATGATTTTCTGTTTTTATTTCAGATTTCCAGCTTCTTCAGTATTTTGTTTTCCTATTAAGAACACAACACTGTCTGTATTTAATATAAATCAGTAGCTCACTCACAGCTGTATTCACTGAGACTGGGCCACGCACATCATTTGCCAGTTGTATGAAGACTGCAAAATTAGTGTTGACTTTTGATGGACAACGGCCAACTTATAGATGACACTGTGCCTTAGCTAGCTGACTGAGTCAGCCATGGCTTAATCTGTAGCACCCTTGCCTCCAAGACATAGGGTTCTGAGTTCCCACTTCAGAGACTCAAGGCCGGCACTCCAGTACTGAAGGAGTGCTGCACTTTCAGAGGTACTGTCTTTCAGATCAGACTTAAACCAAAGACTGTTCTCAGGTCCATATAAAATAAAAGGTCCCATGCCCCTATTTTGAAGGAGAACATAGTAGTTAGAACTGTAGAATCCCTACAATGCAGAAGGAGGCCATTCAGCCCATTGAGTCTGTACCAACCACAATCCCACCCAGGCCTTATGACCCCACATATTTACCCTGCTAGTGCCCTGACACTAAGGAGCAATTTAACATGGCCAATCCACCTAACCCGCACATCTTTGGAGTGTGGGAGGAAACCGGAGCACCTGGGGGAGACCCATGCGGACACGGAGAGAACGTGCAAACTCCACACAGACAGTGACCCGGTGTCAGAATTGAACCTGGGTTCTTGGCACTGTGAGGCAGCAGTGTTAACCACCGTGCCACTGTGCCTGACCAATAGCTATCCCTCAATTAACATCTCTGATGATCTGGTCATTATCACATTGCTGTTTATGGGAGCTTACTTTGTGTAGAATTTGTTGCTGCATTTCCAACATTACAACAGTGACTGCACTTCAAAATATTTTGTTGGTTGTGAAGATGTTTAGTTGTCATGAAAAGCAAGTCTTTTTTTATAAATGCAAGTTTTTCTTTGTGGAACCAATGTGAATTCATGAATCCTTTGTTCTCATCTCTGACAAATACTGCGCAAGAACAGCAATGTTCATGCCTAATCCCATAAAATATGAAAAATAGTTTCCAATGACAACTCCTGTTGAGCAGAAAGCTTCACCTGTTGAAGTACTAGATTACAATTTGAGTTGCATTTAATTGAAACTTGTGTGATAAGCCTCATTACTGGGATTAACCCCATTTCAAAGCATCTTCTCACATCACCACACAATACTCTGACAGAATATACCATAACAGATTGTTAATACACATCTGTAAAGTACATTCTTATCCATCATAGATGCACTATCCCATGTATCCCTTCTGAAACGTCTACACTGACCATAGAACGTACTATTCAAAGGTCTGCTCCTAAGAGAAATGGATATTTTATGCAGGTTATTTTTAGCAAAACTATTGTATTGATTGAAGTCACTTTCCTTTGCTAGCTTTAAGAACCCTACATAAGATGAGTTTGGCTAGTCTTGATCCAATTTAATATGTTATCGGTGTATTGGCATAAGTTAGTACTTGGTAATTGCAGTTAACAGGGCTGCAAAGTGACAGGATCTGGAAGATCATGCAGATGGAGTGTTCTTTGGGAGTTTGCAATAAACACACTGGGGTAAAATTACTGTTAACCACACCCAGTGACGTGTGCCTCAGAAAAGAGGGCCACACATCTAATCCAGGTAGCCCCTGGTCTGTATGATTTGATACGACCATTTGATGTGAAGTAATGTTCCATTTCTCAGCATCTGCATTCCTCATACTGACCAGCATCAAGTTTCGGTAAATATACTTTTCCAAACTTAGTGATTACTGTCTGCACCATTTTGATATTGTTTTTCAAAGTGTCAAGCTCAGACTGAAACCCGGCATGTAGCTCCCCAAATGTACAGCCCAGTTATCATTCCAGATCTTGAGCGCCCCCAACCCCCGCTGTCACTCTGGCAGGGCGGGGTTGGGGGCGCTCCCCCCAGGTAAACGTTAGGAAACCCTCAGAAGCATCGGAGGCTCCCCTCTCACCCTGTTCCCCGCCCCCCCACCACGACGCCAACATCGGGACATAGCCTCCCCATCGCAAGCATCAGGGAGATACCCTCTCATCACCACTGACTTACAGGTATCAGCCCTCCCCAACAAACATAAGGGGAATTCTTCTCAGAGGGCTACCCAGAGGGCCCAAACCTTGCACTGCCCCTTGGTACAGATTGGTTCTGCTAGGTTGGCAGCACTTTGCTCTCATGCCCGCATATCCATCCTTGGCCTGCTGCAATGCTCCAGTGAAGCCTGGTAGAAGCTGGAGGAGCAGCACCTCATCTTTTGGTTGGGCACTTTGCGGCCCTCGGGACTCAATGTTGAGTTTAGCAACTTTAGATTTTGAATTTTCTCCTCCATGTTAACCCTTCTTTCATTTAAAAAAATATTCCATACATATGT
This sequence comes from Mustelus asterias, assembly GCF_964213995.1. Lineage (NCBI taxonomy): Eukaryota > Metazoa > Chordata > Chondrichthyes > Carcharhiniformes > Triakidae > Mustelus > Mustelus asterias. Next base: position 33,268,251 of record NC_135805.1, read on the forward strand.
TGCCTCAATGCAAAACACCCTCCCCCCATTTCACACTAGGCCATCTGTCTTTTGGTCTCAACGTTCCGACCTTTGGCATTGTGGTTAGCACTGCTGCCTCAAAGCGCCTTGGGTGACTGTCTGTGTGGAGTTTGCACAGTTCCCCCCCTTGTCTGCATGAGTTTCCTCCAGGAGCTCCGGTTTCCTCCCACAGACCAAAGATGTGTAGGTTAGATGGATTAGCCAGGGTAAATGTGTGGGATTACAGGGATAGGGTTGGGGATAGGGCGTGGGTAAACTACTCTGTCAGAGACAGCCAGTGCAGACTCGATGGGCTGAATGGCCTCTTTCTGCACTGTAGGGATTCTATGATTTTGTTGCAGTTTCTACAGTTTGAACACATTCTCCCTCTTTTCAGTTCTGACAAAGAGTCTATGGACTCGAAACACTGAATCTATTTCTCTCCTGATAGATGCTGTCAGACCTGCTGAGTTTTTCCAGCATCCTCTGTTCTTGTTTCAGATTCCAGCATCCAAAGTATTTTGCTTCTTTCATTATTGTAGCTGATTTGTTGAGCAAACTGATATGCACAAAACTGTCACAACGTTTATCAGCCAGATAAAAACATGCAGCAGCTAGACAGGATTATACAGACAAATAAATAAATGGGTAGGTGCAAAACCAAAAATAAACTCAGAGGAAATGAGAGGAAACAGGCCTGCTCTTTTAAAAGGAAGTAAAATAGAGAGAGCATAAAATCTGGAAATGTTATATCGTTAAGGAATGGGGGCAATGGTTGGAGTTCTTTATGGACTGCGTTAAGTGGTGTTTGTATATTACAAGTCAGGTTATTTTTTTAGTAAAGATAACTTTTAATGTTTGCTTAAAAGAGCAGTGGGTACACAGGAACATGTCAGAACATTTTTTGGAAGGTTTAACCTTTTGGAATTCCAAGATATGTGGATGATAGTGTGAAATATTAAGACCAGTCAGCTTTTCCCTACACATTGCTGCAACAGCTAATGTGAAACACAGCAAGAGCTGAGTGTCTGAAATACATAGAATCACGGAAACTTCCAGGAGGAGGCCAATAAATGCTGGCCAACCAATGATGCCCATGTCCTATGAATGGATTAAAACAAAATCTGCAAAAAAGCTTGCTGCATCATATTTTGAGAGATGGGGTGTACCCTGGGCCTTGAGGGAGAAGCCACAGTTAAATCTCCTAAGAAACGGCTCTTAGAAACATAGGAACTAGAAGCAGGAGTAGGCCATTCGGCCCTTCGAACCATCTCCGCCATTCATTTTGATCATGGCTGATCATCAAATTCAATATCCTGATCCTGGCTTCCCCCAACCAGTGAGGCGGAATTGTTATTTGGACAACATCTGATGACAAACAGTAGATTTTTAAAACTAATTTATTTGCGGCAGGGACCCTGGTGTACACATTGGTGGTTTTACATTTATCTGAAGATTGCATCTCATGAATGAGTTCTTAATCCAATGCCTTGGTTGCAATCACAGTATCATCCCAAGCAGTAGTCTGGCCACCCTTGCATTAGATGGAGTTGGCAATAGTGTGGCAAATATGAGCCCGGCAACAATGATTTGATTTATATAAATAGCTTTTAAATACCTTTAATGTAGTAAAAACATCCCAAAGTGTTTCACAGCAATGTTATCAAACAAAGTCTGACACCGACCAGCATTTTAACCTGAACTGCAACTGGTGAGATATTTAATCTCGGAGGTTTCTGACATTCATCTGCATGCAATGGCTATTACTGCGCCCTCTTCAGACAAAGTCAGGTACAGATACCAGAAAAGCCACGGCAGAGGTTTGTGAACAGCATGTTTCCAGGTGACAGACAACTGGTTCCAATTCTTCCTCTGCCCTCGCATTTTTGAGAACAGATTGGGAACAGCGATGAGGAAAATTGAGACCTTGTATCTGACTGTCATTGCTACTAAACATATATTGGTGAGCTTCTAATCAAATTTGGTCAAGATAAAAAGCATAGCAGGTTAGAATATTGAGAATGTAATTCAGTGAGCTGTTTAAACGTAATAATTTATGGAATATGGGTGTCAAGGCTGGCATTAATTACCAATTCCTAGTTGCCTAACATTTGGTGCAATTGATCAGCCACTTTGAAAGACAGCTTGAAGTGTCTACATTGGCTGTTTGTTGAGTGTTGAGTCTTCTTTCACTCTTTGGGAACACCCCATCTCCAAAAGAGTGGATTTACTGAGAACATCTAACCCAAGTGGGAGCAATGTATTGACTGACAGAACGTTTAGTCAGTAACAGTGTCTCTAGGCATTCATCTATGTTAAAGGTTATGTTTAATAAGAACCAAGGTTCAGTCTGGTTTATTTAGCCACCAAGCAACGTGTGGTTGCCAATTTCAAAGAGTTAATTGTTCTCTATTCCCTTCATGAAGCTTTTAAATTTGCAATGGGCAGGGTTTCTGTTGACCATTACATTATGTTTAATGGAGCTGTTTTTAAGCCATAACAATGGGCTGCCTTTTTGTTAAAATTCCCAAGCACCATTTCCATTTCATTTGCAGTTGCGATATTTTGAGAGTCACTGGAATCAATTTTGAAAAATTTCTTCCCACTTCAAAGGTGGAAAAGCAATACAGCCCTTTCTCCAGCAGCTCTCAAATTATGCTAATTTACCCACATCAGAGTGGTTAAGTGATATACAGTAAACCGTAGCATCCACACTCAAGACATGAATCATTGGCTATACACTAATTATTCACCACTGGCACTACACAATGGGAACAAAGACAAAATGTAGTTTGTCGGTGAAGGCCAGGGGATAATTTGACCAGGGCAAGTAGATTTAATTCAGTCTTCTTTTCATATTTGTTATTATAAGTTATATCCATATTTTTAATGGAAACTGCCTAAAAAGTAATTATACTTTTTTGCCAAATATGGCACTAGAGTAACTCCACTGGGGGAAGAAGGTAATTACACTGTAAGAGATTTACATGAGCAGTTTCCATTATAAATGTGCAGACACGAACCCCTGATAGAAATAGTTGAGAGGAAGTGAGCATTGGGCTTGACATTTTTACTAGATTAATAGTTGATTTTCTATTGCATTACACTTGGAGAATCAGGGTCAGATGTGGTCTTCAGGTGAGGCAGGGTTAGAGGCTGGGGATAAGTGAACTAGAGGGCGTAGGTGTGTAACTCAGTCAGCATTTTAAAGTCTCAAATTCTGTCCTATTTTTATGCTTCCATTATAATTTTTTGTGTTCACCTTTATAACACAAAATTATCTATGCACGATAATTACACCTTCTTCCCTCTCTCACTCTCATTCCCCCCTCCCTCCCATTCTCTCCCTCTAAAGCTCTTACATGAATGAGATGGATCGATTTAATTATCATAAAAATAATTTTATATTTAGTATTTTAGGATATCAGATATATTAGTTAAGAAAAGAAAGCAACTAAATACATTTCAGAACGCATTCTTAGAGAATTCAAAGAAGCCAAGTGCCAGATCGTACAATTAGCAAAGTGAAATTGCTTGGCAAAGGCCACAGTAAATGTGGACATAGGAATCCAAAATAAAAAATGATGAGATATAGTAAAAAAAAATGACACCCCAAGGTCCAGCGATACAGATGGAAATTTTGATTTGATTTGATCTGATTTATTATTGTCATATGTATTAGCATACAATGAAAAGTATTGTTTCTTGCGTGCTAATCAAAGTATACCGTTCATAGAGAAATGTGTGCAGACTTAAGGTTTAGAGAATACATTAATAGGGACGGAAAATAAATTTTAAAAAGAAAGTTACAACCACAGCTAATTCAAAATTATTGAAAATTTTGGCTTGCTCCAAGATTTGCATGAATGGCTCAAACTGTTTGTAAAGAATATTGAGGAGTCTACCTTACATTATATGCTGGCATTTGCTGATAATATCACGCTTTGTTTCAATGATAAGTATATGCGAGATGGATAATACTGATTCAGCCCAACTAACTTGATGGGATAAGCAATGAATTTCAATACAAGTGAATGTAATGTGAGGAACTGAAACAGAAATTATGTGCATTGCAATGAAGGATGTTGATCAGCATAAGTGAAACAAGGAAAGAGTTTGGATGTTTTTGCTGTCCACTTATAAAGTCACTCTGAAGCTACTGTCAACAAGGCTAGTGGACTATGAACATGCAGCTGAAGAACGTTTCATTACAAATTGAAACAAGTTATTCTATTGCTGGGTGACACTTGGAATATTGTACACAGTTTTGGTGCCTTGCCATCTAAAGGACATTGATATTCTGTAATGGTCTGAGGGAGGAGCAATAAGGAGACCAGGAACTTGGGAGCTTCAGTTACATGGAGAGACTAATAGAACAGAATTTATTTCACTAAAAGAAAAATACAAGACACTGATTCCAGGTTTGTAAATTCTGTCAGCCAAAGTTTCACACAGCGTAACAGTTCCTGTGCTGCTGGATTGGTGGGATTGTGGGGTGCGGGCGAAGGGAGTAGAATGTCATCCCTGAACAACATTGCACTTTAAAAGAAGAATGGATATTGCAGAGTTTTGCTCAATTACCCATAGAGATCAGGCAACTTTGATGTGCAGTTTTACCTCAGGGGACTAAAAGGGCTTGGTAGTGTCCATGATAAAGGTGCATTGCGCGCCAGCTTGCGGCTGGGGAACAAGTGGCTAATTACTCTCCAAGCATTCTAACCATCTTATGTTCAATATACATCATTGATAATCCCATTCTTTTATTGTGTAATTACAGAAAATATCTTACTGAGAGACTTGGAAACAAGAATGAGTGACAAGGCAATATAGCAAATGAAGCTGATGGGCTGATATCGCTTTGTCTTCTCATACACTCCAATTATTGTGGAGACATGCCAGGTAATAAGTAGCCATTAATGTGAGGAATAGAGGGAAGAGGGATGGGCTGGGATGACAGGCAGGTGAGGATAACGGAAGGGGGATTCGGCCCAGAATATTCATATCCCCTCCCAGCAGCTGCTCCTGGTGACGTTTAGAATTATAGAATCATAGGATCTCTACAGTGCCAAAAGAGGCCATTTAGCCCATTGAGTCTGCACTGACCACAATCCCACCCAGGTCCTATCCCCATAACCCCACGTATTTACCCTGCTAGTCTGCCTGGCATTAAGAGGCAATTTAGCATGGCCAATCCACCTAACCCGCACATCTTTGGACTGTGGGAGGAAACTGGAGCACCCGGAGGAAACCCACGCATTTGCCGAAATCTTTGAAGCTGGTCACCTCCCCAAACCTCTGGAACAACTGGAGAAATCACACAGACAGACTAACCTCAAATCACCCAAAGGAGAGCCCTTGTGATCCAGCAAGGTCTTTCTGAGCCTGAACAGTTAATCCAAGTTTTTCCCCAGAACAGCTGCTGGGTGGGTTTGTGAGTTTCAAAGGATAAATCGGTTTTAAAAAAAGACATGTATATTTAAATCTGTTGTGGGTGGTAGCTTTATGCCGCTGTTACAGCTGTGGACGAGAACATCTTAAAATATAATTACAGTAGAAGGGTTTGAGGAATCACAGAGCAGAACAGTGGATGAAAAATTTGTTTTAAAAAAGAAACCTCAATTTTGTACCCCTGACTTGCATGTTAATTTGGAGTGAAGATCAGAAGATGGGAGTCACATGAGGGGAGACTCGGCAGTGACAAGCTCATTAGCATGTTCACTTAGCTGACATTTGCACTTGTTCCTATAATCATTTCACCTAATCCCTGTTGAGTCCCTCTCATCATCCGGAAGATCACTGGTTAGCTGCCTCATTCACATATGGTACGCACATAATTATACTCATTCCATTTCGCAGTCCATAAATATGATGACTTCCTGGCTCTCTGCCACCAATTTCATTGCACTAAATAAGCCAGAATGTGGTGGAAAAAGACAGAGGGGGGTGGTCAGAATTTAGATTTAAAACCGTGTCAGTAGGCTGGGAACAAAAAAACACAAGTACCCAGTGATATATATTTTCAAACATTTTCTTCTGCGTAAGACTGAATAAATAATAAAGTATTAACCAAAAGAAATTAGATTTTATATCATTATTTTTTCTTATTCCTCACTACTTTGACCACTTGTCAACCATTGTCAACCATTAGTGTTACTCCCTGTTCAATCAGCTGGCAGATGGGGGAAGGGTGGTTGAAGGAAGGTAGTTTTCATGTAAAAATGAGACAACTAATGCCAATCCTCTCTCCCATCTCCCCTCCCATTGAGGAAATATCCCACTGCAAGACTTGCCATCAAGCCTTGGCAGCAACTCTCAAAACTCAGTGGTGTGTGAATCCACTTGTTCTTATTTCTGAAAGTTAATAAAGACACACGTAATAATGTCGGACAAATCCCTTTTCAGAGGGTTTCACAGTCAGAACTGCTTACAGCTTACAACTGATTACACTACATCAAATGTAAATGACATTCTCTGATACATTCATAAGCGCCTTGTCAAATAACTAACCTAACAAATACAATAGAGTACCTGAGCATGTTCAGAAGTCAATAGGAATGCAAATAAAGAATTATCATTAGTTACTGGTATCAATCGCGTGACTGAAAGTGACTGATATACTACATCTCCTGAGGTTACCGGCACAAGATTGGATGTGGAGAATACCTGCCTTAGGTCAGTTCTGGTACCTAATGTTGACGAAGGAAGGGCAAAATGAAGGAGGGTAACGACACTAAAATTAAATGATGTAGAATTTCCATTAAAAAGGTCAACCCAGTCTAAACTTTTCCCCAATTCAGTTAAGAGACTGTACTCTGGAACTATTAAATCAATTGGATGCTGAAGTAAGATGTGACCATATATTTCTATTTCTCATTTACTGTTCCTTCCCTTCTCCTGAAAGTGACACTTATTATCCACTGGTTTCCACAGGTACTAGCTACATTCTGGCATTTCATCCAAGTATCTCTGCGTTGGGGTGTCAGGTGAGACAATCCATCACAGCCAAGGCAGGTCCTATTGTCGTCTGACCACCATCATTCATCAGTGGCCACTGGACAGTGAGATCCCGGCTGACTCTGTCTCACTGCAGCACAAGGACCCCGGGCACACATACTTCCAACTCAGCTGGATACAGCTAACTCAACTCAGGCCAGGGATCATACCTGGGATGTTCTGGTCATGTTTAAGTTCATCCACAAGCCATGTGATGCATTTGTCATTCCTCAGGCTGATGTTAACCATTTTCATTGAGAATCACAGATATTTCAATTGAGGCAGAGGCTTGTTTTAAGAACATCCTGCACAAGATTTTTCTTTCACATTAATGACTAGATAAATGAATGTTCAGTCACATTTTTTAAATACTTAACACTATTTCTATATTATGAAAGTGATCATTGAATATCACCTGTTGAACACGATGGGACCCGGGGCTATTTTCAAATGGCCAACCTTCCGCAGTAAATGGCATACTCTGGCCGCATCACATGAAATGATATAAATACAAGGTAAAAATACAGAAACTTTATCAAATGTTCACAAATACAACATTCACTTGTAACTGTTACATATGAAGAAAAAAAAAGCCCCACGTGGCCTGACATTACCAATTCACAACTGACTTGGAGCATGTGTTCAGCCGAGTAATATATTCAATGGTGAAAGCTCGGGATTCTGTCTATTCACATACACAGAGAAGTAATGCTCACACCAATTCATCTCTTCATTGTGAAAACCTGTAAATTATTGACAAATTTAATACTGAACCTTTTTTTTTGCCGCTGCAATTGCATGTTGCATAGCACAGACAACTTGTGATAAAAGTTGATCTACGGGTGTATAGAAAGTTGCTTTTATTCACTATAACTAAGGTCACAGTAGCTATTATAAAGGTGCTTACATGTCGTGAGAATTTATTTTAGTAATTTAAGGTAGGTTTTTATGCTCTTACCTCAACGGTGAATCTAGTTTCATGGCCAAGGGCTTTTTTTCCCCCAAAAAATAGGATCTCAATTGGACGCTAGGAAAGTTAACTCTAACACTGTTAAATATGGGAGTAAATGCAAGGACTGTGGTTTCTCTGTTCCCAATACCCTCACATTTAACCTTTTGTTAGCTACTCAAAAACTTTTGCTTCAATTTAAAATCCTGTTCCAATGTTGCCATTTGCTGCCCACCTGACAAAGTTGCTACCTTGAAAGCAGTGATCAGGATAGGAGAGTCAAGCGTTAAGAACACTTCTGGCCTCTTCCATTCATTATAACTGACGCTGATTATTTTTAGGGATAAAAAAGTAGTAAAAATATATACAGCCAACCAGCAAGAAAAAAAACTCAACAAAGAAGCACACATACATTAGTATGTAAGGTACATCATTTTTTAAAAAGCCTATTTTTTATTAGCATTTTATCTCTCCAACTTTGCACCTTACAACGCTCCTTTCTGGTGCTGAGAGTGAGACAGACTTAACCTGTCGCACTGACAGGAATTCTGCCAGCTGGATATTTGGGTGTACGATCAGCCTTTCCAGGTAATATTTCTGCTTTATTCCATGACCACAAGCGTGTCCATTCAATGGCCTGATGGAAAACCAGAACATCATAGGCCATGGGTGCCCAAGCCGGAATTCTGCAAATCGGATGAATTTTGGTGAAAACCATTTCCACAATACAGACATATTGCATAGGTCTGTTGACAAAACAGTTGGGAAATTAAGAACTAACTATATGCTCTGTGCACGGTTACAACCTTCAGCCCTATTCCCAAGCACACAGTTACCTTAATTTTGATAGTGACAGAGTACAAAGTACTGGCTCCTTACTTTCACCCGGCCTCCGAAACGTGGTGGAGGTCACCAGTCAGCACAGTAACCAATAGCTTTTATAGTCATGTGCTCGGTTCACTGTCTCAGATAAAATCTGAATTAATTGTTATTTAATTTTAAGGCCCGCTGATAACTTTTTACACACCAGGGAAAGGAGAGCACTGTGACTTTAAAACTCATTGTTCAGTAAAGTTACCAGTGCCAAAGAGGGGAGAGGCACAGCTACCGGGACAGGCTTTAGCATAGCCGAGGGCCCAGGACAGAAACATGCGAAGTACATTTAGAATATTTTAGTTCCAGGCCCTAAAAGATATATTTTAAGAAGATATCCCCGTTTTTGCACTATCAGTTAATGGGATTCCAATTCTGAACAAGAGTGGCTGACTTCTCGACGGTTACAGATCGGGATTGTTTGGTATAAACATATACCGGGAGGCAAATTATAAGGCTGCAATCTCATCGACAGGTCTGTACACTAACTCCCATCATTTGAACCTCAAAATGAGGCTTACAGACTTCTTAAATCAAAATGAGATTACAGGTGTTTTAAAACAAAAATGACTCAGTCCTCAAGACAGTTGATACATATGGGTGAAATTTTCCTGTCCCACCCGCCATGGGTATTGGACCATGGAAAGGTCCGTTGACCTTGGGTGGGGTTTTCCGGTTTTGGGGTGAGCGCGGCCGAAAAGTCCTGCCTATGGTTGATGGGGTTGGGTGATGTGATTCAGTTTGAAGTGTTTTTATGCTCCTGACTGATGGAGGTTATCAGTGTGGATGTCATATCCCATTCTGTCGGTGTGGATGTGTGGGGACATTGTATTAACAGTCTATATCAAATGATAATCAGCAAACTGGCTGAAAATAACATGGTCAGGATGAATTAGGATGTTTAAGTCACAAGGAATAAAATGACTGGCTCTGAATAGACTTCTGTAAAAGCTCTCCATCCAAGATGACATTTATTTTTGGGGCTATGTGGTGTAGGTTTCTGAGCACTGGGGATATAAAGAATGCAAATAAATGCAGGTAAATACAGCAGCCACAGAGTTGGACACAGGCAGCAGGAAGTAGAGTGAGCCAACCTCAGTCTCAATTGATTCTCTCAATCTAACTTTATGTCGGCATACTCCAGTTTCAGGACACCCTGGTTGTATGGGAGTGCAAGTGTGGGAAAATGGAAAAAAGACAGGCATGCAAAGAGGGAAAAAAGACTGATAGGCAGACAGGAAAAAATATGGAGAGGAAGTGGGGAGGGGGGCAGAAACAGAGTTAAACGAGAGACAGACAGGTATACAAAGAAATTGACACACACACACTTACAGGATGATATACAAATAGAGACAGAGAGCAAGATGGAGAGAGGAAAAATGAAGGATGACTGAGGACAGACAAACAGATACGCACAAAGATAAATCCATAAAGTAAAAGATAAACATATGGAAAATAGGAGAGAAAAGGGGGGGAGAGAGAGAGAGACAGAGAGAGAGAGATGGACAACAAGGAGAGACAGGTACAGAAAGAGGAAGATACACATACACACACACAAAAGATGGACAGAGGGGAACAAGGAGAGTGACGGGGCAATAACAGGGGTAGGGCAGCAGAGAAGCGAGAGAGGTCAGGCAGAGGGATTAAAGGTAGAATTACTGTTGCAATCATCCCCTTCCAAACAAAATAATAGAATGGACGTGAGTGGGAGGAACTTGGAACAAATAACAAGCCAAGAGACACCCACGGTTCTCTAATGTGTCTATGGTGCAATGAAGCCTTTAAAATTGGTTTGAATAGTTGGATTTTAAAATGATCAGCAATTAATTAGTTCTGTATAATTTCATCCAATGGGCTGGTATATGAAATCTATAAAACCAGGAAGTCACCAACACGGTCTCAACTATTTTTATTTTGGCTCCTTATTTTTAAAATGAGCATTGCAATATTTATACAGAACAGAATTTATACTGAATGGGATACTATACTTTTTCAGTAAAAGGTAGAAATTTATCAGGAGGCTTGGCTGCTTTTGAACAAAGGAGTTTTAACATATTTTCTTAAGCCATCGATCTTTGACAGTTGTGAACCACAGTCCTGCAGACATCAACTTAACTTTAACAATGTGAAATGGGGTGAGATTATGCTATTTTATCAACCTGATGAGCCAACTTGAATGAAATGGGCAACCTAAAAATTCTGTAACCAACACTGAAAAGCTCCAATTGCAAGTTATGATCCAACTACATAGTTCAAACTCAAGTGTAAGATCTCTGTTGCTAGATTTCTATGCCAACAGCAACATGCCAGGTGGGAAACAGAGACCTTCTCTTTAACTCTTTGAGGACTGCAGTAACATTTCTGCACCAATGGAAACAATTAAGAAGAAAAAAAAACCTTAAGGTTGTAATATCTTGGTTTACCTTGGATTAAGAAAACATCCTACAGTTGCGAACATTTTTCCAATTCAGTGCATTAGGAATTTACAGAATTTTTTTTGGTGGGGGGGGAATGGTAAGATGCTGTAAAACACAAAAGCGAATTGGATTTTGTAAGTTGCAAAGGATACTCAGTACTCAAAGGGTTAAAATTTGCAGAGAAGATGCAGTCATCTGGAGAAGTACAACATTTCAACCAAGAAAATTTGTTAACAGTTAAAACAACAGTATGGCAAATTATCAGGCTCTAATTTCTGATTCCCTTTACAGCAATGCCAGATGTTCCTAACTAAAATTGCTGAGCCCTAACCAATACAAGACAGACTAACATCCTGTTTTCCATTAGGATCAACTCTTCGAGTCCTGCGAGTTCACTTGTTCAGCCAGGATTAGGTTCTCTGGTTCCTGGTAAGTTCGCTCATTGTTCTGTTGAGACATAGTTGTGTCAATCTTCAAGCATCTGGCTTTTGGTTGGTTAAATTTGCCTGCCAGCTGATTAAAACCCAACTCTGTCTTCCCCACAAGATGGCCCGCCCCCAAATCAATAAGATTTGAGAGTTTAGTTTTCGAAAAATAAAAATAAAAGTTTAAAAAGTAGACGAGGTAAACATAAACGAGAAGACAGAAAGTTAAGGAAGGATCATAATCGAACTGTACAATGCTGCGATCAGACCACACGTTGAGAACAATGCCCAATGTTCTGGTCAATGATACAAAAGTGACTACATCCAAATGTTAGAGGCAGCACAGAAAGGAATTACGAGGTTGATCTCCAGTATTATAGAATGGAGGTATGAGGATGAAATATTTGTGGAAAGGTTGGGTCCATTAAACAAAGGGCGAAATCTTACCAAAATTGGCACAGTTGTTTCTGGTGAAAAAAACCAGCGAGTTTCTCTGGAGAGAAACCAGTCGGTTTGCTCTCCAGATTCTACCACACTCTGCCAAAAAAAAATCAAGGGAGGGTATTTCACGCAGTCATACAGAGGGGTGGGGCATGTCTGGAAAGCCTAGCTGCTCAGAGATCGGAGTGCCATCTGTAAAGGATGCCCCGATCAGAACTGCAATAAACATCCCCCCCACCTCACCACTGAGGCCTAAGGGTTTCCCCTCCCCACCCCCAGTCAGAACCAGCATTCACCCCGACCTTCCCTCCCCCCAATCCCCAGTGAACATCGGCCCGTTCCCCACCTCCCCTTGCAACCATTGTCCGCTCCCACAATTGTCGAAGCTGGTATCTACCCCACCCCCGCCACAATGGCCATTGCCAGGGCACTGCCTGGCTATGTCCCTTGGACCCTGGAGGCTATACTTACCTTTACATCCCAGGGGAGACCCCAATGACAGGATCACGTCTGTGTGAACCTGTTATAAACCAAGTTTACATGACATCGCATCGGCATGGTTTCAGAATATGGTGAGTGATACAGATATGGCGGGGCGGGTGGGTTAATAAGAGTGAAATGCTTGTCAATGCATGCAAAGCAGTTTGTGTGAACTGCAACTTCTGGATCTTGAGCCCCTGTTGGCAACCTCACAGACGGTGAATGCGGGCTCAAGATTTCTCTCACTATTGTGAAAAAAAGAGCAGGGTGAGTTCAGTCATCGGCCGGAGCTCTACCACCTCGCCCGCCACGGAATCGACGCAGAAATCTCCGTTGACCTCGGGCGGGAAGTTTTGGTGTCACCCGAGTGAGGCCGTAAAATCCTGCCCATAGAGTCAGAGAGCAATACAGCACGGAAACAGGCCCTTCGGCCCCACACATTTACTTCAGCGATGGAAAGGGATAGGTATACACCGCAGGGCAAGAGTTATAGCTGGGGAAAGGAAATTATGATGCGATTAGGCGAGATTTAGGATGCATAGGATGTGGAAGGAAACTGCAGGGGATGGGCACAATTGAAATGTGGAGCTTGTTCAAGGAACAGCTACTGCGTGTCCTTGATAAGTATGTACCTGTCAGGCAGGGAGGAAGTGGTCGAGCGAGGGAACCGTGGTTTACTAAAGAAGTTGAATCTCTTGTGAAGTCGAAGAAGGAGACTTATGTAAAGATGAGACGTGAAGGCTCAGTTAGGGCGCTTGAGAATTACAAGTTAGCCAGGAAGGACCTAAAGAGAGAGCTAAGAAGAGCCAGGAGGTGACATGAGAAGTCTTTGGCAGGTAGGCTCAAGGAAAACCCTAAAGCTTTCTATAGATATGTCAGGAATAAAAGAATGACGAGGGTAAGATCAGGGCCAGTCAAGGATAGTAGTGGGAAGTTGTGCGTGGAGTCGAAAGAGATAGGAGAGGCACTAAATGAATATTTTTCATCAATATTCACACAGGAAAAAGACAATGTTGTCGAGGAGAATACTGAGATACAGGCTATTGGACTAGACGGGATTGAGGTTCATAAGGAGGAGGTGTTAGCAATTCTGGAAAGTGTGAAAATAGATAAGTCCCCTGGGCCGGATGGGATTTATCCTAGGATTCTCTGGGAGGCTAGGGAGGAGATTGCAGAGCCTTTGGCTTTGATCTTTATGTCGTCATTGTCTACAGGAATAGTCATGATGTGGAGATGCCAGCGTTGGACTGGGGTAAACACAGTAAGAAGTTTAACAACACCAGGTTAAAGTCCAACAGGTTTATTTGGTAGCAAAAGCCAACTTTTGCTACGAAATAAACCTGTTGTCTTTAACCTGGTGTTGTTAACCTTCTTACTACAGGAATAGTACCAGAAGACTGGAGGATAGCAAATGTCCCCTTGTTCAAGAATGGGAGTAGAGACAACCCTGGTAATTATAGACCAGTGAGCCTTACTTCTGTTGTGGGCAAAGTTTTGGAAAGGATTATAAGTGATAGGATTTATAATCATCTACAAAGGAATAATTTGATTAGGGATAGTCAACACGGTTTTGTGAAGGGTAGGTCGTGCCTCACAAACCTTATTGAGTTCTTTGAGAAGGTGACCAAAGAGGTGGATGAGGGTAAAGCAGTTGATGTGGTGTATATGGATTTCAGTAAAGCGTTTGATAAAGTTCCCCACGGTAAGCTATTGCAGAAAGTACAAAGGCATGGGATTGAGGGTGATTTAGCAGTTTGGATCAGAAATTGGCTAGCTGTAAAATGACAGAGGGTGGTGGTTGATGGGAAATGTTCATCCTGGAGTTCAGTTACTAGTGGTGTACCGCAAGGATCTGTTTTGGGGCCACTGCTGTTTGTCATTTTTATAAATGACCTGAGGGCGTAGAAGGATGGGTTAGTAAATTTGCGGATGACACTAAAGTCGGTGGAGTTGTGGACAGTGCGGAAGGATGTTGCAGGTTACAGAGGGACATAGATAAGCTGCAGAGCTGGGCTGAGAGGTGGCAAATGGAGTTTAATGTGGAAAAGTGTGAGCTGATTCACTTTGGAAGGAGTAACAGGAATACAGAGTACTGGGCTAATGATAAGATACTTGGTAGTGTGGATGAGCAGAGAGATCTCGGTGTCCATGTGCATAGGTCCCTGAAAGTTGGCACCCAGGTTGATAGGGTTGTTAAGAAGGCGTACGGTGTGTTAGCTTTTATTGGTAGAGGGATTGAGTTTCGGAGCCATGAGGTCATGTTGCAGCTGTACAAAACTCTGGTGCGGCTGCACTTGGCAGTATTGCGTACAGTTCTGGTCGCCGCATAGACATAGACATAGAACAGTACAGCACAGAACAGGCCCTTTGGCCCACGATGTTGTGCCGAGCTTTATCTGAAACCAAGATCAAGCTATCCCACTCCCTATCATCCTGGTGTGCTCCATGTGCCTATCCAATAACCGCTTAAATGTTCCTAAAGTGTCTGACTCCGCTATCACTGCAGGCAGTCCATTCCACACCCCAACCACTCTCTGCGTAAAGAACCTACCTCTGATATCCTTCCTATATCTCCCACCATGAACCCTATTGTTATGCCCCCTTGTAATAGCTCCATCCACCTGAGGAAATAGTCTTTGAACGTTCACTCTATCTATCCCCTTCATCATTTTATAAACCTCTATTAAGTCTCCCCTCAGCCTCCTCCGCTCCAGAGAGAACAGCCCTAGCTCCCTCAACCTTTCCTCATAAGACCTACCCTCCAAGCCAGGCAGCATCCTGGTAAATCTCCTCTGCAATCTTTCCAGCGCTTCCACATCCATCTTATAGTGAGATGACCAGAACTGCACACAATATTCCAAATGTGGTCTCACCAAGGTCCTGTACAGTTGCAGCATAACCCCACGGCTCTTAAACTCCAACCCCCTGTTAATAAAAGCTAACACACTATAGGCCTTCTTCACAGCTCTATCCACTTGAGTGGCAACCTTTAGAGATCTGTGGATATGGACCCCAAGATCTCTCTGTTCCTCCACAGTCTTCAGAACCCTACCTTATGGGGAGGATGTGGAAGCATTGGAAAGGATGCAGAGGAGATTTACCAGGATGTTGCCTGGTATGGTGGGAAGGTCTAATGAGGAAAGGCTGAGGGACTTGAGGCTGTTTTCGTTAGAGAGAAGAAGGTTAAGAGGTGACTTAATAGAGGCATACAAGATGATCAGAGGATTAGATGGGTGGACAGTGAGAGCCTTTTAGCTCGGATGGTGATGGCTAGCACGAGGGGACATAGCTTTAAATTGAGGGGTGATAGATATAGGACAGATGTCAGAGGTAGGTTCTTTACTCAGAGAGTAGTAAGGGTGTGGAATGCCCTGCCTGCAACCGTAGTGGACTCGCCAACATTAAGGGCATTTAAATGGTCACTGGATAAACATGGATGATATTGGAATAGTGTAGGTTAGATGGGCTTTAGATTGGTTTCACAGGTCGGCGCAACATCGAGGGCCGAAGGGCCTGTTCTGCGCTGTAATGTTTTATGTTCTATGTTCCACTGGTCCATGCCAACCATGGTGCCATCCTAGCTAGTCCCAATTGCCCGCGTTTGGCCCATATCCCGCTAATCCTTTCCCATCGATGTACTTATCCAATTGCTTTTTAAATGTTGCTATTGTACCTGCCTCAACCACTTTCTCTGGCAGCTCATTCCATATATGCACCATCCTCTGCGTGAAGAAGTTGGCCCTCAGGTCCCTTTTAAACTCAGACAGGGCCAATTTAGGACTGATGTTGGGACGCTTGACTTTATACAACGAAAAATCGTGAGATTGAATGGACCTTCTGGGTGAAGCATTGAAGGCAAAAATTGAGAGTCATTTATAAGACAATTGGACACTACAATGTGAAGGATCATTGAATGTTTTGGGATGGAAGAACTAAGATCACTTAAACAGCCTTCTTCGTCCATTTTAATTTTGTGAAAGCAGAAATAAAATATATTTTTTTCCTGGATTAGAGCATTGAAAGTGTCTATCTGCATAGTTTTGGAATAATCTTAATGAAATTCCTGAAATGCAAGTAGCCTTATTACTTGGAACAGCGTGGCAAATTTCAGCATCCCAAATTTAGGGCTTGGAAACTCAGCAAGGAAGAGCATTATTTTCCTGTACCAGTTAGCTGCCTAAGAGCGATGAATTATTAAATGCCTGCAGCATGGTGGCACAGTGATTAGCACTGCTGCCTCACAGCGCGAGGGACCTGGGTTCGATTCCCGGCTTGGGTCAATGTCTGTGCGGAGTCTGTACATTCCCCCCGTGTCTGCGTGGGACTTCACTGGGTGCTCCGGTTTCCTCCCACAGTCTGAAAGATGTCCTGGTTAGGTGCATTGGCCATGCTAAATTCTCCCTCAGCGTACCCTGACAGGCGTTGGACCGTCGCAACTAGGGGATTTTCACAGTAGCTTCATTGCAGTGTTAATGCAAGCCTACTTGTGCCAATAAATAAACAATAAAATCACTTCCAATCTCCCCATTTTATTTTAGTTTTGTAAGGTTGTGTTGTCTTTTTAAAAGGCGAGTCTTGGATTTAAGCGTTCAGCAGAAAAGACCCATTTCTGAGATAATTATTGGTTATTTGGAAAATCGACTGACTCCAGTCTAGCTGCACAAATATTTGAGCAGGTGGCTGAGTAGGTTCATTGGTTTTATAGTCTCCCCATATCAACATTAGCACAGAAGAAAACCTCTTCTGACATCTCATGTTATTTGCATCCGAGCACTAAGCAGTCAATATCCAATTAAAAGACACCACAAGTAATCCATATGGAAGATTAAACTAGGAACATGATATCTTAACTCCTTTTTTTTATTAAAACTAAAACCTTGCACATTCTGACATAGCAAAACATCAGGGATAAAAATGGTTATTTCATGCAGTTTTAACCTTTAGGGACCAAGTGAATAGATAGCTCTCCGACTCAAACTCAGAAAAATGTAGGAACTGCATTAAGTTAGATGATATCGAGTGAATCGGAATACTGAAGGTGCACTGATTGCTTTTTTGAAAAACTGCCACTTAAATTGTGAAACCATCTTGTCTCATTTCTTCTTCAATTCTTTAAAATATCCTTTGAAAGGTATTTTGTTTAAATTTCTTTAGTGGCAGGCTGCTTCCCATTATAAAGCAACCAGCTTTTTAAAAATTGCAATCACAACACAACTTGAAAATCACAGGAATCCCAAGAAACTGAATAGACAAAGTTAAGCAACGATGATTTTAGGAATGTCCCCCTCCCCTTCCCCCTCTTCAAAATCCAAGCTGTGTTGGCCAATGAAGAATATGGGTTAGGGTAAGGTGCTTGAGGATGGGTGGGGGAGGGTCCCTCCTTCAAGTTCCCTCTGTGCATTTTGCTGCTGTGAGTGTACAGAGGAAAGCTTAGCCCGAGGTTTTTACTGGAAAAGTTAGCAAAAGCGGCAAGGTGGCACGGTGGTTAGCACTGCTGCCTCACAACGCCAGGGACCCGGGTTCAATTCCAGCCTCGGTCACTGTCTGTATGGAGTTTGCACTTTCTCCCCGTGTCTGTGTGGGTTTCCTCCGGGTGCTCCTGTTTCCTCCCTCAGTCCAAAGATGTGTGGGTTAGGTTGATTGGCTGTGCTAAATCGACCCTAGTGTCAGGGGGATTAGCAGGATAAATGTGTGGGGTTACAGGAATAGGGCCTGGGTTGGTTAGTGGTCGGTACAAACTTGATGGGCTGAATGGCCTCCTGTAGGGATTCTATGATTCTATGACATGAGACTGAAAACGTGACATGATGTGGGGTCAGACAGGGTTCAATTGCCATTCAAGTCGCCTAATTCTGTTTCATTACCACTGACAGTGGAAATGTCTGTGTGATAACCACACTCAGGGCCCATGTGTAAAGCAAGGCTTGTGTTACACTCCATACAGTGCACCATACTTTTAAGTTTGTAAAACACTTGTCTATTGAATTCCAAGAAGTTTGCGATATCAGCTGACAAAAAACCCTGATGTGGACACTTAACAACTGACCAATTTAATCAGGCGCAGATGTGAGCATGGATTGATTTGATTTATTTTTCTATAATTTCTAACTAACTTATTAACATTAAATTTTAGCTGACAAAGCACTCAAGTCTGGTTATAATATCACTGCCTTTCCACAGTGAGTTTGATAAGAGCAAGCGGGCCCATCCTTCCAGTAATGAGATTCCCCCCCCCCCTCCCAAGGCTCTGCTTGGCTAGGAGATGAAGAGATACAGATTTTAGATGGAGGGCTGGAGATAGAGAATGCCCGATAGGCCTTAAATGTGAAAAACTTGAAACCTGTCCTGATTCTTGATAACAAATAAACAAACTGGCTTTCGGTGTGCCAAGACTGCGAGGGAGAAAGAGAAGCCTAACGTGCTGCGTGACTGGGAAATGACAGCACAGTCCAGACACTCCAGCTAATAGTCCCTTCAGCTCATTTAAAACCAGAACGTGGCCCAGCATTTCCCTAAGAATTAGATGGTAGTGAATTCCACCCTTGTGCGGAGTTTGTTAAAAAACTTGTCTAAAATAAAACAAGATAGCAGGTGCTGGAGTTGTTTTAATTAACTAAAATCATGTGTCTAACTGGTCTCTGCTGGCAACTGCTTCCTTAATACTAATGGGCAACTGTGTTAAATGCAGCTTAGAGACTCCACATCCTAGCATTACAGCAGCTGTGCTTAATGCAGCCACAGCAGCACCCAGGTCTGCACCTGTCTACGTTACCGTACTTACGATTTCCCACCAAGAGACATCTTAAGACACTGACTGCAAGGCATCTTCAAAATCCTATTTTCTTTCAATGCAACCATCCACAAACCATCATTTGAGGGCTGAGACCGTTTTATTTCCTTTTTACTGCTAATGTCAGCATTAAACAGACTGACCACAAAAATCACATCCAGTCAACACAAATTCAACAGCTTCAATATTTTCAGTAACCTGATTCCAGGATTTTTTTTTTAAGTGGCACAACTATGGTTAATGTTGCTGCTTCCGTGGGTTTGGATGAAGAATGTTTTGATTCTTCGGCACTCAAACAAGATACCAAGAGTTACAAATCAGAAAGAAAACAAACCATTTGCTGATTCTTCCCTTTCGTTGTCCTTATCCATTTACATTGTTACTTTCCACTGACTTCAATAAGACGTGGTCCCTGATCCACTTTGTTCCACTGATTCTCATAGTGCCAGTGGGGATATTCAAAGACATGAAAGGGACATTAACGTACACTTTATAGTATTGTTTCAGAACTGTTGAAAAAAGCTGCATTTCTTGTGATGTGGCTGTTGTACTTGTAGCAGTGTGAAAGGGTGGAGAGACAAAGAGGTGCAAGCAAACACTGAACGAGGGGTTATGACGCAGCAAAGAATTAGAGAAGACTGTGGGTGGTGCTTTCCCAAAAAATGGCAAATGCCAGGTTCTGAAGGAAAACCAGCGCCTTTCTCCCCAGAGAAACAGGCAGGTTTTCTCTCCAGATCTTATGACATTTTGCCATTTTAAGTGTTTAAGTGACCATCATTGTAAGGGGTGGGACCTAAAGATACCACAAGACTGGCTCCACAGAGCACCCTTTAAAAACAGCACACCGATCTCAAATTGATGTTGAAGACCCCCCCCCCCCATCCCTATTCACCGACATCGGGTCTCCGGGGCACCGCCCAGCTTCACCCCAATTGCCAACATCAGGGCATTAGCGTGCCAACCCCACCCCCAACATGAGCAAACCCATGCTATGGCATTGCCTAGAAGCCCTGCCTGCTGGCACCGACAGGGTGCCAGGGCACTGTCCTGCCATGTCCCTGACCACCTAGGGGGTACACTGCCCTCCCCACCCCTGGTGTGGTCATCACAAATGGTTTACATTTTTGGAAGCCAGGAGTGATTCTCTCCCCACGATGGTGGTGAAGGTGAGTGAGGGGGTGCGGGGGGGGGGGGGGGGGGGGGGGGGGGGTTGGGGGGGGGGGGGGGGGTTGGTGGTCAGTGACGTACAGCGTAAAGCCACTTTTGAATATTTAAATGTCTATTAATCCATGGTAATGGGGTGTGAACCTGATGATGTTGCAGGCAGGGGGAGGTGAAGATAGCATTCTGAGATCCCTCCCTCACAAATCCCGCTCTGGCCCCCTCGCAAGAGTTTCTGACCATAACGGGATTTGAGTTCACCGTGAACGTGGCCAGAAAATCTAACCCATGCATCTTGTATAATCTCACTTTTCTGCCACTTTCCCACACCCTTCAGCAGTTCCACCCCTTCTAGCAAATTCCTATCCCCTTTCGCACTAACTGATGTGCCTGACAGTGTTATTGCTGCAATAATGTCCAATGTACCAAAAGTAACCATGACTTTTATACTGATCCACTGTTAAATTTATATACCCTGAGGTTTATATGCTACATTTTACTGAATTTCAGAACGTTTGTAGAAGATAGACTGATGCTCCAAGATTTTGATTCTAATTGGTTGCTGATATCAGTCTAAAGCAAAACATTTCACAGAATGGAGTAAATAGATCTCCAGTGGGGACTTTAATGCCTCAGCACATAGTACAATAGAATGAAGTGGCACAGGAAGCTTTCACCGTACCCCTGCCACTCAATCAACCCTCTGAAAGCTCACAACATCTCGAATTAACAGTATTGTTTACAGCACAATGTGGGAAAAGCAGAAACACCGCCATGCATGGTAGTTGAAAAGTAAAAGTGGTATGTAAATGAGCAGCAGCTCTTGCTGCCACTGCCCACGCGGCCTGACTTGCTTTCAGACATTGGCTCCTCTGTTAATATGTGAACATGTCACTCAAGCTTGTGTGGCTTTTGCTACCAAATAAACCTGTTGGACTTTAACCTGGTGTTGTTAAACTTCTTACTCAGTTTGAACACATAGGAACCAGACAAGAGCTTTGCAGTGCTGGGAGAGCAAGGGTATGCCAGGTCTTCCCCAGCGCCTACGGGTGGTAAATATCTTTCTAAAATACATAAT
Organism: Mustelus asterias; assembly: GCF_964213995.1. NCBI lineage: Eukaryota > Metazoa > Chordata > Chondrichthyes > Carcharhiniformes > Triakidae > Mustelus > Mustelus asterias. The sequence continues at coordinate 33,289,858 of NC_135805.1, forward strand.
CAGTATATTTAAAAAATTAAAGATGACTACAAATTGGAATCTTAAAAATTCAGCTCAGAAAGAACTGCGTGGCTCAATTGATGTGGACTGGGGTAAGCACAGTGAGAAGTCTCACAACACCAGATTAAAGTCCAACACATTTATTTGGTACCACAAGCTTTTAGAGTCTCGCTCCTTCTTCAGGTGAGTGAAGAGTTGTGTTCACAAACAGGGCATACACAGACACAGACTCAATTTACAAGATAATGGTTGGAATGCGAGTCTTAACAGGTAATCAAGTCTTCACAGGTACAAACAATGCGAGTGGAGAGAGGGTTAAGCATAGGTTAAAGAAGTGTGAATCGTCTCCAGCCAGGACAGTTAGTGAGATTTTACAAGCCCAGGCAAGTCATGGGCGTCACAGATAGTGTGACATGAACCCAAAATCCCAAAGGAGGCCGTCCTCATTGAACCACGTCAAGCTGAGACAAAAACAGAAAATGCTGGAGAAACTCAGCAAGTCTGACAGCATCTGTGGAGAGAGAATGGAGCCAACGTTTCGAGTCTGGATGACCCTTGGTCAGAGCTGAAAGCAAAGAAACTCAGACAAGGTTTATAGTATGAGGGTCGGGGTAGGAGCTGTAATGGGACAAAGGAAATGTGAATGGTGATGATAAAGGCTGAGAAAGGTGCTAAAAGCGTCAAGCCGAATGCTGTCCAATCTGATTTCCACAAGCCACTGGAGTCATTTCATTGTTCAGATGCACTCCTAATTTACCTCTGCAACAGGTGGAATATCATTTGCCAAATAATTTTGGAATGACCTAGTCCAATAAATGACCGAGTCCAATAATTTTGCAAATCAGAGAAATAAACACCTTTTCTGTAATGTGGTCATTTTAAAGTGATTATTTTCAGTCAGTTTGAGCTAAGTGCTGTGATACACAAATAAGGGAGAAAAGCAGATGCGTGCCACCATGACACTGCTTGCAACATTCTTAAGAAGCACTGCACTCTTTCACTGATAACGTTCTCATTCAGCAACAGTATCAGGTCACAAGAGGAATTCCCTGAAGCCAAAAGGTATTACAGGCCACCTCCCTCTGTTTACAAAGACAGCTTCCACATTCTTTGAAACAATATATAGACAATGAAAATAGCAAGATATAGGGTGCATGCATTGAAGAAAGAAAACATCTACATGACAAAGTCATGTCATCATGTTAAAAGGAAATGGCAGATCATATTTTCCAATTCAGCAATGAACCGTCAAAAAGCCCCAGAACAAAGGATTCACACTTCCATCGCAGCCACTGACATATATATCTGAGAGCAAAGAACCACTGTTATAACACTACCGCAAGTCAAGACAAACACCTTTTAGCAAGGTACCGGCTGAAACAGGAGACTATTCACTAAGTGAATTCGTCCTCTTTTCCTGATGATAAACCCAGTATCTGGACACTTTTCCATAATCCAGAGCCACAATAATCCTTGAAGCTGCAATTTCTATCTAGATCAGCATTTGCCGCGTAACGTTTAACAGAATGCAGTTGACTGTCATAGCATTTTAATGTTTAAAGACAAAATCCTGTTTCTGTTCAAGTTTATTTCTGCAGTACTGGAATCTTGGGTCTGCCAATTTGGTTACTGTACCAAACAGAGGCTCATTGATGGCCATGGGCAAGATAATTTAACCTGTTTGAACCCAAGAGGAAGTGGTGAAATCAGGACTGACTTGTGACAATTTCAAATGCGTTCATACCTATTACCATTTGCTATTTTTTGTGAGGTTGCACAAATGTCACATTTACTGCGAGGTGACTGCACAATTATTGCTTTATGGAAATCCTCATGAGTAGAATTAAAACTGCAATCAATAACCTACTTATTGCATTGCCTCCACTGTACATCAACCTTGTACAAATAAACTGTATGTTTTCCTCCTCTTTTTTGTACATTGAATCTCATACAAAGATGAAGCCACCAACTGCTATAGTGGGATTTCCTCGCAGACTTTGAGAAGCATGAAAGATAGTTCCACTATTTGAAACCAGCAGCTCATTGAGCAGGGTACTTTGAACAGATACTAGTTCAGACAAATAATAATGAACACAAGATTGATGCTCTGTTGTTTATCAGACTCTGAAGTGTGAATTCATGAATTGACATTTAACTCCTTTGAGCAATGAGTATCCTTTACAACTTCACAAATTTCTTTGTTACAAATGTGTACAAGCGTAATTGTCAAATTCCAATTCTAAATTAAGCAAAATTTCAGCAATGTACAGAACCGTAAAACATTCCTTAATACACAGCCCTCATTCACCCGAAGTGAAACACTGGACATTTTGCTAGCTCAGCTACTCCAATGTTTGCCTGCTGAGTGGAAGGTAATGACATTGAACGCCCAGGGCTCGCTGTCCCCATTGCGAGGCAGCACTTCTCCCCTTCGCAAGCCAAGCTTTACCAGAGAGCAGGAGCAAGGAGTTTGAGAATGGAGAGGATGGGTAAAGACTCACACTGTCCACCCTCGTCCTTCCAAACCAGCTCGCATCATTCAAACTCTCCAAGCTTGGTGGCAAGCAAGCCCCATCAATGAAACGGGAGGACAGAAAAAATAGCAGAAAACATGGAAATCAAATTACCCCAAACTTTTTAAATCTAGTGCAGAATTACAGTTGCAGTCCTCAAAGCATTGATTGTGGTCATGATACATTTTACATTCCTCTTATCAAAAAATGATCTGCATTGATGAGCTATGGGTTGTCTGAGAATTGTGTGATGTGAATGTCAATTGTTGCTACCATCTCGCTGCTCAAATGTATGGCCTCTTACCTTATTACGCTTGAAATAAGCCCGTCTGCAAGCTGCAAAGCACTTCTCACTGCAGAAACTTTTCACCTCACTTCCCATGCTGAGGGAGTAACGCTTAATTCCCAGCTTCTGGCACCAAGCACAAACTATCTGCACATTTATCATTTCATCATCTGAAACACAGAAAAAACATGCAAACATCATGAGGAAAAGCACCATCCGTGTGGACTGACCAGCCCAATCCAATTGACTCTATTCCTGCAGAAGCTCTCTGCAACCATTCTGAATCATAACACATGCACTGTAACCTCTTCAGTATGGAAAGCTATTTTTTTAGAAATACCAGCTCTCTGATATTTTTTGAGCAGACCCAAGAAACTCTCAGCATCATTTCAGTACGGTATTTAGGGAGCAGAAACATAAGATACATAATTTGGATATGCGAAACATTTTTTATTACTGCTTTATAATGTTTTATCATTGTTGCATGCTTCAGGTAATTTTTTAAAAATTCTTTTATGGGATGAGGGCGTCGCTGGTTTGGCCAGCACCTTTTTGCCCTTCCCTAATCGCCCTTGAACTGAGTGGCTTGCTAGGCCATTTTAGAGGACATTTAAGAGTCAACCACATTGCTGTGGATCTGGAGTGACATATGGGCCAGACCAGTAAAGGTGGTAAATTTCCTTCCCTAAAGGAGGTTAGTGTTTTTATGACATTCGTTTCATGACTTTTAATATCAGATTTTTATGAAATGCAAATTTTATCAACTGCTGTGGTGGGATTTGAACCTGGGTTCTCAGAGCATCAACCTGGGTCTCTGGATTAGTAATCCAATGACAATACCACTATGCCACTGCCTCCCCTAGTTATTTATAACTATAGTGTTTTCTGGTTCAAGCATTTGTTTGTGATTATGTGGTTCTACTGTCATTCTATAATCCAGAAAATTTCAAAATCCGGATGTGTCATGATCCCAAGAATTCCAGACTGGAGGGGTCGCAGTATACATGTTTTTAAAACAATTTTGATGTAGGCAATGTGCTCCCATTCAACTTTTAGGGCCGAGTTATTCTGGAATATAGAGAAGAACTGAGTTGTGCGGTGCTAACGTAATGTCAAAACAACATTCCAGTGAGGACAAGAAGCAGAATCTTGTAATATATCCCACTCAATAATAATTTACAGAATCACCTTAGTTCACTAAAGCATCATTTCATTGGTTGTACATAAGCTTCTGAAATGTACAGTATAGGGAAAATTAATGACTACAAAATTCCTATATAAAATATCTACATAGGATGAAATGTAATGCTGCCTTTTGAGTCACAAATTATCCAAGTTAAAAATTCAACTGAGTTAAATCATGCTGAGAATATTAGCATATGACTATTTCAATGTATTCATAAGTAAGTCCACAGACTACCAAAGTCATTGGTCCATTTATTTCAAATGGGTTTGAAATAAATAGTAGAAGGAAGAATTTCTTACAAATCACTTTTAGGCACTTGAGCTTCCACACATCTGGGCTTTATTGAGGTGTTTCTTACGGAAGTTTATTATCGAGACTACTGTGTTATTAGAGGTGCTGCATTAAACTAAGGTCCTAAGATGTCAGCTCTCGCAGGTGTGCCTTAAGAAACCCACAGCGCTGTATGAAGATGTGTATGTGAATTTCTCCCGGTGTCCTGGCTAACATTTATCCCTCAACCAACATTACTCAAATAGATTATCTGGTCAATAACTCATTCCCGATAGCTTTGTGAAAATTAACTGCCATGTTTCCTACTTTATGACAGTGACTACACTTTGTTTGCCCTTCATTGCCTGTAAAGCACTTTGGGACATCCTGATAATAAGAAGGATGCTATAGAAATGAAAGTTCTCTCCTTTTCTGTGTGATAATACTGCATTATATCATTACATCCCATATGTGAAAGGGACTCAAAAACAGAAACTGCTGGAAAATCTCAGCAGGTCTGACAGCATCTGTGGAGAGAGAATAGAGCCAACGTTTCGAGCCTGGATGACTCTTCATCAGAGCTGAGGACAAAGAAAATCAGACAAGATTTATACTATGAGGGTTGGAGGCGGTGGGGGGGGGGGGGGGGTGTTGGAGGGGAGGGGAGCTGTAAAAGGACAAAGGGAATGTAAATGAGGATAAAGTCAGCTTGGAAAGGTGCTAGAAGTGTCCATTAAGAGATCAGAATGTGTGAATGGCAGAACAGAGGTACAGATGGTTAAGACAGTTGGGCTGAGGGGGTGGGTGGGTGGGGTGGGCAAGAAGGAGAGCAGGAATGGAGAAGTGGAAAAATGGAAGAGCGAAAGAAGGATGATAAAAATGGATAAACTGGATGAAAAGAAGCAACAGAATGAAATAAAATAAATGGAAATGGGGTGAAGGTGGAGGGGAGAGTTCATGCTCTGAAGTTCAGTCCAGCAGGCTGTAAAGTGCCCAATCAGAAGATGAGATGCTTTTCCTCCAGTTTGCGTCAGGGTTCGCTAGAACATTGCAAGAGGCCAAGGACGGACATGTGGACAGGAGAGCAGGGTGGTGTGTTGAAGTGGCAAGTGACAGGAAGGTCTGGGTCCTGCTTGTTGACGGATCGAATGTGCTCAGCAAAACGGTCACCTTGTCTATGCTTGGTCTCTTTGATGTAGGATAGACCACATTGGGAGCAGTGAATGCAATAGACCAGACTGAAGGAGGTGCATGTGAACATAAGAAAAGTGACCTATTTGTGAAGCAATATATGAACATACAAAATTAATAAGCAGGAGAAGACCAATTAGCTCATTAAATCTGCCCATCAACCATTCTGAACGAAGCATCTTGGTTTAATCACTTCTTCCATCCACCAATCCTCTGTTGTCATCCTTTTATTTCTTCAAAACCCAAGGTGTCAGTCCTTGACCTAGTAACACCTATGGTACAAAGGTCACATCCTACGTGTGCGACAGTTGTAGAATGAGGTGAGATTGCAGGTGCAGCAAGCAATTAGAAAGTATAATGGAATGTTAGCTTTTATCGCAAGAGGATTTGAGTACAGGAGTAGCAAAGTCTTGCTTCAATTATGTGGAACCTTGGTTATACTACATCTAGAGTAATGTGTGCAGTTTTGGTCCCCTTACCTTAGGAAGGATATTATTGCCAAAGAGGCCAATTGCCAATGAAGGTTCACTAGACTTGTTCCTGGGAAGGCAGGACTAGCCCATAAAGAGACTTTGGGGAAACTGGATCTGTATTCTCTAGAGATTCAAGAATGCGAGATGATCTCATTGAAACCTACAAAATCCTTAAAGGGATAGATAGGGTGGATACAAGTAAGATGTTTCCCCTGAACCAGCAGACACAATTTCATAATAATGGGTAAGCCACTGAGATGAGGAGAATTGTTTTTACTCAGAGGGTTGTGAATCTTTGTGATTTACTACCCCAGAGGGCTGTGGAAGCTCAGTATGTTTAAAACAGAGATTGACAGAATGTTTAAAACAGAGATTGACAGAATTCTAAATACCAATGACCTAAAGGAATATGGGGACACTGTGGAGAAAAGGGCATTGAAGTGGATGATCAGCCATGATTGTAGTGAATGGTGGAGCAGACCATGAGAGAGAATTATAGAAGACAATTGGTATGATCAAAATGTGAAATCAAATTGATGCTGGAAATTACTGTAAAGGATGTATGTTTTTTTTCCATCATCCCCACCAAGATATGTGTCAATGTATCAGCATCGTGGTTCTAAAATTGCATCCTTTGGCAATTACATTGTTCAGCCAGTTGCATTGTTAAAGTCAGGTAATGACAATTGGCACAACCTCCAAGAGAGTATAAATGGACACAGCTGGGAGTGGGGAAGCAGAGGTGACTTACTGTACTGAGCTGTTCTGAGAATAAACTTGCTTCAGATAAAAGGCAAGTTTCAGACTTATTCCTTCACCATATACTATTAATGGAATTAACAATCTGCACATGAAAATGATTTATGAATGATTAACCAAAGCAAGGATGATAGAAATCATTGCTTATAGAAATGCTACAGTGCAGAAGGAGGTCATTTGGCCCATCAAGTCTGCACTGACAACAATCCCACCCCCAGGCCCTATCCTCGTAATCCCACATATTTACCCCACTAATCCCTCTAACCTAGGCATCCCAGAACACTAAGGGGCAATTTAGCATGGCCAATGCACCTAACCCACACACGTTTGGACTGTGGGAGGAAACCGGAGCACCAGAGGAAACCTACGCAGACAAGGGGAGAACATGCAAACTCTATACACACAGTGAAACCAAGCCAGGAATCAAACCCAAGTCCTTGGAGCTCTGAGGCAGCAGTGCTGACCACTGTACTACCGTGCCGACCCTATTTAAACAATGATAAAGCTTGGGATATCAAGAAAAGTTAAGTATTTAGTGCTGGCATTTTAATGCATTACGGTAGACAGTGTCGCATCAAACCATGCACCCACTGCTGTAGTCAGCAGCTATAGTCAATTCACTGTGTGCAGGTTTCCAACAAGCTGCATTCAGAATCCATGTCGAACAGCGGTCAATAAATGATTTGACTACATACTTACAATTAAATGTTTTTTATAATGTCATACCAATTTCAAGTCCATTTCATCCCCTCTCTCACTGCATCCCCCGTCCATGCCCCTGAACAATGTGCGAGTTGTTAAAGGTGAATGTATATTGGCCTGTGTTTGAATCTGTTGACACATCACCAGTTTCATGCACTCTCACTATTCCCTTTTCATCCTACTTTGTCTATGTGGGCCATCAACGCACAACCCTTCACGGAAAAAGTTATCAGTTCAGTCAATGGGATTACAATCCGGTGAGGATTCTGCAATCAGGCACACCCAGTGGGAGGCAGAGCTTGCAGGTAGTGACATTTAGGAGATTTGCCAGGATGCAGCTTTGAATTTTCCATTCACTGATTTTAACAATCAGAAAGTCATGAGCTGCGTGCTGACCATTTGCTGAAGTATACTGGCTCAGGTCACCGGATTGCAAAAGCAGCTTTGGTATGTATTCAGATGATGCGTCAAGATGCTCAGAACTTCAGTCGTTTGATCTTCCTAAAGTGACAGAGCTCCTATAACTTGTTCAAAGTGGCGGAAAAAGACAAAGTTGATGCGAGTGACCTGACCATTGACACTTGACACGCCATAACATTCAAGGCTCTGGGCCAAGTGCTGGTAAATGGGATTAGGTGGGAGGTCAGGTGTTTCTCGCCTGTCGGTGCAGACTCGATGGGCTGAAGGGCCTCTTCTGCACCCTATGATTGAGCAGCAGACTCAAAATCAAAGAGAAAATGCCAAAATTCTGGTTCTGCAATGGAAGTGATAATTCTCAATGGGTGAACTTGACCACTTCCTGCTTGAACTACTGGATGGAGCACTTTTATTTTAGAGAAAAGCAGACGTGAGGAGTTGGGAGATGAGGGCCCTCCTCTGCAGGAGGAATTTGAGATAAATTGTACTGTGCAATTTTTTGCTGAGCAGTACTGTTCATCATCATGCTTAAAGTATAGAACAACTGCACGGGTGACCTGTCCACAACTCCAGAAGCACATCAATGATTCTATTCCATGGAGAATAGAATTATCACTATCACCCTAACTATACTCAATTCCATTTTCCAACAGATTTGATAAGGTGCCACCTAAAAGGTCACCACAGAAGACAAAGCTCATGGTGCTCGGGGTAACATATTGGCATGGATTGACAAAACAGAGAGTAGAATTTAAAAGGGTTCTGCATGGTGGTGAGACGCGTATAATCCAGTGGGAGGATGGCAGTCATAATGATCACGCCTTCCCACCTCTACCCAATCAAGTCCACATCGGAAAGTTCTGTGGGCAGCATTGCATTCAATTGAAGTTGGCAATTAAGGCAGCAAGACTTGGACAACATTCAGGCTTGGGTTGATAAGCGGTAGCAACCTTCTTGCCACAGAAGTGCCTAGCAATAGCCATCTTCCCATGACATTGAGTGATTTTATCATATTTGAATCCAACACTACCAACAACCATTGACACAAAATTGAACTGGACTAGCCACATAAATATTGGGGCTACAAGAGCAGTTCAGAGGCCTTGAAACCTGCAGTGAATAACTCACCTCCTGACACCCCACGGCTCGTCCAACATCTACAAAGCACAAGGCAGGTAACATCCTGACTAGGAACTATATTGCCATTCCTTGACTGCTCGCTGGGCCAAAATCCTGGAACTCCCTCCCTAACAGCACTGTGGGTGTATCGACACCATGTGGACAGCAGAGGTTAAAGAAAGCAGCTCACCACCACCTTCTCAAGTGCAATTATGGATGGGCAATAAAGGCTGGCCTAGCCTAACATCCCATGAACGGAAAATTTTAAAAAAGCCGGGCTCGGAGGACCACCAGAGGAAATGTGCAGCAGTGTCAAGCTGATGGAATTTACAAGTGCAATGGCAATCCATTAATCATTGGCTCTATTATTAAGACCTGGGCCAGCGTTTCGGTAGACGCTTTTTCAGCAGCCTGCTTAGTTAGGCCGAGTTGGTCAGATTGCAGCCTTGGTCATATGGCACCGAGGTATGAATATGACTCATTGCGCCAGCCACAGCCAAGCACCTACACTCAACATGTTAACCTGCCTTCCCTCTTTTCAGATGCTGACAGGCCTGCTCTGTATTTCTGATTTCTAGCGGGATCTTCTGGTCCCGCAGTTGTCAACAAAATCGGTTGAATGCGCCCCTTGCTGCTGGGGAACCATCGGCGGGATCCAAGGATCCTGCCGGTGTGAACAGCTGGAAAGTTTGGGCTACAGTCTATTTCTCTGCATCTTGACATGAGCTTTGCTGCTCATTAAGAGTGGGGCAATGTGAAAGGTCTTGTCTTGGCTGATAAGGTATTTTGACTTAAATACAACCAGAGGTGCTAGATAAAGAAACCTAGCAATAGGATTATAGAACTGCAAGGCTTGCGAGAATTTATAAAGACCAGTTTTTAGCTCCACTTAAGAGTCAAATGGCAATTTCCATATTTAATAGCAGGCCTGTAGTCTGAGGGATATTCTACACATTTAAAGTTTTTAGTTTATTTAATAGTGTCACAAGTGGACATTAAGAAAGAGGATGTGTTGGAAATTTTGAATAGCATCAAGATAGATAAGTCGCTGGGACCGGATGGGATGTACCCAGGTTACTGTGGGAGGCGAGGGAAGAGATTGCAGGGCCTCTGGCGATGATCTTTGCGTCGTCAATGGAGACGGGAGAGGTTCTGGAGGATTGGAGGATTGCGGATGTGGTTCCTACATTCAAGAAAGGGAATAGGGATAGCCCAGGAAATTACCGACCGGTGAGTCTAACCTCAGTGGTTGGTAAGTTGATGGAGAAGATCCTGAGGGACAGGATTTATGAACATTTAGAGAAGTTTAGTATGCTCAAAAGTAGTCAGCATGGCTTTGTCAAAAGCAAATCGTGCCTTACAAGCCTGGTGGAGTTCTTTGAAAATGTGACTAAACACATTGACGAAGGTAAAGCGGTAGATGTGGTTTACATGGACTTCAGCAAGGCGTTCGATAAGGTCCCTCATGCAAGACTTCTCGAGAAAGTGAGAGGGCATGGGATCCAAGGGGCTGTTGCCTTGTGGATTCAGAACTGGCTTGCCTGCAGAAGGCAGAGAGTGGTTGTAGACGGGCCTTTTTCTGAATGGAGGTCAGTCACCAGTGGAGTGCCCCAGGGATCTGTTCTGGGACCCTTGCTGTTTGTCATTTTCATAAATGACCTGAATGAGGAAGTGGAGGGATGGGTTGGTAAGTTTGCCGATGACACGAAGGTTGGTGGTGTTGTGGATAGGTTGGAGGGATGTCAGAAGCTGCAGTGTGACATAGATAGGATGCAAGACTGGGCGGAGAAGTGGCAGGTGGACTTCAACCCGCATAACTGTGTAGTGGTCCATTTTGGCAAGTCAAATGGGATGAAGGAGTATAATATCAAGGGTAAGACTCTTAGCAGTGTAGAGGATCAGAAGGACTTTGGGGTCCGGGTTCATAGGACTCTTAAATCGGCCTCGCAGGTAGAGGAGATGGTTAAGAAGGCGTATGGTGTGCTGGCCTTCATCAATCGAGGGATTGAGTTTAGGAGTCAGGAGATAATGATGCAGCTTTATGAGACCCTTGTCAGACCCCACTTGGAGTACTGTGCTCAGTTCTGGTCGCCTCATTACAGGAGGGATGTGGAAATGATTGAAAGGGTGCAGAGAAGATTTACAAGGATGTTGCCTGGATTGGTTGGCAAGCCTCATGAGGATAGGCTGAAGGAGCTCGGTCTTTTCTCCTTGGAGAGACGAAGGATGAGAGGTGACCTGATAGAGGTGTACAAGATGTTGAGAGGTATAGATCGGGTGAATTCTCAGAGGCTTTTTCCCAGGGCTGAAATGGCTGCTACGAGAGGACACAGGTTTAAGGTGCTGGGGAGTAGGTACAGAGAAGATGTCAGGTGTAAGTTTTTCACTCAGAGGGTGGTGGGTGAGTGGAATCGGCTGCCGTCAGTGGTGGTGGAGGCAAACTCGATAGGGTCTTTTAAGAGACTTCTGGATGAGTACATGGGACTTAATAGGATTGAGGGTTATAGGTAAGCCCATATATAAGCCTAGGTAGGTAGGGACATGACTGGCGCAACTTGTGGGCCGAAGGGCCTGTTTGCGCTGTATTTTTTCTACGTTCTATGTTCTAAGTAGGCTTACATTAATACGCAATAAAGTTACTGTGAAAATCCCCTAGTCGCCACACTCTGGCGCCTGTTCGGGTACATCAAGGGAGAATTTTAGCATGGCCAATGCACCTAACCAGCACGGCTTTCGGACTGTGGGAGGAAACTGGAGCGCCCGGAGGAAACCCATGCAGACACGGGGAGAATGTGCAGACTCTGCACAGACAGTAACCCAAACTGGGAATCGAACCCGGGTCCCTGGTGCTGTGAGGGAGCAGTGCTAACCACTGTGCCACCGTGCCATGTAAAAGCATCCAGAGAAAACACACACAGGCACAACACATTAACATACATATAAACACATGTAATATATTAATATATACCGAGCAGACAGAATCCGTTAACACATACATAAAATCTGTTAAGATGCACACCCCCACACATCAACTGTCACTTGTGCAAATTAATATTTTTTAATAAATACATGCTGGATGGAGCTGGAGGCAAAAATAATATTTCATCCCAAAGCCATTGTTATAATCCCCATTCAAATACTTGAGCTAACGAATGTAATTGCTCCCATTTCTCATAATTCCCACCTTGTGTAAGATCAGATGGCTAATCAGCAAAGCACACGAAACGGAGAACAATCATGTAGGTAATGGGTATTCCCGATGTATGTAAAATAGCTCCGTTCCCAAAACAATCCCTTCTTTTAGTCAAACAGCTGCTTAACAGCAATTCATTTGCCTTACCCAGGTGGTTACAATTAAACAGCATGGACTCTGTCACAGTGGAGGTACTGTAGAAGAAATATATTCCGTCATGAGTTCACAGACTGCAGGCCTGCTATTAAAAATAGAAATTGCAATTTTGGCCCGAAGTAGGTACAGTTTTCAGCTAAAACATGGTCTTGATAAATCCGAGCATTGCTTGCAGCCCTTACAATCCTATTGCTAGATTTTCTTTTATCTATCACCTCCAGCTGTTTTAAACAGACAAAACATCTCATCAGCTGAGACCTTTCACACTTCCCCAATACTAGTCAGTGGCAAAGCTCATCTGACGGTGCAGCAAAAAAAAAAGGAAAGGCTGTAAATGCTGGAAATTAGAAATAAAAATAGAAAATGCTGGAAATGCAGAACAGGCCTGTTAGCATCTGAGAAGCTTCAGACTAAAGGAATGACCCTTTAGAACTGAGATGAGGAGGAATTTCTTCAGCCAGAGGGTGGTGAATCTGTGGAATTCATTGCCACAGAAGGCTGTGGAGGCCAGGTCATTGAGTATATTTAAGACAGCGATAGATAGGTTCTTGATTGGTAAGGGGATCAAAAGTTAAGGGGAAAAGGTGGGAGAATGGGCTTGGGAAACTTATCAGCCATGATTAAATGGCGGAGAAGACTCGATGGGTCAAATGGCCTAATTCTGCTCCTGTACCTTATGGTCTTATGTTGGGTGTAGGTCCTTTGCTGCTGCTGGCTCAATAGGCAGTGACTTTACCTCTTGAGTCACACGGCTGTGGGTTCACATCACACTTCAGGGACATAAATATATTTTCCTTCTGATTGATTCTTCTTAGTCCCCCAGTATCTAAGAATCTAACAGCATAAAAGGAGACAATTCTGCCCAACATGCCTTTGCCAACTCTCTGAAAGAGATAGAGGCTGAGATTTTCTTGTCCCGTGTTGACGGGACCCCTATGGGAGAATGGGCCCGGCCAAAACCTATTGGCTTTCAGTGGGAGCAGACGACCCCGGCGCTGGGCAGGGCTGGAATATCCACGGGTGGCACGGTGACACAGTGGTTAGCACTGCTGTCAAAACAGCGCCAGGGATCCAGGTTCGATTCCAGCTTTGGGTCACTGTCTGTGTGGAGTTTGCACATTCTCCCCGTGTCTGTGTGGGTTTCCTCCGGGTGCTCCGGTTTCCTCCCACACTCCAAAGATGTGCAGGTTCGGTGGATTGGCCATGCACGGGGTTATGGCGATGGGGAAAGGGGGTGGGCCTGGGTAAGATGCACTTTGGGAGAGTCAGTGCAGAATCGATGGGCCGAATGGCCTCCTTCTGCACTGTAGGGATTCTACAGATTCAAAGAGTCAGCTTTAGTATAGCAGTTTTACTCTAACCTCAGAGTCTGAGTGTTATCGGTTCAAGCCACCAATCCTGAGTTCAGAACACAGAATCTAGGCAGATACTACACCGCTATACTGTAGGTGTGCTACTTGGTCAGAATTACTGGCTTTCAGATAAGATGTTGAACCAAGTCTGCTCTCTTGGGTTGATGTAAAGAACCCCATGGCAGTGTTCTCCTGGTGACCTGGCCAATATTCATCCCTCAACCTACAAATGATTTTGGTCATTTGACTCACCAGCTTGTACAGTCTTGTCCCTTTGTGTGATTCAATGTGAGTCAACCAAACCCAATAGCTAGATTTCAACCTTGAACACACTCTGAAACAGGCAATTCCCTCTCAAGTATATTTTTAATATATTGGTGTAATTTATATTTTTTGTTCTAGCACCATCCCCACTCTCGCATACATCTATGCAACCGCACATTTGACGGAATGAGTGAACGTTTTGGGACATCCTACCCTAGGTCAAGAGTATAACCTGGCTGTGTTCCACTGACAATTAATGTATTGTGTTTTACTGCCCCTGTATATATTATGTTCAAATAGTCATTCCACTTAACATTTCTTAAACATCCTATCTTCTATGACATTAACTAAAATGTTTATCAATTTATAGATAATGATCCCCCTTTTTTGAACCACCTATAATTATAACAGAGAGAGGCAGGTACAATGCAGAACACAAGAGCCAGCCAGAAATCTACACATAATCTGCTACCTAAGCGTTGACAGTTCGTGGTGTGTGAGAAGATGTAAAGGCCTGATGTTATTTGCTTCCAGTTTAAAATCTTCTAAAAGCGCTCCATCAAGGTATTATTCTTCAAAGGCAGCCACCAGCAGCCGTCCAGGTTTAAACTATAATTATTATCCATTAGAGTCAAGCAGAAGCACATCTTTTTCCCCTCCCCTTCCCAACATCACAAACTGGATAATAGTTGATCCACTAGAATGAGGGCGGCATGTTGGCGCAATGGTTAGCACTGCTGCCTCAAAGCGCCAGGGACCCGGGTCCAATTCCGGCCTTAGGTCACTGTCTGTGTGGAGTTTGCACATTCTCCCCGTGTCTGCGTGGGTTTCCTTCGGGTGCTCCTGTTTCTTCCTATCCTCCAAAGATGGGCAGGTTAGGTGGATTGACCATGCTAAATTGCCCCTCAGTGTCCAAAGATGTATAGGATTTGCCATGGATAACCCTGCACATGATTAGCCATGTGCAGGGTTATGGGGATAGGGTGAAGGGGAGGGCCTGGGTGGGATACTCTTTCAGAGGGTCAGTGCAGATTTGAAGGGCCAAAGGGCCTCTTTCTGCACTGTAGGGATTCTATGGAGTTGCCCCAATAATGCTAAACCTGTACTTTGTATTAAAACCATACCAAATCAATTGGGTTCTAGATTGTATTACCATTTTGATTTTCAATTGTCACAAAAATAGCACAATTAAAAATAAGAAAAAAAGGAGATGCTGCCATGTTGAGTGGTGCATCATTGCCTGAGACACTTCCAGAGATGGTTCTGGAGAAGAAGCTGTTTAGTGTGATCATCCTTCTGAACTCCTGTTTTGATGATACAGACTAAATTTCATGTGGAGAGACGATCACAATATAACGAGGGGTTTTATGGAAGGAACTAAACAAAAACACACATTTCTCTTGAAACTGGTGATTATAGCAAACAGCTTCTACGAATATTTTAGGACTGAATCAAAATAAACATAGGGGGAAGCAAATAAACCCTTGAAAGGATTAATACAGTGGAACACAAAATACATCAAGTCACATCCTGCATGGAACCTTAACAGATTAGCCCATTGGACTAAATACCCATTCTATATATCCAGACATGAAGAGGATTAAGACAACTGCATTAGTACATATGGCAACATAACACTGGATTAACCTTTTTAAAAATCCTGCACTGACCAACACGCTCTGAAATTCCTGTCACTTTTAATGCTCAAACTAGTTGAGATTTCTCTATGTCACGATTTTTATTTTCATACAGCAGTGATAAAGAGGTGTAAGAGGCACAGGTTGCGAGTCAGAAATAAAAATGGAAACTGTTGGAAGTGGATAGCCAGTCAGACAGCAGTTTAGAAAGGCTCAATCTAAAAAGCTAAGCTAACTTTATCTGCCAGTTGCTATCTCCTCTGCTGTCTCCTCCACAGAGACTTACAAATCTTACTGCTTTTACTCTCACAAGATTCTCTGCACATAATAAATATTAAAAACAAGGCAAAATCCTGATGCACATCGCCTCTGACCTGGATTATCAACAACAACTGAATTGCAAATAATATCTCCACTTACACCCATACAGATCATGCCAGTGACTGGATTTGATTCGCGCCTCAAGTCACTGTCTGTGTGGAGTTTGCACGTTCTCCCCGTGTCTGCGTGAGTTTCTTCTGGGTGCTCCGGTTTCTTCCCACACTCCAAAGATGTGCGGGTTAGGTGGATTGGCCATGCTAAATTGCCCCCTGGTGTCAGGGGGATTAGCTATGGTAAATGCATGGGGTTACGGGGATAGGGTTCTGGGTGGGATTGTGGTCGGTGCAGACTTGATGGGCAAATGGCCTCCTTCTGCACTGTAGGGATTCTATGATTCTATGATCACTCACTAGGGGACATGTACCACTGTTCCTTCGTTGTTGCTGAGTCAAGATTTTAAAATACCTCACTGAGCACCATCACCATAAGGACTGCAGTTGTTCAAGGTGATGACCCACCATCACCATCACCCACCCCAAAAACAAATGAAAACAGACAGGACTCAGTACTTAAGCAAATCCCAGGGCAAGAATGAGACCATTTAAACCAGTTTATGTGACTGCCGTCCACACAAGCTGTTCATCCCCCAATTTTTGGAAATGCTAATATCCTTTCGTGATGTTCCCTGGGTGAAAAAAAAGTGCTATCAAATGGCACAGTGGTTAGCACTGCTATCTCACATCGCCAGGGATCCAGGTTCAATTCTGGCCTTTGGTGACTGTCTGTGTGGAGCTTGCACATTCTCCCCGTGTCTGCGTGGGTTTCCTCCAGTTTCCTCCCACAGTCCAAAGGTTAGGTTGACTGGCCATGCTAAATTGTCATAGAGTCATAGAGGTTTACAGCATGGAAATAGGTCCTTCAGCCCAACTTGTCCATGCTGCCCCTTTGTTTTTAACCACTAAGCTAGTCCCAATTGCCTGCGTTTGGCCCATATCCCTCTACACCCATTTTATCCATGTAACTGTCTAAACGCTTTTTAAAAGACAAAATTGTACCCGACTCTACTACTACCTCTGGCAGCTTGTTCCAGACACTCACCACCCTCTGTGTGAAAGAATTGCCTCCTGGACCCTTTTGTATCTCCCCTCTCACCTTAAACCTATGCCCTCTAGTTTTAGACTGCCCCACCTTTGGGAAAAGATATTGACTATCGAGCTGATCTTTGCCCCTTATTATTTTATAGACCTCTATAAGATCACCCTAAGCCTTCTACTCTCCAGGGAAAAAAGTCCCAGTCTATCCAGCCTCTCCTTATAACTCAAACCATCAAGTCCTGGTAACATCCTAGTAAATCTTTTTTGCACTCTTTCTAGTTTAATAATATCCTTTCTATAATAGGATGAGCAGAACTATACCTTGGCCTTACCAATGTCTTGTACAACTTCAACAAGATGTCCCAACACCTGTATTCAATGTTCTGACCAATGAAAACAAGCATGCTGAATGCCGTCTTCACTACTCTGTCCACCTGTGACTCCACTTTCAAGGAACTATGAACCTGTACCCCCAGATTTCTTTGTTCTATAACACTCCCCAACGCCCTATCATTAACTGAGTAAGTCCTGTCTTGGTTCGATCTACCAAAATGCATCACCTCGCATTTATCTAAATTAAATTCCATCAGCCATTCGTCAGCCCACTGGCCCAATTGATCAAGATCCCGCTCCAATCCTCGATAATCTTCTTCACTGTCCACTATGCCACCAATCTTGGTGTCATCTGCAAACTTACTAACCATGCCTCCTAAATTCTCATCCAAATCATTAATATAAATGACAAATAACAGTGGACCCAGCATCGATCCCCGAGTGTCCCAAGATGAACAGGTTAGGGGAATTAGCGGTATAAATATGTGGGGTTACGGAGATAGGGTCCGGGTAACATGTTCTGTCGGAGAGTTGGTGGAGACTCTATGGGCTGAATGGCCTCCTTCTGCACTGTAAGGATTCTATGGTTCTATGACATATCTCAACATTTCTCCTCAACCGTTCCAGCTGTCTTTAAGCCAAATGACCCCAAATCAACTCTACTTACAGTATTCCAATTCAGGAATCACACTACACCCTCTGGTTATTACATTTTTCCATTATTATTAAAGGATAACTTCAATCGAGATTATTCATTTGATAGTTTTGCTGAGGGGAGAGGGATAAGCTAGGGAACCTGAAGCCAGGCAGCCTTACATTGGTGGTGGTAAAATTATTGGAAACCGTTATCAGAGACAAAGTAAACTTTCATTTGGAAAGACATGGGTTACTCAAGGAGAGCGAGCATGAGTTTATTAATTTTGAGTCTGACTAACTAGACAGATCAAGGTTTCATTGTGGACATTTTATATCTGGACTCTCACATGGAATTTGATAAAGTGTCATGCTTCTTAAGAAGACGGAAGACCATTGAATTAAGGGAAAAGTGGCAGTGGGGATACAAATTTAGTTCAATGACAGGAAGCCAGGTTTGGTGGTGGATGGATATTTTTTCAAACTGAGAGGCAGTGTGGAGTGATGTTTGCCAAAGATCAATTTAAGATCCATACAGTTTTCAATTCTTATTAACTTCTAGACTTATATAGCGAACAACATTGTCAAGTTTGCAGATAATACAAAACTTGGCAATATAGCAGTTAGTGATAAATATATTTGATGTATCTTGTATATATCTTGTATATACTTCATCATTATGAAGTGCTTCGAAAGGCTAGTCATGGCACGAATCAATTCCAGCCTCCCAGGCTGCCCGGATCCACTACAGTTTGCCTACCGCCGCAACAGGTCCACAGCAGACGCCATCTCCCTGGCCCAGCACTCAACCCTGGGACACCTAGATAACAAGGACACCGATGTCAAACTCCTATTTATTGACTAAAAGCTCAGCCTTCAATACTATCATTCCCACGAAACTCATCTCCAAACTCCGTGGCCTGGGCCTCGGCTCCTCCTTCTGCGACTAGATCCTGAATTTCCTAACTCACAGACCACAATCAGTAACGATAGGCAACAACACCTCCTCCACGATCATCCTCAACACCGGTGCCCCACAAGGTTGTGTTCTCAGCCCTCTAAATTCCTCATACACCTATGACTGTGTGGCCAAATTCCCCTCCAATTCAATTTTCAAGTTTGTTGACGACACCACCAAAGTGGGTCAGATCTCAAACAATGATGAGACAGAGAACAGGAATGAGATAGAGAATCTGGTGAACTGGTGCGGCAACAATAATCTCTCCCTCAATGTCAACAAAATGAAGCAGATTGTCATCGACTTCAGGAAGTGTAAAGGAGAACATGCCCCTGTCTACATCAACGGGCACGAAGTAGAAAGGGTCGAGAGTTTCAAGTTTTTAGGTGTCCAGATCACCAACAACCTGTCCTGGTCCCCCCATGCCGACACTATAGTTAAGAAAGCCCACCAACGCCTCTACTTTCTCAGAACACTAAGGAAATTTGGCATGTCAGCTACAACTCTCACCAACTTTTACAGATGCACCATAAAAAGCATTCTTTCTAGTTGTATCACAGCTTCGTATGATTCCTGCTCTGCCCAAGACTGCAAGAAACTAAAAAAGGTCGTGAATGTAGCATAATCCATCATGCAAACCAGCCTCTCATCCATTGACTCTGTCTATACTTCCCGCTGCCTCAGCAAAGCAGCCAGCATAATTAAGGACCCCACGCACCCCAGACATTCGCTCTTCCATCTTCTTCCATCAAGAAAAAGATACAAAAGTCTGAGGTCACATACCAGCCGACTCAAGAACAGCTTCTTCCCTGCTGCTGTCAGACTTTTGAATGGACTTACCTTGCATTAAGTTGATCTTTCTGTGCACCCTAGCTATGACTGTAACACGACATTCTGCACTCTTTTGTTTCCTTCTCTATGAACGGTATTTTTTGTCTGTATAGCGCGCAAGAAACAATACTTTTCACTGTATGTTAATACATTTGACAACAATAAATCAAATCAAATATAGAGATATTTTGTAGACTCTTGAGAATGACATATACAGATGATGAAATGAGCAGTAACATGGCAGATGAAGCTCAATGCAGAGAAATGTAAAAGTGACGCACTTTAGGGGGACTAATATGAAAATACATATATAGTAAAATCTTTATTATCCAGCATGCATGGGGAAAGGATGGTGCTAGTTAATCAAAAATACCCGTTAACAGAGAACTCCATTTGTCAAAAGAATATAGCTCAATACTTGGAGCATGAGCTAACATGCAAGTACTCAAGAAGTAAAGAACAGTATTTTTTTGACTCCTAATCTTCAAAGGTTCATTAAAATATAAATTAAAATATAGAATAATATAGTATGCAGGTAGGATTTCCAGATAACTTCTGGTTGGTAAAGTGACAATTCATGTGAGGGGAATATCGGAAATTCAGGTTAGTAGAAAATTCCAGTTGGGAAAGTGCTGGGTAACACAAAGTTTACTGTATTATAAATAACATCACTTCGGAAAGTGTAATTGAACAGAAAGACCTTGGTGTCAAATCCTTAAAGGTGGCAGGGCAAGCTGATAAAGTGCTTTGAATTTATCAATAAAGGCATGGAATATGAAATCACAGAGATTTCTAGAACCTTGTAAGTTACTGGTTAAGCCTCAGCTGGATACTATGGAAAATTCTGGGCACCACACTTCAGGCAAGGGGTAAAGGTCTTAGACAGGGTGTATGATATTTACCCAGGATGTTACCAGGGATGACGGATTTCAGTGTTGAGGAGAGGTTGGAAACATTAGGCCTGCTTTCCTTGGAACATAGAGGTTAAGAGGTCACCTAATAGAAATTTTTAAGCTGATGAGAGGTTTTGATAGATAAACTGTTCTCCCCGGATCAATAACAAGGGGACATAGATTAATAATAATTTGCTGAAGGCCTGAAAGGGAGATGAAGATAACTGTTAGAATCTAAAATGCTCCATCAGAAGAAGTGGAGGAAGCTGATAATTTAAAAAGGGACTTGGCAGATGCTTGACGATGAGGAACTGACAAAAATACGAAGCACGACTGTTCTTTCCAAGAGACAGCGCAGGTATAATGGGCCAAATAGTCTCCTTCAATGCTGAAAGTTTCTAGGAATTTATAAATACTGTTCTATATTTACAGCTTACAAAGTCAGCCTGATTGACTATTTCTGTGCAGACAACAATGCCTTGTTCCATGTGATACACTGTGTAGGACACAAACAAAAAAATACATCTAATGTACAATAACATGCTTTGACAGGGTAGAGTGAGAGTGTTTTACCTTATGCTGGAAAAAGTTATCTTATTGTATGTTGTTCTGATATATTTCTAGATCAGAATTTAAAAGTTTGGTCACATTTTAATTGGGTTACTTTGACAGCCACTTTGAGATGGGTAGAAATCAAGGGTGGGATTTTCTGACTCTTCTCACTGTTGGGACCTTGCAGTCCCGCTGAAGGTTACCCCCGGCAGTGAGATGAGCGAGCCACGTAAAACGCTGTAATCATTGGCAAAACTGGAAGATCCTGCTGGCGGGAAATGACGAGTCACCTCCACTGCTGGAAAACATGGCACGGAGGTGAAATCCCGCCCCAAATCTAAATACATGACAGGGAGCTAGTGTACGCTTGGAGAAGCAGAAGACACGACTCACTGACTGTCTCATGCTGCAGTCTAGGGAATAAGCAATTGTCCCAGCTGGGGTGAGAGTCAACTGTTGTTATGCATTGTATAAAATTGCCACAACACTATCAATTACCTTAGTGCTGCGTAATGATCTCTCATATGATTATCTAAAGCTGATAGGGAAAGAAAATTTGCATTTGCAGAGAACCATTCATATCCGCAGGATGTCTCAAAGGTGGCACAGCCAATGTGAACACACAGATTTATGAATGTATGAATTAGGAGCAGGAGTAGATGATCCAGACCCTTGACACTGCTCCACCATTCAGTAAGATCATGGCTAATCTGATTATGGCCTCAGCTCCACATTCCGACTGCTAAATTTCAACTCCCTTGTTAGTCAACAATCTATCTACCTAGGGCTTCCTTCAATTGCCCTGCTTCCACCCTCTTGGGGACAAAAGGTTTCAAAGATTCTTGACCCTCAGAGAAAAAAAATCTTCTAATCTCCATCTTAAATGTGAGACTCCTTATTTTTAAACTGCGTCCTCTAGTTCTCGTTTCTCCTAGAAGGGGAAACATCCTTTCCACATCCACCCTGTCAAGTCCCCCTCTCAATCTTCTAAACCTCCAATAGATACAGGCCCAGCCTGTCCAACTTTCCTCATAAGATAAAATGCGCCCACCATCCCAGATATGAGTCAATGTCAGTCGTAAATCTTCACTGAACTGCTTCAAATTCACATCATCTTATTAAATAAGACCAAAACTGTCCATAGTTCTCCACATGTGGTCTCGCCAACACTCTGTACAACTGTAGTGAAACATCCCTACTTTTACAAAAGCAAAATACTGCAGATGCTGGAAATCTGAAATAAAAACAGAAAATGCTGGAAAGAACTCAGCAAGCCTGGCATCTGTGGAACGAGAAACAGAGTTAATACTTCAAGTCTCAATGACATAGGTAGGAAAAGGGATGGGGACATAAGGCAGAAATTCAGGGAGTTAGGATGGAAGCTTAGAGCTAGAACAAACAGACTTGTTATCTCTGGTTTGTTACCCGTGCCATGTGCTAGCGAGGAGAGGAATAAGGAGGCAGAGCAGTTGGACACGTGGCTACAGGGATGGTGCAGGAGGGAGGGTTTCAGATACCTGGATAATTGGGGGTCATTCTGGGGTAGGTGGGACCTCTACAAATGGGATGGTCTACACCTGAACCAGAGGGGTACCAATATCCTGGGGGGGAAATTTGCTAATGCTCTTCGGAAGGGTTTAAACTAATTCAGCAGGGGGATGGAAACCTGAATTGTAGCTCCAGTGTACAGGAGGTTGAGAGTAGTGAGGTAATGAATAAGGTTTCAAGGTCACAGGAGTGTACCGGCAGGCAGGAAGGTGGTTTGAAGTGTGTCTACTTCAACGCCAGGAGCATCCGGAATAAGGTGGGTGAACTTGCAGCATGGGTTGGTACCTGGGAGTTCGATGTTGTGGCCATTTCGGAGACATGGATAGAGCAGGGACAGGAATGGTTGTTGCAGGTTCCGGGGTTTAGATGTTTCAGTAAGATCAGGGAAGGTGGTAAAAGAGGTGGAGGTGTGGCATTGTTAGTCAAGGACAGTATTACGGTGGCAGAAAGGACATTTGATGAGGACTCGTCGACTGAGGTTGTATGGGCTGAGGTTAGAAATAGGAAAGGAGAGGTCACCCTGTTGGGAGTTTTCTATAGGCCTCCGAAAAGTTCCAGAGATGTAGAGGAAAGGACTGCAAAGATGATTCTGGTTAGGAGCGAAAGTAACAGAGTAGTTGTTATGGGGGACTTTAACTTTACAAATATTGACTGGAAAAGCTGTAGTTCGTGGACTTTAAATGGGTCAGTTTTTGTCCAATTTGTGCAGGAGGGTTTCCTGACACAGTATGTAGATAGGCCAACAAGAGGCGAGGCCACATTGGATGTTGTACTTGGTAATGAACGAGACCAGGTGTTAGATTTGGAGGTAGGTGAACACTTTGGAGATAGTGACCACAATTCGGTTATGTTTACTTTAGCGATGGAAAGGGATAGGTATATACCGCAGGGCAAGAGTTATAGCTGGGGCAAAGGAAATTATGATGCGATTAGGCATGATTTAGGATGCATAGGATGTGGAAGGAAACTGCAGGGGATGGGCACAATTGAAATGTGGAGCTTGTTCAAGGAACAGCTACTGCGTGTCCTTGATAAGTATATACCTGTCAGGCAAGGAGGAAATGGTCGAGCGAGGGAACCGTGGTTTACTAAAGAAGTTGAATCTCTTGTGAAGAGGAAGAAGGAGACTTATGTAAAGATGAGACATGAAGGCTCAGTTAGGGCGCTTGAGAGTTACAAGTTAGCCAGGAAGGACCTAAAGAAAGAGTTAAGAAGAGCCAGGAGGGGACATGAGAAGTCTTTGGCAGGTAGGATCAAGGAAAACCCTAAAGCTTTCTATAGGTATGTCAGGAATAAAAGAATGACTAGGGTAAGATTAGGGCCAGTCAAGGACAGTAGTGGGAAGTTGTGCGTAGAGTCCGAAGAGATAGAAGAGGCACTAAATGAATATTTTTCGTCAGTATTCACGCAGGAAAAAGAAAATGTTGTCGAGGAGAATACTGAGATACAGGCTATTAGACTAGACAGAATTGAGGTTCATAAGGAGGAGGTGTTAGCAATTCTGGAAAGTGTGAAAATAGATAAGTCCCCTGGGCCGGATGGGATTTATCCTAGGATTCTCTGGGAGGCTAGGGAGGAGATTGCAGGCTTTGATCTTTATGTAGTCATTGTCTACAGGAATAGTGCCAGAAGACTGGAGGATAGCAAATGTTGTCCCCTTGTTCAAGAAGGGGAGTAGAGACAACCCTGGTAATTATAGACCAGTGAGCCTTACTTCTGTTGTGGGCAAAGTTTTGGAAAGGATTATAAGAGATACGATTTTTACTCATCTAGAAAGGAATAATTTGATTAGGGATAGTCAACACGGTTTTGTGAAGGGTAGGTCGTGCCTCACAAACCTTATTGAGTTCTTTGAGAAGGTGACCAAAGAGGTGGATAAGGGTAAAGCAGTTGATGTGGTGTATATGGATTTCAGTAAAGCGTTTGATAAGGTTCCCCACGGTAAGCTATTGCAGAAGATATGGAGGCATGGGATTGAGGGTGATTTAGCGGTTTGGATCAGAAATTGGCTAGCTGTAAGATGACAGAGGGTGGTGGTTGATGGGAAATGTTCATCCTGGAGTTCAGTTATTAGTGGTGTACCGCAAGGATCTGTTTTGGGGCCACTGCTGTTTGTCATTTTGCGTAGAAGGATTGGTTAGTAAATTTGCAGATGACACTAAAGTCGGTGGAGTTGTGGACAGTGCAGAAGGGTGTTGCAGGTTACAGAGGGACATAGATAAGCTGCAGAGCTGGGCTGAGAGGTGGCAAATGGAGTTTAATGTGGAAAAGTGTGAGGTGATTCACTTTGGAAGGAGTAACAGGAATACAGAGTACTGGGCTAATGCTAAGATACTTGGTAGTGTGGATGAGCAGAGAGATCTGGGTGTCCATGTGCATAGATCCCTGCAAGTTGGCACCCAGGTTGATAGTGTTGTTAAGGAGGCGTACAGTGTGTTAGCTTTTATTGGTAGAGAGATTGAGTTTCGGAGCCATGAGGTCATGTTGCAGCTGTACAAACTTCTGGTGCGGCCGCACTTGGAGCATTGCGTACAGTTCTGGTCGCCGCATTATAGGAAGGATGTGGAAGCATTGGAAAGGGTGCAGAGGAGATTTACTAGGATGTTGCCTGGTATGGTGGGAAGGTCTAATGAGGAAAGGCTGAGGGACTTGAGGCTGTTTTCGTTAGAGAGAAGAAGGTTAAGAGGTGACTTAATAGAAGCATATAAGGTGATCAGAGGATTAGATAAGGTGGACAGTGAGAGCCTTTTTCCTCGGATGGTGATGGCTAGCACGAGGGGGCATAGCTTTAAATTGAGGGGTGATAGACATAGGACAGATGTCAGAGGTAGGTTCTTTACTCAGAGATTAGTAAGGGCGTGGAATGCCCTGCCTGCAACAGTAGTGGACTCGTCAACATTAAGGGCATTTAAATGATCATTGGATAAACATATGGATGATATTGGAATAGTGTAGGTTAGATGGGCTTTAGATTGGTTTCACAGGTCGGCGTAACATCGAGGGCCAAAGGGCCTGTACTGCGCTGTAATGTTCTATGTTCGATGCTCCATGACTCTTCTTCAGAGCTGAAGAGAAGTAGAAATGTGATGGATTTTATACTGTTGCGAGGGGGTGGGTGGAGTGAAATAGAGGTCAAGGATCGGTAGGAGCTAAGAAGAGATTTGACAAAGATGTCATGGACACAGGACAAGGAGTGCTAATGGTTATATTGAAGAGTAATCAAGTCCATACTGTTATTGACCATTCTCCTTGCAATAAATGACAACATTCTATTTGTATTCCTAATCACTTGCTGTACCTGCATACTAACTTCATCTGATCACGTACCAGGACACCTGGATCCCTTTGTACCTCAGAGTTTTGCAATCTCTCTCCATGTTTTTCTATTCTTCCTGCCAAAATGACCAAGTTCACATTTTCCCTCATTATCCTCTAGCTGCCTACTCACTTAACTTATCTATACCCCTTTGCCGACACCGTATGTTCTCTTCACGACTTAATTTCAGTTTAGAGTTAATTTATTATTGTCACAGTAGGCTTACATTAACACTGCAATGACGTTACTATGAAAATCCCCGAGTTACCACACTCTGGCACTCCTGTTCGGGTACACTGAGGGAGAATTTAGCACAGCCATTGCAACTATCCAATATGCCTTTTGGACGGTGGGAGGAAACCGGAGCACCCAGAGGAAACCCACACAGACACGGGGGGAATGTGCAACTCCGCGCAGACAGTGACCCAAGCCGGGAATCGAACCTGCGTCCTTGGCGCTGTGAGACAGCAGTGCTAACCACTGTGCCACCGTGCGTAATTTCCTACCTATCTTTATATCAAATTTGACAATGATACAATTCATCCCTTCATCCAAGTCATTGCCATAGATATTGAATAGTTGAAGTCCCAGCAATGCTGATGCCTGGGACACTCCACCTGTCACATCTTGCCAACCTGAAAAAGATCCACTTATTCCTTCTCTTTGCTTCCTGTTAGCCAATCAATCCCCTATCCAAGTATGATATACTTTTTAAAGTAAATGCAGTCACTGTTGTAATGTAGGAAATTTTCCTGTTAAGTGGCCAATCACATCTATTTGGGCACAGCAAAGTACCTACAGATTAGCGAAAGGACAATTACACTGAATTAGTTAAACTAGTCTCATTTTAAAAATCTGATGAGAAACAGGTGTCCCTTATGTCCATTCCAAAACAACAAAAGGTAAAAAATGTGTCTGAAGCAGTTATGCAAATGTCAGGGTTGGTGGTATAATGTTTTTGGTAATCGCTTCATTTCTGGCAAAAGGCCCAGGCCTGTGTTGCAAGAAAGATCAGATAAATTGGGAAATAATGATTAGGCAACATTGAACCTGGGTTTTATAACCCTAAGACTGTAGGCAGGAGTTAGAGTTATATATAGAACATAAAACCTAATAGATTCCTGTCAGTGAAGTTCAAGGCAGGAAATCAATGGGAAGCCCGGCAACCATTATAAATTCCAAATGAATCTCAAGTGATTTCTTCTTGCCATCTGAATCCAGATGTTGGATTGTTGCTTTACTTACAGCCCCCAGCAATCATTATCAATGTGTAAGAGTGAATTTAAACTGTGCAGAATTGTTTCCATATTTTGTCCTGATTCACTCTCACTCGTGAATACATGAAGATAGTTAATCCATGTGTGCAAGGTAGAAAAATACAATTTCCAGGAAAACTAAGCATCATGGGGCCAATTTTCCCGTTCCACCTGCCATGGGAATTGTTGCGGGCGAGAGGTGGACCATGGAAAGGTCCATTGACCTCGGGCAGGATTTTAAAGTTTCGGGGCGAGCTTGGCTGGAAAATCCAGCCCCATATCTAGAACTAGGAGTCACTGCTTTAAATAAGGGGTCACCTATTTAATACAGTAAGAAGTTTAACAATACCAGGTTAAAGTCCAACAGGTTTATTTGGTAGCAAAAGCCACACAAGCTTTCGGAGCTGCAAGCCCCTTCTTCAGGTGAGTGGGAATTCTGTTCACAAACAGAGCATATAAAGACACAGACTCAATTTACATGAATAATGGTTGGAATGCGAATACTTACAACTAATCAAGTCTTTAAGAAACAAAACAACGTGAGTGGAGAGAGCATCAAGACAGGCTAAAAAGATGTGTATTGTCTCCAGACAAGACAGCCAGTGAAACTCTGTGGGGGTTACAAATAGTGTGACATGAACCCAATATCCCGGTTGAGGCCGTCCGCGTGTGTGCGGAACTTGGCTATCAGTTTCTGCTCAGCGACTCTGCGCCGTCATGTGTCGCGAAGGCCGCCTTGGAGAACGCTTACCCGAATATCAGAGGCCGAATGCCCGTGACCGCTGAAGTGCTCCCCAACAGGAAGAGAACAGTCTTGCCTGGTGATTGTCGAGCAGTGTTCATTCATCCGTTGTCGCAGCGTCTGCATAGTTTCCCCAATGTACCATGCCTCGGGACATCCTTTCTTGCAGCGTATCAGGTAGACAACGTTGGCCGAGTTGCAAGAGTATGTACCGTGTACCTGGTGGATGGTGTTCTCACGTGAGATGATGGCATCTGTGTCGATGATCCGGCACGTCTTGCAGAGGTTGCTGTGGCAGGGTTGTGTGGTGTCATGGTCACTGTTCTCCTGAAGGCTGGGTAGTTTGCTGCGGACAATGGTCTGTTTGAGGTTGTGCGGTTGTTTGAAGGCAAGAAGTGGGGGTGTGGGGATGGCCTTGGCGAGATGTTCGTCTTCATCAATGACATGTTGAAGGCTCCGGAGGAGATGCCGTAGCTTCTCCGCTCCGGGGAAGTACTGGACAACGAAGGGTACTCTGTCCACTGTGTCCCGTGTTTGTCTTCTGAGGAGGTCGGTGCGGTTTTTCGCTGTGGCGCGTCGGAACTGTTGATCGATGAGTCGAGCGCCATATCCTGTTCTTATGAGGGCATCTTTCAGCGTCTGGAGGTGTCTGTTGCGATCCTCCTCATCCGAGCAGATCCTGTGTATACGGAGGGCTTGTCCGTAGGGGATGGCTTCTTTAACGTGTTTAGGGTGGAAGCTGGAGAAGTGGAGCATCTGAAAGATGCCCTCATAAGAACAGGATATGGCGCTCGACTCATTGATCAACAGTTCCAACGCGCCACAGCGAAAAACCGCACCGACCTCCTCAGAAGACAAAGGATGTCCCGAGGCATGGTACATTGGGGAAACCATGCAGACGCTGCGACAACGGATGAATGAACACCGCTCGACAATCACCAGGCAAGACTGTTCTCTTCCTGTTGGGGAGCACTTCAGCGGTCACGGGCATTCGGCCTCTGATATTCGGGTAAGCGTTCTCCAAGGCGGTCTTCGCGACACACGACGGCGCAGAGTCGCTGAGCAGAAACTGATAGCCAAGTTCCGCACACACGAGGACGGCCTCAACCGGGATATTGGGTTCATGTCACACTATTTGTAACCCCCACAGAGTTTCACTGGCTGTCTTGTCTGGAGACAATACACATCTTTTTAGCCTGTCTTGATGCTCTCTCCACTCACGTTGTTTTGTTTCTTAAAGACTTGATTAGTTGTAAGTATTCGCATTCCAACCATTATTCATGTAAATTGAGTTTGTGTCTTTATATGCTCTGTTTGTGAACAGAATTCCCACTCACCTGAAGAAGGGGCTTGCAGCTCCGAAAGCTTGTGTGGCTTTTGCTACCAAATAAACCTGTTGGACTTTAACCTGGTGTTGTTAAACTTCTTACTGTGTTTACCCCAGTCCAACGCTGGCATCTCCACATCACCTATTTAAGACAGAGATGAGGGGAACTTTTTTCCCCTTAGAGGATCATGAGTCTTTGGGAACTCTCTTTCTCAAAAGGCAGTGGAAGCAGAGTCTTTGAATATTTTTAAGACATAGAACATAGAACAGTACAGCACAGAACAGGCCCTTCGGCCCACGATGTTGTACCGAGCTTTATCTGAAACCAAGATCAAGCTATCCCACTCCCTATCATCCTGGTGTGCTCCATGTGCCTATCCAATAACCGCTTAAATGTTCCTAAAGTGTCTGATTCCACTATCACTGCAGGCAGTCCATTCCACACCCCAACCACTCTCTGCGTAAAGAACCTACCTCTGATATCCTTCCTATATCTCCCACCATGAACCCTATAGTTATGCCCCCTTGTAATAGCTCCATCCACCCGAGGAAATAGTCTTTGAACGTTCACTCTATCTATCCCCTTCATCATTTTATAAACCTCTATTAAGTCTCCCCTCAGAGACAGAGTCAGATTCATGATAAGAAAGGTGGTGAAAGTTTATCGGGGTATATGGGAATGATTTGATTTCATTTGATTTAGAGTCATCGAGTCATAGAGGTTTACAGCATGGAAACAGCCCCTTTGGCCCAATTTGTCCATGCCGCCCTTTTTTTTAATACCCCTATGCAAATCCCAATTGCCCGCATTTGGCCCGTATCCCTCTGTACCCATTTTACCCATGTAACTGTCTAAATGCTTTTTAAAAGACAAAATTGTACCTGCCTCAACTACTACCTCTGGCAGCTTGTTCCAGACACCCATCACCCTCTGTGTGAAACAATTGCCCCTCTGGACACTTTTGTATCTCTCCCCTCTCACCTTAAACCTATCCCCTAGTTTTAGACTCCCCTGCCTTTGGGAAAAGATATCGACTATCTAGCTGATCTGTGCCCCTCATTATTTTATAGACCTCTATAAGACCACCCCTCAGCCTTCTACGCTCCAGAGAAAAAAATCCCAGTCAATCCAGCCTCTCCTTATAACTCAAACCATCAAGTCCCGGTAGCATCCTAGTAAATCTTTTCTGCACTCTTTCTAGTTTAATAATATCCTTTCTATAGTAGGGTGACCAGAATTGTACACAGTATTCCAAGTGTGGCCTTATCAATGTCTTACCAACGTACAACTTCAACAAGACATCCCAACTCCTGTACTCAATGTTCTGACCGATGAAACCAAGCATGCTGAATGCCTTCTTCACCACTCTGTCCACCTGTGACTCCACTTTCAAGGAGCTATGAACATGTACCCCTCGATCTCTTTGTTCTGTAACTCTCCCCAACGCCCTACCATTAACTGAGTAAGTCCTTCCCTGGTTCAATCTACCAAAATGGATCACCTCGCATTTATCTAAATTAAACTCCATCTGCCATCCGTCAGCCCACTGGCCCAATTGATCAAGATCCCACTGCAATCGGAGATAACTTTCTTCACTGTCCACTATGCCATCAATTAATTTGATTTATTGTCATACGTATTAACATAGTGAAAAGTATTGTTTCTTGCACGCTATACAGACAAAACATACTGTTCATAGAGAAGGAAATGAGAGAGTGCAGAAAGTAGTGTTACAGTCATAGCTAGGGTGTAGAGAAAGATCAACTTAATGCGAGGTAAGTCCATTCAAAAGTCTGACAGCAGCAGGGAAGAAGCTGTTCTTGTATCTTCTCCCCAAAGAAAGAAGGTGGAAGAGAGAATCTCCGGGGTGCTTCGGGTCCTTAATTATGCTGGCTGCTTTGCCGAGGCATCGGGAAGTGTAGACAGAATCAATGGATGGGAAGCTGGTTTGCGTGATGGATTGGGCTACATTCATGATCTTTTGTAGTTCCTTGTGGTCTTCGACAGAGCAGGAGCCATACCAAGCTGTGATACAACTAGAAAGAATGCTTTTTATGGTGTATCTGTAAAAGTTGGTGAGAGTCATAGCTGACATGCCACATTTCTTTAGTCTTCTGAGAAAGTAGAGGCGTTGGTGGGCTTTCTTAACTATAGTGTCAGCATGGGGGGACCAGGACAAGTTGTTGGTGATCTGGACACCTAAAAACTTAAAGCTTTCGACCCTTTCTACTTCGTGCCCGTTGATGTAGACAGGAGCATGTTCTGGCTCACCTGAAGAAGGGGCTTAAGGCTCCGAAAGCTTGTGTGGCTTTTGCATAAACCTGTTGGACTTTAACCTGGTGTTGTTAAACTTCTTACCCCGTCAGATCAGCCATGATCTCATTGAATGGCAGAACATGTTCCAGTGGCCAAGTGGCCTACTCCTGCTCCTAATTCATATGTTTGTTTGTATGTATATATGGAGTCATTGTGATTGTGACACTACATCTGAACCTGAACAGGGAAGCAAAGCTCTGGAGCACAAAGAAGAAAGATTTTAAAAATTGAAGTGAAAAACAATTCAAAGGTGAAATATGACAGAGCCATTAAAATGATACAAAGGACATCCAATATCTTGAGATACCATGGGTAATAGACCCATCTTCCTTGGCTCAGACCCATTCTACTGTAATCTCTATGCAGTATCATGCTGCCAAATGGTGCAACATAATCTACAATGTATGTCAAACTGACTGCATTAGCCCACTATCAATTTTGTAGTACCCCCTTCCCCTACCACTCTCCTTAATTGTCATTGTCAGGACAGGAGTCAGAACAACCAGAACTAAGCTTTATTCACTTAATTGAATCTGTCAGGTTTAGTAGCAAAGACAACATCGGGAATTGGATTTTAATAGCATGATGGAACTGGGCTCGGCTGGCACCTTTCTGCCTCTGGTTTCCGTTGGTGTAGGCTGTTTGTGGGGGGTTGTGGGGTGGGGGAGGGGGAGGGTGGGGGTGAAGGCTAATCATGCAGCAGCTAGCTAAGTAAGGCAATTAAAGTGCTTTTATGGGCACCATTCATGCATCATCTGGAACTTCCCAGATGGAATAGGTGCCCCTCAGAGGCCAGCCCCAGCAGATGGTTGGTTGAATGTGGCCTCCCATCAGCATGCCAGTGAAGGTGAGAAGGAAAAGAGAGGCTTTTAGCAGGAACAAGAGGAGCAAATCAGCAGAGGTATTAGTGAAGTACAGAAAGTACAGGTGGAACTTAAGAAAGCAACTAGGAGAGCAAAGAGGAGATATGAGAAAACTTCGGCTGGTAAAAGTAGGGAAAATTCCAAGATATTCTATAAGTATATCAAAGGGAAGAGGATAAGCAAGGAAAGATTAGGTCCCATGAGGGATCAAAGGGGCAATCTGTGGGCAGAGTCAGATGATATTGGTCGAGTGTTGAATGAATACTTCACATCCATCTTCATCCAAGAGAATGAGGATGAAGGCATAGAATTCAGGGAGAGACGCTGCGACATTCTTGAGAAAAGTGACATAGGGAAGGACAAAGTATTGGAGGTGTTGGCAGGCTTAAAAGTGTACAAATCACCAGGTCTGGATGAATTTGTCCCAGGCTGTTGTTGGAGGCAAGGAAGCAAATTGCAGGGGATTTGACCCAAATTTTTAATTCTTTTCTGGCCACAGGGGTGGTGCCAGATGACTGGAGAACAGCTAATGTGGTTCCGCTATTTAAGAAGGATTGTAGAGATAAACCAGGAAACTACAGACCAGTGAGTCTCATATCAGTGGTAGGGAAACTATTGGGGAAACTTCTGAAGGAGAGCATTTATCGCCACTTGGAGAGGCAAAGCTTGATCAGGGATAGTCAGCATGGCTTCGTCAGAGGGAGGTCATGCCTAACAAATTTGATTGAGTTATTTTGAGAAGGTGACCAGGTGTGCAGATGAGGGTAGTGCAGTTGATGTAATTTATATGGATTTCAGCAAAGCTTTTGATAAGGTCCCATATGGGAGACTTATAATCAAGACAAACCCCCACATGGAATACAGGGTAATTTGATAAAGTGGATTCAAAATTGGCTCAGTTGTCGGAGACAGAGGGTGATGACAGAAGGTTGCTTTAGTGGTTGGAAACCAGTGTCCAGTGGTGTGCCACAGGGTTCTGCACTGGGTCCCCTAGTGTTCATCATTGATAGAAACGACACAGTGGGGAGTAGGATTAGTAACTTTGTGGATGACGCAAAGATTGGCCAAGTGGTTAACAGTAAGGTTGAGTATCTTTGTTTGCAAGAAGATATAAATGGGATGGTCAAATGGGCACATCAGTGGCAGATGGAATTTAATCCTGAAAAGTGGGAGGTGTTTTATAGCAAAACATTTGGAAAACATTGGGAGATTGGACAGAGTCAGCGCGGATTTATGAAAGGGAAATCATGCTTGACAAATCTACTGGAGTTCTTTGAGGTTGCAACTAGTAGAGTTGGTGCGGGGGAGTCAGTGGATGTGGTTCATTTGAAAGTTCTGTGGAACAAAGGGACATTGGAGTGTTTGTCCACCGATCTCTGAAGGCAGAAGGGCATGTTAGTAGAGTGGTGAAAAAGACATATGGGATACTTTCCTTTATTAATCAAAACACAGATTACAAAAGCAGGTAAGTCATGTTGGAGTTGTATAGAACTTTGGTGAGGCCACAGCTAGAGTACTGTGTGCAATTCTGGTCGTCACATTATAGGAAGGATGTGATTGCATTGGAGCGGGTGCAGAGGAGATTCACCAGGATGTTTCCTGGGATGGAACATTTAAGTTATGAAGAGAGGTTGGATAGGCTTGGGTTGTTTTTGTTGGAGCAGAGAAGATTGAGGGGCAACCTGATCGAGGTGTACAAGATTGTGAGAGACATGGATGAGTGGATAAGGAGCAACTGCTCCCCTTAGTTGAAGGGTCAGTCACGATGGGACATAGATTCAAGGTGAGGGGCAGGAGGTTGAAGGGGGATGTGAGGAAATACTTTTTTACCCAGAGGGTGGTGATGGTCTGGAATGCGCTGCCAGGAAGGGTGATAGAGGCGGGTTGCCTCCTTTAAAAAGTACGTGGATGAGCACTTGGCATGTCATAACATTCAGGGTATGGGCCAAGTGCTGGCAAGATGCGATTGTGGGAGGTCAGGTGTTTCTCACTTGTCAGTGCAGACTCGATGGCTGAAGGGCCTCTTCTGCACTATATGATTTGACGATTCTATGAAACATCTTCAGCGAGCATTTCCATTTTGAGACACCTTCTCTGTCTGCAGCAGCCATGCACAATGCTCCCAGTAGGAGCAGAACCCCAGGCACTCCAATTAGCCCTCCCAGCTCCAGAGCCTGTCCTCCATCTTTAATTGATGGGGCTCCCAAAGGCGGCTTGTCAATTGCCCATCTCCTCAGAAGTCTCTTCCAGGGTCCTGCCACAGCCATTTCGGTGTCCCAAAGACAAAATCAGACCAGCATCGGGACCGGTGCTCTGGAACAAAAATTCAACATCATGTCTTAGTGCTGTTCCTCGACTAGTGCGGCTGCAGGAAACCGATTAGAGAACAAGACATGGGCAGAAGCAGGTGACCACACCTCTGGCAGTCACAAAATCCTTTCCAACATCAAAGTAAAATTTAACATAATTTTATTCCAGGCTAACAAAATTATGCTGAAATTTTTATTGTATTTAGTAACTGCAACTTCTTAAAAAATGTAAAATAAATATATAAAGACACCCGCGGACCCTAATAATACAAGATGTTAGTATAGAGTGTTAAGTGGTAGAGACAGCAGGGTGAAAAAGCTATTAAAAGGGATGCTCATAGGAGCCACTTTTGCTATCCACATGGGATCAATGATATGATGGAAAGAAATTAAGCGAAGGTTTAAAAGCCACATGTCATTCAGGTGAGTGTTTCAGGTCTCCTAATGATTGTGGGGAAGCACCGTTAATCAGAACAGAACAGTGAATTTCAACATTGATTGCACAGATGAGAAAGGATGGTGAGAATCCCATTTATTCACAATCACAGACATTCCCTGGAATACCACATCCCTAACAACATAGGTGAGAAACTCTTCCATATGTACTAATGTTCTTTTGCAAGGGATCGGGCTGAGGACAAAACATGCAGGGCAGGATTCTACGGCCTCACTCAGGCGAGACCGGAAATTCCCACCCGAGGTCAGTGGAGATTTCCGTTGTTAGACCCTCGCCCGCTCCGATTCTGGGTAGTAGCATGAAGGAATCCGAGTAAAATTGAAATCAATGGGAAACAGGGACAAAACACTCCGCTGGTTGGACTCACAGCTGGCACAAAGGAAGATGGTTGTGGTTGTTGGAGGTCAATCACTTCAGTTCCAAGGCATCACTACAGGAGTTCCTCGGGGTAGTATCCTGCATCCGACCAGCTCCAGCAGTTTCATCAACAATCTTCCCTCAATCATAAGGTCATAAGTGGGGATATTCGTTGATGACTACAGCACCATTCACAATTCTCCAGATGCAAAAGCAGTCCATGTCCAAACGCAACAGGATTTGGACAATATTCAGACTTGGGGTGATATGTGACAACTAACAATCATGCCACACAAGTGGCTTGCAATGACCATCTACAATATGAGACAATCTAACCATCTCCCCATAACATTCCACGGCATTACCATTGCTGAATCCTCTATTATCAACATCTGTGGGTTACCAATGACCAGAAACTAAACTGGACCAGCCACATAAATACTGTCATTAAAATCTCTGGTCAGAAGGTGGGCATTCTCTGGAGAGTAACTCACCTCCTGACTCCCCAATGCCTCCCCACCATCTCTACAAGGCACAAGTCAGGAGTGTGATGGAGTACTCTCCACTTGCCTGGATGAGTGCGGCTCCAACAACACACAAGAAGCTCGACACCATCCAGGACAAAGCAGGGTTGATTGGCACCACATCCATTAACTTTCACTCACTCCACCACTGATACTGAGCAGCTGCAGTGTGCTCCATCTACACAACGCACAGCAGGAACTCACCAAGGCTCCTTTCAAATCCACAACCTCTCCCAACAAGGACAAGAGCAGCAGATGCATGGGAACACCACCACCTGGAGGTGGTGCTGCACACCATGCTGACTTGGAACTATATCGCTGTTTCTTCACTGTCATTGGATCAAAAATTCTGAAACTCGCTTCCTAACAGCACTGTGGGTATACCTACACTTCAGCGACTGCAGCAGTTCAAGAAGGTGGCACACTACCACCCTCTCAAGAAAATTAGAGATGGGCCACCGATGCCCACATCCCATGAATGAAAACATGAAGAAAAGTCAGTAGATAGCCTCATTTTAGACAATACAAGAATTAATGTTGGCCATTTCTCAGTGCTGCACTGACAGAGGTGGTGTATTTAAGATGGGCCATTATTAGAGTGAGGCCTCATCTGCCTGCTCATCTGGACGTAAAGAACAAAATTACATGAGAACACAAATTAGGAGCAGGAGTATGTCACTCGGCCCTTTGAGACTGCTCCACCATTCCGTAAGATCATGGCTGATCTCATTTTAATCTCAGCTCCACATTCCTGCCAAGTCAGTTTGAACCCTCTCCAATAGCACCAGCTAAATGCAAGGAAATGACTCCCAGCTCTACTTAGATACAAACTGTTCAGCCGATACTGGTCTCATCTCCCCCAGAGCCAATCTTAATGTCTCAGGAATCTAAAGCCCTCCCTCCTGCACCATCTTTCCTCTCACACTTTCATCAGTTTTCTCCTATTTCTGCACTCACTTGCGTGTGGCACTGAGTATTATCCAGAGATTGCTATTTTTGAGCTTCTGCTTGATAATTTTCCACCTCGCTCCTCAAATTGAGACTGCAGGACCACATCCCTCTTTCTGTTGGTGTCAGTTGTGGTGATGTGGACTATGACTGCTGGCTGTTCACCTACCCCTCAGAGCGCACTGCAGCCACGCAGTGACATCTTTGACCCTCACACCAGGGAAGCAACACACCGGGCAGAATTTTCTTGTCACGCCTGCCACAGGAATCGTAGAGGGTGGGACATGGACCATGCAAAGGTCCATTGATCTTGGGCAGGATTTTCCGGTTTTGGAGTGAGCGAGGCCAGAAAATCCCACTCACCATCATGAGTTCACATCTGTGGCCACAGAAATGCATATCTATTCCCCTACTATTGAATCACCCTATCATAATTTCTCTTCCAGTTTCCCTTGTATCTGCCTGCACACTTGAGCCACCTCTGGTGCCATGGCTCTGGCTGCACTCCCCAGATGAACAATCCCTCTCATCGATATTGAGAAGTGAAGCACAGTATATCTGGGCATTCTTCCTCCTTCAGGTACTATGCTCCAAGAGGGTATTGGTGACCATGAGCTTCCATTGGATTGGTCCATGATTATGTTTGGCAAAGTACTGAGTGGTCAACCATTGCCTTTTGCAGTATAGCTGATCAAGAAACTCTCTTGCTTTTACCGCCTGCCATCAGGTGTATTGGAAGAATTTACAGCCTGATAATTAACCTGCATGGCCACTTTATGAGCACATCTTCCATGGCTGTCAATTGCTGAAGGTGGAGCTTCTGCTCCAGATATTGGGATGCTACCACTGTACCACAAGACCCTCTACCCTGCCATTAACACATTGCTATTTTTGAGACCTTGGCAAGTGCAAATTGCCTGCCCGTTCCCCATTTTACAAGTGACTAGACTTCAAAAGTACTTCATTGGCTGCAAAGCACTTTAAGACATCCTGATGTCTGAAATGGTGCCAGTTAAATAAAAGTCTTTCAAAACCATGAAAACACTCATCAGGGCCAGTAGCCTATGTGGAGAAGGCGAGAGAGAGAGAGAAATAGGGACAGCTCCAATTCTGACAAATGGTCCATTGTTTCTCTCCCCACTGACACTGACCCTGCATTTTCAATTGTTATTCCAGATTCCTGACCTCTTGCTCTCCAGTTCAGTGAGAAATTGTTATCTTTGAGTTTGTGATTCAACATGAGTGACAGATGTGCAGGCAACAACACAAGTTTACTGTTTTTTTTCTCTCTCCAGGCTTAGTTGCTGCTGAGGGTTCTGTGCAACCTTGGTGGATTGATCCAGAAGTGAGTTGAATGAGGCTGCAGGAGCTGCTGGGGTACAAACAGAGGGTTAGCTGAAGCACAGGCAACTCTTGCGATGCTGCGCAGTCACTGAGAATGAAAACCACTCTGATGCAAAACCACAACAGTCGAATGCCAGAATTAAATTACAAGTTTATATGCATTGCCAGATGTTTGTTCGACTTCATAATATTATTTATATTTTTTTCAAATTTAAAAACTTTAATGTTATATGCCACAAAATATACTGAGCATTATAGGGATGGAGTCATGTTACATGGCAGGGCAATAAAGATGCTTGTGATTTATGATGCCAATACTTTTACAAAGCAGCTTGTTTCCTTATTATTGTACAGGAAATGTACTTCACATTATTTAAATATGACATAAGGCAAACAGTTTTCTATGCTGATACGTTAATGATATAATGATTGAACAGTGGAATTCTTTATATAGAAGGCCATGTATTTCTTCTGTCCAAATGCAGGACATGAAGCCTCTTCCCAGACCATAACAAGTGCTCTTTTTGGATTGCTCCCGGTAGACCCACAATAGTCTAATGCCATCTCGACTCCCATTCGGTTTTCACTTGGCAAATTCTGGGGTTCCCTCAGCAGCGTGGCTGAGATCTGAAACTCAATGCAATGGGGAGAAGAATGAAATGGAGTCCTTCCAAGGCATTGCTGCTCTGACACCCCGTATTGAAGTCACCTCCAATAACATATTCAGCAACCCAGTAAACCCATTACTTTCCACATGTAAACTAACTCGTTGAAGATGAAAAGTACAAAGATACAAATTAATTTATTGATTTAGAGCCTTCCTGAAAAACTTGGCCAAGTTTATCGCATGATATTAATGTGTCGGGAATATTCCAGATAAACATTTCCCGTTTTGGGCTTATTTACTCGCAGGATCTCATTAATTAGCACCTTACCCAAGTCTGCCTCCAAAAGCGAGCTATTAAGATGGGGATTTTGGGACGCCACCATATTAACACTATATAACTAGCCAATGTACCAAGCTCTCTAGAGCATTGGGGGGGCCATCTCTCCTACCTGATTTCTCTCGTTGTCAATAGCCGTGAATCAATATCATCTGTTAAATACCTGGAGTGCTAATGAATGGAAGTTTTGGTGGGAAAACAACATTTTGGTTGCTGAGTCGACGCAAGTAATTTGA
Organism: Mustelus asterias; assembly: GCF_964213995.1. NCBI lineage: Eukaryota > Metazoa > Chordata > Chondrichthyes > Carcharhiniformes > Triakidae > Mustelus > Mustelus asterias. Next base: position 33,329,479 of record NC_135805.1, read on the forward strand.
AGCTAGTTGAAATTCTGAATGTGTTCATTCAGTCACTGGACAGCTGGTATGAACATCGCTCACTTCATCTGCTCAAGTGGCAAGAAATATTAATATGCTGATTACATGACGACGAAGAAAGAATCTATTTGTTATTCAAACTAGATTGCTTGTATTTCATAACAGATAAAAAGTAATGAGCATCAAGCCCATGATTTCCCCAATAAGCACAATATTACTCCTATACCCTAGAATGGTCTTGGAATTTTTAATTCCTTGTTTCATTTTGAAGTGATAGCCTCTCCGCCATGTTACGAGCCACCAGGGAGTCTGTTGTTGAATTCTAGAAAGAACGAAGACATTTTTTTACAACAGTCGGGCAATTGTGCCAGTCAAACACATTTATTATCAGTTACCTGCTATTCTCTTCTGCTTTTATACAATCATGTTTCATTTTTTTTTTTCTATTTGTTTATGGGATGTGAGCAACATTGTCTAGGCCAGCATTTATTGCCTGTCTGTAGTTGTCTTTGAGAATACGGTGGTGAGCTGCCTTCTTAAATCACTGCACCTGTGGTGTAGGTACACACACAGTGCTGTTAGGGAGGGAGTTCCAGGATTTGGACTCAGAAGGAATGGTGATTTAGATCTAAGTCAGGATGGTGACTTGGAGGGGAACTTCCAGATGGTGGTGTTCCCATATGTCTGCAGCCTTTGTCCTTCTGGATGGTGATGGTTGTGGGTTTGGAAGGTGCTGCCTAAGGAACCGTGGTGAGTTCCTGCAGTGTACCTTGTAGATGGTAGACATTGCTGCAACTGTGAGTTGATGGTGGAGAGAGAGAATGTTGTGGATGGGGTGCCAGTCAAGTAGGCTGCTTTGTCTGAATGATGTCAAGCTTCTCTAGTGCTATTAGAGCTGTACACTTCCAGGCAAGTGCAGAGTATTCCATCACACTCCTGACTTGTGCTTTATAGATTGTGGACAGGCTTTGGGGGGGGGGGGTCAGGAAGTGAGTTACTCACCACAGGATTCCCAGCCTCTGAGCTAAACATAAATTCACCCACAAGTTTTAGCATGAACACAATGTTCTAAGAGAGTGGTGTTTATTCCATCTGTTGAAGCAGACAAGAGCATGTTGTGGGAAATTATAAGTATTCAGTTAAGGGGAAATAATGGAATAGTGGCATTGTCACTGGACTTGCAATCCAGCGACCCAAAGTAATGCTGGGTAATAAGGTGGATTCCAATCCCACCACAGCAGATGGTGAAATTTGAATTCAATAAATAAAATTCTGAATTAAGAGTCTAATGATGACCATGAAATCAATATCAATTGCCATTAAAAACTCATCTGGTTCATTAATGTCCTTTAAAGAACAAATCTGCTGGCCTTACCTGGCTTGGCCTATATATGACGTCAGACACATAGCAACGTGGGTGGCTCTTAAATGCCCTCTGAAAATGGCCTAGCAATAAGGGATTGCCAGTTACACCCACATCCCATGAAAGAATAAAGAAAATAAAAATATACGAAAGGGCCATTGTTAATCCTGTGACACAATGACACCAAGGTTCCTTAGTCACGTACACAAGAGGAATTCAGAGTTTCAACAGTGAGGCATATCTCCTCTACAGGTACTGACTTTGTGCTAAGGTAACAAGGGACTAAGGTTGTGGGAAGAGCCCCAAGTGTTACATGACCTCCTTTCATAAAGAACCACTTGACTTTATCATTCTACATGTACATTAATTGCATCTGAAGTCTGCAGGTCTTTCCAAAGCTGTGCTCCACCCTTATTGTGTATGCATCACTTCCCACAAAGCACTGAAAATCTGGGGAAGGTGCGACAACTATTTTTAAAATCCTCACATTTGTCACCTCAATTTTATGATTTATAGGAAGGAAGATACCGGTAGTTTAAATATCGGATTGAATCATTTCAAGATGCAAGAAAAGACTTGTAAAATAATCCCCTCCCATCAGATTTATTTTACATACCAAGGCACTTTATATTGTGCTGGAAGATGTTTGATCCTGAATTGGACAACTTATATTGTTTAAATAACTACTGTGCAGCATAATAAGTACAGAGCCCAGACAATGCCAGCAACATCAGCTCAAACTTCAGGGGAAATAGTTTGTTGCAATGAACCGTCCTCCTCTCCTGGCCATGCACTAAGTTTATAGACAACCAAAGTCACCTTTCCTTGTGGTGTGCCAATGACCCCGGACAATTTTTAAACTGTATCTTTTTCAAACAAAATTTAATACCACAACATTGAGCCTATTCTGGAGCGTTGAGAGACAGCTCGACAGGGATATTTCTTACATCCCAGTCAACTGATCTCAGTGAAGCCACCGTTTCAGTGAAATTTAGATCCGTTTGGTGCAATGTCGGTTGCCATGTGGTGATATCATGATCAACCTGAATGTCATTCACATTGGAACTCTACTTGATGCTCACCCTGCTCCAGGGCAGAAGGACAGGTCAAAAATAAGGAGACGCGATACAACGTGACTTACAATGCTGGTTCAGCCATTGCGGTACTCGGAAATGAGCTCTCTGTGTTAATCTCCAACTGCCAGAATTTGTTAAGAAACACCAGGGCTGAGCAAATAAAATTCAGAATTACGCATATTCCTGCCAATTGCTCTGCGACTCCCTCCACCTAGTGCATTTCACTGGGGCGGCACAGTGGCACAGTGGTTAGCACTGCTGCCTCAGAGCACCAGGGACCCAGGTTCAATTCCAGCCTTGGGTCACAGTCTGTGTGGAGTTTGCACATTCTCCCCATGTCTGCGTGGGTTTCCTCTGGGTGCTCCAGTTTCCTCCCACAGTTCAAAGATGTGCAGATCAAGTGGATTGGACATGTTAAATTGCCCTTTAGTGTCAGGGGGATTAACAAGGTAAATGTGTGGTTACAGGGATAGGATCCGGGTGGGATTGTTGTTGGTGCAGGCTCGATGGGCCGAATGGCGCCCTTCTGCATTGTAGGATTTCTATGATTCCAAAAAGTTTCCAAGACCAACTCTGCGTATTTATCTTTGCATTGTGTCCAGTACACTTTGTTTGTTGCACTTAATACCTGTGTCACATTTTTCTCTCATGATGAACATCACTGTGAGGTATGTTAAAGTTCTGAACATCTTGATTTCCCTGTTTCTTTGAAGCTTTAAGGGGGAGGGCAGTCATCCTATTTCTGACCCAGGAGCTTATATGGGGACGCTGTCTGATGACAGGGGGTCTGGAAAGCTTAAAGGGCGGGGGGGTGGTGGGGAAGAACTTCGGTGCCTTCTGGTGCCCAGATAGCACTATGAAGGCATTTAACTTCTCCCCAAAACTGACCTGACCGCTCCGTTTCACAGGGGCTGGGAATGCAGTTAAATCAGAGGCTGCCAGCCTCAGGAAAACATTTAACTTGCCTCTTACCCACCACGTGTAGTCCCACCTCTACTGAACCCAAAAAGTTGGAAATATGTTAAGTTTCAGACCTTTAGATTTTAGCATCTGACCTGACCCCCCGCCCCCCAAACCCACATGTTTGGGGTGTTCAAATTCACTCCAATTAATATGGTAATTGTGAATTGACACCAGAACGAATGACCAGTTTGTCATAAGCTGGTTCATTAACATCCTATCAGCAAAGGAATCTGTCATCGGCAGAATAACTGGTCCACTCCGTGCGTGGAAACTTCTGGAAGTGATGAGGTTAATACTGAGTCAGTATTATAAGATGGTGAGGGCGGCATGGTGCCACAAGGATGGCACAGTGGTTAGCACTGCTGCTTCACAGCACCAGGGACCCGGGTTCGATTCCCGGCTTGGGTCACTGTCGGTGCGGAGTCTGCACGTTCTCCCCGTGTCTGCCTGTGTCTCCTCCGGGTGCTCCAGTTTCCTCCCACAATCCGAAAGACATGCTGGTTAGGTGCTTTGGCCATGCTAAATTCTCCCTCAGTGTACCCGAACAGGCACAGGAGTGTGGCGACTAGGGAGTTTTCACAGTAACTTCATTGCAGTGTTAATGTAAGCCTACTTGTGACACTAATAAACAAACTAAACTAAACTAAATGTTATTGGTGAAGGGACTGAATAAATTGAAGGGAGGAGAATGAGAATGGATATGAAGAGGGAAAAGGTTTGATTAGCAACTTGGTGGATGTCAGCATGCAGTGATTAGAAACAAAACAATCATTGGTAAACTCAGGGAGAGGGAGGGAAAAGATATTGGGATCACGCACGTACTCATATAATTGTAAAAATATTCTGATTATATTCCCAGAGACAGGGCCATTGCCACATGAATCAGATACCCAGCAAACATTGGATTTAAAAACATTTTTATCTTCCGTATTTAAAGTTGAACAATCATCCCTCATTCTCAAATCGAGGAGCTTTAATAAAACTGGTTACTTCCTCTTCTTGTCCTCTGGCCTCCTATATCCAAGATAAGAAATGTGATTGACCACAAAGAGATTCCTCCAGTAAATGCAATAATCTTCCGCGGCAGGAGGTTAAGAACATATTTCAAATTACTCGCACACAAAACCTTCCTCTGATGTAGCACTCAGTTTCCCAGAGAAAATATTTCTTTCATTCCTTATAATGTAACTTAATACACTTGATATTGGATCACTGTATGAAGAGTTAGAAATATTCTAAATGGAAAGTCTAAATTTTTAGAAAGTGGCAAGTTTCAATAGCTTTCTCACAAACCAAATCTTCATTCATGTGTTCTGAGCAACACGCAGTCAAAAAAGGCAGCAGAAATGTAGTAAGCGATGTGACTTTTTAAAAAATTCATTCGTGGGACATGGGCGTTGCTGGTTGGCCAGCATTTATTGGAGGCCAGTTAAGAGTCAACCACATTGCTGTGGCTCTGGAGTCACATGTAGGCCAGACCAGGTAAGGAAAGCAGATTTCCTTCCCTAAAGGGCATTAGTGGACCAGATGGGTTTTACCGACAATCGACAATGGTTTCATGGTCATCAGTAGATTCTTAATTCCAGATATTTTTTATTGAATTCAAATTCTACCATCTGCCGTGGCAGGATTGAAACCTGAGTCCCACCCCAGAACATTAGCTGAGCTTTTGGATTAATAGTCTAGTGATAATGCCACTAGGCCATTGCCACCCTCTAAAGATTGACTGCCAAAGTGACCACAAAATCCACATCTAACTTTTATATTATTCAGAGTACAGGGTAACACAATATTTAAGTCTATCATATAAGTTTCATCATACGTCTTGATTTGCTAGTACAGAGCTTGAATATTGCTGAAAAGAGAGACATGTTACCAAAGCTTTTCATCCTGCACTCATCAGGACAAATGCAGGTATGCCAAATTCCAAATAAGCACAACAATTTTTACAACAGGAGAACAGGTATTGATTGGTTGGCAAGTCGACTCTGCTTGGCCGAGGTATTGCCATGGAGAAAGCAACAGGAACTGTAGGCTCCCTAAGCTTTGGGCTAATTCAAATAATGTACAAGGCTTGAACGTATTCCTTTAGTTTGCAGAAAATGGATCCCTTCACATGAATGTATTATGCTTGCTAGAAGCAACAATGTTATGAGCTTGACTTTGTTGTTAGTGCAGCTAGTAGCGCATTCGTGATTATTCAGCAATGCTGCTCAACTGTAGAATTGCATCCAATGGAGTATAATTTGTGCTGGGCTTGACAAGCACTGGGTTGGGTTGGTTCAGAACAGTCTGTACTCTGCCTTTTTTGAACCACTGAAGGAACATGCTGTTTGATTCGATCAGGCATTTGTTGGGATAGAGATCTACATACCTGGCATTACACTAGCACTAAATTCATACACAAGGTTGCTTAATTGTGTGGTAGGCAGAATGCCTTTTTGAATTGACGGAAGCATCCTCTCACTGGAAAATACCACTCGTGTAGCCGCTGTATACTGGCAGTGTGAAACGGCTCAAATTACCCTGGAAAGGCAAAGCATCTCAACAAATTTGATGTGGAGATGTCAGCGTTGGACTGGGGTGGGCACACCTGATGAAGGAGCAGCACTCTGAAAGCTCGTGATTCCAAATAAACCTGTTGACTTTAAACTAGGGTGTGAGACTTCTTACTGTGCCCAAAAACTTTGAACAACAGGTTAAGCAAGCAACGAGGGCCAATATTCCATTTGCCTTCCTAATTACGTGCTATACCCACATGCTAACTTTGTGTGGTTCAGGTACAAGGACACTCAGATTCTTCTGTACCTTACGTTCTGTAGTCTCTTTCCATTTAAATAATATGCAGCTTTTTCATATTTCCCAAAATGAACAACTTATCTATATCCTTTTGCAGATCCTGTATCCCCCACACAACTTGCTTTCCTACCTAATTTTGTACAATCAGCAAATTTAACTACAATACATTTTATCCCTTCATTCAAGTCATTAATACAGTTTGTAAATAGTTGAGACCGCAGCACTAATTCCTGTGGCACTTGATTAGTTACAGTTCACCAACCTGAAAATGACCCATTTATCCCGACTCTCTGGTTCCTGTTAGCTAACCCTCTATCCATGCTTATATTTAAGTAGACATGATAAGAGCCCCTGGTGTTAGGGTTAATGTTTTTGATGCGGTTTATCGAATGCCTTTTAAATCCAAATACACAACATCTCTTGGTTCCTCTTTATCCACCATGCTTATTTTATCTTCAAAGGACATTAATAATTTTTTCAACCAAGATTTCTCTTTCATAAAACCACACTGACTCTGCCTGATTGGATTGTGATTTTTGAAACGTCCTGCTATTACTTCCTTAATAATGGATTCGAGCACTTTCTCAATGAAAATGTTAGGCTAACTAGCCGATAATTTCCTGCTCTCTGTCTACCTCCTTAGTGCTACCTATGCAGTTGTCCAATCCACTGGAACATTTCCAAATTTAGGGAACTTATGAACAATTTCAATCAACGCATCCACCATCTCTGCATCCACTTTGTTTAATCCCTGAGGATGCAGGCCATCAGGACCTGGGGACTTGTCAGCCTTTAGTCTCATTACCCAGAATGGAAAAGCAGCTTTAGATTGGTAGGTAGTCAACTGTGCTTTGGGACTGTTGAAAACTAGTCGTTCCCAGCTCCCTTGGCTGGTTGAAAGCTGGTTGCCCTGTGAGTGCTCCATTCCTCTTTGGCCTCTCCATAAAGACCCCATCCCTCTCTCCCTCACAGAGGTTCATCTTTAATTAAAATATGTATTAGCATTAATCCAATGCATTAAAATAATCGACCAATGAATCCCACAATGAGTGCATGTCCTCAGCCCTACATCAAGCTTGCATTGAACATTCTTGTCCTCGCTGTCCACGGGGATGGTGCCAGAGGACTGGAGAATGGCGAATGTTGTTCCTCTGTTTAAGAAAGGGAATAGAAATGACCCTGGTAATTATAGACCGGTTAGTCTTACTTCGGTGGTTGGTAAATTGATGGAAAGGGTCCTTAGGGATGGGATTTACGACCATTTAGAAAGATGCAGATTAATCCGAGATAGTCAGCACGGATTCGTGAAGGGCAAGTCGTGCCTCACAAATTTGATAGAATTTTTTGAGGAGGTAACTAAGTGTGTTGATGAAGGTAGGGCAGTTGATGTCATATACATGGATTTTAGTAAGGCGTTTGATAAGGTCCCCCATGGTCGGCTTATGATGAAAGTGAGGAGGTGTGGGATAGAGGGAAAGTTGGCCGATTGGATAGGTAACTGGCTGTCTGACCGAAGACAGAGGGTGGTGGTCGATGGAAAATTTTCGGATTGGAGGCAGGTTGCTAGCGGTGTGCCGCAGGGATCAGTGCTTGGTCCTCTGCTCTTTGTGATTTTTATTAATGACTAAGAGGAGGGGGCTGAAGGGTGGATCAGTAAATTTGCTGATGACACCAAGATTGGTGGAGTAGTGGATGAGGTGGAGGGCTGTTGTAGGCTGCAAAGAGACACAGATAGGATGCAAAGCTGGGCTGAAAAATGGCAAATGGAGTTTAACCCTGATAAATGTGAGGTGATTCATTTTGGTAGGACAAATTTAAATGTGGATTACAGGGTCAAAGGTAGGGTTCTGAAGACTGTGGAGGAACAGAGAGATCTTGGGGTCCATATCCACAGATCTCTAAAGGTTGCCAGTCAAGTGGATAGAGCTGTGAAGAAGGCCTATAGTGTGTTAGCTTTTATTAACAGGGGGTTGGAGTTTAAGAGCCGTGGGGTTATGCTGCAACTGTACAGGACCTTGGTGAGACCACATTTGGAATATTGTGTGCAGTTCTGGTCACCTCACTATAAGAAGGATGTGGAAGCGCTGGAAAGAGTGCAGAGGAGATTTACCAGGATGCTGCCTGGTTTGGAGGGTAGGTCATATGAGGAAAGGTTGAGGGAGCTAGGGCTGTTCTCTCTGGAGCGGAGGAGGCTGAGGGGAGACTTAATAGAGGTGTATAAAATGATGAAGGGGATAGATAGAGTGAACGTTCAAAGACTATTTCCTCGGGTGGATGGAGCTATTACAAGGGGGCATAACTATAGGGTTCGTGGTGGGAGATACAGGACGGATATCAGAGGTAGGTTCTTTACGCAGAGAGTGGTTGGGGTGTGGAATGGACTGCCTGCAGTGATAGTGGAGTCAGACACTTTAGAAACATTTAAGCGGTTATTGGATAGGCACATGGAGCACACCAGGATGATAGGGAGTGGGATAGCTTGATCTTGGTTTCAGATAAAGCTCGGCACAACATCATGGGCCGAAGGGCCTGTTCTGTGCTGTACTGTTCTATGTTCTATGTTCTATGTTTGTAGCAAAAGACAGAAACAAGTTCAGGAACTGATTCATCCTGCATCTCCGGTACTGTAGCCTTTTCCCTGAATGCAACCAGCAGTAATACAGAGACTGTGTTAGAGAGATGGGCAATTCTCATTGTTCACGACACTCTTAGCTTTCGTCAAAATTCTTCGAGAGCAACAATCGAGAGTGACAATCATCCGTGCAGAGGATATAAAGTAAAGGTGAAAGTACTTAGCCCTGGGGCGATCCAGTATTCATTGACATAGTCTAGCATTTGATCAGAGCCTAACACCCATTGGGTCGTGTTGGGAAGGAAATCACTGATCCAAAATAGGACAGTAGAACTGACATCAAGGTTTTTTAATTTTTCAATAAGCTTGGATCATTGCAGGGTATTAAAAGCTGAAGAGAAATCAACAAAGATAGCGCAAACATGGTTGCCTAATCTGTCCATGTGCTGTTGGATCAAAAGAGCAAAGATCAGAACAGCATTGTCCACTGACTTATTAGATTGATCAGCAAGTGTAACTGATCAATATGTGGAACAATTGGATCTAAAAGATGCATTGACACAATGCGCTTGAAACACTTCATGACTATTGATGTAAGAGCAGCTGGTTGCTTATTCAGCTCAGCAGGCTGCGACTTTTTAGCAGCCGGAAGGATGGTGGTTGGTTTCAAAGGGCAAGGAACAGTATGCGTAATCAAAAGATAACTAGAAGTACAGAGAGGAAGAAACTGCCAGTTGATGAGTACATTCCTTAACAATTTTCCACTGATCGGGTCTGGGGTTTTTTCTGAGGATTCACCTGCTTGAACTGCTTCTCTACCTCCCACTTGTCGATAGTTAATACGAGACTCTTCTAATTCACAAAGTCAAGCCAGCTGCAGAATCACACATTCCTCAAATTCATCATTTTCAAACCAGCTGCAAAATCTGATCAATTCATTCGCAACATCGCGAGGATTATCTGTGGACAAAAAGTGATCATTTTTCTTTATCAATGTGAAGGCGTATGCTTCCAGACATCTCTGGAATTATTTGTCTTAACATAGAAACATAGGAAATAGAAGCAGGAGTAGGCCATTCGGCCGTTGAAGCCTGCTCCGCCATTCATTTTGATCATGGTTGATCATCAAATTCAGTGGGGCAGCACGGTGGCACAGTGGTTAGCACTGCTGCCTCACAGTGCGAGGGACCTGGGTTCTGTTCCCGGCTTGGGTCACTGCCTGTGTGGAGGCTGCACGTTCTTCCCGTGTCTGCGTGGGTTTCCTCCAGGTGCTCCGGTTTCCTCCCACAGCCCAAAAGATATGCTGGTAAGGTGCATTAGCCGGATTATGACAACTACGGTATTTTCACAGTAACTTTATTGGAATGTTAATAAGTCTACTTGTGACACAAATAAATAAAAAACTTTAACCTTTATACCTTGATCCTGCCATCCCCCCCATATCCCTTGATCCCTTTAGCCCCAAGAGCGATATCTAATTTCTTCTTATGCAGCTTGTCTCTGCACTCATCTTTTCGTGTTCTGAATTTCCTTTCTCACCTTGATTTTTAATACATCAAGTTTGATTTGGTCCCCTACATTAAATGCATTCATCTTTCCTTCAATATTCCTTTTATCTCCTTTGTAATCTAGGGTTGAACACTTGAATAGATCTTAATAGATCTTAAGGCAATATGGTGGCACAGTGGTTAGTCCTGCTGCCTTACAGCGCCAGGGACCCAGGTTCGATTACCCGCTTGGATCACTATCTGCACGTTCTCCCCATCTGCACTTTCTCCCCGTGTCTACATGGGTTTCCTCTGGGTGTTCCAGTTTTATCTCACAGTTCAAAAAAGACGTGCTAGTTAGGTGAATTTGCCATGCTAAATTCTCCCTCAGTGTACCCTCAGGCGCCGGAGTGTACGACTAGATGATTTTCACAGTAACTTCATTGCAGTGTTAATGTAAGCCTACTTGTGACACTAATAAATAAACTTTAATGGCTTTAGTTTGGATATGAAGCTGTTCACAGAAGATGATACAATTATTGATGATATCTGTGCTTCTATTTATGTCTTCATCCTGCACAAAAATATCCCAATTTGTGTTATGAAAACAAATTTTCAGGCCTTGAATGACCACATTATCCCGTACTTTAACCACTTCCTGGCCAGGTTTTACTGTCTTCAGTTTTTGTTGCTACTTATGGAGGAGATGATTTGAATCTCCAATCCCCCATCAAATCAAAGACTGCTAAGAGTCAAGATTGGAGTAAACACACTGATCCAGTGTCTTCTCTCTACAAGTTAATTTGTTAACACAGCTAGTATAGCTCCAGAGAGTATCTCTCAAAGTCAAGTCACAGTGGCTTATATCACCAAGATGATCTTCAGTGATTCTGGAGAAGGAGCCCTGATGATGGCCTTCACCCTCTCACCTGGCAAGCAACACAGTCTTCAGAACTCATACTCTCGGCTGCAGAGAGCACTATCTACCTCCTAATTATACAACCCCTACAAGAACTACATTCCTTTTTACTGCCCCCACTTGAATGGCTCACTGTACCATATTACTGTGGCCAGTTTACTTCCCTCCAGTCCCTGCTCTTGTTCACATAACCTAATAGGGCATCAAAATTGTTGGACCAGTGCAAGGACTAAGACCCCTAGATTGCTAACTTCTGGATCCCCATATCTGTCTGTCTCATTCAGAGCCATGACCACTGATTAAATCCCTGACCACTGATTAAATCTGAAGTAACTAGCCTAAAGACTAATTGTGTTAATGTTATGTAGTAATGCCACAATTTGCCCCTTGTAGCACTCCTCACTCTACTCGAAACCTATTAGTGACTCTGCATGGGGTTTTTTTTGGAGAAGCAAATAAAAAATTGTTTTGAGATTATTGTGGACAGGATTGCACTTCAGTTTGCAGACCGTACCATCGCACAAGTCTAACATTTGATCCAAAATTATACCATAAACATGATCTAATGTTTAATAAACCATTCATCATCAATTATGGAAACACCAATAGTTTGTGTAAATCATGTAATGAACTTTATCATTCTGGAAGGTATGGGCTTTCGGTGAGTCATTGAGGGTTTGGAAACAACAAAATTTGACAGAAACTGAAAGGTTTTAAATGCTTTGTCGATAGACTTACAATCGTCAGCATATTAGCGACAACCGGCATTAGTCTAATGAGCAGCATTTTATAACACAATTTACAGGATGCCCCACAAGCACTCAAATACAACTGTCACCTAAACCCCTTGCAGGGTATTTATTACTGAATTCTACTGCATTAACAGAGCAACTCAATATGCTTGCATTTCCTTCTGAATAAAATGTATCCTGACACGCAATTCACAAATACAGCAATGCATCTGAAGGTTCAGCATAGGATGCAATTATCTGCTTTTCAACACTTTCTGGTGTTTTTCCCACACCGGGCAGCGTTGCCCATTATTCAGCCATTCCCCACTAAGTAATAAACAGTTTGTGTTTGATATATGAAGTATGTAGCCTTCATATGTATTATTTAAAAGCTTGTTTATTTGGATTTGTTTTGTGTTACAAAAGGAGGTTCCCTCTGTCCCAAAGGGAAATAGGGATTTACAAGTGGAGAGCTCCCATGCAATGTACATTTAGAAATATAGAAAATAGGAGCAGGAAGAGGCCATTCAGCCCTTCAAATATGTTCCTCCATTCAACAAAGAACAAAGAACAGTACAGCACAGGAAACAGGCCCTTCGGCCCTCCAAGCCTGTGCCGCTCCTTGGTCCAACTAGACCAATCGTTTGTATCCCTCCATTCCCAGGCTGCTCATGTGACTATCCAGGTAAGTCTTAAACAATGTCAGCGTGCCTGCCTCCACCACCCTACTTGGCAGCGCATTCCAGGCCCCCACCACCCTCTGTGTAAAAAACATCCCTCTAATATCTGAGTTATACTTCGCCCCTCTCACCTTGAGCCCGTGACCCCTCGTGAACGTCACTTCTGATCTGGGAAAAAGCTTCCCACCGTTCACCCTATCTATCCCCTTCATATTCTTGTACACCTCTATTAGATCGCCCCTCATTCTCCGTCTTTCCAGGGAGAACAACCCCAGTTTACCCAATCTCTCCTCATAGCTAAGACCCTCCATACCAGGCAACATCCTGGTAAACCTTCTCTGCACTCTCTCTAATGCCTCCTCGTCCTTCTGGTTGTGCGGCGACCAGAACTGGACGCAGTACTCCAAATGTGGCCTAACCAGCGTTCTATACAGCTGCATCATCAGACTCCAGCTTTTATACTCTATACCCCGTCCTATAAAGGCAAGCATACCATATGCCTTCTTCACCACCTTCTCCACCTGTGTTGCCACCTTCAAGGATTTGTGGACTTGCACACCTAGGTCCCTCTGTGTTTCTATACTCCTGATGACTCTGCCATTCATTATGATCATGGCTGTTCATCCAACTCTGATCCCACCTTCCCCTCCTTTTTCTTTGACCCCCTTTGCCCCAAGAGCTATATCTAACTCCTCCTTGAAACATACAATGTTTTGGCTGAACTGCTTTCTGTGGTATTGAATTCCACAGGCTCACCACTCTCTGGGTGAAGAAATCTTTCCTCATCTCAGTCCTAAAAGGTTTAGCCCTTATCCTTAGATTATTACCCCTGGTTCTGGGGACCCCCACCACCGGGAACATCCTTCCTGCATCTACCCTGTCTAGTTCTGTTAGAATTTCATAGGTTTCTATGACACCCCTTTCATTCTCCTGAATTCGAGCGAATATAATCCTAACTGACTCAAGCCTAACTGACTCTGCCGTCCTTACCTGGTCTGTCCTACATGTGAATCCAGAGTCACAGCAATGTGGTTGACTCTCAACTGCCCTCCAAGGGCAATTAGGAATGGACAATAAATGCTGGCAATGCCCATGTTCCATGAATGAATGAATAATAAAAAATTGAATAGTCAAGTCTCAGGGTAACAAAGGTATGGATGAAAGTGTAAGCACATGAGGCGAGGCAGAGACAAGTTGGGTGGTATTACAAAAGTGGAAATACGTGGTCTTGGTGAAGAAGTGATATGTGGCTGGAGGCTCATTTCAGGATAATATACATCATCTGGGTCAGCCTCAGACAATTAACAGAGAGAGGTATGGCGTTGGTGGCTCAGAAACTGAATTTGAGACAGGACATGAAGACAACATTTTGTTGGAGAGAATTTCTGCTCAGCCAGTGCTGGATGTTAACCTTGATCCACTGATAAAGTGCTGGTAGTAAACCAGAGCAGACACAGCTGGTAGCAGGGTATACATCAGGGTAGAGCATAAAGTGCATCTTTCCACTACTGCCACCTCAATCCAGTCTCTGTTACTTTCTTGCCATGCTGATATCTGTCCCATTTGATCCTATACTTAAAAAGAAGGAAGGGTTTCTCATCATGCCCAGCCCATCAGTCTCAGGTGTTGTAACAAGCTGACCATCTCAGTCCAGAAGAGATCTTTTATCATTAATGCCAAAACACTTCCCGTCCTTGCCGACTACAACTCAAGACTGGAAACCCTGCAGGTGGCCGCAGATTCCCATCATTTTCTGGATTGCTCCCTTATGTCACATTTCATATTGATACTGCATTTATATTTTTTTCCACAACATCTCCATTGCTTTATTTCTAGCTAGTGTTACCTGGAGATTGCCTTAGTCTCCTGCAATTTCCAAGAAATCATCAGATCTACTTAAGAGAGCACATCCTGTTCTCAAACCTCGGTTAAAACCGTGTGTGATACTGGTTAGAAACTGTAATCGGGTCCATTAGTGATCACCCTGTCAGGTGAGACAATTTTGTACACCAGCCTTCTGAATCAAAAAATAAACACAAAGCTATTTCAAAATAGTTCTGCCCTCGTCTCCTCTACAAACCCTTCAGGCAATCACGCAGGAGACGCATGACCTATCATCTAACGTTATCACCTCCCTTGTGGATAAACCTGGATAAGCTAATCGCATGGCACCATCAATGTCACTCCTGGTGAGGTTTGTGTGTGTGTGTGTGTGCCCTCTCCAAGACCCTCCGCCTGGCAGCGTCTATGGGTGGGCTATCAGGATTGAGAAACAGTTTACTATAAATCAATCCAATTCCAGATACTTACGCAGTCTTCACACAACAAAGTGACAGTGAGATCCATTTGTGCTCGTTCACATAACAAGAAAATCCTGTCCCCCCCCCTCACATCCTTACCTGCTTTTCAAGGTTCACAGCTGCCAACAACTGAGGGGTGGTTGTGGGGTTTGGAGTTGGGGGGGTGGGGAATGGAATGGATGGTTGGGTCAATATGGGTTGGGAGAGTGGGGAGGGGGAAGCAATGAATGCCACATCCACTGCTGCTCTTGATCCATTGGCTGTCATTTTCTTGGTGCTGCTGTCTGTGTTCATTAATTTCCAAAATCAGCCTTCAAAGTTAAAAGCTGCGCACAAACATACACCTGTCCCTTGGGGTAGTGCTGCCAACTCAAGTCAGACACATTCCTGGAGGTGTCACCGCATGAACACCTGCCTCTTGCCACCCTGCCCCAGATACCTGCCACTGAACTCCCAATGTGTCCACACCTGCAGTGCTCACCTTCTCAAGCCATTCAGAAGACAATTAGATTCTTCATGATCCACCAGGGTGAATTTTGACTCAAACAGCTCTCTCTGAGATATTTGTATTCAAAATGACCATATTGTTTCAAAGATTCTTTTTTGAAAATACACAATTTTTAAAAAATGGCCCAACTGATGTTTCCTCTCAGATTGCTTGTAGCAGCATTTTGTGGATTTGTCTCTATTTTTGGAGCCCTAAAGGCAATCTTGGGGGTGGGGGAAGGGGGCGATTGACAACCAGACCCCAAAGTCCTGCATGTAGCAATATTGTTGACCATTTCTCTTATTAAGAGTTCCAAATTTAAAAGAAAAATCATCTTTGCTACCAAATCATCTGCAACAAATACATATATGCATACACCTGACCATGTTGTAATATTTCGGTATAAAGTTGCGTATGCTGCACTGCAATCAGTGTCTCTCTTACAACAGACCCTAACAGCACAGCTAGAACCTGGTTCAGTGTCGCACGATGCCAGGTTATAGTCCACCAGGTTTATTTGAAATCACAAGCTTTCGGAGCGCAGCTCTTTCTTCAGGTGAAGTCACTTCACTTGACGAAGGAGCAGTGCTCTGAATGCTTGTGATTTCAAATATACCTGGTGTCGTGTGACCTCTCATCTTGTCCACCCCAGTCCAACACTGGCATCTCCACATCCTGGTTCGGTGTCTTCTCATCTCCCCTCTGTACAGGTATAAATAAGATCCTTACCTGTTGGTGGTTTCAGCATGGGTGGTGGGATCAATGGTACAATGATGGGTACATTCCCGTGATCCTTTGATCCAGCTGGTGTTTCCAAGAGCCCGTTTCCTGCAGTCATTCCTGGAAAGCTTGAATTGGAGTTCGATGGCGAAGTAATAACACTGTCTTCAGATAATTTTAGTTTTGGCAAGGAGTTTTCTACAAATAACATGGAGGGAAAATAAAAAACCATTATTAAACATTTATGATATGTTCAAGGACAAATTATCAACTGTGAATTTCAGCTGAAGTTGCCTCGATGGAACTAGTCAGCTACTCCACCAGCAGCTTAGATTTTATGTGACAGAATAATTTTACTGAGTGTTTTATTATAGGACATTTGAATTGATAAATGACCTCTTCGTCTTCACTCAGTTTTATATTATTTTAATTCAATGGCTGAAATTACTGGGAACTGTAAGAGAAGGATGGGATCAGCAAATACTACTGCTTCCAAGTATTCCCTTCTCTCAGTGCAGCACTGTCTGGAACCAAGTATAAGTAAGTGACTGAGGCACTTGTTATAGCAGGGCACAAATACTCTTTTTATTCATTCATGGGATGTGGGCGTAACTGATTGGGCCAGCACTTGTTGCCCATCTCTAATTGCCCTTGAACTGAGTAGCTTACTAGACCATTTCAGAGGGCATATAAGAGTCAACCACATTGCTGTGGCTCTGGAGTCACATGCAGGCCAGACCAGGTAAGGACGGCAGACTTCCTTCCCTAAAGGATATCAGTGAACCAGATGGGTTTTCAACAATCAGCAATGGTTTCATGGTCATCAGTAGATTCTTAATTCCAGGTATATATATATATTTTTAATTGGATTCAAATTCCACCATCTGCCATGGCGGGATTTGAATCCAGGTCCCCAGAACATTATCTGAGTTTCTGGATTCATAGTCTAGTGAGAATACCACTAGGCCATCACCTCCCACCAAACTAAATGCTAAACTATGCCACAAGTTAATAAACACAAGTTAAGTTTATCAGATAAAAGCAAAGTACTGCGGATGCTGGAATCTGAAACAAAAACAGAAAAATGTTGGAAAATCTCTGCAGGCTTGATAGCATCCGTTGAGAGAGTAGAGCCAAAGTTTTGACTCTAGGTAACCCTTTGTCAGAGTTTATCAGTTTTCCTTTAAAGTAACATTACCGAGCGTTGTGCCAGAGCCCAACCATTGCGCGGAGCTCGACTCGATCATCTGTTTTAGATTCTCATTTTATCAATTAATATGCAGATTGAGTAATATGATAAATTAGTTGTGCTTTCTATCTTGATGAAGAAATGTTCAAGAGCTTTCTGTAACTGAACTCACCTAGCCTGCAAACAAAATTGTGGAGTGCTGAGAATATACAGAGGAAAAGTTACTTTTGACACTCTTCCTTTAATAAATCCTTCTTACAGACTAATTTAGCAAAAACAAATGCACATTTAAAATTCAAAATAAATTCTGAGGGTCAAAATATGAATCCAATAAATGTTGGAGTGTTGAATAACAAATGTATAGAGCAGTGAGTCAGTCTCTCTTCATTGTTCCCTGCATTAGAAAAATGGCTCTAATTTTAAAGTACTTTTCTTTTTTTTATTCGTTCACGGGACATGGACGTCACTGGCTGGGTCAGCATTTATTGCCCATCCATGATGGCTTTTAACAGTCAACCACATTGCTGTGGCTCTGGAGTCACATGTAGGCCTGACCAGGTAAATTCAGCAGATTTCCTTCCCTGGAAGGACATTAGTGAACCAGGGGGGTTTTTAAGACAATCAACAATGGTTTCATGGTCATCATTAAACATTTAACTCCAGAATTCAAGTTTCACCATCTGCCACGGTGGGATTTGAACCCGGGTCCCCAGAGCATTAACCTGGGTCCCTGGATTACTAGTCAAGTGGCAATACCACTGTACCAATGCCTCCCCTTAAAGCTGCAATGCGCATTACAACATCCCGAGGCTGTGATATGACAGCCAATATTTGCAAGTTCTTTCTCTTTTTCCCTGTAGTATTACAGGTTCTACAATTCTTGTTATCAGAATGAGTTCTGGAATCTCAGAAAATATTAAGCCGAGCAAACAGCAAGCCAGCATTTTTATTTTTCATCTAAAAGAAATTCAAGACTGTTGAGATAACCAACTGTGTTGTGGTGCCTCTTAATGATGCAGTATTATAATAGTAGAGGGAAAAGTAAAGTCACCATAGTCCCAGATGACCATAGTCAGTGACTCGTGATGATTTAACCTGAGGATCACCACTCCCCAGGCAAGGGGCAAGGTTGAGAAGGCAGGGCCTTCACGAATAACCTCAGAAGGTACGGGAATTGAATCCATGCTGTTGGCAGCATTCTGCATCACAAAGCAGCCATCCATCAAACAGAGCTAACTGACCCGAGTAACCCTGCACAGAAAACCTAACAGCATTCAGGGTCAGCTAACAGTCACACACCAATAATATCGGATATATCCACTGCAGCGCAGATATTTTGGATGGAGAGATCTGCTGACATTAAATTGATGGCACACAACATGGGAAAGCCAGCCGCCGCACCTTTCGGTACATGGCAGTATATTCATTATTGGAATGCGTCTTGATAACACCACAATTTATTGCCCAACCCTACTTGCCCCTTTCCACCTTCAATAGAGGCATATAAAATGATCAGAGGATTGGATAGGGTGGACAGTGAGAGCCTTTTTCCTCGGATGGTGATGGCCAGCACGAGGGGACATAGCTTTAAATTGAGGGGTGATAGATATAGGACAGATGTCAGAGGTAGGTTCTTCACTCAGAGAGTAGTAAGGGCATGGAATGCCCTGCCTGCAACAGTAGTGGACTCTCCAACATTAAGGGCATTTAAATGGTCATTGGATAAACATATGGATGATATTGGAATAATGTAGGTTAGATGGGCTTTAGATTGGTTTCACAGGTCGGCGCAACATCGAGGGCCGAAGGGCCTGTACTGCGCTGTAATGTTCTATGTTCTTGAACTGTCGCAGTCCATATATTGTGATACACCTACTGTTAGGGAGTTCCAGAATTTTGACCTAAAAACATTAAAGAAATGGTAACCCTGTTCCACGTCAGGGTGGTGTGGGACTTAACCCTTATCCTAAAATGGTGTCCTCTTGTTCTAGATTCCTCAGCCAGGGAAAACAACTTCCTTGTACCTAACTTGTGGAGCCCTTCCTTATCTTGGAAGTTACAATGAGATCACCTCCGATTTTTTTCAACTCATCACAGCCTCTCATCATCTTTTATATCAGGAGCCAATCTACTGAACCTTCACTGTATTGACTCCATATTTAAGGAAGGCTATATTTGCATTGGAGGCCAAAGTTACACAGTATCCTCTGTATTTGCTCACCAAAGCCCTGCACACTGTAGCAAGACTTCTTTACTCTTGTACTGCAATTCTCTTTCAACAAAGGCCAACATGCCATTTAGCTTCCTAATAGGTTGTTGTACCTTCATGTTAATGTGTTTCATTCCTTGTATGAGTGCACCCAAGTCTCTCTCAGCATCAACATTTACAAATTTCACACCTTTTAAAAAATATTCTGCTTTTCTATTCTTTTGACTGAAGTGAATAACTACACAGTTCCCCGTGTTATACATCATCTGCAACCTTGTTGTCCACTCACTTAAGCTGTCTATAGATGGTATTTCCACACACCCGCTCCTCGTGGCTTATGCTTCTCATCCTGCTGCTATCAATGGGGTTTCCTGTTGTTCACATCCTCCGTCGCCAGGGGACTCATGGCGCCACGGGGAACAGCCAGAAAATCCTGCACTATATCTCTTTGCAGTCTCACTGCCTTCCTCACCTCTGGTATTCCCACAAGCTGTGTATCATCAACAAATTTAGATACATTTCACCCTGCCTCTTCATCTAATTCATTAATATAGATTGGAATAGCTCAACACTGATGCCAGCGGCATTTCACTAGTCACAGCCTGCCAACTTGAAAAAGCCTCATTTAAGCCTAATCTTTGCTTCCTTTAACCAATGGACGAGAATACAAAAGCCGCAGAGATATACTGCTGAGGCTTTATAAGGCTCTGGTGAGATCAGATTTAGAATGTTGCAAGCAATTTTGGGCCCCGTATCTAAGGTAGGCCTTGGTCCAGAGGAGGTTCATGAGGATGATCCCGAGGAAAACTTAAGGTATGAGAAGCGTCTGAAGACTGTGGGTCTGGGGAAGATGTTTCCATTAGTAGGGGAGACTAGGACCTAATGGCACAGTCTCAGAGTAAAGGGACGACTCTTTAGAACTGAGTTGAGGAGGAATTTCTTCAGCCAGAGGGTGGTGAATCTATGGAATTCATTGCCACAGAAGGCTGTGGAGGCCAGTTCATTGAGTGCAATTTAGACAGAGATAGATAGGTTCTTGATTGGTAAAGGTATCAAGGGTTATGGGGAGAAAGCAGGAGAATGGGTATGAGAAACTTATCAGCCATGACTGAATGGCAGAGCAGACACTGAATGGCCTAATTCTGCTCCAATATCTTATGGTCAATCCTCTAGAATATAGAATTATAGAATCCCTATAGTCCAGAAGAAGGCCATTCAGCCCATCGAGTCTGTACTGACCACAATCCCCCGCAGGCCCTATTACCCTAACCCCGCACATTTACCCTGCTAATCCCCCATGGTCAATATGCCATGGCCAATCAACCTAACCCCACATCTTTGGACTGTGGGAGGAAACCGGAGCACCCGGAGAAAACCCATGCAGACACAGGGAGAATGTGCAAACTCCACACAAACAGTGACCTGAGGCTAGAATTGAACCTGGGTTCCTGGCACTGTGAGGCAGCAGTGCTAACCACTGTGTCACCATGCTGCCCAACATATCATCCCCCAACTCCAAGAGCCCTTAGCTTTTACATGGCACCTTATTGAATGCCATTTGGAAATCAAAGTATAGTACTGTGGTGATCTTGACCCACACATTGTCTGTGAAGTCAGTGCAGGGGACTCAAGATCTGGTGAAACCCAAAAATCGCGAATCTCACCAGTGAGATCGCATTTTCCACTTTTCACTGCCCTTTGGTTTAGGTTGGAGGGTCACAGTTTTTTTTTTAACTGGTCGGTGCAACATCGTGGGCCGAAGGGCCTGTTCTGCGCTGTAATGTTCTATGTTCTATGTTCTATGTTCTATGTTCTTTCCAGCCATGCTCATAACGGGTGAAAACCTAAATTACATCCATGTAAATAAATGTTATTATTAAACACACCCCTCTGCAGATCTTATGTCTCCTTCACAACTTACTTTCTGACCTATCTTTGTGTTGAAAGGGTTAATAATCACACCATTTTAAAAAAATCACAAAAGCTGTAAGCTGCTAAACTCAGTCCCACAGGGAAAACTGTGAGGAAACCATAGGTCCTGATTAAAGCAGACCCAGATAAGAGTCAAGGACCATAAAAGTCCCAGTTACACAGGAGGCTTCAGTCACACAACCGACACATAAAACATTGAATTATGTGCAACTGCAGCTTGTCAGTGTCTGTTCTGACAAAAGACAATGAATATGAGGGGTTAATGTATCACTGGTTAGACATATGGCTATCATAATCATGTCTGGAAGTTAATAGATAAATAGTGAGAAATAAGTGCTTGGTGATATCACAGGTAGGTAGATGTGCACAAGTTGTAATTGGCCAACATATGTTATACCTTTTGCGTTATACCTTATATGTTATACCTTATATGTTATACCTTATATGTTATATCTTAAGTAACACTGTTAGTTGTGAGTTGATATAGATAACTTCTGAACAAATGTAAATCTCTTATTGGTATATAAGACCATAAGACATAGGAGCGGAAGTAAGGCCATTCGGCCCATCGAGTCCACTCCACCATTCAATCATGGTTGATTTCAACTCCATTTACCCGCTCTCTCCCCATAGCCCTTAATTCCTCGAGAAATCAAGAATTTATCAATTTCTGTCTTGAAGACGCTCAACGTCTCGGCCTCCACAGCCCTCTGTGGCAATGAATTCCACAGACCTACCACTCTCTGGCTGAAGAAATTTCTCCTCATCTCTGTTCTAAAGTGACTCCCTTTTATTCTAAGGCTGTGCCCCCGCGTCCTAGTCTCCCCTGCTAATGGAAACAACTTCCCTACGTCCATCCTATCTAAGCCGTTCATTATCTTGTAAGTTTCTATTAGATCTCCCCTCAACCTCCTAAACTCCAATGAATATAATCCCACGATCCTCAGACGTTCATCGTATGTCAGGCCTACCATTCCTGGGATCATCCGTGTGAATCTCCGCTGGACCCGCTCCAGTGCCAGTATGTCCTTCCTGAGGTGTGGGGCCCAAAATTGCTCACAGTACTCCAAATGGGGCCTAACCAGTGCTTTATTAAGCCTCAGAAGTACATCCCTGCTTTTGTATTCCAAGCCTCTTGAGATAAATGACAACATTACATTTGCTTTCTTAATTACGGACTCAACCTGCAAGTTTACCTTTAGAGAATCCTGGACTAGGACTCCCAAGTCCCTTTGCACTTTAGCATTATGAATTTTGTCACCGTTTAGAAAATAGTCCCTGCCTCTATTCTTTTTTCCAAAGTGCAAGACCTCGCACTTGCCCACGTTGAATTTCATCAGCCACTTCTTGGACCACTCTCCTAAACTGTCTAAATCTTTCTGCAGCCTCCCCACCTCCTCAATACTACCTGCCCCTCCACCTATCTTTGTATCATCGGCAAACTTGGCCAGAATGCCCCCAGTCCTGTCATCTAGATCGTTAATATATAAAGAGAACAGCTGTGGCCCCAACACTGAACCCTGCGGGACACCACTTGTCACCGGTTGCCATTCTGAGAAAGAACCTTTTATCCCAACTCTCTGCCTTCTGTCTGACAGCCAATCGTCAATCCATGTTAGTACCTTGCCTCGAATACCATGGGCCCTTATTTTACTCAGCAGTCTCCCGTGAGGCACCTTGTCAAAGGCCTTTTGGAAGTCAAGATAGATAACATCCATTGGCTCTCCTTGGTCTAACCTATTTGTTATCTCTTCAAAGAACTCTAACAGGTTTGTCAGACACGACCTCCCCTTACTAAATCCATGCTGACTTGTCCTGATCCGACCCTGCACTTCCAAGAATTTAGAAATCTCATCCTTAACGATGGATTCTAGAATTTTGCCAACAACTGAGGTTAGGCTAATTGGCCTATAATTTACCATCTTTTTTCTTGTTCCCTTCTTGAACAGTGGGGTTACAACAGCGATTTTCCAATCCTCTGGGACTTTCCCTGACTCCAGTGACTTTTGAAAGATCATAACTAACGCTTCCACTATTTCTTCAGCTATCTCCTTTAGAACTCTAGTTACTTGTAACCAAACCTGAAAGTATAACCGTCTGTGTAACGCTTTATTCGGGGCTCTCTCTGAGCCACCAGCTGGCGTATCAGATCCCTTGTTGCGGTTGAAGTAAGAAAGGCCGATTTAAAAGCTCTGAAATTCTTCATCTGGTCACTTAAAGGTAACAAAGTTCGAAACAGTGCCATCAGCAAATCTGGTAACCGTCCCTTCAATCCCTTCATGCAAGTCATTTATACAAGACATTCGCTTTCTTTTCAGTCATTCCTCGGAATCTTTCCCTTCAATCTCATTGTTTCACCGACACTCAGCAGCATCAGTGTGTACTATCTAGAAAATAGCAATTCACCAAAGATCCTCAGACAGCACTTTCCAAACCCATCAGAAGGATAAGGGCAGCAGATACATGGGAACACCACCACCTGCAAGTTTCCCTCCAAGCCACTCACCATCCAGAAATATATCGCCATTCCTTCGCAGTCGCTGGGTCAAAATCCTGGAATTCCCTCCCTCACGGCATTGTGGGTCAATCCACAGCACGTGGACTGCAGCAATTCAAGAAGGCAGCTCACCACCACCTTCTCAAGGGCAACTAGGGATGGGCAATAAATGCTGGCCAGCCAGCGATGCCCCCCGAATGAATAAAAAACAGATGAGAGACTGCGGGTCTCATTGTTCACCAAGGCCCCAGATGCCTTGTTGCCCTCGCTGCACCATTATCAGCTGACGCCTTCACTAACATGTGGCACCACATATTTGAGTTTAGGGGTGAGAGGAAAAGAATCTAATTAACAGCGTACACCATGAAAAGTCCCACTCCAGCAAAAGCCAGGCCATTACTTCACCAACTTTCTGCCCTCCTCCTGAACGTGTTGATTAATTAATGTGGGGTCTTTTGCCACAGACAATCGGACTGAATCACTCCTGTGCGTGTGATAAATCTATTTGACTACAAGGGCATCACAGCTGAGTAGAATCTGTCTTCATCCACCCTACATACACATGCAATTCCAGCAGGGGACTGGAAACCTCTCGCAATCTGGAGTGGGAGCTTTCTCCGGGAGCTGCCATGGTCAACTGCAGCACCTAACTGAGCGCAGACCAGTGATTGGACCTGGAACCTTCCTGTTCAACACAGCCCGAGTGAGCCCTGGGGAATAGGAAGGGGACGAGTAAATAGCAGTGACAGGTGCAATAACAGATGTTGGCAGTCAATGTGCTCTGAACGACTGACGAGCGATGATTATGATATTCTCACTGAAGAAGTAATGAGTGCTAATCTACAGCTGACAGTATAGATCAAAAGCTAATAACTCCATTTACTCACCCGTGAGTTTTTGTGGCTTGCTTTAAACCAATCACATCTGGTGTTTCATTTCAAACAGATCCAGGTACATTCTCTGAATTTTACAAGAATGAGGGGTGATTATGAAATAATCAAAAGTCTTCGGGGCCTCAATGGGGAAAATGTTTTCCTCAGCTGGAGCATTTAGAACTAGTTATCATGGACCATGGATAAGGCGTTGGCCACTTAACACTGAGGGGAGATCGAATTTCTTCATTCAGCACATTTTCAACCTTTGGAATCGGCTACAGAAACATAGAAACATAGAAAAACTACAGCACAAAACAGGCCCTTCGGCCCCACAAGTTGTGTCGAACATATCCCTACCTTTTAGGCCTACCTATAACCCTCCATCCTATTAAGTCCCATGTACTCATCCAGGAGTCTCTTAAAAGACCCTATTGAGTTTGCCTCCACCGCCACTGGCGGCAGCCGATTCCACTCGCCCACCACCCTCTGAGTGAAAAACTTCCCCCTAACATCTCCCCTGTACCTACCCCCCAGCACCTTAAACCCGTGTCCTATACCAGAGGGTTCAGTATTTGAGTATATTCAGGCTGAGATAGATTTTTGGGCACTAAAGGATAATCGCAGTAATTCTATCACCCCGCCCGCCACGGAATCGGAGTGGAAAGGGGCGGAAAATGGAAACATCCCATTGACCTTGAGCAGGATTTTCCAGTCTCTGGTCGGGCGAGACTGTAAACTCCCGCCCAGTGTGTCCAATTCTGGGCACCATATTTTAGGAAGATGTGAAGGCATTAGAGAGGCTGCAGAAAAGCACAACATTTACTACCAGCAGGGCTTCAGTGAAGATTAAAACTGAGCGGTTGAACTGTTTTGACTGAGTCTCCTTGACAAATGGTTAAAAGCAATGAGCAGCACAATTGCAGATTTTGTCCTTCCAAGCTGGACAAGGAAGGAAGCAGTTGGTGCAGAATAAACAGTTTCAGGAAGTCATTCACATGTCGGAGTTTTGTACAAGAGCAATAGAATTGGTTTTGTAGATATTCGGTCTGCACTTTTACTTTTTGCCACAGAATGGCTTCAATTTAATGCCAGTTCTCACAAATAAATTAAACACTATGGACTTGTGCTTTACCATAATTTTCCCATTTAAACAATGAGATATTAGAGTCGCAAGATGACAGTTGGCACGGTGGCGCAGTGGTTAGCATTGCTGCCTCATAGTGCCAGGGACCAAGGTTCAATTCCCAGCTTGGGTCACTGTCTGTGCGGAGGCTGCACATTCTCCCCATGTCTGCGTGGGTTCCCTCCGGGTGCTCCAGTTTCCTCCCACAGTCCAAAGATGTGTGGGTTAGGTGAAATAGGTTGAACCAGGAGCGCTCCTCGTCACAATGGATGTCTCGGCACTCTACACCAGCATCCCCCATGACGATGGCATTGCTGCAACGGCCTCAGTGCTCAGCGCCAACAACTGCCAGTTTCCAGATGCAATTTTACATCTCATCCGCTTCATCCTGGACCACAATATCTTCACCTTCAACAACCAGTTCTTCATCCAGACACACGGAACAGCCATGGGGACCAAATTCGCACCTCAATATGCCAACATCTTCATGCACAGGTTCGAACAAGACTTCTTCACAGCACGGGACCTTCAACCGATGCTATACACTAGATACATCGATGACATTTTCTTCCTTTGGACTCATGGTGAACAATCACTGAAACAACTCTATGATGACATCAACAAGTTCCATCCCACCATCAGACTCACCATAGACTCCTCTCCGGAATCGGTTGCATTCTTGGACACACGCATCTCCATTAAGGACGGTCACCTCAGCACCTCACTGTACCGCAAGCCCACGGATAACCTCATGATGCTCCACTTCTCCAGCTTCCACCCTAAACACGTTAAAGAAGCCATCCCCTACGGACAAGCCCTCCGTATACACAGGATCTGCTCGGATGAGGAGGATCGCAACAGACACCTCCAGACGCTGAAAGATGCCCTCATAAGAACAGGATATGGCGCTCGACTCATTGATCAACAGTTCCAACGCGCCACAGCGAAAAACCGCACCGACCTCCTCAGAAGACAAACACGGGACACAGTGGACAGAGTACCCTTCGTTGTCCAGTACTTCCCCGGAGCGGAGAAGCTACAGCATCTCCTCCGGAGCCTTCAACATGTCATTGATGAAGACGAACATCTCGCCAAGGCCATCCCCACTTCTTGCCTTCAAACAACCGCACAACCTCAAACAGACCATTGTCCGCAGCAAACTACCCAGCCTTCAGGAGAACAGTGACCATGACACCACACAACCCTGCCACAGCAACCTCTGCAAGACGTGCCGGATCATCGACACAGATGCCATCATCTCACGTGAGAACACCATCCACCAGGTACACGGTACATACTCTTGCAACTCGGCCAACGTTGTCTACCTGATACGCTGCAAGAAAGGATGTCCCGAGGCATGGTACATTGGGGAAACTATGCAGACGCTGCGACAACGGATGAATGAACACCGCTCGACAATCACCAGGCAAGACTGTTCTCTTCCTGTTGGGGAGCACTTCAGCGGTCACGGGCATTCGGCCTCTGATATTCGGGTAAGCGTTCTCCAAGGCGGCCTTCGCGACACACGACGGCGCAGAGTCGCTGAGCAGAAACTGATAGCCAAGTTCCGCACACACGAGGACGGCCTCAACCGGGATATTGGGTTCATGTCACACTATTTGTAACCCCCACAGAGTTTCACTGGCTGTCTTGTCTGGAGACAATACACATCTTTTTAGCCTGTCTTGATGCTCTCTCCACTCACGCTGTTTTGTTTCTTAAAGACTGGATTAGTTGTAAGTATTCGCATTCCAACCATTATTCATGTAAATTGAGTTTGTGTCTTTATATGCTCTGTTTGTGAACAGAATTCCCACTCACCTGAAGAAGGGGCTTGCAGCTCCGAAAGCTTGTGTGGCTTTTGCTACCAAATAAACCTGTTGGACTTTAACCTGGTGTTGTTAAACTTCTTACTAGGTGAATTGGCCATGCTAAATTCTCCCTCTGTGCTAGGGGGACTAGCAAAGGTACATACGTGGGGTTCTGGGGATAGGGCCTGGGTGGGATTTTGGTCAGTGCAGACTCGATGGGCCAAATGGCCTCCTTCTGCACTGTAGGATTCTATGATTCTACCCGAACAGGTGCTGGAGTGTGGCAACTAGGGGATTTTCACAGTAACTTCATTGCAGTATTAAAGTAAGCCTACTTGTGGCACCTTTGCTGTTTGTAATATATAAATGATTTGGAAGAAAACGTAGCTGATCTGATTAGCAAGTTTGCAGATGATACTAAGATTGGCAGAGTTGCGGATAGTGGTGAAGATTGTCAGAGAATACAGCCGGATATAGATAGGCTGGAAAATTGGGCGGAGAAATGACAGTTGGAATTTAATCCGGACAAATGTGAGGTGATGCATTTTGGTACAACCAATTCAGGTGGGAGCTATCCAATAAATGGCAGAACCATCAGGAGCATAGATACACAGAGAGATCTGGGAGTACAGGTCCACAGATCCTTAAAAGTGGCAGCACAGGTGGAAAAGGTGGTGAAGAAAGCATATGGCACGCTGGTCTTCATCGGACAGGACATCGAGTATAAACATTCGCAACCTATGATACAGTTGTATAAAACGCTGGTTAGGCCACATTTGGAATACTGTGTCCAATCCTGGTTACCACACTACCAGGGGGATGTGGAGGCTTTGGAGAGAGTTCAGAAAAGGTTTACCAGCGTGTTGCCTGGTATGGAGGGGATTAGCTATGAAGAGAGATTGCATAAACTGGGATTATTCTCCTGGAAAAATGGAGGCTGAGGGGCGACCTGATAGAAGTTTATAAAGTTATGAGAGGTACAGATAGGGTGAACAGTTGAAAGCTTTTTTCCAGGGCAGAAATGACAATTAAAAGGGGGCACAAGTTCAAGATAAGGGGGGAAATGTCCAGTGGAGATGTCCGGGGCAAGTTTTCTTTACACAGAGGGTGGTGGGGGCCTGGAATGCACTGCCACGTGAGGTGGTTGAGGCAGACACGTTAGCCACATTTAAGACTTATCTTGATAGACGTATGAACAAATGGGGAATAGAGGGATATAAGCGGTTGGTCTGGATAGGTAAGCGTGATCAGCGCAGACTTGGAGGGTCGACGGGCCTGTTCCTGTGCTGTACTGTTCTTTGTTCTTTGTAATAAACAAATATAGCACAGAAGGAGGCCATTCCTCCCATCGGGCCTATGCCAGCTGTGAATGAGCAATTAGTCCCACTGACAGTGTTACAATCTTAAGTGAATAAGAGAACAAAATTAATCAGAACTTAGAGAAGCATTCATAGCAAAACAAAAGATGGTGACTGGTATCAAGTCATCTCAAAAAATAAAATCACGAGAAGTCAGTTTTTTATCAGAACATGTACTAATTCCTGATTGTCCTTGTTGGAGGACCTATGGGCTCTGATGTTGAAAACCCACGAAAAGTCAGGTCAGCAATTGCAATAAGGTCAGGGTTTTATTCCTCCTTTATATTACACTATGCCAAATGTAGGTACTGCCAACAGTATCCTATAAATGTAACAGACTATTACTGGGGAGTTCTCTGGCAGGCCACATGTTCCACAAATGGAATGATTGATGACACAATGGATGTAAATTACATCTGCACAAAGCTAAGGGGAAAACAGCACCAAATATTTTGCAGGGTCAGTGATTTTCACAGGTCTTTTCTTATTGGGGAAAATGTGCAGAAAAGACACAGAGACAACACCACATACCTTTTAAACCATCCTGCAAGTTATCCCAGCAAATGCATTTCGAAGATAATTAAATCACACTGTTGGAAGTGACGTTAACAAATTCAGGACATTATTATAGATTCTGGAAACAGCAGTCATTTGGGAATCAAGCAACAAGCTTAACTGAAGGCCAGCAGTCCCAATGGTTTGCAGTTTCACTCACTATTCCTTACCCTGTATATAATTCAGACGCATTTCTCCGCAGTGTACAGGAGTCTCTGTGGGATAGGGAATTCTACAGAACACACAGCTGGCGACTCAGGTATAGTTCCCCAGATTTGTTACCCAGCTAATGATGCTGAAACAGATATCCACCCTCTCCCCATCTAATAACACATCTTGCCCATCAGTACAAAGGCTGCATACAGGAAAGCAGGTTGTGATGAATTTGTTTGCTCATCAAGTTTAAGAATGTCAGGTGGTACAGGGAAATAGACAGGCCTTTGCCATCCAGTGTCAGCATTGAAGATTGAGTAAAGCCCCTTCCATTCAATACCAGCAAGTGTGCATTTGTTTTAAGCTTAAGTTTATTTGTGTCACAAGTTGACTTACATTAACTCTGCAATGAAGTTACTGTGAAAATCCCCTAATCGCCACACTCCAGTGCCTGTTTGGGTACATTGAGAGAGAATTTAGCGTGGCCAATGCACTTAACCAGCACGTCTTTCAGACTGTGGGAGGAAACCGGAGCACCCAGAGGAAACCCACGCAGGCACGGGGAGAACATGCAAACTCCATAAAAACAGTGACCCAAGGCTGGAATTGAACTCGGGTCCCTGGCGCTGTGAGGCAGCAGTGCTAACCACTGTGCCGCCGTGCCATCCACAACAGCACTCTCCAGCTGCATCAAACTTATTTTGCCCCCATTTCCTACACCAGTAATTCTGAGCACATTTCCAATTTGTTGCTATTTAGTTGCAAATTGTAGATGGTTATGTGCTCTAGGACCGCACAAAAATGCCAGAAGGAGCTATCTGCACACACTTCCTAGAATACAGAAACAGGCCATTAAGCCCAAGCAGTCCACCTTGGCATTTATGCTGCTCATGCAACTCCATCAGCATAACCCTCTGTCCCTTACTCCTACACATGCTTAGTTTATTCACTTCAACTGTTCTCAGAGGTAGTGAGTTCCACATTCTCGCCATTCTTTGGGCAAAGAAGTTTCTTCTGATTCAATTGAATTGATTTAGTATTGTCACATGTTTTGGGATACAGTGAAAAACATTGTTTCTTGTGCGCGATACAGACAAAACATACCGTTCAAAGAGTACACAGGGGAGAAAGAAAGGAGAGGGTGCAGAATATGGTGTTGCAGCTACCAGTAGGGTGAGGAGAAAGATCAGCTTAATATATGATAGGTCCATTCGTAATTCTGATGGTACCAGGGAAGAAGCTGTTCTTGAGTTGGTTGGTACATGTTTTCAAACTTTTGTATATTTGATTCGATGGAAAAAGATGGAAGAGAGAATGTCCAGAGTGTGTGGGATCCTGGATTATGCTGGCTGCTTTCCCGAGGCAGCGGGAAGTATAGACGGAGTCAATGGATTCCCATTTCCCATTTGATATCTTGGTGACTATCTTATGTTGATGGGCTTTAGTTTTGCTCTTCCCCAAAAATAGAAATAGATGCTCTGCATCAACTCTATCAACACCTTTCATAACTTTAAAGACATCTACAACTATTCAGCCGCCCCTTTCCAAGAGAAAAACAGATCCAACCTCTTCATCCTTTCTTGATAGCCACAACTTTGTGTATCTATTATCATCCTTGTCAATCTACCTTGCACCCTCTCCAGTACCTTGGAATAATATGACAACCAGAACTTCATGTGTGGACTAACCAAGATTCAATACATATTAAGTGTAAATTATTATCTTTCAATTATCCCTCTCTAGAAATAAACTCTATTGTTGGTTTGCGCGATTTTATTGACTATCTTAACCGGCATCAGCAGTGACGAAAGGCCATCAACTTTCAATGTCAATTCTGTTTCTCTCCACATATGCTGCCTGACCTGCTGAGTATTTCCAACATTTTCTTTTCTTATTTGAGATTTTCAGCATCTGCAGTATTTTGCTTCAGATTAAGAGGATTCTGGACAAAGTAGGCAGAGTCGTGAACGAAAGGATACCAAATTATGCAAAGTGATTGGCAAAAGAACCAATGACAACATGAGGGAAAACATGTGTGGTGACCCACTGTAATTACATGTTGTATGCCTGGACACATCCTGGCCCGAGACTCCTCCCTTTCCACCTGAGACTCCTCCCTTTCCTCCTGAGCGAGGTATAAAGGTGATGGTTCCTCCTCCTTGCCTCAGTCTGGGCCAGGTTAGCTACAAGGGTGTGCTCCAGTTCTTGCGATTAAAAGCCTGTTATCTCACTCACTCGCTGGAGTCCTCGTATCGTAATTGATGGTGCATCAACATGTTTACATAATGAGTAGTTTGGATCTGGAATGCACAGCCTGAGAGTGCAGTGGAGGCAGACCCAGTCATGGCTTTCAAAAGGCCATGACTGAATCTGGAATCTAGATAATTAACGGAATCTAGATAATTATCTAAAGAGAAAATAAATTAAGTTTATTTATTAGTCACAAGTAGGCTTACATTAACATTCCAATGAAGTTACTGTGAAAATCCTCTTGTCACTACACTCCGATGCCTGTTCGGGTTACACGGAGGTAAAATTTAGCATGGCCAGTGGACCTAACCAGCACGTCTTTCGGACTGTGGGAGGAAACTGGAGCACCCGGAGGAAACTCATGCAGACACGGGGAGAACTTCGAGACTCCGCACAGTCACCCAAGTTGGGAATCGAATCTAGATCCTTGGCGCTGTGAGGCAGCAGTGCTAACCACTGTGCCACCGTGCCATCCAGGGCTACGGGAAAAGATGGGAGAGTGGGTGTGAGTTGCTTGTTCAAGAGCTGGTACAAACATACCTGGCTGAATGGCCCTCTTCTTTGCTGTAACTATTCCATGATTTTATGATTGGATACTTATTGTCTTGGTCATAACATGAACCATCAGGGATAGAATGTTAAAGATGGTGAGTGATCAGTACTTGCCATCCCGAGAGTCAGCGCCTAACATGCAGCTGCTGACTCTCAGTCCCACTGCCAATTAACACTCACTTGAGATTTGATTGGCAGTAGGAGGGACTTCAATCCCTCCATGAGAGCTGTCGGCTCTTCAACCCAGCCAAGCACAGCGCTGCAGTGGCCAGAAATGGTACTGCCGTGCTCTGCCTGGAACTAAGACCCGAGACCTTTGAAAAGGCAAGTCCCAAGGGCAGGAGCGTAGGGGACGTCCGACGGGGGAGGCGCGCGGGGGAGGCGCGCGGGGGAGGGGAGGGGGGGGCAATCGTGTGAGCGGGGGTAGGCAAGTGGGACTCTCAGAGCTCCAACTCTCTAGGGTGCAAAGACATGCCAACTCTGAGGGGGATTTCAGAGTGAGGTATCCTCTTCCCACCCAAGATGGGGAAAAGTGCAAATGTCACTATCCCACCCGACCTGCACCCACCAGCCTAAACACTGAGACTGGGTGGAACAATGTCCTTAGGGCCTTAACACATGAATGGGCGGTTTTCCCGCCTGAGGCCCTGCCCATCAGAGTGTGAAATTGCACTGGGTTTGGACAGGCAGATTCCTGTTGGGAATCCCATCCATTCAATTTTATGCTCTATCCTCCCCACCCAACCCCCCCCCCCCCCCGCCCCCACCCCCCCACAACCCCCAACCTCAGAACCCACCTTGGAGGGGGAGAGTAAAACTCTGCCCCAAGTGTAATGCATGCAATGTCATTTCCTGTGACTGTCTGATACCTGGTGAGACAGATTATAGTGAGGAGGGGAACTGGGGCTTCACTGCGGTGAGGTTGCATAGGCTGGAACCACAAGTATTAACCAGCTTCTTGTCCAATCTAGATTCATCAGCTTTTGAGGTCTCAGGGTAAGTTGCAGACTAGATAATAATATTTTGCCAGCTGGTGAAGTGTATGTTTGGAAAATGAAGATGCCAAGATTAAACTATACAGGAGAGTGGGCTTCAGACCTTTCATCACCAAAGAATATATGTGGTGTCATGTTGAAATGGTGAGGGGTGGGGGGACACACACAAGGGTACTGGGTAGAGGTCTGAAGATGTGCTCTTTTAGAAAGTGAAGAGTTTCAACAAAGTCCAATGGCATGATTTCAAGAGGGGAAGGTCATTTTCCCAATATCCGGGTCAACATTGATCCCTTAAGCTATGTCATTAGGGATCATCTGCAGCTTATCTCAATGCTATTTGTGGAACCATGTTGTGCACAAATTGACTGTTGTTACTGCCTACTTTACAAAAGTGACTGCACTTTGAAAGTGCTCAGGGAGCGCATTGGGCTATGCCGAGGGACTGAAAGGTCTAAAATAAATTGAAGTTGTTTCTTTCTTTCCAATTTGTATCTGCTTTTATGCTTTCATGTATTTTTTTCTATTTGATGGAAGAAATGTTGTGACACTTACAGCTTAAGGTTTCCTTTATTCATGGCACTTTCCATGTGTTCTATCAGAGGCTTGCATCAGGGCTATATTAAGAGGGAGGTGGTGGCCTAGCGGTATTATCACTAGATTATTAATCCAGAAACTCAGCTCATGTTCTGGGGACATGGGTTTAAATTCCACCCACGGCAGTTGGTGGAATTTGAATTCAATAAAAAATATCTGGGATTAAGAATCTACTGATGACCATGAAACAATTGTGGGAAAAACCCATCTCGTTCATTAATGTCCTTTAGGGAAGGAAATCTGCCGTCCTTACCTGGTCTGGCCTACATGTGACTCCAGAGCCACAGCAATGTGGTTAACTCTTCTTACACCGCCAAGGGCAACTAGGGATGGGCAATAAATGCTGGCCCAGCCAGCGATGCCCATGTCCCAGGAATGAATGAAAAAAAAACTTGCTATTTTCTTGACAGAATGCATCAGCATTTTTTAAAATAGTCAGGTTTTGCTGGTTTATAGATTTAACATCCCTGTACAAAGGTGAGGTATTAAAGAAGAAAATTTAAAGTTTGCTTTAAACATGGGTCACTTAGATTGAAAGCATTCTGTTCAGGTTATCATGTCACCTAAGTTGGACATCTT
The DNA here is from genome assembly GCF_964213995.1 of Mustelus asterias. Classification (NCBI taxonomy): domain Eukaryota; kingdom Metazoa; phylum Chordata; class Chondrichthyes; order Carcharhiniformes; family Triakidae; genus Mustelus; species Mustelus asterias. The sequence goes on from NC_135805.1 coordinate 33,364,248, forward strand.
TCACCACCATTACCGATGTGTGATCCTGGGCCTCACACGGAGAGAGCTTCACCAATGAAGAAGTGGTACAGAGGACTGGACAGAGGGGCCTGCAGGACTCCGTGACGGAGAGACCACTGAGGTTGGCAGGACACGTAATTTGCCTCCTGAACGTACGCTCCACCAGAGTGGCAGTAGAATGGACACCACCAGACGGAAGAAGATGATGAGCTGTCCAAAGAAGACATGGTGAGAAGTACATCTAAAGAGCAGCTCCAAAAGCAGGACGGGAGTGAAAAAGATGGACCTGGGCCGATGGCAGACTCTTACTACCTATTGCCCTGCATGGGGCCAGAGGAACTAAGTCTAATCTGTAGGGGTCTAAGTTTGTTCACTCTCGTGAACAATCTCTTATTAATTGGAGATGGATTCAAAACCATTGCGATAAATCGATAAAGCTTCCAGAAGCATTGGACAGAGGCAGTGAAAAGCACAGGGCGGAAAATCTGAAACATATGCCGGGTGTAACAAGAGCAGCTTGCTTTGAAATGGTCAGAATCAGCTGGGGCACAATGTGGATAAGGAGCCAGCAATGTTCAGAAACTGTTCCACCTGAAAGAGATTTCATAGCAACAATGAGGCAGGTGGATTAAGAGTCCGATTTCTTTGAGATATGCTGACAATAAGTAAAATAGACTTTAAAAGACAATGAGGTTTGAGAGATCTGCTCAATTTATTAGCAGGTGCTAAACTGTCCACATTTTGAGAGTGCAAAGGAGGGAAATAAAGGGGATTAAAATGGGACAGTGATGTCAGTCTTCCAAACATTGAGCTGGAGCACGTTGAGACTCACCCAAAGAACAAAGAACAATACAGCACAGGAACAGGCCCTTCGGCCCTCCAAGCCCGCGCAGCTCCCTGGTCCAAACTAGACCATTCTTTTGTACCCCTCCATTCCCACTCCGTTCATGTGGCTATCTAGATAAGTCTTAAATGTTCCCAGTGTGTCCGCCTCCACCACCTTGCCCGGCAGCGCATTCCAGGCCCCCACCACCCTCTGTGTAAAATACGTCCTTCTGATATCCGTGTTAAACCTCCCCCGCCTCACCTTGAACCTATGACCCCTCGTGAACGTCACCACCGATCTGGGAAAAAGCTTCCCACCGTTCACCCTATCTATGCCTTTCATAATATCATACACCTCTATTAGGTCACCCCTCATCCTCCATCTTTCCAGTGAGAACAACCCCAGTTTACCCAATCTCTCCTCATAACTAAGCCCTTCCATACCAGGCAACATCCTGGTAAACCTCCTCTGCACTCTCTCTAAAGCCTCCACGTCCTTCTGGTAGTGTGGTGACCAGAACTGGGCGCAGTATTCCAAATGCGGCCGAACCAACGTTCTATACAACTGCAACATCAGATCCCAACTTTTATACTCTATGCCCCATCCTATAAAGGCAAGCATGCCATATGCCTTATTCACTACCTTCTCCACCTGTGACGTCACCTTCAAGGATCTGTGGACTTGCACACCCAAGTCACTCTGCATATCTACACCCTTTATGGTTCTGCCATTTATCGTATAGCTCCCCCCTACGTTAGTTCTACCAAAATGCATCACTTTGCATTTATCTGGATTGAACTCCATCTGCCATTTCTTTGCCCAAATTTCCAGCCTATCTATATCCTTCTGTAGCCTCTGACAATGCTCCTCACTATCTGCAAGTCCAGCCATTTTCGTGTCGTCCGCAAACTTACTGATCACCCCAGTTACTCCTTCTTCCAGATCGTTTATATAAATCACAAACAGCAGAGGTCCCAATACAGAGCCCTGTGGAACACCACTAGTCACAGGCCTCCAGCCGGAAAAAGACCCTTCCACTACCACCCTCCGTCTTCTGTGACCAAGATGAGATGTTAGTTCTGAATCTTTGGAATCCTCTCTCCAGAGGGTTGTGGGTGATGCACTGTTAAATATATTCAGGGCTGAAGTGGGCAGACTTTTGGTCTCCTAAGGAATCAAGAAAGGATGCGGGAAAGTCAAGTTAAAGCCCAAGATCAGCCATGACCATACTGAATGGCAGAGCTGGCCTTTGGGGCCATATTGACAGGATCAGTATGGAGAGGACTGGCTGGAGATACAGGAAAAACTATAGAATGACTGTGATTCAGATTTAGAGTTGGGAGAAGACTGGGAGAGGGTTTAAGTGGGCAAAAGGAAGGAAGCAAAAAATTTGTGGTCTCCAACTTGGCAACAAATTAAAGCTTAAGAACTCAACACTTGTTTGAGACAAAGGGCTGGATCTTATACTGATGCAGTAAGGAGTCTAACAACACCAGGTTAAAGTCCAACAGGTTTATTTGGTAGCAAACGCCACTAGCTTTCGGAGCGCTGCTCCTTCGTCAGGTGAGTGGGAGATCTGCTCATAAACAGCAAACAGGGCATATAAAGACATATATAAGATCTGAGACTGATGGCAGGCTCCCTGCACTCCACATAAATGTTGGGGGTAACCGTGCCTTCTGCTTAACCGGCTTGCCCTGCTTTATTTTTTTAGGCAATGGCTCTTTAATTAGTAAGAGATAGGAGTTCTGTCTATCTCCAGGAGGAAGTCCCGCCCCATTAGAGCTGCCGGCTCTGCACAGTGCCAGAGGGAGCGGTGGCCACTGCTGGTACTGCCAAGAGGGTGGCATTCGTACTTTGCACACAAGGAGGCATAGCATAAGCTGTGTTTGCTGGTGCTTGTGTGCCATATCATCAACACCTCCAACCCCACCACCTCCCCACACACCTCCATCCCATAATGTGTGCTCTCTGTGGCAGGGTCAAGGATATTCAGTTGACTCTCTACCTGCAGACTACTTAGATTGCAGTATGGTTATGAGGCATGACGCATTACATTGAGAAGCCATTTATGAATGGGCAGCATGAATGGCAGCAGTGCCTGTGTCACAGCAATGTACCCATTCATTCAAGTACATCTGGGATCTCACTGCGATTGGGGTGACAGGCCCCAGCGAGGGGATGGCAGAGGGCATGTTGGATGGGCCAAGAGGGAGATCATGGATATGGGAGGCAAAACTTTGGAGAGGAGCCTCCGATTGGCACCGGGGCCAGAGGTTTCCCTTGGCAGAGAATTCTAGAACCAGGGGGCACAGATTCAGGATAAGTGGCAGAAGATGCAGAGGGGACATGAGGAAGAATCTTTTTATGCAGAGGGTGGTGTGTTCTAGAATTTGTTGCCCGAGTTGGTGGTGGAAGCAGAGACCTTAAACTCTTTTAAAAAGTACTTGGATCTGCAACTTAAGTGCAGTAAGCCACAGGGCTATGGGAGAAAGATGGGATCAGAAAGGGCACCTGGGTGTTCTCAGGCTAGCATGGACGAGGTGGGCCAAATGGCCTCCTTCTTTTGCTGTAAATTTTTCATGCCAAAAGACACTCCCACACACTTTCATGGACCAGCAACCTGGTATCTCCCCCACTGCCCATAAAATTGCAGTGTAGGCGGGGGTGGATGGCCCTACTTCCCCACTCACTAGTGGCCCATACAATTCAGCTCAAGGACGGTAGGAAAAGTGGGTTAAGGAAGCATTTGGTAGAAGACTGAAGGAACCTGGGTTTCTTTGTTCTCCAGGATGCAAGGGGGCGACTTTAGTAGAAACTGCACAGAGCATGAGGCCATTGAGCTAGATGTGAGCTAATTGTGCAACTGGGTTTCTTTAAGTTTGTGTCAATTAGACTTGAGGGATTAAAACTGGGGGCAATACATAAGAAATAAGAAATAGGAGAAATAGACGGCCCATCTAGCAGCTTTGCCAATCAACATGATCATGGCTAATTTTCTCCCTCAAATCTATGTTCCTGCAACCCAGAGGCCTTTAGCCAGTGGCAAGATTCTTGGTCCCACCATTGTCAATGGGGTCTCCTGTTGAATGCTCCCCTTGCTGCTGGAAACCCATGGCAGGGGTGCACCATCCCTGGGACCGGAAGACCCTGTTGGCGTGAATGGCTGAATAATTCCAACCAATGGCAGCAGCACCCAGAGCACACACCAGGCAGGGCAATGCAGGTGGGCGCTCATCACCAACACCCCCCCCACCGCACCCCCCCCCACCGAACTCCCAACTGGTTTTCTGACAACTGTCTTGTGGAGGCAGTGATTGCCAGGCGAGACATATTTATACCACGGGATAGCAAGAGGAGACCACCGCATCAAACCAAGAAAGACAGGGCAGAGGTTTTCCATTGAAGTCAACGGGCATGATGTTGTGCGCCGCACATGGATACAACGCTGAAAAGGTTCAATGATCTTCTGTCCTTGGCAAGGATGAGGACTGTGTAGAAGTTTGAAAGAGTGACGGTCCTCAGCATTGCTCAGGGGTGTAGCAATCAAGTAAAGGAAGGCATATATACCGTGCCTGTTAAGGCTGGGAGATTAGATTGGAAGCCCTGGGTGCATCTAAAGGTCAGATGTGCAAAGATGATAGGAACATCAACATGGTCGGCAGGGGTGAGGGTGTGGAAGCTAAAATGTTCAGATTGAAGTTTCATAGTTTGGAAGTTAAATTGTGCGGAAGTTAAAGTGTTCAAATCAAATTTTCATGCTTTCTCTGTACAGTAGTGGAAAATGTTTATCAGCTTACTGACATTCAAAATGAGTCAGTCTCTGCTATTCTGCTTAGCCTCGTAACATTTTGCTTTTTGGCCTTCACCAGAGGGTGAGCAAGACCAGATTTGTTTCCGTAACAATTACCAAAGGCATGATATGGGGGTATGCTATGCAAATGAAAGAACAAAGAACAAAGAAAATTACAGCACAGGAACAGGCCCTTCGGCCCTCCAAGCCTGCACTGACCATGCTGCCCGACTTAACTAAAACCCCCTACCCTTCCAGGGACCATATCCCTCTATTCCCATCCTATTCATGTACTTGTCAAGACGCCCCTTAAAAGTCACTACTGTATCTGCTTCCACTACCTCCTCTGGCAACGGGTGCCAGGCACCCACTACGCTCTATGTAAAAAATCTGCCTCGTACATCTCCTTTCAACCTTGCCCTTCGCACCTTAAACTTATGCCCCCTAGTAATTGACTCTTCCACCCTGGGAAAAAGCTTCTGACTATCCACTCTGTCCATGCTTCTCATAATCTTGTAGACTTCTATCAGGTCTCCCCTCAACCTCCATCGCTCCAGTGAGAACAAACCAAGTTTCTCCAACCTCTCCTCATAGCTAATGCCCTCCATACCAGGCAACACCCTGGCAAATCTTTTCTCCAAAGTCTCCACATCCTTCTGATAGTGTGGTGACCAGAATTGAACACTATATTCCAAGTGCGGCCTAACTAAGGTTCTATAAAGCTGCAACTTGACTTGCCAATTTTTAAACTCAATACGTCGGCCGATGAAGGCAAGCATGCCGTATGCCTTCTTGACTACCTTCTCCACCTGCATTGCCACTTTCAGTGACTTGTGTACCTGTACACCCAGATCCCTTTGCCTATCAATACTCTGAAGGGTACTGTATAGTTCCTATCTGTATTCGACCTTCCAAAATGCATTACCTCACATTTGTCCGGATTAAACTCCATCTGTCATCTCTCCGCCCAAGTCTCCAACTGATCTATATCCTGTGTATCCTCTGATGGTCCTCATCGCTATCCGCAAATCACCAACCTTTGTGTCGTCCGCAAACTTACTAATCAATCCAGTTACATTTGCCTCCAAATCATTTATATATATTACAAACAGCAAAGGTCCCAGCACTGATCCCTGAGGAACACCACTTGTCACAGCCCTCCATTCAAAAACGCACCCTTCCACTGCTACCCTCTGTCTTCTTTGACTGAGCCAATTTTGTATCCACTTTGCCAGCTTACTTCTGATCCCATGCAACTTCACCTTCTGCACCAGTCTGCCATGAGGGACCTTGTCAAAGGCCTTACTGAAGTCCATGTAGACAACATCCACTGCCCTACCCTCATCAATCATCTTTGTCACTTCCTCGAAAAACTCGATCAAGTTCGTGAGACACGACCTCCCCTTCACAAAACCATGTTGCCTCTCACTAATACGTCCACTTATTTCCAAGTGGGAATAAATCCTGTCTCGAGGAATCCTCTCCAATAATTTCCCTACCACTGATGTAAGGCTCACCGACCTGTAATTACCTGGATTATTCTTGTTACCCTTCTTAAACAAAGGAACAACATTGGCTATTCTCCAATCCTCTGGGACCTCCCCTTTAGCCAGTGAGGATACAAAGATTTCTCTCAAGGCCCCAGCAATTTCCTCCCTTGCCTCTCTCAGTATTCTGGAGTATATCCCAGATTAGCAGAAGTCAATTTTTCATCGAATGAGAAAGGGCGAAAAGCCAGGATTTAATTGGCAAATATGTGTGTCAGTGAAATATGTGAAAAATCTCTTGTTCCTGATTTGCTGTAATTAGCTATAACTGCTGAGCTGTTTCTCTGTGACTTCAGAACTGCTCCGGCCATTCTGTGGACGGAGGGGGTTCTCCTTGTGCACAAGTAATTAAAGACCTTGCATTGGATGCATGGTGTCCAGCGCTGATTGTGTTAGAGTTGACTGAGTGCCTTTAGATTGCTGTTACCCAAAGAACTCTGACAAGGGGGGAGAACATGGTATGGTGTTGGAGCTGGAAAGTTAAATAATGAATGGACTTACAGGAGAAGCAAGACCACAATAATGCTGAGCGATCAGCAACTGGTGGTGCAGTGGCCAACCTGGTAATCCTCACCAGCAATAAGTAGGTGCCCTGAAGCTTGAGGGCGAGCAAGGAGAAAGGTCCTCAGGTCGTGAAGAGGCAGGCGTTTCAGAGGAAGATAAAAGTCCAGTGAACAAAAACGGGACAGACAGAGAGTGAAAAGAATGTAGAGCCATCTCACCCCTCATAAGGACTTCTGAGAAAGAGTCCCCAGTGATTCAGCAATCACAAAGCCACTGTGTTGCCACTGGGATCTGACAAATCCAGTCTCCTAGCATGGACATTGAGTGTGTGATGAGTTATAATACTGACCGATTGTTTTCCTCCCTCAGATAAGCCAGCCAGGACCCCGAAGACCTTCCATTCACACCATAGGATGCGCCTCTGACAGATACACCTCTGTCACACCCTCTCCCAACACCAAGTACCAAAACAAGAGTCCTCAGAACAATGCTAACAAAGCAAATACTTCAAGAAAACAGAGGGAAAGGTCTGAAAGCTCAAGTCTAAAGCAACAGCAAACTCTCACCTGAACTCCTGTCAACATTCACAGCCCATACTTCAGCCACTTTCATCCCACCTTTGGATGAGGAAAATGAAAAAAATGGGATGGCCCCCTACCCAAGCTAAAACTCTCATGGTCCATGTGAAATTCTGGCTGCTTGTACATTTAATTGCCTCAACAAACATTAATTGTCAGCGGGTAAACTTCCAAGCCCCCTGCACGCCACCAACTAAAATATCGCAAGGGTGCGCGATTATATCAGGACACAAGCCCGCCACCATCTCGTGCTATTTTATGCTCTACCGGGGCTAATGCATGCCCAATAGTATCACATGAAACTCAGGCCATAGGAACAGGAGTAGGCATTTATCTCCTCCTGCCTGTTCCAACATTCAACGAGATCATGCTAAGCTAACTCCACTTTTAACCCATCACCTTTATTAACTGTGGTTCACAAAAATCTATCTCTGATTTAAATTTAATAATTACACAGATTACATAATACATAGGTACAGAAACAGGCCATTTGGCCCAACTGGTCCATGCCATCATTTCTAGCCTTCTCCCATCTTTTCTCACTTAAATCTACCATCGTAACCATCTATTCCCTTCTCCCTCAAATGCTTGTCTAGTTTCCCTTAAATACTTCTATGCTATTCCGCTGTTGTCTATGCACTTAATGTGTGCCTCTTTCCAAACCGTCAATTGTTCCCTTACGTCATTCACAGATTCCAACTTGAGAAGCTAAATGGCCTACTCTCGTTTCTATGCTATGCTCTCCTATTGATTAGGGATAGTCAGCACGGTTTTGTGACGGGTAGGTCGTGCCTCACAAACCTTATTGAGTTCTTTGAGAAGGTGACCAAAGAGGTGGATGAGGGTAAAGCGGTTGAAGTGGTGTATATAGATTTCAGCAAAGTGTTTGATAAGGTTCCCCATGGTAAGCTTTTGCAAAAAATACAGACACATGGGATTGAGGGTGATTTAGTGGTTTGGATCAGGAATTGGCTAACTGTAAGAAAATAGAGGGTGGTGGTTGATGGGAAATAGTCATCCTGGAGTTCAGTTACTAGTGGTGTACCGCAAGGATCTGTTTTGGGGCCACTGCTGTTTGTCATTTTTATTAATGACCTGGATGAGGGCATGGAAGGATGGATTAGTAAATTTGCAGATGACACTAAAGTCGGTGGAGTTGTGGACAGTGCGGAGGGAAGTGGCAGGTTACAGAGGGACATAGATAAGCTGCAGAGCTGGGCTGAGAGGTGGCAAATGGAGTTTAATGCGGAAAAGTGTGAGGTGATTCACTTTGGAAGGAGTAACAGGAATACAGAGTGCTGGGCTAATGGTAAGATACTTGGTAGCGTGGATGAACAGAGGGATCTGGGTGTCCATGTGCATAGATCCCTGAAAGTTGGCACCTAGGTTGATAGGGTTGTTAAGAAGGCGTACAGTGTGTTAGCTTTTAATGGTAGAGGGATTGAGTTTCGGAGCCAGGAGGTCATGCTGCAACTGTACAAAACTCTGGTGCGGCCACATTTGGAGTATTGCGTACAGTTCTGGTCGCCGTATTATAGGAAAGATGTGGAAGTGTTGGAAAGGGTGCAGAGGAGATTTACCAGGATGTTGCCTGGTATGGTGGGAAAATCGTATGAGGAAAGGCTGAGGGGCTTGAGGTTGTTTTCATTAGAGAGAAGAAGGTTAAGAGGTGACTTAATAGAGGCATACAAGATGATCAGAGGATTAGATAGGGTGGATAGTGAGAGCCTTTTTCCTCGGATGGTGATGGCTAACACGAGGGGACATAGCTTTAAATTGTGGGGTGAGAGATATAGGACCGATGTTAGAGGTAGGTTCTTTACTCAGAGAGTAGTAAGGGCGTGGAATGCCCTGCCTGCAGCAGTAGTGGACTTGCCAACATTAAGAGCATTCAAATGGTTATTGGATAAACATATGGATGATATTGGAATAGTGTAGATTAGAGGGGCTTTAGATTGGTTCCACTGGTAGGCGCAACATCGAGGGCTGAAGGGCCTGTACTGCGCTGTAATGTTCTATTGAAAAACTCTTTATTTACCCTTAGGCGCAAGATCCTTGTGACATTGCTGAAATTGAGTTAGAACCATAGAACCATAGAAAATTACAGCTCAGAAACAGGCCTTTTGGCCCTTCTTGTCTGTGCCGAACCATTTTTTGCCTAGTCCCACTGACCTGCACTTGGACCATATCCCTCCACACCCCTCTCATCCATGAACCCGTCCAAGTTTTTCTTAAATGTTAAAAGTGACCCCGCATTTACCACTTTATCCGGCAGCTCATTCCACACTCCCACCACTCTCTGCGTGAAGAAGCCCCCTCTAATATTCCCTTTAAACTTTTCTCCTTTCACCCTTAACCCATGCCCTCTGGTTTTTTTCTTCCCTAGCCTCAGCGGAAAAAGCCTGCTTGCATTCACTCTATCTATACCCATCAAAATCTTATACACCTCTATCAAATCTCCCCTTAATCTTCTACGCTCCAGGGAATAAAGTCCCAACCTATTCAATCTCTCTCTGTAACTCAGCTTCTCAAGTCCCGGCAACATCCTTGTGAACCTTCTCTGCACTCTTTCAATCTTATTTACATCCTTCCTGTAACTAGGTGACCAAAACTGTACACAATACTCCAAATTCGGCCTCACCAATGCCTGATATAACCTTACCATAACACTCCAACTTTTATACTCGATACTCCGATTTATAAAGGCCAATGTACCAAAGGCACTCTTTACGACCCTATCCACTTTTAGGGAATTCTGTACCTGTATTCCCAGATCCCTCTGTTCAACTGCACTCTTCAGAGTCCTACCATTTACCCTGTACGTTCTACTTTGATTTGTCCTTCCAAAGTGCAATATCTCACACTTGTCTGCGTTAAATTCCATTTGCCATTTTTCAGCCCATTTTTCTAGTTGGTCCAAATCCCTCTGCAAGCTTTGAAAACCTTCCTCACTGTCCACTACACCTCCAATCTTTGTATCATCAGCAAACTTGCTGATCCAATTGACCACATTATCATCCAGATCATTGATATAGATGACAAACAACAATGGACCCAACACCGATCCCTGCGGCACACCACTAGTCACAGGCCTCCACTCAGAGAAACAATCCTCCACAACCACTCTCTGGCTTCTTCCATTGAGCCAGTGTCTTATCCAATTTACTACCTCCCCATGTATACCTAGCGACTGAACCTTCCTAACTAACCTCCCATGAGGGACCTTGTCAAAGGCCTTGCTGAAATCCAGGTAGACAACATCCACCGCCTTCCCTTCATCCACTTTCCTGGTAACCTCCTCAAAAAACTCTAATAGATTGGTCAAACATGACCGACCACGCACAAAGCCATGTTGACTCTCCCTAATAAGTCCCTGTCTATCCAAATATTTGTAGATCCTATCCCGTATCACACCTTCCAATAACTTGCCCACCACCGACGTCAAACTTACTGGCCGATAATTTCCCGGATTTCTTTTGGAACCTTTTTTAAACAACGGAACAACATGAGCCACCCTCCAATCATCCGGCACCTTCCCCGTGAATACTGACATTTTAAATATGTCTGCCAGGGCCCTTGCAAGTTCAACACTAGCTTCCCTCAAGGTCCGTGGGAATACCCTGTCTGGTCCTGGGGATTTATCCACTCTGATTTTCCTCAAGACAGCGAGCACCTCCTCCCCTTTAATCTGTAAAGGTTCCATGGCCTCCCTACCAGTTTGCCCTATTTCCGTAGACTCCATGCCCGTTTCCTCAGTAAATACGGATGCAAAAAAACCATTTAGTATCTCCCCCATCTCTTTTGGTTCCATACACAGTCTACCACTCTGGTCTTCAAGAGGACCAATTTTATCCCTCACTATCCTTTTGCTCCTAACATACCTATAGAAGCTCTTTGGATTTTCCTTCACTCTGTCTGCCAAAGCAACCTCATGTCTTCTTTTAGCCCTCCTGATTTCCCTCTTAAGTAGCTTCTTGCACTTTTTATACTCCTCGAGCATCTGATGAGTTAACCCATCATCTGGAAGATTTTTTTTGTTTTTCATAACACATGACTGAAGTGCACAAGGCGGGAAGCATTTTGTATTGTAGGTACTTCTCCAATCCCAATGGACCAATTATCAATTTTAGTGTTTGTGCTGCAGAGACAAACACTCCTCAAGGGAAAAATAAAACTCTGAATGTCCTATAAATGTGTCAACAGCTTGTCAGTAAAAACAGTTGTGCTAACCTCTGGAATGGAGAAGCTGTCAGATATCAGGTTCATGATTATTTGTCCACATGAGTACTAGGTTCAGCCTGGGCCTCTGTTGTGCACGAGTTTCACAAATGTGCTGTTAGGTTATAAACAATGAGAGGAAGGGGGTCTTGCATTTCTGTAGTGCCTTGCATCACCAGAGGATATGACAAAGTGTTTTACAATGAGGGACTTTTGCAATGGTGTCACTGTCCTAATGCAGGAAATGCAACAGTCAATTCACACACAGCAAGCTCCCAGAAACAGCAAAGTTTGTGATGTTGACTCAGAGAGAAATTCTCTTTTTATTTGTTCATAAGATGCGAGGGTTACCAGAAAAACCAGCCTTTATAGTCCATTCCTAATTACCCTCGAGAAGATGCCACCTTCCTGAACTGCTGCAGTCCATGCGGTGTAGACACACTGTTAGAGATAGTTCCACTGAGATTAGCAGACCATAAGCACTTTGTTTGAAAGACCAGCCTCACCACTTCAACTGGCAGCCTTGCTGTTGGAAGCCAACCACCAACTGGGCTAACAGTCTGACCTAGTTATGATGAAAATCTATTCTACCCTTCTGATTTTGTACTAATTCACTGAACAAAATTCCAACAGCCACTGCGTGCACCAGTCTAGTTCAGTACATTGTGACAGCAAACACAGGTCCTGCATTTGACAGGTAAACACACAGTCAATGACTCAGTGAGGACACCTAGCAGTTCCACCAGGGATACCTTATACCAGCGAGGGTGGGTTCAATCTTTCTCGTCGCTCCACATTCATCCTTTTAGCTTGTTTTCTCGTTTAAAGAGAAAACAGCCAACACAGGACATGAACAAATGGAAGAGAAAAAAACACTTCAGAAAAAGAAGTGCCTTTTGCAATTATTTTGGAGGTGCCTTCCATAGAATCATAGAATGGTTATAGCGCAGAAAAGACAATGTATTGTCGAAACCCCGGCTGCTGTATACAAGAGCAATTCAGCTAGTTCCAATTGCTCTTTCCCCATCGCATTGCAAATGCTTTCTCTGCAGATAATCATCCAATTTCCTTTTGAAGGCCATGATTTGAATCTGCCTCCACCACTCTATGAGGCAGCGCATTCCAGTTCCTAACCATTTGCTACATAAAGAAAACATTTTCCTCATATCACTGTCGATTTTTTTGCCAATCACTTTAAATCTGTATCCTTTAGCTCATGACACTTCTGCCAATGGGAATGGTTTTCCCTAAATACTCTGTCAGGTCACTCACAATTTTGAACATCTCCATTAAATTTCCTCTCAAACTTCTCTTAGGTGCAGGAGTGTGGCGACTAGGGGATTTTCACAGTAACTTCATTGCAGTGTTAATGTAAGCCTACTTGTGACACTAATAAATAAACTTAAACTTAATATAGGACAGATCCCTCAACATCTGTGAGTCCGAAATGACAGGTTGGGTCGAGAATGTTCAGTTCAATTCTGACCCGGGTTCAATTCCAGCCTTGGGTCACTGTCTGTGTGGAATTTGCACGTTCTCCCCATGCCTGCGTGGATTTCCTCCGGGTGCTCCAGTATCCTCCCACAGTCCAAAGATGTGTGAGTTAGGTTGTAAATTGCCCCTTAATGTCAGGGAGATTAGCAGGCTAAATGTATGTGGTTACGTGGATAGGGCCTGGGTAGGATTGTTGTCAGTGCAGGTTTGGTGGGCCGAATGGCCTCTTTCTGCACTGTAGTGATTCTATGAGAGTAACTCCAGCCTCTCTAAAACAAAAGCAAAATCCTGAAAATCTGAAATATAAACAAAAAAATGCTGGAAATATCCAGCAGGTCTGGAAGCATTTATGGAGAGAGGTTGGACAGGCCAGTCTTATGTCCGCTGGAGTTTAGAAGAGTGAGGGGCAACTTGATTGAAACATACAGAGCCCGATTTTACCATTTTCATTCTAAGTGCTGAATCTGTGTGCAATTCAGGTCCGACTTGGAAATCTGCTTTCAGGTGACCCCATACGCACTCAGCCTGGAAAAAAAAATCGCAGGTCTGAATCGCGCTGTAGGTGGGGCTTAGTGCATCCTAAACTATCGGAGCTCTGAACTGCGCATGCGCAGTTAGAAAAAAAATTGAAAAACGCACTGCTGTCACTTTGCTCCCAGGCCGCAAAAAGCGGATAGAGCGGCCCGGGAGTGAAAACCGGGAGCGATAGCCCCCACAGACATCGCCCCCACAGCATAACTTTCCCCCTTATCCACCCACCCCCCCAGCTACACAGACCAATCGCAACTCTCTGCCCCCTTCCCCCCACCGGTCGCCCACAGAGTGGCAGCAGACCCCCCTGCACCCCCGCCCGCACCCCCCCACCCCCACCAGTGATCCATCTGACCCCCCCCAACCAGAGATCCATCTGGCCCTCCCTCCTCCCCACCCCCCACCAAACAACGATCTGGCCTCCCCCACCCCACCCCCCACCAGAGATACATCTGATCCGCCTCCTCCTCCCTCCTTTCCACCAGAGAATGATCGCCCCCCCCCCCACCAGACAACAATCTGGCCTCCCTCTGCCCCCCCCACCCCCCCCCCCCCCCCCCTCCGCCAGAGATACATCTGACCCGCCTCCTCCCCCCCCCCCTCCCCCACCAGAAAATGATCGGGCCTCCCTTCTCCTGCCCTCCCCCCACCAGAGAATGATCTGGCCCACCTCCCTCTCCCCATCACCACTGATCTGAGTCAGAGAGCCGTTGGAAGCTCTGAACTTACCTCTTCAGCAGCTAGAGCGCCCGAAACAGACCTTTGCCGAGCATGTCTTTTCCGCACTGAATCTGGACGTGTAAATGCGATGGTAAAGAAGGAAATGCTGATAAAGTTAATTAATTCAGTTTAAATGCATTTAAATCGCCGTTGCGCCCGTTTCGGGCGCGTATCGGATCGCGGCCATTTTCGGGCCTTGGTAAAGTGGGCATCTGCATGGACGCAGGCGCGGATCGCGTTAATGGCCTCACGCCCGACTTTACCACGTTTAATGGTATAATTGGGCCCATAAGATCCTGAGATGTCTTGACAAGATGGATGCGGAAATAATGTTTCCTCTTGTGTGAAAATCTAGAACTAGGAGTCACTGTTTAAAAGTAAGGGATCACCCATTTAAGACAGAGATGAGGAGAAGTTCTTTCTCTTCAGGGTTCATGAGTCTTTGGACCTCTCTTCCTCAAAAGGCATTGAATCGTTTGAATGCAGAGGTAGATAGATTCCTCTTGATCAAGGGGGTGAAAGGCTATCGAGGGGAGGCAGAAATGCGGAGTTGAGGTTCCAATCAGATCAACTATGATCTTTTAAGTGGCAGAGGAGGCTGAATGGACCTGGTGGCCCATTCTTGCTCCTAATTCTTACGTTCATCCAGAGATAGTTAACTTTTCACGTCAAGAACTTTTCTTCAAAACTGAAGGGATTTTAAGCAATTGAAAGTGAGGAAGGAAGAACAAAAGGGAAAGTCTGTGATAGGGTGGAGGGTGGGAGAGATTAACTGGCTAAAGATTTCATGGTACAAAATATCTGTCCAGAGCAGCAGCAAAAGGCAGAATAATGAACAGCTGTATTCAAAAGCAAAAATACAGAAAAAATGGTCTGACCAAATTCACCAATTTCAGACCTTCAACCTCTCGCTCGAGTCTAGAAGACTGTGAAGTGCCGAATTGAAGAATGAGATGGGCCTCAGGTCAACTTTCAATGAGACAATTCTGGAGTTGACATTAATTTCAACAAGTTAAGACCATAAATCCTCCCCCTCCACTCCCCCCCGCCCCCCCCCCCCCGCACCCCCCCCCGCACCCCGCACCCCCCCCGCACCCCCCCCCACCCCGCACCCCCCCCCCCCCCCCGCACCCCCCCCCCCTCACCCTCCGCCAGCTTGTTTTTCATTTCTTTTACTTTTGGACAAAATTATGCATTATATTTCATACCCACTCTGTGCAAATCTTTTAAAAAATCTATGAGGAGAGGCTAAGTCGATGAGGATTATATTCACTGGAGTTTAGAAGAGTGAGAGGGGATCTCATAGAAACTTATAAAATTCTAACAGGGTTCGACAGGGTAGATTCAGAAAGAATGTTCCCAATGGTGGGGGAGTCCAGAACTAGAGGTCATAGTTTGAGAGAAAGGGGTAAATCTTTTAGGACTGAGGTGAGGAGAAATTTCTTCTCCCGGGGGGTGGTGAATGTGTGGAATTCACTACCACAGAATGTAGTTGAGGCCAAAGTGTTGTCTGATTTCAAGAAGAAATTAGATGTCGCTCTTGGTGCTGAAGGGATCAAGGGATATGGGGGGATGGGGGATCAGGATATTGAATTCGATGATCAAGATGAATGGTGGAGCAGGCTCGAAGGGCCGAATGGCCTACATCTGCTTCTTGTTTCTAGGTTTCTTTACTGGTTTGGTTCAGTTTTATGAGCAGATAACAGTTTGTCATGCCCAGTACCAGCATGTCATATAATGACCTTTCAATCAAAACCTCTCAGAATTGGACACAAACCAGCTGTTAAAATGGCTGCCACCAATCATGTAACTGTCTGTAGCCCGAATGCCAAAAGTAACAAGTCTCAATCAAATATCTAATTAAATATGGACATCCATGGCCATCTGCGGCATTCACACATCTCTTTGTTTAAGGATGGGCCAACACAAAAGACAACGGAGTTACCAGACCACCTTTCTACATGTATCATACTGGACAAAAGAAAAGATTGAAACTTAATTTGTGGCAAATGGAAGTGAATGACCCCTATCAACCTCTCATTATATCACTCTTGTTTCCCCCCATCTAAGCTAGACTGGGTGGGTCTCAGAAGTGTTGACTCACAACGCAGGATGTGGAACTAACATGAGCACCACACCTTCTTTGCATAATATCTTGAACTTGTGAAAAGCCACATGAAGACAGCCATGTTTTCTTTGTCTGTTTAAAAAGATCAACTAGGAACCATATGCAGGCTGTTCCCCCAAAGCCATCAAAAGCTTCAATGCAACCAGTCTATGAACCAGGCTCAGAAACAAACTGCAAGAGATCAGGAAGCCACAGCCTGTAACCTTCTCCAGTTTAGAGTTTGCCTGAGAACGAACCTCCTAGTTATCAGACTACAAACCTGATAACCTACTGTAAAGCCTTTGTGTTACAAGACTCCAATTTCCTACTTTGTCATCAAATCCATTCAAAAGTCCGCAGACCTGCCATGCGGGAAACCAGAGACCATAAATCAGAGACTGAAAATAATTCTAACTTGTAAAAGTGCATGATCTTTATCTGTATTCAATCTTTGTGTGTTTGGCTGCATGATTGCATGTAATTCAGGGTAACTGCGAAAATAAATAACTTTTGTAAACTCTCAAAAGCTTGCTGCTGTGTTATTTAATTGGATTACACACTCTAAGGGTAAGAAAACACACACTTTTAGTACGAAGCATACTGATCACAGGCAGTATGAGGACACATAAATTCTGTCCGTGACAGGAACTAAAGTGCTTTCAAGAGGTTTTAAATGCCTGTTGATTTTGAAATTTATGAGCGTTTAAAAGGAGAGAGTTTTGTTCAACTGGAAGTTTGAGATTTATGAGACCTTAACAGGTGCACTTTTCTCAGTGGAGTTTGAATGAATTTTTCTTTTATTTCCTGAGCATTTCTAAGACTTTGCAGTATTATGAAAGGATTCATGAGTTCACAGTGGATACTGGGGTGAGTGTGTCTGGAGGAGGAATGGGCGATATGAAGAGGATGTGCTTGTGGAGGGGGCACTGTGGATGGGGTGGTGAGGACTGGGGGTCCTAACAGTAATGATTAGCGCCAGACTGATGTCACAGAGAGTGGACGTGGGCCTTCTAACCTGTTGGCCTCAGCATCCACCGTCCTCCATTCCCAGCTTGGGCCTTGCTCTGGGAGGAAGAGGCCCTGACTTCAACTTGAGCTTTGCTTCTCCAGAGGAAAATAAGGTGTGTGGATTCATTGAACTCAGGAACCCGTATCAAGAATTGATACTAGACTCATTATTCCTGACTCTCAAAACTCTGGCCCCATGTCACCATTTATGAAATCCAGAGATGTGTGGGTTAGATGGATTAGCCATGGTAAATTCATGGGGTGCGACTGGACCTGGTAAGATGGTCTTTCAGAGAGTCGGTGCAATCTCCTGCTGCATTGTAGAGATTCTATGGATTCAATGGTTCTATAGATTCCATTTACCTTTTTAACTACTGGCCTGCCACATTCAATGATTTGTGAACATATTCCTTGTTCTTCAAACAAAATGTATCATTTCACAATTTCCTGCATTAAATTTTATCTCAATTGTGTCTCCCCATTATACCAAACTGTGTTCCCTTTAGTCTCCGGATAAATGTGAGGTAATGCATTTTGGAAGGTCTAATACAGATAGGAAATATACAGTAAATGGCAGAACCCTTAAGAGTATTAGTAGGCAAAGGGATCTGGGTGTACAGGTACACAGGTCACTGAAAGTGACAACGCAGGTGAAGAAAGTAGTCAAGAAGGCATACGGCATGCTTGCCTTCATCGGCCATGGCACTGAGTTTAAAAATTGGCAAGTCATGTTGCAGCTTTGTAGAACCTTAGTTAGGCCGCACTTGGAATATAGTGTTCAATTCTGGTCGCCACACTACCAGAAGGATGTGGAGGCTTTGGAGAGGGTACAAAAAAGATTTACCAGGATGTTGCCTGGTAATGGAGGGCATTAGCTCTGAGGAGAGGTTGGAGAAACTTGGTTTGTTCTCACTAGAATGACGGAGGTTGAGGGGCGACCTGATAGAAGTCTACAAGATTATGAGAGGCATGGACAGAGTGGATAGTCAGAAGCTTTTTCCCAGGGTGGAACAGTCAATTACTAGGGGGCACAGGTTTAAGGTGTGAGGGGCAAGATTTAAAGAAGATGCACGAGGCAGATTTTTTACACAAAGCGTGGTGGGTGCCTGGAACTCGCTGCCGGGAGAGGTAGTGGAAGGGGATACGGTAGTGACTTTTAACGGGCGTCTTGACTAATACATGAATAGGATGGGAATAGAGGGATGTGGTCCCCAGAAGGGCAGGGGGTTTTAGTTAAGTTGGGCAGCATAGTCGGTGCAGGCTTGGAGGGCCAAAGGGCCTGTTCCTGTGCTGTAATTTTCTTTGTTCTTTGTTCTTATCGCTATCTTTCTGATAGTTTACTGTATTTTTAAGTTTTGTATCTCTGCATGTTTTGAAATTGCGCCCTGCACATCTAAGAAAAGTAGTGGTCAAAATACCAGCCTCTGTGTAACTTTTCACTGTATAACTCCCTCCAAGGAATAGCCATCACCACTATTCTCTGTTTCCTGTCACTTGGCCAACTTTGTATCCATGCTGCCAATGTCCCTTTCATTCCATGAGCATCAACTTGGCTGGCTTAAGCCTATTCTGTGGCTCTTCTTTAAATGCCTTTCAGAAATCCATGTACACCACATCAACTGCTGTACCCTCATCGACATTCTCTGTAACCTCAGCGCAAAACTCAAGCAAGTTGGTTAAACATGATCGAATCTGTACTGGCTTTGCTTAGTTAATCCATATTCATCAAAGTGACTGTTAATTTTCTCCCAGGTGATTGATCTTGAAAAACTTTCCAATCCCTGAGGTTAAACTATCTGCACTGTCTCCACTGGGATTTTCCTTATACCTTTACATGTTCCATCCAAAATGTTTAGCACAGATAGGCAGTAGATGTTTTATACTTAACTTCTAGCAACTCAGTTTATAACAGACAAAATATTCTATTTACTACTGTCATGACCATCACTCATGTTTCATTTAATTAAAAAAACAGATGGAGTCAATGAATTCTAAAAGATCAGATGGGCAGATCCACTGGATTTAATTAACCGTCGCAATCTATGAGATGAAAGGGGTTACTTTTTGCAGTGCCTACTGAATGTACTTGGGGGCTTCACTGTCTTGTTTCGAACAATCATCCATTGTAATTGCCATTACAAATTGTAACATTGTTGACTATTGCCTCTGCAGTCAGGAAATGTGCTACAAGAATCCAACGTCACTTTTATACTAGTGCTTCTTTTAAATTCAGATTACGAGAAATGAAAAGCTGTATCTGTAGGCTCAAATGCACCTCAAATGATTGGAGCACCTTTGAGTTGGAAGATGCCCAATTTACCCTGCCTAATTTAACACTTGATTGAATTTGGTGCTTGCCAACTGTGCTATGTTGTGATTTGGTCACCAGGATAAAGAAACTGTGTTTGACTGTGTAGCATTTTGGTATTTGAAGCAAGAAGGTATAGAACATAGAACATAGAAAGCCACAGCACAAACAGGCCCTTCGGCCCACAGGTTGCGCCGATCACATCCCCACCTCTAGGCCTATCTATAGCCCTCAATCCCATTAAATCCCATGTACTCATCCAGAAGTCTCTTAAAAGACCCCAACGAGTGTGCCTCCACCACCACCGACGTCAGCCGATTCCACTCACCCACCACCCTCTGAGTGAAAAACTTACCCCTGACATCTCCTCTGTACCTACCCCCCAGCACCTTAAACCTGTGTCCTCTCGTAGCAACCATTTCAGCCCTTGGAAATAGCCTCTGGGAGTCTACCCTATCCAGACCTCTCAACATCTTGTAAACCTCTATCAGGTCACCTCTCATCCTTCGTCTCTCCAGGGAGAAGAGACCAAGCTCCCTCAACCTATCCTCATAAGGCATGCCCCCCAATCCAGGCAACATCCTTGTAAATCTCCTCTGCACCCTTTCAATGGCTTCAACATCTTTCCTGTAATGAGGTGACCAGAACTGCGCGCAGTACTCCAAGTGGGGTCTAACCAGGGTCCTATAAAGCTGCAGCATTATCTCCCGACTCCTAAACTCAATCCCTCGATTAATGAAGGCCAGTACGCCGTACGCCTTCTTGACCGCATCCTCCACTTGCGAGGCCGATTTAAGAGTCCTATGGACCCGGACCCCAAGGTCCTTCTGATCCTCTACACTGCTAAGAATGGTACCCTTCATATTATACTGCTGCTTCATCCCATTGGATCTGCCAAAATGGATCACCACACACTTATCCGGGTTGAAGTCCATCTGCCACTTCTCCGCCCAGTCTTGCATTCTATCTATGTCTCGCTGCAACTTCTGACATCCCTCCAAACTATCCACAACACCACCTACCTTGGTGTCATCAGCAAACTTACCAACCCATCCCTCCACTTCCTCATCCAGGTCATTTATGAAAATGACAAACAGCAAGGGTCCCAGAACAGATCCCTGGGGCACTCCACTGGTCACTGACCTCCATGCAGAGAAAGACCCCTCCACAGCCACTCTCTGCCTTCTGCAGGCAAGCCAGTTCTGGATCCACAAGGCAACAGCCCCTTGGATCCCATGCCCTCTCACTTTCTCAAGAAGTCTTGCATGGGGGACCTTATCGAACGCCTTGCTGAAGTCCATATAGACCACATCCACCGCTCTTCCTTCGTCAATGTGTTTGTATCAGCACAGAAGCAGCTTAAAAATATGCAACCTTGGTCAAATATTACTCTCCCCATCCCTCCCGCGGCCAATTCTGGACCCAATCATATTGCTGCTGAAATTGACAAACTGGATTAAACCTTGCTCTTTCAGGTCTGCAGGGCTCAGTATCGTGTATATGGCACAGTTATCAATGATCTACAAACTATAATTGATGCTCATGTACAATTTATATTACTTCATCATCACTTATCTCTTACTGAAGCTTCCAATGCCTTTCAGCGGTATGCAGGAAGATTGGCCTCTACAGTCCTATCAAAGAGGCCATTCTTCACACTTGAGCCTCAATGGCCACTGCCAGGAAGCTGAACGACTGAGCCAATTCTGTTGTCACCCAAAATCTACTCAATAGCACAAAAGGCAGCAAGAACCTGCATAATTTTCCTCTGATTAGCCCAGTGGAACCAATTCCATTTGTGATTTCTCTGCATCTGCCCTGGTGGAGACCTCAGGACAGACCAAAGCAGATTTGTTATAAACAGACAGTTCACTGAGTGGCTTGTGTGAACTTGTCGTGTCAGGAGGGTGGCATGGTATTCTTTTTTTATTCTTTCACAGGACGTGGGTTTTGCTGGCTGAGCCAGCATTTATTACCCATCCCTAATTGTCGGTAAGCCACCTTCTTAGACCACTGCTATCGCTGTGGTTTAGGTACACCCACAGTGCTGTTAGGGAGAGTTGCAGAATTTTGCCCCAAAGACAATGAAGGAACAGTGATATATTTCCATGTCAGGTGTGTGGCTTCCAGAGCTACCTGCAGGTGGTGGTGTTCCCATACATTTTCTGCCCTTATCCTTCTAGAAGTTGCCGGTTTGGAAGGTGCTGTTGAGGGAGCCTTGGTGAGTTGTCGCAGTGCATCTTATAGGTGGTACACACTGCTGTCACTGTGCGTCAGTACTGGAGTGAATCGGTGATTATGGTGGTAGATGGGGTGTCAATCAAGAAGGCCGCTTAGTCCTAGTGTTGGAGATGCACTCATCCAGGCAAGTGGCGAGTATTCCATCACACGCCTGACTTGTGCCTTGTAAGTAGTGGACAGGCTTTGTGGAATCAGAAGGTAAGTTACTCTCTGCAGAATTCCCAGCACTGATCTGCTCTTGCAGTCACAGTATTTATGTTACTAGTCCAGTTCAGTTTCTGGTCAATGGTAACTCACCAGGATGTTGATAGTGATGGGAATGCCAATGAATGTCAAGGGGAGATGGTGAGATTCTCTCTTGTTGGAGATGGTCATAGCCTGACATGAATGTTACTTCCCTTTAAGCAGTCCGGTGGACTCTGGTACAACTCCAATGGCAGCAATGGGTATTGTCCCATCCGCAATCCTTTGCTCCTCGTGTCTTCAGTGTTCTGTCCTTTCCAATTGTACAATGCACACAGTAACAGTCTCTTTCCTATCCTCAGAGACCTGCTGCAATACCAGGATTTGCTCGAAGACTGCCAAGCAGAAAACTGTTCCATTTATTTTAGCTTGTTTTCTCTTTACACAAATTCCCACCTTCTAAACTGCCAAACAGAAAGTCAGGCTGGCCCTACCTCACTGCAATTAGCTTTCTATTTACATTTTGTTTCTTAGTTGTCTATCCCATGGCATCTCCAGGTAACATGGACATTTCTTGAAACCCAATGATATTTTAATACTTTCTTTCAAAATACTCCTCTGCACATTTTGTTCCTAAAGGGACACTTCAGAAAAAGAAAACACATGTTTTCCAAAGCACATAGGTCATCAGATGTCCATCTCCAAAAGGGAAAAGTCCAACATAAGTAAGGATTTTTTAAAAAGTCCTTTCAAAATACAACACATTTTATTATTATAAACACTAACAATTACCTTATTACATTCTCTACCTGTGACATTTTACATTTACCATTTTTTACTGTCAAAACCATAAGGTTTAACTTATAACAAAACCAAACAAACATGACAATTAGGTTTTCAAGTACAACTTGGGTGAGGTATTGAGTCCCAAAGCTTTTGTAAACAAGAGTTTGTTTTACCGGTGATTGTTTCCCTTTACATTTTTTCACGAAACGTCCTTTCCCATTGGGATGGAAATGAGGAGAATTTTTTTTCTGAGAGTTGTGCGACTTTGGAACTTTCTGCATCAGAAGGTGGTGGAGGCAAAGTTACTGAATATCTTTAAGGCAGAGGTAGATAGATTCTTGTTAGGTGAGAGAATCAGAGATTATTAACAGTAGATAGAAACGTGGAGTTCGACATACAAACAGATCAGCCATGATCCTATTGAATGATGGAGCAGGGGGAGGGTCCAAATGGTCTAATTCTGCTCCCACATTGTATGTTTGTAAATTCCTCATCGTACTGCTTCTTAGTTTCTGAATTTGACAGTTCTCCTGCTTTTCTTCAAAACAGGGCACCAGGCTGCCAACGTGGCTTTCTTTGGTGCTAGTTTCAGAGTTTTCACCTTTTGAAACAGGCTCTGAATGATTTTGCTCAGATTTCAACACCTAATCTTCATTTTCTTCCAGGTGTGCAGGTTTTTTAACATGCAAATCTCTGAAAAAAAAAGTTAACCAACCAAACATCTGAACTGTAATGAAGGACAATGCCCTGTTCAAATGCAGGGTCATTTTCTGCTGAGTAAAGTCCTATTTGGCTGCTTTAAGAACATGGCTGAGATTATTTTGATGCACAGTTAAGAGAGTTTGATAATCATTTTTATTCAGTTCACAAGTTTTTCTGATCTTTTCCAATGTTTCTACTGAATACAAGTTTTATCCAATTCAGTTTTGGTAAAAGTTCTCATTTCCTTTTTCAGAAGTTCTAATTTGCATTCAAGAGCATTTCATTCTTGCAGTTCCATAGCATTAATACCTCAGTTTTTCCATCAAAGCATGCCTTTCCTTTGTCTCATCATTAAGTGTGAGTACTGTCGCTATCAGCTTTGCCATATCCCACATATGCCTTCTCTGCATTTTTAATTCAAGCTGTTTTAAAACTTCTCCAACGCCATTAGTTGTTCTTCCTTAGCCTGATGCTCCAAAGTTCTTAAAGGGACATAGGTTTAAGGTGCGTGGGGAAAGATTAAGAGGAGGTGTGTGAGGCAAGTTTTTTTTACACAGAGGGTGGAACACGCTGCCCAGGGAGGTGGTGGGAGCAGATACGATAGCGGCATTTAAGGGGCAACTAGACGAATACATGAGGAGGAAGGGAATGGAAGGGTACGGACTCTGTGAGTGCATACGGTTTTAGTTTAGGCAGGCATCATGATCGGCGCAGGTTTGGAGGGCCGAAGGGCCTGTTCCTGTGCTGTACTTTTCTTTGTTCTTTGTCTTTGTTAAATAGCAGGCTAAGTTTTTGACTCTTTCAACACATTTCTTGCTGGAACATTTATTTTATCAGACTTAAAGGAAGTAATTGCTTTTTCAAGTTACTCAAATTTCTCTGTCAAATTTCAGTTTCAGAAGCCTCGGTAGACTTTCCGTAAACCATTGGAGACAGCAAGACCTCATCCCAGCCAAACTGTTTTCCAGTAAGAAATCTATTCCACTCCACAGGCAAATCAGGAATGACCACGCATTAGCAAGACCATTAGTGTAATCACATTTTAAATTAATTGGTGCAAAATAAAGGGTAAACATCCTGTATCAATACCCCTTTATTCAGCAAACTCACTTGAGCGAGCTTCATGTCACCTGGGACTGTTAGTAATCGGATCATTCCTGTATCTCGACCAACTTGCCTGCCTCACCAAACAAAACTGGGGACACTTCACCCTCAGAAAATCTTTGGATCGTCTCCTCCTCAAAAGGCGGCTGAAGCAGAGTCTTGGAATATTTTTCAAGTAGATAGATTCTTGGTAAGTAAGAAAGGTTATCGGGGTGGGCAGAAATGTGGATTTGAGGCTACAAATCAGATCAGCCATGATCTTATTGAATGGGGGAGCAGGCTCGAAGGGCCCAATGGCCTGCTCCTGCTCATAACTTGTATGTTCATATGTAATTTCCTGCACCTTATGTTACTTCATTACTAAATACAGAACTTAGCAGCTTGTCATAAGCCTTACTCACTAGAAAAGTATGCTCCAGGACACCATGCGACTGTACTAATGCTATGGATTTGCTTGTCAATATGCAACAGTCAGCCTTTACAGGTCCCTTTGAATGGAACGTAGCCTCCAAAATTTTTCTTTACCAACCTGAGGAGTACTGATCTTTTCACCCTGGCCTTCTTCCCCACCAGAAACAGATCAATTTTAATATCAAACCCTTTCTCTCTCCACTTTCTCTGAGAGTTTCCAAACTGGAGCCAGTTACTAATATGTTTGTGAGTCAGTTCACAATTGTCTGCCATTTCTGTAGCATCCTTTATTTTACAAACTTGACATTCATCGCAGCGGGAATACTATTTTAAAATTATTTCACCACTAAAACTTCCCTCACATTCTCAAAGTATTAATCAACCTTCATCGATCTCCAAAGATGTGCGGGTTAGGTGGATCGATCATGCTATATTGACTGCTAGTGTCAGACGGAATAGCCCGGTAAATACATGGGGTTATGGGGATAGAGCCCGTATAGGATTGTTGTCAGTGCAGGCTCGATGGGCTGATTGGCCTCCTTCTGCACTATACGGATTCTATGAACAACACAATCTATCAAATGCCATTTTCTTACCTCCAGCAAATTCCACAAAGGTTTGACTTGGTTTTCTTTTCAAGGTTCTTAATTTCTGTTTGTCAGCTTCTGGTACTAACTCATCGGCATTGAGAACAGCATTCTTTACTCTATCATAGTAACCTGATTGCTCTTTGGAAAGAGATTAATACACCTCCAAAGCTATCCTACAAAAACACTCTGCAGGAACATAGTACCATCTTCTTTAGGCCACTTCAGTTTTATAGCAACTTTCACTTATGGTGGGCGGGCAGGTAAGTGGAGCCAAGTCCACAAAAAGATCAGCCATGATCTTATTGAAAGGCGGAACAGGCTTGAGGGGCCAGATGGCCTACTCCTGCTCCTAGTTCTTATGTTCACAAATGACATTAAATATAGGTATGAAGTAAATATTCTTTGCAAAATAAAAAATACGTGTTCTTGACTCTGTGCTATCCTTACCTTTCCCTCCCAATGCTCAAGCTTTGAGCCTTTTCCAAATCTAATTCATGCTTTTGCATTTTCCTTCACTTCTTTCTCTTTTGAATTCAAGATTCTTTTCAATTCTCTTTCCTCCTCTTGCTAATTAATTTCTTTTTCAGATTTCATTCACTTTTTCTAACTCAATTTTTGCTAATTCGATTCAATATTTGTAGAACTTCCCTTTTCTTCCTCAGCTTCAGGTGCTGAGCCACCATTGCAATATCCCTGCTTTCTCAGCTCTAAATTTCAAGGCTAGCCTGATGGGTATCCATAAAGACACGAGCAAAGCCTGATGATTTAAAAAATGGCTAAATCAGTATCAGCAAAGAACAGGATGGGTAGTGAAGAACAGGCAGTGGAGCTGATTGCACAGGGGTTGATTGTTCAGTGGCTGTTGCTATGCCTTGGACAGACAGTAATTGAACACAGACCCCTGTGTGTCATGTTCCTAAGAAAAATACGACCCCCCGAGCATTTGTGAAGACAGTGAGTTTTACTGTCCGTCCTGTGATGCCAGCATTGGACTGGGGTGAGCACAGTAAGAAGTCTCACAACACCAGGTTAAAGTCCAATAGGTTGATTTATAATCACGAGCTTTCGGAGCGCTGCTCCTTCATCAGGTGAATGGATACTCACCTGATGAAGGAGCAGCGCTCCGAAAGTTCGTGACGACAAATAAGCCGTTGGACTTTAACCTTGTGTTGTGAGACTTCTTACTGTGAATACGTGACATCAGTCCCAGCAGGATCGCTATAGTAAGAAGAAGCAAAGGAATTTCAGGAAGAGTACCTGGGACCAACCACCGCAGAGGAAACAGCAAGACTCTGGGCCTGGGACTCGGAGACATCAGAACAAAATCCATCAGGAGGAAGGTTGATCACCTTGCCCCATCACGGGTAGTATACTTTGTTAACAGTGGGTTGGAGTTTAAGAGCCGTGGGGTTATGCTGCAACTATACAGGACCTTGGTGAGACCACATTTGGAATATTGTGTGCAGTTCTGGTCACCTCACTACAAGAAGGATGTGGAAGTGCTGGAAAGAGTGTCCAAGTCATATTTTTATGAAGTTTTGATACCTTTTTGATACTTTGTATACAACAAAGTAGGTCAGAGGTTAGATACTTTGTGCGGAATTCTCCCATCCCGCCCGCCACGGAAATCGTAGCGTGCGGGACACGGACCATGCAAAGGTCTATTGACCTCGGGTAGGATTTTCTGGTTTTTGGATGAGCGGGGCAGGAAAATCCCGCCCTTAGTGTGTAACAAAGGTTTGATGCCTTTTGTAGTGGAACTTTGATACTTTTTGGTAACTTGGTAAAGTGCAATAAAGGAGATTGTTGCATGATAATTTGAGAGTTTGACTGTCTTTGTCCATAACGTCAGTTGGCCCCGTATCCAAGGGGCCACGTACCTTTAATTCCTCTGCCACAGCTTTCAAATTAACCTTTGTGAACTGTCCCAAGGCACCAAGAGATCATTTTGTTCTCTCCAGAAAGGTCTGAACATTAAAGGTAGCCATGTTAATCTGGGAAATTCAAGATTACCCTTTTTCCCATCTCACCATTGAGATTGCAGATGAGTTCTCAATTTGTTACAGTCCTGGGAGAGACCAATAACATTTGAAAAAGAAAGGAATACTTCACTATGCCAACGGAAAGAAAACTATTGGACAGGATTTCACATTTTAAAACTTTCAATTGGAACAAACCAACTAAAATCAAGATAATTCAAACATTAGGATGTTTCAATAAAAAGGCATTTTTTCACTTTGAATAGTCGAAGCAACAATGACACAATCATCACACTGGGAAACTAGCTCTTTGATGTTTAAAGTGTTCAATGCATTTCTATTTTATTTGTTAGCTATCTACAAAAGAACAGTTAACCATTTCAGGAACTTATATGCAATTTCCAGCACAGCCAAGAACATGGCAATATTGCCATTTACTGGGTTATTAAGTAGGTGACTGACAGATCCTCTGTGACGTGCTTCGTGGTGAGTGCTGTTCTCTGTGAAAGAGGTGCTGGGTGTAGAAACTGGAGAGGGTTTCAAAGCTCCAGTAAAATAACATGGGGCCGGGTAACTGCAGAATACCCTCGGCCTGCGTAACTGTGTGCCAATCTGAAAAATAACGGCACACAGTAAACTCTGATGATGTATGTACATAGTTTTAAGTAATGAAATGTAATGAATGTAATGTTTTGTAAATAAGCACTGTATTGTAGGGTAAAAATGATTCATTTATTGGACTGTTTGTAACTATTGGATCTGTCGTTTGAAATGTCTTATTTGAGAGGTTTTTTTTGTGAATAAAGTATATTTTTGAAATAAAAAAAAAACATAGGAAGTGTGATGTAATGGGACAGAAAAAATTGTGTGCAGTTGAATTGTTTTATAATATAACAAATCTTCTAACTGACTTACAACGAGAGGCAGAGACTGCACTTAGCTAAATCAACAGGAACATTATAACATTTTATTCTTCTGCTCAACAGCAGCTATATGCCCTTTGAAGAAGTTTAATTGCTGATAAGCAAACATTAGATGAAATTATGCCGAGAGCAATTAAAAGCCTTAAGATGTTCTGGCTCTGGTATTCTTAGTTCTTGGAGAAAATTCTCAATATATTTAAATAGATATCAGCTGACTTGGACCATGTAGCGGAAGTCCTGCCAACTCATTCATTCAGGCACGCCTGACTAAACAAGCTGGATAGCAGCAACCTTGGCAACAGTCTTTTGTCAGCTGTTCTCTTTCCAGCATAGTTCAATGTCTGTCAACCACAGTAGGAGGTCCTGTCCACTGACTCCCCAACCTCGTTTCCTCCAGTATCACTCCCTGAGAATAGTCACTAATTTAGTTTGCCTCATGACATTCTCATTTTGCTTATATCCTGACCACCTCAGGGCTTTTCATACGCTGAAGGCAGTGTGGTAGAGCGCCTTTTCAGCTCTCAGTAAATCTTTCTGCTCCCAAGGAGCTGAATACAATCTCGACTATCAAATTGAGGCAGAACAACCAGTTCCCATCAAGTCCACTATTTACTTTCCTAGTCCGACAGCAGCAGTTGGATGATAGAGAAGGTAACCAATAGTCTAGGACTCGAAAGTCATGCACATGACACCATCTGAGCTCATCATCGTTGGATGGTAAAATGTCATTTTTATTCCTGTTCTGCAAAATCAGAAATTAAACAAAGGAGGATGAAACATGCTTTAACTCCAACGAGATCTTGGCGGGGGGGGGCAATCTTATTATTGTAATATTCTGGGGTTTCTGGTGGTCCCACTGAGATTCTTCTCCACAAAACCACAACTTCACTCAAACCTCAAACAGTAGCAAAGGATCGGTTGCTGATTCACAACTCAATTGTTAGACACATCACCAGCTGCAGAAGCGCACTGTGGCATATCCTTCTGTTTCTAAGCCACTCAATGTCACAGCATAGATCCGAGCGTGTGCCTGCTGTGAGTGATCACACAGCTGTTGCTATGCACAATTTCAAAAACATCTTTCCCCATTGCTAAAATCAGATGATACTGCAGCACATCAATTCTGTCACCCAGATTGAGACATAAGCTGCATCAAACAAAATCAGACGCAAATGTTCAACAGTTGGTTCAAAAGCTCTTTTATATTAGTTGCACGTAATTCACAATTAAAGCTTTCATTCCTACTTTACTTGTTTTATCTAGGGGATTTTCACAGTGACTTCACCGCAGTTTTAATGTAAGCCTACTTGTGACTAATAAATAAACATCACACCTCCCACTGAGGTTGCAGGTTTTTTTTAGTAGTTTTACTTTGTTTTTAGGCTACTTGAAGAATCGTGTCTGGAAGTGTAAATGTTACATATTTACAGCTATTTTGAAAGTGAATCAGCTTTATACACTGTGAATCTCTGCTGTCGTGCTCGAGTGGTCTTGGAGATGGTGAATAACCTGGTCCATGCATTTAGTTGATTTTTAACTCAAGCTGTACACTGACCAGGTGGAAAGAAGGTCACATACCTGCTTAGATGGTGACAATTTGTGACGTAGCAGCGCACGCGAATAAGGCATCTGCCTAAAGCAGGAGCCTCACTGTGTTATGTTAAAGTAATTCTAACTGGGTCTGAGAGAACACAGTCATCAGCTGATGGTTTCCAGAAAGAACAGTCTTTCTCTGCAGGGCCTTGCGGGGCAGTATTGTTCATTTGGGTGCCACAAGGAAAGGCCCAGCCTCCCCAACTCCAGAACTGCCCAACTGCCACCCCAGTTCACTCTAAACCTCGTGAGACCCTTCCGAAATCCCATCCCCGCCACTTACCTGGAAACCGGGAAATGACAGTCCCACCTGATTTTCACCCGTTGTTAGCTGATCTGTGCCCTCATGCCCACACCAGCTAGGAAGCAGACCAGTGCCAGGTGAAATGTTCATAGAATCCCTACAGTGCAGAAGAGGCCTATCGGGCCATCAAATCTGCACCGACTCTCTGACAGAGTCTCTCACCAAGACCCTCGCCCCCACCCAATATCCATAACCCCACACATTTCCCATGGCTAATCCATCCAACCTATGCACTCTGGGACACTAAGGGTCAATTTAGCATGGCTAATCAACCTACCCTGCACATCTTTGGACTGTGGGTGGAAACCGGAGCACCCGGAGGAAACCCACACAGACACAGGGAGAACATGCAAACTCTACACAGTCAGCCAGGGCCGGAATTGAACCCGGGTCCCTGGAGCTTTGAGGCAGCAGTGCTAACCACTGTGTCAGTGTGCCACTTCCTCCTGCCTCTGTCAGTCAAAACGCAAACTGCCTTCCCACTGGTAGCCTGATCTGAGCGGAAAATTCACCCTAAACTTGCACTTATTGGTTAACCATAGCAATTTATAACTGCTGAGGCCACTTGAAGGGCAGTCACGATTACTTATCAATTATCAAGCTGCATATTAATCTCTTTGAATCTTTAACAGAGTTTGACATCTATATAGTGGCAGAAGCAAGGTAGACTCAACATTTTGTGCCTCATTCTGTCCATAATCTTACATCTACCACATAAGATGAAGAACAGATAATTAGCAACAAGAGAGTACTGGAGCTCTGCTTATAAACTTGAGAGCTGCACAGCAGGATTTTTGACGACTGCATTTCTTTCGAAGCCTATTAGTAGATCATTAGTAACTGCGGAGTACCTGAAGTGATTCATTAAATCAAACAGAACTGAAAGATGCATCATCCGGCATGGCACCTTATTGGATTTGTAATGGCAAAACGGTTAATTGGTGCAGTTAATATGCATAAAGCGTTCACCAAAGTTTCATTAACAAGCTGAAAATCATATTGCAGCAGCATTCACGGCCTTAGATATGCCAGCTGCTGTGGCTTCCACTTACTCAGACATGTAGAGGGATTTTAAATATAAACTCTAAAGGTGCTAGTTCTGATGAAGAGTCGAAGAACTCAAAACATTGACTGTGCTTCTCTCCTGATAGATGCTGGGGGAACCTGGGTGGGTGGCACGGTGGCACAATGGTTAGTACTGCTGCCTCACAGTGCCAGAGACCTGGGTTTGATTCTGGCCTTGGGTCCCTGTCTGCGCGGACTTTGTGCATTCTCCTTGTGTTTGCATGGGTTTCTACCGGGTGCTCTGGTTTCTTCCCCCAGTCCAAAGGTGTGCAGGATAGGTGGACAGGCCATGGCGCGGGGATAGGGCAGTGGGGCAGGCCTGGGTGGGATGCTCTTTCAGAGAGTCGGTGCAGACCCGTCAGGCCAAATGGCTTCTTTCTGCACAGTAGGGATTCTACGAATTTTTCTGGCATCCTCTGTTCTTGTCTAAAGATGCTCCATGCTTTCCTGTTCATATGTCCTTCTTAAAACCCCCCAACACAATGACAACGTTTTCTAAATGAAACCTAACTCGTGAAACAAAAAGACCAATATGTTAATCCCCAAAATAATCCTGGGAGATGCAGTAAAACCACAAATTAAACATGCGTGTTAAAATATAATGGCTGCAAATGAGCTGCACATTGTCTGTGGTAATTAACACTGTAAGAAGTTTAACAACACCAGGTTAAAGTCCAACAGGTTTATTTGGTAGCAAAAGCCACACAAGCTTTCGAGGCTCTGAGCCCCTTCTTCAGGTGAGTGGGAATTCTGTTCACAAACAGAACTTATAAGACACAGACTCAATTTACATGAATAATGGTTGGAATGCGAATACTTACAACTAATCCAGTCTTTAAGAAACAAAACAATACGCTGCAAGAAAGGATGTCCCGAGGCATGGTACATTGGGGAAACTATGCAGACGCTGCGACAACGGATGAATGAACACCGCTCGACAGTCACCAGGCGGGACTGTTCTCTTCCTGTTGGGGAGCACTTCAGCGGTCACGGGCATTCGGCCTCTGATATTCGGGTGGGCGTTCTCCAAGGCGGCCTTCGCGACACACGACAGCGCAGAGTCGCGGAGCAGAAACTGATAGCCAGGTTCCGCACACACAAGGACGGCCTCAACCGGGATATTGGGTTTATGTCACACTATTTCACATAAATATTTCTGCTTTTTTCCTCCTGAGTCTTTATCATGCGATCCTAGAATCAGAATTTATGTCACACTATTTGTAACTCCCACAGTTGCGTGGACCTGCAGAGTTTCACTGGCTGTCTTGTCTGGAGACAATACACATCTTTTTAGCCTGTCTTGATGCTCTCTCCACTCCCATTGTTTTGTTTCTTAAAGACTGGATTAGTTGTAAGTATTCGCATTCCAACCATTATTCATGTAAATTGAGTCTGTGTCTTATAAGTTCTGTTTGTGAACAGAATTCCCACTCACCTGAAGAAGGGGCTCAGAGCCTCGAAAGCTTGTGTGGCTTTTGCTACCAAATAAACCTGTTGGACTTTAACCTGGTGTTGTTAAACTTCTTACTGTGTTTACCCCAGTCCAACGCCGGCATCTCCACATCGTAATTAACACTAGCAACATTTAGAATAGTAAAAACCATGCCCTGAGCAGATGGAACCACACTGCATGCTGGTTCTTTACTAACAGTCACAGTCCAACAGGTATTGAGATAGTGGCCCAGATCTTCCAGTCTCCGAACGTCGGTGTCCCTTTAAGAGTCAATCTGCAGAATAAGGGTCACCTGATCTGGGGAGACCAATCAGGGAGCAGGAGTGGGGATCACCCTGGTAAGTGCAGGCCTCTGGACTCGGTGTCATCTCGGGAACTGATTTCAACCACAAGGCCGTAATCCTCTGCACAATTTAACATGTAAATAAATGAGTTGTGTTTTCCCTAAACTGGTGAATGAGCATCTTCACCGTCAGAGATCAGACTGCAGTGCAAGATGCACTTCGAGACCCTGCAGGAGTCCCAATGCCCTGATCTCCGTGGAAATTGCCTGGCAGGTTTGAACTTCAAAAAGGCAATTTCTCTGCTCCCTGAAACTGCACCCCCCCCCCCCTCCCAAACACGCACACACACACAAAAGTGTCTGGATTAGAGTCAGGGTTATTGGGCAATTCTGTGGGATTTACCTGAATAGTTAACCAGAAAATCTTAGATTGAATAATCCCAGTACAATTCTGGTTAACTACAAAACTTCCCCCACTGCCCCGCCCTGACCCCTCCAGCTCACCCCCCTCCTTGACCCCCAACTACCCCTGATCCAACCTGACTACCCACCCTGACCAGACCTGACTACTCCCCATCCCCTTCCCCTCCCAACCTAACCTGACCTGATTAGTCCTGGATCCGACTACCACCACCATCTGCCATCTAACCACTTACCTCATACGCCCTACCGACCTACCTCATCCACCTACCACCCTACCTATTCATCCACTCAACCATTCACTAACATTCACACTGGGCATTTAAACTTACCGTAAGGTAACTAGTGCTGTAAAATGGATGGGGTGTCTCATCTTCCCTTTGACACTACAACGCTGTGAATGGAGCTCCTCGAAGGTCGCTGCATTTTTGGAGAAGCCGGTTTTGAAAGATCCAGCAAGAAATGAGGAGCAGTGTCGAGGTGGGGAAAAGTTCGAGTGGAGAGACAATCTGATGATCATTGCAACTCCATGGAAAATCCAGGCCAAACAGGTATAAAACAGAATTTTTTTTTTTTTAAGAACAGGGAATGGCCATTAAGGCATGACCCACTGGCACAAATCAACCGATCAACTCATACACTCAATTTATCCCTCAATCCCTACTTGGGAAGAAGAAGTCAAACTTACCCTTCATGGTGGGAAAGATTGTAAAAACAACAGTTCAGGACAAAATTAATAGTCACTTGTGCAAATGCGGGTTAATTAATGATTTGTTCAGGGCAACTCATGTTTGACCAAATTTGCTTGATTTTCTTTGGTGAGGAAACTCAGACAGTCGATGAGGGCAATGCTGTTATGCTGTTGATGGGTGTACATGGACTTCCAAAAGATATTTGATATCGTACTGCACAACAACAGCAGTACTCAGCAGGTCTGAGCATTTGTGGAGAGAGAATAGTGCCAATGTATCATCCAGACTCGAAACATTTGCTCTATTCTCTCTCCACAGATGCTATCAGACTTGCTGAGTTTTTTCAGCATTTTCTGTTTTTGTTTCAGATTCCAGCATCCACAGTATTTTGCTTTTATCTGCGTGAATATAAGCAGAATTGGGAGACAAAAGACACAACTATGATGAGGATTAAGATCATCTGAGGTTTAAAAACAAAATAACACTTAAAAAATTCCAGGGCCCTTGTTGAACTAAAGCTACAATTAAAGTAAAAATAAACTTCCAGATAAAGATCCAATGCAAGCACTTATCCTTCGAGAAACAATAAAATATAAGTGAATTTTGCATAAAGACTGCAAGGGGCAGCTTGAGAGAGTTTCTGTCAACAGTCAACCAACACATGCAATATAAGATGAACAAAGTGTACACAATGCAAGACAGAGGCTTTCTTTACCTTTCAACACAGAAACATGTTGGCGGCCCTCAACATCCACAGGGTAGTTCTTAATCTCAATGTCTTCCCCTTCTTTTAATTCCACCTTATCATAGCCATACCAGCCAAGGAGTTCATTCATGGTGTTTTCTGCAAAATTCTGACAGAAAATAATTAAATGTTGGTGTAAGCAATGAATAATCATTCTGGCAGATGAGTGCATTAATAGAACCTCACCCTCTATCAAATCCATTCACAAGATACTTTGACCCATCTTCTGCCCACTGTGCTGATGGTAAGTCAAATACAAAAATTTGATGTGTTCAAAGCTCAAACTGACTGTCTCAGCCATTTAAAAAAATGTATCAGTTTAAAGTTTATTTATTAGTGTCAGAAGTAGGCTTACATTGATACTGCAATGAAGTTACTGTGAAAATCCCCTAGTCGCCACACTCCGGCGCCTGTTCAGGTCCACCGAGGGAGAATTTAGCATGGCCAATGCAACTAACCCCCATCACGTATTTCAGACTGTGGGAGGAAACTGGAGGAAACCCATGCAGACATGGGGAGAATGTGCAGATTCCGCACAGTGACCCAAGGCCGGAATCAAACCCGGGTCCCTGGCGCTGTGAGGCAGTAATGCTAAACACTGTGCCACCGTGCCGTGTATCAGCTTGAAATGCAAGGTTTATTTTCATACCTTTTTTTAGAAAAAGGTCATTATGCAGAATTCAGATCTCAGTGATGCTCAGCAGCAACTACCAGCAGTAATGAGAGAACAACAGTTCATACTGCAAGAGAAGAGAGTGCTGATTGGTTGGCAAGTGGACTCTGATTGGTGGAGTCATTGCCATGGATAATGAACAAAGAACAATACAGCACAGGAACAGGCCCTTCGGCCCTCCAAGCCCGTGCCGCTCCCTGGTCCAAACTAGACCATTCTTTTGTATCGCTCCATTCCCACTCCGTTCATATGGCTATCTAGATAAGTCTTAAACGTTCCCAGTGTGTCCGCCTCCACCACCTTGCCTGGCAGTGCATTCCAGGCCCCCACCACCCTCTGTGTAAAATATGTCCTTCTGATATCTGTGTTAAACCTCCCCCCCTTCACCTTGAACCTATGACCCCTCGTGAACGTCACCACCGACCTGGGGAAAAGCTTCCCACCGTTCACCCTATCTATGCCTTTCATAATTTTATACACCTCTATTAAGTCTCCCCTCATCCTCCGTCTTTCCAGGGAGAACAACCCCAGTTTACCCAATCAAAGCCCAATGAAGCATGGAACAGTTAACTGCCCAGCTTTTGAAATTAAACAAAGCTGAGCAGTTAACTGTTTCATGCTGTATTTGCAATGGCAACGCCTCCACCAGAGTTCATCTGCCAACCAATCAGCACTCTCTTCTCATGCAAGATAAATTATTGTTCCCCCGTTACTATTAGTAATTTCTTGCGCATTAACCTGACGAGCGCAAGACGAACAGACTGACGGGAATTTTATTCTAATAAATCTCTTGTTGGTGTTGTTATACAATTGTTGTCATGTTGGCTGGAAAGCTAAAATGTGACTTTAATAAACATAAAATAAAATTAGCATTAATGTGGATAACATTTTATTTCACTTCCTTTATGTGCACTCATATCACTATTCAAAGCATTATTCAAAGCACTATTCAAAGCATTTATTTTAAAATGAAAACGCTTAAAAATACAGCATACATATTTTCACACTTCACAAATCGGTTTGCAACACATTACAAAGCAGATCTGAGAAAGGCTGTCTGACTTTCAGAAAGCAGAACAGGGAGGAAGACGGAAAAAAATGTGCATTTACGTAGCATTTTATTACATCCTCAGGAATCGCAAAACCTCTTCACAATCAACCAAGTTACTTTACAAGTGTAGTTATTGGTGTTATGTAACAATTTGCATACATCTATGTTCCAAAAACAACAAGTCTGGCGAATGCCTAGTTAACTTGTTTTTGAAGGCATTGGCCAAGGAAGGAATCTTGGCCAGGTCACTGGGAGAACAATATATTCCACTCATCTGTGTAACAAGAGAAACAGGCCAAAAATAAAACATTCAGTTTTAATTTTTTAAAAAACAAATCATTTATGGATGTGTAACTACCTGTTTAGAGATTTGGGTCTTAGTGTTTTTATTTGTCTTAACATGTCAAATGTTAAATTTCAATGTGCTCAAAGATCTTAGAAACTAATCATTTCTATACCTCACCAGAATCCACCCCCAGATTTCCTTCACCAAATCCTTGCTTCACCCCTCTACCCCACCCCCTCCACGTTCCTTTACAACACACATCCTTACTGCTAATCCCCTGAGATTCACCCAGACAAAAGATTCGCCAGCAATTTTACTGTAAGCACAGACGAACACTAAACAGTGGTAAAAATACCCCTTGTGTGTATGTGTGTCACAGCTACTGTGTAAAGTGCTTTGAGCTAATTAAAAATGGTAAAACACTACATAAAAGCAAATATCAATATTTTTGCGTGGCGCACATTTTCATCGACATTACAAAAACAGAATCTTTTTTCCAGCTTGTGTGCATGGGTAGGAAATGCTGCAGCCAAACACAGCAGCTTGTTCCCACTGTCTCCATGGAGTTCTGGCAGAGAACATGAAAACAGGCAAGAGATCCAACTAAATTAACTTTTTTAAAGATTAATTTGCCTGCATGAAAACAGTACGTTAAAGCGCTAAGCCACAGCATTCTGGTACTTATACCAATATATCCCCAGGCACCAGCTAATAGAAAAAGGTGTGAGCTTTTGTCCTGATATTTCATTTCACCCCATACATTTGGACAAACATATCAGATTAATACCTAACGCAAGTGTTTACGACAGCATCACAAGTAGAAATGTAATGGACTGCAAGTGTGTTTCCAGCAATAAACCAACTCACTCAGTTCAGCAACAGCCGGTATTTGCCGTGACAGATCGTTTATCCAGTGCAATACAAAGGAGGGGTGAAAACTCAATTAACCTAGTGCCACTGGGTTTATTTGAAGGTCCCTTAATTGCTCTTATGATAATCTACTCCACTATGGCAGCTGTCAAATATTTCTACTTCAAAATACATAGCCTGATACTTTTTAAATTTGAGGACACAATTACCCACCAAATGGTTGGATTCCTCTCCGTTTCAACCCAGAAACATATTTCAACTGGTCTCAATCATGAAGGGAACCTCACTTAAATCATGAGACACTTTGAGATCTTATGACTAGGGTGGCACTGGCATTCTTCAGAAAATATTGATCCAATTGACACGGCCTCTCATCATAGGATAACCCTCTCATGTCAGGGGCCTATCTGGTGAACCTTTGCTGTACTGCCTCTAATGCTAATATATCTTTCTTTAGATATGGAGACCAGTATTCCAGGTGCGGTCTCACCAAATCCATGTGCAATTGTGCCAAGGCTTAATTATTTTTTTACTATAACCTCTTTGCAATAAAGGCCAATTTGCCATTTGCTTTTCGAATTGCTTGCCATACCTGCATGTTAACCTTTTGTGTTCTTTATACAAATATACCCATGTCTCTCTGAGCATCAACACTTACAGGTTTTACACTCTATGGAGAGGCAGCACGGGAAGCCGAGCCAATCAGGAGCAAGGGCGCATGTCTCGGGTCAGGGAGGAACCTCAGTTAGAGCCATGGAGGAGAGGAGACTAGACATGTATCACAGTTCTGTAGATATTGTTGTTTATATATGTACATCGTTTGTACATATTTAATAGACGATAAACCCTTCATAACTTGAAGCAACAACCAGTCACCTTTGAAGTTGTTACATTCAACATGGACCTGAATAAGGATACTTTATAGCCACCTGTGAGGTTTAAACATCTTATTGTGTAAGGATGAACCAGCCATTGAGGAATATGAAATCTTCAGACTATTGGTCTTAGAATGCCAATATTGAACAAAGGAGAATATATGAACTCATATATATGGAGCAGAAACAACCATTGTCAGCTGCTATTGCATCGTTGTGAACTGGAACATAGAAGTGGTAACCCTGTAGTCATGTGGCTGAAACTAACTTTCAGGGACTACAGTATAAAATATCCTGAAGAAAGCATATCCAACAAAGGAACCTCTGAAACACAACAAACGTATGAAACAGGTGAACCATCATAGCTGAAAGTCTTCTCAGGCAGCCAAAGTACTTGTTCCAGCTTCCAATTCCACCAGGGAACCAATATCCTGGATACTCATCTATAAGAGGCACTGCAGCTTCATGAGAATCCTTTGTTCCCAAAAGACCTACATGCCAACTAAAGGATCAACTCAACTACAAAGACATCAGCAACAGGGAAATTGGTGAGGACAAGGGCAAAGGTAGGTTGTCCGTTGTGTTGGTTCACTGACCTCCTGCTGCAAGCTCTCCACTCACATTGTCTGTACCTTTAAGACTTGATTACCTGTAAAGACTCGCATTCCAACCATTATCTTGTAAATTGAGTCTGTGTCTGTGTATGCCCTGTTTGTGAACACAACTCTTCACTCACCTGAAGAAGGAGCGACACTCCGAAAGCTCGTGCTACCAAATAAACCTGTTGGACTTTAACCTGGTGTCGTGAGACTTCGTACTGTCCTTACCCCAGTCCAACGGCCGGCATCTCCACATCGCAAGCTCAGTATCACAGAGATGTCCTTCAGGACTCGGTCAGCTCAGTCACAAGGCTTGGTGATAAACATTGAAGTTTCTCATCTGGTGTATATTCTGTGCACATGTTATCCTTGGTGCTTTCCCCCCCCCCCCCGAGTGGTTTTCAAATGGAAGTGTAATTTATTACAAGATCTGAACATTTTGTTAGATTGCCCTCTCTTGCTGCCTCTCTGCTGGGGGAAGTGTAAATCAAGTTAGTTCAACAATGGCTGCCTGCAACTGAGCATGTGTTAATCTTACTCAGTGTGATACACAACAGGAGAAGTGCCGATTTATCAGCTGACAGAGGACTGTCGGTGGTAACCAGCAGGAGGTTGTGCTAGTGTGAGCCTGATGTGACAAATTTCCCAACTTTCCTTCTGGCACAGGGAATATTTCATGAACTCGCCACACCGATGAGCCGCATCAGGCTACAGAATGGTTTCAGCTGCTTTTGGCAAGACAACTCAAGTTTATTCCACAAGGATAAAGCATCAGTGACTCAGATAATAACACAGCTAATGACACCATCAAATCTTCTTACACCGTTTTTGAAGATAGTTTGAAGTGCTCATTATTTTCTTAAAGTATTTCCTTCCAAAATTGTTTTGATTATTTTCAGATGCTAAATATTTTGGTTTCATTGTTGTCTGTTTTAAAACAAGTTTCTTTTGATCTGGCTTCTGGAAATGGAAGATAAAACTTGATAATTAAATGGTTTAAATGTACAAATTACACAAAATGTGATGCACAGAATTGCCTTCTACTGCCAGAGGGCAGTGTAAAAATACGATGTAGAACCAGCCGGTGTTGGACTGGGGTGGACAAGATGAGAGGCCAAACGACAGCAGGCTGAAATCATAAGCTTTCGGAGCGCTGCTCCTTCATCAGGTGAAGTGTAATGTAAAAGTAGATCAAGGGTGGGATTCTCTTGGTTATTGGAAAAAAGTTATAAAGAATTCAAATCGCCTCAGCACTAAATGCCTCCACGCTATGAGATACGAAAGCTAAACTGTATTTTTGAACAACAGACTGTATGGGGCTGGGGAGCGGAGGTTGGAGATGTTAAGTCCCAAGAATGGGCCATTTGGGTCAGGTTGAAGTGTTAGAAATCTGACTCGCAATCCGAACAGGTCCAGGTCAAGTTTCAATGGATGGTGGATGAGTGCAGGCAGACAATCTGCTCCCAGGAAATGGTTTGGCAATTCTAATCTTGTGATGAGGCTCATAATTAACCACCATTTTAAATTTAGCCCTTGTTAGCTGAACGTTCCTTGGGAAACAGGGTTACATAGAACATAGAACATAGAAAGCCACAGCACAAACAGGCCCTTCGGCCCACAAGTTGCGCCGATCACATCCCCACCTCTAGGCCTATCTATAGCCCTCAATCCCATTAAATCCCATGTACTCATCCAGAAGTCTCTTAAAAGACCCCAACGAGTTTGCCTCCACCACCACCGACGTCAGCCGATTCCACTCACCCACCACCCTCTGAGTGAAAAACTTACCCCTGACATCCCCCCTGTACCTACCCCCCAGCACCTTAAACCTGTGTCCTCTCGTAGCAACCATTTCAGCCCTTGGAAATAGCCTCTGAAGTTACTAAACAGCAGCGAGGACTGTTGGACAACAAAGCAATTATTATACATTTATCTGATGGCTATACTTCACTTGCTTTAATGTTCCACTAACCCTTCCCATCTCCTTGCCCAGATCTTCCTGATCTT
This sequence comes from Mustelus asterias, assembly GCF_964213995.1. Taxonomy (NCBI): domain Eukaryota; kingdom Metazoa; phylum Chordata; class Chondrichthyes; order Carcharhiniformes; family Triakidae; genus Mustelus; species Mustelus asterias. The sequence continues at coordinate 33,405,717 of NC_135805.1, forward strand.
CCCTCCTGGACCCTTCTGATTTTCCTCACAAGGCCTCCCATCTCCCCACACCACCCTGCCCAGCTCATCAGATATCCCCAAGACCTTCAATCTCTTAACCACCCCCCACCCCTCACCTTTGCACACAATTCCACATGACCTGAGGGAAACCCATTCCTCTGAGTTTCCCAATCTTAAAGCAATCCAACTGCTTCCATTCCATCCCCAACTTAATATCCAGCTCTTGGTATCGACGTTACATCTTAAAAATTTCCAGATAGCCCATTCAAAAATTGATCCTTCTACTCCAATACTTGATATAGAGTATCTAAAGAAAGGAGGACTTGCATTTATATAGCACCAATCATGACATCAGAATGCCCTAAAGCCATTTACAGCTAATGAAGTACAGTAGACATTTGGTCAATGTACCTAGCCACACCTCTATGATATCTATGCTCATCTAATTTTGAACTCTCTTGCATCCCTGTGATAGTGTGGCCCCTTCAAGAGGGTGATCCCTGAGAGCCACATGATTGGGCCAGACCCTATGGAGAGGCAGTGCAGGAAGCCAAACCCATGGGATGCAAGGGTGTGCATCCTGGAGTGGAAAGGAGCCTCAGGGAGAAGGAGAGTAGATGTGAATAGCAGTTCTGTCAGACCTTTGATTGTACATATTATTGATTATAAACCCTTTATAACGTGAAGCCAAGTTATTACGATCCACAAGAATAATTACTTCACCATTGGTGGCAGTGCCTTCAGTTGCTTAGTACGCACTGCAGAATTGCTAGTTTCTGACTTGCTCTTACATTCAAGAGTATTTATATTGTTGGTCCTGTTCAGCTTAATGGTAACCCCCAGGAGGATGATAGTATACGGGCATCAGCAGTGGTAGTGCCATTGAATATCAATGGGCAATGGTTGGATTCTCTCTTGTTGGAGATGGTCATTGCCTGGCACTTACATGGCACAAATGTTACTTGTCACTTATCAGCCCAAGCCTGAATGTTGTCCAGGTCTTACTGAATTTGGACATGGACTGCTTCAGTATTGGAGGAGTTGTGAATGGTACTGAACATTATGCAATCATCTGTGAGCATCCTCACTTCTGACCTTAGCATAGAACCCCATTCGGCCCATCGAGTTTGCACCAACTCTCCGACAGAACATCTTATGCAGGCAGACCCCAAGCCTGTAACCCTGCACATTTACCCCGCTAATCCCCCTAACCTACACATTTTTGGACACCAAGAGGCTATTTCGAATGGCTAATCCACCTAAGCTGCACATCTTTGGACATCTTTCCATCTTATGGTGGCAGGAAGGTCATTGATGTAGCAGCTGAAGATGATTGGTCTTGGAACACCACCCTGACAAATCCTGCAGCAACGTCCTGTAGTGGAGGTGATTGACCTTCAACAACCACAAGCATCTTTTCTTATGTTAGGTATGACTCCAACCACTGGAGTGTTTTTCTCCTGCTTGCTGTCAACTCGTTTTGCTGGGGTTTCTTATGTCTTGCTCGGTCAAATGTTGCCTTGGTATCAAGGGCATTCACTCTTACCTCACCTCTGGCATTCAGCTCTTTTATCCATATTTGAACTAAAACTGTAATGATGCCAGGTGCTGAGTGACCCTGGCGGAACCCGAACTGAGCTACAGTGAACAGGTTGTTATGCAGATAGTTTAACCTTAGTGGCCAGGAACCTTCTAGAAACGATAATTCGGGACAAAATTAGGAGTCATTTTCATGAATATGGGTTAATTAGGGACATCCAGCATGCATTTGCTAAGGAAAAATTGTCTTGAAATAATTTCCTGGGGTTTTTTGATGAGATAGCAGAGAGGGTTGATGAAAGTGAATCTGCTGATGTTGTCTATGGGGACTTCCAAAAATCATTTGATAAAAGGCCACATAACAGGCTTATAAGCAAAGTTAGAACTCTCAGAATAAAAGGGAAAATAATGACACAGATATGAAATTGTCTGAGTGAAGAAAAACAGAGAGTCGGGGTTAATTCATGTTTAGATCCCCATGCAAAACTTAGAAGCATTGTCAGCAACAAGGAAAATAGTGTCAGATTTCAAAAGGATATAGATTGGTGGAATGGGCAGATAGTTGGCAGATGAAATTTCTGACGATTTCAGCTCTGATGAAGGGTCATCCAGACTCGAAACGTTGTCTCTACTCTCTCTCAACAGATACTGTCAGACCTGCTGAGATTTTCCAGCATTTTCCGTTTCTGTTGTTGATGAAATTTAATGCCGGGAAGTGTGAAGTGATTCATTTTTGGAGGAAGGGACAATAGAAAGTGAAGGATACAACCCTAAAGGGGGTTCAGGAGCAGAGGGATCTCAGTGTATATGCGCATTAATCATTGAAGGTGGTAGGAGAGGTTGAGAGAACAGTTAATAAAGCATCCTAGGTTTTATTAATAGGGGCAAGAAAATTTTGTTAAACATGTACAGAACACTGATTCAGCCTCAGCTGCAGTTTAGCATCCTGCTCTGGCAGTCTTTCAGGTGAGACATTAAACTGAGGCCCGATTTACCTGTGCAGCTGGACATAAAAGATCTTGTAGCACTATTTTTTGAAGAAACTAGGATCCATGGTGATCCATGGTGTCCTGGCCAATATTTATTCCTCTATCAACATCAGAAGTAAACCTATTATCTGGTCATTATCAAGTTGCTGTTTGCGCAGTGTACAAATTAGCTGCTACATGTCCTATGTTACAACAGTGACGACACTTCATTGACTGTAAGGCACTTTTAAGCATTCAGTGATTGTGAAAAAATACTATTTAAATGCATGTGTTTTTTTTTCTTTAAATTTATTTATAACATGCAATGTATTCATAATATACGGAGTAACAATGCTCAGGATTAATTTTTGATTCTCTTGTCATTTCATTAAATTGCTGTCAAGGCTCAAAGATGACAGGGTCCTTTGCTGAGGTGATGCTGTAAACACTTCATGGCACATTTCAGAATTTATAAAGCTTTGGGTCATGCCACGTGCAGAAATCAGAACGCGGAGTAGTACTTTTGCTGGGTGTAATTAATGTTGACATCTCTCTTAAGATCTAATTGTCCGCCCTCTCCACAGGGTCAATCTTTGTCCACTCATAATGTCAAACATTCATCTTAAGCAAGAACAGATGACTGAAAACACAAAATCGTTGATTGGCCATCAAACATTAAGGGCTACAACATCCATTCCATTGCAACAATTTTCAAACCAATATCAAATCACTTTTGACCAAGTTTTAAGGGTAGAGGCAGTTGGCCAAATCAGAGTGTCTTGTAATTAGAAGGCCCCATTTAATAAAGACTGAATTCGAACATAAAAAGAACCTTATAACCATAATAGCATTTATTGAAGCAGAAAAATGAATCCATAATTTTGCATCAGCATAGAGGACCCGAGTGATGCGCCATGACTTCTCATTATAACAGTATAAGTTCCAGTTGGCGTCAAAGTGGCTAATGACAACCCGTCAAAGTATAACATGAAAGAAATTCTCTGATCCTATCTCCCCCTTAACCCCAAGTCAAAGGCAGAACAATGATGAAATGAAGGAAGTGTGCCAATAATCTCAACATGATTCTGAACTGCTAACTACTATTGTTAATATTATCACACATCCCAGCTCCATAATGGCAGCAAGCTCTCTTTAATTAGAAAAATCAATGGAAAAGCAGGTAGAAAGTTCAGCAACTATTGTAATTGTTAACAATTTTGGTATTTTACAAGGTTTTTACAGGAACAGAGGAACAGTAGTCACTGAGCCTCTCCTGCCATTCAATTAGATCACGGCCGCTGTGTACACTATCTATCAGTCTTGACTCAGTAATCCTTGCTTAATACCTTGTCAGAAAGAGGTCTTGTGGGACAGTGGAAGGATCGGTACATCTGGAACCCAGAAGCTCTGGATTCATGTCCAACATCAGGATTTGTTGGCGACAGAAGGAGCCTTCGTAATGTGGTTCAAGGGGCTGATAATCAACTCAGAAACCCTTTCACCACTTCCCCACTATTCGCCAAAGGGGAAAAACGTGTTTGTGTGAAGATACAGTTTAAAAAAAAACTTTACCTCCCAAACAAAATCTGTCTCAATTTCTGTGCCATGACTGAACATTAGTGTAATTACTACAGTTGCTAATCTAATGCAAACAGCTAAATATTGGGGGAAAATGACGCAGGTCAATGGAATATATACAATAATTCTGTTAGTCTCAGATGAGATAACACCAATTCCCAAAGGCTTGTGAATTATGTCGTCTGTTGTCAGGAATGGATTGTTTGCAGCATCACTCAGAGCTAAACGGTGATATTTACAACACCAGAGGCAATAAGAGACTGAATAAGACATAATTTAAAATATATGATTGAGGAAAAGTTAAGGTTATTTTGAAGGGGCCACAATAACCATTTAAGGCATTTACCCAACATTTGTTTCAGCTCAACACGATTGATACAGTCATGGACAGATGCATCTGTGACGGGCAGATTGGTGAGGACGAGATCAAGTATGTTTTTCCCTCCCTTGGCTCCTTTGCCAACTGCCGCAGTCCTAGTCTAGCAGGTATGTCCTTTAGGACCCGACCAGCTTGGTCTGTGGTACCGAGCCCCTCCTGTGATGGACATTGAAGCCCCCCACCAAGATATAATCTGCGCCCTTGCCACCATGGAAAGGTATTGATTCATGATTCATCAGCTGAAGCAGTGAGTCTCAGATGAGTGTAGAGGGGGTATTTTACAAGGTTTTTACAGGAACAGGCAAAGGAGCCAAGGGGGCGAGCAGGGGTACATGGTAATCAGCAGGATGTTTCCTTGCCCATGCTTGACCTGATGCCATGAGACATCATAGGTCCAGAGTCCCAGGACAATACCCTCCCAACTGTAGAGCAGTCTCTCCCTCAATGTCACCAAAAAGGAGATTGTCATCAACTTCAGGAAGCGTAAAGGAGAACATGCCTCTGTTTACATCAACAGGGACGAAGTAAAAAGGGTCGAGAGCTTCAAGTTTTTAGGTGTCCTGGTCCCCCCCATGCCGACACTATAGTTAAGAAAGCCCACCAACGCCTCTACTTTCTCAGAAGAGTAAGGAAATTTGGCATGTCAGCTACGACCCTCACCAACTTTTACAGATGCACCATAGAAAGCATTCTTTCTGCTTGTATCACAGCTTGGTATGGCTCCTGCTCAGCCCAAGACCGCAAGGAACTACAAAAGTTCGTGAATGTAGCCCAATCCATCACGCAAACCAGCCTCCCATCCATTGACTCTGTCTACACTTCCCGCTGCCTTGGCAAAGCAGCCAGCATAAGTAAGGACCCCACGCACCTCGGACATTCTCTCTTCCGCCTTCTATCAGGAAAAAGATACAGAAGTCTGAGGTCACAAGAACCGACTCAAGGACAGTTTCTTCCCTGCTGCTGTCAGACTTTTGAATGGACTTACCTTGCATTAAGTTGATCTTTCTCTACACCTTAGCTATGACTGTAACACTACATTCTGCACTCTCTCCTTTCCTTCTCTATGAATGGTATGTTTTGTCTGTATAGCACAAGAAACAATACTTTTCACTGTATGTTAATACATGTGACAATAATAAATCAAATAAAAATCAGCATTGTGCCGTGCCACCTCTGCTGGCTTTGTCCTGCGTTAGGACAAGACATACTCAAGGATGGTTTACCAGAGGCAGGTCAATAATTTCAGTACCTTATAGTTTTATGTCTTTTGTGAGTCTACACTCATATTCCCTTTCTCTCCATACTTCCTATCTGGTTCACTAATGTCCTTTAGGAAAGGAAATCTGCCATTCTTACCTGGTCTGGCTTACATGTGACTCCAGAGCCACAGCAATGTGATTGACTCTCAACTGCCCTCTGAAATGGCCTAGCGAGCCACTTAGTTCAAGGACAACTGGGGATAGGCAATAAATGCTGGCCAGCCAGCGATGCCCATGTCCCACAAATGAGTAAAGATAAGTTCTATTACGTACATTTGCTGTCATGGTGTCTCGAACTAATGGTGCCGTTCTGTGGCAGCCATATTTAAGGGAAGCACAGTTGTACACTGCTCAATCAGGTCATTAAAATGGCAGCAAGTATTTCACATAAGAAATTATTCCCCGAGTGCAGTGACTGTCATCTTTAACTGACAAGTCATCAGCATCTAGTACAACCAAAATACAGAATAAATACTTGAGATACTAGGAAAACAGACACTAGGACAGCCTTATTTGATGGTAGCCATGATGTGGAGTTGCCGGCCTTGGACTGGGGTAGGCACAGTAAGTAGTCTCACAACACCAGGTTAAAGTCCAACAGGTTTATTTGGTAGCACGAACTTTCGGAGCGCTACGGTTTAGTTTTCAGTGAACCAATACTTGTCATGTGTATTCTGGTAGTTTTAAATAAAATATTTTAAACAGAGAGGATAGTGGTCAACTGACAATGTCTCTAGAGCAGAAGTTCAGATGACATTATAAGCCCGTTGAGTGTGAACTTGCTCCAGCTTGTATCTTTGCTTAAACATATGCAACACATTTCATTTTGCCATTATTGATACTGTACACAGAGCACAGAAACCCATCTGGTTAAGGAACACAGCAATATTAGCACTCAACAAAAAATAAAGGCCAATCTTACAGACTTAACTGTAACCAATAAAACAGAAACAAATACAACGATACTGCAAACCAACATGGGATAGTTTACAATATAAACACGGCAGGTGAACATTTCATGATGTAATAATTGAACCATGCATCTATCGACAACAAAATACTAGTATGGTGACAAAAGATTCTGTATGCAGCAAGAACAAGGTACAGGGCCTTGCCAACCGTTGGCATTCCAACCAACTCATCAATGTTTCCCCAGAAAAATCAGCTTCTTTCACTGATTTTGGAAACTTCCAGTACCAACTAGTCTACTAGTTTGGAAAATGGGACTGGAGGCTGTCAATAACAATTTGACTGAAGGATAGAACAGGAATTAAACAGATTTTGTGGTCAGCAGAGAAGGAAGGTCACTTGCCGTTCATCCTGTTGAATGACAACTTGTCATTGGGCGTCTCATCCAGTGGTACGTAAAGAAAAGGTTAACCTTAAATCTTTTAAATATTGATTAAATTTCGAAGGATTGAGACTCAACACCTGTATAATTAATTATCCGGGTTCAAAGTGCTTGTTTGGCAGTAAGTAACTTACTATGGCACTAAAAATACATTTACTCCTCAATGCACCAACTCTAACTTTTTCTGGTGTGTTTAGTGGGTAATAGTGGGAACATTCTGAAACTTCATGTCCTTTCCTGTATTTCAGTCTCAAGGCATGGTATTGTTACAGCAATACCATGCCTCCTGTGGAGCAGGAGGGTTAACTTGGACTGCAACTTGTGGATTTCTGGGGGAAATGCTGTGGTTACTCCATTCTATACCATCTCCATGGTCACCTGATTATTGAAGATTTTGACCTTGTGTAACGATTTGGGTTTTTGGCTGGTGCACGTTATAAAGCAGCAGGTTCTAATGAACATCCGGACCCTGGAAATTGCTGTGCAATTTACTCTATTATATCAGCGAACATTGATAGCCTTATCATTACTCTCCTCACAAGATCAGCTTCATTATCTTCTTCATTATCTCCTTCGCATTGGTTCATGCACAAAGGATTTGAAGTGGAAAATGTAAAATGAGCCGTTTGTTTCTAAGAGTCACAATTATAATTTATTTGGTGTTTCTCTGCAAAGAGAAAATTGTAAAAACGCAGCTTTTAAAAACCCGCCATTTCCTGAAAGGGAATTTCTTGGACATGTCCTGATGTCAATGTATTTCAAGTTTTGATTTGAAAATGACTGACTGTTGGTGTTTCTAGGAGATACGCATTATACTTACCCTGGTTTCCCTGGTGTGAATGCACTAGTTAGCTTCATTTGAGAATTTCTGTCACTGCAATTGAAAATCCAACATAAACCAAGTGTGTAATAATTCTTTTATAATGATGATACAGTAAAATTTGAAAAGTCTCAAAATGATTTTAATGGAGACAGGTAGGGGGAATGACAACGGAAACACTTTTGGGAGGTGGGTCAGTCGGTAAACATCCCACGGTTAATCTCAGTAGGCCGGAAAATGCGACGTTCCATGCTTCCTGTATTGAAATCTTCACACCACCCACTGACCCTAACCTCACCCACTATCATCCCCATCTCCTGCACCCCTACTGCCTTGAATTACCAGTCCAATAACATAGTGTAAGATTGTAAGCAATGGAAGCAGGAATAGGTTATTTGGCCCCTTGACTCTACAATTGGCTCCACCATTCAATAAGATCATGGCTGATTGGATTGTGGTGTTATCTCCACTTGTTTGTCTACCACAAGAAATAGGTGCAGATAGAGACCATATGGCACATGGATTCTGCTTTGCCATTCAATATTATGGTCAACCTTGGGCTTCAACTCCATTCCACATCCCGCTACCCACAACCCTGGCACGGTTCCTGATATCCCTCAATTCCCTGCGAGAAATATGCCCATCCTAGCCTTAAATATATTCAATGATGGAACATCCAGAACCCTCCTGGTTAGGAAATGCCAAAGATTCACAGTGCTTTGAGTGAAATAATTTCTCAACATCCCAGTCCTAAACGATCAGCCCCATATCCTGAAACTCCCCCAGTGTTTTAGGTTAGAACATAGAACATAGAACAGTACAGCACAGAACAGGCTCTTCGGCCCACGATGTTGTGCCGAGCTTTAACTGAAACCAAGATCAAGCTATCCCACTCCCTATCATCCTGGTGTGCTCCATGTGCCTATCCAATAACCGCTTAAATGTTCCTAAAGTGTCTGACTCCACTATCACTGCAGGCAGTCCATTCCACACCCCAACCACTCTCTGCGTAAAGAACCTACCTCTGATATCCTTCCTATATCTCCCACCACGAACCCTATAGTTATGCCCCCTTGTAATAGCTCCATCCACCTGAGGAAATAGTCTTTGAACGTTCACTCTATCTATCCCCTTCATCATTTTATAAACCTCTATTAAGTCTCCCCTCAGCCTCTTCCGCTCCAGAGAGAACAGCCCTAGCTCCCTCAACCTTTCCTCATAAGACCTACCCTCCAAACCAGGCAGCATCCTGGTAAATCTCCTCTGCACTCTTTCCAGCGCTTCCACATCCTTCTTATAGTGAGGTGACCAGAACTGCACACAATATTCCAAATGTGGTCTCACCAAGGTCCTGTACAGTTGCAGCATAACCCCACGGTTCTTAAACTCCAACCCCCTGTTAATAAAAGCTAACACACTATAGGCCTTCTTCACAGCTCTATCCACTTGAGTGGCAACCTTTAGAGATCTGTGGATATGGACCCCAAGATCTCTCTGTTCCTCCACAGTCTTCAGAACCCTACCTTTGACCCTGTAATCCACATTTAAATTAGTCCTACCAAAATGAATCACCTCACATTTATCAGGGTTAAACTCCATTTGCCATTTTTCTGCCCAGCTTTGCATCCTATCTATGTCTCTTTGCAGCCTACAACAGCCCTCCACCTCATCCACTACTCCACCAATCTTGGTGTCATCAGCAAATTTACTGATCCACCCTTCAGCCCCCTCCTCTAAGTCATTAATAAAAATCACAAAGAGCAGAGGACCAAGCACTGATCACTGCGGCACTCCGCTAGCAACCTGCCTCCAATCCGAAAATTTTCCATCGACCACCACCCTCTGTCTTCGATCAGACAGCCAGTTACCTATCCAATCGGCCAACTTTCCCTCTATCCCACACCTCCTCACTTTCATCATAAGCCGACCATGGGGGACCTTATCAAACCCCTTACTAAAATCCATGTATATGACATCAACTGCCCTACCTTCATCAACACACTGAGTTACCTCCTCAAAAAATTCTATCAAATTTGTGAGGCACGACTTGCCCTTCACGAATCCGTGCTGACTATCCCGGATTAATCCGCATCTTTCTAAATGGTCGTAAATCCCATCTCTAAGGACCTTTTCCATTAATTTACCAACCACCGAAGCAAGACTAACCGGTCTATAATTACCAGGGCCATTTCTATTCCCTTTCTTAAACAGAGGAACAACATTCGCCATTCTCCAGTCCTCCGGCACCATCCCCGTGGACAGCGAGGACCCAAAGGTCAAAGCCAAAGGCTCTCCAATCTCATCCCTTGCCTCCCAAAGAATCCTAGGATACATTTCATCAGGCCCAGGGGACATATCGACCTTCAGTTTATTCAAAACTGCCAGGACATCCTCCCTCCGAACATCTATTTCCTCCAGCCTATTAGCCTGTAACACCTTCTCTTCCTCAAAAACATGGCCTCTCTCCTTGGTGATGAAAAGTATTCATTCATCACCTCGCCTATCTTTACTGACTCCATACACAAGTTCCCACTACTGTCCTTGACCGGCCCTAACCTCACCCAGGTCATTCTTTTATTCCTCACATAAGAGTAAAAAGCCTTGGGGTTTTCCTTGATCCGACCCGCCACGGACTTCTCGTGTCCCCTCCTAGCTCTCCTAAGCCCCTTTTTCAGCTCGTTCCTTGCTAACTTGTAACCCTCAATCGAGCCATCTGAACCTTGTTTCCTCATCCCTACATAAGCTTCCCTCTTCCTTTTCACAAGACATTCCACCTCTTTCGTGAACCATGGTTCCCTCACTCGGCCATTTCCTCCCTGCCTGACAGGGACATACCTATCAAGGACATCCAGTATTTGTTCCTTGAAAAAGTTCCACTTTTCATTAGTTCCTTTCTCTGACAGTTTCTGTTTCCAACTTATGCCCCCTAATTCTTGCCTAATCGCATCATAATTACCTCTCCCCCAATTGTAAACCTTGCCCTGCCGTACGGCCCTATCCCTCTCCATTGCAATAACAAAAGACACCGAATTGTGGTCACCATCTCCAAAGTGCTCTCCCACAACCAAATCTAACACTTGGCCCAGTTCATTTCCCAGTACCAAATCCAATGTGGCCTCACCTCTTGTCGGCCTATCCACATATTGTGTCAGGAAACCCTCCTGCACACACTGCACAAAAACTGCCCCATCCGAACTATTGTTATTGTTTGATAGGTGGATTTCAGGAGCTCTGGTCTTGAGCTGGAATTAAAGATAACTATTTTGGGATTTTACAGCTTCGGTCGAGCGAGACCGGAAAATCCCACCCGAGGTCAGCGTACATTTCCGTTGAACGCCCCTCGCCCGCTCCGATTCCGTGGCGGGCGAGGGGGTAGAATTCTGGTGAATCGGAGCATTCCCCAAACTTAAGAAGGTTGAAATTTGTGTAAGTCTGTTTTAAGGCTGAGAAAAGACAGAGCATGCTCGAAGCCAGAGGTACACGTGAAAACTGCCCAGCCTCAATTTTATATCGGGCATTCTTTCAGGCATCAGTATGGCCGAGGGCACAGCAATAGAAATGTTTCATTGCCACTCAATTTTCTGCCAGGACAGGATTGATTACATACATTCCAATCACCTCTGAAGTGAGGCACGTCAAACATCTTTTAACAACATAATGATACAGAATATTACAACGCCATGCTAATAAGCAGGTGCTCACACATTAGTTCAGTTTGACCCGTCTGCTAATGGTCTAATGCTTTGACCATGTGTGATTTAATTGGCACCAGAGAAAGAACCCCTGTATACGGTGTACTTTCTATTTCAACCTGTTCCACTTTCAAAGTCAATCATTTCCAGGACTCAAATTTAAAACTGGCGAAGAAAAGGGCGTTTTCATTTAATCTTTGGATCTTTCAGAACTTTCTCAAATGAGGTCATCTCTCTATTTTGTTATGGTTATCCCTCAACCAACACTACAAAACAGACCAGTTATTATAACATCTCTATTTGTGGGACCTTGCTGCATACAATTTGATCCTTGGGAAGGAGGTAGAAGCAGGCTACGTAGGATTAGGGGACTATGAGGTTTTGAAGCTCTGGAGGGAAGATCTGCAGAGGAGACGAGCTCAGTGACAATTCTGGAAACAATAACTTGATGTTCTGTTATGGGATCATAGTCCAGGGGGAAGTAGGAAGAGTTGACATTCAGCCTCTGCGAGGTAGATGCCAGTACTCCAGATGACAGCACCACCCTTGTGAGCAGGTTTGATAACAAAGTCAGGGTTGGACCTGGGAGAACGGAGTGCAGACCTTTATGCCACCAACAGCACCTTCCTTAGTCTTTAAACACGATCATTAATAACACTATCATTAACACTCCCTCTGTCTTGTCTCCTTGATATCTTTGTCAAAGTTCGCCTATCCCTGACTTATTTTGTTTTAACTGCTCCACTCCCTCTTTTCAACAATATAAAAACCTCTCACATTTCTACCTCTTCTCGACCAGGGCAAGCTTGATTGTTTCATTGGCCCTCAATGATCTGGAATTCTTTCCAGGTTTGTGGAAGGCTGATTAAAATATGAATATCGTGTGGAATATTCCAGAAATTGGCTCCTACCTATCACATTTCTCTGTACGAAAGCAGTCCACCTTTCCTCAAACGAGTGACAATTCTGAGCCTAATGATGTGTGAGTACAAACATAATCCATTCCTCTTCACAAATTTACAGCAAACAGCCTTTACAATCTGTAAGGTTCATCCATATGACTTGCTGTTATGTGTCCTGCAATCATATTTCTGCAGTGTCTGTCGACCTTCCAGCTGCTCTCGGTAACATCTCCCGGTGCAGCTCACCATTTTCCTATTTGGGACACCCTGCCTTTGGAGCACATCGAGACTGCTTGGGAACAACATAGGAGGATTCAGTGATTCACTCTCTTTCTGCCTGTCCTGCACAGCAGCCAAATTCAGATTAAACTTTTAAGAGAGCAGGTTCTCTTTTGTTTCCTCTTTTGCTCAACAGAAGGTGTCACCTTCATTTTAAATGGAATATTCTTCTACGGTATATTTGATCACACACCACCAGTCTTACACTGCAAAATGTGTTCTCATGGGGTCTTTGTGTTTCCTTCCTCACTCTGTTGCAGGGATGTTTCTGATTGATTCCAATCAATTGCATCAGGTGTCATAAGAGTGAGTCATGCAAAATATTCAAAAGTACCCAGGAGGTATTTCCAAACTTGTTCTGCATGTATGGACATTTCTTACAAACGACTGCATTAAACGTCCATCCTCTCGTGAAATATGGTGAAGTGATAAATGTGCATGAATTAGCTAAAACCCACACTCCACCAAACCAGAACTCTGCCTCCCCAATATGAGATTGCATCTTAGAAAACATGATAAAACAAAAATTTGTAAGGTATTATTTACATTGAACCTGATGAGGGAGAATCATGGAATCAGACAGCACACAAGGAAACCTTCTGGCTCATTGTGTCTGTGTTGATTCTTTGAAAAGAGCTATCTGATTAATCCCACTCCCCAGCTCTTTCCGATAGCCTTGCAATTGTTTTCCCTTTAAATTATCCAATTCCGTTTTAAGGGTTATTGCTGCATCTGCTTCCATCACCCTTGTCGGCAACACATTCCAAATCATTATAACTCAGTGTGTAAAACACAAGAAGACAAGAAATGGGCAGAGACCACACAGATGATCAAGTCCGCCCCGCCAATCAATATGATTATGGCTGATCTCAGGCTTCAAATCCATTTTTCCACTCGCTCCCCATATCCCTTAATTCCCTGAGACCATAGATCTGTCCATCCCAGCCTTCAGCGATGGAGCATCCACAACCCCCAAGAGTATATCATTGCGAAAGATTCACAATCGTTTGAGCGAAGCAATTTCTCCTCATCTTAGTCAAATGTTATCTTTGGATGACAATGATCAGTACCCTCAATATAGCTGCTACAAAATGACACTCACAAGTGATTTCTAGTAAACATGACAATTACCTCGCATTCCTCAATATTTCACTTGTGGTTGATCAACAAGATACTTTTGAGACCACACTGGGCAACAATTTCTTAGTTAATATTAATATGCTTGAGACTGATAAGGAAACATATTTGAGACCAAAGCTAAAAGCAGTCTCAGTGACAACAGAGAAAATTATTTTTTTTGGGCAAGGGGGGAGTGGGGAAAGAGGGAGGTTTTAGGTTCCACAAGGAAGCAGATTCATTCACAACAGATAGGGTTAAGAGGAGCCCTCTGGAAACAACAGGCAGATCCTCCGGCCGTTCACACCAGCACGATTCTCTGGTGCCGCTGCAGTGAGCGGAGATTTGGCTGTGCGTCAAATTCTCCGTCCTCACTGGCAGCAGTGGAGGGGCATGAATGGCCGGAGAACTGCAGCCGATATTATTGAATAATGTCCAACAAGCCATGGAAAATTTAACAAGTACACTTTATTTTAATTGTGTGAATTATTTTATATTTTACATCTTACCTAGGTAGCTACTTCACTTTTATAAATATGATAATGATGAGACGGAGTACAGGAACGAGATAGAGAATCTGGTGAACTGATGCGACGACAATAATCTCTCCCTCAAGATCAGCAAAATGAAGTAGTCATTGACTTCCGGAAGCGTAAAGGAGAGCATGCCCCTGTCTACATCAATGGGGATGAAGTGGAAATGTTTGAGAGTTTCAAGTTTTTAGGTGTCCAGATCACCAATAATCTGTCTTGGTCCCTCCGTGTCGGCGCTGTAGTTAAAAAAGCCCACCGATGCCTCTACTTTCTCAGGAGGCTAAGGAAATTTGACATGTCCGCTATGACTCTCACCAACCTTTACAGATGCACCATAGAAAGTATACTTTCTGGTTGTTTCACAGCTTGGTGTGGCTCCTGCTCTGCCCAAGACCGCAAGAAACTACAAAGGGTCATGAATGAAGCCCAGTCCATCACGCAAACCAGCCTCCCATCCATTGACTCTGTCTACATTTCCCACTGTCTTGAAAAAGCAGCCAGCATAATTAAAGACCCCACGCACCCTGGACACTCTCTCTGCCATCTTCTTCCGTCGGGAAAAAAATACAAAAGTCTGAGGACACGTACCAACCGACTCAAGAACAGCTTCTTACCTGCCGCCATCAGACCTTTGAATGGATCCACCATATAGTAAGCTGATCTTTCTCTACACCCTAGTTATGACTGTGACACTACATTCTGCATCCTCTCCTTTTCCTTCTCTATGTACAGTATGCTTTGTCAGTATAGCACGCAAGAAACAATACTTTTCACTGTACACTAATACATGTGACAATAATAAATCAAATCAAATCAAATGATACATAAGAAAGCTCCAGGAAACCTTCAGCCCATCGAACCTGATAGCCCAGATAATGTATGTTTTTTGGTCTTAATGATGTGCTGCTCAATACATATGAAGTTAATGTAATATAATGTTTTTTTTATTCATTCGTGGTACATGGGCGTCGCTGGCATTTATTGCCCAAGCCTAGTTGCCCGAGGGCAGTCGAGAGTCATCCACATTGCTGTGACTCTGGAGTCACATGTAGGCCAGACCAGGTAAAGATGGCAGATTTCTTTCCCTAAAGGACATTAATGAACCAGATGGGTTTTTCTGACAACCGACAATGGTTTCATGGTCATCAGTAGATTCTTAATTCCAGATAGCTTTTATTGAATTCAAATTCTACCATCTGCCATGGCGGGATTCGAACCTGAATCCCCAGAACATTAGCTGAGTTTCTGGATTAATAGACTCATGATAATACCACTAGGCCGTTGCCTCCCCAATGTACCAAATGTTATTGCAGTCAAATCATGAAATGCTTGCTGAATATTTCTTTTTCTAAAGACCATATGCTTTCAATTATATTTTTAGCTTTCATAGATTTCCCAGCAAGGCAACAGGTTGTTGCAGAATTCTGGCAAACAACTGTATTATTGTGGTGGGTGAACAGGACTTGGCACAGAACATAAATTTAAGATTTGAATTTATACAGTGCTTTTCAGCAGAGGTCTCGAGGTGTTTTTCAGCCAATTAAATACTTTTGAAGTGTTGTTACTGCTGTAATGTAGGAAACTCAGTAGCCAATATACGCACACAAACAGCAGCATGACAATGACTAGATATTCTGTATTTTGTAATGTTGATTGAGGGATAGAATAGGAGGAGTGGGGAGGGCGGGGGAACTCCTTTGCTCTTCTTTGGAATAGTAGCATGGAGTCCTTTATGTTCATCTGAGAGGGCAAACAGGGCCTCGGTTTAACATCTCAACAGAAAGACAGCACATCCAGCGGTACACCACTTCCTTCAGTAATGCACGGATTGGAGTCTCAGCCACGATATCTTTGTTCAGGCCTTCAATAGGACTTGAACGTAAAACCTTCCGACTCAAGAGGCAATAGTACTATTGGAAACACAACTGACACTAAGAAAAATTAAATTGCCTGAAGCTTGAAGCACAAAGCTGAAAATTAATTAATTGCCATATGAACAATGTCGCAGAGTTCACCAAGTCGAGGACTCAAACACACAGTAAGACCAGTAAGGCCAAGTAAGACCACAGTAAGACCAAGCACTAACTATCTGAGCTAAACAGCATTTGAATAACACGTGGCAAATGTGGAGTAAGTTGGAGTTTATGGAAGGTCCTGGTCCCCCCCATGCCGACAGTATAGTTAAGCCCACCAACGTCTCTACTTTCTCAGGAGGCTAAGGAAATTTGACTTGTCAGCTACGACTCTCACCAACTTTTACAGATGCACCATAGAAAGCATTCTTTCTGGCTGTATCACAGCTTGGTATGTCTCCTGCTCTGACCAAGACCACAAGACACTACAAAGGGTCGTGAATGTAGCCCAATCCATCACGCAAACCAGCCTCCCATCCATTGACTCTGTCCACACTTCCCGTTGCCTCGGCAAAGCAGCCAGCATAATTAAGGACCACACGCACCACAGGCATTCTCTCTTCCACCTTCTTCTGTCGGGGAAAAAGATACAAAAGTCTGAGGTCACGTACCAACCGACTCAAGAACAGCTTCTTCCCTGCTGGACCTACCTTGCATTAAGTTGATCTTTCTCTACACCCTAGCTATGACTATAACACTACATTCTGCACTTTCTTGTTTCCTTCTCTATGAACGGTATGCTTTGTCTGTATAGCACGCAAGAACATAAGAACATAAGAAATAGGAGCAGGAGTAGGTCATCTGGCCCTTCGAGCCTGCCCCGCCATTCAACAAGATCATGGCTGATCTGAAGTGAATCAGTTCCACTTACCCGCCTGCTCCCCATAACCCCTAATTCCCTTATCGATCAGAAAACTATCTACCCGTGATTTAAACATATTCAACGAGGAAGCCTCCACCACTTCAATGGGCAGAGAATTTCAGAGATTCACTACCCTCTGAGAGAAGAAGTTCCCCCTCAACTCTGTTCTGAACCGGCCCCCCCTTATTTTGAGGCTGTGCCCTCTAGTTCTGGTTTCCCTTCTAAGTGGAAAGAATCTCTCCACCTCTACCCTATCCAGCCCCTTCATTATCTTATATGTCTCTATAAGATCACCCCTCATCCTTCTAAACTCCAACGAGTACAGACCCAATCTGTTTAATCTCTCCTCATAAGCCACACCCCTCATCTCCGGTATCAACCTGGTGAACCTTCTCTGCACTCCCGCCAAGGCCAATATATCCTTTCGCAAATAAGGGGACCAGACTGCACACAGTACTCCAGTTGCGGCCTCACCAGTGCCTTGTACAGTTGCAGCAAGACCTCCCTGCTTTTATATTCTATCCCCCTCGCGATAAAGGCCAACATTCCATTCGCCTTCTTGATCACCTGCTGCACCTGCAGACTGAGTTTTTACGATTCGTGCACAAGGATCCCCAGGTCCCTCTGCACAGTCGCACGATGTAATTTTTCTCCATTTAAATAATATTCCATATAAACAATACTTTTCACTGCATGTTAATATATGAGGGCAGTGCAGTTGATGTTGTCTACATGGACTTTGGCATGGCCTTTGACAAGGTACCGCATGGTAGGTTGTTGCATAAAGTTAAATCTCACAGGATCCAGAGTGAGGTATCTAAATGGATACAAAATTGGCTTCTTGACAGAAGCCAGAGGGTGGTTGTAGAGAGTTGTTTTTCAAACTGGAGGCCTGTGACCAGCTGTGTGCCTCAGGGATCAGTG
This sequence comes from Mustelus asterias, assembly GCF_964213995.1. NCBI lineage: Eukaryota > Metazoa > Chordata > Chondrichthyes > Carcharhiniformes > Triakidae > Mustelus > Mustelus asterias. Next base: position 33,423,832 of record NC_135805.1, read on the forward strand.
CTGGGCCCACTGCTATTTGTCATTTATATTAATGATTTGGATGAGAATATAGGGGGCATGGTTAGCAAGTTTGCAGATGACACCAAGATTGGTGGTATAGTGGACAGTGAAGAAAGTTATCTCCAATTGCAACGGGATCTTGATCAATTGGGCCAGTGGGCTGACGAATGGCAGATAGAGTTCAATTTAGACAAATGTGAGGTGATGCATTTTGGTAGATTGAACCAGGGCAGGACTTACTCAGTTAATGGTAGGGCATTGGGGAGAGTTACAGAACAAAGAGACCTAGGGGTACATGTTCATAACTCCTTGAAAGTGGAGTCACAGGTGGACAGAGTGGTGAAGAAGGCATTTGGCATGCTTGGTTTCATCAGTCAGAACATTGAATACAGGAGTTGGGACGTCTTGTTGAAGTTGTACAAGACATTGGTAAGGCCACATTTGGAATACTGTATGCAATTCTGGTCACCCTATTATAGAAAGGATATTATTAAACTAGAAAGAGTGTAGAAAAGATTTACTAGGATGCTACCGGGACTTGATGGATTGAGTTATAAGGAGAGGCTGGATAGACTGGGACTTTTTTCTCTGGAGCGTAGGAGGCTGAGCAGTGACCTTATAGAGGTCTATAAAATAATGAGGGGCATAGACAAGGTAGATAGTCAATATCTTTTCCCAAAGGTAGGGGAGTTTAAAACTAGAGGGCATAGGTTTAAGGTGAGAGGGGAGAGATACAAAAGTGTTCAGAGGGGCAATTTTTTCACACAGAGGGTGGTGAGTGTCTGGAACAAGCTGCCAGAGGTAGTAGTAGAGGCGGGTACAATTTTATCTTTTAAAAAACATTTAGATAGTTACATGGGTACGATGGGTATAGAGGGATAATGGGCCAAATGCGGGCAATTGGGGTTAGCTTAGGGGTTTTTAAAAATAAATACGGGTGCCATGGATAAGTTGGGCCGAAGGGCCTGTTTCCATGCTGTAAACCTCTATGACTCTATGTGACGATAATAAATCAAATCAAATCAAAGGTGACAGAATGGAAACCAGCAGGAAGTGTGTTGGAGAGATTGAGGCTAGAACTAACAGAAATGTGAATGAAGGCATTGGCAGTAGTTGGTGTTTGGAGCAGAGTTTGGAACAAGTCATTTCTTAGTTATGGCATGGGTTCAAAGCTTAACTCTGAGTCATATGGATGTATTAGTGAGAAGCAACATGGTTTTGTGAAGGGGAGGTCGTGTCTCACGAACTTGATCGAGTTTTTCGAGGAAGTGACAAAGATGATTGATGAGGGTAGGGCAGTGGATGTTGTCTACATGGACTTCAGTAAGGCCTTTGACAAGGAAGGTCCCTCATGGCAGACTGGTGCAGAACGTGAAGTCGCATGGATCAGAGGTGAGCTGGCAAGGTGGATACAAAACTGGCTCGGTCAAAGAAGACAGAGGGTAGCAGTGGAAGGGTGCGTTTCTGAATGGAGGGCTGTGACAAGTGGTGTTCCTCAAGGATCAGTGCTGGGACCTTTGCTTTTTGTAATATATATATATAAATGATTTGGAGGAAAATGTAACTGGTTTGATTAGTAAATTTGCGGACGACACAAAGGTTGGTGGATTTGCAGATAGCAATGAGGACCATCAGAGGATATAGCAGGATATAGATCAGTTAGAGACTTGGGTGGAGAGATGGCAGATGGAGTTTAATCCGGACAAATGTGAGGTAATGCATTTTGGAAGGTCTAATACAGATAGGAAATATACAGTAAATGGCAGAACCCTTAGGAGTATTGATAGGCAAAGGGATCTGGGTGTACAGGTACACAGGTCACTGAAAGTGGCAATGCAGGTGGAGAAGGTAGTCAAGGAGGCATATGGCATGCTTGCCTTCATCGGCCGGGGTATTGAGTTTAAAAATTGGCAAGTCATGTTGCAGCTTTATAGAACCTTAGGCCGCACTTGGAATATAGTGTTCAATTCTAGTCGCCACACTACCAGAAGGATGTGGAGGCTTTGGAGAGGGTACAGAAAAGATTTACCAGGATGTTGCCTGGTATGGAGGGCATTAGCTATGAGGGGAGGTTGGAGAAACTTGGTTTGTTCTCACTGGAACGACGGAGGTTGAGGGGCGGCCTGATAGAAGTCTACAAGGATTATGAGAGGCATGGACAGAGTGGATAGTCATAAGTTTTTTCCCAGGGTGGAAGAGTCAATTACTAGGGGGCATAGGTTTAAGGTACAAGGGGCAAGTTTAAAGGAGATGTACGAGGCAGATTTTTTACAGAGAGTAGTAGTAGAGCCTGGAACTCGTTGCCGGGGGAGGTAGTGGAAGCGGATACGGTAGTGATTTTTAAGGGGCATCTTGACAAATACATGAATAAGATGGGAATAGAGCGATATGGTCCCCGGAAGGGTAGGGGGTTTTAGTTCAGTCGGGCAGGATGGTCGGTGCAGGCTTGGAAGGTCGAAGGGCCCGTTCCCGTGCTGTAATTTTCTTTGTTTTTTGTTCTTTGTTCTTATATAGGACAGCAAGGTCCAATGTGGCCCATGTGAGTGGGATGGAAGGTATGGAGTGAACGGAAGACTGACAGGGTGATACTGACATGGCCACATGTATTGCATCTCTTTAGTTGCCCCGATAAGATTTTTTGTTGGCTGTGTGAAATTGCTACAGAACTTGTGATCCACAATTGGGTTAGGCTGGGAATGCCAAAATAATATTAAAAAGAATCAGATTCAAATTTGGATCAATTTGTTTCTCTCTGTCTAGCTCATTCTTTTTATTACATGCAAATACTAATGACATTGTCAGTTCAGATAAGTAGATATGTAGATAATCACTTTGGGCAGGATTGTCACAGTTCTGGATAATATTTTTTTGTGGAAGACGGTGTTTTAGCTTATTTGTTTTAAACTATTTACAGAACTTAAAAATCAACATCCCACTTCCCTGACAGCTTTGTGGCTGAATGCAACACATGGCATGCCACTAGGAATACATTTATTTTACCACTGAATCACAGAATGATTCTAGCTCGGAGGTTCATTTAACTTGCCCCATTCCCCCCACTCTATTCCCATAATCCTGCATTTTCTTTTCTCTTCAGGTGCTTATCCAATTCCCTTTTGAAAACTCTGACTGGATCTGCCTCACGTTGCATTTGTTTCATTTGCCAATCAACTGAAATCTGTCTCCTTCTATCAAACCTTCTCTCAACTTCCTCTGCTCCAACAGGAACAGTCCCAGCTTCTCCAGACTATCCAAGTAACTGAGGACCTTATCCCTGGAACCATTCTCTTCAGACTTTTCTACACCATCTCCAATGCTTTCACGTTCTTTCCGAAATGTGATGCCCAGACTGGGTGCAACACTCCACTGAGGCCAAACCAGTGTCTTATACAGGTTCACCACAACTCCCTGTTCTGTACTCAATGGGTGGGATTTTTCAGCTGCGCTCGCTCCAGGGCTGGAAAATCCCGCCCAAGGTCAACGGATATTTGTATGGTCCTGAACCACCCGCTATGATTCTGCCCAATACCTCTATTTGTGAAGCCCAGGATCTTGTCTGCCATTTTTAACCAATTTCTCATTCTGCTCTGCCATTGTGAATGATTTGTGCACATATATTCTTTAGCGTATATTGCATCTTCTCATTTTTCCTGTCAAAACCTATCATTTCACACTTCTCTGCTTTAAATTTCATCTGCCACGTGTCTGCCCATTTCATCTGCAACTTTTTAAATTTTTACCTGGTACACCCCAGTCATGAAAAGCAATGGTCCCAGTATGCACCCTTGGAAACAATATACTTTCCAGCAGTCTGAAGAACAACCATTCACCAGTACCCAGGGATCCAGGTTCGATTCCCGGTTTGGGTCACTCTCTGTGCAGAGTCTGCACGTTCTCTCTGTGTCTGCGTGGATTTCCTCCGGGTGCTCCTGTTTCCTGCCTCAGTCCGAAAGACGTGCCCGGTTTAGCATTGGCCATGCTAAATTCTCCCTCAGTGTACCCAAACAGATGCTGGAGTGTAGCAGCTGCGGGATTTTCACAGTAACTTCATTGTAGTGTTAATGTAAGCCTACTTGTGACACAAATAAATAAACTTTAAAGAAGACATTTGAATTCCTTTTGTTAGCTGCCAGCCTTTTCTCATATTCTCTTTGTCTTTCATTTTCTTTTTCAGTTTCCCTTCTATATTGTGTGTCAGCTACGGCTCATTTGGTAGCACCTTTGACTCCCCAAGGCTCCAGGTTCAAGGCCCACTCCGGGGACTGAGTTCAAAGTTAAGACTGACACCACAGTGCAGTACTGAGGGAGTGTTGCTCCGTTGGAAGTCAGTCTTTTGGATAAGGTAATAAACCAAGCTCCCATCTGTCAGCTTGGGTGGATGTAAAAGACCATTGGCACCAATTCAAAGATGAGCTGGGGAGTTATCCCCAGTGTCCTGGCCAATAATTATCTCTCAATCAACTTCACAAAAACAAACAGATGATCTTGTTTGTGGGAGATGAAAGCAGGATGAAGGACATTTGGCAGGTTCGCAACATAAGCTCTCATATTTGCCTATGGCTGCAGTTTACATTTTCCATTACTTTTCTGATGATCGAGAGTGGATTGATGTGGTGGTAATTGGCCGAGTTGGATTTGTCCTCTTTCTTGTATGGGACATACTTGGCTAATTTTCTCCATTGCAAGGTTGATGTGAGTGTTGTAGCTGTACTGGAGCAGCCTTGTCCGGGACGCAGCTACTTCTGGAGCACAAGTCTTAATTCCAAAGCCAGAGTGATGTCAGAACACATAACCTTTGCAGTATCCAGTGCCTTCAGCACTGCTGACTCACAGCACCAAGGACCCGGGTCCTGGCTTGGGTCACTGTCGGTGCAGAGTCTGCACTTTCTCCCTGTGTCTTCCTGAAGCCACGTTGAGTGAGGGAGAGATTGGTATCTGTGGTATCCTGGGGACCTCAAGAGGAGGCCGAGATGGATCATCCACTTGGCACTTGTGGCTGAAGATTGTTGCAAATGCTTCAGCGTCATCTTTTGCACTGATGTGCTGGGCTCTCCCAACATGGAGGATGGGGATATTTATGGAGCCTTATTTTCCAGTTCACGGTTTAATTTTTGGGTGGGTGTGGCAGGACCTGTTGATTGTGGAATCACTTTTTATATTATATGCTGCTTTCACTTTTTGACACGCGATTAGTCCTGTGTTATAACTATACCAGGCTGACACCTCATTTTTAGGTCAGCCTGTTGCTGCTCCTGACTGCGGCACGGTGACACAGTGGTTAGCACTGCTGCCTCACAGCGCCAGGGACCTGGGTTCGATTCCCGGCTTAGGCCACTGTCTGTGCGGAGTTTGCATGTTCTCCCCATGTCTGCGTGGGTTTCCTCCGGGTGCTCCGGTTTCCTCCCACCCTCTGAAAGACATGCTGGTTAGGTGCATTGACCCGAACAGGCGCCGGATTGTGGCGACTCGGGGAATTTCACAGTAACTTCATTGCAGTGTTAATGTAAGCCTTACTTGTGACTAATAAATAAAACTTTAACTTTAAAGACATGCTCTCCTTCATGCTTCATTGAATCAAGAGTTAACCACTCTGGTTGAGTGCACTCCAGAGGTTTCAGCACCTTGAACCAGCCCTTACCACATTCCCTTCACTGCTCCCTTCTCCGGTTGCATTATCTCCCCGTGCCAATTTCCATGTGAACTGACTGTTACCCAATTAGTTTAATCGTAACCAATAGTGGAGCAATTTTCCTCTGCCCCAGCCAAATCCCCAATATTTTTGAAACTGATAAACTTAAGTGTTAAAAGCAAATTTTACAAACTCATTTTGTTGGTGGCACAGTGACACAGTGGTTAGCACTGCTGACTCACAGCACCAAGGACCCGGGTCCTGGCTTGGGTCACTGTCGGTGCAGAGTCTGCACTTTCTCCCTGTGTCTGCATGGATTTCCTCCGGGTGCTCCAGTTTCCTCTCACAGTCCGAAAGACATGCTGGTTACATGCATTGGCCATACTAAATTCTCCCTCAGTATACCCGAACAGGGTCGGAGTGTGGTGACTAGGGGATTTTCAAGTAACTTCATTGCAGTGTTAATGTAAGCCTACTTGTGACACTAATAAATAAACTTTAAACTTTGTTGGTTGCTCCTTGGACTTTCCTCCTCGGATTCCTCGCAGCACCATTCCAAAGATTAATTATCAATTCTTGGGCTATCTTGGGAGGGTTGACACCCCTATGAATTGTGAGGTGAGGACAGATTGTCATGGTGCCAACACTAATTCTTTATGTGTAACGGCCATTTGGCCAAGATACTGGAGGCAAATCAGCACCCATGGAACCAAGCCTTTTGGTAATGAATCAGTTTCTGTAGGAATGAAGGAGGAGTAAGAAAACCGGGGACGAAATGGCTCCAGATTTCCTGAGAACACCAGCAATCTGGAAGCAAATGCTGCCAGCGATTAGACATGCTTAATCTGGCATCAATACTTCTCACATTTACTGACTCAAAAGATTGGCAAAGGCAAATCAAGCTTTCTGCGGAGAGGGGGTAAAAGGAACCAAGAGTTTGGACACAATCCAGAAACTGATTGGGTTTGTCGAGGTTCTGAACAGGGAGCACAATCCGCTCAACATTTCTCAAGTTTTTGAGGTGAAATTAGAAACCGAGATAACATGACAAAGTCATCTTTAATTTCACCAAGTGCCACACCACACCCACCCACCCCAAACACAGTGGAATTGGACGAATAGTTCACAAGATTATTTGTTCCCTTTGCAAAAAGACCTAAACTATACAAACTTCAAAACGGAAAATAAAATTACCAAATAAGTGATGATGCATTTAGGGGGCATAAAACACAAACTGTAAGAAGCTTCACTTTGTGTCACAGTGTGAAAAGGGTGATGCCAAGCTACAGGATGTTTTACATCTGTCTCAATTTTTATTTCCATTGACTTGCAGCCGCCCATTTTACACTGACATACAAAATCAACATCTATCCCAAGGAGATTCTATCCTTTGTACGCTTATAAAACTAATCTATTAAATCTAGATGGCCCAAGCAGTGCCCCACGTAAGATTACTGAATAAATGAATCAATCTGGGATACGACTAAGAGATGGGGACCAGGAGTTGCCAAGTTCGATTTCTGGTCTGTGCTGCGTTAGCCAAGATAAGATTCAACAAGGTTTAATTCACTTCGAGAACTGGTGACCTTGCATTTACCATGATGCAAATCCATGGATTGCAGCACTCCCACCTCCCTTCACTTCCGCACAATGCATTTCCTTCACAGTCTACTGCACCCGAAGTGCCGCCAGAGTAATCTGAATCATTTTGGAGCTGGTGCGCTTGCAAACATAAAGTCCTTGCTGTTATTCGAGTAGAAAATTAAAAAAAAATCCCTCCATCTTTCAAATGGAAAATTGATCTTTCTCTTTCCACAGCCGCAACGTGCCAGAAGGAGCCACTTTCCGAATAACTAACTTGTGATTTAACGATTGACAAGGTCGTTCAGCTAAGTCAGGAACTGTTCACCTTTCCCTCTCTCCATGTAAAACTAGCACACAAAAAAACATTCTTTTATTTGTCTTATGTGCTTCTTTCTCTCACCCACTCCTCCCCCACACATGCCATAAATGTCACAAGAGATCACCAATTATTTTAAAATTCCATCCCATAGCTGCTTGATCTCCCTTTGTTTCAAACCTCCTAACTAGAATGGGAGGCTGAACATTGATTAATGAATAGCAATCAGAAGGTTACTTCAGTTGCACTTGCTGGAGGGAGGTGGCATTCCTGTCACGCTGTGGCATTAAGTCTCATTTTGCATCTCTGATTGAAATGTGGAAGACAATGACGATGCCGTGAACCCATGCCACAACGCTTGTGTCATCTGTTACAAATCAAAGACTCCCAAGTCACCTCTTTCTTTCCTCTGCTGGAAGATTTAAGATTGTGAAAGTTTGTAGATTAGGATCTTCAGCAACTATAAACACTACCTTGAACAGAGATGTGCCATACAGGGGCTTGACAGTGTTGATACTGAGAGGATGTTTCCTCCTAGAGTCATAGAGATTTACAGCATGGAAACAGGCCCTTTGGCCCAACTTGTCCATGCTGCACAGTTTTTACCACTAAGCTGGTCCCAATTGCCTGCATATGGCCCATATCTCTCTATACCCATCTTATCCATGTAACTGTCTTAATGCTTTTTAAAATAAAAAATTGTGCCCGTCTCTACTACTGCCTCTGGCAGCTTGTTCCAGACACTCCCCACCCTCTGTGTGAAACAATTGCCCCTCTGGACCCTTTTGTATCTCTCCCCACTCACCTTAAATCTATGCCCTCTAGTTTCAGACTCCCCTACCTTTGGGAAAACATGTTGATTATCTACCTTATTTATGCCCCTAATTATTTTATAGACTTCTATAAGATCACCCCTCAGCCTCCTTATGCTCCAAAGAAAAAAGTCCCAATCTATCCAGCCTCTCCTTATAACTCAAACCATCAAATCCTGGTAATATCCTAGTACATCTTTTCTGCACTCTTTCTAGTTTAATAATATCCTTTCTATAATAGGGTGACCAGAACTGTACACAATATTCCAAGTGTGGCCTTACCAATGTCTTGTACAACTTCAACAAGACGTCCCAACTCCTGTATTAAATGTTCTGACCAATGAAATCAAGCATGCCGAATGCCTTCTTCACCACCCTGTGACTCCACTTTCAAGGAGCTCGGAACCTGTACCCCTAGATCTCTTTGTTCTATAATTCTCCCCCAACGCCCAACCATTAACTGAGTAGGTCCTGCCCTGATTCGATCTACCAAAATGCATCACCTCACATTTACCTAAATTAAATTCCATCTGCCATTCATCGGCCCACTGGCCCAATTGATCAAGATCCCATTGCTATCCTAGATAAGCTTCTTCACTATCCACTATGCCACCAATCTTGGTGTCATCTACAAACTTACTAACCATGCCCCATAAATTCTCATCCAAATCATTAATATAAGTAACAAATAACAGTGGACCCAGCTCCGATCCCTGAGGCACACTGCTGGTCTCAGGCCTCCAGTTTGAAAAACAACCCTCTACAACCACCCTTTATCTTCTGTTGTCAAGCCAATTTTGTATCCATTTGGCTACCTCACCCTGGATCCCATGAGATTTAACCTTATCCAACAATCTACCATGCGGTACCTTGTCAAAGGCCTTGCTAAAGTCCATGTAGACAAAGTCAATTGCAGTGCCCTCATCTACCTTCTTGGTTACTCCCTCAAAAAACTCAATCAAATTCGTGAGACATGATTTTCCACTCGCAAAGCCAAGCTGACTGTCCCTAATCAGTTCTTGTGTCTCTAAATGCCTGTAGCTCCCGTCTCTTAGAATACCTTCCAACAACTTATCCACTACAGACATTAGGCTCACCGGTCTGTAGTTCCCAGGCTTTTCCCTGTAGCCGTTCTTAAACAAAAGCACAACATTTGCTACCCTCCAATCTTCAGGCACCTCACCTGTGGCTGTCGATGATTCAAATATCTCTGCTTGGGGATCCGCAATTTCCTCCCTTGCCTCCCACAATGTCCTGGGATATATTTCATCAGATCCTGGGGATTTATCTACCTTGATGCACTTCGAGACTTGTGGGAGATTCTAGGACCAGAAGGCATAATCTAAGAGTAAGGGGTCACCCATTTAAGACAAAGATGAGGAGAAGTTTCTTCTCTCAGTGGGTAGTGAATCTGTGGAATTCTTTACCACAGAGGGCTGTAGAGGCTGGGTCATTCAGTATGTTCAAGGCTGAGATAAATACATTTTTAATCAGTTAGGGAATCAAGGGTTATGGGGATAAGGTGGGAAAGTGGAGTTGAAGATTATATCAGATCAGCCATGATCTCACTGAATAGCAGAGCACACTTGATGGGCTGAATGGCCAACTTCTGATCCCATGTCTTATGGTCTATACAGTCAGGAAAGATCTGAATTTTATCCCTAATGTGCGTTGAATTAACCAGTCTCAATGGGGAAGTTACAACTGTCCTCAGGCATCTCTCGGAATGTGGTGTGAGCCAAGGGAAAACCTGCCAAAGCTGTTGAGTGACGTCTTCTGGGAAGAGTGCTTTTGTCACTGCGGGGGGATAGCAAAATCCACCTCAGTTGTATTGTCCCATATTTATGAATTCCTCAACATCACTTAAACCCAGATTTTTAAAAAAGGAAGAATTGCATTTATTTAACTGCGGTTCCTGATCTCACGACATCTGAAATCACTTCACTGTCAACGAAGTTTTTAAAAATTTGATTCCCTGTTGCAGTGTGAAACACAGCAGCCGAACTGTGTACAGCAGGCTCCTACAGATAGCAATGTGATGATGGTCGGACAATGGGCTTTAACAATGTTGATTGAGGATTGGGCAGCTCTACCTTGAAACCACCTTTCCTGTTCACCTGGGAGTGCAGGTGGGAATCCCAGTTCAACATCTCATCTGAAGGGAAAGGCTGTACCATGATGATGTTCGATTCAAATCTGTGCTGACCTCACAGGGACATCACTTGAGCAATTACAACTGACTTCAGTCAATTAGGCAGGAGAGAGAATTTGACTTAACACTGAACTGTGCTCAGCCCACCAGCTTTCAGTGTTGAGGCTCACCTATTTGAATCAAACGGTGGAGGTTCACCAGCACTGGAGCCAGTATCTTTGACACCAAAGGGAGGAAAACTGGAGGATGGGCTTGGAACAAGCACAGACAACTTCTGCACAGTTTAATCATACATCACTTCACATTTAAACATAACTGCCTTGTAAATTAACTCTATATTCCCCCCCACCTTTTAAATTTAGACATTTTTTCATGTTGCACTTCAATTAATGCATCAAAGTGGTGTTCACTTCAGACCCAAATAGAACAAGAGCAAGATCCATACTGGAACAAAACACATCACGAATCCAAGAGTGTCCTCAACGGACAGCCACAAAAATCACCAGATAACGATCAGAAGTGGAAGCCGGGGTTGATTTCCTGCCTCCCTCCCCCATGCCTCTAACCTCTTCTTCATCCATGATCATACTGAATGGCAGAGCAGACTCAATGGGCCATACGGTCTACTCTTGCTCCTGTTTAGTATGTTTTTATGTTCTTAATGCATGGACCAAGGAATGCAAATCTTGAACCTTCCACAATATTTTATATTAAGAAAGTCATTGAGACACACGCCCACAAAAATTACTGAGACTAGCCATGTGTCTCTTTTTCAAAAAATAACACTGCTCACCTTAATTGTTATCACCCCTTCTCCACAGGCCACTGGTACAAAACAGATTTCTCTTGCTAACACAGAAAATTGCCCCGGAACATTCTTTTTGCGCGGTTCCCAGAAACAATGTAAAAGAGGGGGCCGCCTGCAGTGTATAAAATAACAAGTAACAGATACTCAGGAGGGAGTTCAAGGTTGTAATAAAATCTCAGGTTTCAAATTACATTAATAAACTATGAGAGATGTAATCTGAGCCCCTTGATTATGCTACAGGTATGTAACTTCCTCCCAGCTTCCTATTATTCCATACGTAAACAACTGTGCTACATGACTACCTCTAAAACTCTTTAAGAAACTGTATACATATGACTCTTTCAGTAGTTGTCTGTGCTGTACTATCTGTTGTCTTATGCCATTCCATTGTATTTGAGGATATTGGTCACGGTATATGATCGTGTGATATACTGCTGTACTCCTGCATTACAACCTGAAATATAATTGGTTGGTAAGCAGTTACATATTAAAAGGATAAACAGCACTCATTTTGTGATGTTCACTCACGAAAATCACATCTGTCAGAACAGCTCATTTCCAGTTTGTTTAATAATGCATTATTTTATCTTCCACCCTCTCCCCTTGTTCTTCTCGGTCCTTACCCCGCCACTCAGCAGAAAGCTCACAGGAAATCTTGATCCCCAAACTCCTCATATGTTGCCGAGGCACACAATGAGGCAGTGTAAGTGACTCCTGCCACTCCATCTCAGCACCTCCCCTGGCCCCACCTCTGCTCAATTCTTGATCGTGACAGTGTGGTTGAGTTCGAGGCTTCACCATGTCAGGTGAGCCAAGGGCCACCCGCCCAACATTCGGTGTGGAGCCACTCAGTAAAATCTAATTTATCACAAGACGCATTAATATACAGTTGTACTACTTAAGCCCCATCAGTACACAATTATCTTTGTACAGCAGATGCCTTATCAACCTGGTGGCAAAATATTTATGAGTTTTTAACACCAAATGTGTGCAGAAGAAAGCAGAATCAGCACTATTGCTGCAGTTTGCACCTCCCCTCCACTTGGACTCAGTACACTTTGACAGCCATCTGTTCACGCCCCCATTCATCTTCTTTTGAATAAAGATTTCAGAATTCTGGATCCTTTCCCAAGTAGGAGCTCCGCATAGTAACATAAAGCACATTCATTTTTAAAAATGCTGCTGAAATGTTGGAACACACTATTCCGCAGTACAATTGCACCTTATGCTAATAATAATTAGTGTGTCATTTCAGACTGAAGCTGCGAAATAGCTGGAGCCCATTGCGAGAACGTTTGTTTGTTAAGTCATTTAGGACCTTACACATGTATGTTTTTAAGGTTTCGGTGAACTTCCAAATCCCCCCACCCCACAGACCTTTCAATAGCAACCAACCTATAGAACCAAACAAGGTTAGAGCTCAGGAGGCCATTCAACCCATCTTGTCTGACTCTTCACTAAATCAATCCGAAAAATAATCCTACTCTCTTCAGACAGTGCAGCTCCCTCCAGGACTTCAAATCTCTATCCAATTTTGTCTTAAGCTATGCAATGGTCTCCAGAAGCAACCCCTGAAGATCTGATGCAACAGGCTTCGGAATTCAAAAGCTTTGCACCTCTCCCCCCAACCTCAGTGGAAATTTTATGCTGAGACTCTCATCACTGACTGGCCACCTGAAGGAAATAAGTGTTCCCCTGTTCAATTTTAACAAAATCCTTCAGAATTTAAAGAAACTCCAATAAATCTCCTCAACCTTCTCTAGCTCCATAATCACTCAATAATGACCCAGTAGTTCCAGTACTTCAAGTCTCTTCTCATAACCATCAAAGTTTGGCTCGAGCCCTCTGGGGTTCAAGTGCATGAATTCAGGTGGAGGGATTGAATTGGGAATACAACACAAAATCCCTCTCACCATCTAAAACCCTCTCCTGCCACCTTCACCAACCCCAACAGAAGTTAATATCAGGCCTTAAATATCAGTAAACTATTCAAGTTTTGGCATATTGCAGCCAATTTCAATCCGCTGTCCATAATCTGGCTGGATATGGCAGAGGCTGCTGCAGAGTGATCAGGAGCAGGAACCCTGGCTGACCCATCAGCACTGAGCCAAAGTGAGCAAAGTGCTGTGAGAAAACCCGAGATCTCCTCATTAGGTACGTGAGCGATTACAAAAGACATTTTCACCATCACCATTCTTCCTGCGCAGTGGTCAATCGACACTGTCCAACTCTGTTCTGCGTATTTGCCTCCAGTTTCACTGCAGATTGGGCAGTTGTAGAGTTAGAAAGTCTGAGGGAACCACTGGGAACAGTGCCTGGCAAGAAGGGAAACTCAGAGGTCAGTGGACAGTTGAGAGTGGCATGGGCGATGAGACTAGGATCAGGACAGATTTTTTTCAGGGGTCAGGGATAACATTCTTTTCCTTCTGGCTCCAAGCAGTGCTGAAAAAGCACGTATCTGCTGCCTCTGGCAGCTCCTCCCTACTCTTTAACAGCTGCGTTAATTCCAAATTGCTTTCAAAATCTGAGACCTGGAGCCTCAATTAAATAATAAACCAGAATAAACCCAGATCAGAAGTATGTGCACTCACAGTGGGCTCCTATTGAACGCCTGAAAATATAATGTTGATCCTAGGAGCAGTTAATGTGTCTTCCACCCAACAATGTTCTGGTGACTCTACCTCAATGTGTAGTACAACTAGTCTCCACTCAGTATCTCACTGGAACATAACTGAGGGTGGGAACTCAGTGACACAAGTGGTTGGGATGACTATGACAAGCTGCATCCTATTCCACTGTAGCATCAATCATTTTATTCAGGTTTTTTTGGAATCCTTTTGTTTTGAATAAGGGCAGCTGGCATTACTGAAGAATGTCTTGGGGTGAGATTGATATTCAGTATGCTTTGCAGGGTGCTTTCTGATGGCTAGAATACAACTACAGACCACTTGATAGACACTATGCTGGCATCATTGTAGGAGACATTTCCTCTGAGGAAGTTTTCATTTGACACCTGCTACCACTAGTACTATCTTCAGGATTACCACTTCGAGTGCAGTATTTGCTATCATTGGCGTTCCAAAAAAAAATCAGTGGAATGCCATGGTCAAATTACATTTACTGCCCAACTTCACATGGTCAAGATAATTACACATATATTTATTCCTCTGTTGCAAAATGCTTCACAGCTTGTGCAGGTGCTTGTATCCAAAACAACAACCCAAGCCCTGCTAGCATTCCAAGAACTAATCTCATCGTTTTCCTCCCCAACTCTGCTGACTTGCATGCATTATTATTAGGAGAGATAGGTCTCATGTAGTATTTGTTTTGTTTAGATTAATTTCCTATTGTGGCTAAAAACATGTCCCTTATCCAAACAGATATTGCAGATCGAATACTGCAGACCACGTGCCAACATGTATACCCAATAGGACTTTACATGTGCAGCAAAAAGGAAAAGAGTCCCAGTCCCATTATGTTCACTTGTATGCCAAGATGTTTCTCATGTATTCAGGACAGCATTGCAAATACACACACTTAAAATGGACAATGATATTTGGAGAAAGAGAAGATAGTAAACTCATTCCATACCCCACTTTTCTAATTGACATCACCACCCAGTAATATCCCAGCCAATGTACGATGGGCCCCACATGTTCCCTCCTCCCCATCACTTGTCTCCACTCCATTACTCCCTATGACAGTCAGACACCATCCTGATCTGTTCAGTGTCTGAGCATCAACAAGTGGTGTTTCAATGCACAACTCAACAGCAAAAAAAAACTCGGTTTGTTTGCAACAACAGATGTAAAATGGATACATTTAGAATCAGTTTCTTTCTTGAAGTTGGAAGCCAAGAAAACTCCCACGGGCTGATTTACAGACATTTATTTATTTAAAAGGTATTATAGATGCATTTAGGGGGAAACTGAATAAGTACATGGAAGAAATGAATAGAAGAGTATATTGAAAAATTGAGATTAAATGCAGAAAAAGGCTTATGTGAACCATAAATTGGGATTGAGAAAGTACAGCACAGAAACAGCATATGATTGTTTTGTTAAAAAAAATACTTGTGTGGCAATCCATTACAAGCACTGGATGTTTCCTGTACACCAGACAAATACTCCACAGTGGAGTAATTAAGAAGTTACTATTCACTTGGTGATGACTAATTCATAGTTGAAAAAATTGCTTATTTTTCTTCTGTTTCCAAGGGATGGTGAAATGGAATCAGAGAAGTAGAATAAAACAATTATTTTATGCTTACATACACACAAGTATGAAATTTATTTAAGCACCTCTGGGTAAATGTCTCAATCTCACATTAGTTCGCTCCATTGGACTGGGTTCTGTGGCATCTAATCCACTCTGTTATACTGCAGGGTTAGTACCAATGGACAGCTCAACATCAACATTACTCCAGATGCATTTATGTTCTCCGGGTAACTAATATGCAGTTGCTTCCATGTTGTTGTGGAAACAGGAAAAAGGATTAATTTCCCTAAATCTTTGCAACTGTTTTGAGCATCTCCCATCATTTTCTCTACCCATCCCCCAACCCTAGTTTTCTTAAGTCACTCACTTGAACTGAGTGTGATATGTCTCAGACAGCTTAGACCTCCAGTACCTCAATCATAAAGAGTCTCTCTCCTCTGCAACAGCCAAGAGGCAATACAGAAATACAAAGATGAATGTTAACACTTTTCCAACCAAAATCTGGACTTTCTTGTGAGATTTGATTGACTCTCCTCTCAGTTCAGGGACACAGAAGCCAATTGTGCCAACTCAAATCCTGTCTCTATCAAAGTTCTGCTGGTGCAGCACACACTGCCAACTGAACGTGCCATTTTCTAAGTCTATACAATTTGTGCAATCCATTATCATTAGCACCGGGCTATCAGCAGATCCTAATGGCTTTGACATCTGACAGCAAATCCAACATCAATTAAAATGTTCTCCAGCAGAAGGACACAATGAGCTTTACCATATTCGTACAGAAAAATCTGGAATAATCATTTTGTCTTGGAGGAGAATTTCTCTTCTATACAATTGCATAAACATCCCAGTAAGGATTGCAGTCATGTGCTCTGTCATAAGATCGTCGAGGGAGTGCTAACCTTAATCATAGCAGTGATATTAGAGGCAAGAATGTCCTTGTTCATGAACATTACTGTTGGCCCATGGGTATAATAAAACCAGGACTTTCTAGCAATGCTGGATGTTGGGTCACCAGTTACACTAACAGCCAACGGAACACAATTCTTAATGTGATTGAAACCTCTTATAACCAACTAAGGCGATATATACCCTCAATAGTATTCACTATCTCCATGGCACTGAGACAATACCCTCACACCATTGTAGCTCAAAGCAGTGACAACTTAAAACTGTGTAAGGTCAAAGAGGACTCCACTTTCAGCCAATGTCAAATTCAAAAGCCCACCTAGGCTGACAATTCCACTGTAATACTGAGCTACTGCTTCATCCTGTGGATGAAATATTATATCGAGGCCTGTCCAGATGACGGTATTCTTTTAAATCACATTTGGAAAATGATGTGTTAAATACATTGCAAGAATGAGATCAGATAAATCAAAACACCTTCTTCATCCAAACCTATCTTGTGAGACATTTGAAAATTTTAGGATTTTCACGTTTTTATCTTAACCTTTCAGATGAGATGTTAAAGTGAGATCCTATCTGCACTCTCAGGAGATCAGTATTTCTGTTTTAAACAACAGCAGGGAGTTATCTCATATGTTCTGGCTAATATTTATCCTTCCATCAGCATTACCAAAACAGATTATCTGGTCATTATCACGTCATTGTTTGAGGGAAATTGCTGAAAGTAAAGTATCTGCCTTGTTTCCTACATTACAACAATGAATGCACTTCCAAAAGTACTTCCTTGGCTGTAAAGCACTTTGGGATATTCAATGGTCATGACAGGCACTATATAAATGCAAGTTTTTGTTCACTGATCTTTAACTGAAAAACGTCCATGTGCATTGATAATGCAGATATACAGCAGTCTCTACAATTTGGGGGAGTTGGATTGTGCGATGGGCAGCAGAAATGTTGTCACTGTTGGCAATAGTTGTCTAGTAGCAGTTTGTTGCATTCTTATCCAGGAATTCAAGGCTGGGGGTGAATTTCGTCTTCACTCTAGGACTTGAGAGCATTGATCCCTTTAAGCTATGTGGCAACCTGGAAATTCCCATGCAGCCGGGCACAATGCAATGCCTTAAGTTATTGTGTGAGCTTGGCTCCATAAAATAATTCCAAAGGGCTCACGCTCTTGAATGAATAGGATGTGCAAAAAAGAAGAAATAATTAGAGGGTAACTTTCTCGAGACCAAAGTTAAGGCTGATGTGTCAATGCAGTATTGAAAGGGTGTGCTACATTGATGCATGCGCTCTGTCCGACACAGAGACCATCTGCCACTTCTGGTAAATCAGGAGACGTTCAAGACTTCATAGCATTCCCTGAAGAAAAGTACAGAGTTCTCCCATTTCTGGGCAACAGACTTCATTCAAATATTGCGAATATCAAGAGCACATTGCCATGTGTGCAGATGTTGTTTGTACATTGCTGCTGCCTCTCTCATTGTAACACAGAACGCAGCTCAACAGCTGCTCATTGTACACAAGATTTTGTAGCACCATTGAGAGATGTGAGACTCGATGCTGTTGCAATTCTTTCTTCCATCAGTAAATGAGAACAAGTGTTCAAATCTCACCTTTATTTCCAATGGCCAGCAGTAATTGTTCTCTGGAGAGTAGAGGCGCAACGTGTTGACTCTCCAATGCTCTGCATCATTGTGCCCCTGTTGTTTCTCAATATTTCACAGTAAGTAAAATGTTTCCTTTTAATCAATATTGTTACAATTATGAGATTTACTCAATTGATATTTTTTGGGACTGAGTAATCAGTGTAGGTAAATTATCATCGCTTCTGATGTCTGCCTAACAACAAGGCTGGATAACGTGGCTGTTAAAGATTGAAGGATGAACAGGGGCATACACTGCCTACTGAAGTCCAGGTCTGAGGCATTCGAGTCGGGTGACCCAGACCTACACAAGAAATCCAGATAAGATCTACAGAGGACTATCAGAGATGCCAAGAGACCAAGCTAGAGTCCCAGGGTAGCCACACAAACACTCATCGGTTGTGGCAAGATCTACATGACATTATAAGCTAGAAGGTGAAGACGAGTAGGATTGCCAGCAACAATGCACCCCACCCTGATGAGCTCAAGGCATTCTATGCATGTTTGGAGCAGGAGGTCATCATTCTCCCCGACAGACTCGGTCAATCCAGTATCCGAGGTCACCATCACAGACATCAGATCGGCTTTCTTGAAAGTTAACCCACGGAAAGCGATTGGCCTGGATCGTGTCCCCGGACGAGCACACAGAATCTGCGCGGACCAGCTGACGGTGGTATTCACAGACATCTTTAACCTTTCCTTACACCAATCGGAGGTCCCTATCTGCTTCAAAAAGACGACCATCATCCCTGTACCAAAGAAAATCCAGGCAGTGTGCCTTAATGACTATTGCCTGGTGGCTCTAACATTTTTTAAATTTATTTGTGGGACATGGGTGTCGCTGGCTGGCCAACATTTATTGCCCATCCTTAGTTGTTCTTGAGAAGATGGTGGTGAGTTGTCTTCTTGAGAAGCTGCAGTCCATGTGCTGTGAGTTGACCCACAATGCCGTTAGGGAGGGAATTCCAGGAGTTGGTCTCTGCGACTGCGAAGGAATGGCGATATATTTCCAAGTCAGGATAGTGAGTGGCTTGGAGGGGAACTTGCAGGTGGTGGTGTTCCCATGCATCTGCTGCCCTTGTCCTTCGAGATGGAAGTGGTCTGGGTTTGGAAGATGCAGTCTAAGGATATTTGGTGAATTGCTGCAGTGCATCTTGTAGCTAGTACACACTACTACTACTGAGCGTTGGTGGTGGAGGAAGTTGATGTTTGTGTTGTGGTGCCAATCAAGTGGGCTGCTGTGTCCTGGATAGTGTCAGGATTCTTGAGTGTTGTTGGAGCTGCACCCATCCAAGTGACGAGTATTCCACCACACTTCTGACATGTGCCTTGTTGATGGTGGACAGACTTTGGGGAGTCAGGTAGTGAGTTACTCGCCGCAGTATTCCTAGCCTCTGACCTGCTCTTGTAGCCACTGTGCTTATGTGATGAGTCCAGTTTAGTTTTTGGTCAATGGTACCTCAAGGATGTTGACAGTGGGGGATTCAGCGAGGGTAACACCATTGAATGTCAAGGGGTGGTGGTTAGAGTGTCTCTTATTGGTGATGGTCATTGCCTGGCATTTGCGTGGCATGAATGTTATTTGCCACTTGTTAGCCCAAGCCTGGATATTGTCCAGATGTTGTTGCATTTGAACATGGACTGTTTCAGTATTTGAGGAGTCGTGAAGGGTGCTGAACATTGTGCAATCATCAGTGAACAACTCCACTTCTGATCTTATCATGGAGGGAAGGTCATTGATGAAGCAGCTGAAGACTGTTGGGCCTAGGGCACTATGCTGAGGGACTCCCGCAGAGATATCCTGGAGCTGAGATGACTGACCCTCCATAACCACCACCATCTTCCTATGTACCAGGTATGACTCCGACCAGCAGAGAGTTTGCTCCCTGATACCCATTGATTCCAATATTGCTCGGGCTCCTTGATGCCATATTCAGTCAAATGCAGCCTTGATATCAAGGGCTGTCACTCTCACCACATCTCTGGAATTCAGCTCTTTCGTCCATGTTTGAACCAAGGCTGTAATGAGGTCAGGAGCTGAGTGACCCTGGCGAAACCCAAACTGGGTGTCACTGAGCAGGTTATTGCTGAGCAGGTGCTGCTTGATAGCACTGTTGATGACCCCTTCCATCATTTTACTGATGATTGAGAGTAGACTGATTGGGCAGTAATTCGCCGGGTTGGATTTGTCCTGCTTTTTGTGTACAGGACATACCTGGGCAATTTTTCACATTGTTGGGTAGATGGCAGTGTTGTAACGATACTGGAAGAGCTTGGCCAAGGGAGTGGCAAGTTCTGGAGCACAAGTCCTCAGTGTTATTGCCAGAATGTTATCAGGGCCCATTGCGTTTGCAGTATCCAGTGCCTCCAACCGTTTCTTGGTATCACATGGAGTGAATCGACTTGGCTGGAAACTTGCATCTCAGATGCTGGGGACCACTGGAGGAGGCTGAGATGGATCATCCACTCGGCACTTTGTTGCGAATGCTTCAGCATTATCTTTTGCACTGATGTGCTGGGCTCGTTCATCATTGGGGATGGAGATATTTGTGGAGCCTCCTCCTCCAGTGTGTTGTTTAATTCTCCAAACCATTCACGACTGGATGTAGCAGGACTACAGGGCTTAGATCTGATTAGTTGGTTGCGAGATTGCTTAACTCTGTCTATCACTTGCTGTTTGGCATGCAAGTAGTTCTGTTTGGTAGCTTCACCATTTTTAGGGATGCCTGGTGCTGTTCCTGGTGTGCCGCCCTGCACTCTTCATTGAACCAGGGTTGATCCCCTGGCTTGATGGTAATGGTTGAGTGGGGGATATGCCGAGCCATGAGGTTACAGATTGTGCTGGCGTACAATTCCACTGCTGTTGAAGGCCCCCAGAGCCTCATGGATGCCCAGTCTTGAGTTGCCTCATGGATGCCCAGTCTGTTCGATGTCTGTCCCATTTAGCATGGCAATAGTGCCACGCAACACAATGGAGGTTATTCTCAATGTGATCACCATACTCTCAATTATCATCCATCATTATGAAGAACTTCAAAAGATTAGTCATAGCACACATCAACTCCAATCTCCCAGATTGCCTGGATCCACTACAGTTCGCCTATTACCGCAACAGGTCCACAGCAGATGCCATCTCCCTGGCCCTCCACTCAACATTGGAGTACCTGGATAACAAGGACACTTATGTCAGACTCCTATTTATTGATCACAGCTCAGCCTCCAACACTATTATTCCTACAAAACTCATCTGCAAACTCCGTAGCTCAGGGTGTGGCTCCTCCATCTGCGACTGGATCCTCGACTTCCTAACCCACAGACCGCAATCAGTAAGGATAGGCAACAACACTTCCTCCACGATCATCCTCAACACCGGTGCCCCAGAAGGCTGTGTCCTCAGCCTTTACTATACCCCTTATACACCTCTGACTGTATGGCCCAATTCCCCTCCAACTCCATTTTCAGCTTTATTGATGACAACACCGTAGTGGGTCAGATCTCAAACAATGACAAGACGAAGTATAGGAAGGAGATGGAGAATCTGGTGAAATGGTGCAATGAGAATAATATCTCCTTCAATATCAGTAAAATGAAGGAGCTATGCATCAACTTCAGGAAACATAGTGGAGGGCATGCCCGTCTACATCAAAGATGATGAAATCGAGATCTTCAAGTTTCTAGGTATTCAGATCACCAACAATGTGTCCTGATCTCTCCACACTGATGCTATAGTTAAGTAAACCCACCAATGCCTCTACTTTCTCAGAAGGCGAAGGAACCCACTTTTACAAATGCACCACAGAAAGCATCCTATCCAGATGTATCACAGGTTGGTATGGCTCCTGCTCTGACCAAGTCCGCAAGAAACTACAAAAAATTGTGACCGCAGCCCAGTCCATCACTCAAACCAGCCTCCGATCCATTTGACTCCATCTACACTTCCCACTGCCTCAGCAAAGCAGCCAGCATAATCACGCACCCCATAGGGCCCGATTTTACCATTTAGAGACTAAGTGCTGGGTGCGGGCGTCAAATATATCCGAGCCCGGAGGCCGCGCTCCAGCGCGCCCATACGCTTTTGTCCGGCGCCGGTCCAGTGGGCGGGGCTCAGCGCTGCCAGAACGATAGGAGCTCCGAACTGCGCATGCGCAGTTCGGAAAAAATCTGACAGAACGCACCCAGGCGTGAAAGAAAAAGCAGAGAGCGGAGAGAGCCTCTCTGCCATTCATCCTCTGGTCGGGGAGGGGAGGAGGGTAGGGTGGGAGGAGGGGAGGGGGTGTGACGTCTCATTCCCTGGGGAGGGTGGAAGGGGAGGGGGTGTGACGTCTCATTCCCTGGGGGGGTGGGAGGGGAGGGGGTGTGACATCTCATCCTCTGGTCGGGGGGGTTCCACTGCCTGTCTGTGGCCGATCCCTCCTGGCCCCATCACTGGTTCACTACCAGCCACAGATTACTCTTCCCTGCAGGTGTGAGAGAGCGGGAGAGATGGCTGTGGCTGGTAGTGTACCAGTGATGGTGCCAGGAGGGATCGGCCGCAGACACGCAGCGGAACCCCCCCAACCAGAGGATGATACGTCACACCCCCTCTCCCCCCCCATGGGATGATATGTCACACCCCCTCCACACCCCCCCGCCACCACCTAGAGGATAAGACGTCACACCCCTTCCCCTCTCACCCCCCACCACCCAGAGGATGAGAGTCACATCCCCTCTGCCCCCACCCAGGGAATGAGACGTCGCACCCCCTCCCCCCCCCCCCACCCAGAGGATGAGACGTCACACCCCCTCTCCCCTCCCACCCCCCCCCCCCCCGTATGGTAAGTCACATCCCCTCCCCTCCCCTCCCACCCTCCCCCCCCCCCCACCCCAAGAGAGCGATGTGGGCCCGCCCCCTCTCCTCATCCCCCACCCCCCCAAGGGGGGGGGGCGCCACCGCCCAGAGGGGTCCGATCCTGGGGGGGGGGGGGGCGGGGACTGCCTCCCAGAGGGGTCCGATCCCAGTGGGGGGTCTGCCAGAGTGGTTAGAGGGGGTGTCCGCGAAGGGTGGGCCTCAGCGATTCCCCTGCCGAATAAAAGTACAAGTTGGACTTTTATTTATCAGGTCGGTAAAGGCGCGGATGCGAATTGGGCCGAACGCTGGTAAAGGGGAATTGTTGGTAAAGTTGGGCGTGGGCTTTATTATGCCGATTTAAATGCATGCAAATGCATTTAAAACGTCGCGCCGGCCGATTTGGGCGCGCACCGGAACGGCGCCCGAATCAGCCGTTGGTAAAGGCGCGATCTGCTAGGAATCGGGTGCGGATCGCGGCATAGGCCCGACGCCCAACTTTACCGCCATTTTGCACCCGAAAACGGGCGCAAAGTTTTGGTAAAATCAGGCCCATACTCTCTTCCACCTTCACCCATCAGGAAAAAAATACAAAAGTCTAAAAACATGTACCAACAGACTCAAGAACAACTTCATCCCTGCTATCATCAGACTTTTGAATGGTCCTATCAATCATTAAGCTTACCTATCTCTTTACCTCCCTGTAACTGCAACACTATATTCTGCACCCTATCCTTTCCTTCTCCCCTATGTACTCTATGAATGGTCTGTTTTGTCTGTACAATGTGCAAGAAACAATATATCCCACTGTATCCAACTGTATCCCAATGCATAAATCAAATCAAATATAATCAAAAAATAATTGACCAATATAAAGTGTATAATGGAATGTTATGAACACACTACTTTAGTGAAGGAAATTAAAGGGAAAGCATTCAGACAGCGGTGGCATTTCTGTTAACAGCAATTGATCCACAATCATCCACCCTGTCCATGAGCGATGGCAAGTGAGTCAAAGCCTTATCAGTGTTGTGGTGCTGTTAACAATGAACTCTGTCAAAGATCATAGAAAAACCCACTGCTCATGTTGTTAAACCCAAAACATCCCTCCGACCACCCTTTAGGAAGCCAACAACAATAAGAAGGTAAATACTGGTGATAGGTAAAGATTGTCCTGCATGATATTTTTAATGATGTGGAGATGCCGGCGTTGGACTGGGGTAAACACAGTAAGGAATCTAATAACACCAGATTAAAGTCCAACAGGTTTATTTGGTAGCAAATGCCACTGGCTTTCGGAGCGCTGCTCCTTCGTCAGGTGAGTGGGAGATCTGCTCATAAACAGCAAACAGGGCATATACAAACTCAATTTACAGAATAATGAATAATGATTGGAATGCAAGTCTTTACAGCTAATCAAGTCTTAAAGGTACAGTCAATGTGAGTGGAGAGAGCATTAAGCACAGGTTAAAGAGATGTGTATTGTCTCCAGACAGGACAGCCAGTGAGACTTTGCAAGTCCAGGCAAGTTGTGGGGGTTACAGATAGTGTGACATGAACCCCAAGATCCCGGTTGAGGCCATCCTCATGTGTGCGGAACCTGGCTATCAGTTTCTGCTCAGCGACTCTGCGCTGTCGTGTGTCGTGAAGGCCGCCTTGGAGAACGCTTAACCGAATATCAGAGGCCGAATGCCCGTGACCACTGAAGTGCTCCCCAACAGGAAGAGAACAGTCTTGCCTGGTGATTGTTGAGCGGTGTTCATTCGTCTGTTGTCGTAGCGTCTGCATGGTTTCCCCAATGTACCATGCCTCGGGGCATCCTTTTCTGCAGTGTATCAGGTAGACAATGTTGGCTGAGTTGCAAGAGTATGTACCGTGTGCCTGGTGGATGGTGTTCTCACGTGAGATGATGGCATCCATGTCAATGATCCGGCACGTCTTGCAGTGGTTGCTGTGGCAGGGTTGTATGGTGTCGTGGTCACTGTTCTCCTGAAGGTTCAGTAGTTTGCTGCAGACAATGGTCTGTTTGAGGTTGTGCAGTTGTTTGAAGGCAAGAAGTGGGGGTGTGGGGATGGCCTTGGCGAGATGTTCGTCTTCATCAATGACATGTTGAAGGCTCCGGAGGAGATGTTGTAGCTTCTCCACTCCGGGGAAGTACTGGACGACGAAGGGTACTCTGTCCACCGTGTCCCGTGTTTGTCTTCTGAGGAGGTCGGTGCAGTTTTTCGCTGTGGCGGGTCAGAATTGGATTTTTATGAAGATGTGACTAGTGCAGTTGACGGAGGGGAACCGGTGGATGCGGTGTTTTTGGATTTCCAAAAGGCGTTTGATAAGGTGCCTCACAAAAGGTTGATGAAGAAGATTGGGTCACACGGAGTTGGGGGTAGGGTGTTAGCGTGGATTGGGGATTGGCTATCCGACAGGAAGCAGAGAGTTGGAATAAATGGGTGCTTTTCTGGTTGGCAGATGGTAACTAGTGGCGTGCCGCAGGGATCGGTACTGGTGCCTCAACTATTTACCATTTATATAGACGATCTGGAGGAGGGGACTGAGTGTAGGGTAACAAAGTTTGCAGACGACACAAAGATAAGTGGAAAAGTGAATCGTGTGGAGGGCGTAGAAGGTCTGCAGAGAGATTTGGACAGGCTGAGTGAGTGGGCGAGGATCTGGCAGATGGAGTATAACGTTAACAAATGTGAGGTTATTCACTTTGGAAGAAATAATAGCAAATTGGATTATTATCTAAATGGAAAGAAATTACAACATGCTGCTGTGCAGAGGGACCTGGGGGTCCTTGTGCATGAGACGCAAAAACCCAGTCTGCAGCTGCAACAGGTGATCAAGAAGGCAAATGGGATGTTGGCCTATATCGCAAGGGGGATAGAATATAAAAGCAGAGGTGTCTTGCTGCATCTGTACAGGGCATTGGTGAGGCCGCAGCTGGAATACTGTGTGCAGTATTGGTCTCCTTATTTGCGGAAGGATATATTGGCCTTGGAAGGAGTGCAGAGAAGGTTCACCAGGTTGATACCAGAGATGAGGGGTGTTGATTATGAGGAGAGACTGAGCAGATTGGGTTTGTATTCGTTGGAATTTAGAAGGCTGAGGGGGGATCTTATAGAGACCTATAAGATAATGAAGGGGCTGGATAGGGTAGAGATGGAGAGATTCTTTCCACTTAGAAAGGAAACTAGAACTAGAGGGCACAGCTTCAAAATAAAAGGGGGTCAGTTTAGGACAGAGTTGAGGAGGAACTTCTTCTCTCAGAGGGTGGTGAATCTCTGGAATTTTCTGCCCACTGAAGTGGTGGAGGCTACCTCGTTGAATATGTTTAAATCACGGATAGATGGATTCCTGATCGGTAAGGGAATTAGGGGTTATAGGGAACAGGCGGGTAAGTGGAACATCCACTTCAGATCAGCCATGATCTTATTGAATGGCGGGGCAGCCTCGAGGGGCTAGATGGCCTACTCCTGCTCCTATTTCTTATGTTCTTATGGAACTGTCGATCGATGAGTCGAGCGCCATATGCTGTTCTTATGAGGGCATCTTTCAGCGTCTGGAGGTGTCTGTTGTGATCCTCCTCATCCGAGCAGATCCTGTGTATACGGAGGGCTTGTCCGTAGGGGATGGCTTCTTTAACGTGTTTCGGGTGGAAGCTGGAGAAATGGAGCATCATGAGGTTAACCGTGGGCTTGCGGTACAGTGAGGTGCTGAGGTGACCGTCCTTAATGGAGATGTGTGTGTCCAAGAATGCAACCGATTCCAGAGAGTAGTCCATGGTGAGTCTGATGGTGGGATGGAACTTGTTGATGTCGTCATATAGTTGTTTCAGTGATTGCTCACCATGAGTCCAAAGGAAGAAAATGTCATCGATGTATCTAGTGTATAGCATCGGTTGAAGGTCCTGTGCGGTGAAGAAGTCTTGTTTGAACCTGTGCATGAACACACCCGTCAACTCAACACTCTGATCAAGACCATTGATCCGGACCTTCAGAACACCCTCCGTGCTCTCATCTCACGTACTCCCCGCGTTGGAGATCTCTACTGCCTCTCGAAGATACATAAGGCAAACACACCCGGCCGTCCCATCGTATTGGGCAATGGGACCCTGTACGAGAACCTCTCCGGCTATGTCGAGGGCATCCTGAAACCCATTGTACAAAGAACCCCCAGCTTTTGTCGCGGCACTACGGACTTCCTACAGAAACTCAGCACACATGGAGCAGTTGAACCAGGAGCACTCCTCGTCACAATTAATGTCTCGGCACTCTACACCAGCATCCCCCACGAGGATGGCATTGCTGCAACTGCCTCAGTACTCAACACCGACAACTGCCAGTTTCCAGATGCAATTTTACAACTCATCCGCTTCATCCTGGACCACAATGTCTTCACCTTCAACAACCAGTTCTTCATCCAGATACACGGAACAGCCATTGGGACCAAATTCACACCTCAATATGCCAACATCTTCATGCACAGGTTCGAACAAGACTTCTTCACCGCACAGGACCTTCAACCGATGCTATACACTAGATACATCGATGACATTTGCTTCCTTTGGACTCATGGTGAACAATCACTGAAACTACTATATGATGACATCAACAAGTTCCATCCCACCATCAGACTCACCATGGACTACTCTCCGGAATCGGTTGCATTCTTGGACACACACATCTCCATTAAGGACGGTCACGTCAGCACCTCACTGTACCGCAAGCCCACAGTTAACCTCATGGTGCTCCACGTCTCCAGCTTCCACCCTAAACACGTTAAAGAAGCCATCCCCTACGGACAAGCCCTCCGTATACACAGGATCTGCTCGGATGAGGAGGATCACAACAGACACCTCCAGACGCTGAAAGATGCCCTCATAAGAACAGGATATGGCGCTCGACTCATCAATCGACAGTTCCGACGCGCCACAGCGAAAAACTGCACTGACCTCCTCAGAAGACAAATACGGGACACGGTGGACAGAGTACCCTTCGTCATCCAGTACTTCCCTGGAGCGGAGAAGCTACGACATCTCCTCCGGAGCCTTCAACATGTCATTGATGAAGACGAACATCTCGCCAAAGCCATCCCCACACCCCCACTTCTTGCCTTCAAACAACCGCACAACCTCAAACAGACCATTGTCCGCAGCAAACTACCGAACCTTCAGGTGAACAGTGACCACGACACCACACAACCCTGCCACAGTAACCGCTGCAAGACGTGCCAGATCATCGACACGGATGTCATCATCTCACGTGAGATCACCATCCACCAGGTACACGGTACATACTCTTGCAACTCAGCCAACATTGTCTACCTGATATGCTGCAGGAAAGGATATCCCGAGGCATGGTACATTGGGGAAACCATGCAGACGCTACGACAATGGACGAATGAACACTGCTCGACAATCACCAGGCAAGACTGTTCTCTTCCTGTTGGGGAGCACTTCAGCGGTCATGGGCATTCGGCCTCTGATATTCGGTTAAGCGTTCTCCAAGGCGGCCTTCACGACACACGACAGCGCAGAGTCGCTGAGCAGAGACTGATAGCCAGGTTCCGCACACATGAGGACGACCTCAACCATGATCTTGGGTTCATGTCACACTATCTGTAACTCCCATAACTTGCCTGGACTTGCAAAGTCTCACTGGCTGTCCTGTCTGGAGACAATACACATCTCTTTAACCTGTGCTTAATGCTCTCTCCACTCACATTGTCTGTCCTTTAAGACTTAATTAGCTGTAAAGACTCGCATTCCAATCATTATTCATTATTCTGTAAATTGAGTTTGTATATGCCCTGTTTGCTGTTTATGAGCAGATCTCCCACTCACCTGACGAAGGAGCAGCGCTCCGAAAGCTAGTGACGTTTGCTACCAAATAAACCTGTTGGACTTTAACCTGGTGTTGTTAGACTCCTTACTGATATTTTTAACACATTGGTTAATACATTTGACTCAACCTCTTCCGTTATTTTATGATTGCTTGGACAAAATTCAAATTCACTCAAAATCCATTCATTTATATGGAGTTATAATTGGGCACAACCCTTTTTCACATATGTCACGGCAGCAAGATGGCACAGTGGTTCACACTGTTGCCTCACAGCACCAGCGACCAGGATTCAATTCCTGGCTTGGGTCACTGACTGTGTGGAGTTTGCACATTCTCCCCGTGTCTGCGTGGGTTTCCCTCAGGTGCTCCGGTTCCCTCCCACAGTCCAAAGGTGTGCGGGTTAGGTGGATTGGCCATGCTAAATTGCCCGTTAGATGTCAGGGGGACTAGCTTGGGTAAATGATTGTGGTTATGGGGATAGGGCCTGGGTGGGATTGTGGTTGGTGCAGTCTCGATGGGCCGAATGGCCTCCTTCTGCACTGTAGGATTCTATGAAATAGGATGTGGCCCAGTTCAAATAGAGAACAGAAAAAGTTGATCCCAAACTTTCAACCAGCATATTGCAACTGTCCCAATGTGTTGACGTGCTACCAAAAACAAAGTATTGAAGCACTCCTTCATATTCATTTTATACCCTTCAAATATAGGCAAGCAAAAAATTGACTGAAACAAGAGGCCAGAATGAACTTTATCTAAATCAGGTTGACTGCAGGTGCAGTCAATCCACAATATTAAGTAAAAGTTGCACAGACAACAGACATAGGGAATTCTTCCCTCTCAATGCTGGAGAGTTTTTAAGTTTATTTATTAGTGTCACAAGTAGGCTTACATTAACACTGCAATGAGGTTACTGTGAAAATCCCCTAGTCACCACACTCCGGCGTCTGTTCGGGTACACTGAGGGAGAATTTAGCATGGTCAACGCACCTAACCAGCATGTCCTTCAGACTGTGGGAGGAAACTGGAGCACCTGGAGGAAACCCACACAGACACGGGAAGAACATGCAGACTCCACACAGACAGTGACCCAAGACGGGAATTGAACCCAAGTCCCTGGCGTTGTGAGGCAGTAGTGCTAACCACTATGCCACCCTAGTGAGTGTACAATCTGAACTTAGATACAGATTATGATGAAGCCCCACTTGTGCAGAACGTTAGAATAATTAGGATTCTAAAGTACTTTTCCACAGCAATATCTCTGGTATCTTACTTTTCTTTATCCACCACCTCCCCCCCACCCCTTGCAGTGCACCACTACTAATCCAACACTTTACAATTCCCACATGATTACATTTGTATCATTTGGCAGAATGAAGGGGGAAATCATCACAATTAAAAATAACTACTCAGTGTAGAGGATGTTGAATTTATGGAGTGAATTTCCGACTCAAGGCTGATACACCAACTAATTCAACAGAGAGGGGTTTGGATAAGTGACTGGAGAAATATTTGTTGGAGCAGAATGAGGAAAGGTCTTGCAGAGTATGATATTTCCTAAAAATAGGGACTAAACCATGAACCTTAGCTGTGACTTTCCTGGTCATCTGTGTTCCCATGTACAATCCCAAAAATCCACTGTCATCCTGGTAAAGTTCTTTTTATGGCAGGTTAGCAGATTTTTAATTAATCACACTTGATTAGTGACACATTCATTGAATCACAGATCAAATCTCAACTTAAAATATAATTTTCAAAGCTTCATCCTGTGGGTGACTGAATGAATGAATGAATTACCTGAAACTGAATGAGGTAGAGAAGAACGTCTCCAATTCTTGACAAGTTAGTCAACTCAGCCAGGATAGAAATGGGGTGGTGTAATTAGCCTCAGTGCCTTTGGACAATTAAGGGATGTGATGGAGGAGAAAAAGCAGCCTATGGTAAAATGGATTTGTGATCAGATGAGAGCAGGATCAGGGGATGATGTCAATGACCCTTGCAGGTATTTAACATCTGGATACACAGGATCAGGAGTAGGCCTTTCAAATCACTTCAATGCAGTACTGAGAGAGTATTACACTGCCAGTGGATCCGAAATTCAGGTGAGACATTGCACCGAGGTCCCATCTGCCTGCTCAGGTGGATATAGAATATCCCATGGCACTATTTTGCGGAAGAACAGGGGAGTTCAGCTTCAGGGACCCAGGTTCAATTCCGGCCTTGGGTGTCTAGCTGTGTGGAGTTCACACGTTCTCCCCGTGTCTGCATGGGTTTCCTCCGGGTGCTCTGGTCTTCTCCCACAGTCCAAAGATGTGCTGGTTAGGTGGAATGGTCATGCAAAATTTCCCATGTCCCAAGATGCGTCGGTTAGATGGATTAGCTATGGGAAATGAGATTACACAGATATGGTGAGGGAGAGGGCCTGGGTAAGGTACTCTGTCAGTGAGTCAGTGCAGACTCGATGGGTCAAATGGCCACTTCTACACTGTCGGAATTCTATGATTCTATGAGTTATCTCCGGTGTCCTGGCCAATATTTTCCCTCAATCAACATCACAAAAACAGATTATCTAGTCAGTATCACATTGCTGTCGTGCGCAGTTGGCCACCATGTTTCCTGCATCACAGCAGTGACTACATTTCAAAAGTACTTTGCTGGCCAAAAAGTGCTTTGAGATGCCTAATGCTCATGAAAGGATCCATATAAGTGCATGTCTTTCTTTATTTTCAATCTGCCCTTCAAGACTATTCCACTATTCAGTTGTATTATGGCAGACCATATTTTAATTCTTTCTGCCTGTCTTGGTTCTGCAACCCTCAGTACACTTGTCTAACAAAAATCTATCAATTCTGTTTTGAAATTTTCAACTGAAATAGGGTGGTGGAAATCTGGAGCTGCTTCCCAAGCTTCCCCCCCGCCACCCCCCCCCCCCCCCCGCCCCCCCTGCCCATGTGACCCCATTTCAATGCCTCAGTGCATAACATCAGAGGGAAAATTTGGGGGGGGTGTATGAGAACCAACTGACAGGGGAGTGCGGGGGTTTGGGGGCGGGAAGAGGAGGTTTCACCTGCTGAGTAGCAGGAGGCAGGGAGGAAACTTCAGTTGCTGCTCGAGGTGGGGGGGTGGGAGGACTTAAGTTCTTGACCAAGGATTATGCGGCAACATTGGGGAGGGGGGAGGATTGAAGAAAAAGTAAGGTTTCGACTAAGCAAAAGGAACACTGACCAATTCATAAGTTTATTTTGCAGCAGCAATTGGACCTCAGAGAGCAGTCCATTAGGACGTGCCCACCAATAGGAAAAAAACACAAAGGTTTAAAGGGACATTGCAGCGTCAAAAATCAGTCCAAGCTCCAGGACAGCCATTGCTGCCTTGAAGTTCATGACCCCAAAATCTCATTCATAACTACACAGGGAAGCTCTGGTCTAGACTTAGTGAAAAATTGTCTCTTGACATGACTTCTGAATGGCTTAGCTCTAACTTTACGATTATGACCCCCTGTTCTGAACCACCCCAGTAAGAAGTCTCACAACACCAGGTTAAAGTCCAACACGTTTATTTGGTAGCAAAAGCCACTAGCTTTCGAAGCGCTGCTTCTTCATCAGGCAAGTGGGATTTCAGGTATCCTTTCCTGCAGCGTATCAGGTACCTGAAATCCCACTCACCTGGTGAAGAAGCAGCGCTTCGAAAGCTAGTGGCTTTTCCTACCAAATAAACCTGTTGGACTTTAACCTGGTGTTGTGAGACTTCTTACTGTGTTTACCCCAGTCCAACGCCGGAATCTCCACATCTGAACCCCACCAGAGGAAATAGATATTCACTATCCATTCTATCAAAACTCTTAATCACCTTAAACACCTTAATCAGGTCATCCCTATTCAAGAGAATAAATGCCGAATTTGTACAATAAGTCCTCATTATTTAACCCTTTTAGTCCCAATACCATTCCAATGAATCTGCACTCCAAAGCCAACATATTCGTCCTGAGTAGTGTCCAGAATTGAACTCAGTACTCCAGTTGTGATTTAACAAGAGCCTGATGCAACTCATGAATGAACAATGACCACTTGGCTGAGGTACCCAAGAGACCTGCAGTACTCTATGAAATCATATCCTGGCTTTAAACAGAGGAAGGAATAAGAATTTGAGAAGAAAACCTCTTCTGAGTTTATAAAAAGATCCATATGGGACCTACATCATAGCAATTTGTACAGCACAACCCAATTGCATCTGTCACAGAAATTGCCCGGCAGAATTTTCAGAATAGGTTGTTGTTAACTTCCCACATGTTGACCCTGATGGGATTGCCTCCACAAGCAGGAAATTCCACCTATATTAAATAGATGGCATTTGTAAACAAAAAATGTTATTTCATCAAAATGTTTGTGCTTCACAAAATGAATCACTGTGGAAGCACAGTAACTCTTATGCAAGAAAATACAGCATCCTTGCTATGCCCCCAGCAGTCGGGTGAGTGACAAGCTAATCATTCTGGCGATGTCAATTGAGGGACAGCTGTTGATCAGAATAGCAGGAGGAAACTTCTGCTGTATCTAGAATAGTGCCATGGAATCATTAAATGTCCATTTAGATGAGCAGAGCAGAGAGATGGTGCCTCGTTTCAATGACCCATCCAAATGACAGCACTTGTTCTACTTCTAAATGAGCTAGAAATTCAATGTTATTTTATTCCAGGACTAATAATTCCCTTGTAGGTTAGAAATCATCTTCAAGGGGTCATGTGATGTAAGCACGGGAGCACTTGCGGTTTCTCGAGCTCTGGTGTTCCTCATCTTTTAATCTGTTTTTTATCCTGATGCACAACCTGTAATTATCCGACCCTGATGTGTATAACCTGTGCTATGTTCCTGAAACATCTTGGCTGAATTTTGGCCATGGGGAGCTGAGTTAAGCCAAGAAAATCCTTGTTTGATCAAGGCGGTCAGAGACAGCTGGGGTGGGGCCCAGTTTGCCATGGTGGTTTCGCTGGCGATCGGGCCTATGCTTCGGTGATGCTGTTGGCGTCGAAATGATGGCCACAATTATGAGTGAAGATGTGGACAATGATCTTGGCTCTCCGGCACAGATTTGTGGTGCTCATATTGATCAACTGCGAAATATCCTAAAGAGAAGAGTGGAGAAGAGAATCCTGTCAGTCAAGTGGGGCTCATCTTCAGTTCTTGAAAATCCTGCTGCATGGTGTGTCAAACATCTGGTTGCTTTGGGGAGATGGGGCCAGAGAAGGAGCATCCGTGTGCCCTGTCTCCCGAGGGGAGCTATGAATTCCCCGGCTGAATTTGAGAACTGACTTTCAAAATCTCGATTTGAGGGCTGGGTGTTTCGAGTTTAAAGGAGCACGACATAGCAGGTCTTCGAGGTCGGAGATCGGTCAAAGACTCCGACCACTGGTCTTATGTAATCTTGTCCTCGGTGTTTGTCAAGAATGGTCGGAGGCGGCTGGACGGGTCGGATCCTTGCCACCTGCCAGGGCCTAGGCTTTTCTTCACCAGAGCTTCGGGATGACAACACGGCAGAGGTGCAGAGGCTTCGGCTAAACTCTGGATGGATCCTGAACGTTGCATGGCTTTGACCTTTTCAAGTTTCGTGAATGGTTATTTTATCCTGCAGTTCATCATTAATCCTGAATTTTGTTCCCTTGAGATTATAATCCTGATTTTGTGATGTTGCATTTTATTCTGACAAGGGTGTGTGATATATCAGCACAGAGGCGTTTGTCGCCTGTTATACTGCGAAAATCAGGATTATCTATTTTTTCTTTTTGATGGTATTCATCGACCGGGTGCTTCGACAGTGGAACAAGGGTGGCCACAGTCCAACCAGTATTCCCGTTTGCATTCAATCTTAATTTTAATGATTGGTACCAGGGGAGTGGTGTGGTTTTTTTTATTCATTTGTGGGACATGGACGTCTCTGGCTGGCTAGCATTTATTGCCTATCCCTAATTGCCCTTGAACTGGGTGGCTTGCGAGGCCATTTCAGAGGGCAGTTGAGAGTCAACCACATTGCTGTGACTATGGAGTCAGATGTAGACCAGACCAGGTAAGGATGGCAGATTTCCTTCCCTAAAGAGAGTATTGGTGAACCAGATGCATTTTTCTGACAATCGACAATGATTTCATGGTCATCACTAAATTCTTAATTCCAGATAGTTTTTATTGAATTCAAATTCCACCACCTGCCATTGTGGGATTCGAACCCAGGTCCCCAGAACATGAGCTGAGTTTATGAATTAATAGTCTAGCGATAATACCATTAGGCCAACGCCTCCCCATAGGGTGGATCTGGGAAGGTCTGCCTGCCCTGCGTCTCGCCCTGTGTCAAATAGTAAATCTTGGGTTTCAGTATTTGCAATATGAAGATAATTACTTGTTTGGGGATTGTTTGTGCCTCTTTCTTTCTATTGAGGAGTATGCTGGGTTGATTGTATGACATGAGAGTTGTGTGGTGTGGTGTTTATCTGGTTTGTTTTTTCTTTGATGTGCTATAATCCTTGCATTTATACCGAGGGAGTACAACTTTTAATACCCTTCACTTTTTTTTATACAAGATGAGCAGTGCCACAGCTGGGTGAGTGATTTGTTGTAGTGATGGTTGGTCCGGCCTTACAAGTTCTTGTTGTGGCTGCGGAAAATTCCCCATTAGAACTATTCAGGTCGAGTTTCTTTTTGTACTTCTATCATTTTGAGATTAGGGAACTTCCGCTTATTTCCAATGAAAGTACAAACAGATCATGTATCCTGAAAAAGTCTGGGTGCTTTTTTTTGTCATTTGTGTCTGGTGTTATTGGAGCGGGGAAACTATGTATTGGTGCACGCCCGGGCATGGTTGGTTCATCCTTGGATATCCAGCCTTGTTAGGTTGATCTTCTATTTTGACATGGTGGCACAAGTGGTGGCAGTGGTTACTTGTTATTTCATAGAAATCATAGAAACCCTACAGTGCAGAAGGAGGCCATTCGGCCCATCGAGTCTGCACCGACCACAATCCCACCCAGGCCCTACCCTCACATATTTACCCGCTAATCCCTCTAACCTACGCATCTCAGGACTCTAAGGGGCAATTTTTAACCTGGCCAATCAACCTAACCCGCACATCTTTGCACTGTGGGAGGAAACCGGAGCACCCGGAGGAAACCCACGCAGACACGAGGAGAATGTGCAAACTCCACACAGACAGTGACCCAAGCCGGGAATCGAACCCAGGTCCCTGGAGCTGTGAAGCAGCAGTGCTAACCACTACCGTGCCTATGATGGGCATATTATCCTGTTGTTAGGGTTTCTCTGATGATGGGAAATGGGTCGAACCTCATTGATGGTGGGGCCTATCTGGTGCTTCTGGGTGCCCAGTGATAGGGGTAAATGCTTTGTTCAATATGTAAGAGTAATATAAGTGTTCTTGGTTTGTTGGCCCTTATTCAGGCATGTCGTTGAGTAGGTTAGGGCTGTAATGGCTGTGTTTATCTGGGTCAGGTGGAGGGTATGTTGGATGGGATAGCAGGTTGCCCTCCCCCGAAACATCCCCTTTTGGTGTCTTCTGGACTGCTCTCCTTCTTGAGACTTGGTTCCTCTGGGGATGTTGTATCTTGTTGGCTGCAGGGTCTGAGTGCAAATCTGGGTGCTTTGGTTGTGTTATTGGGGTCTTTCTTCAGTTGGAAGAGTAGGCCGCCTCCTCCAAGTGGTTTTATATGGAGACTTCCTATCTGTCTATCCTCTAGGTTTGGGCTTCCCTGGCCTTCCCATGAAAATGTACGCTGAAAGACAACATCTGGCGTTTATTGGATAATCCTGATGCTCCTCTCTCTCTGGGGTTTTCTTTCTTTATCCGGGTAGGTGCGGCGCTGATATAGACTCTGATTTGCTATCGAGAGAGAGAGAGAGTTTCTCTTATCTTGTCAGGAGAAGGAGAGTTGTATCTCTCTCCAAGATACCCTGTTGATGGGTATCTTGATGATTCTTCTTCTCCTTGTTAGTAGGGTTTCCTTGGTGGAAAATGGTTTAACTTTTCCGGTGATTAGTGCCTTTGATATGGCTGGAGAATTGTGTTGCGAGCCGAGGTGAAGTGTATGAATCCTTGGTACCAGTCCAGAGATGTGTGGGTTAGGTGGATTAGCCGTGCTAAATTGCCCCCTTAGGTTAGGGGGGTTAGAAGGGTTACGGGGATAGGGCCTGGGTAATATGCTCTGTTGAAGAGGCCGAATGGCCTCCCTCTGCACTGTAGGGATTCTATGATTCTATGTGCACAAGAGCATACATTGCCATGCCACATCTTGTACAGACGGCAGTACCCTGATGCTCCCCTTTTTCTGGGTTATCCTTTTATTGCTTGGAGGTCCTGGGATGCTGAGTTAGGCCCCAATTGGTTGTATATTACCCTCATTAGGGATCACTTATCTTGTGTAGCTCTGTCCCTGTTACTCTGTGGAAGAGGTTGTGCACCACGGCACCATGTGCTCGTGGTTTTACCCTGAGATCGCCCGTTCTTTCCGGTATCCTTTCTTTATCCATACCAGAGGAGACGCCGATTACAACAATTGCAATGCCTGATAATTGGAACCATTTGTATGAATATTTGCTGGTCTTTTCTGTGTGTTTATGTGGAATAATGATTACATTGTACTGTACTGGACTTTGGGGATTTGTTGTGTTTTGTGGTAACTGTAAAAATTTCAATAAAAACATTTTTAAAAATTCATCTTCAGCAATTTAAAAAAGATATTTCTGACCCTCAATCATTGAGGGAACCTCGGCTTGGATATGGCTATTATCCTGTCTAAATAGTGATATGTAGGTTTACATTTTAAAGGTTTATTACCGACAAGAGCTTCTGCAGCCAAATTAAGGAAATAAAATTTTTCCCACAAGCTTCCGATGCTTCCTGTCTCAATGAACAGCAATAGCAGCTGATGAAAGAAACTGTGGTAACGTGGCCCCTTTAAGGGGCAATTGCTCGCAGGTCACATGACCCGCCCAGGACCTGCCAGAACAGACCGTCCAAACCGTGACCTATGGAGTGCTAGAGCGTGGGTGCAGGGAGGGGGAAACCCTCATTGCGAGCCAGGGAGTCAGAGGGACAAGTACTGTATCAGTGTTGAGCTATTGTGTATTGTTTTGATGCTATTGTTTGATAAGTCACATTTGCTTCCAGGATCTTCTCAGATGCTGAAAGGAAGTATTCATAAATTGATAGAGAGAGTTTAGCAGTCACGTACGCCATAAAGAAATTCCACCAATGTGTTTATGGCACCACTTTACCATCATCTCGGGCCACAAGCCATTACAAGGGCTGTTCAGAGAGGATAAACGGTTCCACCGAATGCGCCAGTCAGTGTACAAAGATAGTCCATACTATTGGCTGATTACATACTTTTCCAGGTTAAAGTCCAACAGGTTTATTTGGTAGCAAATACCATTAGTTCACCCCAGTCCAATGCCGGCATCTCCACATCGTACATACTTTTCAACATAGGCCGGGTACTCAGATCTCCAATGCCAACTTCCAATTCCGCATAGTCTATCAATGCCTCCTAGTCCATAGGAAATAGTCCTTGCCTTGAATTTTATTGGCACTCAGTCCATTTTGTCAGCCCACATCGAGACACAGAC
The DNA here is from genome assembly GCF_964213995.1 of Mustelus asterias. Classification (NCBI taxonomy): domain Eukaryota; kingdom Metazoa; phylum Chordata; class Chondrichthyes; order Carcharhiniformes; family Triakidae; genus Mustelus; species Mustelus asterias. The sequence goes on from NC_135805.1 coordinate 33,462,194, forward strand.
TGAGAGAGATCTGGTTTTATCGAGAGTCAAAAAGATGGTTTTGACCAGCTGCCAGTACAATAAATCAGGAAGTGAGGCCCTAGTTGCAGCAAAGGGATAAAATTAGCCATGAAGGCAAGGTGCTCCTGTGGGGGTACCGAGTGATAGTTACCACCCCTGGGGCGACAGCCACTTCTCCAGGAGCTACACAACACGCATCCTGGACAGACCCAAATGAAGATGTTGACCAGGAGCTACATTTGGTGGCCAGGGATTGACAAAGAAATAGAGAGTCAGCCATTGTGAGCACTGCCAGACGCAGCAGACCTTTCCGCCGCTCACAGCTCAACCACCCTAGGGAATGGCCATGTCACCCTCGGATGAGGCTCCGCATTGATTTTGCCGGCCCTTTTACGGGAATGATGTTTTTAATCGTAGTGGGGCACTCACTCAGAAGGTTCAACTTCCAAGTCGTGCATTCGATGACTTCCATCATCCACTATCAAAAAGCTGTGAAATATTTTCGCAATGAATGTCATCGCTGAGGTGCTAGTTTCTGATAACGGCACCACCTACACAGCCAAAAAGTTTCAACATTTTGTCAAGATTAATGGGATTCAGCACACACAAACGGCCCCCGACCACTCTGCTTCCAACGGGTTGGCCGAAAGAGCAGAGAGCAGTCCAAACCTTTAAAGCCTCGACGTGGAAGGAGTTCGACAGGCCACTGCCGCTCCAGATAGCCAATTTTCTTCTCTCATACAGCACAACCCCTCACACCATGACATGGGTTACACCGGTTGAGTTGTTGATGGATCGGTGCCTTAAAACCCGCCCTGATCTTGTTTTCCCCAATTTGACAGGGAGGGTGGAGGCTAAGCAAGCCTCACAGAAGTAGTACGATGACTCAGCTAAGGGGGACAGATCATTTGAAACGGATGATTTAGTTTATGTCTGAAACTTTGGTGGGGGAAGTGGGTGTGGGGAACCAGAACAGCTTGGTTACCCCAGAAGATTATTGTAAGGACCACCCTTATCATAGAATCCCTACAGTGCAGAAGGAGGCCATTCGGCCCATCGAGTCTGCACCGACCACAATCCCACCCAGGCCCTACCCCCACATATTTTACCCGCTAATCCCTCTAACCTACGCATCTCAGGGGCAATTGTAACCTGGCCAATCAACCTAACCCGCACATCTTTGGACTGTGGGAGGAAACCGGAGCACCCGGAGGAAACCCATGCAGACACGAGGAGAATGTGCAAACTCCACACAGACAGTGACCCGAGCCGGGAATCGAACCCGGGACCCTGGAGCTGTGAAGCAGCAGTGCTAACCACTGTGCTACCGTGCCGCCTTATGTTGTCAACCTACAGGAGAGAGAGAAGTGCAGAAGCAGGTAGACCGTATACAAAGGTGGGGAGCTGCAGCCCCCACAGTTAGACATGTGGAACCAGTCAGTTTGAAATGTGCCAGCAACCGAGTCAGCGATAGCTTGACCAAATCTTTCCCAAGGGGAATCTCGGGTGTCAGCTGAAGGAGCAGAACAGGGCGTCAGCACTTGCGCATCTTCAGAATCCGTGAATCTGCCTGCCACTGTTGTAGACACCACTAGCTCAACCAGGGACAAACCGGTCACAGATTTGCGGCGCTCTGCAAGAGTCTGAAAGTCCCCGGATAGACTCATTTTATGAACTTTGCCAATTTACCCACTTCTCTGGAAATTCTGATTTGGCTGTACATTGTAGTATATTAGAGGTTTTTTCGTATATTTATCTGGGAACTTAAGGGGGGAGGAGAGTGATAGCGCGGCAACTTTAAGGGACGATCATTCATGGGTAATGTGACCCTCCCCGGACCTATCGGAACGGAGCATCCGAATCAGTATTGAGCTTGTGTGTATTGTTTTTGCTGCTGTTGTTCAATAAATAGATCACCATTGTGATTGATAGCTTCCTTGTCTCATTACCTCGCATGACATTTTTATTACCACTAGATGTCAGTAGCTATTGTACTCTGGAGTACAGTATTTAAAGGTCATTAGCCCCATCTAGGGACTGAATATCAGCATTTCACAAGGTTATGAAGATTACGGGAGGGTACAAGTTAAAAATAATCACAAGAATAGAAGAGATGAACGGGAAAAAAAATCATAGTAAGTGCCTATCTCTGTCACAAATGTTCCTGAGTTAGAGCTGATAATGTTTTTAAAGAAGGAAATTGGATCATTGATTGAGAGAGAGCAATATTAAAAGGTATATATTGTGAATAGGAGAAGGTGGTGCCTCAGATAGAGAAAAACACTTGCACTGACTGGATGGATCAGTTTCTGTGCTGTAAGATTCTAGAGGTACTGATGGCAGTTGTGGGCAGGCAATAGTTTGTCAAGGCAAAGGTGATAAGATCAATTGGACCAAAACTGAATTAAAATTTACACAGAATGAAAAGCACATTGAGCCTGTCGGCAATCTTTGTTGACACTGAATCAACGCTGTGTTTATACGTATATTCAACCACACATGAATAAGGTTTTGTCAATTCCACTGCAAAAACAGAAAGGGCTGAAAGTACAAATGGCTATAACAAGACATTGAATAAAATATCCATTAGGCCTTTATTTTCCTGTATTAAAGTCAATGAATAAATTAATTTGGTACATGCTGTTTACACTGCACTGTTGATACAAGAAATGAAACCTAATTATTAGGGATACACTCCAAAGTCATTATACCCATTCAGCGGAATTCTACTTCCCCACCCACCACAAAATCGGAGCGGGCAAGAGGCGGACAATGGAAATTACCTCAGGCGGGATTTTCCGGTCTCGGGTTGAGCGAGACAGTAAAATCCTGCCCAGTGTGTCTATGACATTCACTCACAGTAGGAATATTGAAATACCCCAGTTATTTTAGAGACAAGGGGCGGGATTTTCCAGCCGCGCTCACCCCAAGACTGGAAAATCCCGCCCGAGGTCAACGGGCCTTTGCGTGGTCCGTTTCCTGCCTGCTACGATTCCTGTGGCAGGCGGGATGGGAAAATTCCGCCCCAGAGGTCCCAATAACTAGAGTGATTAATGGAGGCAATGTTTCCCAATGTTAGCCATTATGTCTTTTGTTTATACATCTACGACAAATTTTTAAAATGCAAATTTATAAAGAGAAGAACTTATTTCAAAGAAGGGCAATAATACCAAGAGTCGCTGTGCTTGCATAATGGCCAAGTGTCGACATGAGGGGGACTATGTCAGTAAGAACACAAGTGGCTTATTTTACATAAAACAATAGCCCAGAGTGTATTCTGTTTATTCAAGAATCATAAAGTAAAATAAATAAATGCCATGCATTTATAAAGCAGCTTATCAGATCCTCAGGGTGGCTCAAAGCACATTCCTTCCGATGAATTGATTTTGAAGAGTTATTTGGCCAAACAGATTTTGTGGAAGGAATTAATCAGTTTGCTTGTGGAATGATATGCGTCATGAAATCACCTGATGTAGCATTTCCAGTGTTAGTTTAAAGATAGCGATTGGAGAGTAAGGGTCTGAGTGAATATAATTTCCACCCCACTCTCAATTTTGCAAGGAGTTCTCTGATCACCTGTTTATGAATTCAAAACATGGACAAAAGGGCTGAAATCCAGAAGTGAGGTGAGAGTGACTGCCCTTGACATCAAGGCAGCATTTGTACAGTTAGAACTGGACACCATCCAGGCTTGGTCTGATAGCTGGGAAGTAACATTTGTGCCACACAAGTGCTATGCAATGACCAACTCCAAAAAAGAGAGAACCCAACCATCTACTCTTGACATTTAATGGCATTACCATTGCTGACACTTGCACTATCATCCTGGGGTTACTACTGACCAGAAACTGAACTGGACCAGCCATATAAATGGTGTGCCTACTAAAGCAGCTCAGAAACTGGGAATTCTATGACAATAACTCACCTCTGACTCCCCAAAGCCTGCCCATCATCTACAAGGAACAAGTCATGAGTGTGGCTCAATACCGTCCATTTGCCTGGATGAGTGCAGCTCCAACAACACTCACAGCTTGACACCATCCAGGACTAAAGCAGCCCACTTGATTGGCACCACATCCACCTTCAACATTCACTCCCTCTATCACCGATGCACAGTGGCACCAAGGTTCCTTTGACAACACTTCCAAACCGACGTCTTCTACCACTAGAAGGAGAAAGGCAGCAGATGCATAAGAACACCTGCAAGTTCTCCTTGAAGTCACACCATCCTGAATTCGAACTATATAGAGATAAAACAGGGAACTACAGACCAGTGAGTCTCATGTCAGTGGTAGGGAAACTATAAGTGAAACTTCTGAAGGAGAGCACCTATCTCCACTTGGAGAGGCAAAGCTTGATCAGGGATAGTCAGCATGGCTTCGTCAGAGGGAGGTCATGCCTAACAAATTTGATTGAATTTTTTGAGGAGGTGACCAGGTGTGTAGATGAGGGTGGCGCACTCGTTGTAGTTTATATGGATTTCAGCAAAGCCGTTGACAAGGTTCGACATGGGAGACTTGTAAAAAAGGTAAATTCACAGGGTAATTTGATAAAGTGGATTCAAAATTGGCTCAGTTGTAGGAGACAGAGGGCCCTATTTTACCATTTGGAGTCTAAGGGCCGGATCCGGGTGTAATAGAGATCCGAGCCCAGAATCCTCTTTCCAGCGCGCCCATACGCTTTTTGCCGGCTCCAGTCTGATCCGCACAGTGGGCAGGGCTTAGCGCTGCTGGAACGATCGGAGCTCTGAACTGCGCATGCGCAATTCAAAAAAAAATCTGAAGCAGTGCGCCCGTGTCGGATCGCTCCCGGGCCACAGAAAGCGGAGAAAGCGGCCCGGGAGCGAAAAGCGGCAGCGAGGGTGTATCTCGGATGGGGGGGGGAATGGTCACAGATGGATCTCTGGTGGGGGGGGAGGGGGCAGGGGTGGAGATCGGTCTGGGTAGTGGGGGGTGGTGGATAAGGGGGACAGTGATGTGTGTGTCCCCCTTATTCACCCCCTCCACTACTCAGACCGATCGCCACCCCTGCCCCCCTCCCCCCCCACCAGAGATCCATCTGCCCCCCCCACCAGAGATCCATCTTCCCCCCCCACCAGAGATCCATCTGCCCCTCCCTCCCCGAGATACATCTTACCCGCCTCCTCCCCCCCGCAACCAGACAATGATCTGACCTCACTCCCCTCCTCCCCCCCAACCAGACAACGATCTGACCTCACTTCCCTCCTCCCCCCCCAACCAGACAACGATCTGACCTCACTCCCCTCCTCCCCCCGCCAACCAGAGAATGATCTGACCTCACTCCCCTCCTCCCCCAACCAGAGAATGATCTGACCCGCCTCCACCCCCACCCCACCACTGATCTGAGTCAGAGAGCCGTTGGAAACACTGAACGCGCTCTTCAGACGCTGGAGCACCCGACTCAGACTTTTATTTTGCAGGTCGATTACAGCGCGGACGCGGATTGGGCCAAAAGACGGTAAAGTGGGATTTGGTGGTAGAGTTGGGCGTGCGGTTCATTAAGCCGATTTAAATGCATGCAAATGAATTTAAATCGTTGGGCCGCCCGATTCGGGCACCCGAATCAGATGTCGGTAAAGCGATCTGCTCAGATTCGGGTGCAGATCGCGTTAAAGGCCCGATGCCCGACTTTACCGCGATTTCGCGCCCATTTGGTAAAATAGGGCCCAGAGGGAATGACAGAAGTCTGCTTTAGGGCTGGAAGCCAGTGCCCATTGGCGTACCACAGGGAACTGTGTTGGGCCTGCTATTATTTGTCATTTATATAAATGACATTGATGACTATGTGGGGGGTAGGATTAGTAAGTTTGCAGATGACACAAAGATTGGACTGATGGTTAACAGTGAGGCAGAATGTCTTGGGCTACAAGAAGATATAGACGGAATGGTCAAATGGGCAGATAAGAGGCAGATGGAATTTAACCCTGGAAAGTGTGAGGTGATACAGTATGAAAGGAGTAATTTGACAAGAAAGTATTCAATGAATGATAGTACACTAGGAAGTTCTGTGGAACAAAGAGACCTTGGCATGTTTGTCCACAGATCTCTGAAAGCGGAAGGGCATGTTAGTAGGGTAGTAAAAAAGGCATATGGGACACTTGTCTATAGAACATAAGAACTAGGAGCAGAATTTGGCCATTAGCCCCTCAAGCCTGCTCCGCCAGTCAATAAGATCGTGGTTGATCTTTTCGTGCTCAGCTCCAATCTTTATCAATCGAGGCATAGATTACAAAAGCAGGGAAGTCATGTTGGAGTTGTATAGAATTTTGGTGAGGCCACAGCTAGAGTACTGTGTGCAGTTCTGATCGCCACACAATAGGAAGGATGTGATTGGACTGGAGGGGGTGCAGAGGAGATTCACCAGGATGCTACCGGAGATGAAACATTTAAGCTATGAAGAGAGGTTGGATAGGCTTGGGTTGTTTTTGTTGGAGCAGAGAAGACTGAGGGGCGACCTGATCAAGGTGTACAAGATAATGAGAGACATGGACAGACTGGATAAGGAGCAGCTGTTCCCCTTAGTTGAAGGGTCAATCATGAGGGGACATAGGTTCAAGATGAGGGGCAGGAGGTTTAGGGGGTGGTGACGGTCTGGAATGCGCTGCTTGGGAGGGTGGTAGAAGCGGGTTGCCTCATATCCTGGATGAGCACTTGGCACACCATAACATTCAGGACTATGGGCCAAGTGCTGGCAGATGGGATTAGGTGGGAGTTCAGATGGTTCTAGTGTGTTAGAAACATAGAAAAACTACAGCACAATACAGGCCCTTCAGCCCACAAAGTTGTGCCGAACATGTCCCTACCTTAGCGATTACTAGGCTTACCTATAACTCTCTATCTTACTAAGTTCCATCTACTTATCTAAAAGTCTCTTAAAAGACCCTATTGAATCCGCCTCCACCACCATTGCTGGCAGCCCATTCCACACACCCACCACCCTCTGAGTGAAAAACTTACCCCTGACATCTCCTCTGTACCTACTCCCCAGCACCTTAAACCTGTGTCCTCTTGTGGCAACCATTTCAACCCTGGGAAAAAGCCTCTGACTATCCACTCGATCAATACCTCTCAACATCTTATACACCTCTGTCAGGTCACCCCTCATCCTTCGT